>NC_135238.1:24941866-26351033 GCF_051348905.1 Ranitomeya variabilis
CACCAGACGTCTGCGGTGCCAGCCTAACACATCATTACACCAGACACACAATAAAATCTAAAACCCTACAAACACCCCCACAGGGTGAGCCCTTGGTTTACCCCAAAAGGGGCAACAAATTACAAGGAGCAGTCCATTGTGGCACCTCTGGGGGGAGCACACAGCTGCAGCTCTGTAATTACAGGGGCAGAGATGAATGGTGGAGACATAAAATTACTGCTACTAACCAATATGGTTACTGGGAGCCAGATATAGAGCACATGTGGCCCCTGTCAGTGTTAGGGGCCACACCCAGTTAGCAATGACTATATGGGGGTCAGAGGTCAGACTTCACCACTCCCAAGGGGGTCTTTATCGAGCTTGTATTCCGCTTCCTGTCCTGAGATTGGGGGGCGGGTGGGGGAGTGGTGCCTCTACGGTTTTCCTCTGCCGTCTCCCCGTTTAATTGACAGAGCCTTACACTCCTTCCGCTTGGCCGGAAGTCATCCTGACCGGGCCGGGACCGGAGCCAATGAGATAACGTTGAGACGAAAGAGAGGCGGGATCATCAGACGGAGCGTCCAATCAGAGTAAGGGAAGAGACCGGCGGCCATATTGGTAGGGGAATGTCGCATCTTAGCTGCTGGAGCCGACCAATGGCAGCAGAGACAGAGAAAGTTCGGAACTGAAATGGCCATGTCACGTGACGTGTAGTTGTGCTCTTCTAGCCGCCATGTTGGTTGAGGAACAGATGCAATTGGGGACTTGACAGCTTTGCATAGACAGTTATGTTAGTAAAGCGTTGTCTGATAGAATGGCGGCAAATGTAAAACGTGGTCATATCCTGATTCCTGTGTATTAGGAGGAGGACGGGGCCGTGTCCTGATTCCTGTGTATTAGGAGGAGGACGGGGCCGTGTCCTGATCGCTGTGTATTAGGAGGAGGACGGGGCCGTGTCCTGATGGCTGTGTATTAGGAGGAGGACGGGGCCGTGTCCTGATCCCTGTGTATTAGGAGGAGGACGGGGCCGTGTCCTGATCCCTGCGTATTAGGAGGAGGACGGGGCCGTGTCCTGATCCCTGTGTATTAGGAGGAGGACGGGGCCGTATCCTGATGGCTGTGTATTAGGAGGAGGACGGGGCCGTGTCCTGATCCCTGTGTATTAGGAGGAGGACGGGGCCGTGTCCTGATGGCTGTGTATTAGGAGGAGGATGGGGCCGTGTCCTGATGGCTGTGTATTAGGAGGAGGACGGGGCCGTGTCCTGATCCCTGTGTATTAGGAGGAGGACGGGGCCGTGTCCTGATGGCTGTGTATTAGGAGGAGGATGGGGCCGTGTCCTGATCCCTGCGTATTAGGAGGAGGACGGGGCCGTGTCCTGATCCCTGCGTATTAGGAGGAGGACGGGTCCGTGTCCTGATCCCTGCGTATTAGGAGGAGGACGGGGCCGTGTCCTGATCCCTGCGTATTAGGAGGAGGACGGGGCCGTGTCCTGATCCCTGCGTATTAGGAGGAGGACGGGGCCGTGTCCCGATCCCTGCGTATTAGGAGGAGGACGGGGCCGTGTCCCGATCCCTGCGTATTAGGAGGAGGACGGGGCCGTGTCCCGATCCCTGCGTATTAGGAGGAGGACGGGGCCGTGTCCCGATCCCTGCGTATTAGGAGGAGGACGGGGCCGTGTCCCGATCCCTGCATATTAGGAGGAGGACGGGGCCGTGTCCCGATCCCTGCGTATTAGGAGGAGGACGGGGCCGTGTCCCGATCCCTGCGTATTAGGAGGAGGACGGGGCCGTGTCCCGATCCCTGCGTATTAGGAGGAGGACGGGGCCGTGTCCCGATCCCTGCGTATTAGGAGGAGGACGGGGCCGTGTCCCGATCCCTGCGTATTAGGAGGAGGACGGGGCCGTGTCCCGATCCCTGCGTATTAGGAGGAGGACGGGGCCGTGTCCCGATCCCTGCGTATTAGGAGGAGGACGGGGCCGTGTCCCGATCCCTGCGTATTAGGAGGAGGACGGGGCCGTGTCCCGATCCCTGCGTATTAGGAGGAGGACGGGGCCGTGTCCCGATCCCTGCGTATTAGGAGGAGGACGGGGCCCTGTCCCGATCCCTGCGTATTAGGAGGAGGACGGGGCCCTGTCCCGATCCCTGCGTATTAGGAGGAGGACGGGGCCCTGTCCCGATCCCTGCGTATTAGGAGGAGGACGGGGCCCTGTGCCGATCCCTGCGTATTAGGAGGAGGACGGGGCCCTGTCCCGATCCCTGCGTATTAGGAGGAGGACGGGGCCCTGTCCCGATCCCTGCGTATTAGGAGGAGGACGGGGCCCTGTCCCGATCCCTGCGTATTAGGAGGAGGACGGGGCCGTGTCCCGATCCCTGCGTATTAGGAGGAGGACGGGGCCCTGTCCCGATCCCTGCGTATTAGGAGGAGGACGGGGCCCTGTCCTGATCCCTGCGTATTAGGAGGAGGACGGGGCCCTGTCCTGATCCCTGCGTATTAGGAGGAGGACGGGGCCCTGTCCTGATCCCTGTGTATTAGGAGGAGGACGGGGCCCTGTCCTGATCCCTGTGTATTAGGAGGAGGACGGGTCCGGGTCCTGATCCCTGTGTATTAGGAGGAGGACGGGGCCGTGTCCTGATCCCTGTGTATTAGGAGGAGGACGGGGCCCTGTTTTGATCCCTGTGTATTAGGAGGAGGACGGGGCCCTGTCCTGATCCCTGTGTATTAGGAGGAGGACGGGGCCGTGTCCTGATCCCTGTGTATTAGGAGGAGGACGGGGCCGTGTCCTGATCCCTGTGTATTAGGAGGAGGACGGGGCCCTGTCCTGATCCCTGTGTATTAGGAGGAGGACGGGGCCGTGTCCTGATGTTACAGATGTGTTTTCTGACACCCGTGTATTAGGGCGGCTGTGTGTAATCGGGGCCCGGGCTGATTTCTGTGACTACACGAGAGGTTTCAGCTGTGCTTCTTCAGCTATGTGACATTCTTGCAGTGTCCTGGGGGGACTGTCATGTTACATCTTGCTCTTGCACCGTTCTCCCTCCATGATTTGCACTCGCACAGAAGCCTCCTGCGAGGGGGGAAACAAATAATATCGAGTATATCAATGTTTGTTTGTGACGTCTCCGTCAGTGCGGTAATATATGTGTCTTACCCACATTACTGGGCACTAACACTTCTATGTCTGATCATTACAGGAGTGCCACGCGCTGCCACTGTGCAAGCGGCAAGATCTCGCCCTAAGGAACATCTCCGAATACTTCCTCTCGACTTGTAGTAACCTGTCACGTTAGGTGTCAGTTTTACTTTGTGCACATAACGGGCTATGCTTACCTGTGAAGACCCTGCGCTTATACTGGCTATCAAATTACAGACCCAGGGTGGTCCTACCAGAAAAAAAGTGAGGCTCCCCTTAGGAAAGAGAGATATAACATTTATTTATTTATTTTTTTTTAAGAAACAGCGCCACTCTCATCCATGGGTTGTGCCAGGTATTACCGTTTTTTTTACTTGAATATTTTGCTGCAATAACAAATGCAGCCTGCAGTCAAAAATGGCGCTGTTTTGGGGAAAAGAGCCATCTCATATTTCAGATTTTTGACAAATGCTGTTTTTGATGACGCAAGAATCTTACAAGGATATACCGGTGATTGAAAGTATTGTAGCACATGTGAGCAACCACAGCGCCACCCAAATGGGTCGCACGCCTTTGTTGTGGAGGTGACGTCTCAGCGGTGAAATCCCCGAACATCGACCTCTTTTTCACCAATCCGAGGCCACGTTCAGTCCTCCTCACAATCGCCAGAATGGATGGGTGATGACAGCTGCTAGGCCTGTTTGTAATGTAGAAACAAAATGGAGGCGTTACCCATAGCAACCACATAAGTCTCATTTATATCTGTTTCTGGTTTGGGCAAGAAGGGTTATAGAAGGGGCATGGCCTGAAAAAGGGATTAAAAATAAGTCTTGGTTATTTGTTCTGAAGAAATTGAAAGGTTCAGCTACGCATAAATGCGATTAACAAGCTGTGAGCCTCCATTTTGGATCTCGGTGATTACCACTAATCGCCAAAATGGAGACCCTGTGTCCCCTCGGTTATATGAAGCGTTGGTCACGCGCACGATTTTTAGGATGGTGGGTCTTGGTGTCGCAGTTATGGAAATATTGCAGAGTAATAACTTATAGGAAATTTGTGAGGTGCCTGAGTGACTTGCCCTGCGATGTCTCCATTTTATGGAGAGTTGGCACGAATGCCATTCAGGGGTGTAAGAAAGCATGGTTACCCTCCTTTCCTGACAGACATCTTGTTGGTTGTCACCTAGCTTTGCCACAAACGTAGAACTGGGCCTTTATACCATCAGATTAGAGGTGGTTGCTATGGGCGACGCCGCCATTACAGAGAGGCCTGACTGGATTTTTATAGCAAACATTCGCCTTTCTTTAGAATTATTGGATTTGGAGGAGCGTCACAGATCAGGTGTATGGGCCGGAGCGGCAGCCATGAGCAGTCTCCGGTGGGACAGCAGAGTTACTCGCAGACAGTATTGATTATCTCGTGACTCCTCAGTCCTTCATGGCCTATATATAGCCGTACATATCCTTGTACACAGAGGAGGGGAGGAGGTCTGACCTCTAACTCCCCCATCATCCTCCCGCCAGCTTCCTGCTAATGGATTGGATTGCCTTTTATTACATTAATGTCTACCACATACACCACAGTCGATCAGTGTGAATGACCTCATATCTACAGTATTGGTACAAAATATTTTTCTTAGAAACGTGGCTGGGGATTATGGACGTCCGTCATAAATAGAAAAACCAAGCAGGAAGGAGTTGGATTTATAAGAACAACATGGAGAAGTTGGCTTTAGTGGCCAATGGCGTTGCAGTTCTCATTTCAAAAAGGGCATCTCAGAAATGAAAGCTGTAATCTGATTGGTCGGTACAGTGGTCATGTCTCCTCCTGTCATCTTAAGGGTTGTAGTGGTGATGTACTATAAATACTATGGTAGGGTTGCATTATGTCGGTGTCCAAAAGGTCTTATTAAAGTCTTGTGATGATTGGGGGCCCTCTTAGAACTTTTGCTTTGGGGTCTACAAGTTTCAAATTAGTTAATTATCCGCATCCAATAATGTAGGAAGATGCAGTTTTGAATTTATAGGATAGTGGTCAGGTAATGTTGGAGGCTTTCGTCTTCTGTGTATACCATTTAATCAGGTTGTATTATTTGTGGTAATGTTGTGCTTTATGTATAGAAGATAATAGAATTGTATACTGATTATAATAAATTGTCTGGCCATATTGGGGGTTATAGTATTGAACGCTGGTGGGTGTGGACCCACTGCGACACAGGACGGACTTACCCTGGAGGGGCCTAAGTGGCTGCCTGGTGTTCACTAGCGCCTCTGATGGTGTGGATAGGCTTGGGCCTTAGGATAGCCACCAGATGCCACTCCAGGGAGGTGTCCAGGCCTGTAGCAGCTGACCCACGAGTCAGAGCAAGGTATGCGAGTTACAGAGGGGCGAGGCAGAAGCGTAGTCCGAGTCTGGGGTTGGGGCAGGCAACACAGGTTCAAGATACAAAGCTGAGGTCAGGAGCGAAGAGAACGGACAAGTCAAGAAGACAAACAGGGTCAGTAACGGGAGGTATAAACAAGCTTAGGCAAAGGTGTGGAGGGCGACGCTGCCTAATATAGCACCTGGTGGATGGTGATTGGCTGGGAAATACAAACCCTGCAGGGTTAGATTCCTGCAAGATTTGGCCGTACCATCCTATAGTCATGTGCAGACATAAGGGATATGCAGCAGAGTTGGAAGTGCTGCATAGACTCAGCACGGCGGCTAGGCAGAGTTGTGAATGCAGTAAGTAGCACAGCGGCAGGGACACATTAGAGTTTCCGCCGTGACATGGTGTTCTTTGTGTAGAGTATAATGCTTCCTCCTCCACTTATGAGCCACTTCTTTTCCTCCCCCTGACTCCTGAAGTCATCATTCACTGTGAAAAACTGCTAAAATCAGTCTTGCTGAAGATGATACAAAGGACTCATTCACTGAGGTATCAGATTACAGCAGGACACAGCATGGTTAAATTCCTGCAGTATCTGGCTGTTCCCTTTTAGCGATGTAGAGACATCAGAGATTTGCAGAAGAGTTGGAAGTGCTGCATGGATTCAGTGTGGCTTCCAGGCAGAGTGGCGAACGCAATAAGTAGCATGGTGATGGGAAACGCATGTAAGTTAACGCCGTGACAGTACTCCACCCTTTTTCGGCCAGTCCGACAGAACCTCTTCTCAAAAATGGCAGGGGCGCAGATGTTTTTGGCAGCCTCCCCAGAACTCTCTGCACAGCTAAAGTCCTCTACTTCAAACACAACTGACGGAACCACAGGGACAGGAGATACCGACAGAGGCAGACGGCACTCAATAGGCTTGTTACTGGAGGACTTGCCTATGCCCATATGGCTGACCAGCTTGGATTCGGTTTCCCCACAGACTTCTCCTCCTCCTAGCTGATGGAACAAAAGTTTTAATAAGAGGAATGTCACTTTGAATGACAGAAGCCGCTTGCCCAACCCTAGGTGGTTAAGAGATATGTTCTGGTTCCTACTCTGAATTAGTCATATCGAAGGATAGAGACAAGATGAAGTTGCCGCGGAACTGGAATCCAGATGAGCAGCCGCATGGTTGGACTTCTGCCAGGACAGGGTAACTTTGGTTTCCAGTTTTTGAGAGCAATCTGTTACCTAGGGTCAACTCTCTGACTAACCCTAGAAGCTGGGGTTCTCCGGGCTTCATTGGGTACAATATCTTAGATGTTGCTCTTGTGCTGAGAGTTTGGCTCACTCTACTTGCATCGGCTTTATAGCAGGAGGTGGCGCTTGCGACAACAAGGAGTACTGAAAGGTTGGCACCAACCTGGGAGGTTCCCCAAAAAAGAGAAGATACTTGAGCCTGTTCCAGAGCTTTCCCTTGGAAACGGAGATCAATCCAAGTAGCGAGGTGTATAAGGGCATCCAGGGAGGATGGTATAGATCTATGTCGGCCAATTCAGCCTTAACGCGACTGCGCTGAGCCTGGCAGAAGGTCGCCACCAGGGCCTCTATTCTAGGCCATCTCCGCTTTCTGTGTGCGGACGTGTAAGACATACTGAGACACGGCATCCGTGACCTGTCTTAGAGTCAGCGGGGACAAGGTGTGGTGCGGCCAGGTTCCTCAAATACTGCCCAGAATATTTCCCAGTGTCACGAGTCTCGGGACCGCCATGTTCTCAAATGGGGTTCGTGCAAGCCGGGGTTCGTCCAGACAGCTGAGAGACCACAAACGCAATTGTGGTCTGGTTCGAAGGGAAAAGATGAGAGAGTGAAGTGGATCTGGCACTGGTTTATGAAGCTTTCCTTGGAGTCTCCAAGTGGAAGCTGAAAGGGGTTGTCCACTACTAGGACAACCCCTTCTTGATCAAAATGTTTGGCCCTGATAAAATAATAAAGTCTTTACTCCCCTCCCGTGCCTGCGCGGTTTCCGTAGTGTCGGCACTTCTCTCCCCGGGGCTCTCGTGCTGTGTTGTAAAACTTTATTTTCACTTAAAAATTTGATTTAATGAAAACTGTTGCCTTGTTTGGCTTTTACAGTTCATTTGTTTCCCTGCACATTCAACTTTGTTGTGGTTTGTGGCTATAAATCAGCTGAGATGAGCTGGAAAAAGTCAAATAAAAGTTCCAAATTTCGTGTCAGAAAGAGCTCACTGATAGAATCTCAGGTAACTCATTCTGCAGCCAGCAATAGACAGTGCAGCACAGAAGGCAGACTGGACATTTTTTCATGCATGCATTTAAGTAAAAAGAAAAAAAAAAAAATATATATTATGTTCAAATGTGGGGAACCCCTCTAAACTAGAGGTGGGACCTTTTATGCATCGGAGTACCTTTTTACTAAGGTAATCCGTATAAAAAAGGCAACAAGTAATGAACAGGTACAAGTTGATTAATCTGTCTACATTATGGCAATTAGCTCTAAATGAATATGAATTGATTTTCTCATCCAGGAAAATAAAAACCCAAAGATAAACTGATTAATAATTCACATTATCAATGGAAAGTGCATCATCCTAGTAACCTCCTCTGGTGACAGGAGCCTGGAAAATGCCAGTACTTTTAACCCTTTACCTCCAGTGGATAACTTGAACTTGTGGGCCCCAATGTAAAATCGCCAACATGGCCCCCAACTATTGCTGGTCTATTCATAGAGTCCTTTTTGGGCCCCCATAGCATCTGGGTATAACAACAACCCCTGTATTCACTATATAGCTATGTCTCTATTCACTTTTTAGAGAGGTCGATTGAAAACCAAACCTTTACCATGGACTCTTAAAGGAGTTGCTGATTTAGTGAAGCCATATCAAATTAGGGATGGTTCTTCTTTAAAAAGGCGAGGGACGCTCAGTTCTCGTGTCCATTAATTAGCCGCTGAAAAAGTGGCTTCCTGGAGCAATTCTCCTCTCTGTCCATGCATTCCACAGACAGTCCATACATTTAATTGGGACAAGGTGTAATACCTTATTTGGCCAGTGGTGTCACTGCAGGGATATTGAAATCACGACCGGTCGCTGTAGTCATTTACATAATCTATAGGATCGGACCCACATGAAATTTAAAGGGGTTTTTGTGAAATTAAAATATATCACCCAAAAAGTGACGTTTTCAGCAGCAGAAAAATGTGGGTCAAAAGTTTCGACACTGCCCTGCTTTGTAATATTATCTCTGTTAACTACTTCCTGACATTAACCTTTTTTTCACAGAACATTCACACATCCTGACATTGCTTCTGTCTTATTATTATTATTAGTATCTGGGATATCTATTGCAAGTCATTGTTACACCATGTGACCGCTGCAGTCAATCAGTGGCTACTGATCAGCTGCAGCCTTTCAGCATTCCGTCAGAGCAGACGTCTGAATGTCCTGTGATAATGGAAGAAGGGAATTGATAGGAACAGAAAAAAGACTTGTTTACAAACAGAATATATAAACTATCTATCTACCAACAAAAGAAATAAGCAGCACTGTATGAACTGATGGATCCACAGACACCGATGAGCAAAAGGATAACAATGTTGTGAACTTCTGACTTTCAGGCCCCATATCTCATCATCCACTTCTTCTAATGTGAGACTGCCGTCATTTTATAGACCATCATCTTGGCTATGTCACACATACATTTGACTTATTACTATTTACCATGTGATTAGTTATGTAGATTCTTGTCATGTCGCTGCATTGTTACTGTTTTGCTCCAAAAAAAAAATAATTTTTAGTATTTTGTTAATCTACCTTTGGCTTTTTTTTACAGAAAAAGTTCTCCTTTGGTCTCATCTGACGGGAGCCCTTCTTCCACATGCTCACTGTATCCCTAAGGCTATGTTCACAAGTTGCGTTTTTGCAGCGTTTTTTTTTTGCAGCTTTTTTTTTATGCAAATTTTCAGCTTCACACACCTTGGTTTTAGTTTCCTGACTGATATGGAAAACTGCTGTGTTTTTTAAAACTGAATCCTGTCATTTCTTCAGCATACAGTGGGGCAAAAAAGTATTTAGTCAGTCAGCAATAGTGCAAGTTCCACCACTTAAAAAGATGAGAGGCGTCTGTAATTTACATCATAGGTAGACCTCAACTATGGGAGACAAACTGAGAAAAAAAAATCCAGAAAATCACATTGTCTGTTTTTTTATCATTTTATTTGCATTTTATGGTGGAAAATAAGTATTTGGTCAGAAACAAAATTTCATCTCAATACTTTGTAATATATCCTTTGTTGGCAATGACAGAGGTCAAACGTTTTCTGTAAGTCTTCACAAGGTTGCCACACACTGTTGTTGGTATTTTGGCCCATTCCTCCATGCAGATCTCCTCTAGAGCAGTGATGTTTTTGGCTTTTCGCTTGGCAACACGGACTTTCAACTCCCTCCAAAGGTTTTCTATAGGGTTGAGATCTGGAGACTGGCTAGGCCACTCCAGGACCTTGAAATGCTTCTTACGAAGCCACTCCTTCGTTGCCCTGGCGGTGTGCTTTGGATCATTGTCATGTTGAAAGACCCAGCCACGTTTCATCTTCAATGCCCTTGCTGATAGAAGGAGGTTTGCACTCAAAATCTCACGATACATGGCCCCATTCATTCTTTCATGTACCCGTATCAGTCGTCCTGGCCCCTTTGTGGAGAAACAGCCCCAAAGCATGATGTTTCCACCACCATGCTTTACAGTAGGTATGGTGTTTGATGGATGCAACTCAGTATTCTTTTTCCTCCAAACACGACAAGTTGTGTTTCTACCAAACAGTTCCAGTTTGGTTTCATCAGACCATAGGACCATTCTCCCAAAACTCCTCTGGATCATCCAAATGCTCTCTAGCAAACTTCAGACGGGCCCGGACATGTACTGGCTTAAGCAGTGGGACACGTCTGGCACTGCAGGATCTGAGTCCATGGTGGCGTAGTGTGTTACTTATGGTAGGCCTTGTTACATTGGTCCCAGCTCTCTGCAGTTCATTCACTAGGTCCCCCCGCGTGGTTCTGGGATTTTTGCTCACCGTTCTTGTGATCATTCTGACCCCACGGGGTGGGATTTTGCGTGGAGCCCCAGATCGAGGGAGATTATCAGTGGTCTTGTATGTCTTCCATTTTCTAATTATTGCTCCCACTGTTAATTTCTTCACTCCAAGCTGGTTGGCTATTGCAGATTCAGTCTTCCCAGCCTGGTGCAGGGCTACAATTTTGTTTCTGGTGTCCTTTGACAGCTCTTTGGTCTTCACCATAGTGGAGTTTGGAGTCAGACTGTTTGAGGGTGTGCACAGGTGTCTTTTTATACTGATAACAAGTTTAAACAGGTGCCATTACTACAGGTAATGAGTGGAGGAAAGAGGAGACTCTTAAAGAAGAAGTTACAGGTCTGTGAGAGCCAGAAATCTTGATTGTTTGTTTCTGACCAAATACTTATTTTCCACCATAAAATGCAAATAAAATGACAAAAAAAACAGACAATGTGATTTTCTGGATTTTTTTTTCTCAGTTTGTCTCCCATAGTTGAGGTCTAACTATGATGTAAATTACAGACGCCTCTCATCTTTTTAAGTGGTGGAACTTGCACTATTGCTGAATGACTAAATACTTTTTTGCCCCACTGTATTTGCAGCGTTTCCTCGCCTATAGGAAACGATGGGTAAGTGCAAGAATGCAGGCATCAGTTTTTACTGTGTTTTTGGTGCAAAAAAAGCTAACAACCTAAGGAAGTTAGATCAGGCTTTTTTGGGCCACTAAACTTTATCAACATGCACAAGAGACAGCTTAAACTTTGCATTAAAAAAACGCATCAAAAATTCAATGTGTGAACGTAGCCTTACGTGGCGTTTCGGAAATAGCAAACATCTTAAGGATTTCTTTCAAAAATGTCTTTCTTCTTGCCACTCTTCCATAAAGGCCAGATTTGTGGAGTCTACGACTAATATTTGTCCTGTTAACAGATTCACCCTCCTGAGCTGTGGATCTCTGCAGCTCCTCCACACTGACCATGGGCCTCTTGGCTGCTTCTCTAATTAGTGTTCTCCTTGCTTGGATGTCAGTTTAGGTGGACAGCCATGTCTTGGTAGGTTTACAGTTGTGTCGTACTCCCTCCATTTTTGGCTGATGGATTGAGCAGTGCTCCTTGAGAAGTTCAGAGCTTGGGCTATTTTTTTATAACCTAACCCGGCTTTACTTTTCTCCACAACTTTATCCTGGACCTGTCTGGTGAGCTCCTTGGTTTTCATGATGTTCTTTGATCCCCAATGTTCTCAATAAACCTCTGAGACCTTCACAGAACGACTGTAGTTATACTGAGAATGCATTACCCCCAGGAGGACTCAATGTACTAATTATGTGCGTTCTGGGGGCAATTGGTCACTCAGGATATTATTTAGGGGGGCTGAATACAAATGCACAACACAATTTTCAGATTTATGTTTTTAAAATAATTAGAAACCATATATTTTCTTTTCTATTTCACAAATAATCTATCCTTCCCTCCATCCCGTTCGTGATTAGTGGCACACTGCAGGTCCCCAGCGTACGGCGGTATGTATCCGCGCTGTCGCTGTGACGGATTACAAAGGGTTACCCTGGCAGAATTGGTAGCATGAGCTATTTATACCAGGCTGTGTCTGTTACCGCCGGCAGGCTGCTCGCACACCCCTCTGTGTGTGTACACAAGTGTGTGCGTGGCGGTGTGATGGCAGCTCTCTCCGCAGCTTGGGTCAAATCTGCCACATGCAGCCCCGGTCCTGGGGGACTAAGACACAAATTGCGAGATGAAAGCCCCTAGGACATCCAGTCATCAGCACAGGCTTCATTCACAGGACGCCTCCTGCAGAGCATCCATCCCTTTCGTTCTGCAGAGCATCAATCAATTAAACCTGCCTGTTTCCATCATTGTCATCGTCTAAGGAGACCCATTAGAGGAGATCTGCCTCTTTAACGCCTGCAGAGCATCGCTCCATAAACTCCTTCAGCCATCGACTATTGCTTTTCTCTGGTCATCTCGCGAAAGAAGAGACTAAGAAAGTCATCGTATCCTCGTACTCCAGGCTGCCTGATAGGAGTCGTACTCCGTCCTCAAGACTTTCTATGTCCTTCTCATTTTTCTTGCAGACTTGGCATCTTGTGCCCTGGTAGGTGCCAGAGAAACTCTAAAGAGTCGACACCAGGTGTGCCAACCCCAGCCCGGGGATCCTTCATGTTGTCTCACCCAGCCGGCTCATGGAGTCCTTCTGCTTCATCTGCTTCCATCGGAAAGCTCTGCAGCAGCTGCCAAGCACAAGGTGAGAGTGGGCATTGCATGGTATAAGTACCCGGGCTGGTAAGGTGTGCCAGGCGACACAAGGTCACTTTACATGGCATGAGCAATGTATGGCGGAAAGATGAAAATATTCTTCTTTTACAGTTTTTTTTGCCATCGCTAACCTATAAGCTAATTCCTTTTATTACCCTATTTCACGTGGGCAGTGCCAGTTCCTTAATTCTGCCCACACCTGACTGATTGCGGAATTTGGTAAAGTTTTATTACGGTGCCAACCTAATTTTATATGAGTCCATACAATATCTTAGCACCCCCAGACATAGAGTGCCAGCCTCATATACAGTTTATAGCGGTGACCCTCCATACTGAGCGCTGCTGTGTGTGATCCCGGGGATTGGTGAGCAAACAATCAAGGTTCCTATTGGATGACCGCAAGCAGAGATCTTGGAAAAAAAAAAAACATGAGACACTGATACTTAAAAAGTATAACTTATTACACATTATCTAGAGAACGTGTAATATCTCTTTAAAAAATGTATGCTAATGGAGAGAGCAATGAATTCTGGGTCCTGGATGATTTTCTCTCCATAACGTGTGATGGTTTGATTTAATTAATATAAGTTTTTCCCGTTTTTAGCCTGGAGTGTGATAACTTTCGCCTCTCTGTCATGGCCTTAGGGGTCGAATGTCTTTTATTACAAATGTCAGATGTTATTCATTTTTGGGTGCGCTACCAAGGCACGAGACATCCTAAAAATACTGTCTTCCCAGACTTGTTCCCTCTCCTCCTGCCGCCTTCTTGTTTTCATTCCTCTCACCTGGAGATTCTTGTTCTCTTACCCTAAAAATATCTTCTGTGCTGGCAGGCGCCCTCCCTCCTGTCACATCAGGTGCTCGTCCTCTCGCCCCTCTTCACATACACTGTCATGGGCACATAGACCGAGCGTCGCCCCCAGAAGTAATCTCCCACCGTCCGTCACCACGGGTGGATATTGTTATAAATCGGAAGGAGCAAATGCTGAAAAGAGAGAAAGGAACAGAGAAGAGTAAGAAGCGTCGCACCCGCCATGGCAGCCGAAACGTGACGCCATCCGCACCTCTGTACATAACCTGTCTGGGGGGCCGGGGGCACGTGAGAAAGTGCTGATCACCGAGCTGGGATTTATCTGTTCTTCCCATAACTCATCCCAATAGCAAAACCACCCAGCTTCTGCCCTGAGATGGCTGATAACAGAGAACAAAAGACTGTCTATATCTATTATCTATCCATTATATATCTATATTATCTATCATCTATCATTATCTATCTATTATTTATCTATATATCATCTATCTATTATCTATCTATTATATATCTATCATTATCTATCATCTATCTGTCATCTATGTATTATTTATCTATCTATCTAGATGCATCTGCCTTTCTCATTACGTTACACCAGTTTTCCTGAGTGATTTCTTAGTCCTTTCTTTCCCAATACCTATGACATGTTCGTAGCAGAAGTGTTTGGGGGTTTCAGGTCATATTTTGTTCCACTACCTGCAACTGTCAGGAAATGCTGGGAGTTGTAGTTTTGCTAGTGAACCACAGGGTAAACTAGCATCCCACTCTTCTGTATGTTGGGTAGTAGTAGATGTACCCGTACACATGTGGGGTAGTAGTAGATGTACCCGTACACATGTGGGGTAGTAGTAGATGTACCCGTACACATGTGGAGTAGTAGTAGATGTACCCGTATACATGTGGAGTAGTAGTAGATGTACCCGTACACATGTGGGGTAGTAGTAGATGTACCCGTACACAAGTGGAGTAGTAGTAGATGTACCTGTACACATGTGGGGTAGTAGTAGATGTACCCGTACACATGTGGAGTAGTAGTACATGTACCCGTACACAAGTGGAGTAGTAGTAGATGTACCTGTACACATGTGGGGTAGTAGTAGATGTACCCGTACACATGTGGAGTAGTAGTACATGTACCCGTACACACGTGGAGTAGTAGTACATGTACCCGTACACACGTGGAGTAGTAGTACATGTACCCGTACACAAGTGGAGTAGTAGTACATGTACCCGTACACATGTGGGGTAGTAGTACATGTACCCGTACACATGTGGGGTAGTAGTACATGTACCCATACACATGTGGGGTAGTAGTAGATGTACCCGCACACATGTGGGGTAGTAGTAGATGTACCCGCACACATGTGGGGTAGTAGTAGATGTACCCGTACACATGTGGGGTAGTAGTAGATGTACCCGTACACATGTGGGGTAGTAGTAGATGTACCCGTACACATGTGGGGTAGTAGTACATGTACCCGTAACACATACACATCAGTGTAACATGTATTATTTGTATCTCTGGCCGTCTCACACTCCCATCATCTTTTGTCCACTTTCCTTTCCCATCTCGGCGCTCCGTGCCCGTCCCTCCTGCAGTAATTACACTTCTGAGAAGGTCTGCGGCCATTGCTTTACCTTCCTGATGGATTTGTGTGGTTACAAAGAGACGTCCAGACCTGCCGGCAGTACCACTAATTCTAACACAAATATCCAGACCGCGGGCCCAGATCTGGGAGATTTCAATCCATATAACATTAACTACAGCTGAGGCCAGCAGGGATTTTATATTGGGTTACTGCTGACGTCGGAGGGTTAAACGTTCACCTCAGATTAATGGAAACCATGCACGCTAATAAAAAGGAAATCAATTCTGGGTGCCTGTGAGTCCTGGGTGCCTGTGAGCCCTGGGTGCCTGTGAGCCCTGGGTGCCTGTGAGCCCTGGGTGCCTGTGAGCCCTGTGTGCCTGTGAGCCCTGGGTGCCTGTGAGTCCTGGGTGCCTGTGAGCCCTGGGTGCCTGTGAGCCCTGGGTGCCTGTGAGTCCTGGGTGCCTGTGAGTCCTGGGTGTCTGTGAGCCCTGGGTGCCTGTGAGCCCTGGGTGCCTGTGAGCCCTGGGTGCCTGTGAGCCCTGTGTGCCTGTGAGCCCTGGGTGCCTGTGAGCCCTGGGTGCCTGTGAGTCCTGGGTGCCTGTGAGCCCTGGGTGCCTGTGAGCCCTGTGTGCCTGTGAGCCCTGTGTGCCTGTGAGCCCTGGGAGTCCTGGGTGCCTGGGAGTCCTGGGTGAGTCCTGGGTGCCTGTGAGTCCTGGGTGCCTGTGAGTCCTGGGTGCCTGTGAGTCCTGGGTGCCTGTGAGTCCTGGGTGCCTGTGAGTCCTGGGTGCCTGTGAGTCCTGGGTGCCTGTGAGCCCTGTGTGCCTGTGAGCCCTGGGTGCCTGGGAGTCCTGGGTGCCTGTGAGTCCTGGGTGAGTCCTGGGTGCGTCCTGGGTGCCTGTGAGTCCTGGGTGCCTGTGAGTCCTGGGTGCCTGTGAGTCCTGTGTGCCTGTGAGCCCTGTGTGCCTGTGAGCCCTGTGTGCCTGTGAGCCCTGTGTGCCTGTGAGCCCTGTGTGCCTGTGAGCCCTGTGTGCCTGTGAGCCCTGTGTGCCTGTGAGCCCTGGGTGCCTGTGAGCCCTGGGTGCCTGTGAGCCCTGGGTGCCTGTGAGTCCTGGGTGTCTGTGAGTCCTGGGTGCCTGTGAGTCCTGGGTGTCTGTGAGCCCTGGGTGCCTGTGAGTCCTGGGTGTCTGTGAGTCCTGGGTGCCTGTGAGTCCTGGGTGCCTGTGAGCCCTGGGTGCCTGTGAGTCCTGGGTGCGTGTGAGCCCTGGGTGCCTGTGAGCCCTGGGTGCGTGTGAGTCCTGGGTGCCTATTACCATATGCATGTGGCTGGTTTGTGTGTATGGGGGGCTTCTAGGGTCTATATTATCAAGCACCCATGTACACTGGTGCCTCTGTAGGACTCCTTATACTGTCCTAGAAGAAATGCAATATGGCGCCCCTTCACTAAAGCTATAATCAGTGTTATCTGCCATCGCTAATCATTTGTTCAGACCCCCACAGATCATGAAAAGAAAGGGGTTGCAGCGCTGTGTCCCCTTCATCACTTTTTCCTGGAAAGCGATGCCTCCAGCCATACAGCTGCGCAGAGACACTGGAGCAGCGCTGCGGCCCCTTCATTCTCAGGATCGGCGGGGGCCCCGGACGTCAGGACACGGCTGTTTTATAGAACTGTTGTCTGCTGGATAATTGCTATAAAATCAGTATGTTCAGTACATGCTGTGCCATTCCACCAAATATACCCTACTGAGCATGTCCTCCAAAAGTTGTATAATGTCTCGCCCCAGGTTTTTCCGTTCTCTGGAAAGTTGGGTGACCACCAGTATGAAAGGTCAATTTCATGCAATTTAGGGTCAATTTAAAACCGGACCCCCATGATTATGAGGTCCCATGCAAATGGGTTTCGGAAATTGTGTCTGCAATACCCTGACCCTAAAATGTAGCCTTATAACTCTTTACTATCATCTTACAGGTTACCCCATCACTTTATGTTCTTTAGGGGTCACCAAGCTTGAGAATGAAAGGACCACAATGCCGGGGGAGTTCTGTATCCTCTTCGGTTTTTTCGGTCACCCACTTTGCGGGGAACTGCAGCACAGCTACATGGAAATGAATGGGGACATGCAGAACTAAATCAGCATTGCAACCCCTTTATTCTCAGGATTAATGGGACCCCCAGAGGTCAGACCCCCACCGATCATTGCGTCATAGCACGTCCTTGCAATATACCAACACCTTTTTAAAGCGCAGCATGCACTATATCCTATTGATCACAGATGGGATATTCATCCTTTAGGACCTTGGTAAAAATAAAAAAAATCAGCATTTTAGAGAACTAGACCCCTCCATTTAGTATTTTTTGGCAGCTCTGCCTCTGCTGTAACAGAGAGTTTTCTCATCTCTCTGTTGTTGTACTTCCCTAGGACAAGCAGTAGAGGGCGTCGTGGCATAGGGAGATAGCCATGAGCAGGCTTCTCCTCCAGGTCATGTTCTTGACATTGGCTCACATGCACGACTTTGAAGTTGACCCGATTATTCCTGGCGCTTCATACTTGTAGGTTAAATACCCAGTTTGCAGTAATCATGATCAGACCTCAAAATTAGCTTTTAAAGGAGGGAATCCTGCCGAATCTAACCGATCCTACAAGGTCCCGGTGCTCCGCCGACATCATGGAAGGGGGAGCACAATTCTAATAGGATTAGTGCGTTTTTACCCACAAAACAAAATGATTATTTTTCTATAATTTCTGGCGTAAATTATAGTAAATTTGTTGCCGCAATTTTTTTTTTTTTTATCTGCAGGAAAAGCGCAAAAAAAGTTGCAAACTTCTGTGCAAAAATATTTTGGCAAAAAATTTCAATTTTCTTTTACACCAGGAAAATAGTGTAAAAGCCTTTAGTAGATTCCCCCTGATTTTTTTTTTTTTACATTAATCATCCATGGTCTTTGCTAATTCCTCGTGGACACGGCCGGGAGGTCAGTGTGCTACGTGTGAGATTAAGGCTCAGCCGTGCAGTCAGGATTATTTTCTCAGACTGCGGCAGACAGGACGTAATATGTCAGCATTAAGTCATCAGTCAGCCACCGGCGCTGGATGTCTGTCTGGGGTGCGACCTTTCCAGTAATGTGACATCACCTAGATCTGCGGCCAGCCCTATAAACCCTGTATGGCTTTCTGACCGATGTAACCGTAGAAGGTCGCGTAAAGTCGCTCGACCCCGTTGACTTGACCCTATGAGCGGCTGATAATTGTGGCCTTACAGCTGGAGGTTTGCAGGCCGCGCTCGCCATGTTCAATCAGCCTGCAGACAACGGCCATAATCCGGGCCGCAGAACGTCCCCGTCTCCCTATACGATCCCACAGCTGTGGGTTTTAATCCCATGGTGTCTTCATCAGCTGAGAACTTGTCGCTGGCTTTATTAGACTCCGAACAAACCGCCATGCAAAGTAGGCGAGAGGAGCTATCCGTGGTGCTGAAGTCAGAACCTGGTCTTCTCACCATTTGTAGTGCTTTGGAACCTATTGTTCCCTGTTATCAGGCATTGTCGGCAGGGGAACAGCTGAGAGATCAGCAACATTAGCTAAACAATACCCCCCATCCCCATCAGCCTTGTCCCCTCACATCAGTTCTTGGGCACTCCACCTATGTTGGAGACCCTCAGATCAGCTTGTAGAGTCTGTGGTCTCCTAGATTAGTTCTCAGAGCTCGACATACATTTATGGTCTCCTGCATGAGCTCTTAGGTTCCTCCATTTAGCGGTGGTCCCTTAGACTGGAGCTGATGACCCCTATTCAGCTCTGGTCCCTATGACCAACTCCTGAGGTCCCTCCATTCATCTGTGGTCCCTACGATCAACTCCCAGGTCCCTTCTATTTATCTGTGGCCCTTCTAATCAGCTCCTAGGGACTACTATCATTTATCTTGGGGTCCCTCAAGTCAACAATGAGAGCCTCGTAATCCAGCTAGGATGCACAAATAAGTTCCTAATGCCTCCTTAATCAGTTATGGTCCCCCATCTAATTTCCTTAGGACACCCCTATTCAGCTGTGGTCCCAAAGATCACCTCCCAGGGCCCCTATATTCAACCTTGGTCCTTCAGACCAGCTCCTGGGGACCTAACTCCTTTTATCTTGGATCTCTTGACCCTCATATTCACTTCTGCCCCACAATCAGCTGTGGACCCTCATATTACCTCCTGCCCCACAATCAGCTGTGGACCCTCATATTACCTCCTGCCACACATTCAGCTGTGGACCCTCATATTACCTCCTGCCACACATTCAGCTGTTTACTTTCATATTCCCTTGTCCCCATCTTCAGCTGTGGACCCTCATATTCGCTCACTTCTGCCCCATAATCAGCTGTAGACCCTCATATTATCTCCTGCCCCATAATCAGCTGTGGACCCTCATATTATCTCCTGCCCCACAATCAGCTGTGGACCCTCATATTACCTCCTGCCCCACAATCAGCTGTGGACCCTCATATTACCTCCTGCCCCACAATCAGCTGTGGACCCTCATATTACCTCCTGCCCCACAATCAGCTGTGGACCCTCATATTATCTCCTGCCCCATAATCAGCTGTGGACCCTCATATTATCTCCTGCCCCACAATCAGCTGTGGACCCTCATATTACCTCCTGCCCCACAATCAGCTGTGGACCCTCATATTACCTCCTGCCCCACAATCAGCTGTGGACCCTCATATTACCTACTGCCCCATCTTCAGCTGTAGACCCTCATATTCGCTCACTCCTGCCCCATAATCAGCTGTAGACCCTCATATTCACTTCTGCCCCACAATCAGCTGTGGACCCTCATATTATCTCCTGCCCCATAATCAGCTGTTTACCCTCATATTCCCTTGTCCCCATCTTCAGCTGTGGACCCTCATATTCACTTCTGCCCCATAATCAGCTGTGGACCCTCATATTACCTCCTGCCCCACAATCAGCTGTGGACCCTCATATTATCTCCTGCCCCATAATCAGCTGTGGACCCTCATATTATCTCCTGCCCCACAATCAGCTGTGGACCCTCATATTACCTCCTGCCCCATCTTCAGCTGTGGACCCTCATATTCACTTCTGCCCCATAATCAGCTGTGGACCCTCAGATTAGTTCTTGCCCCACATACAGCTGTGGACCCCGTATTCAGCTGTGGACCCCCGTATTAGCTCCTGCCTCCTTTCCTTGCACTGTGGTCCCCCAGGTCCGGTCCTAGTGGTCCCCGTGCCTACGAGCCCATATCTGGTGTCCTGTAGGACCACTCGCTCTGACGGCGGCGCCCTGCCATACAAGTTGGGTTTAGTCATGGTTAGTCGGCCTGCGCTAATTACCCCCCGCGTTATTACTATCCTCATTATCATCTTTATTTGTAGAAAACATTACAGCAATCTAATGGCATTACTGTTTATGATGGCGTTAAAATGGAAATATGGTGCCTGGGGCCGGCAGCTGCCAGCTTCACTCCTGGCCAAAAAAAAAAAGAAATAAAGAAAAAATATGGAAAAAAAATCCTCCTATTGTTTCATAGCGGAGCCTGCGTGCGGGATAATTGTCTGATAATTGTGAAATCGGAGAAGACTTTGGAATATTGCATCTGGCTGAGATGTCCAGAGCCGCCGCCGCCTGTCCGTCATCTCCCCCTCCCCGGAATAATGCGTTCCCGGAAGAAAGAAAACTTCATCGTATCATTGGGAAAAATCAATGTCTTCCATTCCAAACCTCTTAGCGTTTCCCAGAAATCAGTGACCTTTCTCTTCCCGGCCATGGAAACTACGGGGTTAATGGCTCCTAGGAGGGATAGATGTTTCTTCTCCGCCATAACCAGATGTAGCCCTGAGCTGCGGAATATGTTGGCGCTATATAAATAAAATTATTATTATTATTAGCCCAAAGCAGCGGAATAATCCCCCATAATGTCATACATTGTATGAGAATGTCCCTTATATGCTAAGTAACTCCCCTATATATATCGGTAGGAGGCCCACAAAAGTTAGCCTAAATCCAACCCGCGATCGAAATTCTGCATCTAATAATATTTTTCTTGCCTTTTTTTTTTTCACATGGAATTTTTTTGATCTTCCTGCGGTCACCACCAGAGGGAGCTCAGGAGCTTACTGCGTACAGTTTTATTATTGAGTTCAATGTATGCAGTAAGCTCCCCCTAGTGGTGACTGCAGGTAGCAAGGATTTTATCATTTCAGCGCTTGGTCTACGCAGGAGATTTGGAACTTTGTATCGGAAAGCCTTCAAATGCTATAAGGATGGTTATTTATAGTATGGGGTTAGAAAGATGTACGTCATCCAGAAAGAAAAAGTATCCGCCAGAGACCGATATTCCATATTATTCAGCGCTCATAGAGATAAAACTCCTGGGAAATCATTCCAGATTGCTGAGCTGAACGTTGTCTTCTCTGAAAGCCTTGGGCTACCGGGGGGCATTCAAGCCTGTTATAAAGAATTGCACAATCACCGCCTGGTATTTCTGGGGCTTTCCTTACAGTATACCGTATCTGGGCACTTTAGATTTCTTCCATAAATTCCAGAAAAAAAAAAAAAGTTCTATTATGGACCAGAAAGAAATCACTGACCTCGCGGACCGAGCAAACTGCAGGTATGGCTCCTCTCAGTCATAAAAACCGCCATGTTGCATCAATAATGTTGACCGCAGGGCAGGTTCTAGGTGGCAAACTGCTCCATTGCTCAATCCACGGAGACAGTTTTACTGGTGTCCGGTGGTATTTGTGAATCGAGTTCAGAACTATATGGCAGCATTATTAAAAGAAGGATTTATTTATTTTGGATTTCAACACTGTATATTTATTGAGCACTATATGGCGGCATTATGTGTTCTACATATGATAGTATTATCGAGACTGTATAGTGAATACGTGAACTGTATATAGCAGTATTATTTTGGCACTATGTGGTGCTATTATTTGGGTTATTCAGTGGAATTATGTGGGCTGCGTATGGAAGTATTATTTTGATACTATATGGTGGTATTATACGGGCTCTATTTGACAGTCTCAGCATGATACTGTATGGGGATTATGTGGGCTGCATATGGCAGTATTATTTTGGCACTATATGGTAATATGTTAGTGATATATGGCAATATTGTGCCGGTACTATATGGCGGTATTATATGGGCTATATATACCCGTATTATCATGGCACTATATGGCGGTTTTATGTGGGCTTATAGATCACAGTGCTATCTTAGCACCAAGTTTGCATTATTTAATGGTGAAAGGTGGTATTATTTGTATTATTAAGTAGGGAACTATATGGCAGTACTATGAAAAGTGGTATTTTAATACTGTATTTCAGTTGAGCACTGTGTGGCAGCATTATCTGGGTTATATGCGGCAGTTTTATCTTGGCACTGTATGGTGATGGGATATTATTTTGGCACTATATGGTGTATTTTCTGTCAGTATTATCCTGGAACTATATTACGGTATTAGACAATGTATTTTAGTATTATTTTGATACAATATGATTGTATTATGTTGGCTGTATATGGCTGTATGATCTTGGCACTATATGGATAGTATTATATAGGTTGTAAAAAGCAGTATGAATATTAGTACTATAAAGTGGTATTATGTGTGCTGTACTGTATAAGGTATCAACCACTGAGGACTCTCAATTCTAAGTACTGTATATGGCAATATTATCCTGCAACTATACGGTAGTATTATGTGGCCTGTATGCGGTAATACTATCATGACTTGGCACTTCATGGTGCTATATGGCTGTATTATCGTAGCACCATATGGTGGCATTATGTGGCCTTATATAAAAAGTATTATTTTGACACTATTATGTGGGCTGTATATGACAGTATTATCTTAACACCATATGGTGGCATTATGTGGCCTTATATAAAAAGTATTATTTTAACACTGTGATATTATGTGGGCTGTATATGACAGTATTATCTTAGCACTATATGGTGGTATTATGTGGGCTATAAGAGGTAGTATTATCTTTAGTTAGAGTGGAAAGCTGCTATATTGAGAGTCTTTTAATCTGGAGGACCCAGTGTCTCTTACATGGACATTCTAATGAATGGTGTAATTCCTCTTTTCTCCTGCGGGGGAGCTGCAGAGAAAGCAAACACTTACTGCTCGGCTCCACGGCCGATCAGTAGTGATCATTCTAATATAAAGGCAGCGTCCAAGGCTAGAAACACCCTAAATGCCTCAGAATCCGAGCAGAACATGTTCTCTTTAATCTTCAGGATGATCTGTGCGTTATACGCACAATTTGATCACGTAAATAATTAAACATTTCCGTTTTCAAAATTTCTTCTGCTTTTCCAAATCAAATGTTATGCGCTGAATCGATCAATAAGGGGATATCGATCGATGGAATAATAATTAATTTCATTGCTTAGTCACAATATGAGAGAGTGAGGAGAATGGAAATGCAGCGATGCGGATTTTTATAAAACTGTATTCACGGCGAACCCTAAGAATTGCAGATGTTCGTTTTCCAATTTAGCATGCCGTTAAAAAAGCTATAATTGAAGGTGCATTCTTTTTTTATCCCATAGGTTAAACATTTTATGACGATTATTTTGCTAATATATCTTTATCATGGTTGGGGCTCTGTTTTCCTGATACAGAGCACCAAATCCTCTGTATAGATATGGATCTAAAAGATAACATGTTGACTACCTGCAGCCACCACCAGAGGGAGCTCACTGCGCATTGTGAATACACTGAGCATAGTATGCAGTGAGCTCCTAAGCTCCCTCTAGTGGCACACTTAGTGTAGCATTTTGGATCTGAAAATGGTGATATGAAATGGATTGCACGCTTGTTCAACTTTGAGCAGATATTGAAAACATTCGAACTTAGAGTCCATTTTAAGCTGACTTTCATTGCAAACATTAATTTGTTATTTTTACATGTAAATAACAGCTTTATAATGTGGCTATTGTGGTCACCTCAACCCCCTCTCCAGCGAAGAAATGTAAAACAACACTTGCATATTTGCGTCATTCTCGTTAAATACTTCCTCCCTCTCAAATGAAAAGACTACAATGGTGGAAATGAGGATAGTGACAGCTGGGGAAGAATCAAGAACTGCTTAACTGTTGTTAAAAAATGACATTTCTTACAAAATTATTTTATTTATTGCTTTTATTATTTTCAGTGTTTGCAGCACAAAAATAATACACACAGTGATGTCACAGTACAGGGATAATACACACAGTGATGTCACAGTACAGTGATGTCACAGTACAGGGATAATACACACAATGATGTCACAGTACAGGGATAATACACACTGTGATGTCACAGTACAGGGATAATACACACAGAGATGTCACAGTACAGGGATAATGCACACTGTGATGTCACAGTACAGGGATAATACACACAGTGATGTCACAGTACATAGATAATACACACAGTGATGTCACAGTACAGGGATAATACACACAGTGATGTCACAGTACAGGGATAATGCACACAGTGATGTCACAGTACAGGGATAATACACACAGTGATGCCACAGTGCAGGGATAATACACACAGTAATGCCACAGTTCAGGGATAATACACACAGTGATGTCACAGTACAGGGATAATACACACAGTGATGCCACAGTACAGGGATAATACACACAGTGATGCCACAGTTCAGGGATAATACACACAGTGATGTCACAGTACAGGGATAATACACACAGTGATGTCACAGTACAGGGATAATACACACAGTGATGTCACAGTACAGGGATAATACACACAGTGATGTCACAGTACATAGATAATACACACGGTGATGTCACAGTACGGGGATAATACACACAGTGATGTCACAGTACAGGGATAATACACACAGTGATGTCACAGTACAGGGATAATACACACAGAGATGTCACAGTACAGGGATAATGCACACTGTGATGTCACAGTACAGGGATAATACACACAGTGATGTCACAGTACATAGATAATACACACAGTGATGTCACAGTACAGGGATAATACTCAGTGATGTCACAGTACAGGGATAATACACACAGTGATGTCACAGTACAGGGATAATGCACACAGTGATGTCACAGTACAGGGATAATACACACAGTGATGCCACAGTGCAGGGATAATACACACAGTAATGCCACAGTTCAGGGATAATACACACAGTGATGTCACAGTACAGGGATAATACACACAGTGATGCCACAGTACAGGGATAATACACACAGTGATGCCACAGTTCAGGGATAATACACACAGTGATGTCACAGTACAGGGATAATACACACAGTGATGTCACAGTACAGGGATAATACACACAGTGATGTCACAGTACAGGGATAATACACACAGTGATGTCACAGTACATAGATAATACACACGGTGATGTCACAGTACGGGGATAATACACACAGTGATGTCACAGTACAGGGATAATACACACAGTGATGCCACAGTACAGGGATAATGCACACAGTGATGTCACAGTACAGGGATAATACACACGGTGATGTCACAGTACAGGGATAATACACACGGTGATGTCGCAGTACAGGGATAATGCACACAGTGATGTCACAGTACAGGGATAATACACAGTGATGTCACAGTACAGAGATAATACACACAGTGATGTCACAGTACAGGGATAATGCACACAGTGATGTCACAGTACAGGGATAATACACACAGTGATGTCACAGTACAGAGATAATACACAGTGATGTCACAGTACAGGGATAATGCACACAGTGATGTCACAGTACAGGGATAATACACACAGTGATGTCACAGTACAGGGCAGGGATAATACACACAGTGATGTCACAGTACAGGGATAATACACACAGTGATGTCACAGTACAGGGATAATACACAGTGATGTCACAGTACAGGGATAATACACACAGTGATGTCACAGTACAGGGATAATACACACAGTGATGTCACAGTACAGGGATAATACACAGTGATGTCACAGTACAGGGATAATAAACACAGTGATGTCACAGTACAGGGATAATACACAGTGATGCCACAGTACAGGGATAATACACACAGTGATGTCACAGTACAGGGATAATACACACAGTGATGCCACAGTACAGGGATAATACACACAGTGATGTCACAGTACAGGGATAATGCACACGGTGATGTCACAGTACAGGGATAATAAACACAGTGATGTCACAGTACAGGGATAATACACACGGTGATGTCACAGTACAGGGATAATACACACAGTGATGTCACAGTACAGGGATAATACACACGGTGATGTCACAGTACAGGGATAATACACACGGTGATGTCACAGTACAGGGATAATACACACAGTGATGTCACAGTACAGGGATAATACACACAGTGATGTCACAGTACAGGGATAATGCACACAGTGATGTCACAGTACAGGGATAATACACAGTGATGTCACAGTACAGGGATAATACACACGGTGATGTCACAGTACAGGGATAAAGCACACGGTGATGTCACAGTACAGGGATAATACACACAGTGATGTCACAGTACAGGGATAATACACACAGTGATGTCACAGTACAGGGATAATACACACAGTGATGTCACAGTACAGGGATAATACACACAGTGATGTCACAGTACAGGGATAATGCACACGGTGATGTCACAGTACAGGGATAAAGCACACGGTGATGTCACAGTACAGGGATAATACACACAGTGATGTCACAGTACAGGATAATGCACACAGTGATGTCCCAGTGTTTGAATAATGCATATTGAGGATGTTGTATGTTTTTTAGCAACAGCTAAACAGCTGATACAGTGTAACAAACTGTCAGCAGTGCGGTGACTAGGTTATGTGATGTTTTTCGCTCAGAATGTCAACAAGAATATTTTCATTCATTGACAGCAAAGAATATGAAACTTGAAAGGCACTATTGCTTAAAGCATATTATAAAGTAGCGGACGTTGTCGCTGGGCTGCGCCTGCCCTGTACACAGTGTGATATGTGACATACACGGACTCCTCTGTGACACAGGACAATACATTGTGTGCATTATATATACCCGGATCACATACATTTAATGACATTTACAAAGGTCAAGATTAACAAGGATCTGTCAAGGGGAGAGGAGAATTCTTATTTCTGGCGAATTCCTTCCATGGGTCCCGGTAATGTGATGCCCTTAAGGGTGGCAGCGGTGGGATCGCTCGCTTCCTCCTGTAATTACATTTCTAAATATAATTCTGTCACCGAGAGTCTCTCTGTTATCACAGATGATTGCGGCGCCACTTCTGCATCTCGCAATGACAATTTGGAAGGGATGTGATTCACAGAATAATCATTAAAGGCAGCCATTGTCCTCACTTATGGTACAGCGAGAAGTCTGCTCCGGCCACCCGGGAACTTCAACAGGCAAAAGGGTGGTGAGGAATTAGGAAAAAGGGTCAACTTTTTTTTTTTTTCCCCAGAAACAGCGCCACTCTTTATCCATAGACTGTGTTTGGAATTGCAGATCAGCCCTATTAATTAAAATGGGCATGAGTTGCAATACCAGACACGACCTACGGACTCAAGTGGCGCTGTTTCTGGAAAAAAAATAAATAAATAAAAAAGTACTTTAAAAGTGTAGCCTTAAAGGGTAGTTCCTGTATCATTATGCAAGGGGTTGGCAAAAGTCAATGTGCTGCCTCTTCGTATTAGTGATTGGTGGGAGTCCAAGAGCCCATTAAAGGGGCGGTTCAGTCCTGCCTAAATAAAACTTAAAGGGGACCACCATGCTAGAAGAAGTAGTGCAAAAAAAAACCAAAACATTATTTCAGAACGACCGTAAAATGTATTATTTGCTATGATGTGCAACTTATAATACTGTCCCTCTCCAACCCACATGCTCTTCTTTTATGGACACATGGCCGTGGGCTTGTGATCGCTACCTCATGATGAAGCCCAATTAAAAGACTTAAATGAGAAATCACGACTCTGTAGAAGAGACTAATATAACATTGTTAAAAATGACACTGGGTCTGAGTCACAATACTAAATATATGTGGTTCCTCGGTCAGGGAATAAATATTTTTAATCAGTACAGAACAAGTTTTTTTTTTAGCTTTTTTTCATTATTTTTGTTATTGAAAGCTAAAGGGGTTGTCTCTCACTGCTTTATTAGATTGTATGGATTTCATAAAGAGGGAGAAGTCCAACTCAAGCCTATCCTCCTGGAGCCGGAGTGAAGGGTAGCTCTAGAACTTGTGGTCTGAAGATGCTCATGAATACAACTTCACGGATTATACCAGCTATAGACATCATAGAGAGGAGTGTCCTACTTGAGCCCACCCTGGAGGGGCCAGAGTGGAGGATAGCTCTGTTACTTGTGGTCTGAAGATGCTCATGAATACAACTTCACGGATTATACCAGCTATAGACATCATAGAGGGGAGTGTCCTACTTGAGCCCACCCTGGAGGGGCCAGAGTGGAGGATAGCTCTGTTACTTGTGGTCTGAAGATGCTCATGAATACAACTTCACGGATTATACCAGCTATAGACATCATAGACAGGAGTGTCCTACTTGAGCCCACCCTGGAGGGGCCAGAGTGGAGGATAGCTCTGTTACTTGTGGTCTGAAGATGCTCATGAATACAACTTCACGGATTATACCAGCTATAGACATCATAGACAGGAGTGTCCTACTTGAGCCCACCCTGGAGGAGCCGAAGTGGAGGGTGGATCTAGCTCTTGTGGTCTGAAGATGCTCATGAATACAACTTCACGGATTATACCAGCTATAGACATCATAGAGAGCAGTGTCCTACTTGAGCCCACCCTGGAGGGGCCAGAGTGAAGGATAGCTCTGTTACTTGTGGTCTGAAGATGCTCATGAATACAACTTCACGGATTATACCAGCTATAGACATCATAGAAAGGCGTGTCCTACTTGATCCTTGAGGAGCTGGAGTGCAGGGTGACTCTAGCTCGTGTGGTCTTAAGATGCTCATGAACCCACCCTGGAGGAGCCGGAGTGGAGGATAGCTCTAGCACTTATGGTCTTAAGATGCTCATGAACACAACTTTCCCTGATATGCCAGCTAAACACCTGGGGTTTCGTAAGCCACACCAGTATCAATTAGCCCGGCCAACAAAAAGGGACTCTCACTATGCCCTACCGTGGCGTACGGACTTCACAGAGAGTAGTCCCCTACTCGAGTCCACCCTCAAAGAGCCGCACTGGAGAGCATCTCAAGCTCTGTTGGCCTAAAATTGCCAATGAGCACAATTTTCCGGCTGGTCACCTGAGGTTTTTGAAGCAAGACGTGCATTAATTAGCCAATCTCTGGGTCTGCTTCTTTTTAAAGTTGGGTGGCCACTTCTTTATAGTCCATAAACATGAAGTCTTTTTTTAGATTATAGGGGCCCATCCACAAGAGAATATCCATTTTAACTGGTTTGAGTGATGAGGGTCAAGATGAGTCACTGATTCTCCACCCTTGAAGAATGGACACCAAAGGTCCTAGTGGCCCGATATGCAAGAAAATCTTTGGCTCTTGCTGATAATTATGGGATATTCACATTTTCCATGTTTTGTACAACTTGGAGTAGAAGACGTGGTCTATGTTCTAATGCTTCTCAAGTCCTCGGCAGTCTCTGTTACCGGTGTGAGGACCCGAGAAGCACAACCATGGCCATGGGTGAGGTATTACTTTGGTTTATTAAAGGCATTGTCAGCTGTTTCCAAAAAGAGAAATAATAGGGCTAAAAAAAACATTTAAGGATGGCAGGGGCAGAATTATAGGCTCCTCTTATGGTGCCTCCCGAAATAACTTTTGTCTTGACCTTTTCTTTACTTCTATCAATGTGATTGAGCAGATAATTGTCTTACAAGTCCGAAATAAGTCTCGATTTTCTCCGTTTGTACTGGTGCAATCAACGCAGCCATTAATAGGGTCTCGGCAGGATGACGGGCCAGTGATTGCCCCATGCCTCATACCGTTGTTCCCCCTACAATCAGCCATGTGGCATACATACGAGGAATCTCCTAAGACGTCCATCTCACATTACTATTTTAGATTCTTAATTTTCCACCATGTTCTTTACCCAAAACAGCACGATAGGGATGGAAAATAGAGCTTGTACATTGCAGCCAACACGACGGTCTCGTGAGCTGCCGCATAAAAAGAAACCACCACTGCTGTAATTAGCACCGGAAGAAGTAAATTAGCTATATTTAACACAAAAAGAAACGTGTATAAAGGAACGGTTGGTGCAAAAGTGGAATTACAGGTTACACCGAATGGCTTTAATTAGCCAAAGTGCGAGGTCTAAAAAAAAATATAGAAAATTAATAATAACCTCTCATTAGAGCTTGTGATTTCCTGCTTATAAATCACTTGAATTAAAAAAAAAAAAAAAAAAGTTCAGAAAGTGTTCCAGCTATGAGAGTTGTGCAAATTTGTGTTACAAACGGAAATATTATGCTTTATGGCGCGTTCATAATTTAACAAGAAGAAATGGTTCTAAGAGTGGAAGCCATTATTCTATGAACAGATGCCATGAGACTTAAAGGGCATCTGTCAGTAGACTCAACCCTCCTAAGCCATCTATACGGGCCTGTAGGTCATAAAAAGTTGGAAAAAATGATACCTTGATACCTGAGATCCGATGTCTAATTACTGAAAAATCCACCTTTTTTCTTAATATTTAAATGAACTGCTAAGATCTATGGGCGGGACATAGATCTCCCTGAGAATCTTCCTCCAGGTTTTATTTTAAATGTAAGAATGCATTATCGGTGTGAGACATGTAGATCAGGAGAGCAGACTGTCAGTGATTACATGTGTCACACTGGTTTTATTTATAATTATCTCTGGAGGCAGATTCTTGGGGAGATCTATGTCCTGCCCATAGATCTTAACCTCTCATTTACATATTAAGAAAACCGTGGATTTCTCTGGAATTAGACATCATATCGCAGATATGAATGTATCATTTTATTCAACTCTTTATGACGCACATGTCGGTATAGACGGCTTAAGAGAGTGGATCCTGCTGACAGATCCTGATCCTACTGATAGATGTCCTTTACCTAAAGCCGATGTGCTGTGAATAGAAGCCATGACACCATGAGTGGAAGCCAGGACTGTATGCCATGATGTTTTTTCACCAGTGTTTCACTCTGTCTCTTATTTTCAGTTCTCTCTGAGCTAGAGTGTGGAGACTATGATGTCTCCCATGCACAACAGACACAGACATGAAAGATTCTTGCTGTCCTGTCTCTATATAGCACAGGTGCAAAAGGAGCGACAGCATAGAGGGCATCATACAGCACTACTAAGCAGTGTAACTGTGAATCCAACTCTCAGATGAGATAAACACTAGAAGGCAACAGCATGGTCTGTCTGTGTCTCTGACTCTTACTTTGCTCCATAGACTTCAATAGGCTGCTGTAATGTGATCTCTCGGTGAGCTGTCAATCTTTATGCGGGGTTTGTTGATTGGAGAGTGGTCATTTAAATTTTCTCTTTTGATATATTACATGGCACATAGACACATAATGTGATTTAATGACACAAAATTTAGTTTTGATAGTAATAATTATGGGTTTCAGTACAAATGTGACGCCCCCGTACTCTAAAATGTTTTATTTCTTCCGCTGTTTGGTGACCTCATAATATGATAGTCTTTGTACATGATGTCTCTAATTTTGAGTTGGATGCTTGGAAAGGCTTCTTTTTGGTTCCGCTTGTCAAATTTGGAGGCATCAAATGAATGAAATCTGTGACATCTGCGCACGAAACTTGTTTAAAGGTCATTCATGTTTTCAGCAAGATATTAAAATGAATCAGTTGTACTTCTGTCCCAGATTTTCCGTAAAAGCTCATTATCAACCTCTAAGCCATAGTATCAGAAGCTGAGAAGAACAGACCACTGAGGTATGACATACAGTGGCTTGCGAAAGTATTCCCCCCCCCTTGGCATTTTTTGTGTTTCTCTACCTCACAACCGGGAATTTCATGTAAAGAACATGCCGACAACTGTGAACATTTGGTTTCCTTTTTTTTGTGTGAAACCTACAACAAATAAGACAAAATAACTGAAAATTTCAGTGTGCATAACTATTCACCCCCTAAAGTCAGTACTTTGTAGAGCCTCCATTTGCGGTAAATACAGCTACAAGTCGCTTTGGATAAGTCCCTAGGAACTTTCCACGTCTTGCCACTGGGATTTTTGCCCATTCCTCAAGGCAAAACTGCTCCAGCTCCATCAAGTCAGATGGTTTCCTCTGGTGAACAGCGATCTTCAAGTCTGACCACAGATTCTCAATTGGGTTAAGGTCTGGGCTTTGACTAGGCCACTACAAAAAAACTTACACATTTCCCCTTGAACCGCTCGAGTGTTGCTTTAGCAGTATGCTTTGGGTCATTGTCTTGTTGGAAGGTGAACCTCCATCACAGTCTCAAATCACTGACAGACCAAAACAGGTTTTGCTCAAGAATATCCCTGTATTTCACATCATCTCCCCCTTGACTCGCACCACTTTCCATGTCCCTGCTGCCGAAAAATATTCCCACAGCATGATTCTGCCACCACCATGTTTCACTGTGGGGATGGTGTTCTTGGGATGATGAGCTGTGTTGGTTTGGCGCCAGACATAGCATTTACCCTGGTGGCACAAAAGTTCTATTTTGGTCTCATCTGACTATAGCACCTTCCTCCATACATTTGGGGAGTGTTTCATGTCTTTTGGCAAACTCAAAATGAGACTTATAAGTTGTGTGTAGGTAAAAGCTGCCCACTCTTCAATAAAGACCACCTCCATGGAGTATGTGGTCATATGGACAGATACTCCAGTCTCTGCTTGTGAACTCTGCAGCTCATTCAGGGTTACCTTTGGTCCCTGTGCCACCTCTCTGATTAATGCCTTCCTTGCCCGGGCTGATAGTTTTGGTGGGCGGCCCTCTCTTGGCAGGTTTGTTGTGGTACCATGTTCTTTATGTTTGATGGTGCTCCAGGGGATCATCAAAGAATGGGATATTTTTTTATAACCCAACCCTGATTTGTACTTCTCAACAACTTTGTCCTTGACTTGTTTGGAGATCTCCTTGGTCTTCACGGTGGTGTTTGGAGATCTCCTTGGTCTTCATGGTGGTCTTTGGAGATCTCCTTAGTCTTCATGGTGGTGTTTGGAGATCTCCTTGGTCTTCATGGTGGTGTTTGGAGATCTCCTTGGTCTTCATGGTGGTGTTTGGAGATCTCCTTGGTCTTCATGGTGGTCTTTGGAGATCTCCTTGGTCTTCATGGTGGTCTTTGGAGATCTCCTTGGTCTTCATGGTGGTCTTTGAAGATCTCCTTGGTCTTCATGGTGTTGTTTGGAGATCTCCTTGGTCTTCATGGTGGTGTTTGGAGATCTCCTAGGGTCTTTATGGTGGTGTTTAGTTAGTGATACCTCTTGATTAATGGTGTTGCAGCCTCTGTGGCCTTTCGGAAAAGGTAACGTATATATACTGACAGACATGTGACACTTAGACTGCACACAGGGGGACGTCCTGTCACTAAGCATGCGACTTATAATGGTAATTGCTTGCACCAAAAATTTCTAGGGGCTTCATATCAAAAGGGGTGAATACATATGCACATGCCAAATTTTAGTTATTTGATCTGGTAAATTTTAATTTATGCCTGTATTTTTCTCACTTCACTAACTTAGACTATTTAGTGCTGATGCATAACAAACAAATCGGATTACAAAAATATTTCAACACAGGTTGTAATGTAACAAAAGTAACAAAATAGGTAAAAAGCCAAGGGGGTGAATATTTTTGCAAGCCAGTGTAGATAGATTAATATGGAATTGCTCTCATATCTAGCTATTTATCTACACTATATGGAAAAAAGTAGGTGCCCCCTCCACATTCACCTTGAAGAGCTTTTCTGACCTTCCATTCTACACCCATAGACATTAAAGGGAACCTGTCACCACGTTTTTGGAAGATGGGATAAAAATAGCGTTAAATAGGGGCAGAGGTGGGCGTTACATTAGTGTGTGTGTTATGCGTTTATTACCCACCTAAGTTGCCGAAATAACTTTGCAAAGTCTCCGTTTTCGCCTGTCAATCAGGCTGGTCAGGTCACATGGGCGTGGTGTCTTCACCCAGATTTGGCGTAGTTTTCCGTTGGTGGCGTAGTGGTGTGCGCATGCCCAAAGTCCGGAATCCTCTTCCAGGGGATTTAAAATAGCGCGGTGTTCGTTATTGCATTGGTGATCGGTGGGCGCGGCCATCTTCCTTTGGCCGCGCGTGCGCAGAAGCGGCGCTCTGCTGGCCGCGGCTTCAGGAAAATGGCCGCGGGATGCCGCGCGTGCGCAGATGGATATCGCGGCGGCCATTTTCCTGAAGCCGCGGCCAGCAGAGCGCCGCTTCTGCGCACGCGCGGCCAAAGGAAGATGGCCGCGCCCACCGATCACCAATGCAATAACGAACACCGCGCTATTTTAAATCCCCTGGAAGAGGATTCCGGACTTTGGGCATGCGCACACCACTACGCCACCAACGGAAAACTACGCCAAATCTGGGGGAAGACAACGCCCATGCGACCTGACCAGCCTGATTGACAGGCGAAAACGGAGACTTTGCAAAGTTATTTCGGCAACTTAGGTGGGTAATAAACGCATAACACACACACTAATGTAACGCCCACCTCTGCCCCTATTTAACGCTATTTTTATCCCATCTTCCAAAAACGTGGTGACAGGTTCCCTTTAATATGGAGTCGGCCCCTCGGCAGATATAACGGCTCCCGCTCTTCTGGTAACGATTTCTACAAGATTTTGGAGGTGTCTGTTGGAATTTTTGTCCCTTCATCCAGAAGAGCATTTGTGAGGTCAGATGCTGATGATGGGGAGAGGATGGGCTCACAATCTCCATTATAGGGGTTGGATGGGGTTGAGATTGGGGCTCTGTGCGGCCGCTGCTCATGTTCTTCCCCCTCCTTGTTCTTATAGACCTTGTGCAATGGGCACAGTCATGGGGAACAGAGAAGGGTCTTCCTCAAACCTGTCCCCCAAAGCTGGAAGCCACAATTGTCCACAATGTCTTGTGTCGAAGCATTAAGACTTTGCTTCACTAGAACTAAGAGGCCGAGGCCGCCCCCTGATAACAGCCCATAGCATTATCCTCCTCCACCATCTGTACAGGGGGCACAATGCAGTCAGGGGGGAACGTTCTCCTGGAATCACCAAACCCAGACTCCTCCATCAGATGCAGATAGAGAAATGTGATCCATTACTGCACAGAACACATCTCCTCCAGAGTCCAGTGGTGGCGGCTTTACACCACTCCATCCAATGCTCGGCATTGTGCTTGGTGATGTACGGCTGCATGCTCTGCCTATGAAGCTCCTGGTGGGGGCGCAGTGTTTGTGCTGATGTTAATAGCAGTGGAGGTCTGGACTCTGCAGTTATGGGGTCAGCAGATCGTTGGTGACTTTTCTGCTCTTTGCTCCTCAGCACTAGGTCCCCAGCTCTGTAACATTACGGGGTCTCCACTTCGTGGCTGAGTTGCTGTGGTTCCTTCCACTTCTCAATAATATCACACACAGGTGATGGGGGAAGATTTAGGAGGAAGAAATTTAATGGACAGACTTGTTACCCCAGTGGCTCCTATTACAGGACCGTGCTGGTATCCGTGAGCTCTGCACCACCGGCCGATCTGTCACGTGAGTAAAGCCATATGGCATGGCGGGGCAGAGGTTATAAACCAGGGGTAATGGGGCCAGATCTTATACACTGGGGGCGAGGGAAAGGTTGTTATACAGCGGATGGCAATGAGGCTGAATGATAAACTGAAGTTCAATGGTTGAAAGATGTGTCCCAATACTTTTACGTACAGAATCTATCTATTATCTATCTATCTATTATCTATCTATCTATCTATATCTAGCTAGCTATCTATCTATCTATACTATCTAGGGAGTTATGATATTAACAAATTATACTGATAAAGTCAGTGGCTTGCAGTATCACACTTTCTTGTGTCCAATTTACACAGAGATTTTAGCCAAATGAGTGATTGAAAGAATATTTGTTCCCAACCATTGCCCTGTGTAAACTTGCCCGCCAACTGGACCAGCTGTAGTTTGATGGCATTTTTTATACGAACATAAAAAGTCTACCAGGTTGTAAATCATTTTTGGAAGCAATTTGAGTAAAAGAACTGACCATCGGGAGCTTTAGGACTTTGGACGACACAACCCCGAGGCCACCATACGTAATGCCGAGCGTTGGCTGGATGTACCCACCTGAGGCCTCCGACACCGTAGTGAGATAAATCCTGAATTTTAAAGTCTTGATGGATAAACCTGACAGTTTTCGTAGATACCAAGAGATATTGGCTGCGGGATTGTTTAGTGCTAGCTGTAAGGTTTGGTGGCCTGGTTTTATTAAAACTGAAGAAGAATAATCTTAAAACCATACAAAGAAATTCTAGAGAATAGAGAAGGCCTCTTTTGGCCTAACACTGATGCCTGAGTACTGTTTTCTGTTGTGCTGTGAATTAACTGTAGTCTTGACCTCAACCATATCAAAATGTTGACCCATCGTTACTGTGTCACAGCATTAATGCTCTTAAAGCATAGCTGTCATCTACCAGAGTAAAAGCATGGCCGTTCTTGCTGCCCTTGTCCAGCATTACATGTGTTGGGATATTGTGTACCTCATTTCCCAGTATACATTTTTTCTAACATTATTCAATGACTTGAATACGCTAAACTTAAAGCCCACCTCTCTCTTATTCCTGTATGCCTACTGACAGACAGGAGAGCAAGAGCAGAGTGACAAAGACCTGCCCACACTTCCTGTAGCACGCCAAAGACCCACCCCTGCATCTTGTGAAAGTGCAAAGACCCACTCCTACTTCCTGCAGATGTTGTCTCTACTTCAGGTTGGGAGGCAAAGACCCAACCCGCTATATGAATTGAGACAAAGACCTACCCCCATTACTGTAGAGGGTACATCTACTTCCTGTTAGGAGACAAAGAACCACCCCTACTTCCTGTAAAAACACAGACCCCCACACACTTCCTGTAACAAAACATAGTCACAAACCCACTTCCTGTAGAGTAGCAAATACATCCTCCCACTTCCTGTAGAATAGCAAAGATGCCCCCACTTCCTGTAGAGTAGAAACGACACCACACACTTCCTGCAAAGTAGCAAATACACCCCCCACTTCCTGTAGAGTAGCAAAGACACTCCCATTTCCTGAAGAGTAGCAAAGATACCTCCACTTCCTGTAAAGTAGAAAAGACACCCCCCACTTCCTGAAGAGTAGCAAAGACACCCCTCCACTTCCTGAAGAATAGCAAAGACACCCCCCACTTCCTGAAGAGTAGCAAAGACACTCCCCACTTCCTGTAGAGTAGCAAAGACACCCCCAATTTCCTGAAGAGTTCAAAGATGCCCCCACTTCCTGAAGAGTAGCAAAGACACCCCGCCACTTCCTGAAGAGTAGCAGAGACACCCCCCACTTAATGTAGAGATACAAAAACCCAACCTCATTTCCTTTACAGATACAAAACTGCAGCGCTCCAGAGTCCTGGTCGTTGCAGTACTGATGCTCCGCCGCTAAGGGGGGCTATGGTACGTCTGATGGCACTGAAGGAGTTCACCTGACCAGGTATCACAGACACCAATACACTTCACAGTCTGGCCTCCAGGGGGAGCTAAGGGTGCTATGTATTAGGCCACTCCTCACAATCTGGTAAAACTGGGGGTTAGATAGGAAGTTAGACAGAAGCTGACTGGGTTGGAACCAGGCAACATCCTGTGGCAGAGGGTGTTGCAGGGGAAGATTCAGGGGGGTCCCTGTCAGGGGTGGGATCCTGACAGAGGCCTAGCGAACAGAAAGAACGTTACGGGACCGCGCCTGCACTTCATTGCGGCGGTACCCCAAGAAAGGACAAGAAGCGAGGTTTATTGTGCTGAGTGACAAACGAGATCAACGCAACAAGGAGAAACACCAGTAGGAGTCGTGCTGTAAGACGAGGCAACATCCTACTGAGGCGCGTAGCCGGTGGCCGGAAACGCCGAGGAAGTATTGAGCTCCAGGCCTTACTTCAAACCTACGGCAGGACAGTCAGTTCTAGGCGGGCTGTCTCACCCAAAATCACCTAAGCAGACACAGGGGGCAACATTTGGAGAGGGGCGACTCTAGGGTCCAGGAAGACCTCCGAGCCTACCCGTCATACGGGTGCGTCCTAGCCATATCATCTGGGGGACGAAGAAGAACATCATAATCGAGTTGTGAGGGAACTTCAGAAACAGACACAACAGTTGTGAGGACTATCCCGTAAGCACAGCAGGGAAGGACTACAACACACAAGCGCTAGAAGGTAGGCACTGATTTCCACCTGCAAAGGGAACTCTGGAGGTGCCATCGGACCGGCCGGACTCGGGTAGCCCGGTTAACCGTATTCCGGACTGAGGATCCTGAAGCCTTCAGTAAAGAGGTAAAGAGACTGCAACCTGGTGTCCTCGTTATTCACCGCGACCTACACCACATCACAACATCCTCACATTCTCAACTTTCACTGGACGCCCCTCAGCAGGGCCACGGACCGGGCCTAGCCACCGTGACAACCCCAGAACTGAGACACAGAGGCCCGGTACCGGGTGCCCCTCGGCCCTGCGGCAATATAACAGTTTACATGAGGCAGTGGATGTCAAGTAACACAGAATAGAAACACCTTAGAGCGACTTATTTTTAGGCCTAAGTTCATTGGAACAATGACAACCATTTAAGTCTGACTTGACACACATCCACAGTTACGTTCAAAGAGGTAAAGGAAAGCCAGAAGATTGGAACAAGCACTGTTCACAGTGCACATTATATTTTGCATACTATTAGATACTTGTCCTATTTGGAAACGTGATAGTCACCTTACTTCTTGCATCTACAACTCTCGAAGTTAAATGCGACACTTCCTGTTGTCAAAGATCGCTCCTTGGATATCTTTTTCCTTGGAAGTGTCTCCATTTTTCTATCCAGAGCAGCTGTACCATACATGTCTGTGTGACAGATGCCACTCCTACTATCTGTTCTTACTATCTGTTCCTATTCTCTTTATATGAGTGGTTTCAGAAGAATCTGTCGCAGCGGGATGTCTCATTTATATCTTAAGAATCTGGTATTCCTTAGAGAATAATGGAATTGTCCAATCTTGAATAATAATTTTTTAGGCTTGAATGTTTTTTTCTTAAAAAAAAAGCAAATCATGGAGGCAAAATAAATAAATAACAATAAATGGAGGCATATTCAACTTCCGTCACCCCCAAGAACCCAGCACCAGCTGCTCTAGAAGTCTGCGTGCCAACAGGACACCTAAAGCCTGTGATTGACTGCAGCGGTCAGGTGACTGGAATAGCGCGCCATCAGATAAACTTCCGATGACCACTTTTCTAGTTACCAGACCTCTGCAACCAATCACAGACAGTCCAGGCATAGTTTCAATTTTCAGTTCTTGAAATATTAAGACTTTTCTTTTGTTTATAGCTCATTGCCTTGGAGACCGACCACAGCTCCTAGACAGCAGAACATGTACAGTGCTTACAAACTCTTTTCTGTTGAGCTTGTAAGCACTGTTTTGAAAATATGGATCTCTGGAGCGCGCTGTTACCTCTTAATCCCAGCCAGCTTCAGAGCAGTGTTTACAAGCTAGACAGCATCAGTGGTCGGTCACCTAGGCAACGAGTTGTAAACAAAAGAAAAGTGTTAATATCTCAAGAAGGGCTGAAAATTTTAATAAGCAGTAAATTGCTAAAGTGCTTGTGTTAACAAGTCTTATCTGAAAATATCCATTTCTGAAAATGAAAATAACTCTTTAAGATGTAGGACAATAATAATAAATTGAATTTGCTCTTGCCAGATCCTTTCTCGGAGATAAGCGGCACAATGGCTGTATATGCCAACCGCTTATCTCTGTTTTTAACAGAAATAAGCTGATTAATCAAACTATTATTCAGTCAACAGCTATGTAATGTTTACATCCACCCTTAAAGGAGCGCGCGTAAAACTCCACAAGTCAAATATGCACAGACGGGCAAATAAAAAGGCACAACTGAAGCGTATAATAGGCTCGCGTACGATGTCAGTACACAATAAGAGCATCTGTTCTGTATATTATCGTTATTGCGCTATATCACAGACGCCCCAACATTAAGTGGGCATTTACAAATACAGGGGTGGGATTTATGATTCAGGGAGGCGCCAATCTTTTTATTATAAGGCAAGAGGTGCTGAAGGAGTTAAGGAAAGCTCAAAACACCTGCTGTTAAAGAGACAGCGCACACACGCTTACGTCCCTCCCTCCCGCACAGTTGACCTAGAAACTAACATCCTGCCTCTAGGACCCAGCTGCTGTCTGTCACGTGATATGGAGAAGAAATGATTAGTGGGGTGCCAAGCTGTGGAATAAAATAATAGGGGTGCAGAATAATATTTGGGCACCGAGCATGCCCCAACATTGGAGCTTGGAGAGATCCATTCATAAAGAGAGATCAGGGTGTGGGGGGGGGGTGCATCATCTGATTGAAGGCAGCAGATAAGGTATACAGGTGAGCCACAGACAGGTATACAGCATTGAGAGGGTGACTATAGGAATTGGTAAGGGACTAAAGGGGTTAATTAGAGTGTCAGCGAGAGGGACACAAGGTTATCACAGGACAGAGAGGGAGATGTGGACATAGAGGAGAAGGTGGTGGAAGGAGGGAGATCAGAAGAGAGAGACGGGATACAGCACAGGGGAGGGGGAGGCAGAGAGGATAAACAGGGAGGAGAGACACTGCCACAGAAAAGAGACAGAGAAAGAAGGATACAGGGAGGGATACGGGAAGAACAAGGGAGTGCGAAACCAAGACTCAGGCTGGGGATTACAGAGGAATGACAAAAGCGAGGCCACCGAGGAAAGCAGAAAGAGCCAAGAGCTAGAATACACAGCAGGAAGGAGGTATAAGATCCAGACGCAAGGGTAAAGGATGCAGAAGAGGGAGACCAGAATATAGAGACGGAGACGGACAAAGAGCAAAGGATGTGGGAGATGGACACTGGAGTGTACAGAAATACCGAGATATAGGATTCACATGCAGGAGGGGGAGAAAGGCTGGGATATAGGGTACGGACAAAGGAGACAGAATAGGGCCGGGATATAGGGTACGGACAAAGGAGACAGAATAGGGCCGGGATATAGAGTACGGTCAAAGGAGACAGAATAGGACCGGGATATAGGGTACGGACAAAGAAGACAGAATAGGGCTGGGATATAGGGTACGGTCAAAGGAGACAGAATAGGACCGGGATATTGGGTCCACACAAAGGAGACAGAATACGACCGGGATATAGGGTACAGACCGGACAAAGGAGACGGAATAGGACCGAGATATAGAGTACGGACAAATGAGATGGTATAGGACAGGGATATAGGGTACGGACAAATGAGATGGTATAGGACAGGGATATAGGGTCCACACAAAGGAGACGGAATAGGACCGGGATATCGGGTCCGGACAAAGGAGACAGAATCCGACCGGGATATCGGGTACGGACAAAGGAGACGGAATAGGACAGGGATATCGGGTATGGACAAATGAGATGGTATAGGACAGGGATATAGGATAAGGACAAAGAAGTAAAGATATAGGATAGGGAATAGCACAGGGATATAGGAAAACGGAAATAAAGTTGGGTAGGACAGGTGTATCGGATAGGGACAAAGGAGAGGTGGGATACAGCTTATAGATGGGGCAGTATAGATATAGGATAAGCACATAATAGCGGCAGTGACTTGGGAGGACACAGACGGGCGGAGGAATAGATGGTGGTGAATAGATTGTGCAGGTAGACGGCAGGCTGTGCTGCTGTATCACTGGCTCTGTGTGCGGGGGGACGGGGTGGCAGACGACCTGTTAGGAGAGGCCCGGCCTATGGAAGTGACAGGAGGCAGATCTGGGATGCACTAGTCTGATGTGTGACCGGACCATTCATACTGGTACAGAAGACCCTCCAGGACACGGGATGAGAGAAGTCGGGGAAGGGCTCCTACCTACAATCTGAACACCACTCCATACAGGTAAGACAGCCCCTATATATAACCCTTTTATAACGCATCCCTCCCCCCATATATCCTATATATAATATCATCAGAATCCAGCATACCCTATTAACCCCTTAGCAGACACATTCACGGTCACTAAAATTTCCAAAACCATTGCATAATATGTCCCCATATGTGACCCAGTCATTGGAGCCCGATTAACCATTTGCACGCCTCAAACCACTACTTAACCCATTAAACTATCTTTATGTGCGAAATCCAGAAGGAATATCACCACGTTAACACTTTTCTGCCCAGCAACTGCAGACCATCAGATCTCCTGTGAGCCATGTTGAGGCCTGCAGAGCGTTACTTCTATAGGGGGGCATTGCTATAAAAACCGACATCGATCCCTCCCGTTCTCTGTAATGTTGGATATGGGTCATTTAACACTTATAGGATACGGACTCGTGCATTGACTGACATTAGTGAAGCCCTGTCGTTGTATCCTGGAAAATCTGAGCATAGTTGTGTGCATAAGTGTCTGGGACATGGCGAGGCCGGTCTGCAATGTCACTCCCATGGCGTGTATGTGGTGGACACACACAAGGCCTGTGTGTACGGCTGTGAATGACACCTACAGGGCTGCACCGTGTCTGTGGAGGGAGCGCTGCTCCGCAGCATTGTGAGGACTGTACATCAATGACAAGGCCCCATAGTAGTCACTCGTCTGTGGAGCACCATTATTCAGATCTGTGACCCCTTTACTCCCATAATAGTGTACCACATATAATGGCAGTGAATGGACCCTACTGTAATATCTGCCCACATATGTATATAGGCTTTCCTACTACTAATAGTACAATTCGCTCCATTCAGGATATATCTGAATGTGGACGTTGTCAGGGATACACAGAAAACTCTGCCTGTCAGCCATCTTGAAAAATGTCTCACAACATTGCTTTGTCTCCAAGAAAACAAAGACAATGGGCGAAATCATGACAACAATGGCACGACTAAGTCAACCGCCTATAGGTATCGGACTACTATATAGATTAGAAGCAATCGGCGCAATTTTGATATTATAAGAGTGGTCTAATAATAAAAGGTATACAATTTCGGAATGACATTGGGGGTCTGGAAGCGTTAGACGCCATTTTTCTTATGGGCAGGAATGGAATAGACAATAGACGTCGCTTGCAGGTCTGGACCTCAGGTGTCATTTTACCCTGGCGGGTTTATTCACATGTCACTAGAAATCATCCCCCCGGGGTCTGTTTGGAGCTGTCTGTACAGGTGTGTGATGGCTCTGGGGGCCATCTACAGCTGGGTGTGTGCTGAGGTGTGGCGCCATAATGGAGGTGGGGGGTATATACTTTATATGTGCAGACCTGGCTCTTGTGTATACGGAGACCTCCCCCAGTGAGTATCATGCTCCGGATAATGGGAATGAATGTAGCCGGGGTCTGCCCGTTCAGCATGCAACTACATTTTATTGGGACGGTGTATTTATAAGTAATATTTTTCGGTCCATGTTCAGTATCATCTGAATGGTACAGGATGATGTTATTATTGTCTGATATGAGGTGTGTAGATGACGGTGACTGATGAATGATGTTTATCATGTGTGATTATCCCACTATCGATGCTAGAAATTCAGGAAATTGTTTAAGCTATGTAAGTGGATTTGTGTATATACAGAGGTATATATGTATATGTTTAGATGTACAGTATATGTATGTGTATATGCTGAGGTGTATCTGTATATGCAGAGGTGTACATGTATGTGTATATGTTCAGGTGTATAGGTATGTTTATATGCTGAGGTGTGTGTATATATACAGTATATATATGCGCTTATATATATATGGTTTATATTTATATGTATATATATATGCTGAGGTGTATACTCATGCGCATATGTATATGCTAAGGTATATATGTGTGTATGTTGAGGTGTATATGTATGTGTATATGCTGAAGTGTATATTTATGTGTATATGTATATGCTGAGGTGTATATTTATGTGTATATGCTGAGATGTATACGTATGTGTGTATGTATATGCTGAGGTGTATATGTTTGTGTGTATGCATACAGTGAGGTGTATATGTATGTGTATATTTATGTGTTTATGTATATGCCGAGGTGTATATGTATGTTCATATGTATATGCTGAGGTGTATATGTATATGCTGTGGTGTATATGTTTGTGTATACGCTGAAATGTATATTTATGTGTATGTGACAAGGTGTATATGTATGTGTATGATGAGGTGTATACGGTTGTGTATATGGAGAGGTGTATATGTATATGCTGAGATGTATGTGTATGTACTGAGGTATATATGTATGTGTATATGTCAAGGTGTATATCTATTTGCTGAGCTCATACCGTGTATATGTATATGACACATTTACACCATGTATATTCCTGTATTCCTGTGTGTGTATGTACATGCCGATGTTATGCCATGTAAGTATGTATGTTTTTCTCATGCACATTTACGTTTTCATGCCAAATTTATGCCGTGTATATGTATGTGTATATTAAGAGACCTCTGCAAAATGTTCAGTTTGTCTTATTTTTCTCTTTATAGGTATATTTTTGAGTAAAATGTAAATTGTTCTTTTATTCTATAAACTTCTGACAACAGGTCTCCTAAGTTCCAAGCAATACATTTTGTATTTTTTTTTTCTGACAAAGAAAAATGGTCAAAATTACAAAAAAAAACCCAGTGCTTTCAGACCTCAAATAATGCAAAGAAAACAAGTTCATAATCATTTAGAAACAACAATACTAATGTTTTAACTCAGGAAGAGTTCAGAAATCAATATTTTGTGGAATAACCATGATTTTTAATCACAGCTTTCATGCGTCTTGGCATGCTTTCCACCAGTCTTTTACACTGCTTTTGGGTGACCTTATGCTACTCCTGGTACAAAAATCTAAGCAGTTCTTCTTATTTTGATGGCTTGTGACTATCCATCATCCTCTTGATTACATTCCAGAGGTTTTCAATGGGGTTCAGGTCTGGAGATTGGGCTGCCCATGACAGGGATTTGATGTGGTGGTCTCTTCATTTTTGCCAGAGCTGTATATGCCGAGATTATGCCATGTACAGTGCCTACAAGTAGTATTCAACCCCCTGCAGATTTAGCAGGTTTACACATTTGGAATTAACTTGGCATTGTGACATTTGGACTGTAGATCAGCCTGGAAGTGTGAAATGCACTGCAGCAAAAAAGAATGTTATTTCTTTGTTTATTTTTTTTTTAAATTGTGAAAAGTCTTTTCAGAGGGTCATTTATTATTCAACCCCTCAACCCACCAGAATTGTTTGGTTCCCTAAAGTATTAAGAAGTAGTTCAGGCACAAAGAACAATGAGCTTCACATGTTTGGATTAATTATCTCTTTTTCCAGCCTTTTCTGACTATTTAAGACCCTCCCCAAACTTGTGAACAGCACTCATACATGGTCAACATGGGAAAGACAAAGGAGCATTCCAAGGCCATCAGAGACAAGATCGTGGAGGGTCACAAGGCTGGCAAGGGGTACAAAACCCTTTCCAAGGAGTTGGGCCTACCTGTCTCCACTGTTGGGAGCATCACCGGAAGTGGAAGGCTTATGGAACTACTGTTAGCCTTCCACAGCCTGGACAGCCTTTGAAAGTTTCCTCCCGTGCCGAGGCCAGGCTTGTCCGAAGAGTCAAGGCTAACCCAAGGACAACAAGGAAGGAGCTCCGGGAAGATCTCATGGCAGTGGGGACATTGGTTTCAGTCAATACCATAAGTAACGTACTCCACCGCAATGGTCTCCGTTCCAGACGAGCCCGTAAGGTACCTTTACTTTCAAAGCGTCATGTCAAGGCTCGTCTACAGTTTGCTCATGATCACTTGGAGGACTCTGAGACTGACTGGTTCAAGGTTCTCTGGTCTGATGAGACCAAGATCGAGATATTTGGTGCCAACCACACACGTGACGTTTGGAGACTGGATGGAACTGCATACGACCCCAAGAATACCATCCCTACAGTCAAGCATGGTGGTGGCAGCATCATGCTGTGGGGCTGTTTCTCAGCCAATGGGCCTGGCCATCTGGTCCGCATCCATGGGAAGATGGATAGCACGGCCTACCTGGAGATTTTGGCCAAGAACCTCCGCTCCTCCATCAAGCATCTTAAGATGGGTCGTCATTTCATCTTCCAACAAGACAACGACCCAAAGCACACAGCCAAGAAAACCAAGGCCTGGTTCAAGAGGCGAAAAATCAAGGTGTTGCAGTGGCCTAGTCAGTCTCCTGACCTTAAGGGTACCGTCACACAGTGCAATTTTGATCGCTACGACGGTACGATTCGTGACGTTCTAGCGATATCGTTACGATATCGCAGTGTCTGACACGCAGCAGCGATCAGGGATCCTGCTGAGAATCGTACGTCGTAGCAGATCGTTTGGAACTTTTTCGTCGCTTGATCACCCGCTGACATCGCTGGATCGTTGTGTGTGACAGCGATCCAGCGATGCGTTCGCTGGTAACCAGGGTAAACATCGGGTAACTAAGCGCAGGGCCGCGCTTAGTAACCCGATGTTTACCGTGGTTACCAGCGTAAAAGTAAAAAAAAAAAAACCGTACATGCTCACCATCTGATGTCCGTCCGGTCCCTTGCCGTCCGCTTCCCGCTCTGACTGTCTGCCGGCCGGAAAGTGAGAGCAGATCACAGCGGTGACGTCACCGCTGCACTCTGCTCTCACTGTACGGCCGGATCTGTCAGAGCAGGAAGCGGACGGCAAGGGACCGGACGGACATCAGATGGTGAGCATGTACGGTTTGTTTTTTTTTACTTTTACGCTGGTAACCAGGGTAAACATCGGGTTACTAAGCGCGGCCCTGCGCTTAGTAACCCGATGTTTACCCTGGTTACCCGGGGACTTCGGCATCGCTCCAGCGCCGTGATTGCAACGTGTGACCGCAGTCTACGACGCTGGAGCGATAATCATACGATCGCTGCGACGTCACGGATCGTGCCGTCGTAGCGATCAAAATTGCACTGTGTGACGGTACCCTAACCCAATTGAAAACTTGTGGAAGGAGCTCAAGATTAAAGTCCACATGAGACACCCAAAGAACCTAGATAACTTGGAGAAGATCTGCATGGAGGAGTGGGCCAAGATAACTCCAGAGACCTGTGCCGGCCTGATCAGGTCTTAGAAAAGACGATTATTAGCTGTAATTGCAAACAAAGATTATTCCACAAAATATTAAACCTAGGGGTTGAATAATAATTGACCCACACTTTTATGTTTAAAATTTATAAAAATTTAACTGAGCAACAAAACTTTTTGGTTTGTAAGATTTATGCATCTGTTAATAAGTCCTGCTCTTGTTTGAAGTTTGAAGGCTCTAACTTATTTGCATCTTATTAAACCTGCTAAATCTGCAGGGGGTTGAATACTACTTGTAGGCACTGTATATGTCTATGTGTGTATAAGTAGAGTTTGTGTCATGCAATTGTATATACATATTCCGTGCATAGGTATGTGCATATGTATATACCAAGTTTATGCTGTGAATATGTACATGCACATGCTGGGTTTATGTCGTGTACATGTATATGCTGAGTTTATGCCGTGTATATGTATATGTAGAGTTTATGCCGTGTGTATGTATATGTAGAGTTTATGCCGTGTATATGTATATGCTGAGTTTATGCCGTGTATATGTATATGCTGAGTTTATGCCGTGTATATGTATATGCTGAGTTTATGCCGTGTATATGTATATGAAGAGTTTATGCCGTGTATATGTAGAGTTTATGATGTGTGTATGTATATGCTGAGTTTATGACGTGTGTATGTATATGCTGAGTTTATGACGTGTGTATGTATATGCTGAGTTTATGATGTGTGTATGTATATGCTGAGTTTATGCCGTGTATATGTATATTTAGAGTTTATGCCGTGTGTGTGTATATGCTGAGTTTATGCCGTGTGTGTGTATATGTAGAGTTTATGCCGTGTATTTGTATATGCTGAGTTTATGCCGTGTGTATGTATATGCTGAGTTTATGCCGTGTATATGTATATGCTGAGTTTATGCTGTGTGTATGTATATGAAGAGTTTATGCCGTGTATTTGTATATGCTGAGTTTATGCCATGTATATGTATATGGTGAGTTTATGCCGTGTATATGTATATGAAGAGTTTATGCCGTGTATTTGTATATGCTGAGTTTATGCCGTGTGTATGTATATGCTGAGTTTATGCCGTGTATATGTATATGGTGAGTTTATGCCGTGTATATGTATATGAAGAGTTTATGCCGTGTATTTGTATATGCTGAGTTTATGCCGTGTACATGTATATGCTGAGTTTATGCCGTGTATATGTATATGAAGAGTTTATGCCGTGTATATGTAGAGTTTATGATGTGTGTATGTATATGCTGAGTTTATGCCGTGTACATGTATATGCTGAGTTTATGCCATGTATATGTATATGGTGAGTTTATGCCGTGTATATGTATATGAAGAGTTTATGCCGTGTATTTGTATATGCTGAGTTTATGCCGTGTGTATGTATATGAAGAGTTTATGCCGTGTATATGTAGAGTTTATGATGTGTGTATGTATATGCTGAGTTTATGCCGTGTACATGTATATGCTGAGTTTATGCCATGTATATGTATATGGTGAGTTTATGCCGTGTATATGTATATGAAGAGTTTATGCCGTGTATTTGTATATGCTGAGTTTATGCCGTGTGTATGTATATGCTGAGTTTATGCCGTGTATATGTATATGGTGAGTTTATGCCGTGTATATGTATATGAAGAGTTTATGCCGTGTATTTGTATATGCTGAGTTTATGCCGTGTGTATGTATATGAAGAGTTTATGCCGTGTATATGTAGAGTTTATGATGTGTGTATGTATATGCTGAGTTTATGATGTGTGTATGTATATGCTGAGTTTATGCCATGTGTATGTATATGCTGAGTTTATGCCATGTGTATGTATATGCTGAGTTTATGCCGTGTATATGTATATTTAGAGTTTATGCCGTGTGTATGTATATGCTGAGTTTATGCCGTGTGTATGTATATGCTGAGTTTATGCCGTGTATATGTATATGGTGAATTTATGCCGTGTATATGTATATGGTGAGTTTATGCCGTGTATATGTCTATGTAGAGTTTATGCCGTGTATGTATATGCTGAGTTTATGCCGTGTGTATGTATATGCTGAGTTTATGCCGTGTATATGTACAGGTCCTTCTCAAAAAATTAGCATATAGTGTTAAATTTCATTATTTACCATAATGTAATGATTACAATTAAACTTTCATATATTATAGATTCATTATCCACCAACTGAAATTTGTCAGGTCTTTTATTGTTTTAATACTGATGATTTTGGCCTACAACTCCTGATAACCCAAAAAACCTGTCTCAATAAATTAGCATATTTCACCCGTCCAATCAAATAAAAGTGTTTTTTAATAACAAACAAAAAAACTATCAAATAATAATGTTCAGTTATGCACTCAATACTTGGTCGGGAATCCTTTGGCAGAAATGACTGCTTCAATGCGGCGTGGCATGGAGGCAATCAGCCTGTGACACTGCTGAGATGTTATGGAGGCCCAGGATGCTTCAATAGCGGCCTTAAGCTCATCCAGAGTGTTGGGTCTTGCGTCTCTCAACTTTCTCTTCACAATATCCCACAGATTCTCTATGGGGTTCAGGTCAGGAGAGTTGGCAGGCCAATTGAGCACAGTAATACCATGGACAGTAAACCATTTACCAGTGGTTTTGGCACTGTGAGCAGGTGCCAGGTCGTGCTGAAAAATGAAATCTTCATCTCCATAAAGCATTTCAGCCGATGGAAGCATGAAGTGCTCCAAAATCTCCTGATAGCTAGCTGCATTGACCCTGCCCTTGATGAAACACAGTGGACAAACACCAGCAGCTGACATGGCACCCCACACCATCACTGACTGTGGGTACTTGACACTGGACTTCAGGCATTTTGGCATTTCCTTCTCCCCAGTCTTCCTCCAGACTCTGGCACCTTGATTTCCGAATGACATGCAAAATTTGCTTTCATCACAAAAAAGTACTTGGGACCACTTAGCAACAGTCCAGTGCTGCTTCTCTGTAGCCCAGGTCAGGCGCTTCTGCCGCTGTTTATGGTTCAAAAGTGGCTTTACCTGGGGAATGCGGCACCTGTAGCCCATTTCCTGCACACGCCTGTGCACGGTGGCTCTGGATGTTTCCACACCAGACTCAGTCCACTGCTTCCTCAGGTTCCCCAAGGTCTGGAATCGGTCCTTCTCCACAATCTTCCTCAGGGTCCGGTCACCTCTTCTCGTTGTACAGCGTTTTCTGCCACATTGTTTCCTTCCAACAGACTTACCATTGAGGTGCCTTGATACAGCACTCTGGGAACAGCCTATTTGTTGAGAAATTTAATTCTGGGTCTTACCCTCTTGCTTGAGGGTGTCAATGATGGCCTTCTTGACATCTGTCAGGTCGCTAGTCTTACCCATGATGGGGGTTTTGAGTAATGAACCAGGCAGGGAGTTTTTAAAAGCCTCAGGTATCTTTTGCATGTGTTTGGAGTTAATTAGTTGATTCAGAAGATTAGGGTAATAGGTCGTTTAGAGAACCTTTTCTTGATATGCTAATTTATTGAGACAGGTTTTTTGGGTTATCAGGAGTTGTATGCCAAAATCATCAGTATTAAAACAATAAAAGACCTGACAAATTTCAGTTGGTGGATAATGAATCTATAATATATGAAAGTTTAATTGTAATCATTACATTATGGTAAATAATGAAATTTAACACTATATGCTAATTTTTTGAGAAGGACCTGTATATGCTGAGCTTATGACGTGTGTATGTATATGCTGAGTTTATGAGGTGTGTATGTATATGCTGAGTTTATGCCGTGTGTATGTATATGCTGAGTTTATGCCGTGTATATGTATATGGTGAGTTTATGCCGTGTATATGTATATGGTGAGTTTATGCCGTGTATATGTCTATGTAGAGTTTATGCCATGTATATGTCTATGTAGAGTTTATGCCGTGTATGTATATGCTGAGTTTATGCCGTGTGTATGTATATGCTGAGTTTATGACGTGTGTATGTATATGCTGAGTTTATGACGTGTGTATGTATATGTTGAGTTTATGAGGTGTGTATGTATATACTGAATTTATGCCGTGTGTATGTATATGTAGAGTTTATGCTGTGTATATGTATATGCTGAGTTTATGCCGTGTGTATGTATATGCTGAGTTAATGCCGTGTATATGTATATTTAGAGTTTATGCCGTGTATATGTATATGCTGAGTTTATGCCGTGTATATGTATATGGTGAGTTTATGCCGTGTATATGTATATGGTGAGTTTATGCCGTGTATATGTCTATGTAGAGTTTATGCCGTGTGTATGTCTATGTAGAGTTTATGCCGTGTATATGTCTATGTAGAGTTTATGCCGTGTATGTATATGCTGAGTTTATGCCGTGTGTATGTATATGCTGAGTTTATGCCGTGTATATGTATATGCTGAGTTTATGACGTGTGTATGTATATGCTGAGTTTATGATGTGTGTATGTATATACTGAATTTATGCCGTGTGTATGTATATGCTGAGTTTATGACGTGTGTATGTATATGCTGAGTTTATGCTGTGTATAGGTGCTGACCTGTAATGGTCATTGCTAGCATTGATCCACAATAAGACAATAAGTAGGATTGTATGTGTACCGGTTGTGTATATATGCCATATCAACAGTTATCACTAGTATGTGACTACATTATATCTTGTGCTGTGCACCGTTCAGAATAAGCGGATTTTTCTGTAGCATGTCTTGTATTCTATCTGATATCTGGCGACTTGTGTCACCTCTAGGGGGAGCTCAGTGAATACTGATTCATCATTTAGTTCAATAGGAGACTATGCAGTGAGCTCCCTCTAGTGACAGCTGACCTATATTATTTAAAGGGGTTAGGCTTCTTTCACACTAGCGTCGTGCACTGCACGTCGCTATGCGTCGTTTGGTTGAAAAAACGCATCCTGCAAAAGTGCTTGCAGGATGCGTTTTTTCACCATTGATTTGCATTTGCGTCGCATTGCGACGCTTTGCCACACGTCGCAACCGTCGTGCGACGGTTGCGCCGTGTTGTGGCGGACCGTCGGCTGCAAAAAACGTTACATGTAACGTTTTTTGCTGCCGACGGACCGCCATTTCCGACCGCGCATGCGCGCCCGGAACTCCGCCCCCACCTCCCCGCACCTCACAATGGGGCAGCGGATGCATGTAAAAACAGCATCCGCTGCCCCCGTTGTGCGGCGCATTCACTGCTAGTGTCGGTACATCGGCCCGACGCACTGCGACGGGCCGAGTACGACGCTAGTGTGAAAGAAGCCTTATCCGACCTTTAGGGAAAAAAAAAAATAAAAAATGACAGAAAATATACAAAAATAGCAAACAAAAAACAATAGTCGCCTCTACTATTCCCTGACGATCAAGAAGAAGCTCGGGAGGTCTCTTCCATTGCTCAAACATTGGAGCCATGATGCCTATATATTGCCATTTTTGACTAGACCTCTACAGGTGACCCCGAGTCCAGGCAGTGTCCCTGCCTGTCGCTGTATTCTAAGGGTTAATGCTACTGTTATGTGATATGTATAATATCTGCTCAGGTATGAGACGCTCAGGAACCTGACACTTTGCAGACAATGAGGCCGAGGATGGAATTCAATATGCTTCATTTTTCCCAGCGCTCTCCCTCCGCAGGGCGATGGTGACGAGAGGACTGACTGTACTCGAATCCTATATATCAAAGAGACTCGGGGTTCCAATTGTGCACGAAGCCACATGAAGGACTCTCTGTACCCTGATCATCCACAGGACACTCATTAAGGGAATTCTTTTTTGTGCCCATCAGCACACGGTGACCGAGATTGAAAATTTTTCAAATAAATTATCCAAAAAAAAATTCTGAGCAGCCATCATGAAAAGGCCATTCAATAGATTACCCTGCAGTGAGAGCAGCAGCGATGGCGGGATGGCACGTTATGTGGAGGGCTAATTAGGCTGGGGTCATATATGGTGCCTGTAGTTTTTTTTAAATTTAATTTATATATCTCCACTGAAAACAATTATTTAGGAAAAGTGCTATAAAAGCTATATCCACCTGTCACAGTGGAGGGGTCCGTCCTATAGGACCTCCACCAATCCTGAGAACTAGGTTAGACGGTCAATTTAAAACAGAGAAGTGGCCCTCTATGTGCAGTCAGGCCGCACTGATTGGTCTTTGTATAAGAAATTAATCTTTTTTTTAAAATATATAAATATAGATATATGTGGGGGGTTTTGCCTGGTGTTAATGCCGTTGTTCTCCTGAATCCGGCGATGTTTTTATTTTGTTCCTGCGCCTCTCTGTTCCTGAGATATGGCCTCCTCTTCCCTGTATGTAAAACTAGTCTTGTTAGCCAACTGGGTAGGGCCGTCACAAAACACGCCCACAGATAATTTTAGGACCACGCCCACTTGTGACAAGACTAGATTTATATACTAGGAAGAAGAGGCCGTATCTCAGGAACAGAGAGGCGTAGGAAGAAAAGAAAAACAACGCCATATTCAGTAGAACAGCGGCTATTACACCAGGTAAAGAAACTTCATATTTAAGACAAATGAAAGGTCCCCTTTAAAGGGATTGTCCACTATTCAGATAACCTCTTCTCAATTATGTAGTCCACCATGTATAATAAGAAACAGTCTGTACTCACCTCTGGGGCCGACACTATTCCAGTGAGGGGCACACATGACGTTATGTCACGTGAGCACTGCAGTCAATCAGCTGCTGCTAATGGTCTCACTTCCTTACGGACGTAACCGGTATCAAGGAAGTCAGAGAGCAGCAGCAGTTCTCATGTCTTCCGGATATCGGTGAACGGAGGTATGTTGCCGACGCAGCCGCCAACGGAGGTGAATACAGGCTGTTTTCTTTATTTTACAAGGGGGGCTATTATGAGTGAGAATTTTGATGTCCGAATAGTGGACAACCCCTTTAAGGATTAATATGTAACAACAATTTATAATAAAATACTACTCTCGTATAGGATGATAGGAGCATTGGGCCATTGGATCAATACGCTTGAAAAGTGACAGTCATTTTACCGAACAGTTGCTACTTTTTCCCCTTTCCTTGCGTCATCCCTTACAAATTGCCTTATCCAGCAGGGGGCGATGATGAGTACAAGACAAAGCCACATGGTCCTATTATAGTGAATAGGATCAGAAATTTATTTATGATATTTTTTTATTTTTAGGGTACAGTTTCTTTAAACGTAAAGTGACATCTCCAGTGATGGTCCAGCTCAGGGTTTTCTCCGATCTCCGGCATGCTTGGCGGCCTCCGAGCTGTACTGAGCCTTGTCAGCTTGTACATTTGACGGATCAATCTCATAGCGTGAAATAGTGGCACGCTGTCAAATATACTGATCGTCAAGGTACAGCGGAGCCGAGAGACGGACAAGTATGGAGGACCAGAGAGGCAACCCTGGAGTCTGCACATGGTAGCACAAATCTGGCAACATTGGATCGTGGTACTTCATGGATTATATTCCCAAACTGGCCAATTTCTGTTTGACCATTTGCAAGTGTAAGCCTATGGAGATACACTAATTGGCCAATTTCTGTTTGACCATTTGCAAGTGTAAGCCCATGGAAATGCACAAATTGGCCAACTTGTGCGCTAAGAACCCCTATTTTATAAGTATAGTCTTTATAGCAATAATACAGTTCAAAATTTCATATATTAAATTTTCACATAAATTTCATAAGGCCCAGATCATAAATTGCATTTTGTTTCAGTCCCTTTTTTTTATTTCTCTTCTGGCAATCATTGACGTTTTTCCACACGCATGGTGCGAGCGGTTTATGAATTTTTTGCTCAAAATTAAGAATTCTTTTTATTTTTGCCTTTGACCTGTTAGCTCAAAAAGTCACGCGTTTCACTAAGTGATGCTAAAATTTGCACCACAGCATCTGGCGTGCACTGCACGGAAAGGCCTGGAGGATAAGGATATTTGCTTCAGATTTAGTGACTTTTTGAGAAATCGCAACTGAACAAAAATTAGACCAAAAAAGAGATACAAATTAAATGAAGAATGAGGCACAAATGAAAAATAGGCAAAAACACCAAAAAAGCACAAATACAATGAAGAATAAGATGCAAATTAAAAAAAGGGGAAAAACAGTGATGTCACTGATTTGCGTGCAGTGATGTCCCTACTTGGATGCAGTGATGTCCCTACTTGGATGCAGTGACGTCACTATTTGGATGCAGTGATGTCACTACTTGGATGCAGTGATGTCCCTACTTGGATGCAGTGATGTCACTATTTGGATGCAGTGATGTCCCTACTTGGATGCAGCGACGTCACTACTTGGATGCAGCGATGTCCGTACTTGGATGCAGCGACGTCCCTACTTGGATGCAGCGACGTCACTACTTGGATGCAGTGACGTCCCTACTTGGATGCAGTGATGTCACTACTTGGATGCAGTGATGTCATTAATTGGGTGCAGGGATGTCACTACTTGGGTGCAGGGATGTCACTACTTGGGTGCAGGGATGTCACTACTTGGATAATAATAATAATTTTATTTATATAGCGCTTTACAAATTATAGAGGGGACTTGTACAGACAATAGACATTACAGCATAACAGAAATCACAGATCAAAACAGATACCAGTAGGAATGAGGGCCCTGCTCTCAAGCTTACAAACTATGAGGAAAAGGGGAGACACGAGAGGTGGATGGTAACAATTGCTTTAGTTATTTGGACCAGCCATAGTGTAAGGCTCGGGTGTTCATGTAAAGCTGCATGAACCAGTTAACAGCCTAAGTATGTAGCAGTGCAGACACAGAGTGCTATTAACTGCATAAAGTGTATGAGAACATGATGTGAGGAACCTGATTATGGTTTAAGTCATTTTGAATGGGCCACACAGGGATTGTTAGGTTAATGCGTTGAGGCGGTATTCCAATCTGAACAAATGTTTTTAGGGCACGCTTAAAACTGTGGGGATTAATCATATTAACCTGGGTAGTGCATTCCAAAGAATTGGCGAAGCACGTGAAAAGTCTTGGAGACGGGAGGGGAGGTTCTGATTATTGAGGATGCTAACCTCAGATCATTAGCAGAGCGGAGGGCACGGGTAGGGTGGTAGGCTGAGACCAGGGAGGAAATAAAGGGTGGTGCTGAGCCATGGAGTGCTTTGTGGATGAGGGTAGTAGTTTTGTACTGGATTCTGGAATGGATGGGTAACCAGTGTAATGACTGGCACAGGGTAGAGGCATCGGTGTAACAGTTGGTGAGGATTATGATCCTGGCTGCAGCATTCAGGACAGATTAGAGAGTGGAGAGTTGGATGCAGTGATGTCACTACTTGGATGCAATGTTGTCACTACTTGGGTGCTGTGATGTCATTACTTGGGTGCAGTGATGTCATCCACTTAAGCCTTGATAGTTAACTCTGGAATAGTTAACATTGTGGTAATGAGCTGTTCAGGCTGACGATGCTTAGTAGGGTTGTCTCAGGACAGACGTCGCTGCTATATCATTAGGATATTCAATCAATATCCGTTCAGCCGGGGTCTGAACTCTGTGTTCTCCGTAGATCACTTAAACCAAGTGGCGGCGGTTCCTGTCGATCACACGGCATAGGGGGCTATTGACTATGCAGGGCCGACTCTGCAGCCTCGGGTCATATCCAGCTGGCAGGAGATGAAGTAGCACCGTGCCTTCCAATCACCTTAGTAAAACATTTTACACAGTATGAATTTTTGAATTAATCGTCGCGTTTTCACAAGAAAGTCCCTTTTGATGCTACAACCCTGTGTTTTTAACATTAGAGGATGTATAAAAAGCCTTATTAACACATGTACGGATGCCAGAGAAATGATTCCCTCTGTGACGTATCCTGCAAGGTTATCAATCAATTCAGGAGAGGAAGAGAAAAACAGAGATTATCATGGAGACACATGTGCCAAAATGATAAATGGATGGAACTGGAAGAAGACAGGTCCTCAGAATACATGAGATGTCGGGAGAGGACAGAAAGACTGAAAAATGCATAAAAGTATATAAATATATACATATTTACTGGCTACATATATACTTCTCAACGATGAAATGACAATCCAAAGATTAAAAGTGATGGGATTATGCAAATCTCAGGATGGAGATCTGTTAACAATATCAAAAGATGAAAAAATGGAAACTACATTTTAAAAACCTCTTGAATTACTCAGTATGGAGTATGAGCACCAAGTGCAGAAATCCCCGCACTTTAGAGCCTCGGCTGCCATCACTGCGGTTATTAATGGTTGGCTAAGGAAGGTTTTGCTGAACTGAATTGACTTGGGAAAATCATCAAGGTCCACTGCTGGCAGCTCCTGTGTAATCACCAACCAATGATGTCCCGTGAGTGCGATGGCAGACAAGTCATGGTAGCATGTTTAGGACATGTATGTGGCTCACACTAACACAAGCAACATACCACCTGTTGTTGTCGTATTGGAAACTGCTCCTGGGACACTTTGGAGAAATGGCTGCATCCCTAGTTCAACCACCAAGTCAACGTAACGCCGAGAATGTAGACTAGTGGGGTCCACTATCGTACATTATGCCACCCCACACCATAATCCCGTGAATAGGACCAGTGTGATGTTTCCAAGTGAAGGTCTCTTCATGGCATTGCCAACGTGGTCTCCAGAGCAATCTTCGACTATCATTGCATTCAAGTCAAAAGCTGAACTAATTGCTGAAGAGGACAGACCTCCAATCCAGCCTCCATTGCCATCTTGTTCTGCACCATGACGCCTTTGAGAGTGGTGGCATGAGGTCAGTGGACACCTGTAGCCGGACGTCTGTCTCGTAGACTAATGTTGTGCTAACGCCTTCTGATGCTTTGTGTAGACAGCATTTGATGCCTTAGGCTCAGTCTATGACTTCCAGTTTCACTTGCTATACAGAATGAATCACCGAGCGCCATTCTTATAAACCGATGATCCGTCTGTGCTGAGGTTCACCTCTGTGCATACCCTGCTGTTATTCCACTTCATCTTTTTTCTCCCAACCCCTTGGACACCTAACATAGTACAGTGCTGATATCTTGGCCTATGTGCGTTGCGATCTGCTGGACTTATGATCCAAGATTTCTTAGTTCAAGGATTCCGTCTCTCCCAGTTTGCGACAATTGGCCATAACTTGCACGTCGACGAACAGGAGTTATCACAGAATCATGCTACAAGAATTGATCCTATTGTTTGAGCTTTCATGTAGCTAACAAAATTTGCTTTTCATCTTGCTTTTATGCCCCCCCCCACGTGCCACAAATTGTAGTACTTGAAAATGTGTTAATTCGCAAATCTTAGCATTGCCTTCTTGCTGTTATAATTTAAATGTTGAGCAGTGTATATACAGAAATATATTCTGTACTCACAACACACATATGTACTGCACACTCATTTATACATATACTTATTGTACATGTATAATGCACGTACTAGTATGCAATAGGTCACACACCATGTGGTGTGCGGATGTTACCTCTTCCCTAAGGCAAGGCCAAAAAAAAAAGAAAGTTTGTGACTCCAGGGTGCACATAATTAACCTCTACTTCCTGGTAGTGTGATGTGATGTGGTGCACTCTAAATAGTCCAGAAAAACAAGGAGGCCCGAGGGGCTGTTGATAACTTTTACTTATTGCAAGAATACACAGGTACATCCAGATAAGCGACGATTTAACAAAGATTCAATTCTAATGCAGCAATCACAGTTACTTTTCAGTACAGCAATGCATATATATATATGGTGCAGTGATTCCTGAGTCTCAGCTTCTGCTTAGATGCACAGTCCTTATCACACAGTTATCTGAGGTTTCTCATATACAGGAGCTTTGGCTGCTCCCTCACCTGCTCCTTCAGCTTTCCTGGGCGACTACTACACTTGTGCACAAAATGTCTCCTTCTCTACCAAGCCCAGGACCCGGTCATGTGGTCTAACCTTGTGACCTTATGGCCATATATATAAAGAAGGACTGCTTTGTTAACGCTTTACAACCTCTTGAGAGTAGAACATAACAAGTACATCACTGTGCATATATAAACCACTTCTATGTACTGAATTCTCATCTACAGTATCTGCAAATGGAAATGTGAACATTATGTAAACATAATGGGGTAGCTGTTAGCTCTGCTACATCTTAAATGCACATACACTACAACTTTGGAGCATTACATATTCACCTCCTTTAAAAATGTGCATGTCCCTGTGAATTTGGAACTTCTTACTGTGCTCTAGAACAACCTAGAAGAGAAACACACGTAAAAAGCAAACAGTACAATATCAGTAGTCCATGAGTCTCTGTATAAATGTAGTAACCTGGAGCAAATATAACATCGTTAAAAAGTCCTTGAAGGCAAGTAGCTTGAACGTTGCATAAAATGATGGAAATGAAGAACATGGGGCTGTTATATCACAATCTCTTGTAGTGGGCTATTTTCTCTGTTGATAGTCCCTTAGGCTTAACTCAGTGAATCAAGGTATCTTACTGGCACACAACCCTTGGTGTCTCTCTCTGACCTTCTCAATGAATCACTTGTGATATCTGATGGGGACTCAATCTCAAGGGATTCAGAGTCAATACATTCAGTGGGTGGTGGCTGAAAATCAACACGTTCGTACTCCGGGTAATCAGGTTGTGGGATGGACCACCGTAAACAAGGACCAAATGGTCATCCAACAGGAAATACTGCAGGTGTCTCTGACCTTTCGTCAAGGGGTACCTGATCTGGAATGGCAATCTCTGCAGGAATCTTCCTGGAATGAGCTTTGAAGTCATCTAGTGGATGGTTGGCGATGTCATTCCGCTGTCATCTCTTGAGGGATCTCTGACGTCATCTGTCAGGCAAAGCTTCATGTGGCTATGGTGCACCAGCTTGGTTGTCTCTTCATTCTCTTTAGAGATATTGCAGAGTTCTACTCCAGGCAGAGGGATAGCTCGAACGATGTATGGGCAAGTTTCCCACTTCTCAGCTAGTTTGTTGGTGCAATGATTCTTCTTAAGCAAAATTCAATCCCCGACTGTCAGGAGTTTTGCTTTGCCATTGCAGTTGTGGTTCTCATCTTGCCTCTAACGAACGACTTTCATTCTCTCTTCCACAATGAGATTAGCTTATTCTAGTCGTCACTGATGCTCTAACCCAATCGGTGTGTGGTAGAAGGTTGACTGTCTCTGGAACTTGCACTTCCAAGGCAACATCTGCTCGTAGTCTTCCTTGTCTACTAAGCATTAGGTAATAAGGCATATACCCGGTGGAACAATGGACATTGTTATTGTAGAGATTGGCCAAATACACTGCCAGAATTGGTCTGTCAGTTCTCTGCTTAGCAGGTATTGCATATTACATGTCAATTAGAGTCTGGTTCATCCGATCACACAGACCGTTACACTGAGGATCATATGCAGTTGTTTGTTCTCACTTTATTACAGCCATAGAGAGCACACAGTTATTGGAACAGTTCAGACTCAAATGTAGCACCTCTATCAGTTGGGATGTTTTCTGGGTTTCCATAAGGTTGTACGAAAGTCTTCCAGAAGATTTTGGCTGTCGTTTTTTCTGTAAGGTCTTTCACTGGCACTGCCACAGCAAATTTTGTATAGTGGTCGATGATAGTCAGGGCATAGGAGACTCCAGTTTCACTAGGCTGTAGTTTCACATGATCCAGTGCAACCCACTCCGATGGCTTATGAGTGACTATTGGGGGCTTTCTGGTCAGAGCTTTATCCACGTCTCAATGTACAAGCAGTACATTTGTGGCACCATTTTTCTATGTCGATTCCCGATCCAATAGGATGTCTATTGGATGTTGGCCTCCGTCTTGTTGCAACCAAAATGTCCTGATTGGTTATGATAGGCTTCCAAGACAATGTTGGCATTTTCCTTGGTACAACGATCTGGATTACTCGCTCATGGGTAGTTGAGTCAATGGTTCTTCGAACTAGAAGTCCTCTTTCAAAGAATAGTCATTTCCACTGTCTCAAGAGTCTTTTTAACTCAATGTTCCTGTAGCTGCCTTGGTCTCTATGGAGTCCATTCTTCATAGTGAGGAGATTCCTTAGGGTACCGTTACACTAAACGATTTACCAACAATCACGACCAGCGATATGACCTGGCCGTGATCGTTGGTAAGTCGTTGTGTGGTCGCTGGAGAGCTGTCACACAGACAGCTCTCCAGTGACCAACGATGCCGAAGTCCCCGGGTAACCAGGGTAAACATCGGGTTACTAAGCGCAGGGCGGCGCTTTGTAACCCGATGTTTACCCTGGTTATCATTGTAAATGTAAAAAAAAAAAACACTACATACTTACATTCCGATGTCCGTCAGGTCCCTCGCTGTCTGCTTCCCTCACTGACTGTGTCAGTGCCGGCCGTAAAGCACAGCACAGCGGTGACATCACCGCTGTGCTCTGCTTTTACTTTACGGCCGGCGCTCACAGTCAGTGCGGGAAGCCGCCGGCGAGGGACGTGACAGACACCGGAATGTAAGTATGTAGTGTTTTTTTTTTTTTACATTTACAATGGTAACCAGGGTAAACATCGGCCCTGCGCTTAGTAACCCGATGTTTACCCTGGTTACAAGCGAGCACATCGCTGGATCGGTGTCACACACACCGATCCAGCGATGACAGCGGGTGATCCAGCGACGAAAGAAAGTTTCAAACGATCTGCTACGACGTACGATTCTCAGCAGGGTCCCTGATCGCAGTAGCGTGTCAGACACAGCGAGATCGTATGTATATTGCTGGAACGTCACGGATCGTGCCGTCGTAGTGACCAAAGTACCACTGTGAGACGGTACCCTTAGAGTATTCAGCACTCTACTCTCTTCCTGGATTTGGATCCATTGGACTCTGTCAGTTTGCAACTGTTGCTCTTACTGGTTAAATAAAGGTTGAATAATTCACCTCAACATAAGGGCTTCTTGCTTTACGGACAATTGGTGGACATATGGCATCTCTACTTCTCCTCATTCATCACCTTCAGGCTCTTAAAAAGTAGGAATACGGGATAATGCGTCAGCATTGATGTTAGGTTTTCCTGCTGCTCTGTAAATGATAATGAATTGGTAATTTGTCAGTCGTGATGCCATTCTCTGTTTTAGGGCTCCCAGTTGGGCCACATTTAGGTTTGACAATCGGTTGTTGTCTGTGAAAGCTATGAAAGTGGAGCGCCCCCACTGCCGCAGGGCCAAGGGGTACCCGGTACCGGGCCTCTGTGTCTCAGTCCTGGGGTTGTCACGGTGGCTAGGCCCGGTCCGTGACCCTGCTGAGGGGCGTCCAGTGAAAGTTGAGAATGTGATGATGTTATGGTGCAGTGCAGGTCGCGGTAAATAACGAGGACACCAGGTTGCAGTCTCTTTACCTCTTTACTGAAGGCTTCAGGATCCTCAATCCGGAATACGGTCAACCGGGCTACCGGAGTCCGGCCGGTCCGATGGCACCTCCAGAGTTCCCTTTGCAGGTGGAAATCTGTGCCTACCTTCTAGCGCTTGTGTGTTTGGGTCCTTCCCTGCTGTGCTTACGGGATAGTCCCCACAACTGTTGTGTCTGTTTCTGAAGTTCCCTCACAACTCGATGATGATGTTCTTCTTCGTCCCCCCAGATGATATGGCTTGGACGCACCCGTATGACGGGTAGGCTCGGAGCTCTTCCGGGACCCTAGAGTCGCCCCTCTCCAAATGTTGCCCCCTGTGTCTGCTTAGGTGATTTTGGGGGAGACAGCCCACCTAGAACTGACTGTCCTTCCGTAGGTTTGAAGTAAGGCCTGGAGCTCAATACTTCCTCGGCGTTTCCGGCCACCGGCTACGCGCCTCAGTAGGATGTTGCCTCGTCTTACAGCACGACTCCTACTGGTGTTTCTCCTTGTTGCGTTGATCTCGTTTCTCACTCAGCACAATAAACCTCGCTTCTTGTCCTTTCTTGGGGTACCGCCGCTATCTCGTGCAGGCACGGTCCCGTAACGTTCTTCTGTTCGCTAGGCCTCTGTCAGGATCCCACCCCTGACAGGGACCCCCCTGAATCTTCCCCTGCAACACCCTCTGCCACAGGATGTTGCCTGGTTCCAACCCAGTCAGCTTCTGTCTAACTTCCTATCTAACCCCCAGTTTTACCAGATTGTGAGGAGTGGCCTAATACATAGCACCCTTAGCTCCCCCTGGAGGCCAGACTGTGAAGTGTATTGGTGTCTGTGATACCTGGTCAGGTGAACTCCTTCACTGCCATCAGACGTACCATAGCCCCCCTTAGCGGCGGAGCATCAGTACTGCAACGACCAGGACTCTGGGGCGCTGCAAAAGGAGTAGCCGCCGAGTAGTCTTTGAACGTCTCTGTCATTGCCCATACCAATGCGAGGAACTTAAACTTGAAGGAACTGTAGTTCTCTGAATTTCGCTCTGTTGGACTGAGGGAACGAATCACATAGGCAGAACCTTCTCCATAACCATCTTGGACTTGTGCAAGAACAGCACCGTCCTTTCTTGCTAGCATCAGTATAAAGGTGAAACGGACAGTTGCAGTCAGGATATGCCAGGATAGGAGCCTCTGTCAACATTTTCTTCAGTTGATTGAAGGAGACATCTAGTTCTTTAGTCCAGGCGATCAATTGACTCTTTCTTGTCTGGTGTGCAGAATAACCTCTCAACAGCTCTTGCAGGAGTGCAGCAATCAGGGTGAAATGTTTGATGAAGTGGTGGTAGTGTCCTGCAAATCCCAAGAAACTTCTGACTTCTCGTACAGTTGTAAGGACAGGCCACTTCTGGACAGCGGCGATCTTTTCAGGTTCTGGAACTCCTTCTTTAGCACTCACAATGTGGCCTAGATACTGCACTCAGGGTTTCAATAGGTGGCACTTGGAGGCCTTGACTTTCAGACCATAACTAGTGAAAGTCTTGAAAACATCTGACAGGTGATCAAGGTGTTCTTCAGATGTTCTGAAAAAGACAATTGCATCATCCAGATAAATTTGGACCATCTCAAAGTTCTTCTGACCTAGGCAGTATTCTATTAGCCTTTAGAAAGTTCCTGGGGGATTGCACAGTCCAAATGGCCTAAAATTGTATTCAAACATGCCCATAGGTGTTGTGAAGGACGTTTTCTCTTGGTCTTCTGGGGCTACAGGTAATTGCCAATACCCGCTGGTCAGGCCTAATGTTGAGAAGAATGTAGCTGACTTTAAGGCTGTGAAGTATTCCTCAATACATCGCATGGGATAGGCATCTTTGTGGGTGACACTATTCAGCTTTCCATAGTCCACAAAGAGACGGACGTTCCGTCCCTCTTCCTCACAAGGACAAGTGGTGCCGCCCAGGGACTGTGAATGTCTCTAATAACATTTTTGTTTTTCGTGTGCTGGATTAATTTTTTCACTGGCTGGTATATCAATGGAGGGATGGGCCGGTGTCTTTCCTGGATAGGTGAGTGTGAACCAGTGGGGATGGTGTGCTTGATGATTTTCACTCTACCAAAGCCATGGAATTTTTACTGAAGGCTAGATGGTGTTCTTTTACGACCTTCAGAATGTCACTCTTTTACTTGTCTAGGGTGTTCTGATCTACCACATGAATCTCTTTCCACCATGGGTTTTCAGAAATTTTCATGAGACTAACCTCTGTCGAGGCACCTTGATGGCAGTTCAGTACCTGTTGACTCGGGACATTCTGGAAGGACACTCACAGTTTGGCGACAGCATGGTAAATTCTCAACTTCACATGTTGATCACTGAGATTCAGCAAACAAATAGGGCTCTCCCTCAGGTTACTGTAGCTAGACTCCATAGAACCAGAACAGACACTTCACCATTCAGCAGGATTGATTCCACCAGGACATCATAGTTTTGACCTCCCGGTCCTATTCATGCTTTGAATGAGATCAGTGTCTCAGTACCTGCGGGTAAAAAGATAGAACGTCTACTCACCACCAGGGTCATACCGATGGTCCCATATGGGCCAGCAAATGTTTGGTACCCATGCAGTAGGCAGATGGTCTTCTGGATCACTTATCTTTCTTTGCATGGAGCCAGAGTCATTTCATGCTTCAAGGCATCCAGCATCTCTTGCAGGCAGTTTTGCAAAAGGTTCATACCTAGGACAACAGGGGGAAATCCATAATCCTGGACATCAACAACAATTAGGCCCTGTCTCGGGAAATCTACTTGGCTGATTTTTACTGTAAGTTCCCAATAACCTTGCTGGGGAACAGCTTGTCCTTTGCTGGCAATAACCTTTATGGAGGCTTCTGGAAAGTGTAGTAACTGGTCAGAATTCCAGTAGCGTTCATAGGAAGAAGCTTGAATGGTGGTCACTTTCAAGCCTGTGTCAAGCAAAGCTAAGAAAGGAATTCCATCAATTTCAATGGTGATTACTGGACATTTGTCATTGTATCTAGAGGCCCATTTTGGATAGTATAGACCTAGACGATCTTCTCCCCAGGGTTCGTCCTCTCCCTCGGGGCATTCCAGTATAACTGTTGGCATTCCCCTGAGGTGTGCCCACTTCTCCTGCACTTCCTGCAGATAGGCCTCCCTTGAGTGTCAACCTGATCTGTGGGCAGTCTTCCTGGATTGCCATAGCGAATGTCTCTCGAACCATAACGCCATCGGTCTGTGTGGAACCAGGAGTCTTCAGGTTGCCGATACTGCTGCTGCTTTAAATCCTTTAGCTCCTCACACAGCACTGCTGGACTCTTGGTGTGTTCCACAACTTGCTTGCGCAGCTCTCCTGTAGCATCACGGGCTTGAACTGGAGTATAGTTGGAAACAGTCTCTTTGATGCCAGTTGGTGGTGCAATTTCAGGTCTAGGGAAAACACTGACTTGGTTCTTAGGGTGGTGCAAGTAGGAACTTGGCTGGGACGTGCTTCTACTCCCAGGACTCTGATGGCCATCTCCTTGAAGTCTTAAGAATGAGCTGTCTGGGTTTCTGTAAGGACAGTATTCTCAGATGAGTCTCTATAGACTCTGTCCTTGCCCCCTTACAAACTGGTTCCTTAGGGCAATATCTGCATTTGTTACTTGATGAGGGTCCATCTGACGTATTTGCAAGCAGTGCTTCTCGCAAGCTAAGGGCAAAATCTCTGAGTGACTCATCAAGCTGCTGTTTTCTGCCAAAGAACCGCATTTTTAATTCTGGGACTGTTCTCTTATCAAAGGTGGCACTCAGTCTCTCAAAGATTTGTTCAACAGTTCTTTTCTCAGTATGGGGCCAGCGCCAGGCCTTCACCTCCCTTAGAGTTGCTCCACTCAATTGCCCAATTAATATTTCTACCTCCTGCTCTGTGTACAGTGGATAAAGTCTAAACATAGCCTGCATCTTTTCTCTGAAGTCTCTTAGTTCCTGGGCACCCCTTTAACATCTTGGGAGCCACGGTGCTCCAAAATAATACTGTATAGTTAGAGGCATTGTGTGGGCCGTGCTGGAAGCTCCACTATGGCTGGGTAGGTCGCACTCTTTATCCTCAGACATGTTGTACAGTGTATTATTATCAGGTGCTGATAAAGTTTGCTTACCCTTTTCCACGGTTGCGGCTATTATCAGGTTTCCTTCTGCTGCAGGAATCACTGCAATCTCGTAGCTGTGGATAATGGAGGGTACTTGCTTTGCGCAGTTCTGTGTTGCGAGGGGGACTGTATATTAGGCGGGACTTCTTCTTTGGCGCACTTTCCTACAATTGGCTGAGGCACGATGAAGAAGGCGGGGCTTGCTTCTGGTGCTGCGCTTGTCCTCCCTGTGGCCATTAACACTTTACAGTTCACTATGGCAGGGGAAACAAATAGAAGAAAATAAAGTTTGTGACTCCAGGGTGCACTTAATTAACCTCTGTTCCTGGTAGTGTGATGTGATGTGGTGCACTCCAAATAGTCCAGAAAACAGGGAGGCCAGAGGGGCTGATGATAACTTTTACTTGTTGCACAAATACACAAGTACATCCATATATAACAGAGATTCAATTCCAATGCAGCAATCACAGTTACTTTCCAGTATAGTAATGCAGTAATGTGAAAATTGTGCAAACATAATGGGGTAGCTGTTAGCCCTACTACATCTTATAGGCACATACACTACAACTTTGGGGCATTACATGTGTATGCGCTACACAAATACTGTATATAAATATATATTGGATACATATAACTGTACACTATACATACAAGCACACATACATACATATACTACTGTACATTCATATATATACTGTATATAGGTATAGACATAGCTACTGTACAGGTATGCAGTACACATATATACAGAGCATTAATAAATACTTTACACACATATACACTGTACACAATACATAAACACATTCATATACTGTATACATATTTCCTGTACATGTATACTATACACTTTTATACAGTATAGAAATTTATACTGGGCGCATATATATATATATATATATATATATATATATATATATATATACACATATACACTGTACACTATACATACGTATATTCATATATAGTACACACATACATACACACGTTGCTATATATTGTACACACATACAGTACATATACACATATACTTGTATACTGTACACACATATCCATAAGTACTGTACACACATACACACGTTGCTATATACTGTACACACATACATACACAGTCATATATAATGTACACACATATATATTTTGTATATAACTATACCTGTACATATTTCCTGTACAGGGACGTACACTGTACACATATACAGTATATAAATGTATGCTGAACACACATATACAGGTGCTTCTCAGAAAATTAATTAATTAATTTTTTGACGATATTCTAATTTTGTGAGAAGCACCTGTATATACATACACTCTGCTAACATGCAGACATTCATATATGCTGTATACACATACATATACTGTATATACATGTGAACTCTACACACATATGTAAACATCTACTGTACACACTTATGTATATATCATATATAAATGTATACATAGATATCTACTGTACACTTCTATACACTGTGCATATAAAGTCCACAAGCTCTTCGCATTTTTGTCAAAAGGTGCCCAAATGCACAATATAGATGTCAGAATTTTGTGATAATATTCATAAAAATACAAAATCTAATAAAAGGGATAATAATTTTCTTCAGTATGAGAATTTTTAATGGCAGCAATGAAGCGGAATATATATCCCAGCAGTATTATATGCTCAGGAATATGACTCCGGCCCGATCAATATTCGGTAATAGGTTCAGCTCACAAAATGGCCGCCTCCTGCATGTGCATATGGCAGAGTGGAGCCTACACTAAATGCATCGCTGTTCTGGGTGCATTGAATATTCTATATAGGCTTCATCAATAACTTAGTGTTTCTGTGCCAGTGACATCAGACATGACTGATAAAAAGACTGAGTGTACTCAGAGACTGAACATCGATGGGACACAGGGGAATCATTATATATTAACTATATGACAGGAATATTGACAGGACTCCGAGTTTATACACTCACCTCCTTCCGCTTAAATCCTTTCTATTCTCTAGTCTTCCTTTCTAACACCATTAAAAATACACATACTGCCTCCACAAACGTAGGCAGCCATTTTGTAGATTTCCTCATTTCATAAGATTCCTGAGAAGAAATTTTAAATTGTTGTCAACATGTAAGGCTACTTTCACACTTCCGTCTGCTGGCGGGTGTTGTAATGCGTTGTGTGACGTATCGATGGACGTCGTGAAAATAGTGAAAAACGGGTGTAACGCATCCAGTGTTTTGACAGATGCTTTGTTTGTGTTGTTGCCTGAATTTCAATGGAGAAATTTCCAGAGAGAGAGAGAAACCAGTCAGCAAATCTACAAATTGGCACAAACTCCAATCTTGGTCATCCAACATGGGGCAAAAATGCTGGGAAGTGCGGTATATTTTATTATCTTCCTCAAAAGCAACAACTCGAGTATTTCTTCTGTTTCAAACCCGGCTCGTTATAATTTAGGTACTTGATTGATCTTGTGGGGTTTCCATCAAGGTGAAAAGTTTATTAGGACATTGACTGACTACGAACCTTGATGTCAGCACCAGCCGCGGATCTCCTTGCCTGAGCTCACTAGACTTATAGGCATAAACGATGCTGTTGAGTTCGGGTCGGGGGACCCGCAGGTGGTCCACACATTGCAATCCGTGAACATCAGAGATCGGCTTCACGTATACAATTGGGCAAACTTGGGCTTCTCGAAAGTCAATTGAGGTCCTTTTATTTACTTTTTCCCTACAGTTTTACACTGTATAATTTTGGTAAAATTTGTGTGTGGTGGATCGATATGATGCGAAATTGGCATTTTTATTGACTAAGAATTTTCGTGAAACTCATAATTTGTGTATAATATATGCTACACTTCCAACTTGATATGCAATTATTTCATACATTCTTTCCATACAGTTGGTCGAACTCTGTATGTTCTGGTTCTAACTTAGTATTTTTTTTCTCGTAGTGTGAGCATGAGTGCTGGGTCGGTGGATCAAGAACCGTCCCGGAAGCTAGGCTGCTGTGGTGTACCTGTGATCACGGAAGACATGCAGGCGTTAGCAATCCGCAGCCTGTCCGGAGGCGAAGTGCAGAAGCACTATGAATTGATTCGAGAACTGGGGAAGGGGACATATGGCAGGGTGGAGCTGGTGTCCCATAAGAGCACAGGTAAGACCAGGAAAATGTAAGAGGTCATACACCCTTAGATTGCATGATATCCAAGTATTCCCCGTAAAGATAGAGGGAAGGGGACTTGTTAAAATCCCACTTTAGTTCCTACTTCCTGGTGTCCAGATGATTGGTTTCTTCTCAATCCCTCATATAGAAGGGTATGGCATCTTATTCTGCCAAGACAGCAGATGTGCATGTTCAAGGCTTTGCCATATTGTCACGTGGTCCAAAGCAGGGAGTGCAGAGACCCTAGAGGTCCCAAAGGCGTCTCTATCCCAGACAGGAGACAAATGGTTATATATTTCAATCCTGGATATGTTGTTATAAGGGAAGCCTAAAAAGCAAATGTCCCGGATGTATTTTGCTTCATGGACCAAACAGTCCTTGTGCTTGTAATGTAACCAAGAGCCTAATAATGGTAGGTAGAGACAGGTTTGCTTATAAGGGGGCCAGTGTAGATTGTCAAGACCAGATCACGTTAGGTGGAGACCACCAGAGGTTCCCTCTCCAAAAACAGTGTCCTATAGGACATGGCTAACCTTACCTAGCCATTGTAATTAGATATTATCTTTGACATATTCCACCCAAAGCATCAGGATCTGAAATGCCCCGACATCTACAGATATAAAGTAGACACTCTGATACATTTAAGACCCATGTTCTCCATTTTAGGTAACAAGATGGCTCTGAAATTTGTGAACAAGAACAAGACGAAACTGAAGAGTTTCCTACGGGAGTTCAGTGTAACCAGCGCTCTATCCTGCAGTCCGTTTATTATCCGAGCATTTCATGTGCTCTTCCAGACAGAGGACTGCTATGTCTTTGCTCAAGAATATGCACCAGCTGGAGACCTCTTTGATATTATTCCACCACAGGTGAGATGAATTTCCTACTTGGCGAGTCTGGATGCATGAGTGCCTTTAGAAGGACATTTCTGAATAATAGGCTGTGCATACCTGAATTGTACTTGAATATGTTCATGGTCCGTGAGTCATGGGTTCATGAGTCATTCGGCAGAATAGAGTACGTTGACTTGTCCTTTGTCTATTTATTGAGCTTCTTAGCTCTTTGTGCTATTCTTTAACCTGTATTTGTCTTGATATTGGTATGTGACTTTATATTTTGGTTCTGTTTTGATCCTTTGGGTTAAGTATTGGTCCACTCTTTTATGCAGAAGACACCCACATATGTGCGTTGGTTCATGTTCAGGCTAGTTATATAATTTAGTATACGTTAGGCTCTAGATTTTTTGTTTCATGTGGTTTATTGTTATTGTTCTTAGTAGCTATCATTCTTTCTACTTCTTTCCAGGTGGGTCTTCCGGAAGACATGGTGAAACGATGTGTTCAACAACTGGGACTAGCTCTAGATTTTATGCACAGTAAAAGCCTAGTTCATCGTGACATTAAGCCAGAAAATGTTCTCCTCTTCGATCGGGAGTGTCGGCGAGTTAAGCTAGCAGACTTTGGTATGACCCGTAAAGTGGGCTGCCGTGTTAAAAGAGTGAGCGGCACAATCCCATATACAGCCCCGGAAGTATGCCAAGCGGGACGGTCCGAAGGCTTTCCAGTAGAGACAAGCTTGGATGTCTGGGCTTTTGGGGTACTTATCTTCTGTGTACTCACTGGCAACTTTCCTTGGGAGTCGGCATCACCAGGAGATGCCTTCTTTGAGGAGTTTGTTCACTGGCAGAAGGGTCGTCTACCTGGTCTTCCTTCTCAGTGGCGCCGCTTCTCGGACAATGCTCTACGAATGTTCCAACGCCTTCTTTCCTTAGAGTCAGAAAAGAGGAGCCCAGTCAAGGAGGTCTTCTTCTACATCAAGTATGACTTACTATCGGAAGCTCGACGTAGACCTTCTTACCGCTCTCGCAAGCAAACAGGAGAAAAGTTACCACCCGTGCCCCAACGTCATGAGAATCCCACTCCTCTCAAGAGGACAATACTTACTGAGGGAGGTTCCTCACCTCGTGTTCCTCACTCTCTGCCAGATCCTAGCCAGCCACCTTCTGGCACTGGCAGGACAGATGGACGTCAAGACAAGAATAAAACTCAAATGCTACTGGCAACTGCCATTGAGATTTGTGTGTAACATGGACGGACCACCCAGTTGGATTCTACTCCATTGGGAACTGATGTCATTCTCTCCAGTAACGGTCACCTCCTGGTTTAAGAAGTAAAGCAGGATAGACCTCTTAGCATTTTTTTTTGATCATGAGCCTACAAGCAAAAAATAAAGAATAAAAAGGTGAGAGAACACTCATTGAAAGGAAGGATGGACGTTTCTGGATAATTTCCATGTGTAATTGGATAAATAAGCCTTTTGATCAAGGATTGTTAGGGTTGGTGACTAATTGCTGCTTTTGCTTTGGTGTGAAGGACTTATATGTGAGACTGATATAAGACAGGCAGTGTTCACACAAGTGTCTCCTGTCATACTCTACAACCAAACCCTACCCTTCCCCCCAAAAAAAGATGAAACAGCACAGGCAGGGCGAGTGCAATCTTCTTACATACCCAGAAGTCCAGTTTCTTTATACTGTACGCCTGACTGACTGATACTATCCTACATGGTTCCATATGACAAAAAAATACACCACGGCCTAAGAAAATTGGTACGAAGGTAACTATGGAAATCTGTAACCTTAGCAACCAGTCTAGCCTTTTTGTTGTTTTTTTCTTCTGTAAACAATATGGTTGCTCTCGGTTACAGCTCTCTATTAATGGTTGCCTTAGCGCCACCTTTATGGCTGATCAACCCACCAAACTAATAAGGGCTTGCATTATAACTCATCCCGAGGCTTAATGGCTGCCGTACCAGGGTAATCTCTTAAAGGGTAAATACTCCTTACTCCACATTTTACATTGGACTTTGTTTTAATCTTTGTGTTTTTATTTTTTGTGGTTTTTTTTTTTTTTTGTTTTTTTAACCAGATGCCATTGTAATTGTGAGCAACCATACTTCCACCATATTGCCATTAATGGGCTTTGTAGCCAATGGATGTCCAGAAGAGCCACAAAGGATGTCAGGTCTATTTTTATTGGCCATCGTAGAGCCAGCTCATAGAATTAATTGTGAAAGTGGCACTTATCAGCTCCGGCAGTTTCCATGGAAACGTAGAACCTGCCATAACCTTTGGAGAACTATAGAACGTTCCGCTCGGAATTTGTTGAAGGTGTTTATTTAATTCAGGTCTATCAATCGTTAACACATCATTCCTTTATGTGATCATTTTTGGCATCATCAGATATTTTTGTTAACACCTATCATGACTGATGACATCTCCCTTCCCCCCACTCGGTAACGATGCCCTGGAGTCTGCCCGTCCCACTCATCATCTACCAGAAGACTGGCTGAATGCACATATAGCAATACATTGCCTTGACAGTTATTCTGCCACAGAGGGTCATCGAGGGAGGACATTTTCTCCTGATCCCCCCTCCAAAAAAACAAACAAAAAACTGCCTATGCAGAATACATGTAGCAGATCTTTTACTGTTTAGTCATTTTCTTGTCTTTTGTTGGGTATTTGCATCGTCTGGAAAGGCTGGTACTATAACACGGTTTATCTAATGGCATTCGACATCTGCAAAAACAACGAATGCCGGCGTCCATTTTGTGTGTGAAGAAAACAGTTGATTCTAGGACCTACATCATTATCAAATTGACCAACAAAATGACTTCTAACTTCCCACTATTGGGATCCCATATCCATCATCGGCTTACACCAAGTAATATTCCAACTAAAACGGGCGCCAGATTGAGTGTACCGTATTCTATCATTCCATTATGGGAGTTACAAAATGGAGATCAAGTACGATAACGTTCAACCTCCTACATGATCCCCTTTGGGTATCAAGATGTGGCCATTAAGAACACAACCATAACTTTAATGTAAACTGAACTAATGGGTCGTACATGTACGTGTTTCATCCATCTTTAGATCATGTGACAAAGTAAAATTCCCTCCTTATGTCATGAACTGGCGGCCATATTCGCCAAGTGCTCCCTCACTATCTACAACAATGGTTTCCAAGCCTCCTCTGTCTCTCCGAGGACTTGGCCACAGTCAATACAAATCATATCAAGGGCTACAGCTAAAACAGCCGAAGTGCTAACCTAAAACCAGTGGCCATTACCAAAAAAAAAAAATCATCATATTGACACAAAATGGCTGCCATCGGAGCTAGCTCCTTCTCTCGAGACATCGAAGTTTTCGAGAAAGATAATCATTTTTAGGTGTCTATAAAACTGTCGAATACGTGTTTACGTATTTGGAAACAAGCAGTCAGAGCACAATAATGGGCCCCCCGTGTAAAAGAGAGAAAGAAATGGCCTTGTTTTCGCCCATAGCATCCAATCATATCTCTATTTTAATTTACGTTAAAGAATAATAAAATGTTATTTTATTGGTTGACCAGAACAGCCAATCAGAGCCCACGTGTCATTTTTCCAGTCCAGTTTTTACAATGAAAGCTAAATTCTGATTGGTTGCTATGAGAAGTCTATTTTTTTTTAGTCTTGGCAACCATGTCTAATTTTTCAAACGTAGTTTAGGAATTGATATCTGAGCTCTAATTGGTTGCTATGGGCAATAAACAAGACTTTTTTTTCCCACTAAATCTAGTTTTGATATGAGACCTCAATCTTCTTTTTGTCTTTCCCCGGGTTTAGGGCCTAGATATAAGTCACACATTTTTTTCAAGTTCCCCCCGTTGAGTGAGACGCTGTATATTCCTCCGACTCTGAGTGGTATAGACGACTTAAGTAGCATATTTCCCTATTTGCCTTAGACGTCTTCAATGTTCACAATATTAGTGCAATAATGTAGATAAGGTGATAATTGATAAACTTTTTATCTTGCGTGTAGGGTATTTCTGATTCAAGGCTAGGGCTAGCTTAGTAAAGTTACCTCAGTTTAGCTGACCTGTGAATAATATATATATATATAGATACCGTATATAGATATGTATAGATGTAGAAAAGCATATTCCTATATGTGGACTTTTCGTTTTAATGTGAATATAACGCCTTTTGTTCCACGTACCTCTACTACTCTCTAAGCCTATGTCTAAGCAAATCATTGTCAGAGCACCTACGAAACATTCTTCAAACCCAATAAATGGGCTTTTTGGTTTCCAAAAGCCTAAAAACCCTACGAAAACATTAGAAGTTAAAGGAGTTCCCCCCTACTTGCTGAAAAGGTCCTTCGATTATCACAAAGTCTGTGAGACCCCATCCTAATCTGTGATGAAACTAGATAGCAAAGCTAGGTTCATACGAAGGTTTTTGAGGAGGATCTGCCCCAAAATCTACATCCAAAACCACTTCAAATGCTCTTTGAGTACATTTTTATGCTGATTTTAAGGCAGATCCAATTCAAAATCTACAAAAAAAACAAAACCCTACGCGTGAACGGATATGTGCAATCAGATTATTTCTTCTCCAAAATCTTCTTAAAAAATGCTATGGGAAATCCAAAATGGGATGTCCTCACAGTTTTGTAGTTTCTGGTCTAAAAACTCAGCAAAAGACTTTACTGTTCTTACGAGGAGTACTTTGAGCTATTTTTTTTTCTGCTGAGATTTTGAAAAATGCACATCACTTCTTTGAAGCAGATTTTCAAGAAAAACTTTCCAAACTAAGCATTATGTAATCGAACACTTCAGTAAAAAAAATCATCTAAAATTTTTCAAAAATACTTAAGAAAAAAAACTCCCTAAAAAAGGCGAGTTTCCTAAAGAGCTTTCTGCTTAAAAAAATTGTTTTTAAACTCCTCCAAAACTCTAGTGTGAACCCATCAGGATGGCCAGAGACTCCTTTGAGGCTTACGCCCAAATCTCCGCAAAACGGGATTCTGGTGTATGTTCCAAGGGGGTCATTTATTAACTAGATTGATACAGACGGAGACAAAGTAGGCTCTGTCGTGCATCATTTTTGGCCATGTATGCCTATCGGAGGTGGGCAGCAAGATGTGGTCGACGTCGACCATGCATATAACTTCTTTTCCGACAGCTTGAGAGACGTGCTAGAATTATTTTGCAAGATTTGGCCTTTTCAGTGGCGTTTCAATAGAGACTGAAGTGCTGTGCAAAAACACCACTTCAGATGCATGACCCTACGTGTGTCTTCTTAGGAAACCCTCCACGCACTGTCCTCCGGGTCTTTAATTTATCTCTCTATCCTCTCTCTTAAGAAAACTTAATAATACAGTAGAATGCATTATAAATAAGATACTTAACTTGTGCCCTGGGGAACGTAGTCATTAAAGAATAACCGCACGTCCACTAACAGTTTGTAATGGCCGCACTGTTTTACTGAGCGAGGACGGAAATTTTATTCAGCATTTCCTATTACCGTATGTATAATCAGATCCACTAATAGGATTATGTATATGTCCAAATAAAATAGGTGCGGGGCAAAATGTGACATATAAAGAGCGGTAGATGCAACAAAGAAGAAATTAGCAAAATTTGCTTTTTTTTTTTTCATTTCTTCGAACGGGGCAAAGAGAGGTCGTCGAGGACCGTGGAACATAACGTGTCTCCTTTTGTTGATTTGTGAAGTCTGTCCTTGTGTTGAAAGTGTCTTTCCGTGTTCCTGCACTGCAAATGAGGGAGGAGCAATTAGCAAATGAACGATATTAATAAATCATGCCCTCAGAAATGTATTCATTGTACTGAAATCCTCACCTGCGGACTCTGGAAATCATACGTACCGTGCCGGCGGTGCAGAGAAAAATTTATAAAATGTGCGTGTATTTTTATTTTTTATTCTTTTCCTGGTAGACAATAAATTAAAATACTGACAATAATAAAATTTGAGTTTTTTGCATCATTTATAATGGAGGTAAACAATCGGATCTTGGAGAAAAGAACCAAACCCTGATGGGTCCCATCTTCTTGCTGAGTGGCAAGAATCGATATAGGATTTATATCTCTAGAAGAACGACATTGGTTAACAGGAGGTTAGAGCCCCCCATACACTTTAGATCAGAGGTGTCAAACTGCATTCCTCAAGGGCCGCCAACAGTTCATGTTTTCAGGATTTCCCTAGCATTCCACTAGGTGCTGGAATCATTCTGTGCAGGTGATTAAATTATCACCTGTGCAATACAAGGAAATCATGAAAACATGACCTGTTGGCGGCCCTCGAGGAATGCAGTTTGACACCTCTGCTTTAGGTAGTTGTTGGTGAAACAATTGCTCGGCTGATTGTTTGGCCAGCAGCTTTCTCACCTGACTCTCCGATACACAGGAACGCTCTTCAAGTCATCTCTAATGGTGGCTCATCTCCACCATGCCAGATTCTTATCTACACGACCATGATCTGTCAGGGGAGCATCAAGGGTCCCCATAAATTTTAGCCTGTCAGTTAAGAATTGTCCCAAGGTTCAAGTAAATTGCACATAGGATCTTCTGTTCCATATACTAAATATTGGAACCATGACGGGGGGCTCAATTATATCTTTGCTGTGGAACTCCTTCTTCAATGGTTCCATACATGACTGTTTCTGCATCTCCACCTTCAGTGGTCAGTGAGTTATTTCCGTCTCAGTCATGAAAGGATGAGATGGGAACAACCCTTTTAAATTATATAATTAGTTTTTTCACACCCTTGAAGACTCTTGTGTTCTTTGTAGGAGTGGTAATTCAGGTTGTCTTCCATTTCTGAAATGTCAAACTAATCAATCCAACGTCTTGATGGTTGGTCTTTTTTTGGTGTTTTTTGGTGGAGAAGTCAGATTTTAATAAGATCAATTTATCACTTACCCCCCCAATTTAGAATAATATTGGGCAGATTGGCCAAAAGTTTGATCAATTGAATGCAAACCATATTATTCAACTCTCCAAAATGTCTGTGTTACACAAAGCGGGCAAACTAGGTGAGGTGGATTCTCTAAGCCAGGGTCTGTGGTGGGCACACCGCCATGGTTGTCAGTGCAGTAGGCAGGTATTGAAGGCAAGAAACAGATAGCAGAGTTATTGGACTCAAACTAAAATTCTTAAAGGGGACATGGAAGATGCATGCGGACAGGAGACTTCCTGGAAATCGCAGGTGGACACCTAGAGGCAAACTGAAAAGTCTTCTAGAGGACTTGGAAGATGCAAGCAGACAGAAGATGTCCTGGAAGCTGCAGGTAGAGATGTAGAAGCAAATAAAGTCTCAAACGGGTCCTGGTCGCCGCAAGCAAATAGGAGACATCCTGGAAGCGACAGACGGAAATATAGAGGCAAACTGAAAGTCTTAAAGGTCTCTTGGAAGCTGAAAGCAGACAGGAGACATCCTGGTAGGCGTAAGAGAGGCAAACTGATAGTCTTAAAGGGGTTCTGAAAGCCGCAAGCAGACAGTAGATGTCCTGGAAGCCGCAGACGGACACATAGAGGCTAACGAAAAGTCTTAAAACAATACCAGGACACAGGGGTGTGTCTTGGGAGGCCTTTTATAGGCCTAGAAAATACAACAAATGGGAACACGCTGGGCTACGTGCAAAGCCCAATGGGGAGCACAAGAAAGTCTAATGGACAGGGGTAACAATCTGAGAGAAAGACTCAAGGTAACAGGGGAGACTAAATTGACTTTCAGATGAGTTGGTTAGTACTCCATGAGCTACACAATTTTCAGGTTGGCAGTTCTTCACCTCGACATCGAGCCCTGGTATCCAGAAGCACATACAAGGAGCAGGAACAAGACGTGGATGAGGTGTGGCCATAGGAGCAGGTATGATCAGTGGAGAAACGGCGTGCCTTCGCCCTATTATGCCATTTGGCAATTTGTAAAATTTGACCTCACCTTACCTCCTGTACTGGGGTGGTCACAGAACATTCTCTCTGCTTTATAACAGACTGTCTCTCCTTACTTAACAGCCTTGTTTTAGACCCTTTGCAGAGCAATTGAAAATATTGGCCACCATTACAGTTTCAGCCTCTTTCTAAACAGAAGCGAGAGTTACTGCATGCACCCAACGCTGTATAAGAAGGTCGCATGGCTGTATGCGCTAGTCTCTTGCCAGCCATATGAATAACACATTTTCTATATTCGCGCAGCTTATAGTCTTACACAGTGAAATGTCCTATATTTAACAACCGGATTAACACATGAAAATCTCTGGAACATAAAGCTGAAGAAAAAAAACCTGGGTGATAATGACAGAGCGGATATTCCTCTTTTTACTCCAAATACGACATTTATAGATTCCAGAAAGAAGGTTTTGTTGAACCTATACATAATAATCATAAACAATAATATACACTAACCATATATGCGGATCGACCACTTTATGACACGTATCGGCCCATTCGCCTTTGGAGTTCGCCTGTGGGGAAATTAGACCCGCGACCCGCCATCACGGCACAAAATCAAGAGGTTAGTTTTAGTTTCAATCCACTTTTGAACGATAAAATTGAGCGATCTGAGTGACTTCCATCTCAGTATAAGAGGGTTGGAAAAGTGTTTGTTTTCTCTCTTACCGGTTGCAGCGCCAAGCTCTTGTGCCAGACCGCCCCCACTAATATTGTGCCTTGTTTTCCTGTAATGCTATGTTGGCTTTATCCCATGTTGGGTAAATTGCCTGTTTTTCAGCTATAATACATGTACTGTATATACATAAGCACTTCGATGTTATTCTTCTGCAATATGTGTGTGTGTGGTTGTGTTTTGGGAGTCCATATATTGGGATGTCGATGTGGAGTGATTGACGTGATTTGCAGGGAGGGTAAACGGCTGGTGTGAACAAGTTGGTGGTCTTTGGTGACTGAAGAAGCTATGAGTTGTGCCTGTGCACATGAGAATTGCGTTGCATTTGTAGAGAACACATGATATACTTCTGTATATTTTAGCTGGGTTTTCCTGCTGCCGGGGTCACTTACAGAGGGCACTTTTACAATCGATAGCTAAACTGTTGTCTACAATCCTTATACAAAAAGCTTGTGATGGTTACATTTGAAGGTATGAGGTGATGTCTTGGCTGAGGAGCAAAGAAGCTTTTCTGTAGATTTCCCAAGCAAAGAATACGGAACGATACCTGGCACTGTGAGATTAGAAAGTGTGGTGAAGTGAGACTGTAGGAGGGTTTGCAAGATTCCATGAGTAACCTAATAGAAAGTGAGATTCTGCCACTAGTGGACAAGTCAAGGTCACTTGTGTACTGCAGATTCTGAAGTGGAGAGGTGCCGCGTCTGAGGTGATAGGGAGATAATAATACTGTCTTATAGACCCCATGTAATACACTCATGAAGTATCCAAATATTCCACACAGCTAGAGCCAACATAATACTTGGACCCACTGTGCCGCCAAATAACTCACAGGAACACAGACAAACTACATTTGTGTGAAAAAGTGTTTGCCCCCTTCATGATTCCCTATTCTTTTGCATGTTTATACACTTAAATGTCTCAGGTCACAAGTAATCACAAAATGCAGTTAATAAGTAAAGGTGTTATTAAGGGAAAAAGAAATCCAAACCTACAGGGCTCTGTGTGAAAAAGTGATTGCCCCTTCCCACTTAAAACATAACGTAACTGTGGTTTATCACATCTTTGGGAAGCTGAGTTCACATTCCCTAGCCACACCAAGGTATGATTACTGCTACACCTGTTGTCAATCAAGAAATCACATAACTAGGACCTGCCTGACAAAGTGAAGTAGAGCAAAAGATCCTCAAAAACTAGACATCATGCCGCTATCCAAAGAAATTCTGGGACAAATGAGAAACAAAGTAATTGACATCTATCAGTCGTGAAAAGGTTCTAAAGCCTTTTCTAAAGCTTTGGGACTCCAATGAACCACAGTGAGAGACATTATCCACAAATTGTCAAAACAAGGAACAGTGGTGAACATTCCCAGAAGTGGTCGATGACCAAAATTACCCCAAGAGTGTAGTGAACACTCATCCAAAAGGTCACAAAAGACCCCACAACAACATGCAAAGAAATGCACGCCTGACTTGCCTCAATTAAGGTCAGTGTTCATAAGAAAGAGACTGGGCAAAAATGGCCTGCATGGCTGAGTTACAAGATGAAAACCACTGCTGAGCAATAAGAACATAAAGGCTAAATCTCAGCTTTGCCAGAAAACATCTTGATGATCCCCAAGACTTTTAGGAGAATACTCTGTGGACTGACAAGACAAAAGTTTAAGGTGTATGCTCCATTACATCTGGCGTAGAAGTAACACAGCATTTCAAAAAAGGAACATCATACCAACAGTAAAATATGGTGGTGGTAGTGTGATGATCTAGGGCTGTATTGCTGTTTCGGGACCTGGAGGACTTACTGTGGTAAATGGAACCATGAATTCTGCTATCTGCCACAAAATGCTGAAGGAGAATGTCCGGCCATCTGTTCATGACCTCACTCTGAAGCGCACTAGGGTTAGGCAGCAGTAGAATGATCCAAAACACACCAAGTCCACCTCTGAATGGTTTAAGAAAAACAAAATTAAGACTTTGGAGTGGCCTAGTCAGAGTCCTGACCTTAATCCAATTGAGATGCTGAGGCACGACTTTAAAAAGGCGGCTCATGCTCGGAAACCTACAATGTGGCTGAATTACAACAATTCTGCCGGGCTGAGTGGGCCAAAATTCCTCCAGAGTGTGGTAAAAGACTCATTGCCGGTTATCGCAAACATATGATTGCAGTTGTTGCTGCTAAGGGCGGCCCAACCAGGTATTGATTTAGAGGGCAATCACTTTTTCACACAGGGCCCTGTAGGTTTGGATTTCTTTTTCCCTTAGTAATAAAGACCTTCATTTCTAAACTGTGATTACTTTGTTATCTTTTTTTTTAATATGTACATTTGTTTGGTGATCTGATACATTTAAGTGTGACAAATATGAAAAAGAATAGTAGATCAGGAAACACTTTTGCACACAACTGTATACTATACTAAAGGGAACACAAGATACGGGAATAACTTCAACAGGTTAGGGATGGGGGACTTGGCAACACACAGTTGCACACACCAACACCACTAAGAATAATTATAAGGGTTGCTCAGGCACCTCTGTATTGGGGAGGGTGCCATCTATACAAGATGCCTCCCAGCGCCGCACAGTGTGACATGCACAGAAAAAGAGGAGATTCACGAGGACGCTGCTTCGTCCGGGGCGGTCAGTATGCTGGTGTCCCCACATGGAGAAAGGAGGGGAACCATGCGGGAAGCCGGGCACGGACATTACAATAATACTGCCTCATATAGCCCACTTAATACCATCATATAGTATCCAAATAGAAACCCACATAATACTGCAATTCCTCAATAATACCACCATATAGTATCCAAGTGCTACATAATACTGCCATATAGTGCCATAATATTGCCCCATATAACCGATAAAATACCATCACATAGTATCCAAATAGGAGCCCACATAATACTGTAAATCCTCAATAATACCACCATATACTGTACCACTAAATAATACCACCATATAGTATCTACACACAAAACTGCTATATAGTACCGTAATACTGCTTCATATAGGCCACAAAATACTACCATATAGTATCCAAAAAGGAACTTGCATAGTACTGCAATTCCTCAATAATACTAACATACGCCATTAAATAATACCACCATATAGTATCCAAATGCAAAATAATACTGCTATATGGTGCCATAATACTGTTTAGCCCAGCTTAGTGATATAATTGGAATTGTGGCTCGTTCCAGTTAATCCAGCCAAACCAATGGGGACTATGGGACTGATAAGCAGATAAAACCCCTTAGATGCCGTGGTGAATAACGACCGAGGCATCTAAGCAGTTAGACAATGGCGGAAGCCCGATGGGGTATTTAATGGCAGCTAGAGGCCCCTGCGTGAGGAAACCTTCGCTATGGTGCCCCCAGGAGAAAGCAGCCATGTTTTTTTTTATAATCCTGGACAACCCCTTTAACGTTAATAACTCCACTATACAGTAATTACATTCCGTATATATTTATACTACTCTCGTTTTCTCCATGATGGCACGCTCGGTATATCGCTCGCTCGCTCGCTCCCCGCCTATGTATACGTTACCCCCATGTGTGCGCTCGTGTTCCTCTGCTTGTCAGGGATGGCCCTTAGTGTTATACCTCCGCTATATCTAGACCATACAGCGCGGGCTCTCATGGTTACCACGGCAACCGCATCAGATAACCATCCACATGAAAGAAGCTCGCGGAGCGCGTCCCTTGTTAGAGCTACACAGGGAGCCGAGGATACAGCACCGAGCCCCCCCTACACGGCGCACGGCTTTGTTACCTAGAATACCAGGGAATAAAGAGGCAGATCGGGGGCTTGTCGCAGAAACCACAGCCCCAGAATCCCCAGTCTGTATGTGGGTCACTTATTTTTTAAAGGGATTTTCTAAATTCATATTGTAAGTCCCAGAGACTCCCAGGAGTTGACCTGCGACAGTTCTTGAGGAAACCTTTTGTTTCACCCCCAAGGGTGCGTCCTCAGGGGCAACCTGTGGGGAGAGCATGTCCTGGACCACCAGGGACTAACAGTAAGACCCTTTCATTAGTTAATCATTGTATGATGGTATTGTGTGAACATCGGATGTATATGACAGCGCCATGTGGCCACTATATAGCAGTTTTGTTTGGAAACTGGTATATTCGGAGTATTATATGTCAGCACTATTTAGGTACTGGATGGCATTAACGTAACGGTATATATATATATATATATATATATGCTGGCCCGTTAACTGTTCCTGTGTGTGACCAGAACAGCTCACCAGTTTTCCTCCTCTGCAGACTATCTTTTATTTTCAATTATCTCTGAGCTTGTGGGAAGAAAGTAGTTGTTATAAAGGATTCCTGCTCTCCTGTCTCTTTGTAGCACATGTTCAGCAGAAGCAGCATAAGGTGGGCATTATACAGCAGTATTGAGCAGTGTAGCTGTAAATCCAGCTCTGGGGGTGAAGTGAGATAAAACACTTACTAGAAAGCAGCAGCACCATTTGTGTGTGTCTCTCTCCAGGTTTTCACTTTGATCCCCGCTCCTCCTGTAATAGGCTGCTGTAATCTGACCCCTTGTTTTTAGTAAGACAGTTTTTTTGTGTGAAAAATTATAAAAAAAATTATGAATTCAGTGGCAGAGTCTATCTGTTTCATAAGGGAGGAAAGAAGCACATTTTTTCAGATATATTAAAAAGATATATATGTTAAAATCTGCCTTACTAATAACAAGGGATCAGATTACAGCAGGAGGGAGGATCAAAGTGAAAACCTGCAAAGAGGCACACGCAAATGGTGCTGCTGCTGCTTTCTGGTAAGTGTTTTATCTCACTTCACCCCCCAGAGCTGGATTGACAGCTACACTGCTCAATACTGCTATATAATGCCCACCCCATGCTGCTGAATATGTGCTACAAGGAGGCAGGAGAGCAGGAATCCATTATGACAACTAGTTTCTTCCCACTAGCTCAGAGATAATTGAAAATTAAAGATAGTCTGCAGAGGAGGAAAACTGGTGAGCAGTTCTGGCCACACACGGGAATAGTTGACGAGCGGGGGGGTCCTGGGTGTCGCACTTCCACCGATCAGACATTGATGACCTATCCTAAGCATAGACCGTCGATGTTAAAGTCCCGGACAACCCCTTTAAACCTTGGTGGTCTACCGTAGCTAATACATGGAAGAGGTCTGCCCCTTAGTAAAATGTCAAAATAATACCGCCATATAGTGCGTATGAGATAGTATCATGCAAAGTGCAAACTATAAAGGCGGCATCTAGAACTCTCGTACATCCTGCTCCTCTGTAGACTATTAGGTCCCTTTGTGGATCATCGCTTGTGCAGCCCCTGGTGGAGATGGAGGAAGGCGATGGTAACAGCAAACGAGAAGGTTATGTATTACTGCTGTTTTTTTTTTAAAGGGGTTGGCCGAGATTAGAAAAACACATCTTTCTTCCAAAAACAGCGCCACACCTGTTTGTATGTGGTATTGCAGCTCAGTTGCATTCACTTTAATTGAGCTGCAATACCTGACACAACCAATGGGACAGATGTGGCGCTGTTTTTTTTTTGGGAAAAAAAGCTGATTTGCTTTTAAAATTGTGGAAAACCCCTTTAAGAATAAAATACGTATCTGGGGTCAAAATATCCTGACTTTTTAATATTAATGATACATATGGTGGTACTTTAGTAGATGGAGCTTTCCACTTAATGCATGGTGAATATGGATTTTATTACAGACTCGTCCTCGTACACCACGTGGTCACACAGATCCGCTATATGGAGGTCGTCAGGAAATCCCCCCCACCGCCTCAGTATAGGGGGTCCTACGGAGTAATACAGGATTTGGAACAGTTTGGTCCTAGCATGAGCGAATCTGCTCCATCTGTTGCTGCATTTCTTCATCGGAGATTATGTAAGAAGTGAAGGACGGCTTCTGAGATTATCCGCCTGAGATTTAGCGGATGAAATGTTTTCTGCAGCCGATTGAGAAAACTTTTTAGAATTGGGGGGACTTTTCCAGGAGCCCCCCGACTGCAGTCGCTCAGGGACCCCATTTTCTAATTACCGCCAAGAGCAAACTAAAACCAGCCAGTATTACTTACGGTAGTAATGTAGTAAAGTATTACATGGGCTCTTTAAGGGAATGTTATTTGGACACAATACAGCGGTATTATATGAGCTGTGTATGGCAGTATTATTTTGGCCATATTTACATACTTTTCTGGGACAATCTTACTTGCAGCGCACAAAACATTTCACCATTTTTTATATAAACACAGATCACACCCCGATCTCAAGTTACACCCCATTTTTGACAATTCGTTCCTGTACCCCTGTGTGTCTAGATGCTAGTGCTTAGCTTGTTGGGAGAGCGATCCCTAGAGCAGGGGTCCCCAACTCCAGTCCTCAAGGCCCACCAACAGGTCATGTTTTCAGGATCTCCTTAGTCTTGCCCAGGTGATAATTGCATCACCTGTGCAATACAAAGGAAATCCTGAAAACATGATCTGTTGGTGGGCCTTGAGGACTGGAGTTGGGGAGCACTGCCCTAGAGGGATACATTTTACTGCTCAACTTTTCCAGGAATCCAAGAGGTCTCCCATTTTTACTGGAGATTCCTGAATGCTCTGGTAGAGTTGACCAGTATAATCTTGGCTCAGTATGGCGGTAGTAAGTGTACTGAATTTATGGAAAAAAACTGTAAACAATGGGAAGTGGGTGTCCTCTGTTTGTAGGAAGAGTCCTACAAACAAGGGGGCCTGTCTCACCTTGATAAGAAAGCCTCCTAGTATTTGCAAATAGGAAATACAGTGTTGTTGCACTATTTGAAGACCATCCAATAAGGGAGGACAATATCCAATAAGGGAGGGCATAAGATCCAATAAGGGAGGGCATAAGATCCCATAGGGAGGGTATAGAATCTAAAGGTTAGGGAATAGGATCCAATAAGGGAATCCACAGAATCTAATAGGAGAAAGCATAGAATCCAATAGGGGAGGGCATAGGATACAATAAGGGAGGGCACAGGATCCAATAGGAGAGGGCGTAGAATCCAATGGTGGGGGCGTAAGAGACAATAGGGGAGGGCATGGGATCCAATAGGTAAGGGCATAGGATTCAATAGGGGAGGGCAGAAAATCCAACAGGGGAGAAAATAGGATCCAATAAGAGAGGGCTTGATATCCTATAAGGGACGCATAAGATCCAATAGAGGAGGTCATAGAATCCAATAAGGGAGGGAATAGGATCCAATAAGGGAGGGCACAGAATCCAATAGGAGAAAGCATAGAATCCAATAGGGGAGGGCATAGGATACAATAAGGGAGGGCACAGGATCCAATAGGAGAGGGCGTAGAATCCAATGGTGGGGGCGTAAGAGACAATAGGGGAGGGCATAGGATCCAATAGGTAAGGGCATAGGATTCAATAGGGGAGGGCAGAAAATCCAACAGGGGAGAAAATAGGATCCAATAAGAGAGGGCTTGAGATCCTATAAGGGACGCATAAGATCCAATAGAGGAGGTCATAGAATCCAATAAGGGAGGGAATAGGATCCAATAAGGGAGGGCACAGAATCCAATAGGAGAAAGCATAGAATCCAATAGGGGAGGGCATAGGATACAATAAGGGAGGGCATAGGATCCAATAGGGGAGGGACGTAGAATCCAAAAGAGGAGGGCATAAGACAATAGGGGAGGGCATAGGATCCAATAGGTAAGGGCATAGGATTCAATAGGGGAGGGCATAAAATCCAACAGGGGAGAAAATAGGATCCAATAAGAGAGGGCTTGAGATCCTATAAGGGACAGCATAAGATCCAATAGAGGAGGTCATATAATCCAATAAGGGAGGGAATAGGATCCAACTAGGGAGGGCACAGGATCCCATAGGGGATGACATAAGATCAAATAGGGGAGAGCATAGGATCCAATAGGGGAGGGCATAACATCCAATAGGGGAGGGGATATGATCCAATGAGGGGGGGCATATGATTATGATACAATAGTGAAGGGTATAAGATCCAATAATGGAGGGCATAGGAGGCTATAAAGTGGGGCATATGATCCAATAGGGGAGGACATAAGATCCAGTAGTGGAGGGCACATGATCCAATAAAGGAGGGCATACGAGCACCATGACATATGTTATTTGCACTGGTAGACAGCATTGTTTCAGTGTGTATCTAGATATTACACAGCGTGGTGCCACATATGGCGGTATTGGCTGGTAGGTAACTGCACAAATGAGGACCACAGATCCTGACTGATTAGGGTGTCATACATTATCTCTACTCACATGGAAACGACAGGCACTGATATAAAGAGGGGGCGCACCGAGGGCATGGATGTGGCACAGAGAGGGGTGGGCTGGCACTGTCTTCTTCTTCGAGTGCAAACATTGCAGTTGGCAGGACGGTGCCTGTGTGGGAGAGGACCACACTGCTGCCGCCCCTTCTGTACCTGTTCTGTACAGAGGAGAATCTGGCAGGGCAGTCCGCGTGGGAGCTTGGCACTGCTGCTGCCCGCGCCATACCTGCTATGTGATCAGAGGGTTCTGTTCATTCTGGGGAAAGGATTTCATTCTGTCTGATAATCTGGATTCGCAGTTTCCATCATCAGTCTGGTGATTTATAGATTATAATCGGATAGCGGTAGCCCCATCGTTAAGAGCTGAGGAGCAACATGACCCAGATTTTGGGGGTCATTAGGGTGAAGTGTGACACTGCAGCAGCCGGAGGGGATCCACTGGATCAGATGTGGTTACATCTCTATGATTGGCCTTTTTTTGTGGCGTGGACCTGTCTTAGTGTCTCCTAACTGCAATGATTCTGGAGCGTGTTTGTCGCGTCCCTCTGTTATTCCTCCTGGAAATGTACTGTGTAAATACATTGATAACTGGAATATAAGGCCCCATACACACTAGCTGATATTAGACAATTTTTTTTCATTGCCCCCAAAACTCATCACAGATCACTATAAATGATTCCAAAACGTTTGCCGGTTGAAATGATCAGCTGGCCATCGTTTTTTATGGTCGAGGTCGACCATTCCGTTATCGAGTTTGGACTCCCTCACTCCTAGTCTCAGTCTATGTAAGGAAGGACACGTCCTACTGCATTTAGCGTAACATCGGGCATTACCTTTGTCCCGAGTGGTCGTCCTACCTCTATGTTTATGGCACATGCAGGTACGCACCCAGATAACAAGCAGTGGACACCCTGGATTGGAGTCAGCTCTCATCCTAGCCTTTTTAACCCCTTTTCAAATCATTTTATGACTTAAACGTAAAAAAAATAATAAAGAAAAATAAAAGTAAAAAAAATGTATTTATTCCATATAGTGAAAGTTTTCAAAAATAGACAAAAATAGTTGCTTATCCCAAGTCCCCGTAGACAAAGCACAGGTCTCCTATGGGTTAAATGGGGAACATCAGATTTATCAATCTCATCCATAGAGGTATCGGTGCACCGGGGCCCCGAGGGAACATGGAGACACAGCTGGAAGGATCAGCACAGACACCCGGAGGACATGTAACCATGGCGACACGTATGTCCCTACGTGACAGCAGAACTGTTTACCCGCTCCGGCCCCTTGATGAGAGAGCTGACGGTCTAAAGCAGAATTTTTTCAGATTTCTGCCTTTTAAGACGGGTCCCTTCAATATTTTTATTCTAAAGCCGTATTCCCATCTCCAAGATCCTCCACCAATAGGTGGTAGGTTGAAATAATAATAATATTAGCAAATACCTCCAATTAGAAATGTAGTATAGTTCTTCTGATTCGCTGTCACTTACCTCATGTGTACGGCGTTGCAGTAGTTTATGGTTATGACCACTAACAACTAACTGTCACAGTATGAGTGGTTGTAACCATGGATACCTAAGTTACTGCAATGCTCTGCACATGGGGTAAGCTAATCAGAAGAACTATACAAAATTTATAATTGGAGGTATTTGCTAATATTACACTTAATACATATTGGGATAGGATCTTGGAGATGAGAATACCCCTTTAAGCCACCAGATATAAGAAGTGCAGAGCATTGTGATCTGCAGCATCCCTTCATGTCAGCAATTTGCCATCTGTCATTAGTTTTCGATGAAGCTTTAATGACACAAGGCTAAAAATGTCTCCTCCGTCTTCACATAATATACATGTTCTCCATCCAAGTGGGCATCTGTGGGAGGAAAAATGCGATTCGGAGTAAAGATTCTCTAGTCTATGCCAAAAATGGGCAAATATACCCAGAATTACGAATATGTAATCTCATTTAAAGGGCTAGCAACACCATTTTAAAAAATAAAATAGATGTAAGGTTCTTTTATGCTCCTTACTTGACAATGAGCAGATCACAAATTGCTTCTTCGCTGTAATCCTCAGTGATCGGCTGTCATGTGTTTAGAGTCTTACATTAAGTGTTCAATTTCCCAGCAGCTCCCCCACAGGAGAAATGAAGCATTACACTTTGTCTATTAAAACCAATGAGTTATCTGTGTAATAACCCTCGACTCTCGCCAAGACATTAAGATTCTAATATGGGAGCATTTTTCATCAGCGCTGATTTTGTAAGTACACTGCTCAAAAAAATAAAGGGAACACTTAAACAACACAATGTGACTCCAAGTCAATCACACTTCTGTGAAATTAACCTGTCCAGTTAGGAAGCAACGCAGATTGTCAATCAACTTCTCCTGCTGTTGCGCAAATGGAACAGACAACAGGTAGAAATGATAGGAAATTAGCAAAAGAACATCCGCCGCCTCAGCAGGAGCATGCCCAGGCATTGTAGGGAGATCATAAGGGCACGTGGAGGCCACACACACTACTGAGCATCATTTCCTTGTCTTGAGGCATTTCAAGTGAAGTTGGATCAGCCTGTAATTTGATTTTCCACTTTGATTTTGAGCATCATTCCAACTCCAGACCTCCGTGGGATATTAGTTGTGATTTACATTGATCATTTTCATGTTTTATTGTTCTGAACACATTCCACTGTGTAATGAATAAAGATCTGCGACTGGAATATTCCGTTCTGTGATTTCAAGGATGTGGCAGTTTCAAAAAGATCTCATATTTTCATCACCATAAGCTTAGTGATTTCAAATTCAGTCTTTAACGGACCGAAAATAACTAAAAACGGGCATAAATGGAAAGTATCACTCTTAAAGGGAATCTGTCAGTAGGTTTTTGCTATGTAATCTGGCATCAGCATGGTATAGGGACAGAGACCCTGATTCCAGCGATGTATCACTTAGTTTACTGGGTGCAGCAGTTGTGATACAATCACAGTTTACTCTGCTATGGATCTAGCAGAGCTCTGAATGCAGAGCTCTGTATAACCCCACCCACACCACTGATTGGCAGCTGTGTGCAATGTGATAGGGGCGTGGCTGGAGTTGGACCAGGAGGCACGAGACACCTAGTCTTGTAGTGATAATCTCCTGCTGATATAAGGCTGATTTTATTGGTACAACACCACACATGTACTATATATAATAGCAGAGACTGATGACATCACAAGAACAAGTTTATTAACTATAATAAACATAATTATAACCTTTCATATTAAGTCCTCCTTGCCGGTCACAGATGATGATTTGTTACAGTGTGTCGGCGCAGACGAGCCTCTCTGAGCTAAACTCAGCAACTCACATTTCCTCCTTCTTCCTAAGCCTTCCTTTCTCTCCACATTCCTTTCTTTCTGCCTTCCCCTTCCTTATTTCCTCGCTCCTTCCCTTTCTTAAAGAGAACCTGTCCATAGGATCGAGCCTCCTGAGCCGTCTGTATGGACATGTAGGTCATAGAACGATGAATAAAATGATATCCTCACATCTGCGATCTGATGTCTTATTGCAGAGAAATCCACATTTTTCTTATATTCGAAGGATCTGTTAAGATCTATGGGCGGGACGTAGATCTCCCCGATTGCATTTCTTTGTGCACAATGGTTGGGTCACTTCTTTTAACGACTTCACGTCTTTGGAAAATCTGAAGCGATTAAAAGAAGTTGAATAATACTAAACATGCGCGCAGCGGGGCGGATCGCAATGCCTATGTTCATTCTTTTTTACGCGTTTCGAGCGCTTTTTCAGGAGCCGGACCCACCTGAATAAGTCGCCGTGTCGCCGTACCCCGAGATTGTTTCCGTTCACTGGTAACAAGCAGAGAACTAGAGTAATTTAGAAAGTTTCGGAACTTTTCAAAACTTTAAAAATACGGAATCGCCATTGTGTATCTAAGCCCCCGATCTGCGAGGGAGCGATAAAAAAAAAAACTAAAAGTACATGGCTTAGTCTTATCTCATCCGGAATAGTTATAGAGAAATCAAGGGTTAATAGAAGACACCTCAATAGGGTCTTTTATGGCTTTTTTTCTTTGTAAACCCTGAGGAGCAGCCTGGCTCTATATATCTATATATATATATATATATATATATGTAAAGTGTTCTTTGGCAAAAATGGACGCTCATTCTTATATCCTCCAATCTGTGATCTCCAGCTTTGGCAAAACTCCGACTCCCAATCTAGGTTTCCGACCTTTGCTCTGGAGCCTACAAATTTTATACATGACACTTCTGGAAATATAAGACGTCTCGTCGTGTCGTATTCATTCCATACATGCTGACTTAAAGGAATTGGCCATAAAAAGAAGTCTATTTTTTTTTTCTTCTAGAAATGGCGCCACTCCTGTCCACAGGCCGTGCCTGGTATTGCAGTTTTCACTTGAACGGCAGTAAGCTGCAGTATCAGACATGGCCTGTAGAGAAGAGTGGCGCTGTTCTTGGAAGCAGTAAACCTCTTTTCTTCTAATGTTGGGCAACCCTTTAGCTTTAGGATGAACAGGTAGCAAAGATATGGGGATATTCAGTCAAAGCAATTCAACTTTGTTCCAGTTTGTGGTCCTGTCCCCTGACTGATACTGAGGGTCTCCTGGTCTCATTCCAGGGGTCACCGAGGGTCCCCAGGATAGATTTCCGGGTGACCTCTTCTCACCATGGCGCTCATAACGCACTTTTGACTTTGGGAATCGGCTTTTCTCGCCCGTCTGCTTAAGGTCTTAGTGACGTCTCCCGCAGAACCTTCATTAATCGCTTCCATGGATTAGGTTTAATTAAAGGTACAGCTCCCTTTTATATATATAGGGTGTGTATAATTTTGCAAACAATTTTTTTATTTTTATTTCTCCAATTCATCTAAAATAATAATTTTAAAAAAAGCAACATTTCAATTAGACTTACATTAAAGTCTCCTACCGTTTTGTGTGTGCAGCTCCCACGCAGACCTATGTGTCACTATGATTACAGGCATACATCAGTAGGGTAGTAAGAATTAGGGGGGGTCAGATGGAAACGAGTATCAATGCATGAATTGGAGAACCGGTGGAAAGGGAATATGTCGCAGGGTCAGACTACACAGAGCGTGTTTGTAGTCTGTTACCATGGAGACACATAGCTCTGCATAAGAGCAGTGAACACAAAACGACAGGATACACTGTGGTCCTCTGGCGCAGAAAATTCTATGTGGGCTCATTCGTTGCGGCAGATCTTCAATATATGCCTCCCTGCTGCCCATGGAAACACTGGACGTGCGCAGATACAGTAGGCAGAATTGTGGAAGCGGAGCCAGAGATCACTGTGTCCAATGTTTTTATGCCACATCCATGGCCATCAGGGATCGGGTCATCAACAATCTTCTATTCCAGAACACCACATTAAATGGGGTCATCCCCTGAAATCTCTTACTATTTTGTGTCTACAGCCCCTATGCAGACCTGTGTGTCTCCATGGTTACAGACTACACACAAACCCTGTGTAGTCTGATCCTCCCGCTTCTCTCAATTCTTGCTATCGTGCATTTAGAAGGGTAGCAAGAATTAGGGCACTAATGGAAGGGAGTGAGATGCAGGACCAGACTACGGACTGTCTGTTTGTAGTCTGTAACCATGGAGACACATCAGTCTGAATAGGAACTGTAGGCACAAACCAGTAAGAAAATTTAATGAAAGATTGATTTCAAATTTACATCTTTTTTTTTTTTCTTTAGATGCACTGGAGTAATAAAAAAAAAAGCATTGGTACCTAGGAAGTAGTTGTAGCTTTTGTCAGGATAGTAGGTCTCCGCGATACTTAGAGGCCAAATCAGAAGGGTCAATAAACAGCTAAGGATGAGTCGCTGACTTGTCCTCCTGTGACGCTGGCAGCGGAAACTACAACTCCCAGCATGCCAGGCTGCTTTAGTGAGACTATCAGAAGATCTTGATAGTTTTATGGGTAAAGTTTATTCGGATTGCCACCCACAAGGCTTTCATGGTGACATTGAGCCTTGTCGCTGAGGCCTGACGAAGGACATCGGGAAACTGCTCCTCTTCTTCTCAGGAGGCTTGAGGCACAATTCGGTGAATGCTGTCAGGGGTCAGTGAATCAAAAAAGCAGGTGATCATCCCGACGGCCTAAAGGGAAGAAAATGTAAAGATGCAAGGCGTGAGGCTGGGACGGAGGAAATAATGGAGGACACAATCTGGCGTCAGCACAACCGCCGCTTATCTCACAAGTCCCAAAGGCCCAAGGAAGAATGTAATTCACTTCTGCTAAATGAAATCAATGATAGAAATGCAATTGTCCAGCACCTTCCCGGCATCTGGTTTATGTACGTCGTGTATGTGTCATCACATAATGAGACAGCGCTGGAGAAGCGGACGCAGGACCTACCTGCCGCTGGCTCTGAGGGCTCAAGATGAAGGTCGTACTCTTCTGGTCTTTCTGCAAGTTGTGGCTGCAAAAAGGAAGATATAAAAGCAGAAATAGTAACTATAAAAGAGCAAAATGGTACTAACCTACTGTATGCTACATATAAGGCTAGGTCCTAAGGAGTAAGAATCCATTTCTAAGGGTGTCTAATCATACATGGTTCTTCATATGAACATTAACTAATGTGAAGGAGACCTTTAGTTGCTTAGATGTTATCTTGGGTTCCTTTATGACTTTGCAGGCTATTTAATATACACCTTGCTCTTAGAGTGATCTTTGTCGCTTGACCACTCCTGGGGAGAGTGATAAAGGTCTTGAATTTCCCCTATTTGTACACAATTTGTCTGACTGTGGATTGGAGGAGTCCAAACTCCATAGAGATGGCTTTGTAACCTTTTCCAGCTTAATGAGCGTTAACAACTTTTCTTCTGAGATCCTCAGAAATCTCCACACTAACGTGTTGTGATCTTTAGACTTTGATAGATTCATGATCTTTACACAAACCAGGCCGCCCACTCACAACCAATTGTCATCTCATTGATTGAAACACCAGACTATGATTTCATACTCAAATTATCTTGGAATCCTAACAGTTCACATACTTTTGCTACTCACAGACTTGTGATATCATTTTCCACAATAAAAAAAAATGACAGTCTCAAATTTGTTTGATTTGGTTCTCTTTATCTACTTGTAGAACATGTGTGAACAAGTTTTAGATCAAATCACCACTTTAAGTATCTATTCTAATGGGTGTCACTATTCTAAAAATGGTCTTAGGAGGTAGGTGTCTATTCTAAAGGGTTTCCTAAAAGGTAGGTGTCTATTCTAAAGGGTTTTCCATAAGGTAAGTGTCTATTCTAAAGGATATCTTAGAAGAGAAGTGTCTATTGGAAAGGGTTTCCTAAAAGGTAGATGTCTATCCTAAAAGATGTCCTAGAAGGTAAGTGTTTATTCTAAAGGGTACCCTGGAAGGTGTCTATCCTGAAAGTTGTCCTAGAAGGTAGGTGTACTAAAAGGATGTCCTAAAAGGTGTCTATTCTAAAGGATGTCCTAGAAGGTAAGTGACTATTCTAAAGGATGCCTTAGAAGATAGGTGTCTATTGTAAAGGGTTTCCTAAAAGGTAGATGTCTATTCTAAAGGGTGTCCTAGAAAGCAAGTGTCTATTGTAAAGGATGTCCTAGAAGGTAGGAGTCTGTCCTGAAAGTTGTCCTAGAAGGTAGGTGTCCTAAAAGGTGTCTATTCTAAAGGATGTCCTAGAAGGTAAGTGTTTATTCTAAAGGGTTTCCTAGAAGCCAGGTGTCTATTTTAAAGGATGTTCTAGAAAGTAGCTGTCTGTTCTAAAAGGTGTCCTAGAAGGTAGGTGTCTACTCTAAAGGATTATCGAAGAAGGTAGGTGTCTACTCTAAAGGATTATCGAAGAAGGTAGGTGTCTACTCTAAAGGATTATCGAAGAAGGTAGGTGTCTACTCTAAAGGATTATCTCAGAAGGTAGGTGTCTATTCTAAAGGATTATCGAAGAAGGTAGGTGTCTATTCTAAAGGATTATCGAAGAAGGTAGGTGTCTACTCTAAAGGATTATCGAAGAAGGTAGGTGTCTACTCTAAAGGATTATCGAAGAAGGTAGGTGTCTACTCTAAAGGATTATCTCAGAAGGTAGGTGTCTATTCTAAAGGATTATCTCAGAAGGTAGGTGTCTATTCTAAACGATTATCGAAGAAGGTAGGTGTCTATTCTAATGGATTATCTCAGAAGGTAGGTGTCTATTCTAAAAGGATTATTATCGCAGAAGGTAGGTCTCTATCATAAAGGGTTTCTATTAGTGATGAGAGAGTGTACTCGTTGTTCGGGTTTTCCAGAGCACGCTTGGGTGATCTCCGAGTATTTGTGACTGCTCGGAGTTTTCGTTTTCCTCACCTCAGCTGAATGATTTACAGCTACTAGCCAGCTTGATTACATGTGGGGATTCCCTAGCAACCAGGCAACCCCCACATGTACTCAGGCTGGCTAGTAGCTGTAAATGATTCAGCTGCTGCTTTGAAAACTAAATCTCCGAGCAGTCACAAATACTCGGAGACCACCCATACTCGCTCATCACTAGTTTCTATTCTAAAGGATGTTCTAGAATGAAGGTGTCTTTTATGAACTGTGTGCAAGAAGGAAAGCATCTATTATAATGGATACCCTATAAGTCTCCATTCTAAAGACTGCCCTAGAAGGTAGAAAGTGTCCTTAAACTGGTGTCCTTTCTCATGGGTGTGCCATCAGGCAGTGTCCTAGAAGGCTGGTGTACTTTTATAATGGGTGTCCTTGAAGAAAGGTGTCCTAGAAGGAAGGTGAATACTAAAGGTGTCCTACAAGGGAGCAACAATAGAAGGTAAGCGTCCTACAATGTCTATCCCTTGTAATCAGTGTCTTAGGAGGGAAGCACCATTTCGGATTGGTGTCCCACAAGGTAACTGTCCTCCACAACTAGTGCCATTTCCAGCAGACATCCAAACAATATCTTTTTGAAGATGTCTCGAGAACTGAACACAACTTTCCAAAAATGAGTCCACTCAATAGGTGACAACCTAGTTCTTGAGGATTTGGTCGGGACTTGTGACTTGACCCTCGGATCTCGCTGTAGTGCTTTCGATTTAGGTCATTACAGCACACGTCCACCTATACTTTACAATAAAAAACGCCAAACCCTGCCATGGTCCAGGTTGAGGTTTTGACCAAATCTGAAGTAGCAAGCAAAAATAATCACGCTCCAAACGACCTCAAAATAACTCGCTGAAGAAGTGATTTCCATGGAGGTAACCGGAACAACTGCACCGCCAAGTAAAATCCCTTTGCTCTGGTTTTGCATGATTTCAATAGACTGCTTTAAACTCCGTCTGGCCTAGTTTTCTTGTGCAGCTGGCTATAACTCGTGGTTCTGAGGAGAGCGGTGCTGGAACATCAGAGATAAGAGAAGCTGGGGAGGAGGCATCTCAGACGCTCCTGTCACCCCCTTCTCCTTCCGACAGAGAAGAAATCAACACTGCTCCCTGCTGGGACTGACACAGCCTCTCGTCACACAGCCTGCTCGCAAAAAGAAGTCTATACGCTCCTGGGGCACATATACATGTGTGTGCGGTTTTACATACACGTGTGTGCACTCAGGGGGACAAAAATGATCCCTGGCTCCATATTACTGTACCAAGGACCTCTACATATAAAATAAATGCCTTCTTAGAAGGAGACCCCAAAAAGCACTGACTTGTCAGATGGAGTTCATACAGGTCTAAGAGTGGCCCAAAACTCAAGTGAAGGCCAAGACTCCATCACACAGAGCATGGACTTGAGAACTGGCTTCTCTGCTGAGAGGGTGGGCACTAGGCCTCTGGATCAACCTAGTTGAGGTACCTGAATAGTAAAGTCCTGGATTTTAGGACTGCCAGAGACATAAAAAAGACCCATAAGAACATCAACCATCTCCACAGACATCTGCTTAGAGTCTTGGTGACCTTCTAAGGCAGTGTTTCTCAACTCCAGTCCTCAAGACCTACCAACAGGTCAAGTTTTCAGGATTTCCTTAGTATTGAACAGGTGATAATTTCATCACCTGCTCAAGCATTAATTCCATCACCTATGCAATACTAAGGAAATCCTGAAAACATGACCTGTTGGTGGGTCTTGAGGACTGGAGTTGAGAAACACTGTTCTAAGGAGACATCTTGCCCAAGAGGCCTACTGCTCGAGATAGCTGGCACAGACGGCACACAGGCAGTTATTAAAGATCAGTCTACAAACCCAAAGCTGGCCCGAACTCTAGATAGGAGTCTCAGTCGTGCAGGTTTACGGTAGGAAAGTTGGGTAGAAAAGACCCCTCATACACAAGTATGGTTGGCCGATGTTGTATGTGTTCTCGGTAGGAAGAGAAGTGTTGTCAGACAGCTCTTTTGGCGGCTTATCACTCTTGAGAACAAAATGGATTGGACATGTTCAAATCTATCAGCCTGATCCTTTTTGCTCAGGACATTTGCCATCGTTGGTTTTGACTGGATGTTAAGTGTGGTTATAAGCTTCAGCGGTTTGAAAGAAAAGTCTTTCAGAGGCTCCACATGGAGAACATATGAACCTTCCCCCTGATCCACATGTGTGTTGGGGAGACGGGAGACATGGCGGTTGGTCATAAGAGCGTTAGGCCAACAGTGATCTAAAGTGTATGGGCCTCTCAAGACGCAGCATCTCCGTGCCTGGGTGAATTGGATGGCTTGGAGAGCAGGAAGGAGAAGACTGGCAGAGGCAGAGCTAACGGCTGGGTGCTCTTGGCCGAATGTGAAGGTGCCCTCATCTCGGTGACTGTATGGGCAGCTCCGTGGCATCTTTTAAGTCATGGAAATCCTGACACGCCATCTAATCTGTGACATAACAAAAGCCTTCTATAAACGGATTTTCCTCAGGCGTAATCCATCAGAGGAAACTGAACTGTCCAGGCCTCAATCTCCCAAATCCCCTGCCCGTGACCCCCTTTATTGCCGTGCCGCAGTTTAACTCTACACTGCCCGAATTACCGAAGGTGGCCATTAACCCTGGTCATACATACACCCTAAAGAGGACTGTAGGAAATACCGTCACCCTATTCATTACATGGCAAGATGGAAATGTCATCCTAGGGGGGCGACAGACAAGAAAGTCCTCTACAAGCCCCCCACTAGTTATAAGTTCTGACGATGAGCATCCATTCATTGAAAAATAAAATGCCAAGCTCTGTCACCACTACCCCAATCATCCTGCTGCTTGATCCGATGACCCTATTTACACATGGTCAGGATGACTGCAGCCTTAGTGGAAAATATTATTAAAGGGGTTGTTCATTTTAGGCAACCAATGGTGTCTGGGCCATGGGGCAGTTTCTGTGGCCCTAGGTGCCCAATTCTTAGAAAGATCCTTCACATTTCCACCACTAATGTCATCAATAACAAATTCTCAGTGTGAAAACCAGCAGTGGGACCAACCATGACCGGATATAAACCGGGACATTGACAACACACACCATGTGTCCTCAGGACAGATGGGGCCTGATCACTGGAGAAGAGGTCCGCAGTGTGACCACCATGCCCATAGACGATGGATGGGGCGGTGGTCTCGCGTGCCCAATCACACAGTAAAGGACCCCTGTACTCGTGATTGGTAGGGGGTCCCCAGGTGATCATACATTTATCACCTACTCTGTGATAAATGTTGCGTATGTGCCAGGCCCATCAGAGGCCGCAGATTCCTATAGAAGGGGCTCAGAGCCGGGCACAGACTGGCATCTCCTTGTACCCTGCTGGTACCCCAGATCTGACCCCATGAATGCTCCCACCTGCTTCAAAATGAATGAAGAAAAAAATAAAGTCTAAGTATTTATCTAGGGGGCGGTGATGCCCATGGGTGCGGGCACGGGAGGATCCTTCATCTGGAGGCTCCATGTCCGAGCGGGGAGCTCTGATCGATGCGGCTGTAGCGAATTATTCACTTCATTTCCTGAGCTAATTACTCTCCGGAGTTTTTTTTTTCTTTCCTTGACAGTAATACACTGGCGCTTACCTGGCCATTAGCGAGTGGAAACAGGTGACGGCGTTGTCCCTCTGGGCGGCCACCAGCAGGCAGGGGCCAGAGATCTCAGCCTTGAACTGCAAGAAGGGTCAGAAGTTATCGATGGGTGGTCTAGGATGTGGCATACAAGCCGCGATTCCCGGCGAACCTACCTCCGCGGAGAGGCTGTCCCGCAGGCTATACAGCTCCGCAACAAACGGAGCTTGGGATTGGTGGAACGCGGCGAGCCGCGCGGCGGTAATGAGGAACGCTCTGCGGCTCAGCTGCTCTAGCACGTGGACGTACGCCGGTGAGGAGCCACGGAGCGCCCGAGACGGGAACAGCAGGCAGGTGGTCTGGCACAAGGCGCCAGCGAGCGGCGTCCCTGCAATACAAAACACACGGCAGCGGCTCCCACCAGATACAAACACTTAATGCAGGCGTGTAATAATCTAATTGTGCTAATTGTGCCGCGTCTTCCTCCGCGTAATGGGATTTGTGACAATGAGCCGGTGTCACTCCACCTGTCAGTCACATGTAATTTATCGTGTGATTACGGCGCCGCTCCCTGATTATTATATGTTAAATATTGACATGACGATATAATTATTATGTGGAAATAACACGATGTGTGCGCCGCCGCCGAGGGAACAATAGCAGAAACATCGCATCCCGGTGACACATCCATTGTGCCGGAATTTGGGTTCTTCACACAAGGCGATATCTCATCAGTAATAACAATATCACTGCTACAGAGAGAATGTAGCAGAGCCCGGAGCGTGCACTGCTGCGCCGCCCAGTCTGGGGGTCTGCTGCGGGGAAATCGGGGTTACACCATGGCCGGCTACAGTGGTGGAGGTCATCAGTGCAGTTCTGGAGCCCAGAAACCCACCGACAACAAGAACCGGCGCCGACTCCATCTGAGATCACTGTATGATATACAAGTCTGTGATCCCTGCAGAGCGCACCGCGTGTGACAGCTCGTGATCACTGCACCAGGTAACACTCCATGGTCACAATGCAGTAACATGGTGTCACTGGACACTGCACCAACCTGTAACCTTAGCACACTGCACCAACCTGTAACCTTAGCACACTGCACCAACCTGTAACTTTATCTTACTGCACCAACCTGTAAACTTATCTTACTGCACCAACCTGTAACCTTAGCACACTGCACCAACCTGTAACCTTAGCACACTGCACCAACCTGTAACCTTTGCTTACTGTACCAACTTGTAACCTTAGCATAAAGCATCTTGCAACCATAGCACACTGCGCAGGCCTGTACTATCTTGCACACTGTACCAGCCTACAACACCTTGCACACTGCTCTATCCGTTACCACCTTGAACACTGCATAGTCTATAACACCTTGCACACTGCACCACCTTGCATATTGCACAATCCTGTACAACACTGAACACTGCACCATCCCCTACCACCTTGAGAATTGCAAAGTTTGCACCACCTTGCAGACTGCACCAGCCTCCTCCATCCCATTGTCTTCATCCACCATTTGTCATGTTTTGACAGATCTTTTCAGCAAAGAATCTCAATTAATAGAAACTCCGGGGACTTCACAGCGGCACATGGTGATAAAGACATCACAGATTATCATTCCAGAAGGTTCGGCTCCTCGGTGCGAATCACTCCAGGATCTCACTAGGCCAGGTCCACATCTCGGGCCCGAAAGCAGACCGTCGGCCTGAGACTTTCCATTGTTGAGGACACATAATTCTGCTCATCCACTCGGCAGGCGGAAACTATTTAACGTTAGACTGAAGTCGTTTCCGCCAGCTGAGCCCGGCTCTGGGTCCGGAAAGGGTTAACCAGATGCCTGGTCCTGATGGAGTGGGATACTGGCGGCCCGTACTGGGCAGCTGTGCTCCTGTGCAGAGACGCTGACACCCGCATGCGTCATTAGCCGAGCACACGTGGCGCTCTGTATGTGACTCGCATTTTCCATATGCTTAAACTATAAGCTGCAAGCACTTGTCACCGCACAGCCGCCGGGCCTTACCATTAACCCCGCGTGGCCGAGCCCCACACATCTATCAGACAGAACATGTAAAGGTGAAGTGAATAACATGGCGACTGTAAGGAGCGGGCTACAGAGGCCACCAAAATTATTAATTATTAGCAAAATGTATAAAATACTGCTGCTGGTAACAAACCAATAAAACCAGAATAAAGTAAATAGCGCAAACACAGCAGAAATAATAGAACAAGCGCTTTATCCAAATTCACCATAAAATGCCACTTTTCCTGACTACAGACATCCGAGAATTATTTACCCTTTTCATGACAAGGATCTTTGATACTTAGTACAGCCCTTCTGGCTGTTATAACCTGCTGCAGAAGCCTAGCCAGACACCAGCTAATGGCAGTGTTCCTGTGAGATCTTAGCCTATTTCTCATGGGCTATTGCCTCCAGGTCTATTACTATACGGCAGGTCCTGTGGGGTGTTCCCAGTATACAGCAGGTCTTGTGGGGTGTTCCCGCTATACGGCAGGTCTTGTGGGGTGTTCCTGGTATACAGCAGGTCTTGTGGGGTGTTCCCGGTATACAGCAGGTCTTGTGGGGTGTTCCTGGTATACGGCAGGTCTTGTGGGGTGTTCCCGGTATACGGCAGGTCTTGTGGGGTGTTCCTGGTATACAGCAGGTCTTGTGGGGTGTTCCCGGTATACAGCAGGTCTTGTGGGGTGTTCCCGGTATACAGCAAGTCTTCTGGGCTGTTCCCAGTAAACGGCAGGTCTTGTGGGGTGTTCCCGGTATACGGCAGGTTTTGTGGGGTGTTCCCAGTATACGGCAGGTCCTGTGGGGTGTTCCCAGTAAACGGCAGGTCTTGTGGGGTGTTCCCGGTATACGGCAGGTCTTGTGGGGTATTCCCGGTATACGGCAGGTCTTGTGGGATGTTCCCAGTATACGGCAGGTCTTGTGGGATGTTCCCAGTATACGGCAGGTCTTGTGGGGTGTTCCCTGTATACGGCAGGTCTTGTGGGGTGTTCCTGGTAAACGGCAGGTCTTGTGGGGTGTTCCCGGTAAACGGCAGGTCTCGTGGGGTGTTCCCGGTATACGGCAGGTCTCGTGGGGTGTTTCCGGTATATGGGCGGCCTTGTGGGGTGTTCCCGGTATACGGCAGGTCTTGTGGGGTGTTCCCGGTAAACGGCAGGTCCTGTGGGGTGTTCCCAGTAAACGGCAGGTCTTGTGGGGTGTTCCCGGTAAACGGCAGGTCTCGTGGGGTGTTCCCGGTATACGGCAGGTCTCGTGGGGTGTTTCCGGTATATGGGCGGCCTTGTGGGATGTTCCCGGTATACGGCAGGTCCTGTGGGGTGTTCCCAGTATACGGCAGGTCTTGTGTGGTGTTCCCAGTATACAGCAGGTCTCGTGGGGTGTTCCCGGTATACGGCAGGTCTTGTGGGGTGTTCCCGGTATACGGCAGGTCTTGTGGGGTGTTCCCAGTATACGGCAGGTCTTGTGGGGTGTTTCCGGTATATGGGCGGCCTTGTGGAGTGTTCCCAGAGTACGACAGGTCTTGTGGGGCGATTTTGCTATACAATATTATGCCTTTAGATGAAGTCACCATGTTGATTACCCTTAATTAGTTATAATTAGTATGGGCGCCGCTTCTCATACAGCCCTAGGAACTTTCGGTCTTTCTAGGACATGTTTGCACCCGGTTACCTGCACTCGGTGACAGTCCGCCATTGCAATCCTGATTCTTCAGAGTTTGTCTTTGCGTTCGGCTGTTAAATATGACGTCCTGCGCCATTCTGGGGATCTGAAGAGGCAAAAGGTGAAGGTGACATAGTAAATTATATTCAGAAGTGATGGCAGATTGCTAAGACACCCCATCGCTTCGTACTGCTGGGACCCCCCACAATCCAGTGTGAAGAAGCAACTGCCCTGGTGCTGAGACCTGGAATTCAGCCCTATTCACTTGCAAAGTGGGTGAGCGGCAGCGGCACTAAGCAGGACTTGTTTTTGGGGGTCCCAGCCAGAGTACCATGCTATGGTATATCCTACCGATAAAATGGGAATAATCCTTCATACTGTTTTTCCTATAGATTTCCAGCAATGCAGCACAATCCTGAGTGCTCATCCTGATCCTCCTGGTTCATGGGTGAGAACTACAGCATTGCTACCACTAACATTGAGAGCCCAGTACTAATATCGTTCTTTTGCACCTTGTTACGACCCGAGACCTCTGTAATGGCTTCAATTAAGGGAAGCAATCAACATCTGCCACCTGTGCAGAAGACAACTACCCACACCAAGGCTGAACAGAATATTAAAGGGGTCCCTGCTATTTTGGGGGGTATTGTTACTGGAAGTCTTGTAAGGTGGCGTGATTAATAGCGTCGTGACTCTTTGATATCAATGTGCCGCATTTTCTGATGCAGTTCAGTCCCTTTGTAATAAGCCACTTGTACATGAAAAAATGAGCCTGAGGACGTGTCGCAGCAGCAAAGGAAGCCAAGGCGGCAGATTAGACCGTACCCTGGGGGTGCCGAAAAACTGGGTCTGTTACAAAGGAAGCTGGATGCACAAAGACCCACTCTCCCGACAATAAACTGCCTGCCACAAAGTCAGCTCAGCCACGCCACGTGACAAAAAAAGACCAAAAAATAATAATATAGCATAGTAATAAAGCAACAGTCATAGCAAAAAGCTGGAAATATAATATATAGTAATAAAACAGCAACAGTCTATGATATAATATATAATATAGCACTAAAAAGGATAGCAAAAAGCCTAAAATACAAAATATAACATAGTAATAAAAACTAGCCATAGTAAAAAGCCTAAAATATAATAACGTAAAAAAACTGTCATATCAAAAGTCTAATAAAAAGAACAGCAAAAAAACTAATATAATAAAGTAATAAAAGAGTAATAGCAAAACACAAAAAAATATATAAAATATAATGAAACAGTCATAGCAAAAGTCTAAGATATAATAAATAATCCATTAATAAAAAGGATATCAAAAAGCCTAAAATACAATATATACGGTAATATAGTAATAAAAAACAGCCATAGAAAAAGTCTAAGATATAACTTATAATATAGTAATAAAAACAGAAATGGCAAAAGGCCTGAAATATAAAATATAGTAATAAAACAAAAAAAAAGGGTAGCAAAAAGCCTAAAATAAAAAGACTAATATAATAGAAAATAATAATAATAATACAATAATACAAACAGTCAAAGCAAAAGTCTAAGATATACTATATAATATAGTAATAAAGAAAGGATAGCAAAAAGCACAAAACACTTAATATAATAAAGTGTAATAATAATAACAAAATAATAAAAACAGTAATAGCTAAAATATTATATATAATATGGTAATAAACAGGATAGCAAAAAGCCTAAAATAAAATGCTTAATATAATAGTAATTACAATAATACAGTAATATAAACAGTTATAGCATAAGCCTAAAATATAATATAAAATAGTAAAAAAAAAGTAATAGAAAAGCCTAAAATATACTAATATAACATGGTATTAAAAAGTTAGCAAAAGCCTAATACAATAATAATAAATAATAATAATACAGTTATGAAAACAGTAATAGCAAAAGCCTAAAATATACTAACATAACATAGTAATAAAAAAAAGTAGTAGCAAAAAGCCTAAAATATACTATAATAATAAAAAATCAGTCATAAAAAAGCCTAAAATATATTAAAAATAATTATATTTTTATTTACAGTAAAAGTTATACTTCCATTACAGTTATTAGAATTATATATTTTATTTACAGAACTAAAAAGTCACTAAAAAGTCTAAAATATAATATAGTAATGATAATAAAATGATACCCAGTGATGAATAGTAATCGGGCGTCACATCTTATAAAGTGATGACATATTGCTAGGATGTGCCGTTAGCTTATGATCGATGGGGGTCTGACCTTTGGGACCCCCACCCAGTCCTAGAGGTCAGGGCATAATCCTCAGTGCCCGATTGTGCTTCTATTCTAGGTAAGCAGGACTGGAACGAGACAATACGGTCCATAAGTAAAGGACAGGCTGACATTTTTGGTGGCCTGTATTCTGCCTTTGGAGCCTTAAAAGACTTAAAGGGGATGTGCCATTAACAACATGTCCACAGCATAGATGATATATGCATCATTGCTGAACTCCCAGCGATCAAGAGAAAGAGGGTCCTAAACTCTCCTGTGTATATGAAGTGCTACTGAGCATGTGCAACCACTGCTCCATCAACTGTCTATTAAAGGGCACCTGTCACCCAGTTTGTGTTGAATAGACCCCGGGCAGTGTGAGATCAGCACCTACTCTCTTGGAATCATTGAGGATTTTGGCATTAATTTAAAAAAAAAAAAAAAAAAAGTAAAAAAAAAAAAAATAAATAATCCCTTTAAATTACTAATTGGGACATCAATCAAACAGTATATAGGTGGCGCGGATTCAGCGTGTAAATAATGACCTTTCCTGCACAATGACGTATTTGCCAGCAATGACGTCCCCCCGGGCAGGTGACCCTGCGGGCACAGCTGTACATGCATCAGATACGGACCCTCCTATATTCTGCCTGCACAATCCAGGACAACCAAAAATACCAGCAGACGCCTTGTACTTTCCTGGTAGCTATTTCGGGCAATAGTCTCATGGTGTGTTCTGTAAAATCTGTGCAGTCTGTCTGGTAGCCCAATTCCCGGCCAAAAATATTTTTTGGGATCGTGTTAACTCTTCCGGGAAATTCATTTAAAAAACGAAAATCAAGGAGGGTTATTCCAGCGCGAGACTAAGAACACAGTGTCTGCGAGATTACAGAGCATGTGCCCCCTACACATAGCGCGAGCACCCATCATACAGATAACCTACGTGCACATACCGGATATGTCCAGAATTCCAGGCTCTGTCACCTGCCATTCACTATTTTATAGTAGTTTTTTTTCTCTTCATCAGCATTTCTGACAGCACTATGGGAGCTGGAACTGCTTTCCCCCTTAATTCCCAGCATGCACTGCGCTTGCCACTGTCCAATAGCTGAACCGAAAGCCCGCCGCTATGTTATAACTGTATGTATATTGTATATGGAGGTAGCGCCTCCCGGTCTGCACCTATTCACACTAGTCTGGATGTGCCAGTCAGTTTTTTGTCTTTTATAACTGTATGAAGTCTGATAGAAGAGTGGGAACAGAGATACAAAGGCCCACGGCAACTTCTTTCAGAAAGACCAAGAGCAGCCCCCATGTAGTGCAGAGATAAAGACCTACCCCCCACTTCCTGTAGAAATAAAGAAGAACCGCCAACACTTCCTGTAGCGACAAAGACCTGCTCCTATTTCCTGTAGAAAGACAAAGGCACGCCCTCACTTCCTGTATAAAGACCTATCCCCACTTCCTGTAGAAATAAAAAAGAACCGCCAACACTTCCTATAAAGACAAAGACCCGCCCCCACTTCTTGTAGAAAGACAAAGACCCGCCCCCACTTCCTGTAGAAAGACAAAGACCCGCCCCCACTTCCTGTAGAAAGACAAAGACCCACCCCCACTTCCTGCAGAGACAAAGACCCGCCCCCACTTCCTGCAGAGACAAAGACCCGCCCCCACTTCCTGCAGAGACAAAGACCCGCCCCCACTTCCTGCAGAGACAAAGACCCGCCCCCACTTCCTGCAGAGACAAAGACCTGCTCCTATTTCCTGTAGAAAGACAAAGACCCGCCCCCACTTCCTGTAAAAAGACCAAGACCCATCCCAACTTCCTATAGATAGAGAAAGACACGTCTCACTTCCCGTAGAAAGACAAAGACCCGCCCCACGTCCTATAGAAAGACAAAGACCCACCTCCACTTTCTGTAGAAAGACAAAGACCGGCCCCACTTCCCGTAGAAAGACAAAGACCCGCCCCACGTCCTATAGAAAGACAAAGACTCACCTCCACTTCCTGTAGAAAGACAAAGACTGGCCCCACTTCCCGTAGAAAGACAAAGACCCACCTCCACTTCCTGTAAAAAGACCAAGACCCATCCCAACTTCCTATAGATAGACAAAGACCTGCCCCACTTCCTGTAGAAAGAGAAAGACCTGCCCCACGTCCTGTAGAGAGACAAAGACCTGCCCCACTTCCTGTAGAAAGACAAAGACCCGCCCTCTCTTCCTGTAGAAAGATAAAGACCCGCCCCCACTTCCTGTAGAAAGAGAAAAACCTGCCCCACGTCCTGTAGAGAGACAAAGACCTGCCCCACTTCCTGTAGAAAGACAAAGACCTGCCCCACTTCCTGTAGAAAGACAAAGACCCGCCCTCTCTTCCTGTAGAAAGATAAAGACCCGCCCCCACTTCCTGTAGAAAGACAAAGACCCACCCCACTTCCTGTAGAAAGACAAAGACACGCCCCCACTTCCTGTAGAAACACAAAGACCGCCCCCACTTCTCCTAGAAAGACAAATACCAGCCCCACTTCCTGTAGAGACAAAGACCCTCCCCCACTTTGTGTAGAAACTCCCACTATGGATCCAGTCCCTATACTGGTGCGCCCACTGGTGTCCCTCAGCGTATGCCCACTCCCCTGTGCCCAGGATATGTCTATGGGAATAGGGGCAGCTGCAGTTCTTGGCCCCGCTGGGGGGCCGTGGGGGCCGACCATAAAGTCATGATGTACCGTAGTGCTGTTCCCTGACTTTATGAGATGTACTGTAAAAAGCCCTTTAAATTAAAGAAACAAGTGGAGGAAAATAAAAGCTCTGATTTGCCGCCCTGTAGTAGTCGACCCCATGGAGCCATCGGCCAATTTACAGGCAGAGGAGACCGCTCTTATAAATAGACGAGGCGCGGCACCGCGTGGTCCATGCAGCATACGGTTAGGAAGCGGCGCACACTAATACATTCCATTTCCTTCACTTTGTGTCCGGTCCACTGGATTGTAAAATGGGGTCAATCTCCGAAATAAAAGAGGTCAGTCGGGCTTACTTCCGATCCGGGAAAGGAGATTTTCAGGACAGGAAGAAAAGGGGATGAATTTACCTGTTCTTCTTCTAGTACGATGGAGCGGTGATCACAGACAAGTCCGTCAGGGAAAAAGCGCTTTATCTCTCGGATGGCAGCCCGGTAAGAGGTGGAACCTGGAGAGCCGGACACAATGGTGAACGGTCAGGAGCACAGAGGAGGCAGAGTGCAGGCAATCCACTCACTGCTAGATACTATGTGCACGTACTGTAGAGAATCCTTACCTACCCAAAATACATTACTCTCATTCACTACTGGATACTTTGCATTTTTGCTGCAGAGTATCCTGGATACTAAATGACCTTACTGTAGAGATTGCCTACCTACTCCGAGCTACGTCATTCTCATTCATTACTGGATATTATGTGCTCTTACTGTAGAGAATGCCTGCCTCCTCCAATCTACATCATTCTCATTCATTACTGGATACTACGTGCCTTTACTGTAGAGAATGCCTACCTACTCCAATCTACGTCATTCTCATTCACTACTGGATATTATGTGCTCTTCCTGTAGAGCAGTGTTTCCCAAACTCCAGTCCTCACGGACCCCATGGGTCATGTTTTCAGGATTTCCTTAGTATTGCGCAAGTAGTGGAAGTATCATCAAGGCATCAGGAATTGTCTCACCTGTGCAGCACTACTGAAATCCCGAAAACATGACCCGTGGGGTCCGTGAGGACTGGAGTTTGGGAAACACTGCTGTAGAGAATCCCTACCTACTCCACTCTATGTCATTCTTATTCACTACTGTATACTACGTGCCCTTACTGTAGAGAATGCCTGCCTTCTCCAATCTACATTATCTCATTCATTACTGGATACTACGTGCCTTTACTGTAGAGAATTCCTACCTCCTCCAATCTACGTCATTCTCATTCACTACTGGATACTACTTGCCTTTACTGTAGAGAATGCCTGCCTCCTCCAATCTACATCATTCTCATTCACTACTGGATACTACGTGCCTTTACTGTAGAGAATGCCTGCCTCCTCCAATCTACATCATTCTCATTCACTACTGGATACTACGTGCCTTTACTGTACAGAATTCCTACCTCCTCCAATCTACGTCATTCTCATTCACTACTGGATGCTACGTGCCTTTACTATATAGAATCCCTACCTACTCCGAGCTACGTCATTCTCATTCACTACTGGATACTACGTGCCTTTACTGTAGAGAATTCCTACCTCCTCCAATCTACGTCATTCTCATTCACTACTGGATGCTACGTGCCTTTACTGTATAGAATCCCTACCTCTTCCAGTCTACATCATTCTCATTCACTACTGGATACTACGTGCCTTTACTGTATAGAATCCCTACCTCTTCCAATCTACGTCCTTCTCATTCACTACTGGATACTACGTGCCCTTACTGTATAGAATCCCTACCTCCTCCAATGTACGTCATTCTCATTCACTACTGGATACTACGTGTTTTTACTGTAGAGAATTCCTACCTCCTCCAATCTACGTCATTCTCATTCACTACTGGATGCTACATGCCTTTACTGTAGAGAATCCCTACCTCCTCCAATCTATATCATTCTCATTCGCTACTGAATACTACGTGCCTTTACTGTAGAGAATCCCTACCTACTCCAATCTACATAATTCTCATTCACTACTGGATGCTACATGCCTTTACTGTAGAGAATCCCTACAATGCCAATTGGGCTGTGAATGCAGTTTTTATATGATGTTACCTTCAAAGTGGAATCCCCTCTTTACAGAGTGCCGTGACCCATCCCTTTTAAACATTAACATAACTCCCGGTGGTCAGACCTTCACCAGGCTTTCCCCGACGCCATCTGTAACTGACATGCCGACAAATACTGAACTGTAGAGAACCCCTACATAATCTACTCTACTTTAATCATATTCACTTGTAGGTGTTCTATGCATTAACTGTAGAGAATCTGCACATTTCCAGGAGGAGTAACAGAGGAATAACACAATGCAGAATTTTATGAAACTATGCGTCAGGATTGTTAACACATGGGAAATACAAGGGTCGCGTACGGTCACTGGGGTCCATAAAATCAGGATTTATAGCGCTGCAGAGCCCTGGAGATGACAGCTAGCACAATCCTTGGAAGCGATACAGGAAAAGCATCAATAATGGAGATGCTCCGTCCCGAGGTTTTCCAGTAAGTCGGAACGCCGGACTGACAAGGTGGTTAATAATGGTCGCGCCATCACCTCCGGTGGGTCATTAATGGTGTAAAACGTTCTGCACTTACCCCCTTTACACACTGGAAATTCTGCAGTTACGGCTCGGAGAGAAATATCAGAAGGCAAATGATCATCTTAGGAACTAAAATTAATTATAAAGCGATGGAAAAAAGTAAAAATCCCCGAACTGGATGGACCCTACATGGGTGAGGAGAGCGTTGGACCATTTTATCGTATGCAGCAGGTATATTTAATTTACGGCATCCATGTGATGTGATAATATGCCATACATGATCCATCCCGATCAATGGACAGTGTGACGGTATCAGTGCGGCGACATCTAGTGGTCATTAGTGGTACGGGCACACTTATTCTATATACATCTTGGCTTCAAATTTTATTTTTATTGTTTGTTTGCTTCCTGAATGCAAAATTAAGCAACTTTCTAAATAGACTTTATTATAATTTTGTATACCGAGTGTTTGTAAGTCCTTATCTAGATGATTACTTTTTTTTCAAAAATGTTTCAGAGCAGTCAGAATCAGGTGCGGGAGATACGATGGCGCACTCTGCTCCTCACGCTCTTCACTCAGTGCTAGGGGTAGCAGCAGAAAGAGAGAATTGTGCACAGATCTGAAGACTAAAGAAAGGAGAAAGCATGTAAAGTCTCATCTGCAGATAAGGAAGAAAAAGCCTCTATAGCTTCATGGAGGGCAGAGAAAACAGCCTGTAGATAAGAAGGAGAAAGCATTTATAGTTTCAGGAAGGGCGGAGAAAAATGTCTGTAGATAAGGAGAAAAAAGCATTTATAGTTTCAGGGAGGGCAGAGAAAACAGCCTGTAGATAAGAAGGAGAAAGCATTTATAGTTTCAGGAAGGGCGGAGAAAAATGTCTGTAGATAAGGAGAAAAAAGCATTTATAGTTTCAGGGAGGGCAGAGAAAGTAGTCTGTAGATGAGGAGCAGAAAGCATGTATTGTTTCAGGGAGGACAGAGAAAACAGTCTTTAAATAAGGAGAAAGCATTTATAGTTTCAGGGAGGGTGGAGAAAAACGTCTGTAGATATGGAGGAAAAAGCATTTATAGTTTCAAGGAGGGCAGAGAAAACAGCCTGTAGATAAAAAAGGAGAAAGCATGTAAAGTTTTAAGAAGGGCAGATAAAACAGTCTGTAGATAAAGAAAAAGGATATATGGTTTCAAGGAGGGTAGAGAAAACAGTTTCTAGGTAAGGAGGAGAAAGCATGTACAGTTTCAGTGAGGACTGAGAAAACAGTCTTTAGATGAGGAGAAAGCATTTATAGTTTCAGGGAGGGCAGAGAAAACAGTCTGTAGATAAGGAGGAAAGCCCATAAATATGGGCAGAATAGAAGCTGTGCTGATATATGATAGCTGCTCCTTGGATACATACAGTCCTGACATGCAGCCTGTATTAAAGCTAGAGACACTCCCACAAGAGAAAAATCTGAAATTTGGATCACGCTGTAAAATGCATATCGAGGTGTCTGAAAATGAATGAAGATTGCAGTTCGAAACTAAATTAAAAGTAACTAGTAACATGTAAAAATAAGTTTTCCATGGCCATTGTGCCCATAGCCTTTAAAGGTGCATCCCCTTCCTAGAAAAGGATATGTGATCACTTGGTCGCTGGGGGCCTACCTCTTAGACCACCAATGATCCTGAGAATAAAGGAGCCGTTTCATAAATATGGGACATAACAGAAGGAAATTTATGTGGAGGACCACATACCATACATGGCGTTTTGCACAGTACTGGTTCCATAATGGGCTCTCCAGAGGAACTGGTCTTGAGCTTTACACAGCTGGGGATCATCTGGGCCCAGGACGTCTAGGAGTTTGAGAACTGCATTGATCCTCCGGAGACACAGCACAAGGCTCGGCGCCGACGTCAGGTAGTCACAGTGCTCTTGGCAGAGCGGCTTGTCCTGTAAAGATATCAACAACCAACGGTGAGGATCTACTGAAGAAATAGAATAGAAAGTGCATTAAACTTAGAAAAAAAAAAGGTTCTTCTTTTGCATAAACAGCGCCCCTCTAGTCCATTGGCTGTGCCTGTTACTGCAGCTTGAACTTGTCAAAATGCATTACCAGCGAGGGAGAAGAATCGTGTTGGATTTTAAAGCTCAATCCTTTTGTTCTCTAGGCCGCCAAAAGTTTCTGGCAGTGTCCTAAAACTTGTAGGCCTTCATAAGAGAAACCAGTCTATGCCTTTATGACCCAAAAGTGCTGCCGCAGCAGCGGGAAATCTCATTCTGAAGTTGGGTCTGTAAGTGCTTTGGGGCGTGAAGATGCACTTACAGCTGCTCAGCCTCCGCTGTGTTTCCTACCCTGCAGCACCCGCCCCTGGATGATTGACAGGTCAATGGCCATATACCAAAGTAATGGACCTGTCAATCAGCCAGGGAGGCTGCTGCTGGGTGGGAAATCCAGCGGAGGCTGAGCAGCTGTAAGTGCATCTTCATACTCCAATGCATTTCCAGACTGACAGCTTCAAAATGGGATTTCTCACTGCCAGAGCAGAAGTCTGGGGTCATAAAGGGAATGACTGGCTTAGAGGTTTTGGGGGGTAAAGGTTTCTGATAGATTCCCTTAATAGCTCCTGGGCCCAAATGCAAAGGCTGAGACTACTACTAGTTCCATATTTTGGACTCCACTTGCCTCATTGAAGTCAATGGTTCCACGGAGGACAAGTCCGAGTCCTGTTTTTGAGCGATTCAGATGTTGCCCAAGACAGCCGTACTCGCATGATGTGACCATCTAAACCCAAGGCTGGTCGGACGCCTCACCTCTTTGGCCTCGGCGGGGATGATCTGTAACGAGTCTTCTGTGGTCAGCGTCACCAGCTTCATTCCCACCAGGACGAACTTCTGCAGCTCGATCTTGCGCAGGATCTTCCCCAGGTTAGCGCTCCAGGATCGGGGCTTAAGGAGAAGAACGGTGAACAGCAGAGGAGGACCTAGAGGAAGAACGAGGACAAAACCAGCTTATCTTACTGTACACATCAAAGCCCGCCGGAGCCGAGCATCGAGCGCTGCCACCATTATGTAGCCGAAAGTAATTAGGCCACTAGACCCAAGGGGCCAAACAAAACGAAAGCCGGTAGCGGGAACAGTCCGTGTGATGACAGCCTTAATCCAAACCTGATCTTCAGCCAATTTCCCCCCAGTCTTGTTGCCTGGAAAGACCTGGAGCTCCCATTACTGGTGCAGAGACACGGCGGCTCCCAGGTGACCTACACTAACAGAGCCGCCATTGTTCAGCAAAACATCATTTATAGGGACGATAAACCCAGAAATGAATACGCTCCAAAACTGCAAACAATTTCAACGCTCCTCATCCATTCTAGTCTGGGCCTGGCTGACGAAGGGGCACGGTTTGGTGACCACTGCAGGCAAAAAGGTGGAGATTACAGGTGACCATGACCCTTGTGACAGCTATGGGCTCAATGCTTGCTCCTATACACGTGCATGCTCTATTCAGCAGAGCATGCATGTGTTCTTCCGGCGGAAAAAGAATAGATCCGAGCCCATCTTACCTCCCCTAAGAATGAAATCCGACAAACAACAATCGTTTTTATCTTCCAACATCTGATGCTGGGGAAAGTTGGGACACCCCGATGCACACTCGATGGTTGGCTGATCCCACTAAAGTTAAAGGGTCAGGCCACCATCAATGTAATATGTAAGGCTAGACTAAACGATTGCCGCCTTGGATATATTTAAAGCTATTGAAAGGGATTTGAGTTATCTGTTACCCAGCCGGACATGGCTGATAACAGAGAACAGCAGACTGAATATCAAAGCATGGCCCTTTAAAGGGGTTACCACAGTATAGATGATAACCTATTGATCGGCGTGGGTCCGACCTATGGGAAGAATTTTGGTACCTTTATCTATCATGTCGTTAGGTGGGAACTTGTTTTCTTTGGACAACCCCTTTAAGATATATCTTTGGACATTCTACAACTGTATAGATTGTCCCTTCTTCAGATTGTTGGAATTACTACTTTTTTCCCAAAAAAATGAGATGGAGAACTTACCAGACAGCATGTATGTAAATATGGACTCAGTCTGTCCCCTGTGGTCTCCTCCACCTGTCAGAAAGGCCGAAAACACTATTATCTGGGGTATACATAGATGATGGTGCGACGTTGCAGTCTAGAGTCATTCACTGTATCAACGGCCTCTAAAATAAGGGAAACAATGCAGCAGAGAAGCCAAGTTACTGCCTGTGATCAATGATGATCTACAGGAACCCAGTAGCAAGTGTTCCATTTTCCTGCAGTGCCCCCGCAGGAGAAATAAAGCATTACACAGATCTCAGTGATACGGATAGGGTATCCATGTACTGGATGGATGGGCCAGATCCTCCAGAGCAAGACCTTCTTGGGTTCACCTCTCCGCTCTGTCTAATCCGTAAGGTTAAGGTCACACTTACCTTCCGTCTTGCAGTAGATCTCAGGAGGAGCGAGATATTTCAGAACGGGGCGCCTTTGGGAATCTAAAAAGTAGAATATTGCTATAAGGACGCGTTACCAGCAGAGAAGGAACCTAAGGCAGCCTGATAATGGAGGCCACACAGACTTTTACCATAAATTGTCCACCGTGGACAACAAATTGCAAGATTACAAGGTCACTATGCATCTCTATGGAGGAATCAAAGGATGGAACAATCAGTTGGAAAACAAAGGAAGACACATAAACAATAAGGAAAGCAGAGCTGACACTTAAGATGTTGATTACCAGAAACCAAGTCCTTCTCTGTGAAAAAGTGGACGGCCTGACGAAAAGCCACTTCAGGGGTAGCAGACATGAAGAGCGGGGTTGGGCATTTTCCGATCCCTGGAAAAAGCTCTTTGATGACTTCTGCTAGTTTGGAGAAGGCCTGGACGCGGCGCAGGACACACACCAGGGCTGGGTTGGAGGCTAGCTGGTCCACACTCTCCTGCCAGAAATGTTCTCCCACCTCATACGGGGTGATCTCAGTAGCCTGGGCCACACTCAGGGAAGGCATCCACTTCAGACCCAAAAGCTCGAAGCCTTGAAATTCAGTTCCTCCTGGTAAGAGAAACAAAAAACAAGAGACTAAAAACACCCACCTCTCCTCTAATAGATAAGATGGGGGTGGAGGAGACAAAAATGTAAATCTATAAAACATTAAAGGGTTATTCCTATCTTCATAGTTTGACATTTTGTTGGGTAGTGCTTGTGAAAACAAACACTTTTTCAATTTACTGCTTGTTAAAATTTGCAGCCGTTCTTGAGATATTAGCACTTTTCTTTTGTTTACACCTTGTTGTCTAGGAGACCAACAGCGGTGGTCGGACTCCAAGGCAACAAGCTGTACAGATAAGAAAAGTGTTAATATCTCAACAACGGCTGAATATTTTAATAAGCAGTAAATTACTAAAGTGCTTGATTTTGCATGCTCTATCCAACAATACCTATCCATGAAGATGGGAATGGCCCCTTTAATTGGGATATTACCTAAACTAGACACCTATTTGCAGATAGACGTTTCAGAGTCACTGTGGAGATCCGGCTGATGTGTGAAGTATTACAATGGTACAAAGTATGTAAATTAGCTCTCCTTTAGAAGGAAGAAAATTCATTAATGCCATCTACAGGTACATCAATACCATGCACTGACAATGGATAAGAACACACAGGTTGGCTACGTGTAGAGGTCACTTAATTATTAATTTGTCTCCTTCTGTTGGGCTGAAAACCTTCTATCTAGACCATTGTGAGGTAGCAGGATGATGAAGAACGGCAGACATTGGTAGAACCCAGATCATTCCCAAACTCCTGTACTGAACACGCGCCTGGCTCTGCAGAGGTTTAGAGGCACATTTGCCATGCAGCACCCAAGAGAAGCTGGGTGACCCCCTCTATAGTTTATGATGCAGATCCCTTGGGTCAGGATTATGTGGATGAGAACACTGGGGAATCTCTTTGGGAATTTGTTTGAAGGCAAATGAAAGCAGGGTCTTGCCAGACAACCCGTTTGCCAGCATTTATCTGGCTTTGTCAGAACTAGTGACGCACTGGCAGCAGGGAGCTCAGACGACACCCGCGGGGAAGCCCTCGGACTCCTATATACGGAAACACCCTGAAATAGGCGATTCTTACATTCGGATGAGCTGGTGGCAAAGCCTCAGGCTCTGTGTGCCCATTAAGGAGAGCGAGCCCTGGGGGGATGGGAGCGAATGTGCAGAGGGGAAGCTGAGAAATCTGTAATGAGAAGGACACAGAACAGCAGGAAAATCCTTCACACCCACTGGGAAAGGCAGGGGGGACGCTCCAACACAGGTCTACCCCAAGGTCAGTGTGGGAAGGATAATGGTGAAATCCTGGAGAGACACATGGTCGACTAAAGCAGCGGAATATTTATACAATTCACGTCTTTCACTCCATTGTTTCATATTCCTCGAGCCAGTTCTTAAATACCCCCCACAATCTGACTTCACAGCAGAAGAGGGGCACTTTATGGTCAAAAGTATCTAGAAATGGAGATTAGCAGCGACATCACTGCCCCTCACCCAATGACATCACCAGCTCCCCCCTGATAACCCTGCTCAACACTCCGTGACATCACCACCCCTCACCCAATGACATCACCAGCTCCCCCTGATAACCCTGCTTAACACTCCACGACATCACCGCCCCTCACCCAATGACATCACCAGCTCCTCCGATAACCCTGCTCAACACTCCGTGACATCACCGCCCCTCACCCAATGACATCACCAGCTCCCCCTGATAACCCTGCTTAACACTCCACGACATCACCGCCCCTCACCCAATGACATCACCAGCTCCTCCTGATAACCCTGCTTAACACTCCACGACATCACCGCCCCTCACCCAATGACATCACCAGCTCCCCCTGATAACCCTGCTCAACACTCCGTGACATCACCGCCCCTCACCCAATGACATCACCAGCTCCTCCGATAACCCTGCTCAACACTCCGTGACATCACCGCCCCTCACCCAATGACATCACCAGCTCCCCCCTGATAACCCTGCTCAACACTCCGTGACATCACCGCCCCTCACCCAATGACATCACCAGCTCCCCCTGATAACCCTGCTCAACAGTCCGTGACATCACCGCCCCTCACCCAATGACATCACCAGCTCCCCCCGATAACCCTGCTCTACACTCCGTGACATCACCGCCCCTCACCCAATGACATCACCAGATCCCCCCGATAACCCTGCTCAACACTCCGTGATATCACTGCCCCTCACCCAATGACATCACCAGCTCCCCCCTGATAACCCTGCTCTACACTCCGTGACATCACTGCCCCTCACCCAATGACATTACCAGCTCCCCCTGATAACCCTGCTCTACACTCCGTGACATCACTGCCCTTCACCCAATGACATCACCAGATCCCCCCGATAACCCTGCTCAACACTCCGTGATATCACTGCCCCTCACCCAATGACATCACCAGCTCCTCCTGATAACCCTGCTTAACACTCCACGACATCACCGCCCCTCACCCAATGACATCACCAGCTCCCCCTGATAACCCTGCTCTACACTCCGTGACATCACCGCCCCTCACCCAATGACATCACCAGCTCCCCCCTGATAACCCTGCTCTACACTCCGTGACATCACTGCCCTTCACCCAATGACATCACCAGATCCCCCCGATAACCCTGCTCAACACTCCGTGATATCACTGCCCCTCACCCAATGACATCACCAGCTCCCCCTGATAACCCTGCTCTACACTCCGTGACATCACTGCCCCTCACCCAATGACATCACCAGCTCCTCCTGATAACCCTGCTCAACACTCCGTGACATCACCGCCCCTCACCCAATGACATCACCAGCTCCCCCGATAACCCTGCTCAACACTCCGTGACATCACCGCCCCTCAACCAATGACATCACCAGGTTTCCACTGATAACCCTGCTCAACACTCCGTGACATCACCACCCCTCACCCAATGACATCACCAGCTCCTCCGATAACCCTGCTCAACACTCCGTGACATCACCGCCCCTCACCCAATGACATCACCAGCTCCCCCTGATAACCCTGCTTAACACTCCACGACATCACCGCCCCTCACCCAATGACATCACCAGCTCCTCCGATAACCCTGCTCAACAGTCCGTGACATCACTGCCCCTCACCCAATGACATCACCAGCTCCCCCAATAACCCTGCTCAACACTCCGTGACATCACTGCCCCTCACCCAATGACATCACCAGCTCCCCCTGATAACCCTGCTCTACACTCCGTGACATCACTGCCCCTCACCCAATGACATCACCAGCTCCTCCTGATAACCCTGCTTAACACTCCACGACATCACCGCCCCTCACCCAATGACATCACCAGCTCCCCCTGATAACCCTGCTCAACACTCCGTGACATCACCGCCCCTCACCCAATGACATCACCAGCTCCTCCGATAACCCTGCTCAACACTCCGTGACATCACCGCCCCTCACCCAATGACATCACCAGCTCCCCCCTGATAACCCTGCTCAACACTCCGTGACATCACCGCCCCTCACCCAATGACATCACCAGCTCCCCCCTGATAACCCTGCTCTACACTCCGTGACATCACTGCCCCTCACCCAATGACATTACCAGCTCCCCCTGATAACCCTGCTCTACACTCCGTGACATCACTGCCCTTCACCCAATGACATCACCAGATCCCCCCGATAACCCTGCTCAACACTCCGTGATATCACTGCCCCTCACCCAATGACATCACCAGCTCCTCCTGATAACCCTGCTTAACACTCCACGACATCACCGCCCCTCACCCAATGACATCACCAGCTCCCCCTGATAACCCTGCTCTACACTCCGTGACATCACCGCCCCTCACCCAATGACATCACCAGCTCCCCCCTGATAACCCTGCTCTACACTCCGTGACATCACTGCCCCTCACCCAATGACATTACCAGCTCCCCCTGATAACCCTGCTCTACACTCCGTGACATCACTGCCCTTCACCCAATGACATCACCAGATCCCCCCGATAACCCTGCTCAACACTCCGTGATATCACTGCCCCTCACCCAATGACATCACCAGCTCCCCCTGATAACCCTGCTCTACACTCCGTGACATCACTGCCCCTCACCCAATGACATCACCAGCTCCTCCTGATAACCCTGCTCAACACTCCGTGACATCACCGCCCCTCACCCAATGACATCACCAGCTCCCCCGATAACCCTGCTCAACACTCCGTGACATCACCGCCCCTCAACCAATGACATCACCAGGTTTCCACTGATAACCCTGCTCAACACTCCGTGACATCACCACCCCTCACCCAATGACATCACCAGCTCCTCCTGATAACCCTGCTTAACACTCCACGACATCACCGCCCCTCACCCAATGACATCACCAGCTCCCCCCTGATAACCCTGCTCAACACTCCGTAACATCACTGCCCCTCACCCAATGACATCACCAGCTCCCCCTGATAACCCTGCTCTACACTCCGTGACATCACCGCCCCTCACCCAATGACATCACCAGCTCCCCCTGATAACCCTGCTCAACACTCCGTGACATCACTGCCCCTCACCCAATGACATCACCAGCTCCCCCGATAACCCTGCTCAACACTCCATGACATCACCGCCCCTCAACCAATGACATCACCAGCTCCCCCTGATAACCCTGCTCAACACTCCGTGACATCACCGCCCCTCACCCAATGACATCACCAGCTCCCCCTGATAACCCTGCTCAACACTCCGTGACATCACCGCCCCTCAACCAATGACATCACCAGCTCCCCCTGATAACCCTGCTCAACACTCCGTGACATCACCGCCCCTCAACCAATGACATCACCAGCTCCCCCTGATAACCCTGCTCAACACTCCGTGACATCACCGCCCCTCACCCAATGACATCACCAGCTCCCCCCTGATAACCCTGCTCAACAGTCCGTGACATCACCGCCCCTCACCCAATGACATCACCAGCTCCCCCCTGATAACCCTGCTCTACACTCCGTGACATCACCGCCCCTCACCCAATGACATCACCAGCTCCCCCGATAACCCTGCTCAACAGTCCGTGACATCACCGCCCCTCACCCAATGACATCACCAGCTCCCCCTGATAACCCTGCTCAACACTCCGTGACATCACCGCCCCTCACCCAATGACATCACCAGCTCCCCCTGATAACCCTGCTCAACACTCCGTGACATCACCGCCCCTCACCCAATGACATCACCAGCTCCCCCTGATAACCCTGCTCAACACTCCGTGACATCACCGCCCCTCACCCAATGACATCACCAGCTCCCCCCTGATAACCCTGCTCTACACTCCGTGACATCACCGCCCCTCACCCAATGACATCACCAGCTCCCCCCTGATAACCCTGCTCTACACTCCGTGACATCACCGCCCCTCACCCAATGACATCACCAGCTCCCCCTGATAACCCTGCTCAACACTCCATGACATCACCGCCCCTCACCCAATGACATCACCAGGTTTCCACTGATAACCCTACGCCTCCTAAATGACATCATCAGCCCACTTCAGACATCTCCACCTCCTAAGTGACATCAGACCACTTCAGACAGCTCCGCCTCCTAAGTGACATAATCAACCTACTTCAGACAGCTCCGCCTCCTAAGTGACATCAGGCTACTTCCTTCAGACAGCGCCACCTCCTAAGTGACATCATCAGCCCACTTCAGACAGCTCCGCCTCCTAAGTGACATCATCAGGCTACTTCAGACAGCTCCGCCTCCTAAGTGACATCATCAACCTACTTCAGACAGCTCCGCCTCCTAAGTGACAGGCTACTTCAGACAGCGCCACCTCCTAAGTGACATCAGGCTACTTCAGACAGCTCCGCCTCCTAAGTGACATCAGGCTACTTCAGACAGCTCCACCTCCTAAGTGACATCAGGCTACTTCAGACAGCTCCGCCTCCTAAGTGACATCAGGCTACTTCAGACAGCTCCGCCTCCTAAGTGACATCATCAACCTACTTCAGACAGCTCCGCCTCCTAAGTGACATCAGGCTACTTCAGACAGCTCCGCCTCCTAAGTGACATCATCAGCCTACTTTAGACAGCTCCGCCTCCTAAGTGACATCAGCATTCTTCAGATAACGACACCCCCTTCCTGAAGAACACCTAGATAGCCATGCCCCTTCATTGTGGCATCATTACCAGATACACAGATGACTGCGCCCCTCACTCGGATGTCCCCAACCCTTCCAAGACCCCCATCCTCTCACTCTGCTCTATGTCTACCTGCTAATTATAATGGGGCTATAACCTTTACTGCAGGCTGTAAAGTGAGATGCTTTCTTTTGAGCATGTGCAAATAGAAATTTTACGTAAACTTCATGGATAGATATTAGAAAACTTGCATTTGTGGCCTAAAGAAAAACCCTCTAAAATCCTGAGAGTGGCGGGAAAAAGGGAATGATGTCAGGAACTAGTAGAGCGGCAGCGGGGTATCGGTGTATGCCGGGCGCTACTGCAGCTGCTGCTGCCCGGCACCGTGATGTCAGGAGCGTCTGCACTCCGGCCAGACGTGTCTATGTCTGCAGAAATCTCCCAGCACAAAAGCTGAGCTCTGCTTCTATGTGATCCCTGGTCCCGGGGGGCTGACTCCATATTGTCGCACTGTTGAGTCATCCCTGCTGGGACACGGAGGAGCCCACTTATGTTTGGAAGCAGCGAAGTGGTGAAGTGGTGCCGGCTCTTTGCAGGACACAGGTGCTCCCGGGGACGGTCTGTAAAGATCTACAGAGAATCGCACCGCGGCACAGACAGGAGACCCACGGGCACCGCTGTCTCTTTCCATAATACATATTAAAGGAATAGTCCCGCCACATAGAGAGCAAAATGCCGCTGAGATGTGACTGCAGGGACATCAAATCTCTGTGAGCTGCTGTGATATCACAAGTTTGTGTCTCTGCGGTGAGATGGGGTGAAATTACAGAAGGGTACACAAGTGGGTATCACTCAGACGTGCTGCTGTGACATCACAAGTGGGTATCACTCAGACGTGCTGCTGTGACATCACAAGTGGGTATTACTGAGACGTGCTGCTGTGACATCACAAGTGGGTATCACTGAGACGTGCTGCTGTGACATCACAAGTGGGTATCACTCAGACGTGCTGCTGTGACATCACAAGTGGGTATCACTCAGACATGCTGCTGTGACATCACAACTGGGTATCACTCAGACGTGCTGCTGTGACATCACAACTGGGTATCACTCAGACGTGCTGCTGTGACATCACAAGTGGGTATCACTCAGACATACTGCTGTGACATCACAAGTGGGTATCACTCAGACGTGCTGCTGTGACATCACAAGTGGGTATCACTCAGACGTGCTGCTGTGACATCACAAGTGGATATTACTCAGACATACTGCTGTGACATCACAACTGGGTATCACTCAGACGTGCTGCTGTGACATCACAAGTGGGTATCACTCAGACATACTGCTGTGACATCACAAGTGGGTATCACTCAGACGTGCTGCTGTGACATCACAAGTGGGTATCACTCAGACGTGCTTCTGTGACATCACAACTGGGTATCACTCAGACGTACTGCTGTGACATCACAACTGGGTATCACTCAGACGTGCTACTGTGACATCACAAGTGGGTATCACTCAGACATGCTGCTGTGACATCACAAGTGGGTATCACTCAGACGTGCTTCTGTGACATCACAACTGGGTATCACTCAGACGTACTGCTGTGACATCACAACTGGGTATCACTCAGACGTGCTACTGTGACATCACAAGTGGGTATCACTCAGACATACTGCTGTGACATCACAAGTGGGTATCACTCAGACGTGCTGCTGTGACATCACAAGTGGGTATTACTGAGACATGCTGCTGTGACATCACAAGTGGGTATCACTCAGACGTACTGCTGTGACATCACAACTGGGTATCACTCAGACATACTGCTGTGACATCACAAGTGGGTATCACTCAGACATGCTGCTGTGACATCACAGTTGGGTATTACTCAGACGTGCTACTGTGACATCACAAGTGGGTATCACTCAGACGTGCTACTGTGACATCACAAGTGGGTATCACTCAGACATGCTGCTGTGACATCACAAGTGTATCACTCAGACATACTGCTGTGACATCACAAGTGGGTATCACTCAGACGTGCTGCTGTGACATCACAAGTGGGTATCACTCAGACGTGCTACTGTGACATCACAAGTGGGTATCACTCAGACGTGCTGCTGTGACATCACAAGTGGGTATCACTCAGACGTGCTACTGTGACATCACAAGTGGGTATCACTCAGACATACTGCTGTGACATCACAAGTGGGTATCACTCAGACATGCTGCTGTGACATCACAGTTGGGTATTACTCAGACGTGCTACTGTGACATCACAAGTGGGTATCACTCAGACGTGCTACTGTGACATCACAAGTGGGTATCACTCAGACATGCTGCTGTGACATCACAAGTGTATCACTCAGACATACTGCTGTGACATCACAAGTGGGTATCACTCAGACGTGCTGCTGTGACATCACAAGTGGGTATCACTCAGACGTGCTACTGTGACATCACAAGTGGGTATCACTCAGACGTGCTGCTGTGACATCACAAGTGGGTATCACTCAGACGTGCTACTGTGACATCACAAGTAGGTATCACTCAGACATGCTTCTGTGACATCACAAGTGGGTATCACTCAGACATACTGCTGTGACATCACAAGTGGGTATCACTCAGACATACTGCTGTGACATCACAAGTGGGTATCACTCAGACGTGCTGCTGTGACATCACAAGTGGGTATCACTCAGACGTGCTGCTGTGACATCACAAGTGGGTATCACTCAGACGTGCTACTGTGACATCACAAGTGGGTGAATGTTAGGTAAGTTACTGTATGTTTATCTCATGCTCTCGGCCACTGCGATTTTAGGCCATATTGCAACCACACGACAGCGTGACTCGGCTGCTTCTCTGGGCTTTACCCTAAGGTTTATCAGAGCTCAGCGTTAATTACTTTTATTGTGTATTGCGATAACTAAGGCAAGGTTAGATAATACAGGAGGACAGCTAGGAGATGAGCTCTGCTACATCTGACATGTTCAGCTCTGCCACATCCGACATGTTCAGCTCTGCCACATCCGACATGTTCAGCTCTGCCACATCCGACATGTTCAGCTCTGCCACATCTGACATGTTCAGCTCTGCCACATCTGACATGTTCAGCTCTGCCACATCCGACATGTTCAGCTCTGCCACATCTGACATGGTCAGCTCTGCCACATCTGACATGTTCAGCTCTGCCACATCTGACATGGTCAGCTCTGCCACATCTGACATGGTCAGCTCTGCCACATCTGACATGGTCAGCTCTGCCACATCTGACATGGTCAGCTCTGCCACATCTGACATGGTCAGCTCTGCCACATCTGACATGTTCAGCTCTGCCACATCTGACATGTTCAGCTCTGCCGCATCTGACATGTTCAGCTCTGCCGCATCTGACATGTTCAGCTCTGCCGCATCTGACATGTTCAGCTCTGCCGCATCTGACATGTTCAGCTCTGCTACATCTGACATGTTCAGCTCTGCTACATCTGACATGCTCAGCTCTGCCACATCTGACATGGTCAGCTCTGCCACATCCGACATGTTCAGCTCTGCCACATCCGACATGTTCAGCTCTGCCACATCCGACATGTTCAGCTCTGCCACATCTGACATGTTCAGCTCTGCCACATCTGACATGGTCAGCTCTGCCACATCTGACATGGTCAGCTCTGCCACATCTGACATGGTCAGCTCTGCTACATCTGACATGGTCAGCTCTGCTACATCTGACATGGTCAGCTCTGCCACATCTGACATGTTCAGCTCTGCCACATCTGACATGTTCAGCTCTGCCACATCTGACATGCTCAGCTCTGCTACATCTGACATTCAGCTCTGCTACATACTTATGTTCTCTGGCATGCCCTTTTCATGGAATTTACTCAGTAGATGACGCACTGGAACAATATATTAGGGTCCGGTTCTTAGCGCTGCTGGTTCCCGTAGACGCACGGTGTGCGCAGGGTCAGTAAACGTGCTGCAGACACCGGACCGTCACGCTGCAGATTACATCTGTCAGATACATTAATGCTGGAGAGCGGCGGAGATGACAAATGACTTGTGTCCGTCTGGCAAGGACATCGGTGATGGGAAGGACATTTTTTTGGCTGTTTGGAAGCGATGGCTGAGGTTAGAACTGTATTTATAAGGACTGGGCAGGATCTGATCGCACCGGGGGATGGGCACATCTACACATTGTGTATTCATATTTTAATTTTCATCCGTTTTCCGGAAGGTTCATTACTCTTAGGCTGGAGGTACACGGCGACTTTAGGGGCGATGCACGGAATGCGGCCAAAAATCGCATTGCACGCATTAGTTGCATTGCAAACCACAAGTTGCTGCGATCGACTTTCTGCAACTTTTGCGTTGCGGGCAGGAGTGATCCACATTCACATTCATTATACCATGGGTGCCATGGCCTTATGGGATAGAGTGGGGGGAAGGGGGTACTTACTTCTCTGACTGTCTGAAGACCTAGCATGAGATGGGATATCTGCTATTCAGTTCTAAAAATTGCTTTGACTTAAAGAGAACCAGTCAGCACGTTTTTACATATGGAAGTTGTGACGCGGCTGTATAGGCGATTATCCCCCGATAAAAACGATACCTTTTTTGTAGAAAACCGATGTGCCAGTCATGAGAAATCTAGTGTAGAAGCCATATGCAAATTCAACAGGAAGTGCACTGGAGGCGTGTCATCCTGCTTCCTGAGACGCCCCCAGTGCTCTTTCTGTATGATTTGCATATGGCTTCTACACTTGATTTCTCATGACTGGCACATCGGATTTTTACAAAAAAGGTATCATTTTTATCGGGGGACAAGTCCCTATACATCCGTACCTGTACGGTCATATATCATACCATGATCCAGAGCCAGTCATAAAAGTCCTGTCGGTAGCCATGTTTAAAGGGTATTCCCGTAATGATAGGATGCATCACCACCTTCTAAATCGGTGGAGATCTGACTCCTGGACCCCCACTAATTCTGAAAAGGAGGGGGATGCAATGCTGGTGTGATACTGTCGCCCGGTGACAACCTGGCCGCCCGCTGCGCAGGGAATTAAACTGCAGCCCCATTCAAGTGAATGAGGCCGGCTGCAATTTCCGGCAAATCGAGTGATAAAAAAAGCTGCTGTGCAGTGAATTGTACACAGTACTAAATCGGTGCTGGAGTCCTTTCATTCTCAGTGTCGGTAGGGAGTCATGGAGATCGGACGCCCACCGATCATATAGTGATGGCATATCCTTGCAATATGTACCATATCCCTTTAAGCTATGGCAATGAATACAATAATTTTTCTTATTTGATATACAATTATCTGCCTTCGTGCCACTTGCAGGACTCCATGTGATTCACTCCCTGGTGGATTTACGGAATTTGCCATCAGCAGATACAGAAGAGGATAAGCCTATTTATTACAATGTGTCTGCTGCCACCTAGTGGCGTGATTGTGAATAGCACACAGTATATATATATATATTTTGATGGGAAGAAGACGATGACATGATCACCCCTCAGACTATTGATTATTCTATGGATCAGAAAACCTACAAGATGGCAGGAAGAGATGTAACCATTGTACCCTGTAAGGACACAAGCAAGAAATCTGTGTGGATACGTATGGATGTATGTCCCATGAGCTGCGGTAGACACTTATTCTTACCTGGCGCTGACTCTTGCATTTTAGGCTTTGGTCTAAGGATCTGACGGAGGACGTGCCCGGCTTTCTGCAGGGCCTGCCTGCCGCTAATAGTCAGGACCACCACTTGTTCCACCTCGGGGTCAAAACTACAAGGTCGCTGGGACTGCATGTGCCATACGGTGCTGGAGTCTGGTACAGTGTGCAAGGTGCCGCCTGCCAAAAATCACAAAACGGAGGTGTACACACATGCGGGTTGTGCCTGTGGTGAGAACGATGAGAGCAGCGGGAGCAGAGTGTGCTGACCTTGTAGAAGGCAGTGACCGGCCCATTCATATGTAACCAGAAATGGGTCCCACCTGCGCTACACGGATCACTTTCCCCGGATTTATATTTGCCCTTCCTTTGGTGGAGTTTCCTGCACCCGCAGAGATAATCAGAAGTCTCCCTCCCTTATGTAGATTCACAGGCACAAAGAAAGAAGGAATCTGCAGCTGCCTCTCCCCCCTCTCCCTCCCCATCTCTCCACACTGTGGCCGTACACGGTGTCCTGACCACGTCTTACCCAGGCTTTGTAGCAGACGGTCAGTAAAAGGCAGCGCATGGAAGCACAAGGTGGGATCCACCAGAAGTTCACTCGTCCGGATGATGACACCCAGAAGACCCTGCTCAGCCAGATTGTTCATTAATCCTGGGAGACAAAGGGGGGTTACGTGATCAATCAACATCCGCCATAGGCCGCTTCCTTATAGAAATACCTCGAAAAGCGGCCAGAGACAAACCTGTCCTTCGGTGTATACAGCTCCTATGTAGAATTATGTATCTCCATGGTAACAGACTACAAACAATTCCTGTAGTCACACTCCCTTTGGTCAATTCTTTAAAGAGTTATCCAAAAAATAACATTTATCCCATTTCCAAGGTCCTATCCCAATATGTAGTAGGTGTAATAATAATGATATTAGCAAATACCTCCAATTAGAAATGTGATATAGTTCTTCTGGTTCGCCATGTCGCTTCCCTCATGTGCAGTAGCTTAGGTATCCATGGTTATAACCACTAACAACTAACTGTCACTATATGAGTGGTTGTAGTCATGGATACCTAAGCTACTGCAATGCCTGCACATGGGGTAAGAGACAAAGTTAATCAGAAGAACTATACTGCATTTCTAATTGGAGGTATTTGCTAATATGAGTATTATTACATCTACTACATATTGGGATAGGGTCGTGGAGATGGGAATACAGCTTTAATCCATATATGACTGCAAGGCCTGTGGTCACTTTTGCAAAAATAGCTGCTGCAAACAGGTTGCCATTCACACTGGATTAACGTCGGCCAAACCTGGCGATCTCGGTGTGACCGGGGGGAAAGAAGGACTGGGCATATTGGATTAGCACCCCTATAGGGACGTCACCTTGGAGCAGAGCGGCGGTGTGATGTGCGGCGTTCTCCTTCCTCAGGAGCAGCAGTAAGCAGTGGAGATGCGGCGCAGGAGCGCTCGGCTTCACCTCTGGGGCGGACGATGGTTTATTGGGGCAGAAGAAACCCACCTGCAATAAAGAGATGATATGTATAGGGAAGCTGTTATAAGCGCTGCCATGTGCGACCGCCGGGGCCCGCACCGATCCGCAGAACAGGGCCGCTTTATCCCCTACGCGCAGCGGTGCACATAGGTGACCCGTACCCGTTCATTCTCTATGGTGCTGCCCAGCGCGGAGCTTGGCCCCATAGAGAATGAATGGAGATATGGTCCTTTTTTTGGAACGGGAACAAAGGGCCCTGCTGGGGATAAAGGTTCCCCTTAACTTATTGACCCGTACAATCGACGTTATCACCAATCCTGTGTACTATCCCTTTAAAGGGACATGCTTGTCTCCACTGGACAACCCTTTAAGGTTGGTTATGTGTGTTATAGACATAGTAGAGACCAGGGGTGAGGACTTTCAGGGAAGGAGGCCATCAAAATGCCCCCATGCTAAATTCTCATGGAAGATAAGCAGCGGTCGGTGTCTGTCACCAGCTTATTACCTCCTAACGAACACAGGAACCCTCAGCCAAGTCGATCGTGCATGTATATAGGGGGGTCATCAGAGACCACTGTCGACTAAATGAGCGTCCAGACCAAGGGGACGCTAAACATCCTACCTGGGCAGCAGACATGTTCAGCATGGCTCCTCGTTTAGCAGCGAGATGAAGGCGTCGGATACCATGAACGGCAAATCCTCGCTGGCAGCAGGTGTCAATCAAATCCCCATAGGCGGACGGAGGCACCGCAGGAGAGACCACCAGAAAAACATCACCTGTAGGGGCCAACATGACAGTCTCAGGTTATACCTGTGCTTTATCATTCCCACTCCAGTGGTTACAAAACTACAACTCCCATCATACACAGTCAGCCATAGGCAAAGGCTCCAGAGCCGCAGGTTGGAGACCCCCACTGTAAGAATAGGTGTCACAGTAGTATATCCATACCGGGCCCTGTCTGACTTACCCCTCGTAGTCGCTGTCAGCAGAGCAGGAGGGCGGCATTGCATTTCGGTCGGGCTCCAAGAGCTAAAAAAATAAATAAAAATCAAATAATAATAAATAACATAATAAGATACAACGAAGCCTCATTACCTGGGTGGGACGCTCCTTCCTGACGAGTACGAAGGTCTAGTATTGAGGACACCATTACCGGGGATTCTACCCCCGAACCAAAGGCAGAGGTCCCGCATCACATTGCCGGACGTGCGGGAATAATGCAGGAGGGGAGACTCCTTTGTGAGACCGTAGAGAGCGCTCAGTGAGTCCGGGTCTGTCTGACGGGCGAGCTGCGGGTCACAGGGGCCGGATATGTCCTCCCAAATCTTCAATGCACGGAAGCCACGAAGTGCCAGCACCAGGACTGGGCAGATCTCGCCATCTCGTCTGGCGTAGGAAAAAGGGACGACGTCTGGAAAGAAAAGGGCGAACGTACATTCAATTGTCGTGTTATAGAGATATATATATATATATATATATATATATATATATATATATATATATATACATACCTACACACATATACATACACATAGATACAGACTGAAAATATGGACTGAGCGGCCATCGCCACTGACAGCGGCAATGAATGACAAGATAATCTGGTGACAACGGCGCCGATCAGGGGGGAGATATTATCAGCAAGTGACCGGTCAGGTATCCGTGATGTGCTGGAAGGTGGGAAAACAGAAAAGTGTACGGATGTGAGTGACTGAGACCAGGGCCAAATTGTGATGGGTAAGCGTCTGAGCTACCTTCAAAATGGCAGATCTCATGGGGTGTATCCTGTATAACGCAGGTCTTGTATGGTGTCCCCAGTATACGGCGGGTCTTGTGGGGTGTCCTCAGTATACGGCAGGTCTTGTAGGGTGTCCCCAGTATACGGCAGGTCTTGTGGGGTGTTCCCAGTATACGGCAGGTCTTGTGGGGTGTCCCCAGTATACGGCGGGTCTTGTAGGGTGTTCCTGGTATACGGCGGGTCTTGTAGGGTGTCCCCAGTATACGGCAGGTCTTGTGGGGTGTTCCTGGTATACGGCGGGTCTTGTAGGGTGTCCCCAGTATACAGCAGGTCTTGTAGGGTGTCCCCAGTATACGGCAGGTCTTGTGGGGTGTTCCTGGTATACGGCGGGTCTTGTAGGGTGTCCCCAGTATACAGCAGGTCTTGTAGGGTGTCCCCAGTATACGGCAGGTCTTGTAGGGTGTTCCTGGTATACGGCAGGTCTTGTGGGGGGTTCCCAGTATACGGCAGGTCTTGTGGGGTGTTCCCGGCATACGGCTGGTTCTGGAGGGTGTTCTCGGTATATGGCAGGTCCTTTGGGGTGTTCCCGGTATACGCCGGATCTTGTGGGGTCTTCCCGGTATACGCCGGATCTTATGGGGTCTTCACGGTATATGCCGGATCTTGTGGGGTCTTCCCGGTATACGCCGGATCTTGTGGGGTCTTCCCTGTATACGGCAGGTCTTGTGGGGTTTTTCTGGTATACAGCAGGTCTTTTGGGTTGTTCCTGGTATACGGCTGGTTCTGGAGGGTATTCTCGGTATATGGCAAGTCTTAGTACCTACTAAAAGTGGTCCAAAGGAGGATGCCCAGTAAAACTGACAACAATATCATGATCACCGATCTTTGCAGTGAGGGTTAGTCTGTCTGGTCTAAATACACAGGAGATCTTCACATACAGAAACTGATAAACCTGTTACTGCGGGATGTTAGAGAGGCGCAGAGCAGCTTGCTGTATATGAAGCCTTAAATGCGCCCATGATGACCCCTGTCCACCACCTACACCGGGCACACGAGCATCAGACCTGGACCAGCAGTAATGATACGGATTCATCAGAGGCAGCGCCTTCTACTTCCATCATGTGGACGGCCGATGTGTGTGCGTCACTTACCTGTAAAGAGATGGGACCAAGATGCACTATGGGAAGGAGACAAGATGGCGGAGGCCGAGTGATGGGCAATGTCCTGCTGGGACCCTTGTGTCCTGCCATTATGTGACACCTGCCTAACATTGTACAGACCAAGCACCCCGTCATGGCAGTGGGGATCCCTAACAGCAGGATAATAGACTTCTTTCCAAATTCTCCAGATCTGAATCTGACTGATCCGGAAGCACAAGTCTGATCCAATGAGGCGGCAGCGAGCAACGCTCAGGACCACGGGATCCAGTGATCCGGCCACGATGGGTCAGAGCTGGAGCACAAGACCCCCACAATATTAGGAGGATCTATGTAGGATAGGTATATATATATATATATATATATATATATATATATATATATATATATATATATATTATAGACTCATACTTACATATTTTGGGACACAGAGCAGAGGATTGTGGGTACAGCAGTCTTATTCCACATACGTCCAGCCCTGCGGTGAGGATGAGGTGTAAAGCATGGTGGAAAGCCAGAGAATCTTGTAAGAGGGTATCATACATTTTGACTGTAACCACCTAACGAAAAAGGAAAGACCAAAGTGAGTCCAGGAAGACTCAATGCGACAATCGACTTCATTTGCTTCTTAGAAAGTTGAGTGACAACTAGTAATAGGAGCCAGGAAAAAGGGGAGTTGTCAGCCAACTTCTCCGAGGTCCAGAACAGCAGGTCTGGGATTTACATAACTGGTTGGAAGACAAATTCCCACCTCCATTTCACCATCCTCGAAGAAATCCGGGGCCAGAGGACTCAGCTTCTCCTCAGTGTCCATCGTCTGCCAGAAGAATCCGCAGGGGGAACAGAAAACCTTCTCCACTGCCTGACAAGGGGCGACAATGTGAACAGAAAACCAGCGTCCCGGTCATATATCATTGGAATATGACAAAACAGTAAAAACTAATAATATTCTGGCATTTAGAATCTGCACAACCAGTCAGTCACCACTAGGGGGAGCTCACCTACTCAATAATATAACCACGGCTCCCCCTAGTGGCAGGCAGAATTAGATCATTTATCTCTAGGTCTATGCGCAGGGCTGTAAGTGGGCAAGAGCCGGGGTCCCATGATGTTAGGGGGGCTGTAATGAAATTCTCAAACCGCGGTGCTTTTGTATGGCGGACGTATGCAAGTATGGAGCGGGATAAGGAGCTGTGTTATATAGCCAGAGTCATTTATGTGCAAGGAGCAAGCAGCAGTTTAACCTCTTAGATGCTGCTGCCAATCATGACAGTTAAGAGGTTGGAAATGAGGAAAGATGTCCATTCACTTCCCTGCCCTCAACAACATGATTGTAGGGTGCCAATGGCATTGTCATGGTAGCCGGGGGCCTAATGAAGCCCAACATGTCTGCCACGTCTGTACATATATTGCTAATTTAATTGCAGTGTATTGTAGAAGTGATCCAAGTGCTCACAGATCCAGGTGCCCTAGGGGGACCAATAAAAAAAATATTTATTATTTCTTTACGATTTCCTTCAGGTTTCAAGAAGAGTGGGAAACATCTATATATATATATATATCTACTTATACACCATCATCCGAGGGTGGTCTTTGTTACCTGTGGGTCGGGGTTTAGCATGACTATGCTGCTTAGCCTCATGGCGGGGACCTCCAGGTGTAGCGGGAACAGCCGCCCCTGCAGCTGCTGTATGACGCCCTCCTTCCAGCTGCTGACGCTCTGCAGGGTGTGGTGCGACAGGAACGTGGACACGTGCTGGTAGAAACTTGAAGTCCCACGTAAGCCCTGTGTCTGTGGCTGCGAGGCAAAACCATAAATCCCACGTCACAGCATCCTCCTGGGAACGCCCCGTTGTCAATTTGAATTGCCATTTTCAGGGGGAATAACAGAGGAACGGAACAGCACAAAGCTCCTGAACGTGAATGTTATGGGTAATACAAGTACATTATGACATAATATTGCAGAAATGATATGACAGCAGCAAGTAGGGTAACGGCCAGCAGTCGATTTATACAAGGAGGAATAATAGAGGAACGGCACCGCGCAAAATAGCAAGAATCAACATTTCATGGGAACTGACAGGGAAAAAAGTGAAAACCGATTGTGACCCTGCCCCCCAATAATCCTCCTACCTTGTGCTTTAGCGTCCAGATACTTTTGCGGGCCGGAACGTCTTGTGGTGAGACACAGACATACAATGCCAATCCTTCCTCCCGCCACATCTGTTGAAGTCCCAGCACCTGGAAGGGGGCATCGCCCTTGTACTGGGGGTTTAAAGGGGCAACCTACAGTGACAGAGGACACCATGACTAGATGATGCTGGACATTGGCCTGGAGCAGGAGGGAGCACTTATCTTTCTTACCAGAGAGAGAAGCCAGACGAGCAGAGCGTTGTAAGCGTTGGCCATTGGTAGTGCGGCGGAGCGGCTGATGTGCTGCCCTGGCATGAGAAGCTGCCCGCAGCTGGACAGCCAGATGGTGAGGAGTAAAGTCTCCACTCCGCTCCGTGGTGGCAACGTGTCAATCTCCGGGCTGTAGGAGGCTTCCTGTGGAGACATAACAGAGCTCCTTCTATACCGCACTCTCCTTACTGTGAGCCACCTCAAATATTAGGACATTTATATAAAACCTGCCATCCAGGACACAGAATATTCTAATAAGGGGCTGCAGCAACACACACAACTATTAAAGGGTGTAAAGAAGCAGGTGGTAAAGTCCTTGGTGGGAGAGTTGTGTCACCGAGGTGGCTAGCCTCTGTGATGTAAATCCTGAAGATTAAAGTTCCAGCAATAAAAGATGGCTGGGAAGTTTTTTTTTTTTTTTTTTAATGGGACAGGATTTTGGGTCCAGGTTTTAGGAGTGACCAGAAGAGCTTGGGTGGGAATGATCGCTCCCATAGCTCCAGTACCGGCTTTGTGTGGGAGGAGGGAAGGACTCTAAGGTTCTTTAGTCTCTGCAGGTCCTGTGGGAGTTGGACCTGTATCTGAGCGGGTGTGCCCATACTGATGTGCCAGCTGTTGTACCTTTATGCTATAAAACACTGTTTTTGTTTTGCCTGGAGTCCTCCGGAGTTTATGAACTTAATAAACCTTGTCATGCTGAACCAGAGACATCGCCTGTGTGTACGCTAATGGCCACTAAAGAGCGGGGATCCCTATAAGGGGTATTCTAATTTTATAAAGGGTCTTCACTTTATGATCGTCTTGGGTCCGACCTCAGGGATCGCCATGAATAAAGCGAAAGCAGCACGGGAACAGCGTCGTTTTCCATCACTGCTTTCTCTTAGGCTACTTTCACACTAGCGTTGTTGGCTGTATGTCGCAATGCGTCGTTTCGGAGAAAAACGCATCCTGCAAAGTTGTCTGCAGGATGCGTTTTTTCCCCATAGACTAACATTACCAACGCATTGCGACGCAGTGCCACACATCGCAACCGTCGGGTGACAGTTGCGTCGTGTTTTGGCGGACCGTCGGCACAAAAAAATGTTACATGTAATTTTTTTTGCGCGTCGTGTCCGCCATTTTCGACCGCGCATGCACGGCCGAAACGCCGCCCCCTCCTCCCCGGACCTTACAATGTGGCAGCGGAAGCGTCGTAAGACTGCTTCCGCTGCCCACGTCGGGCATTATTTTCACAACGCGCGTCGGCACGTCGGGCCGACGCATAGCGACGGCCCTGTGCCGACGCTAGTGTGAAAGCAGCCTTACTGGCTATGCAACGAACAACATCTTCTCCATTCACTTCCCAGCTGGGTGGTAGGGAGCGCAGCTGTGCAAGAAAAACAGTAACGGAAATGCAGCGCTGCAGCCCCTTAATTTTGGTGTCAAAATGGTCAGACTTTCACCGATTTAAATCCATTTAAGCCACTGTGTACCCTGCTTGTGCCTGGGTGCCGATCTCAGCAGTTTAACCTCTTAAACGCTACTGTCAAAGGCAACAGCGGCATATACAAGACGGCGGCCATCAGTTCCGATGACCATCGCCTCCTACGACATCAGTGACTGAGCTTCATAGGAGGAAGCCATTTGATTATCACATACAAGCCCCCTCCTGCGCCATCTTATCACCGATCAAACGTCTTACCAGATGGAACAGCGCCGGTGTTTGCTCCGCCGTCGGCTGCCGGCCGCTCACAGAGCTTTGCGGTTTCATCCCCTCTATCTGCCTCTGCATGTTCTGTCTGCTTTTCTTTTCCCTGAGTTGCTTTTCTACCTGTGACAGCCCCTCTGAGCTGCTGTGACAAGAAAACAAAAAGACCCCAAACTTTTTAAATGCATGTTGCTGTGAAAAGTCCTAGGGGCTCATGCAAAGCTTCTCCTTACCTGCGGCTTTCGTGCGTTTTTCGGGGTTCCTCAGTCTCCTTCCTTGGACGTTCTTCTGTTGTGTCTCCATCTTGGAACCTGCTGTCCATCTCTGTAATGTCTTCTTTGCTGGGGAGGCCGCCTGCTCGGACATCCGCCTTGACGTTCGGTCCGTGCAGCTGATGGCATCTGATCTTTTTGGGCAGCTCCGGGCTGCCGGCGACAGGCGGCTGAGCACTACGGTCCGGAGGTGGCGGACAAGGTCCCATCTTGCTCCAGCGAAGCTGATGCAGCAACGCACTTTTCCCCGTGTGGACTGACCTGCGGGATAAAGGTGCAACGGTCGCAATGAATATGTGTTATTAATCCGGAACCCTTCTCCGCCTCGTGTTTGCCTGGTATAGTTCTTTTTTACACGTATCCTGAGGTTATTACTGTTCTGGTTCTATTAAGGCTATAAACAGGCACTAAAAGGCAACATCCATCTGCGCAACCAATATAATTACTGCTAAAATAAATAAACAAACAATGGTTTTGTGTCAACAGCTCCAATACCGACCTATGTGTCACCATGGTTACAGACTACAAACAAACCCAGTGTAGTCTGACACTGAGTCATGTGTTCATTTTATCTGCTCTCATCTCCTTCTTAACATACCAAATCTATGTTAGCAAGAAAAGGAGGAACAGATAGAAGGGGATTTCTCGGTATCAGACTAAAAGCTTAAAATAATGCCAAAGAATTACAAACCAAAATGTCACGGAGCTTGTGCAAGTGTATGGTGCAGGCTGGGAAGCTGATCCTACTCCACACATGGCGGGTGCCAGCTGTGTTATACAGCCAGCACCTGCCACTATCAGCAGCGACCAAAGCTGTTTAACCACTGAAATGCCACCATCAATTGCTGCAGTGATTCTGTGGAGATGTCCATCCCGCCCCCCAGCCCCACTTTCCCAGTGATGTGATCGAAGGGGTGCCAATGGGTTGTTGGGGGTCTATTGTCACCCTCTACGTCTTTCTGTGAAGCCCAGGCTGGACTTCACAGGGGGCTGTGATTTTTACTGTATTCTGCAATTCTTGGGGATATAGTACGAAAGATCAAATCATAACAGGTTAAACAGTATAAAACATAAAAATTAAAAAAAATAAAAACATAAAAATTCAAAACACCCCCTTTATCCAATTCATAAATTAAAAAAAATAACATATTTAGTAAAAGTCTGATCAATCACAAAAAAATAAGTAAAAATAAAAGAATAAAATATATATATATATATATATATATATATATATATATATATATATATATATATATATATACACACACACACATACACTATATATATATGTATATAAAAAATAAATTAATTGATCAATTAACCCATAGGGTTAACGCCCTACAGAAAAAAGACAATGCCAGAACTGCAGCTTTCCCGTTGCCGTACCTAAGCCCTAACCCCCCCCCCCCCACCAAATGCAATAAAAAGCGATCAAAATGTTTTATGTACCACAAAACTGTACCAATAAAAACAACAGTTCACTATACAAACAAACTAACCCTGGGTCAGCTCCACTGACAAAAAAAAAGAAAAAAAAAAAAAAAAGTTATGGATCTCTGAAAATGGTGACAAAACTATTTTTTTCCAATTTTTTTTTCACAACTTAAATTAAAAAAAAAGCCACACAAGCTTGTTATCGCTGCAATCGTACTGTCTCGAAGACTTATGCTGTTGTGTAATTTTGACTGTGCACTGCACGCCGTAAAAAAAAAAAAAAACAAAATTGGAAAAAAAAAAAGATGGCATTGTATTTGGCAGAAAGAAAAAAAGAAAATAGCAAAAATGAGAATTAGCTGCGGCTGTAATAAAAGAAAATGATATAAAAGGTAGCATAAAGCTGCAGTGCCAGCGATGTCCATTAGATGGCGACGTGTGGACACATATTTGGCCATGACGTCTCTGTATCCGTTTTTCGGACGCGGGGGCCGATATTCGCCATCTTCCGCATTGTGTGCAATCAGTAATTGCTGCGTCTTCCACGTACCGTGGCAAATCTGCTCTCCCCTGGTTGTTCTGTGCTAGTTTTTCCCCGATACCGGTTGTCAGGCTTGGACTGGATGACGCGGCTCTCAGGTCTATGAAGACTGTGGGGTTATTCTCTTTATGCTCCATGTGGACATTTTTCTCGGTCACATTTGCGCTGCTGAAGATACCGTCATATGATGCAATCAGTTACATATGGAGGGGGATGGACACGGGGCAATAGCAGATGTATCGATGGCCTGACCCCTAGTGGACAGAACGGGCCATACATCCAGGACAATGGTGCTAAACTTATTGCCCCCCGATCTGGATACCTGTTGCCACGGGGCTTGACTCCTTCATTGTCCACGTGTCCCTGTGATTGCCGGGCACTTAATTCTACCAGCTGCTCCATGATCCGCTCTTGCCGGTTCTTCGCACTGGTCTCCATCAATGGTAAGGATGGGGGCGCCGCTTCTTCTGAAAAGAGGCCATGTATGAACATATGGAGAAAGTTACAAATCTTATTGTGCCAGGTACAGCAAAGACGGCGCAGGATCTGGTGCCAGACCCCACGTATACGGCGCTCACCCGGATCCTTAGAAGACTGCGATACTTTAACCTCGGCCTCCAGTCGCAGAAGGAACGTCTCCAAATCCTCCTGATCTATCGGCTGAAATGGAAATGAAGACATTTTAGAGACACATATTTATATATGATTGATGTATAGACATCTTTATAGATTTCGTGGTGTATGGATCTCATTTAAAGGAACTTTCCATGGAACAGATGCCCCCCAGGGTCTGTGCTCCACCCCACAGGCCATGTACTAATGACGTATGGAATCTGTCAGCTGAAAATGACTGTTCAAACCAAGCACAGGCGCTCGGTGCACCCTTAGTGCGGCCAAACAGCTCAGCGCTCCTTCCCACCTGCTTGTTTTTAGCTGCTGTTACAAGCCGGCGCTGACTGTATAACACAGCCGGCATCTTCCTCGTATGCTCTGGACTCCGCTCCATACTAAAGTTTTTTACATTTTTTGACTCAGGTATTAGCAAAGTTTGAGGAGCGTCTCATACCTGTACATCGGGCGATGGGAGCAATAGCAATGGTTCCTCCACCTGATGGGAGTCGTACTCTTTTGGACCGCTTCTTGACTTTACAAGTCGGTCTACGGCGATTCTTTCAGGATGACCCGGCTCCGGTGAGATAACACTTCTTGGCAGCGTCTGGGAAGGAGCCGCACGTGTCGGGTCTTCTTGGGGTGAAGTTTCGCGCTCTAATGATGGACTTGACAAATCTGGAAGGTTTCGTGACGCCATAATGTCTGATGCCACCGCACCGCCACGGTCTGACTGTCCGATCGCTGGCGCAGGCAGAACCTAAAGGTGGAAGGATCGAAGAATAGTGTTCGTACAGGACATATAGTAGGAGACCGGGATCTGAGCTATATACGGCATCACTGACGCATTGCATCATAGAGTACGGTATATTGCAGCAGGAGAACAAGTGATCGCAGGTTCAAGTCACCTAAAGGGTAAGAAAATGTGAAAAGTAAAAAAAATTATATATATATATATATATTTTTATATATATATATATATTTTTATATATATATATATATATATATATATATATATATATATATATATATATATATATATATATATATATATATATAATATAAAGGGAACACTGAAACACTCAAAAAAATAAAGGTAACACTAAAATCCCACATCCTAGATATTACTGAATGAAGTATTCCGGTTGTAAATCTCTATTCATTACATAGTGGAATGTGTTGAGAACAATAAAACATAACAATTATCAATGTAAATCAAAATGAATATCCCATGGAGGTCTGGAGTTGGAATGATGCTCAAAATCAAAGTGGAAAATCAAATTACAGGCTGATCCAACTTCAGTGGAAATGCCTCATGACAAGGAAATGATGCTCAGTAGTGTTTGTGGCCTCCACGTGCCTGTATGACCTCCCATTAACGCCTGGGCATGCTCCTGATGAGGTGGCGGATGGTCTCCTGAGGGATCTCCTCCCAGACCTGGACTAAAGCATCTGCCAACTCCTGGACAGTCTGTGGTGTAACGTAACGTTGGTGGATGGTGCGAGACATGATGTCTGGGGAACGGGCGGGCCAGTCCATAGCTTCAATGCCTTCATCTTGCAGGAACTGCTGACACACTCCAGCCACATGAGGTCTGGCATTGTCCTGCATTAGGAGGAACCCAGGGCCAACCGCACCAGCATATGGTCTCACAAGGGGTCTGAGGATCTCATCTCGGTACCTAATGGCAGTCAGGCTACCTCTGGCGACCACATGGAGGACTGTGCGGCCCTCCAAAGAAATGCCTCCCCACACCATTACTGACCCACTGCCAAACCGGTCATGCTGAAGGATGTTGCAGGCAGCAGATCGCTGTCCACGGCGTCTCTAGACTCCAGGTGAATTTGCCAATCCTGGTGTTCTGTGGCAAATGCCAAGCGTCCTGCACGGTGTTGGGCTGTAAGTACAACCCCCATCTGTGGACGTCGGGCACTCAGACCATCCTCGTGGAGTCGGTTTCTAACCGTTTGTGCAGACACATGCACATTTGTGGCCTGCTGGAGGTCATTTTGCAGGGCTCTGGCAGTGCTCCTCCTGTTCCTCCTTGCACAAAGGCTGAGGTAGTGGTCCTGCTGCTGGGTTGTTGCCCTCCTACGGGCCCCTCCAAGTCTCCTGGTGTACTGACCTGTCTCCTGGTAGCGCCTACAGCCTCTGGACACTACGCTGACAGACAGAGCAAACCTTCTTGCCACAGCTCGCATTGATGTGCCATCCTGGATGAGCTGCACTACCTGAGCCACTTGTGTGGGTTGTAGAGTCCGTCTCATGCTACCACAAGTGTGAAAGCACAACCAACATTCAAAAGTGACCAAAACATCAGCCAGAAAGCATTGGTACTGAGATGTGGTCTGTGGTCCCCACCTGCAGAACCACTCCTTTATTGAGGGGGTCTTGATAATTGCCAATAATTCCCATCTGTTGTCTATTCCATTTGCACAACAGCATGTGAAATTGATTGTCATTCAGTGTTGCTTCCTAAGTGGACAGTTTGATTTCACAGAAGTTTGATTTACTTGGAGTTATATTGTGTTGTTTATTTAGTGTTCCTTTAATTTTTTTGAGCAGTGTATATATATTTATTTATTTCAACTTAAGTTCACATAAATAATGCAAAATAAACATAAAAAGTTCAAATAAATAATACAAATATAAATAAATAATAATGGTAAAAAAAATAAATATAAAAAGTTCAAATTAATAACAAATATTAATAAAAATAAACTTAAAGTTAAAAGTAACAGTCTGTGTTCCAAATAAAAAAAATAATAATTTAAAAAAATGAAATAAATATACTTGGTAACGCCACGCTCCTAAAAACATGATGTATAAAAATTATTCATCCCGTATTATAAACTCCATTAAAAAAAATGTAAATGCCCAAATTGGCACATCCTCAGAAAAATATAATAAAAAAAACTCACACATTGCCGTAATAGTAATATTTACCATGTAAAGAAAGAATGCTGTAAAAATCAAATGAAACCCAATAAACGTGGCGGATTGCTTGTTTTTTTACCACTTTAATATTTTTTTTCCTCATTTCCCAGTATATAATATGGTAATGTGAATGGAGTCATTAGAAACTGCAACTTTTTTCAGCCAAAAACCCCCCCAAGCTCTCGCACGGTGCCTTCACCTCCGTTCACATTACGTTCCTGCCGTTGCTCCAGGCTTTTCTCACCTTCCTTATAATATCATCACTCCCATCGTCCGACACATCGGAGAGGTGGCAGTCGTCCATCTGCAGGATCTCCGCATCCTCCGACTCCAGGTCAGACTGCAAACAGCCACAAGTTCATGAGAGATTATTGTGCAGAGACAGAACCCGCAGAATGTGACACTCGGATTAGCCCTGTGCGGACCCCATCTGGGGGCACCGGATCCCCCCATAAGGCGCTCACCAGGGAGCTGACGTCTGAAGCTATGGAGGGAGCTTTCAGGGAGGAGAGGAGCAGCTCCAGCTCATGTCCGTTCTCGCTGGCCATGTTGTCACCTTCACGGACCTGTAAAGTGAATACACACATATATACGAATAATGGGCTGTGGGTGGGAGAACGTGCCCTCTGCAGCCCCCTATAGAGCGTCCTGCCCTGTATATCACATTCTCCATAAGGAGCTACCACACGGGAATGGCCGGACCACCACTGGGAATGGTGAAAGGGCAACCATGCTCCTCACACTGAGCTATGGCCTCCAGCAATTAAAATTACCCAGAGCTGCACTCACTATTCTGCTGGTGCAGTCACTGTGTACATACATTATATTACTGATCCTGAGTTGCATCCTGCATTACACTCCAGAGCTGCACTCACTATTCTGCTGGTGCAGTCACTGTGTACATACATTACATTACTGATCCTGAGTTACATCCTGTATTATACTCCAGAGCTGCACTCACTATTCTGCTGGTGCAGTCATGGTGTACATACATTACTGATCCTGAGTTACATCCTGTATTATACTCCAGAGCTGCACTCACTATTCTGATGGTGCAGTCACTGTGTACATACATTATATTACTGATCCTGAGTTGCATCCTGTATTATACTCCAGAGCTGCACTCACTATTCTGCTGGTGCAGTCACTGTGTACATACATTACATTACTGATCCTGAGTTACATCCTGTATTATACTCCAGAGCTGCACTCACTATTCTGCTGGTGCAGTCATTGTGTACATACATTACTGATCCTGAGTTACATCCTGTATTATACTCCAGAGCTGCACTCACTATTCTGCTGGTGCAGTCACTGTGTACATACATTACATTACTGATCCTGAGTTACATCCTGTATTATACCCCAGAGCTGCACTCACTATTCTGCTGGTGCAGTCACTGTGTACATACATTACATTACTGATCCTGAGTTACATCCTGTATTATACCCCAGAGCTGCACTCACTATTCTGCTGGTGCAGTCACTGTGTACATACATTACATTACTGATCCTGAGTTACATCCTGTATTATACCCCAGAGCTGCACTCACTATTCTGCTGGTGCAGTCACTGTGTACATACATTACATTACTGATCCTGAGTTACATCCTGTATTATACCCCAGAGCTGCACTCACTATTCTGCTGGTGCAGTCACTGTGTACATACATTACATTACTGATCCTGAGTTACATCCTGTATTATACCCCAGAGCTGCACTCACTATTCTGCTGGTGCAGTCACTGTGTACATACATTACATTACTGATCCTGAGTTACATCCTGTATTTTACTCCAGAGCTGCACTCACTATTCTGCTGGTGCAGTCACTGTGTACATACATTACATTACTGATCCTGAGTTACAGCCTGTATTATACTCCAGAGCTGCACTCACTATTCTGCTGGTGCAGTCACTGTGTACATACATTACATTACTGATCCTGAGTTACAGCCTGTATTATACTCCAGAGCTGCACTCACTATTCTGCTGGTGCAGTCACTGTGTACATACATTACATTACTGATCCTGAGTTACATCCTTTATTATACCCCAGAGCTGCACTCACTATTCTGCTGGTGCAGTCACTGTGTACATACATTACATTACTGATCCTGAGTTACATCCTGTATTATACTCCAGAGCTGCACTCACTATTCTGCTGGTGCAGTCACTGTGTACATACATTACATTACTGATCCTGAGTTACATCCTGTATTATACTCCAGAGCTGCACTCACTATTCTGCTGGTGCAGTCACTGTGTACATACATTACATTACTGATCCTGAGTTACAGCCTGTATTTTACTCCAGAGCTGCACTCACTATTCTGCTGGTGCAGTCACTGTGTACATACATTACATTACTGATCCTGAGTTACATCCTGTATTATACTCCAGAGCTGCACTCACTATTCTGCTGGTGCAGTCACTGTGTACATACATTACATTACTGATCCTGAGTTACAGCCTGTATTATACTCCAGAGCTGCACTCACTATTCTGCTGGTGCAGTCACTGTGTACATACATTACATTACTGATCCTGAGTTACAGCCTGTATTATACTCCAGAGCTGCACTCACTATTCTGCTGGTGCAGTCACTGTGTACATACATTACATTACTGATCCTGAGTTACATCCTTTATTATACCCCAGAGCTGCACTCACTATTCTGCTGGTGCAGTCACTGTGGACATACATTACATTACTGATCCTGAGTTACATCCTGTATTATACTCCAGAGCTGCACTCACTATTCTGCTGGTGCAGTCACTGTGTACATACATTACATTACTGATCCTGAGTTACATCCTGTATTATACTCCAGAGCTGCACTCACTATTCTGCTGGTGCAGTCACTGTGTACATACATTACATTACTGATCCTGAGTTACATCCTGTATTATACTCCAGAGCTGCACTCACTATTCTGCTGGTGCAGTCACTGTGTACATACATTACATTACTGATCCTGAGTTACATCCTGTATTATACTCCAGAGCAGCACTCACTATTCTGCTGGTGCAGTCACTGTGTACATGCATTACATTACTGATCCTGAGTTACCTCCTGTATTATACCCCAGAGCTGAACTCACTATTCTGCTGGTGCAGTCACTGTGTACATGCATTACATTACTGATCCTGAGTTACATCCTGTATTATACTCCAGAGCTGCACTCACTATTCTGCTGGTGCAGTCACTGTGTACATACATTACATTACTGATCCTGAGTTACATCCTGTGTTATACTCCAGAGCTGCACTCACTATTCTGCTGGTGCAGTCACTGTATGCATACATTACATTACTGATCCTGAGTTACCTCCTGTATTATACCCCAGAGCTGCACTCACTATTCTGCTGGAGCAGTCACTGTGTACATACATTACATTACTGATCCTGAGTTACATCCTGTGTTATACTCCAGAGCTGCACTCACTATTCTGCTGGAGCAGTCACTGTGTACATACATTACATTACTGATCCTGAGTTACCTCCTGTATTATACCCCAGAGCTGCACTCACTATTCTGCTGGTGCAGTCACTGTGTACATACATTACATTACTGATCCTGAGTTACATCCTGTATTATACTCCAGAGCTGCACTCACTATTCTGCTGGTGCAGTCACTGTGTACATGCATTACATTACTGATCCGGAGTTACCTCCTGTATTATACTCCAGAGCTGCACTCACTATTCTGCTGGAGCAGTCACTGTGTACATACATTACATTACTGATCCTGAGTTACCTCCTGTATTATACCCCAGAGCTGCACTCACTATTCTGCTGGTGCAGTCACTGTGTACATACATTACATTACTGATCCTGAGTTACATCCTGTATTATACTCCAGAGCTGCACTCACTATTCTGCTGGTGCAGTCACTGTGTACATGCATTACATTACTGATCCGGAGTTACCTCCTGTATTATACTCCAGAGCTGCACTCACTATTCTGCTGGTGCAGTCACTGTGTACATACATTACATTACTGATCCTGAGTTACAGCCTGTATTATACCCCAGAGCTGCACTCACTATTCTCCTGGTGGAATCACTGTGTACCAGGGGTGTACTATCCATACCAGTAGCCCACGTGTCTATTAGGGGACCCCCTCCTCTTCGTGTCATCACAATTTTGGCAGTATTTGAATCCTCAGGCTGTGGATACCGCTGAATAGAACCGTAAATCAGGAGCCAAAGCGTCCGTGATCCACCATTCAGCCTGGTGAGTCGGAGACTCTGTGCCCTGCTGGTGCGATGACGTCACTAGGTGGCGCCTGTAGTCTCAGTACTCACACTGCACAGACTGGAGAATGCTGGGGGAACGGGGTGAGGCGAGTAGTAATGTTAGTAATGGTGGGCCTGGTAGGGGCCATAATACTGATTGATGGGCTTGTATTGTAGGGACCGTCATACTGAGTGGTAGGGCTGGTGGCGGCCGTGATACTGATTGGGGAGGATGTTGGGCGCCATAACACTGAGTGGTGGGGCCATCATACTGAGTGTGGACATCATACAGATTTTCCGTAACACAGAGCAGTGAGGCTGGTGTGGACCATTAAACTGATTGGATGGATGGTGAGGTCCATGATACTGAGTTTTGAGGGCTATAATACTAATTGGGGGGCTGGAGGGTGTCATAATACTGACTGGTTGGGTTGTTGAGAGGCCATGATACTGCATGGTGGGGCTGGTGGGGGCCATTATATTGATTGTGGGGGCTGGTAGGGGTATCAAACTGATTGGGGGCTGGTGAGGTCTATAATACTGATTGGGGCTATTATACTGATTGGGGGGCTGGTGGGGTGTATAATACTGATTGGGGGCTATTATACTGATTGGGGGCTATCATACTGATTGGGGGCTGGGGGGCTATCATACTGATTGGGGGCTGGTGGGGGTGTATAATACTGATTGGGGGTTATTATACTGATTGGGGGCTGGTGGGGTCTATAATACTGATTGGGGCTATTATACTGATTGGGGGCTATCATACTGATTGGGGGCTGGTGGGGTTTATAATACTGATTGTGGGGCTGGTGGGGTGTATAATACTGGTTGGGGGCTGGGAGGCTGTCATACTGATTGGGGGCTGGGGGGCTGTCATACTGATTGGGGGCTGGGGGGCTATCATACTGATTGGGGGCTGGGGGGCTATCATACTGATTGGGGGCTGGGGGCTATCATACTGATTGGGGGGCTATCATACTGATTGGGGGCTGGGGGGCTGTCATACTGATTGGGGGCTGGGGGGCTGTCATACTGATTGGGGGCTGGGGGATATCATACTGATTAGGGGCTGTCATACTGATTGGGGGCTGTCATACTGATTGGGGGATGGGGGGTGTATAACACTGATTGGGGGCTGGGGGGCTGTCATACTGATTGGAGGCTGGGGGCTATCATACTGATTGGAGGCTGGGGGCTATCATACTGATTGGAGGCTGGGGGCTGTCATACTGATTGGGGGCTGGGGGCTATCATACTGATTGGGGGCTGTCATACTGATTGGGGGCTGGGGGGCTATCATACTGATTGGGGGCTGGTGGGGTGTATAACACTGATTGTGGGGCTGGGGGGCTATCATACTGATTGGGGGCTGAGGGCTATCATACTGATTGGGGGCTGGGGGCTGTCATACTGATTGGGGATGGGGGGCTGTCATACTGATTGGGGGCTGGGGGGCTGTCATACTGATTGGGGGCTGGGGGCTATCTCATACTGATTGGGGGATGGGGGGTGTATAACACTGATTGGGGGCTTGGGGGCTGTCATACTGATTGGAGGCTGGGGGCTATCATACTGATTGGAGGCTGGGGGCTATCATACTGATTGGGGGCTGTCATACTGATTGGGGGCTGGGGGGCTGTCATACTGATTGGGGGATGGGGGGTGTATAACACTGATTGGGGGCTGGGGGGCTGTCATACTGATTGGAGGCTGGGGGCTATCATACTGATTGGAGGCTGGGGGCTGTCATACTGATTGGGGGCTGGGGGCTGTCATACTGATTGGGGGCTGGGGGGCTGTCATACTGATTGGAGGCTGGGGGGCTATCATACTGATTGGTGGCTGGGGGGCTGTCATACTGATTGGAGGCTGGGGGCTGTCATACTGATTGGGGGCTGGGGGCTATCATACTGATTGGGGGCTGGGGGGCTGTCATACTGATTGGAGGCTGGGGGCTATCATACTGATTGGTGGCTGGGGGGCTGTCATACTGATTGGAGGCTGGGGGCTGTCATACTGATTGGGGGCTGGGGGCTATCATACTGATTGGGGGCTGGGGGCTATCATACTGATTGGGGGCTGGGGGGCTATCATACTGATTGGGGGCTGGGGGCTATCATACTGATTGGAGGCTGGGGGCTGTCATACTGATTGGGGGCTGGGGGGCTATCATACTGATTGGAGGCTGGGGGCTGTCATACTGATTGGGGGCTGGGGGCTATCATACTGATTGGGGGCTGGGGGGCTGTCATACTGATTGGAGGCTGGGGGCTGTCATACTGATTGGAGGCTGGGGGCTGTCATACTGATTGGAGGCTGGGGGGCTGTCATACTGATTGGGGGTAGGGGGGCTGTCATACTGATTGGAGGCTGGGGGCTGTCATACTGATTGGAGGCTGGGGGCTGTCATACTGATTGGGGGCTGGGGGCTATCATACTGATTGGGGGCTGGGGGGCTGTCATACTGATTGGGGGTAGGGGGGCTATCATACTGATTGGGGGCTGGGGGCTATCATACTGATTGGGGGCTGGGGGGCTGTCATACTGATTGGGGGCTGGGGGCTGTCATACTGATTGGAGGCTGGGGGCTATCATACTGATTGGGGGCTGGGGGCTATCATACTGATTGGGGGCTGGGGGGCTATCATACTGATTGGGGGCTGGGGGGCTATCATACTGATTGGGGGCTGGGGGGCTGTCATACTGATTGGGGGCTGGGGGCTATCATACTGATTGGGGGCTGGGGGGCTGTCATACTGATTGGGGGCTGGGGGCTATCATACTGATTGGGGGCTGGGGGGCTGTCATACTGATTGGAGGCTGGGGGCTGTCATACTGATTGGGGGCTGGGGGGCTGTCATACTGATTGGAGGCTGGGGGCTATCATACTGATTGGGGGATGGGGGCTATCATACTGATTGGGGGCTGGGGGGCTATCATACTGATTGGGGGCACTAGGGATACATATATAATTGGGTGGGTTTTTTTTGGGGGGGTGCAGTCCCCCGTCGCCCCATGTCCCTTCATTAAGCGCCTCACAGCGTACCTGTCTCCATGGAAACCCCGTCTCCCTGCTCCGTGTGTACCGGGTATGGCTGCGGTGAATATTCGCCTCCTGTATACACTCCCTATTTCCCGGCACCTTCCCCTCCGGGACTTTAACGTTAATACTGACGTTCACCGAACAACCGTCTGTCACTTATTGCGTTACTTCAAAACACCGGGAACAGTCCCGCCCCTTCACTAGGACACGCCCACCTGCCGAATAACTACAGGTGCGAGGACATTACCACGCCCACTTCCAAGCTAATGCGAGGTTGCCAACTACAAACCACGCCTACTAAACTAATTCTAGCCACGCCCATAACGTCCTTTCGCGTCGCTCACCTTTTCGTCACCCAGACAACCAGTCCACGCTCCGCCTCTTAAGGTCCTGGCAGATACATAAAACAAAAGCGAAATCGCAGTGATTGTAATTGGTGTCCGAACAGAGATCGGGCTCAGACTATAAGGACCCAGAGTCCCGGGACGGCACGAGCTCCTGTACGTCACTGCTATTAGGTAGAGCCGCGTTTATGTATAGTCTGCGGTGTGCAGCGGACAGGACGTTGTGTGGTGTCTTCCTATTGGTTACTTTACTAGACGCCCTTCATTGATTTGTGCATTGGATTGGATACAACTGCTGTCACTCAAAAGAAAGGCCGAGCTTGCCGCAAAGTACTGTGGGAAATGTAGTTGGCAGAAAATCGCAAGTTAGAAGTTACTAAATAGGAGAGAACTACAGAATCCAGAGTCCTGAGCGGGAAGAGAGAACAACAGCTGGAGGCTGAAGGCTGTGCACTGCGGGAGCCCAGAAAGGAGGTCAGCTACAGGATACATACCGGTGTATGAGGGGAGGAGGACGGGGCCGTGTGTGTGAGGAGGAGGACGGGGCAGTGTGTGAGGAGGAGGACGGGGCAGTGTGTGAGGAGGAGGACGGGGCCGTGTGTGTGAGGAGGAGGACGGGGCCGTGTGTGTGAGGAGGAGGACGGGGCCGTGTGTGTGAGGAGGAGGACGGGGCAGTGTGTGAGGAGGAGGACGGGGCAGTGTGTGAGGAGGAGGACGGGGCAGTGTGTGAGGAGGAGGACGGGGCCGTGTCCTGATCCCTGTGTATTAGGAGGAGGACGGGGCCGTGTCCTGATCCCTGTGTATTAGGAGGAGGACGGGGCCGTGTGTGTGAGGAGGACGGGGCAGTGTCCTGATCCCTGTGTATTAGGAGGAGGACGGGGCCGTGTCCTCATGGCTGTGTATTAGGAGGAGGACGGGGCCGTGTCCTGATGGCTGTGTATTAGGAGGAGGACGGGGCCGTGTCCTGATGGCTGTGTATTAGGAGGAGGACGGGGCCGTGTCCTGATCCCTGTGTATTAGGAGGAGGACGGGGCCGTGTCCTGATCCCTGTGTATTAGGAGGAGGACGAGGCCGGGTCCTGATCCCTGTGTATTAGGAGGAGGACGGGGCCGTGTCCTGATCCCTCTGTATTAGGAGGAGGACGGGGCCGTGTCCTGATGGCTGTGTGTTAGGAGGAGGACGGGGCCGTGTCCTGATCCCTGTGTATTAGGAGGAGGACGGGGCCGTGTCCTGATCCCTGTGTATTAGGAGGAGGACGGGGCCGTGTCCTGATCCCTGTGTATTAGGAGGAGGACGGGGCCGTGTCCTGATCCCTGTGTATTAGGAGGAGGACGGGGCCGTGTCCTGATCCCTGTGTATTAGGAGGAGGACGGGGCCGTGTCCTGATCCCTGTGTATTAGGAGGAGGACGGGGCCGTGTCCTGATCCCTGTGTATTAGGAGGAGGACGGGGCCGTGTCCTGATCCCTGTGTATTAGGAGGAGGACGGGGCCGTGTCCTGATCCCTGTGTATTAGGAGGAGGACGGGGCCGTGTCCTGATCCCTGTGTATTAGGAGGAGGACGGGGCCGTGTCCTGATCCCTGTGTATTAGGAGGAGGGCGGGGCCGTGTCCTGATCCCTGTGTATTAGGAGGAGGGCGGGGCCGTGTCCTGATCCCTGTGTATTAGGAGGAGGGCGGGGCCGTGTCCTGATCCCTGTGTATTAGGAGGAGGACGGGGCCGTGTCCTGATCCCTGTGTATTAGGAGGAGGACGGGGCCGTGTCCTGATCCCTGTGTATTAGGAGGAGGACGGGGCCGTGTCCTGATCCCTGTGTATTAGGAGGAGGACGGGGCCGTGTCCTGATCCCTGTGTATTAGGAGGAGGACGGGGCCGTGTCCTGATCCCTGTGTATTAGGAGGAGGACGGGGCCGTGTCCTGATCCCTGTGTATTAGGAGGAGGACGGGGCCGTGTCCTGATCCCTGTGTATTAGGAGGAGGACGGGGCCGTGTCCTGATGGCTGTGTATTAGGAGGAGGACGGGGCCGTGTCCTGATCCCTGTGTATTAGGAGGAGGACGGGGCCGTGTCCTGATCCCTGTGTATTAGGAGGAGGACGGGGCTGTGTCCTGATCCCTGTGTATTAGGAGGAGGACGGGGCCGTGTCCTGATCCCTGTGTATTAGGAGGAGGACGGGGCCGTGTCCCGATGGCTGTGTATTAGGAGGAGGACGGGGCCGTGTCCCGATCCCTGTGTATTAGGAGGAGGACGGGGCCGTGTCCCGATCCCTGTGTATTAGGAGGAGGACGGGGCCGTGTCCCGATCCCTGTGTATTAGGAGGAGGACGGGGCCGTGTCCCGATCCCTGTGTATTAGGAGGAGGACGGGGCCGTGTCCCGATCCCTGTGTATTAGGAGGAGGACGGGGCCGTGTCCCGATCCCTGTGTATTAGGAGGAGGACGGGGCCCTGTCCTGATCCCTGTGTATTAGGAGGAGGACGGGGCCGTGTCCTGATGGCTGTGTATTAGGAGGAGGACGGGGCCGTGTCCTGATGGCTGTGTATTAGGAGGAGGACGGGGCCGTGTCCTGATGGCTGTGTATTAGGAGGAGGACGGGGCCGTGTCCCGATGGCTGTGTATTAGGAGGAGGACGGGGCCGTGTCCCGATCCCTGTGTATTAGGAGGAGGACGGGGCCGTGTCCCGATCCCTGTGTATTAGGAGGAGGACGGGGCCGTGTCCTGATGGCTGTGTATTAGGAGGAGGACGGGGCCGTGTCCTGATCCCTGTGTATTAGGAGGAGGACGGGGCCGTGTCCTGATCCCTGTGTATTAGGAGGAGGACGGGGCCGTGTCCTGATCCCTGTGTATTAGGAGGAGGACGGGGCCGTGTCCTGATCCCTGTGTATTAGGAGGAGGACGGGGCCGTGTCCTGATCCCTGTGTATTAGGAGGAGGATGGGGCTGTAATCGGTCTCCTTATTTTGTAGGACATCGCGGTATAGGTCGGTGACATGGCAGAGCTCAGCGATGAAGCCAGTGAGACCGAGATGTTGAGCTGCAGTCTGTCTATGTGGTATGGAGAACCTGTGGACGGTCAGGAGTTGTCCCTGGATCTTCACACTGCAGCCTCTATCGGTCAGTATGAGGTGGTTCAGTGCTGTGTGCGCAGGTAAGAAGTGATGATGATGAGGAGGAGGAGTTTAATGAGATGTTCTTTCCATTCCCATATAACATACAGGGGCTTCTCACTAAATTAGAATATCGTCAAAAAGTGAAATTATTTCTGTTCTTCAATACAAAAAGTGAAACTCATATATTATGTAGAGTCATTACAGACAGAGTGATCTATTTCCAGTGTTTATTTCTGTTAATGTTGATGATTATGGCTTACAGCCAATGAAAACCCCAAAGTCATTATCTCAGTAAATTAGAATACTTTATAACACCGGCTTGAAAAATTATTTTAAAACTTGAAATGTTGGCCTACTGAAATGTATGTTCTGTAAATGCCCTCAGTACTTGGTCGGGCTCCTTTTGCATCAATTACTGCATCAATGCAGCGTGGCATGGAGGCGATCAGCCTGTGGCGCTGCTGAGGGGTTATGGAAGCCCAGGTTGCTTTGATAGCAGCCTTCAGCTCGTCTGCATTGTTGGGTCTGGTCTCTCATCTTCCTCTTGACAATACTCCATAGATTCTCTATGGGGTTAAGGTCAGGCGAGTTTGCTGCCAATCAAGCCCAGTGATACTGTTGTTTTTACACCAGGTATTGGTACTTTTGGCAGAGTGGACAGGTGCCAAGTCCTGCTGGAGAATTACATTTCCATACATTTCAGTAGGTGAACATTTCAGATTGTAAAATCATTTTTCAAGCTGGTGTTATAAAGTATTCTAATTTACTGAGATAATGACTTTTGGGTTTTCATTGGCTGTAAGCCATAATCATCAACATTAACAGAAATAAACACTTGGAATAGATCACTCTGTCTGTAATGACTCTACATAATATATGAGTTTCACTTTTTGTATTGAAGAACTGAAATAATTTCACTTTTTGACGATATTCTAATTTAGTGAGAATCCCTTGTAGTTAGAACCTGTTTAACCCTCGCAGTGCCGTCTCCTGTTCTCGACAACCCTATTGAGCTCCTTTCTGCTGTATTTCCCGGTTATCTTTCTGTTGTTCCTGGTGGCCGCCCTTTCCGCTCATCAGTGCCAGTCGCTGCTCCCGGGAACTGATCTTGTGTGATTTCGTCTTTGCACAGGAAAGATGTGGATCTGAACCAGGCGAACCTGGGTGGATGGACGCCGCTCATGTATGCCTCCTACATAGGCCACGACGCTGTGGTCAGCCTGCTGCTGGAGGCCGGGGTGGATGTGAACTGCAGGACCCCCAGCGGGCAGACCCCTCTCATACTTGCAGCCAGCTGTGGCAATGAAAGCGTCGCTTACTTCTTGATCCAGGTAGGACCCCGGATTTTGGGTGGGATTAGATCTGGTCTTCTCCATAGTCTGTGATTCCCATTGGTCTCTGTTTTCGCCCCATAGCAGGGGGCTGAGATTGAGGCGAGAGACGCCCGTGGCTGGACCGCCTTGTTCCACTGCACCAGTGCTGGGCATCAGCGGATGCTGCGATTCCTGCTGGAAAATGGCGCCAGTGCAGATGCCAAGTAAGAATGCCAGGTCTCTGGCGCTCCGCACCCCTGCCATCATCTCTTACATGGGGCTGTCAGTTTGGGCCAACACCTTCCCTTTAAAGTGGTTGTCCAGTCTAAGCAAAGTCTGCAGTTAGGCTGTGAATTGTGAATGCAGACTACTGAATCACTCCAGTCACCCTATCACATACCTCCTATCACGTGATCGCCCACGTACACTTTTTATAGGGAGTGTGTCACAGGGGAATCGTGAACTTTGAGCATAGAGTGACTGCAGACTTTTTTTCTTCTTAGACTGGACAATCCCTTTAAGCCTGATGTAAGATGCAGACATTTTCCTCTTGAAGTCGTTCCCTGTGTTGGATTTGGAAGTGTCTTTTGCTTGAAGGTAACTAGAAAACTGCTTGACTCCTAGGGAACCGGTGTACGGCTTCACTCCCCTAATGGAGGCCGCGGCGTCAGGACACGAGATCATAGTGCAGCATTTACTGAACCACGTAAGTCTCCAGAAGCTTTAGATTTTCCACTTCCTTCTGCACTGGGTGGTCCGCCGCTTTGATGACGTCCTGTTGACGGGTCTCCACCATGCTTTACTTTCCATGGGCACATTCTAAAACGGCACAAAATCAAGACCTCCTACAGATTTAGATGTCTTTTTTATTCCCCGTTGCCATTCCTCTGACTATCTCCAAAAAAAAATCAATCCAATTCTTTATATTTTAAAGGGGGTCAAAGTGAGTGAGACAGATCACAAAGGAGACACCGCCCGCATGTTAGCAGCCAGGTACGGCCATTCTAGGATAGTGTCGCTTTTGGACTCCCATCGTGTCAAGGGATCCCGGACTCACAGTCGAGGATCAGGTAAGATCTTAAAGTGAAGCCTATAAGTGGCTATGATGATGCTACAGGAGCGTGCACAATGATCGGGTTTCTAGGCCACATGCATAGCCAGTGTTGCTTCTAGCATGACAAGATGGCGATCCGTGCACTGTTCAGTGGCCATTCTCAGATTCTGCAGCTCAGCTCCTATTGACATGAATGGGAGCTGGGCTGCAGTACCGAGCGTGACCACTAGTTTATTGGCCATTCCTAGATTCTGCATCTCTGCTCCTATTGACATGAACGGGAGCTGGGCTGCAGTACCGAGAATGACCATTACACTGTACGTTCTGGCTCCATAAACTATTAAATACCGGCTGATTGGGTGTCGGCCCCCCACCATACTGATATTGATGACTTTTCCTACGTCCTAGATGGCAGTAAAGTCATTTGAGTCTTCTGGGTATCATTATGTCCCATTGTGTTCCTGGTTTTTCAGCACGTCATGAAGATCTCAGCTCGTCGGACGAGTCCTCCTTCACCCCCCACCGACCAAGGCACCAACGTAAGCCTAAAGGTCCCAGTATTCATGATGGTCCGCAAGCCTTGGCCAAGATGACGGCTGGTGGGCCCAGCTCTGGTGAGTCCATTCATCCTCCACTTGTGGTTTCCTTAGCTGTTTGGTTAGAGATTGCATGCTGGGAGTTGTAATTGTGCAGCAGTCGGGGAGAATCACAGCTGTAGGCTATAAGGTGGTCCCCTCCTTCACTTTAGGTGTTCAGGTTCCTCCTCAGGGCTACGTTACCTTCAGTGACGGCGACTATGAGTCTGGAGGTTCAGATCTCAGATATCGGGACGTCACCTCGCCCATCAACGAGCGCGACGTGGAGAGTAACGGCAGCAGTAAAGGTCGGTACTCTGGATATAGAATACCCATGGCACCTATGAGTATATGATTCATTGCTCTATTTCAGAGGAGGGGTACGCCGGGGGGCCGCGGTGCAGCAGCAGTGAGGGGATCTGTATCAGCACAGGCGTGAGCAGCGAGGCCTCCCTGGAGAGCAATGAGGTAGGCAGGACCGGCGTGGTAAACTTGCTCTCACGCCCTCCATGCAGATGTAAACGGATCAAGCATTTACAAGGGTCTTCTTTTTTGGAAATGATGCCCCTCTTGGGTTACATTTGGTATTGCAGGTCACCACTGAAAAGAGCGACAATTTTTTAAGCCAAGCTTTTCTCCATCTTTAGGACTCTGATCCAGCGTTAGAAACCGCCAACAGGAAGCCCAGCAAATTATTGGGCAAAGGGAGACAGCGCAATGGTGACGCCCATACTGCCCCTGGATCCGCGCACTGCAGGGCATCCAACCCCTCGGCAGATCCGAACATCCCACCGTATACCGGACCCAAGGTACAATGCACAGATCTAATATATGACTATTTATTGGAATATTTTTCCTTTATAAACTGATCAGTGGGGGTCCATTAGCATGAAAGTCATGGCACTTCATAACAAATCCTGGGCAACTTTGTTGGAAACTTCATCAGTTGTTCTGTGTTTGAACAGCAGCAATAATATCCAGTGTCACCTGCACTTAAGGGTCTCCTCTCATAGAGTGATCGGATGTCACTAGGATATGCCATAAATGTATGATTACGGGGGTCCGATCGACTTTGATAATGAAGTGATCACGGCACTGAATCTGCTCTGTGATTCTTTCTCGCCTCCTCCAAAGTGGCTCAATTCTCAAGAACAGTGGGTGTCAAACATCAGACCCCCCACTAATAAGGTGGTCTATTTAGCCCCTTCGCAACATCTGCTGTAGATATTTAGTGTATGTAGGAGCGAGCCCAGGAGCCGAGCCTGCGCACGGAGGGAGCCGAGCCTGCGCACAGAGGGAGCCCGGGAGCCGAGCCTGCGCACGGAGGGAGCCCGGGAGCCGAGCCTGCGCACGGAGGGAGCCCGGGAGCCGAGCCTGCGCACGGAGGGAGCCCGGGAGCCGAGCCTGCGCACGGAGCGAGCCCGGGAGCCGAGCCTGCGCACGGAGCGAGCCCAGGAGCCTCAAGACTGAAAGGGGGAGAGAAAAAACAGATTTAATAGGAATATAAAAGTTAAAGTCCTCCACCACTGTTTTCCCAATACAAAAATAAATGTAAAACATTTTTTTTTTTTCTTTTTACTGCAACCTTCCTCGGTCCACCACCACCCTAAAGAAAAAAAATCAATAAAAATTTATCAGAATATTGGCAGTTTCTCAAAATGATACCAATCAAAAGACTACTTTCTCTGCAAAAAACTCCATTGACAAAAAATATATATAATCTAATTGGAATGAATAAAATCTAAAAGAAACTATACTAGATTGTCATTACCAGAATCGTGGCACCAGGTCAATTTTACTGCACACTGACTGCCCTAAAAACCAAACCCCAAAAAGCAACAATGGGTAGGAAAAAGAAATAAGGTTTTAGATGCAGGCCGGTCATTGATTCCTGCTCTAACCTCCGTGTTCCTCGTTACTTTCTGTCCCGTGGTCAGGACCTGGCGGAGCTTCTGGAGCAGATCGGCTGCTCCAAGTACTTGTCTGTCTTCCAGGAGCAGGACGTTAATCTCCGAATCTTCCTTACCCTCACTGAAACTGACCTGCGGGAGGTGGGCATCACGTAAGTAAAGGGCGGGTGGGATTTGTGGCTGCACAAAGAGAGCGAATTGTGTAAATGATACGGTGACTCCACGATGCTCCTTCAAAAAGAGATTCTGCAGCAACTGAGCCAAGTGTTGTTAGAATCTCTGCCCTTCTGTAAATGAGACGAATAGCAGCGGCCTGAAAACTCTTGTATATTATGTTTTGTTTTTTTATTTTATAGCTTATTTGGGCCAAAGCGGAAGATGACGTCGGCCATTGCCCGTTGGCATAGTTCTGCCCGCCCTCCAGGAGATGCTCTAGAACAAGCCTACGCCGACCGTCTGGAAGCGGAGATGCAGGAACTAGCCATCCAGCTGCATAAGGTAGCCGCCTACAATGCCATCAGTCGTTATTTGCCTCCCGGACCCCGGATCATTTCTCTTTTTTTTCCTGCATAGCATTGCGAGGAGACGGAGACATTGAAAGGACAGGTGGACCAGGAGAGGGAGCTTCGAGCCGTAGCCGAGGGGTGTCTTATGGAGCAAGAGACCAAATGGAGGGCTTTTCGTAGCCAGTTGGACGCCACTAGCAACCTGGCTACTGATGCCCAGCGGGCACTAGATCAATTCAGGTACCCACCATATTCAAAGCCGGACTGATATGTTATGTGACCATAATGAGCGCTTATGAGGAGCTTATAGTTTTGTGCACTGCCCATAGGAGCTGCCAGGAAGAGCTGTCACTGCGTCTTGGCAAGGGTGGCACTACAAGGACAAGGCCGCCTGGCTGCAGACTGACAGGTAAGAGGCTGGGGGATGGAAAGCATCAGATTCGGAACGTGATGACCATTAACCCCTTACTGATCCCTGACGTCCATGTATGTCATGTACAGGGTGCGGGTGTATGGAGCGGGCTCAGGAGATGAACCTGCTCCTTACAGGGCACATACAGTGATCAGGGCTAGCTCTGATCACTGCTATTTAACCACTTAGATGCTGCTTGTCAATAACTGACAGCAGAATTTAAATTGCTGCCTGCACCGTGTCACCAAGGCAGATGGTGGGGGGCAGCGGAGACCCCTGATGCTGCCAGATTGGCTTCATAGGAGGTCATGATTTTGACTGTATATTATTACTACAATCCAGTAGTATTGCAGTATACAGTACAAGTGATCGCAATCTCCCTAGGGAGACTGAAATAATCAGTGTAATGGAATAAGTTTTAAAAATAGTCTCCTCCTTTTTTTTTTTTTCCCATCCAAAAATAAAGAAATAAAAATGTGAACGTGCTTGGTATTGCCATGTTGGCAGGGCGACACGGCAAATTCTTTTTTCGTTACAAAGTTCCAAATATTTTTTTTTCCTCCCTTTCACCACCCCACTTGCATTTTTATATTTTCCAGTACAGTGTATAGGCATGGGCTGGATAGAGTGAGTGCCCTGGATTTCGGGTGACGATCTTCTTCTTCTTCTCTTAGCCCCACAGGTCAGTAATGCTGCTCCGGTGAAGTCTTCTAACGTGCAGGAGCTTTCGTCGTCTCTGGAGGAAAGCACGGCGGTGTTGGGTAAGTCGCCAGAGACCTTAAAACTCTCCATTATAAGAAAGTGGAGATGTGAACGGCTCCTGTCTCTGCAGAGAAGGCAGTGAGAGCGCTGCAGGAGAACCTGGAGAAGATGAGAACGTCAGACAAGGGGAGACATAAATGGCCGGACCCCTGAGGAGGCAGGTAAAGCGGGAGACATGGTTTCCTCTAGATCCTTTCCACCCTCCATTCATACCCCGTCCTTCTTTTTCTTGACATCTTCATTGGGGAAGAACCATGACTCCCCATCTCCCACACACCTGCGATGGTCAGTGAGGCCGGACCACCTCCATTAATGTGTCTGCTTCATTAGGTAATGATCAAAGGAGACCACCACATCGCTCCGTCTCCTTTGACCAGTGCCTTCTTGTTAGATAGATGGAGGCACAATAAAATAATAGTGAATTACACCATTGCTTACTTGGCGAGTACCCACCATCGCAGTTACGAGCCGGCCTTTGTCTATTTGGCCGCAGCAAAGACGTGCTATATGTGACATGTGACCGGCCTCGGCACTATGCAGCACAAGACTGCTTCCTCTTGCCTAATTTTTTGCCCACTTGGAAACCCCTATTAAGCTGATCACCTGGAATGCAGCAGGAAGTGTTCAATTTCCCTACAGCGCCTCCGCAGGGGGAATTAAGCTTTACACAGTGCCTTAAAGGGAGTCTATCAGTATAGATTGCGTGTTCAACGCAAACACGCAGGCTCGGTGCACCCTTGGTGCGGCCAAACCGTTCCGAGCAGCTTCCCACCTACTTGATTTTCCCAATTCTATTTTGATTGACAGCTCTGAATTTATATAGTGAGAGAAGGGCGGGACAGGTGTGAAGGTGCACTAAACTGATGGGCCGCACCAAGGGTGCACCGAGCGCCTGTGCTCGGTTTGAACAGTCATTTTGTCCTGATAGATTCCCTTTAAGCAACAATGAGGTTTAGATGCAAAACCCAAAACGGCCTTTGAACAAGGTGGTGCTGCTTCAGGGGACATAAGAGGTCCGTGATTCCAAAATAAGGTTTTCTAATGAAAGGAAGGTTTTATCAATGTTTTTCGCCCATCTACCTATATGGGGACATTGGGGTCTCCCAGAAAACAAAGCCTAAAGAAACTGACAAAACCGCGGACCTTTTTATGATACAGTGTGGAATGTTTATTTCCAGAAGACCCCTGTAAACCTTTTCCCAAGCCCCTCTATAACTCCCCGTCCATGAGTCCAGCTTTGTATGGCCCTTATCTTGGCGTTTTCCCATATTTGGGTCTTTCCAAGCCTCCGCCACCAGATATTGCATAACGACTGTAATCTTCCCCTTTCTAGGAGATGCTTTTACCATACCTCAGACGGCGGGTGAAACGTTCCACCCCGAAGATGTTTGCGATCCTTGATCACGCCGCCCATGGCAGCCCCCGTCCTTCTCGGCTCAGATGGCGACACTGGCGCAGTACCCGTCCTGGGCTGACAGACTGCAATCTCCGGTGATATTCTACTGATCCCCCCCAGAATGTGCAAAGGGGGAAGGTGACATTTTTATGCTTTCTCAGTGAAGCAGCCATTGCGGTTCACGAGAGTTTTTATTGTATCGGACAGGTGCAGGCTCATAGGGTTTAGACTCCTGTCCATGATTTTTATTTTAGAAGAAGGGTTTAACGGGTAAACTGTGCCTCGATGTTCTAATGGGGCACAGCTCAACGTTATGTACTCGAAATAAAATTTAAAAAAATTTAAAAAAAAGTTGCAGGCTCCATTACTGATGAAAAAATGCAGGACAAAGAATCGTCCAGATGACTCTCGGAGCCAACACTTCCATTATTTGCACCCCCATTGGGATTTTGAGTTCTGCTAAATGTTTCTTCTAAGGCCTGTAACCCCTCGATGCTTAGCAGGCACATGATGGCTCTCGCCTGTCGGGGGGAAGCCCATGAAGCAGCCATTGCTTGACATCTAGACTCCGCGCATAGCGGCTTAGATTAAAAGTTTGTTGTGTTGGTCACCGCAGAGAGGAGCCGTCCATTTTCCACGTCTGCCACTTTTTCTGTATTTCATACTTTACCTGAAAATGAGCCATAATTATTATTATATAACGGTGCAGAATATTAATGGGGTTTTCAAGGCCTTATTGCAATCGGCAGAATAAAAGGGCACTTGTGCGGGAGAGGGTTAATTTGTCATTGTGTGTGTTTGTGTGTACACATATAGTTATATAATGTTTTATTTTATTTAAAAATAACAAAATATGATTAAATAATAAAATATGATTTATATATAGACATGTGAATATATAATATCGTATTTTATTATTTCATAATAATTTTAAAGTAATATATATATATATATATATATATATATATATATTTTTTTTTTTTTAACAGATTTGTAATTTGCAATTCCCAATTCCCCCAGATCAGTGTGAAAGGTGGGCATTTTGATCACTCCAACTCCGCTTTTAATAATAGGATTTATTTTTTTCTCATCGGTCTGTATTAGAAATGATAAAATAGATTTGGAGGACTCCAGTCCAGCACCCACGTCCATAGTCCACGGCTCTGCGAACTACCTCCTGCCTCCATCCCCAGCGCCGGTTCTGATTTATTGACCCAGGACAGTTTCGTCAGAAGAGGACGCGGGTATTCTGGCCGGTAGGAGGCGGTCTGCAGGGTTCCCGTCCGGCAGCCATGAATTACTGACGTGCCCACTGGAGCAGGGTTCTGCCAATTTATTTATTTGCCTTTAATCTCGCCTTTAATCTGTGTACATTGGTAGAACCAGGATTGCAATTTATAATAAATGGAGGTTCTATTAACTTACCTCTTTATTAGCAAAACAGTATAATACCGCCACCAGGAAACCCTGCAAGACACAGTGACAGCGGGCACAAGGTTAGATGACGTCCACGGTGGGCTGGGGGTCTTGTATGAAGAGTTCATGGAAAGTAGTTCTGTACCCATAGGATAGGGGGTCACTTACTGCCCGCTAGACTCCCCCGCGGTCCTGAGAACGGGGCTCAGTTGGGCATCTACACCATTGCTTTCATTTACTCTCTGAGAGCCAGATTTCATTTTTTTTTTTCATGTATTTTCTTTCTTATAGAGAGCACACATTAAACAAACAAAAAAAAACACATCTGAAGTATGTAAAACTTAAGGGGGAAAAAAAAGCCCACGTCACAAAAAAAGTGGCATCAAAAAGGTGGAAAAATATTGACGTTTGTAAAATCATCTTAATGTCTATCCAAGTATATCGTCTATGGAACTTCTCCAGGTCCCAGAACTCTGGAGCAAGGAAAATGCTTAGTCAGAAAGTTACATATTGTGTAAAGCAGGGTTTTGTGTTGATAATAGGAAAAAATGTTATATTAATTTATCTTTTAATTTTCTCACTGGTCATTAAACCTAATAGATCCCAGGTTCGTCACATGGATATTGGCAGAGTCTGACTATTCTTAGCTTTCGTATCAAAGCGTCTATGCTGAGCATGCTCCGGTAAGGACAAAAGCCATAAAAGGTGGAGGAGGAGGTGAGCTGTGACATCCCCTATTGTGAATGGTGGATCCTGTGTTATCTACTGTATATAGAGGTGTTATCAGTCATTGTGCAGGAGGAGGAGGTGAGCTGTGACATCACCTATTGTGAATGGTGGATCCTGCGTTGTCTACTGTATATAGAGGGGTTATCAGTCATTGTACAGGAGGAGGAGGTGAGCTGTAACATCACCTATTGTGAATGGTGGATCCTGTGTTATCTACTGTATATAGAGGTGTTATCAGTCATTGTACAGGAGGATGAGGTGAGCTGTGACATCACCTATTGTGAATGGTGGATCCTGAGTTATCTACTGTATATAGAGGTGTTATCAGTCATTGTACAGGAGGAGGAGGTGAGCTGTGACATCACCTATTGTGAATGGTGGATCCTGCGTTGTCTACTGTATATAGAGGGGTTATCAGTCATTGTACAGGAGGAGGAGGTGAGCTGTAACATCACCTATTGTGAATGGTGGATCCTGTGTTATCTACTGTATATAGAGGTGTTATCAGTCATTGTACAGGAGGATGAGGTGAGCTGTGACATCACCTATTGTGAATGGTGGATCCTGAGTTATCTACTGTATATAGAGGTGTTATCAGTCATTGTACAGGAGGAGGAGGTGAGCTGTGACATCACCTATTGTGAATGGTGGATCCTGCGTTGTCTACTGTATATAGAGGGGTTATCAGTCATTGTACAGGAGGAGGAGGTGAGCTGTAACATCACCTATTGTGAATGGTGGATCCTGTGTTATCTACTGTATATAGAGGTGTTATCAGTCATTGTACAGGAGGATGAGGTGAGCTGTGACATCACCTATTGTGAATGGTGGATCCTGAGTTATCTACTGTATATAGAGGTGTTATCAGTCATTGTACAGGAGGATGAGGTGAGCTGTGACATCACCTATTGTGAATGGTGGATCCTGAGTTATCTACTGTATATAGAGGTGTTATCAGTCGTACACAGGTGTTGTTTTATCGTGATCCTGTCTGTGCTGATAATGAGACTAATGAAAAGTCTTCTGTAGCAGTCAGGAAGGGTGAGTTTTGCGGCCATTGTTTGAAAATTGCTGTATTACAGTTTTGCTTTTGTTCTGAAATGAAAATTTATGAAAAATAGATAACTATATGTAATCTATCAAACTTGATTAAAGTGTTAGCTCATTTTGTGTTGGTTTCTCTCTGAGCTCATCTTACCTGGAAGGAGCTGAAAAAGAGGTTAAAGAAGACCTTAATGTACCGCAGGATCCCCGATGTCTGCTCATCCGTGGCGAAGATGAACACCACCTCATGGATCCCAAAGAGCGGGATGAGAGTCAGTGTCGCCTTAGCCAGTCTAAAAATGGAGAATATGAAAAATGGAGCTGTGAGCCCCCTGTACCGCAAAATTATACAACTATTCTGCTCAATAACAGAACTTGACACACAGAAAGGTGTAATAACGTAGTGATCACTCCCCAATGAGGCGTTTAGGGAACTGTACGTCACAAGGGTATTCCTAGCTCTGTAGGTAATCGCCTATTACTAGGATATGCGGCCGCTTTGGATTGGTGGGGACCCCAGCAGACCATTGACAATGAAGAGGCCGCTGCATCCTCTGCACAGCGCTGCATCCTCTGCACAGCGTCGCTTCCAGCCGCCCACTGCAGAGCGTTCCTGTTCATGTGAAGAGGCAGTCTGTAGGGTCCATTGGTGAATAAAAGATCTGTTTTACATGGGCTAGTGCTAAACCAAGGATGAAGCATCCAAACCTGCTGTTGGTACCTAGCATCAGTAAATAAATACCATCATAGACCCCAAATGCTTCTAAAGTTCTTTGACTTTTAAAAGAGGATCTGTCACTTTTCATGAATATGTAATTTATTTTAATTCAGTGTAAATGCTGCTGTTATTCTGAATCCGGCGATGTTTTTCTTTTCTTCCTGCGCCTCTCCGTTCCCAAGATATGGTCCCCTTTTCCTTGTGCATAAATCTAGTCTTGTTAGGCAACTGGGTGTGGTCAGCAAGAGAATGTTCACAGAGAAGAGTTGAGAACTACAGTAGATTTACATACACAGAACAGAGGTCCCTATCTCAGGAACGGAGAGGCGCAGAAACAAAAGAAAGGCAATGCCGGATTCAGGAGAACAGCGGCATTTATACCAGGTAATAAACATTACGTATTTATGGCTGTTGATGCTCCCCCTATAAGACTTTTCTAGGCCTAGAAATGCAAGCTAAAAATACACAGTCTAGGACAAGGCATCTAAATAATCAAGGCGGTATTTGTGTGGCCTCTATTCATGGGTAAGTGATGAATGGCGGCCCCCCCCCCAGCGCGCGTTCTGCTGTGACAAGGACCTGTCAGGTACAGACTGTGCAATCAGCACCAAACGGAGCTGTATAAAGCGGCGGGGGAGAGCGCTCATTGATGTGAATGACAGGTGAAGCAATCAGAGAAACGTATCCTAATGATGGGAAGCGGCACCACACCTGCAAGACCCATTCCATTCATAAGGCTTATTTCTGAAAGCTAAGAGTTAAAAAAACATGGAGATGCCCATAGCTGCCATTTTTTTAGCTGCCATTTTTTTAGCTGCCCCCTCATTAGGTGCGATTAGAGTTAGTGCGAATCGAATCTGTGGACGCTGAGAACCGCTTCTTTCCTCCCGGCAGCTGCGGCTCCTCTTTTGGTTACCCGGCCTTGTTGCAGTATAATAATCTAAAGAAGAGCCGCAGATGCCGGGAGATGGGAGACACTTCTTGGGGCTCTAATTCGGTGGGCACAGATTGCTGACGTGATGGGTCCTACAAATTGATTCCCACCAACGCAGGTTTTCATATTGCTTTCTTATACAGTGCATAGAATAGTGCCGCCATACGGTGTGCAGGATATACCCGCTCTATCGGCCAGAACAAAGTGCGACTACATCCCTCGCAAAGGCAATATACACGGCATCCCTGGAGGGATACAGGACATAACTGGGATAATTGATCCTCACCTCAGTTTGTAGTCCGCAAAACCTTTCTGATTGGCTCTCAGCTTGGACAATATCATTTTCAAGATCCTCATAAAAATCACAAGGTTAATCTAAGGAGTAAGGAAGATATTGGGTGTAAGGAGCACATCATCGAAAAATTCCCATCGTGTCTAATGGAGTCTGTTTTTCACATACATGTCCGATCTGTGATTTCACGGCTAGAACACGCACCCATTATAGTCTACGGGGCTGGTCACATCTATGTGGTTTTTTAATACCAAGTGCCTGCAAAAGTAAAAATGGAGACTTGTCCGATTTTTATCCAAACTATTTAAGTCACCCATTAAAATCAATGGATCCTTAAAGAAAAATAATGGATGTCATCTATGCGCCGTCCAAGTGCCGTCTGTTTTTAGCTGTTTGATAGGTAGAAGATTTTTTCTTTTTTGTATGCAAGAAAAACATATTAAATATTAATGGTTCTAATGGACACACGAACCAGAATGGATGGAAATCTAATCCGGCACCAGGAAAAAAAAAACATTTTTTTTTCTTGCATGTGAAAAAAAAATGGACGTTTGGGGCAGGTTCACAAGACCGATGTCTTCACATCGGAGAAAGATAGTCCGATTATTCTGATCAGAGTTGGATCAGTTTTTCTTGGATGTGGAGAAAAAAAATTCTCCATTTTGTCATCCCTGAAAATCAGACCACTCAGATGTCTTCCATTTTTTTTTTCCACTGACTCATTGATTTTGATACAACACTCGGACATGTCTCTGATTTTTTTCCCCAGACCACTTGGTCTGAGAAAAAATGGGATTTGTGCACATCCCCGTAGAATATTGTAGGTACGAGCGCCATAACGGATAGCACTCGCATGAGAAAATCAGTTGTGTGCACGAGACCAAACAGCAAGGATGTCCCCCGGTAATCACAAAACTGCTGGGGGAGGGCCAGGGTATATATGAACCTCACTTCTTTTTGGCCAACTTATGTTTGGAAACAAACATATCAGGACCATCCTGGCAAATTCGTGTAGCCCACTGGGTTGTGTCTTAAAAGATTTGCAAAGAAAGACCCCTTTAATGACTACTTAATTGGCAATAACATTAGTCCTCATCACCAATGAGTTCTTTGAGTTGCTTAGCAACCAGTTGGTAGGCTGGGATGACCAGGCTGAGATCCAGGCCAGGATGACCAGGCCGCGATGACCAGGCTGAGATCCAGGCCAGGATGACCAGGCCGCGATGACCAGGCTGAGATCCAGGCCAGGATGACCAGGCCGCGATGACCAGGCTGAGATCCAGACCAGGATGAAAAGGCCGGGAGATGCACTACTCAATTGCCAATTACATTAGGCCTCATCACCAATGAGTTCTGGGAGTTGCTTAGCAACCAGTTGGTAAGTCGGGATGACCAGGCCGGAATGACCAGGCCAAGATGACCAGGCTGAGATCCAGGCCAGGATGACCAGGCCGAGATCCAGGCGGCCGGGATGACCAGGCCAAGATGACCAGGCTGAGATCCAGGCCAGGATGACCAGGCCGCGATGACCAGGCTGAGATCCAGGCCAGGATGAAAAGGCCGGGAGATGCACTACTCAATTGCCAATTACATTAGGCCTCATCACCAATGAGTTCTGGGAGTTGCTTAGCAACCAGTTGGTAAGTCGGGATGACCAGGCCGGAATGACCAGGCCAAGATGACCAGGCTGAGATCCAGGCCAGGATGACCAGGCCGAGATCCAGGCTGCCGGGATGACCAGGCCAAGATGACCCAGGCTGAGATCCAGGCCAGGATGACCAGGCCACGATGACCAGGCTGAGATCCAGGCTAGGATGACCAGGCCACGATGACCAGACTGAGATCCAGGCCAGGATGACAGGCCGAGATCCAGGCGGCCGGGATGACCAGGCCAAGATGACCCAGGCCAGGATGACCAGGCCACGATGACCAGACTGAGATCCAGGCCAGGATGACCAGGCCGCGATGACCAGGCTGCGATCCAGGCCAGGATGACCAGGCCGGGAGTTGTTGTACTACTCAATTGCCAATTACATTAGGCCTCATCACCAATGAGTTCCGGGAGTTGCTTAGCAACCAGTTGGTAGGTCAGGATGACCAGGCCGGGAGTTGTTGTTTTTGACATCCCACCAGTAAATCCGCCGTATACAGCCCAGTATATATAATGTAATACCAATGTCAGCGCTCACCACAGAGGCCAGCAGGATGGGGATCCGGATAATCCACCAGTAGGCCATGTTGTCATTTAGGGCCCAGCATCTGGAAAAGGAAAACCTCAACCAATCAGAGTTTAAAAAAAAAAAAAATTGGAAAAAGTAAAAAATATGTAAAAATAAAACCTGGCCATGGACATCTAATATGGCGTCACTCACTCTTTATTCTCCTTGAGATACTTCAGCGTCAGCCAGGGAATTACGAATAAAACTGGCGTCCCTGCGACGGAGAGAGAGAAACGAATGAACATGGCATGAGCGCCCCTGACTGCACGGGCTGAGGACAACTAATATATCCTTATTACCCCATCCAAGATACAGGTAGAGGGTATAGTTATTCTTCTCGGAGAACACGGCTCCGATAAGCAGCTTGTACAGGTAGACCGCCTCCACCACAAACCAGTAATGATTGGCCAGAATGCAGTACTGCATGATCACCTGCGCCGTGCGGCATCCGATGGCGGCCTGGAGGACATTAATAATATATGGTATAAGGAATTATTAAAGGGGTTTTGCAGTTTTTAAAAAAATTGTCCCTCTGGTTTAAAAAAAAAAAGTGCATTTTTCACTTCACGAGGTCCAACACAGAGCGCTGGCATCATGTGAACAGCACTGCAGCCAATCAATGCTCAGCGCTTCATTCCAGTCCAGTTCTGTTTGGAGAAGTGCTATTCTGTACAGATATTAAGAAGTCTGTTTAGTAAAAGTAAGTTCCCCTGGGGCTAGTCAATATAATAAAGTCTCGAGGAACCTCAGAGGACCAAATGATTCTGAATAAGATGATATATCGAAGAACAAGGTTCATTTTAGGTGTCTGGTTAATTGGTTTTCTTAGATAACGAGTTGATTATAAAGGATGGTCATCTATAGCGCCTGACAAAGACTCAGATATACTGAGCAGGCACGCATTGAAGGTGCTAATTAATATATGAAGAGTGGTGGGCCGTCCTCCGAGACCCTCCTTGATCATTGCAGGATTATGCACGGTGACATCCCCTCTCTTACCTTGTTGCTGATGAGAATCTCCCAGTCTGACACCTCAATGATCCGCATGCCCCATCTCTTCTCCTGTAAAACATCCCTCACAATGACCGATATTCCACGCAGGGCAAAGGAGAAGAACAGGTTGGCGTGGATGTAATTCCTGGTGCAGCGCAATTTCCTGGAAAGATATAAGGAACTTGGTGGATCCAGGTCAGAAGAATCAATGGTCTACACCTCTGATAAATGGCCGATGGAGAAGGTTGTCATGCACTGGAGGCCGTGTGGCCAAGAAGATCTTCCATAAACCTCATACATCATTCAACCCCAAGCTCCATTACAAATTCTTACCAGGGTATCCAACCTTCTCTGGGGCCCAGGCCCATATGCAGCCCACGCACCCCCCATTATGTCATGATCCGGTCTGGGTTTTGAGTCCTGTCTGCCCTTTTTCCGGGCAGACCATGTCAATGGTTAACTTTGCTCTGCCACATTCTGGGTTCAGGTTTGCTATTTAGCTCTGTTGCATCCTGCAGGCGGTGTCAGATATATTTTCTGCCTTCGGCGTGAGTATCTGATTTGTCCTGCTGTGCTTTCTGACCTTGCCTGTGTCTATTCCTCCTTCCCTGCCTGTTCTGTCTTAGTGTTTCCTGATTTCTTTTGGATTTCCTGGTGTTTGACTCTGACTTGACTTTGCCTCTGGTCCCTGGTACTTCTGCCTTTTGTCTGGTATTGACCCTTTGGCTCTCCACTGACTCTGTGATTGTTTTTCCCTTTGTACTGTGTGACAGTCTAGGATTTGACTCGGCTTGTTTGACTATTCTGCTGCCACCTGGTGGTAGCTTCGCTGCAGCACTGCAGGTCTGCCCTTGCAGACTTGTTACTTTCCTTCCACTCTACTGCTATCTGGTGGAAGTTGCAGTTACCTGCATAGCTGCAGCATGACGCATTGTAGCTGAACCTCTCCTATCATGCAGGTACTTGGATATGGACATCATGTAAGGGTCACCTGCCTAAAATGTCGGAAAACCCTTTATTGGTCATTTCTTGGATATGGCTCAAAAGTTTTGTCTGCTCCATACGTGGAGGGCGCCGGCTGTATTATACAGTCAGCAACTGCCTCTAACAGCAGGGATCTGATATCGCTCTGATGGCTGCTATTTAACCACTTAAATGCTGTTGTCATCTCTGAAAGTGGCATTTAGGCAGCTCAAACTCTGTGGCGCTTTTTTTTGGGGGGTGCCCATCACTCTCCCACCGTACCCAGAAGCCTACTGAAAGCCCCCTTGCTGCCATGTTTCCTATGATGCCCAACCTGTTAAATTCACTATATACCACAATACTTATGCATCTGTCCATCTTTATACTGAAACATTGGGGGGTCTCACCATTTTACCGCACCTAAATTTTTTTTTTTTTTAGCATTTTTCAGTACAGTATATGGTAAAGTGAATGGTTTCACTCAAACCTATAACTCGTCGGGGGAATAAAACGAGCCTTCATACGGCAAAATGAACAGAAAAATTGAAAAAAAGTTCTAACACTTTGAAGAAGGGGAGGGAAAAAATGGAAGTGCAAAAACAAAAATACTCCCACCAAGAAGGGGTTAAAGACCTTGTAGTATCAGGACGACCCCTGCGGATACGGCGAGGCGTGGCGGGCAGACGGGTGGTCTCATTAGGGGTGATATTTACCTACACATGGTTAGTATCAGTAGGGATGACAGCAGCGCCATCAGGGACACCGAGTAACCCACAGTGTACAGCGCTCTGAAGCTCAGCAGTAAGTCCTTGGTGCCCACCTGGACAAACAGACGGAGGAATACTACAATCACCAGTTATAGCATTTATATTGAAAAATTAAAGGGGTTTTCCGCTTTTAGAAAACCCTTGTCCACCGGCTGCAGTTTTGTTTAAATAAACAAATTGTGCTTTATTCACCCTTCCCTGGTCCGGCCCTGCCACTGCTCCCGGTGTCTGCTATTGTCAGCAGTGCTGACGTCATGTTGACAGCACTGCAGCCAATCACTGAGCGCAGTGTTGAAGGTATGAACGGCTCGCAGCTCTTGAGCTCATCGATTGGCTGCAGCGCTGTAGATGTGATGTCAGTACTGCAGGCATGGGAAGCAGAGGCGGAAACTCAGCACCAGACCCCCACGAGGGACAGGCATTTTCTGAAGGAAGGAAGCCCCCTTTAAACCCAAATTTAACCCAATATTTAATCCAGTGTATTAGATATATCTCCATAATACTGGCGTCACCTCTTCCTTCGTCAGCTCCATCTCGTCTTCACACTGTGATGAGTTCCTCCACGGTTGGGTCCCATTGATCATCACCCAGAATCCGTCCAGTCCGCAGCGGCGGGAGACTTGTCCATGTTTTACTGACAAGAAACCTCAATACTGAGGACTGTGCATTCATCTACTAACCCATATGTGGGTAATCATAGGCTATAAGGGGACAGCAAGATTAAAAGTCTGCATATCCACATGACAGCCCACATGCATGCTACAAACGCCTTCCCATCGCATATTTTTCTGCCCAGGATTGCTCTCGACCAGTAAATGGGGCTACATTGTATGCAGAGACCATACTTTACTATGGCTGCATCCCCTTATTTTTAGTCAAAAGAGCCCCTAATAAGCATTTATAGCTTAAACGATCCTTAAAATTTGGTATAATATATAGAATATACGGTATATAAGCTATCGCATAATATATAGAATATATATATATATTTTATTTAATATAATTATATGTATAAAAAATAAAATAAATGAAATAAAAAAATATTATATGTACATATTTATAAAATATATCTGCGCAGCCGAAACGCAGGAAAAATTTCACCCAAGAAAGTGAGGTTTTCAATTCTCTTTAACTTGCAGTTTTCAAAATCACCACTAGAGGTCACAAGACAGCCTATCCTCCATCCATGTAGCTGAAAAGTTCTTCTCCCGGAGGTCCCTGAGACCCCCACATCCTACAGAATACCTGCAAATTACTGTCAGCATCTCATCACCTCCACCGCTAGGGATTTTTCAATATAATCCTTAATTACATAGGCAGAAAACTGCAATATGAAGTCAGTTCGCATATGATGAGGCTGAAAATTTATTAAAGAATGGATACCAGACATTCTAAGCAGATGACATAAGTATGTAATTACCTTTCTGGAACCAAGGAAGATAATAAGGACAAGAGATGCTGGTGATCGCTCCCGGTGCGCCATCTGGCCAGCAGGCGTACATATCAAAAGTGCGATTGCAATGCAAACCTATGAGGAGGGGAGCGAAAATGAAGAAAGTCAGAAGATGCAATGATGGGATCCATGGAACAGCAGAGACTTGTTGGAAAACAGCTGAGGATCCCAAACTGGACTGGTGCCCCCCATTCTTTTAGTTGGTGAGGATCCCATTGGTTGGAGCCCCACTGATCCTATCACTATGCTATTAATATTTTTAACCCTTTCCTGCCACAGTTTTCATTTCTCTCTTATGTTGTTTTTTTTTTATCTGTTCTTTCCAAGATCCAAGAACAATTTTGTCGTTGCTTTTTGGGTTTCCATTCAATAACTTTATTCTGCCGGCCCAGCACGATTATGGAGATACCAAATTTATATATGCAAATAGAGGAAGAGGACTTGAACTCTTCGGACCCCTTAGATAAAATACAATGTTGGTGTATGCAACTTTCTCATCACTTTCTGCAACAGGACCAAAAAATGTTTTTCTTTTCTTTACAAAACAAAATTATACTTTTATGGACTTTATGATTATATACAGTGGGGCAAAAAAGTATTTAGTCAGTCAGCAATAGTGCAAGTTCCACCACTTAAAAAGATGAGAGGCGTCTGTAATTTACATCATAGGTAGACCTCAACTATGGGAGACAAACTGAGAAAAAAAAATCCAGAAAATCACATTGTCTGTTTTTTTATCATTTTATTTGCATATTATGGTGGAAAATAAGTATTTGGTCAGAAACAAAATTTCATCTCAATACTTTGTAATCTATCCTTTGTTGGCAATGACAGAGGTCAAACGTTTTCTGTAAGTCTTCACAAGGTTGCCACACACTGTTGTTGGTATGTTGGCCCATTCCTCCATGCAGATCTCCTCTAGAGCAGTGATGTTTTTGGCTTTTCGCTTGGCAACACGGACTTTCAACTCCCTCCAAAGGTTTTCTATAGGGTTGAGATCTGGAGACTGGCTAGGCCACTCCAGGACCTTGAAATGCTTCTTACGAAGCCACTCCTTCGTTGCCCTGGCGGTGTGCTTTGGATCATTGTCTTGTTGAAAGACCCAGCCACGTTTCATCTTCAATGCCCTTGCTGATGGAAGGAGGTTTGCACTCAAAATCTCACGATATATGGCCCCATTCATTCTTTCATGTACCCGGATCAGTCGTCCTGGCCCCTTTGCAGAGAAACAGCCCCAAAGCATGATGTTTCCACCACCATGCTTTACAGTAGGTATGGTGTTTGATGGATGCAACTCAGTATTCTTTTTCCTCCAAACACGACAAGTTGTGTTTCTACCAAACAGTTCCAGTTTGGTTTCATCAGACCATAGGACATTCTCCCAAAACTCCTCTGGATCATCCAAATGCTCTCTAGCAAACTTCAGACGGGCCCGGACATGTACTGGCTTAAGCAGTGGGACACGTCTGGCACTGCAGGATCTGAGTCCATGGTGGCGTAGTGTGTTACTTATGGTAGGCCTTGTTACATTGGTCCCAGCTCTCTGCAGTTCATTCACTAGGTCCCCCCGCGTGGTTCTAGGATTTTTGCTCACCGTTCTTGTGATCATTCTGACCCCACGGGGTGGGATTTTGCGTGGAGCCCCAGATCGAGGGAGATTATCAGTGGTCTTGAATGTCTTCCATTTTCTAATTATTGCTCCCACTGTTGATTTCTTCACTCCAAGCTGGTTGGCTATTGCAGATTCAGTCTTCCCAGCCTGGTGCAGGGCTACAATTTTGTTTCTGGTGTCCTTTGACAGCTCTTTGGTCTTCACCATAGTGGAGTTTGGAGTCAGACTGTTTGAGGGTGTGCACAGGTGTCTTTTATACTGATAACAAGTTTAAACAGGAGCCATTACTACAGGTAATGAGTGGAGGAAAGAGGAGACTCTTAAAGAAGAAGTTACAGGTCTGTGAGAGCCAGAAATCTGGATTGTTTGTTTCTGACCAAATACTTATTTTCCACCATAATATGCAAATAAAATTATCAAAATACAGACAATGTGATTTTCTGGATTTTTTTTTTCTCAGTTTGTCTCCCATAGTTGAGGTCTACCTATGATGTAAATTACAGACACCTCTCATCTTTTTAAGTGGTGGAACTTGCACTATTGCTGACTGACTAAATACTTTTTTGCCCCACTGTATATATATATATATATATACACAGTATATGCTCGAAAAATAAAGGAAACACTTTAAACAACACAATGTTACTCCAAGTCAATCACACTTCTGTGAAGTCAACCTGTCCAGTTATGGAGCAAATTATGAATCAATTTTCCCTGCTGTTGTGCAAATGGAATATACCTAACAGATAGAAATAAATTAGCAAGACAACCGCTATAAAGGAGTGGTTCTACAGGGGGTGACCACAGACCATTTCTCTGTTCTCATCCTTTTTGGCTGTTGTTTTGGTCACTTTTGAATTCTGTCATTGCTCTCACTCCTAGAGGTACTGTACAGTAGCATGAGGCGGTGTCTACAACTCTCAGAAGTTGCTCAGGTAGTCCAGTTCATCCAGGATCACATATCAATGAGAACTGTGGCAAGAAAGGTAACTGTGTCTGTTGGCACAGTGTCAAGAGCATGGAGCAGATACAAGGAGAGAGACTAGTACACCAGGAAAAGTGGAGGGGGCTGTAGGAGGACAACAGCCCAGCAGCAGGACTGCTATCTCCTCCTTTGTGCCCTGCAAAATGACCTCGAGCAGGCCACTAACATCCATTTTGCAAGGCTCTGGCTCTGCTCCTCCTGTTCCTCCTTTCACAAAGGAAGAGGTAGCGGTCCTGCTCTTGGGTTGTTGCAGAGACACAGCATTGATGTGCCAACCTGGATGAGCTGCACTACCTGAGAAACTTCTGTGGGTTGTAGACTGTTGTGATTTTGCTTTTTGCTCCCTCTAGTGGTCATTAGTGATTTGACTCTGGAGCTTCTGTCTTTTCCTATATCCTCACCTGGGCCGTTAGTTCAGGGGCGTTGCTATATAAGCTCCCTGGACCTTCAGTTCAATGCCTGGCATCGTTGAAATCAGAGCTAATCTGTTGTGCTCTTGTCCTATGATCCTGGTTCCTGTATTTCAAGCTAAGTCTGCTTCCTTGCTTTTTGCTTTTGTTTTGTTTGGTATTTTTGTCCAGCTTGTTCCAATCTGTATCCTGACCTTTGCTGGAAGCTCTGGGGGCTGGTGTTCTCCCCCCGGACCGTTAGACGGTTTGGGGGTTCTTGAATCTCCAGCGTGGATTTTTATAGGGTTTTTGTTGACCAGATAAGTTATCTTGCTATATTCTGCTATTAGTAAGCGGGCCTCTCTTTGCTGAACCTGGTTCATTTCTGTGTTTGTCATTTCCTCTTACCTCACCGTTATTATTTGTGGGGGGCTTGTATCTTGCTTTGGGGTCCCTTTCTCTGGAGGCAAGAGAGGTCTTTGTTTTCTTCTCCTAGGGGTAGTTAGATTCTCCGGCTGGCGCGAGTCATCTAGCGATCACCGTAGGCATGATCCCCGGCTACTTCTAGTGTTGGCGTTAGGAGTAGCTATTTGGTCAACCCAGTTACCACAGCCCTATGAGCTGGATTTTTGAATCTCGCAGACTTACACGTTCCTCTGAGACCCTGTCCACTGGGGTCATAACAGTAGACACCGCCTCATGCTACTGTACCTCGAAGGACGAGAGCAATGATAACAAATACAAAAGTGGCCAAAACAACAGCCAAAAAGGATAAGAACAGAAAAATGGTCTGTGGTCACCCCCTGCAGAACCACTCTTTGCAGAACCTCTCTTTTATAGGTATCAGCTGTATAATGTCTGGCCCCCTGGTGGTCTACTAAACTGAACTTCCAGTACTATGGATCCCTACAGTGCTCTAAGTTTGGGTTGGGTATTAAATTCAGAATTTCTCATAGGTTTTCAGGATAAAATTATCCTATAAGTAAACACATCTGCTATGGGAAACAGCTTGTAAGCTCCGTCTCACTTCCTGCAGTCATCCATCTTGTAAATATATGGACAGATGCTATAGGAAAGGTCATTTCCTTATGCTGACCTATGGGGTCAAGTGTCACCAGTCTTTCCAGGCTGAGCGCCTCATTGAAAACCCAGAAGTTCACCTGCCCCGGAGATGTGACTCATAGAAATGATGCTGATTGTACAAATCTTTGCAGGATGAGTTGTAGTTTTGAATGACACCATTCATACCATAGAATTCCATAAAAATCCAAGTAGGATAAAATGATGAAAAATCAGCAATTCTGCCATTGTTTTTCTTTTTTTTTTACGTTTTGTTTTAAGCTTAAAAAAGAAAAAAAAGTAAAAAAAAAAATGCTTTACAATAATATGTGCAATTTCACAACTGTTTTTGGGGAATGTTATTTACCATATTCAGTATATGGTAAAACTAACTTGGCAATATGTTTCCCCAGGTCAGTACGAGTACATGGATACCAAACATGTATAGTTTAGTTTTTTGTTTGTATTTTTTCAAAAATTCTAAACTGTGCAAAAAAAAAAAAAAATTAAATGAAAAATTTGTTTTTGTGCCATTTTCCAAGACCCATAACATTTTCATATTTTGGGATCGGGGGGCTGTGTGAGGGCTTATTTTTTATTATACCATTTTGGGAGAGATAAGATGTTTTGATCGCCTCTTAGTGCAGTGTTGCGGCAGCTATAAAAACATAATTCTGGCTTTTTGATTTTTTTTTCTCATTACGCTGTTTACTGATCGGACATTTTTTAACACGATACCAAATATGTGTATTTTTTCTTTTTTTTTTTTCATTGTTTTGCTTTTAATGAGGAAAAAGAGGGGTGATTTTAACTTTTGTGGGTTTTTTTATTTATTTTTTTTGTATTTTCAGAAACTTTTTTTTTTTTTTACCTTTTACTGTATTTAATAGTCCCCATAGGAAACTTGAAGAAGCGATCGTCCGATCACCTGTGCTATTCATAGTTGATCTTCAGCACTACTATGTATAGCAGAAATTACTCCTATGAATGCCGGCCACAGGCCGACATTCACAAGAGGATTGAAGTGACAGGCACAGGGGTTACGACAACCCATTGGAGGCCCGAGATCATGTGATGAATGATGTGCTTCTGGCCGGTGAGTGTTAAATTCCGCTGTCAGTGATGGGCAGAAAAAAAAAAAAAAATGAAAGAATGGGAGGAAAAATCAAAAGCGCAAAAAATGAAAAATAGCCCGGCTTTTAAGTGGTGATTAATAATGGTAACGCTTCCGATAATGACTATCTTCCCACAAGAAGCAATGGCGGTGCTGACCTTGGGGATGCGGCGTTCTTTCCATCCGTCTGTAGCAGTCTTCTTTATATTTCATCCATTCTTCTATCGTTTTCTCTAGAACTTTGCCAGCAACGCTCTGCAAAACGAGAAATCAAGAAGTGACAATCTGACAACAGGGAAATCCGGAGATTTGCTACAATTGTATCCAACCAAGTCAACAGTCTATCTGCAATTTACCTGCACTGATACATTGTAACAAACTGTCAACACTGAGAAATGTTGATATATTTAACTCGTAGAGAACTGTGAAGACCGAGTACAACTGTAGCAAACCCTCAGCTGTGAGAAGAGATAGATCATTTCAGAGTTTAGATATAAATCACAATTGATACAAATACGATCATAGCCGAAAGTGTTGACACCCTTGAAATTGTTCCAGAAAATGAATTGTTTCTCCCAGAAAATTATTGCAATTTCTCATGTTTTGTTATACACCTGTTTATTTCCATTGTGTGTTTTGTAACAACACAAACTGAGAAAAAAGGCAAATTGGACATAATTCCACACAAAACCCAGACAAAATTGAAGGCGCCTTCTCCTAACAGTCATTTTAAGATCCCTCCAAAGGTGATCAGCGGATTGCTGCCACTTCAGAACTCTACAACGCTTTGTTTCCTTCCATTTCTGGTGCTTCTTGAAGTATATTGGGGGCCATTGTCCTGCTAGAAGACCCATGACCAAAGACGCAAGCCCATCTTTCTGACACTGGGCACTACATTGCGACCCAAAATCCTTTGGTAGTCTTCAGATTTCATGATGACTTGCACACAGACAAGGCACCCAGTGCCAGAGGCAGCAAAACAACCTCAAAACATCTTTGAACCTCCACCATATTCGACTGTAGGTACTGTTTTTTTTTTTTCTTTATAGGCTTCATTCCGTTTTCAGAAAATCGAAAGATATGCTTGAAGAAAAAGCTCCATCTTGGTCTCATCTGTCCACAAGATGCTTTCCCAGGAGGATTTTATCTTACTCACATTTTGGCAAACTGCAGTCTAGCTTTTTTATGTGGGGGTCCTCTTGGGTCTCTTGCCATAGTGTTTTATGTAATTCAATTGTCGATGGACAGTCCGCACTGACACTGATGCACCTGAGCCTGCAGGAGAGCTTGAATTTCTTTGGATCTTGATTGGGGCTGCTTATCGACCATCTGGACTATCCTGTATTTCAACCTTTCATTGATTTTTTTTTTTCTTCTGCTGTTCACACCCAGGTAGATTAGCTACAGTGCCATGGGTTGTAAAGTTCTTGAATATGTTGCGCACAGAGGACAAAACAACATCAAGATCTCTGGAGATGGACTTGTAACCTTGAGATTGTTAATATTTTTGAAGAATTTTGGTTCTCAAGTATTCAGAATGTTCTCTTCTTTCTGTTCTCCATGCTTAGTGTGGCACGCACAGACACACAATGCAAAGATGGAGTCAACTTCTCCCCTTTTTATCTGGTTTCAAGTTTGATTTTCATATTGCCCACACCTGTTACTTGCCACAGGTGAGTTTGAACGAGCTTCACATGCCTGAAACAACATTGTTTATCCATAATTGTAGAAAGATTCCAGACCATTTTTGGAGTTTAGTTTGAAATTATATCCAATTTGTGTTTTGTTTTGTTTTCTCTTTTTTTTTTGTGTTGTCCCAATACCACAAAGGAAATAAACGTGTATAACGAAATATGTGTAATTGTAATAAATTTCTGGGAGAAATACTTAATTTTCTGGAACAATTTCAAGGGTGCCAACACTTTTGGCCGTACTCATTACTGTATACCTGCTTCTCAGTCGAGAGCCACAGGTTTCCATAATAGAATGTTCTCATTTACTGACAGCAAAGTTCTTGAAAATGGTTGGGACTGTTAAAAACTTGTAGAACATTTACATTTATACAAACATTAAGCTTTATTACTCATAAACTGTAAAATCCCTTTATATTGCACCAGTCATTTCAGGCCACTGTTCAGAATTTGCTGCCATGTGTGTACATGAGGAAAATAACACTATTTCTTGCCATTATATGACTTGTATCCAGCATTTTCCTCTGTTTTCCACTCTGCAGACCCTGTCTCCAATTTTCAGTTGTCTTTGTGCTAGTGAAAGGAGACTAGCTGCCATGATGTCTCCTATACAAAGCACACACTTACATTAAGGATTTCTGCTTTCCTGTAGCAGATGTACAGAGGATATTATACAGTAGGACTGAGCAGTGTAGCTGTGAATACAGCTGTTGAGAAACATAAAACACTAATAGGCAGCAGCAGCAGCAGCATGGAAAACATTATACATCAGGACTGAGCGGTATAGCCATGAATACAGTTCATGGGCAAAATCAAATACTAAGAAGCAGCATGTAGAACAGAATAAAACATGAATGAGCATTGTAGCAGTGAATACAACTCGGGAGAGATAAAACACTAAAAGGGAGCAACAGTGGCATGGAAAACATTATACATCAGGACTGAGCAGTATAGCCATGAATACAGTTCATGGGTGAAATAAAATACTAAGAAGCAGCATGTAGTCCAGTATAAAACATGAATGAGCAGTGTAGCAGTGAATACAACTAGGGTGAGATAAAACACTTACTAAAAGGAAGCAGCAGTGGCATGAAGGACATTATACATAAGGACTAAGAGTAGCTGTGAATACAGCTTATGAGTGAGATAAAATATTTACTAATGGGCAGCAGAAGTATATAGTACATTATACATCAGGACTGAGCAGTGTAGCTGTGAATACAGCTCATGAGTGTGATAAAACACTTATTAAAAAGGAGCAGCAGTGGCATGAAGAACATTATATATAAGGACTAAGCAGTGTAGCTGTGAATACAGCTCATGAGTGAGATAAAATATTTACTAATGACAGCAGAGGTATGGAGTACACTATACATCAGGACTGAGCAGTGTAGCAGTGATTATAGCTCATAAAAGGCAGTAGCAATACTTGTGTGTTTGTGTCTCATTCTCTGCTTCTCTCTCTCAGCTCCTATCGTTTCCTTTCACCTCCCCTCTGCATAGTTTTTCAAAAGGGAGCTGTAATATGATTCCGTAGTTCAGCGGAGGGGGCGAAGAAGTGGCTCATAAGTGTAGAAAGAAGCATATTTCTTTGTTAAAATATATTATAAAGTTTCTTATCCTCGCTTGTACTACTGATATATGTAAAGTTTGTTAAAAGGAATGTGACCTATAAGTAGATAAGTAGAATAGTGGAAGAAGAGGAAAGTAAGAGAGAAGCAAGGAAGATACCGCAGGGACCGGCGTGATATTTTTAGATCCCAATCCGCATTCTTATTTCTCTCATCTCAAGTGATAGAAGATGTGATTGTGTTTGAGAGGAAGGTCATTAAGACTAATAAATATAATTATAGAAAGCTCATCCTGAATTAATTGCTCCTTCGCGGTGGGAAACTGAGAATCACATGATGAAGATAGAAAACAAGAAAAGTGTTGTTGTTGCATTGTATAGAAGTATAATTTGGCACTGTATTGTAGTATTTTGTATTTTTGGGAGCTTTGTTTAATAGCCGTATGCTATACCGTATGCCGGCCCAGTATAGCAGTATTATGTAGACACCTTATTGTAGTAGGTTATTATTGTGCCCTCTGTGTTGTTGCTGTTGTTGTTGTTGCTGTTATTATTTGGGCACTGTATTGAAGTAAAATTTGGCACTTAGGTACCATATATAAGTTTTATATAGGCTCTATAAAGTATTATTACTTGTGCACCATGTAGTGGTATTATTTAAAAACTTTACAGAATAATTTTTAGTCACTGTATAGCAGTATAACGTGGGTTATGTAGTCGTATTGTATGGGTGCAGTACTATTACATGCGCTCTGCTCAGAGATGTTAGTTGGGCTCTGTATAAAGCTATTATGTTGACAAAGTATGGTGGCACTATTTAGGCACTATACAGTGGTATATTGTGGTAACATTTTTGCAATTTATAGTGAATTATTCTGCACTCTGTACTGATATTATTTAATATGAAAAAAACACAAACAAGTTTGTAAGCCAGCTCACCGTTAATGAACGCAGGTGCAGGGAACTCCGCTTGCAGGAAGTCGAGTAAGATCCACAGAACAAAAGAAAAAATTGAGTTCCAGCTCCGTAAAACATCCAGAAGTTTATTTAGTCCAACATTAAAAATAAGACACATGCTCCCTAGCATGTGATAACTCCCAAAGAGAGGGGCACACGGCAACGCGTTTCGATCCTAAGATCTTTTTCAAAGCCATGTCTAGATCAGTTTGAGTTCCTGCTATATATGGGAACCCACCAATCAAATTTGATTATTGTATCACATGATAAGTTAAAACGTCATACTAAAACCATCAGTAATATATATAGACAAATATAAAATATTCACCCTATGTTTAGCAATAATGCAGCATAGTCTCTACACGTTTATTAAGACCCATCGGATATCTAGTATTGAGATGAAATATCCAATACGCCTCCCTGGTAAGGAGACGTCTTCTCATATCACCGCCTCGCCGAGGCACATTGACCTGCTCTATAGCTTGGACCTGAAAACTTGCCGTACTACGTGCATGACAATTGACAAAATGTCTGGAAGCAGCTGATATATTTCTGTTGTTATTAGCTATATTGTTAATATCATATAAATGTTCTCGAACGCGGGTTTTTAATTTCCTTGATGTGCACCCGATATATGATACATTACATATATTGCAATCTATTTTATATATCAAGTTTAAGGAGTTGCAATTTATATACTGCTTAATATTAAATTTAATTGTTTTTTCCATATTCTGAAAAGTTTTAGTTACTAAAGCATGTTTGCATGTACTGCAGTTGTTAGTGCCGCATCTATAAAAACCCGGATAGTTTAACCATGTTTTTTTCTGTTCCCTTGTGTGCATCTGAAATAAACTGGGGGATATTTGGCTTCCTATACTTGGAGCCCTTCTAGATACTACATTGATGCCTGATTTTAAAATGCTTTGTAGTTGTTGATCCTCATATAGTACCGGTAAATATCTGTGAATGATATTTTTTAGTTCATTGTATTGGGGACTATATTGGAAACATATATAGGGTTTTATAATCCTATTTGAGTCTATCTTTTTTTCCGCTGTTATAAGATTTGTCCGATCTTTTTTTTCTACTATTTTTTTTGCCCTATTTATTGCCCAATTAGGATATTTCCGTTTTTTTAGTTTGTTTTCAATTTGCCTATATTCACCCTGAAGATCTTCTGCTACAGAGCAATTTCTTTTTATTCTGGTGAACTCTCCTACTGGGATTGCCTTGATAGTATGCTTATTATGACTACTCCCCGCATGTAATATAGTGTTACCACTAACTGGTTTATAGTGCGTTTTAGTGATAACCTTCTGATTGGCAACACCACTCAATTCCAAATCCAAGAAAACAATTGTGGTGCTATTCATTTTATATGTAAATTTAATATTATGATCGTTATTATTCAGATAATCCACAAATTGTGGTATGGCAGATGCATCCCCCCTCCACATGATGAGGGTGTCGTCTATGTATCTGCCATACCACAAGATGTCATCCGCATATGGGTTGCCCTCAGAAAACACATATTCCAGTTCCCAGTAAGACATGACTAGATTGGCTAGGGAGGGTGAGTATTTGGCCCCCATTGCCACTCCCGTTTTCTGTACATAAAATTGACTATCAAATAGAAAAAAATTATTAGACAACAAGAATTGAATCACATCTAGCAGGTAATTAGTCAAGTCCATGGAAAAACCACTAAATTTAATAAGATGGTATTGTATTGCCTTTAGAGCCAGCTGATGGGGAATGCACGTATAGAGAGAAACGACATCACAGGAAACCCATGAATAATTGTCTTGCCATATTTTACTGTCCATAATTCTCAGGACTTCCTTTGAATCTCTTATATATCCCGGGGTCCGTTTTACTAACAGTTGAAGAAGAGAGTCAACCCACTGGCATAGTTTTTCGTTGCATGATCCTACACCCGACACAATTGGTCGCATGGGTGGAATCCCTTCTTTTTTGTGTATCTTTGGAACCCCATATATAATGGGGATAATAGGATTCTCTACCATTAAGTACTCTGTCTGTTTTTTAGTGAGTACTCCTAGGCTTTGACCCTCCTTAATGATTACATCCCTCTTTTTCATAATTGCGTTGGATGGGTTAGATTTTAATTTCTCATAAGTTTTAGAGTCAGATAATAGTTCGATCATTTTATTGTGGTAATCTAGTGTATTTAACACTACCACCACTCCCCCCTTATCTGACATTTTGATGGTAATATCTGTCATGTTTTTCAGTTCTCTTAATGCTTTTTGAAAATTTCTAGATATGTTGTTGTTATTTCTGGTATCATTATTTTGATGTTCATTATATAGCTGTCTAAGTTCTTTTTCAACACTCTCCTGAAAACGATCCATACATTCCGATCTATTCTGGAGTGGATAGAAGTACGGGTTTTTTGTTTTAAATTCCTCGGATACATCAATTTTATTTAAATCTGATACTCCTTCATTATTAAGATCCTGTAACATGACTAATGTCAATTGCTCTGTAAAATCCATATCAGCATATTCATTCGTTATTTCAGTAGCAATAGGATCATCTATTAGTTGAGTATTCTCCTCTAGTTTTTGTTCCTGTAAGAAATGTTTTTTAATAGTCAAATTTCGGATAAATTTATTTACATCCATAATGGTTGTGAATAAATCGAAGTTTTGGTCTGGCACAAAATTGAGACCCAGAGATAATACTTGGGTTTGATTCTCAGTCAAAGACCTACTAGATAAGTTTAATACATTGGTAAAATTGTCTATTTCCTGTGGAACTTTTTGTTGCGAGTTGTCATTCCTTCCTCGTTTATGTTTTCTGCCCCCCCGCCTCCTGCGTTTTTTGCCTGGCGGTAATTGTGTTTAGGGGTAGGCATCCCTTTATCATTAGAGGAAATATCCGATGTATTACTCTGATTGTCAGATGAATCCGGGTCTGAAGATGTGAAATAAACGTGCGATTTGGTTCTTTTTCTATAGTTGCTGCGTTTTTGGTGAGACTGGCTCTGCTTCAGTATGGATTTAGGGGTTCCATTAGTGTTAGTCCATTTGCCCCATTCATAGACCATGTTTGCTTGATAATCATTAGAGTCTCTAGTAAATTTTCTTTTTTTTCTTTCCATAATTAATTCCTCCAGGGCAGCTACTTTTTCTTTTATTTTCGTCATTGATGAATCATATGATGTATTAGATTTATGTTCCATCAGCGTAGCGTTTATTTCCTCCATTTCTTGCTGTATATCCTTTAGTTTTATTTCCTCATATTTAATGATCAATTTCATGAGGTTACTGGAGCAATTACTTAAGATAGAGTTCCATTCCTCCGAAAACTGTTCAGAGTATATGGTCGTTGGTAGTTTCTTAATACGTAGCCCCCTGGGGATCATCTCTTTTGATATATAATTTTTCAAAGTGGTCTGATCCCACCATACTTTAGTTTCCAACATCATAGTGGTCTCCAACTTATTCAAATTATCATACAAAGCATTATTCTTTGATATATCCATTTGCTGAATAGAAAACACTTGTGCAGCTTTTTGAAGCCGGTCTCTAGGTATATCCGTAGCCATGCTACTATATAGAGTGAACAGGCACCCTCTCGTTTACGGGAGTATAAATGAGTCCTATGTATTTATATAGTAACATACACACATGTGCATAGGGAGCTTAACGGGGGCACGGCAATCCAGCAATAAACTAATATGAAAAAAACACAAACAAGTTTGTAAGCCAGCTCACCGTTAATGAACGCAGGTGCAGGGAACTCCGCTTGCAGGAAGTCGAGTAAGATCCACAGAACAAAAGAAAAAATTGAGTTCCAGCTCCGTAAAACATCCAGAAGTTTATTTAGTCCAACATTAAAAATAAGACAGATGCTCCCTAGCATGTGATAACTCCCAAAGAGAGGGGCACACGGCAACGCGTTTCGATCCTAAGATCTTTTTCAAAGCCATGTCTAGATCAGTTTGAGTTCCTGCTATATATGGGAACCCACCAATCAAATTTGATTATTGTATCACATGATAAGTTAAAACGTCATACTAAAACCATCAGTAATATATATAGACAAATATAAAATATTCACCCTATGTTTAGCAATAATGCAGCATGGTCTCTACACGTTTATTAAGACCCATCGGATATCTAGTATTGAGATGAAATATCCAATACGCCTCCCTGGTAAGGAGACGTCTTCTCATATCACCGCCTCGCCGAGGCACATTGACCTGCTCTATAGCTTGGACCTGAAAACTTGCCGTACTACGTGCATGACAATTGACAAAATGTCTGGAAGCAGCTGATATATTTCTGTTGTTATTAGCTATATTGTTAATATCATATAAATGTTCTCGAACGCGGGTTTTTAATTTCCTTGATGTGCACCCGATATATGATACATTACATATATTGCAATCTATTTTATATATCAAGTTTAAGGAGTTGCAATTTATATACTGCTTAATATTAAATTTAATTGTTTTTTCCATATTCTGAAAAGTTTTAGTTACTAAAGCATGTTTGCATGTACTGCAGTTGTTAGTGCCGCATCTATAAAAACCCGGATAGTTTAACCATGTTTTTTTCTGTTCCCTTGTGTGCATCTGAAATAAACAGTTTATTTCAGATGCACACAAGGGAACAGAAAAAAACATGGTTAAACTATCCGGGTTTTTATAGATGCGGCACTAACAACTGCAGTACATGCAAACATGCTTTAGTAACTAAAACTTTTCAGAATATGGAAAAAACAATTAAATTTAATATTAAGCAGTATATAAATTGCAACTCCTTAAACTTGATATATAAAATAGATTGCAATATATGTAATGTATCATATATCGGGTGCACATCAAGGAAATTAAAAACCCGCGTTCGAGAACATTTATATGATATTAACAATATAGCTAATAACAACAGAAATATATCAGCTGCTTCCAGACATTTTGTCAATTGTCATGCACGTAGTACGGCAAGTTTTCAGGTCCAAGCTATAGAGCAGGTCAATGTGCCTCGGCGAGGCGGTGATATGAGAAGACGTCTCCTTACCAGGGAGGCGTATTGGATATTTCATCTCAATACTAGATATCCGATGGGTCTTAATAAACGTGTAGAGACTATGCTGCATTATTGCTAAACATAGGGTGAATATTTTATATTTGTCTATATATATTACTGATGGTTTTAGTATGACGTTTTAACTTATCATGTGATACAATAATCAAATTTGATTGGTGGGTTCCCATATATAGCAGGAACTCAAACTGATCTAGACATGGCTTTGAAAAAGATCTTAGGATCGAAACGCGTTGCCGTGTGCCCCTCTCTTTGGGAGTTATCACATGCTAGGGAGCATCTGTCTTATTTTTAATGTTGGACTAAATAAACTTCTGGATGTTTTACGGAGCTGGAACTCAATTTTTTCTTTTGTTCTACTGATATTATTTGGCTCTGTATTGTGGTATGATTTGGGCACTGTGTATGGAAACTACATCCAAACACAGTTGGTTCTAACCTTCCTATAAATACAGGCTTTACCATGTTATTAGCCATAGGTAAGTGTTCACACTAGGCAGACAGGTTAGTTACCCATCCGTTCTGAGATTACCTTGACGTTTGGTGGATGGGCTCACAACTTTTGGCCAAATCTTGTGCTAAGAATCTCATGTGTTTTTTCATATATTTCCCAAGCCATTATGCTATTCACATTTCATATATTGCACATTTCCTTGCCTTAGCACAGTACATTTTGAGTGCAGCCATTGATCTATTTGCAGTATTTTTATATACAATATGGGCTCCAAGTAGCAGTATTTTTAGAAATAATATGGGCTCCATATTGCAGTATTTTATATAATATGGGCTCCATATTGCAGTATGTTTTATATATAATATGGCTCCACATTGCAGTATGTTTTATATATAATATGGCTCCATATTGAAGTATGTTTTATATAAAATATGGCTCCATATTGCAGTATTTATATATATATATATATATATATATATATATATATATATATATATATATAATATTGGCTCCATATTGCAGTATTTTACATAATATGGGCTCCATATTGCAGTATTTTTTTATATATAATATGGCTCTATATTGCAGTATTTCTATGCATAATATGGGCTCCATATTGCAGTATTTTTAAATATAATATGGGCTCCATATTGCAGTGTTTTTTATATATATATAATATGGCTCCATGTTGCAGTATTTTTATATATAATATGGGCTCCATATAGCAGTATTTTATATATACACTCACTGGCCACTTTGTTAGGTACACCTGTCCAACTTCTTGTTAACACTTAATTTCTAATCAGCCAATCACATGGCGGCAACTCAGTGCATTTAGGCATGTAGACATGGTCAAGACAATCTCCTGCAGTTCAAACCGAGCATCAGTATGGGGAAGAAAGGTGATTTGAGTGCCTTTGAACGTGGCATGGTTGTTGGTGCCAGAAGGGCTGGTCTGAGTATTTCAGAAACTGCTGATCTACTGGGATTTTCACGCACAACCATCTCTAGGGTTTACAGAGAATGGTCCGAAAAAGAAAAAAAATCCAGTGAGCGGCAGTTCTGTGGGCGGAAATGCCTTGTTGATGCCAGAGGTCAGAGGAGAATGGGCAGACTGGTTCGAGCTGATAGAAAGGCAACAGTGACTCAAATCGCCACCCGTTACAACCAAGGTAGGCCTAAGAGCATCTCTGAACGCACAGTGCGTCGAACTTTGAGGCAGATGGGCTACAGCAGCAGAAGACCACACCGGGTACCACTCCTTTCAGCTAAGAACAGGAAACTGAGGCTACAATTTGTACAAGCTCATCGAAATTGGACAGTAGAAGATTGGAAAAACGTTGCTTGGTCTGATGAGTCTCGATTTCTGCTGCGACATTCGGATGGTAGGGTCAGAATTTGGCGTAAACAACATGAAAGCATGGATCCATCCTGCCTTGTATGGAGCATCTTTGGGATGTGCAGCCGACAAATCTGCGGCAACTGTGTGATGCCATCATGTCAATATGGACCAAAATCTCTGAGGAATGCTTCCAGCACCTTGTTGAATCTATGCCACGAAGAATTGAGGCAGTTCTGAAGGCAAAAGGGGGTCCAACCCGTTACTAGCATGGTGTACCTAATAAAGTGGCCGGTGAGTGTATAATATGGGCTCCATATAGCAGTATGTTTTATATATAATACGGCTCCATTTTGCAGTATTTTTATATATAATATGGGCTCTATATTGCAGTATTTATATATATATATATATATATATATATATATATATATATATATATATATATATTTATATATATATATATATATATATATATATATATATATATATATATATATATATATAGGCTCCATATTGCAGTATTTTTATATATAATATGGGCTCCATATTGCAGTATTTTTATATATAATATGGGCTCCATATTGCAGTATTTTTATATATAATATGGGCTCCATATTGCAGTATTTTTATATATAATATGGGCTCCATATCGCAGTATTTTTATATATAATATGGGCTCCATATCGCAGTATTTTATATATATATATTATGGGCTCCATATCGCAGTATTTTATATATATATATTATGGGCTCCATATTGCAGTATTTTTATATATAATATGGGCTCCATATTGCAGTATTTTTATATATAATATGGGCTCCATATCGCAGTATTTTTATATATAATATGGGCTCCATATCGCAGTATTTTATATATATATATTATGGGCTCCATATCGCAGTATTTTATATATATATTATGGGCTCCATATTGCAGTATTTTTATATATAATATGGGCTCCATATCGCAGTATTTTTATATATAATATGGGCTCCATATCGCAGTATTTTATATATATATTATGGGCTCCATATTGCAGTATTTTTATATATATAATATGGGCTCCATATTGCAGTATTTTCATATATAATATGGGCTCCATATACTGTATATTATGGGCTCCATATCGCAGTATTTTATATATATATTATGGGCTCTATATTGCAATATGGAGCCCATAGTATATATAAAAATATGCAATATTTTTAAGCACTGTATAATTGTATTTTTGTGTTATTAAATCTTAAAATGTTAAATTCTTTGACAATTAGAATGCTTTACTAATGATTTTCTACTCCATATCAGGGTAACTATCTCTCACTCACGTATTTATTTATTTTTTTTGAAAGGTGACGTATTTGCCATTAGTTTATTTTGCAGCTTTTGTTACTCTGTTCTAATACTTGTTGAATGCTTGTTAAAAAAAATCCCAAAAATATAATGCATTTTTTAATTCTATTTTCCGATTACACAAAAGTAATATTCATCGTTTCCTGCATTTTATTGTCCCATTAAAATAACATTCATCTTCGAGCTCTGCACAGTACATTGCGTTCTGTGCTCCGCGTACGGCTCGCACCTGATGTCTTCCTTTGTATATAAGGACTTTATATAAAAACAAGCCATGAAAGAAGTATGACAACACAATGCCATCATGTAGTTTTCTGTATGAAAAGACCATTGCTAAGAAACTACCTGAAAAGGGTTGGTATATTATTAGGAAAAATTTTCCTTTTATTTTGCAAACAGCGCCACTCTCGTCCATGGGCTGTGTCAGGTACTGCAGCTTATTTTAATTTGTGTCATTGGGGCTGCTGCTCCCCATATTGAAGTCTTCCTCAGGGAGGATTTAATTATTTGTGCAAACTTCACTGTGTCCATGTAAACTGTGGGACTTCCAGGAACTTAAAGGGAATCTGTCACCTGGTTTTGCCACCTAATCTGATAGCAGCATTTTGTAGGGGCAGAGACCCTGATTCTAGCGATGTGTCACTTACTGAGCTACTTGCTGTAGTTTTGATAAAAATCACTATTTTGTCAGCAATATATTATCACTAAGAGGACTAGTAAACCTGCTGCCAGGAAGTCCAGCCACGCCCCCACCACTGATTGGCATCTTTCTGCCCATACACAGATGGCGTCCAATCAGTGATGTGGGCGGGGTTATACAGAGCTCAGGATTCAGAGAACTGGTAGATCTGCAGCAGATAAAACAGTGATTTTATCAAAACTACAGTATGCAGCCCTGTAAGTGATACATCGCTAGAATCAGGCTGTCTGGCCCTACATTATGGTATTCTTATGGGGATAGAAAAAAAACCTGGTGATATATTCCCTTTAAAAGGTCAAAGGGTTTTGCAGCATATCAGACATGGAGAGACGCTGCTGCGCGCTGTGCGGGAGGGCTGTCAAAGCAACTGTTCAACACATGGTAGATATCGTGCACCTGTCCGATGAATGAAAACAGGACATTCTCACTGGCAGAGTGGGTGGCAGAGAGGCTCGGCATCGGCCTATTTAAAGGGGTTGTTCACTACTTGGATAAAACTTTCTTAAATGCCCAAGTCCCCATGTAAATGTTATACTCCCCTCCCTTACCGGAGCCATTCCTGTGATGCGGTGCAATGTCACGTGAGAGCTGCAGCCAATCAGTGGCCCCCATTCCGATGCAGTAGTAAAGCAGCAACCAATCATTGGCCGCTGATTGACTGCAGCGTTTAAACAACAAAAAAATGGCATTTTAACAAGGGTGTGAATACTTTTTATATTCACTGTATATTTTAGGCATATTTTATGTAGGTAGAGCATAGAGGAAAATCTATTTAATTCCACAAAGGTGAACAAGTCAGAAAATGTAGGAGAATGTCATGTTTGCGCCTTAGTTCTCTTACCCATTTTTTTTTTTTTCATTTGTCTTTCTGCTATTTGCAGGATCATCGTCCGCCTCCTTGACTTTCACAATGGCAGCTTCCCAGGGGAGAAGAAGCCGACGTGTTATTCAGTTCTGAATATAGCGCAGGATGAAACCAGAAGGTGGACGTCCTGCGTGATAGCATCTACCTGACCTGCTCTATGTCCGAGGCCGATCAATATTACGTGCCAAGTCGGCTCCTACGCACATGCGGCAGCTGTCTCGCAACGGGCTTGCTTCTAATATTGGCAGATCTGATATCCGACATGTCACATAGAAAGGAGCACATCATAGACTGTAACACATTAATCTACAGCTTCACTGCCGTCCATTAGGACAGGTTCAGAAGAGCATCGGAAAAATCATCCATGTATCATCCAGATATCTGTTTTTTTACACCCATATGGCATCCATTTTTATACACCAGAAGTAGGGTTTTGGTACCAAACATGAACTTTAGTCCAAGTTTGGGTCGGGTACCAGAATTTGAACCAGAACCCCATTGAAAACAATGTAGACCCAAACTTTGGAGCATGAAAATCTCTCTCCATTCCTCACCCAATGAAGTCCATGTTCGGTGTTTAGGATCGGACACTAACTGTCCAGTACGAACCCTGAAGTTCAGCGGTGAGAAGAGAGTGAAGTCTGTGCTCGCTATGGCACAGAGGTTTCTCAAAGTTGTCAATTAAGACTCCTTGGCAAGCGTCCCGATTAAATCATCTTAGCTAGGATGGTGGAAACATGCTTTTCTCCCCCAAATCGTACATGTTCTTAGACAACCAGGAGATCCTAGATGTTTCCCTCCATTCACAACTTTTCTGCCAACAGAGGTGAGAAGTCTTCTGACTCCAGAAGATCCAAAGATTCAAGTCGAAACCTTCGTGACTTGCCTGCTCCAAGGCCGCTAACCTCTCTTCTAAGACCTCCTGTGCATCAAGGTCTTCTCTGATGCGAAACATCCCCTCAGGTTGGGGAACGTCGTCTATCCTTCGGAAATGCTCGGCTTGCTCACGTGGATGTTGTATCCATGGGTCACAAGATAGAGTTCTCCTCCCTGCTCCATCACATCCTTCGCTTCTTGCACTTAGCATAACATGTCTTTCTCATTGACTACATTGGGGCACAGAGATCCCACCCTGTTCTTATGCATTTTCGGGGTCAGTTCCGGCTGCCTTTGGACATTGTTCAACAATTTTTTTTTCTTATTAAGGCAGGGCTGATTACTCGTTAGGCCTCTCTAGAGTAACTATGCTCTCTGTGACCCCTATTTATACACCCTGTACAAAGCAAATTTTTCACTTTTTTTGTTCCCCATTGTACATACATTACAGCAATTTAAGCAATAAAATGTACAAGAAAAACAAACACAAAACATACCCTCCCCCATTGGGAACAAAAACAAAAATGTAATACAAAATGTTTACTACTATTGTCTCATGTGTATACATAACTAATGTAAATTAGTATACAGAGTAATAAATGTTATCATAAAAGAGACAATTTGAATGTATTTAACCCCTTGATGGCATAGGACTTACAGGGTGCGATATATGCCGTATCCCTGTTTTTGATGCAGGCTCACAAGCCGAGCCCGCATCTTTTCTTGAACATAATTGCTGTGCTATACAGCCATCATCTATCTGTAACAGCCACGGGTGGAGTGGCGCTCTGCCCGTGGCTTTTAACCTGTTAAGGGGGCACAGCCGTGACCTGATCGCGGGAAGTTGATGGATTGCCATTACAGCCAAGGGTCTGCTGAAGACTTCCGTGCTACATATAGCACAAGCGATCAGATAATTGCAGGTTCAAGTCCCCTAAGGGGACTAACAAATGCAGTAAAAAGTAAGTCTAAGGCGGGCTGTCTCACCTAAATCACCTATGCAGTCTTGGGGGGCAACTTGTGGAGAGGGGCGACTCTAGGGTCCCGGAAGAGCTCCGAGCCTACCCGTCATACGGGTGCCGTCCTAACCGTAACATCAGGGAGGGACAGAGGATTAGCAGAACATCATCTAATCGAGTTGTGAGGGAACTTAAGAAACAGACACAACAGTTGTGGGGACTTTCTGTAAGCACAGCAGGGAAGGACCGCAACACATAGCGCAAGAAGGAAGGCACAGATTTCCACCTGTTAAGAGAACTCTGGAGGTGCCATTGGACCGGCCGGACTTGCGAAGCCTGGTTATCCGGACTGGGGACCCAGAGATCTTCAGTAAAGAGGTAAAGAGACTGCAACCTGGTGTCCTCGTTATTTACTGCACCGCACCACCACTACCATCATTTACATCTATTATTTACTGTACGCCCCTCGGCAGGGTCACGGACCGGGCCTAGCCACCGTGACAACCCCAGAGCAGAGACTCAGAGGCCCGGTACCGGGTACCCCTCGGCCCTGCGGCAGTGGGGGCGCTGCAAACTTGGTGTCACGAACAGGATCTACTTAAGCCTGAAGAATCAGGTCATGTGTGCCTTGGAACTGTGATTTATTGTGCTTGGACTGTACTTTGTTGCAAGGACTGTGCTACGCCAATTGCCGCCAAAAGTTCCCGCCAAAACCGCCGCCATTGCAGCGCCACAGGGAGCGCAGAGGGAGAAGAAGGGCGTGCCATGGGAGGAGACTACCAGAGCGGCGCCAGAAGTAGCGACCGCCCCCTCCGACTCCTGCTGCGAGAGGACGACCCACCCAGCAACCGAGGAGAACGGCCCCCTGATTTGCAACGGCGGGAAGCGGGTGACAGAGAAGCTCGGTCCCGGAGAAATGGCGGAGTCAGGTGCATGCACTGCCACCGACTATCAGACAGCGATGATGAACAGCAAGTGCCTGAACGAGGAAGGAGCAATCCCGGCTTGCCCTCATCCACCAGAGGCGGACCCACGTCCACCGCAGCGGAAGGGCCTGAATTCCTTGGAACCGGCAACGGAGCTGAGCCTACCCATCCCGACCTCGGAGCCAGTGGAGGAGGAACCATGGAGGGCGGAGCCGCATCCAGAGACCGCAATGGAGGAGCCGCGGTCCGGGCTGCAGCCGACTCCAGTGTCCTCGTTGGTGGGCCGGATCGACATCGGTGGAATCACATCAGGCGCAGGTATGGAAGACGCTCCTGCTCCCCCGCTCGATCCCGCTCTCGCGACCGACCCTCACCTGTTGTGAATTTGGATTCTGGGCTCCCCCGGTGGCTACTGGTGGAATTGAACTGGTGTCTTCATCTTCTCTGTTCACCTGTTCCCATCAAGATGTGGGAGTCGCTATATAACCTTGCTGCTTTGTTAGTTGCTTGCCGGTCAACAATGTTATCAGAAGCCTCTCTGTGCTTGTTCCTGCTCCTAGACAACTACTAGATAAGTTGGACTCTTGTCCATGTTTGTTTTTGCATTTTTGTTCCAGTTCACAGCTGTAGTTTCGTTACTGTGTCTGGAAAGCTCTTGTGAACAGGAATTGCCACTCTGGTGTTATGAGTTAATGCCAGAGTTTTAAAGTAATTTCTGGATGGTGTTTTGATAGGGTTTTTAGCTGACCATGAAAGTGTCCTTTCTGTCTTCTGCTATGTAGTAAGTGGACCTCAAATTTGCTAAACCTATTTTCATACTACGTTTGTTATTTCTTCTTAACTCACCGCCAATACATTTGGGGTTCCCTGTGCCTGCGGGTCTTAATGAGTCCATGACAATGGCTATTCAGATCGATAGGCGTTTGCGGGAGCGCAAACCAGTGCACCATCTGGCGGTGTCCACTGAGAAGTCGCCAGAGAGTATGCAGTGTGATAGAATTCTGTCCCGAAGCGAGCGGCAGAATTTTAGACGGAAAAATGGGTTGTGTTTCTATTGTGGTGATTCTACTCATGTTATATCAGCATGCTCTAAACGCACTAAAAAGCTTGGTAAATCTGTTTCCATTTGCACCTCACCGTCTAAGTTTATTCTATCTGTGACCCTGATTTGCTCTTTGTCATCTATTACCACGGACGCCTATGTCGACTCTGGCGCCGCTTTGAGTCTTATGGATTGGTCCTTTGCCAAACGCTGTGGGTATGATTTAGAGCCTTTGGAGACTCCTATTCCTCTGAAGGGGATTGACTCCACCCCATTGGCTAATAATAAACCACAATACTGGACACAAGTAACTATGCGTATTAATCCGGATCACCAGGAGATTATTCGCTTTCTGGTGCTGTATAATCTACATGATGATTTGGTGCTAGGATTGCCTTGGCTGCAATCTCACAACCCAGTCCTCGACTGGAGAGCTATGTCTGTGTTGAGCTGGGGATGTAAGGGGGCTCATGGGGATGTACCTGTGGTTTCCATTTCATCATCTATTCCCTCTGAAATTCCTGAGTTCCTGTCTGACTATCGTGACGTCTTTGAAGAATCCAAGCTTGGTTCGTTACCTCCGCACCGAGAGTGCGATTGTGCCATAGATTTAATCCCGGGTAGTAAATACCCAAAGGGTCGTTTATTTAATCTGTCTGTGCCTGAACATGCTGCTATGCGAGAATATATAAAGGAGTCCTTGGAAAAGGGACATATTCGTCCATCGTCATCTCCCTTAGGAGCCGGTTTTTTCTTTGTGTCAAAAAAAGACGGCTCTTTGAGACCATGTATTGATTATCGGCTTTTGAATAAAATCACTGTTAAATATCAATACCCATTGCCGTTGCTGACTGATTTGTTTGCTCGCATAAAGGGGGCCAAGTGGTTCTCTAAGATTGACCTTCGTGGGGCGTATAATTTGGTGCGAATCAGGCAGGGGGATGAGTGGAAAACCGCATTTAATACGCCCGAGGGCCACTTTGAGTATTTAGTGATGCCTTTTGGTCTTTCAAATGCTCCGTCAGTTTTCCAGTCCTTTATGCATGATATTTTTCGCGATTATTTGGATAAATTTATGATTGTGTATCTGGATGATATTCTGATTTTTTCGGATGACTGGGACTCTCATGTCCAGCAAGTCAGGAGGGTTTTTCAGGTTTTGCGGTCTAATTCTTTGTGTGTGAAGGGGTCTAAGTGTGTTTTTGGGGTACAGAGGATTTCCTTTTTGGGATATATTTTTTCCCCCTCTTCCATTGAAATGGATCCTGTCAAGGTTCAAGCTATTTGTGATTGGACGCAGCCCTCTTCTCTTAAGAGTCTTCAGAAATTTTTGGGCTTTGCTAACTTTTATCGTCGATTTATTGCTGGTTTTTCGGATATTGCTAAGCCATTGACCGATTTGACTAAGAAGGGTGCTGATGTTGCTGATTGGTCCCCTGATGCTGTGGAGGCCTTTCGGGAGCTTAAGCGCCGTTTTTCCTCTGCCCCTGTGTTGCGTCAGCCTGATGTTGCTCTACCTTTTCAGGTTGAGGTCGACGCTTCTGAGATCGGAGCTGGGGCAGTGTTGTCGCAGAAAAGTTCTGACTGCTCCGTGATGAGGCCTTGTGCCTTCTTTTCCCGTAAATTTTCGCCCGCTGAGCGGAATTATGATGTTGGGAATCGGGAGCTTTTGGCCATGAAGTGGGCTTTTGAGGAGTGGCGCCATTGGCTTGAGGGGGCCAGACATCAGGTGGTGGTATTGACGGACCACAAAAATTTGATTTATCTTGAGACCGCCAGGCGCCTGAATCCTAGACAGGCGCGCTGGTCATTATTTTTCTCTCGGTTTAATTTTGTGGTGTCATACCTACCGGGTTCTAAGAATGTTAAGGCGGATGCCCTTTCTAGGAGTTTTGAGCCTGACTCGCCTGGTAACTCTGAGCCCACAGGTATCCTTAAGGATGGAGTGGTATTGTCAGCCGTTTCTCCAGACCTGCGGCGGGCCTTGCAGGAGTTTCAGGCGGATAGACCTGATCGTTGCCCACCTGATAAACTGTTTGTTCCTGATGATTGGACCAGTAGAGTAATCTCTGAGGTTCATTCTTCTGCGTTGGCAGGTCATCCTGGCATTTTTGGTACCAGGGATTTGGTGGCAAGGTCCTTCTGGTGGCCTTCCCTGTCACGAGATGTGCGAGGCTTTGTGCAGTCTTGTGACGTTTGTGCTCGGGCCAAGCCTTGTTGTTCTCGGGCTAGTGGATTATTGTTGCCCTTGCCTATTCCTAAGAGGCCTTGGACGCACATCTCGATGGATTTTATTTCAGATCTGCCTGTTTCTCAGAAGATGTCTGTCATCTGGGTGGTGTGTGACCGTTTCTCTAAGATGGTCCATTTGGTTCCTCTGCCCAAGTTGCCTTCTTCTTCCGAGTTGGTTCCTCTGTTTTTTCAAAATGTTGTTCGTTTGCATGGTATTCCTGAGAATATCGTTTCTGACAGAGGGACTCAATTCGTGTCTAGATTTTGGCGGGCATTCTGTGCTAGGATGGGCATAGATTTATCTTTTTCGTCCGCTTTCCATCCTCAGACGAATGGCCAGACCGAGCGGATTAATCAGACCCTGGAGACATATCTGAGGTGTTTTGTGTCTGCTGACCAGGATGATTGGGTTGCTTTTTTGCCATTGGCGGAGTTCGCTCTCAATAATCGGGCCAGCTCTGCCACTTTGGTGTCCCCGTTTTTCTGTAATTCGGGGTTTCATCCTCGATTTTCCTCTGGTCAGGTGGAATCTTCGGATTGTCCTGGAGTGGATGCTGTGGTGGAGAGATTGCATCAGATCTGGGGGCAGGTGGTGGACAATTTGAGGTTGTCCCAGGAGAAGACTCAGCTTTTTGCCAACCGCCACCGTCGTGTTGGTCCTCGGTTTTGTGTTGGGGATTTGGTGTGGTTGTCTTCTCGTTTTGTCCCTATGAGGGTCTCTTCTCCTAAGTTTAAGCCTCGGTTCATCGGCCCGTATAAGATATTGGAGATTCTTAACCCTGTTTCCTTCCGTTTGGACCTCCCTGCATCCTTTTCTATTCATAACGTTTTTCATCGGTCATTATTGCGCAGGTATGAGGTACCGGTTGTGCCTTCCGTTGAGCCTCCTGCTCCGGTGTTGGTTGAGGGTGAGTTGGAGTACGTTGTGGAGAAAATCTTAGACTCTCGTGTTTCCAGACGGAGACTCCAGTATCTGGTCAAGTGGAAGGGATACGGCCAGGAGGATAATTCTTGGGTGAATGCATCTGATGTTCATGCCTCTGATCTGGTTCGTGCCTTTCATAGGGCCCATCCTGATCGCCCTGGTGGTTCTGGTGAGGGTTCGGTGCCCCCTCCTTGAGGGGGGGGCACTGTTGTGAATTTGGATTCTGGGCTCCCCCGGTGGCTACTGGTGGAATTGAACTGGTGTCTTCATCTTCTCTGTTCACCTGTTCCCATCAAGATGTGGGAGTCGCTATATAACCTTGCTGCTTTGTTAGTTGCTTGCCGGTCAACAATGTTATCAGAAGCCTCTCTGTGCTTGTTCCTGCTCCTAGACAACTACTAGATAAGTTGGACTCTTGTCCATGTTTGTTTTTGCATTTTTGTTCCAGTTCACAGCTGTAGTTTCGTTACTGTGTCTGGAAAGCTCTTGTGAACAGGAATTGCCACTCTGGTGTTATGAGTTAATGCCAGAGTTTTAAAGTAATTTCTGGATGGTGTTTTGATAGGGTTTTTAGCTGACCATGAAAGTGTCCTTTCTGTCTTCTGCTATGTAGTAAGTGGACCTCAAATTTGCTAAACCTATTTTCATACTACGTTTGTTATTTCTTCTTAACTCACCGCCAATACATGTGGGGGGCCTCTGTCTCCTTTCGGGGTATTTCTCTAGAGGTGAGCTAGGACTAATATTTTCCTCTGCTAGCTTTATTTAGTCCTCCGGCTGGTGCTGGGCATCTAGAATCAACGTAGGCATGCTACCCGGCCACTGCTAGTTGTGCGTTAGGTTTAGCTCATGGTCAGCTCAGTTCCCATCTTCCAAGAGCTAGTTCATATATATGCTGATGCTATGTTCTCTTGCCATTGAGATCATGACACTCACCCCAGTAAAAGCCGCCTCCTCTCGGCAGAGTTAGTGGTGTTACCCCCCGACGCAATGGGGAAGCTGGTACCACCGCTGCCGACCAGGATGGGAGAACCCATAGACGTGGGCCCAGATGGGGTGATTCTCCAGTGGGACACCCCCCGGATTGGGCCAGATGGAGCTCGGGAGGAAGGTTCCACCCTTGCTGTGCTTACCTGGGAACAATACAAACAATGTTTGATTCTACATTGGAAAAGACAAAAAGAGGCAGAATTAACTGACCCACCGAGAGTACAACAACCGCCTCTTGCACGTGGTAGGGAAGACGTGGTAAAGTGGGGAACTGTGTTGGCCTTCCACCCGAAGAGGGGATGGGGCTCCATACAGGAACCGGGGCTACCAACTGACGTCTTCGTTACCAGCTGCAACGTGAAGACTCCCTGCTGCAGCCGAGATGGTGACCCATTGCAAAAGGGGGATCAGGTGACCTACACCCGTCATCGGAATGCATACGGATGGTACGCCCGGAACGTTCGCCGCTGTGAACTTGGGAGAGTGTCATCTGTTGCTTCAACCATGATGGAACCGGACGTGACAGATCTTACCAACATTGCCGCTGTACGTCTCATTGCAGCGACTGAACTGGCGGCTAGGGTCCGCCTTCAGGTTCAGACATCAGGTGGTCTGACCGCACCAAGGAAATCCACCAGTGACACTGGTGCGACATCAGCCGTGGAGCGAGGATTGAAGCCTGCGCAGTCAGAAGGGGTCCACTTTCGGCTGATGTCTTGTGATCTACTATGAGAATAAACCTCGATACCATGGAAATGTAAATAGTTAATTGTTCTACTGTTTTGCTGCTAAACCCGTCCAGGGTTAACTCTTAAAGGGATCCCCTTGTTGACCCGGGATCCCTATTGTTTTGTTTACTTCTTCTAAGTTTTGCACAAGTTTCCAGAACTGCCGCAATCATGAACAGTGCATGATACAAACTTTTTGTAAATAGTTTGCACCTTCTTAAAGGTGCTCCCTACTGGTTTTACTTAAAGAAAGACTCTTTGTGAAGATACCGCACCGGAGCCTTTGCTGAGTATGGACTGGTAGCTTGAGAAGATACGCTACCTCAAAAAGACTTGGTCCCCTCGTAAAAGGGGATGTTCACCTGTGTACTTACGAGTAATACTGCCTTAAAACAGTAAAGTGATAATGATGCCTTGAAAGAAAGTAATGCTGCTGATATGTACAAGTTATATGCAACTAACTCGTTGAAAGAAAGAAGTGTTTAATAATGTGTTCTGAGATAAAGTTAGAAGAAAGATGCAGTACACCCGTAGGGGTAGACATAGCGTCCTGCATATTTGTCAGTAAGAAAGTAATGATGGAAGTTTAACCCCTTCCCGACCCATGACGCCACGTAGGCGTCATTAAAACCTGTGCCAATCCGACCCATGACGCCTATGTGGCGTCATGGAAAGATCGCGTCCCTGCAGATCGGGTGAAGGGGTTAACTCCCATTTTACCCGATCTGCAGGCACAGGGGGAGTGGTACTTCAGCCCAGGGGGGGTGGCTTCACCCCCCCCGTGGCTACGATCGCTCTGATTGGCTGTTGAAAGTGAAACTGCCAATCAGAGCGATTTGTAATATTTCACCATGAAAACTGGTGAAATATTACAATCCAGCCATGGCCGATGCTGCAATATCATCGGCCATGGCTGGAAATACTGAAGTCACCCCCCCCACACCCACCGATCGCCCCCCCAGTCCTCCGTTATGGGGTCCGGTCCCCTCCGTCCGCCTGCCGGCTCCCCCGTCCTCCTGTACGCTCCCTCCTTGTTTGGATTCACCCCCCCTGTGGTCCGATTACCCCCCCTGTGCTCCGATCCACCCCCCCACCACCCCTTCATACTTACTGATCCTCCCGGTGTCCGTACGTCTCCTCGCTGGGCGCCGCCGTCTTCCAAAATGGCGGGCGCATGCTCAGTGCGCCCGCCGAATCTGCCAGCCGGCAGATTCCTTACAAGTACATTTTGATCGCTGTGGTAGGTTCTATCACAGCGATCAAAATAAAAAAAATAATAAATAAACCCCCCCCTTTATCACCCCCATAGGTAGGGACAATAATAAAATAAAGAAAATATATATATTTTTTTTTTTCGTTTTCCACTAGGGTTAGGGTTAGAACTAGGGGGGTAGGGTTAGGGGTAGGGTTAGGGTTACGGGTAGGGTTAGGGTTAGGGTTAGGGGTAGGGTTAGGGTTATGGCATGTGCACACAGTGCGGATTTGGCTGCGGATCCGCAGCGGATCCGCAGCGGATTGGCCGCGGATCCGCAGCGGATTGGCCGCGGATCCGCAGCGGATTGGCCGCGGATCCGCAGCGGATTGGCCGCGGATCCGCAGCGGATTGGCCGCTGCGAATTCGTAGCAGTTTTCCATCAGGTTTACAGTACCATGTACACCTATGGAAAACCAAATCCACTGTGCCCATGGTGCGGAAAATTCCGTGCAGAAACGCTGCGTTGTATTTTCCGCAGCATGTCAATTCTTTGTGCGGATTCCGCAGCGTTTTACACCTGTTGCTCAATAGGAATCCGCAGGTGAAATCCGCACAAAAAAACACTGGAAATCTGCTGTAAATCTGCAGGTAAAACGCAGTGCCTTTTACCTGCAGATTTTTCAAAAATCGTGCGGAAAAATCTCACACGAATCCGCAACGTGGGCACATAGCCTTAGGGTTAGGGTTGGAATTAGAGTTAGGGTTGGAAATAGGGCTAGGGTTGGAAATAGGGTTAAGATTAGGCTTGTGGTTAGGGTTACGGATAGGGTTAGGGGTGTATTGGGGTTACAGTTGTGGTTAGGGTTGGGATTAGGGTTAGGGTTGGGATTAGGGTTAGGGTTGGGATTAGGGTTAGGGTTGGAATTAGGGTTATGGGTGTGTTGCGGTTAGGGTTGTGGTTAGGGGTGTGTTGGGGTTAGGGTTGTGATTAGGGTTATGGCTACAGTTGGGATTAGGATTAGGGGTGTGTTGGGGTTAGTGTTGAAGTTAGAATTGAGGGGTTTTCACTGTTTAGGCACATCAGGGGTCTCCAAACGCAACATGGCGCCACCATTGATTCCAGCCATTCTTGCGTTCAAAAAGTCAAATGGTGCTCCCTCCCTTCCAAGCCCCAACGTGCGCCCAAACAGTGGTTTACCCCCACATTTGGGGTACCAGCGTACTCAGGACAAACTGGGCAACAACTGTTGGGGTCCAATTTCTCCTGTTACCCTTGCAAAAATAAAAAAATTACTTGCTAAAACATAATTTTTGAGGAAAGAACAATTATTTTTTATTTTCACGGCTCTGCGTTATAAACTTCTGTGAAGCACTTGGGGGTTGAAAGTGCTTATCACACATCTAGATAAGTTCCTTGGGGGGTCTATTTTCCAAAATGGGGTCACTTGTGGGGTGTTTCTACTGTTTAGGCACATCAGGGGCTCTGCAAATGCAATGTGACGCCCGCAGACCATTCCATCAAAGTCTGCATTTCAAATGCCACTACTTCCCTTCCGAGCCCCGGCATATGCCCAAACAGTGGTCTACCCCCACATATGGGGTATCAGCGTACTCACAACAAACTGGGCAACAAATATTGGGGTCCAATTTCTCCTGTTACCCTTGTGAAAATAAAAAATTGCTTGCTAAAACATCTTTTTTGAGGAAAGAAAAATGATTTTTTATTTTCACGGCTCTGCGTTGTAAACTTCTGTGAAGCACTTGGGGGTTGAACGTGCTCACCACACATCTAGATAAGTTCCTTGGGGGGTCTAGTTTCCAAAATGGGGTCACTTGTGGGGTGTTTCTACTGTTTAGGCACATCAGGGGCTCTGCAAATGCAATGTGATGCCCGCAGACCATTCCATCAAAGTCTGCATTTCAAATGCCACTACTTCCCTTCCGAGCCCCGGCATATGCCCAAACAGTGGTCTACCCCCACATATGGTGTATCAGCATACTCACAACAAACTGGGCAACAAATATTGGGGTCCAATTTCTCCTGTTACCCTTGTGAAAATAAAAAATTGCTTGCTAAAACATCTTTTTTGAGGAAAGAAAAATGATTTTTTATTTTCACGGCTCTGCGTTGTAAACTTCTGTGAAGCACTTGGGGGTTGAACGTGCTCACCACACATCTGGATAAGTTCCTTGGGGGGGTCTAGTTTCCAAAATGGGGTCAATTGTGGGGGGTTTCTACTGTTTAGGCATTTCAGGGGCTCTGCAAACGTAACATGATGCCCGCAGACCATTCCATCAAAGTCTGCATTCCAAAACATCACTACTTCCCTTCCGAGCCCCGGCACATGCCCAAACAGTGGTTTACCCCCACATATGGGGTATCAGCGTACTCAGGAGAAACTGGACAACAACTTTTGGGGTCCAATTTCTCCTGTTACTCTTGCGAAAATAAAAAATTCTGGGCTAAAAAATATTTTTGAGGAAAGGAAACACATTTATTATGTTCACGGCTCTGCGTTATAAACTTCTGTGAAGCACTTGGGGGTTCAAAGTGCTCACCACACATCTAGATAATTTCCCTTGGGGGTCTAGTTTCCAAAATGGGGTCACTTGTGGGGAGTTCCTACTGTTTAGGCACATCAGGGGCTCTGCAAACGCAACCTGACGCCCGCAGAGCATTCCATCAAAGTCTGCATTTCAAAACGTCACTACTTCCCTTCCGAACCCCGACGTGTGCCAAAACAGTGGTTTACCCCCACATATGGAGTATCAGCATACTCAGGAGAAACTGGACAACAACTTTTGCGGTCCAATTTCTCCTGTTACCCTTGGGAAAATAAAAAATTGTGGGCTAAAAAATCATTTTTGAGAAAAGAAAAATTATTTTTTATTTTCATGGCTCTGCGTTATAAACTTCTGTGAAGCACTTGGGGGTTCAAAGTGCTCATCACACATCTAGATTAGTTCCTTGGGAGGTCTAGTTTCCAAAATGGGGTCACTTGTGCGGGAGCTCCAATGTTTAGGCACACAGGGGCTCTCCAAACGCGACATGGTGTCCGCTAATGATTGGAGCTAATTTTCCATTCAAAAAGCCAAATGGCGTGCCTTCCCTTCCGAGCCCTGCCGTGCGCCCAAACAGTGGTTTACCCCCACATATGAGGTATCATCGTACTCAGGACAAACTGGACAACAACATTTGGGGTCCAATTTCTCCTATTACCCTTGGGAAAATAAACAATTCTGGGCTAAAAATCATTTTTGAGGAAAGAAAAATTATTTTTTATTTTCACGGCTCTGCGTTATAAACTTCTGTGAAGCACCTGGGGGTTATAAGTGCTCACTATGCATCTAGATAAGTTCCTTGGGGGGTCTAGTTTCCAAAATGGGGTCACTTGTAGGGGAGCTCCAATGTTTAGGCACACAGGGGCTCTCCAAACGCGACATGGTGTCCGCTAACGATTGGAGCTAATTTTCCATTCAAAAAGTCAAATGGCAAGCTTCCCCTTCCGAGCCTTGCCGTGCACCCAAACAGTGGTTTACCCCCACATATGAGGTATCGGCGTACTCAGGAGAAATTGCCCAACAAATTTTAGGATCCATTTTATCCTGTTGCCCATGTGAAAATGAAAAAATTGAGGCTAAAATAATTTTTTTGTGAAAAAAAAGTACTTTTTCATTTTTACGGAACAATTTGTGAAGCACCTGGGGGTTTAAAGTGCTCACTATCCTTCTAGATAAGTTCCTTTGGGGGTCTAGTTTCCAAAATGGGGTCACTTGTGGGGGAGCTCCAATGTTTAGGCACACGGGGGCTCTCCAAACGCGACATGGTGTCCGCTAAAGATTGGAGCCAATTTTTCATTGAAAAAGTCAAATGGCGCTCCTTCCCTTCCGAGCCCTGCCGTGCGCCCAAACAGTGGTTTACCCCCACATATGAGGTATCAGCGTACTCAGGACAAATTGGACAACAACGTCCATGGTCCAGTTTCTCCTTTTACCCTTGGGAAAATAAAAAAATTGTTGTTAAAATATCATTTTTGTGACTAAAAAGTTAAATGTTCATTTTTTACTTCCATGTTGCTTCTGCTGCTGTGAAACACCTGAAGGGTTAATAAACTTCTTGAATGTGGTTTTGAGCACCTTGAGGGGTGCAGTTTTTAGAATGGTGTCACTTTTGGGTATTTTCAGCCATATAGAACCCTCAAACTGACTTCAAATGTGAGGTGGTCCCTAAAAAAAATGGTTTTGTAAATTTTGTTGTAAAAATGAGAAATCACTGGTCAAATTTTAACCCTTATAACTTCCTAGCAAAAAAAAAAATTTGTTTCCAAAATTGTGCTGATGTAAAGTAGACATGTGGGAAATGTTATTTATTAACTATTTTGTGTCACATAACTCTCTGGTTTAACAGAATAAAAATTCAAAATGTGAAAATTGCGAAATTTTCAAAATTTTCGCCAAATTTCCGTTTTTTTCACAAATAAACTCAGAAATTATCGACCTAAATTTACCACTAACATGAAGCCCAATATGTCACGAAAAAACAGTCTCAGAATCGCTAGGATCCGTTGAAGCGTTCCGGAGTTATTACCTCATAAAGGGACACTGGTCAGAATTGCAAAAAACGGCAAGGTCATTAAGGCCAAAATAGGCTGGGTCATGAAGGGGATAATGTTTTAAGAAAATGTATGATGTGTTAAAGAATGAGGACAGGAAGTGAACCCGTAGGGGTTAGTGGTGAGTCCTCCTAGGAGCCATATAGAGATGGCTCAGTGCTCTTAAACTGAAAGTATGTTATGTTCTATACTATGTATAGTAGTTGAAAAGACAGAAGGCTCGGGCTGAAAGGAGCGGTCCTGTAAGAAAGGAGAGGCAGTAGGTCTGGTGCCGTTAGGACAGGCGGTCCTGCAGATATAACGAAGGAGAATGTAGCACAGTTGCTCAAGCCTTATAATGTGTTATAAGAAGGTCTTTAGTGGATTTAGAGTGTACATCCTTAAAGGCAATGTTAAATTATTGTTCAAGAATTTGCACTAAGTAGAATACCCGGTTGGGTAACAGGAGTTGTTTATAGCCTGTAATTTATAATATTTAACCATGTTTGTAACGTTCAAGTGCCCTCACCTCCCATAAAGGGAAGCTCTGTTCAAGTATACTTATTGTTATTGCACTCAACAAAATTGTATGTCTTTTTGCTAACCTGTATTGTTGTTTTCTTCCCAGTCCAGGAGTACTGGATTTAACCGGGGGGGAGTGCAGCGCCCCAGAGTCCTGGTCGTTGCAGTACTGTGGCTCCGCCGCTAAGGGGAGCTATGGTACGTCTGATGGCACTGAAGGAGTTCATCTGACCAGGTATCACAGACACCAATATATTTCACCGTCGGGCCACCAGGGGGAGCTAAGGGTTCTATTCACTAGGCCACTCCTCACATACTGGTAAAACTGGGGGTCAGGCAGGAAGTTAGAGAGAAAGCCGACTGGATGGGAACCAGGCAACACCTTGTGGCAGAGGGTGTTGCAGGGGAAGATTCGGTAGGGTCCCTGTCAGGGGTGGGATCCTGACAGAGGCTTGGCAACTTGAGCGAACGTAACGGGACCGTGCCTGCTCAGTATAGCGGCGGTACCCAAGGAGGGATTGGAAGCGAGATAGATTGTGCTGAGTGAGAAACGAGATCAAAGCAAGAAGGAGAATACCAGTAGGAGTTGTGCTGTAAGACCGAGGCAACATCCTACTGAGGCGCATAACCGGCGGCCGGAACGCCGAGGGAGTATTACAATATTCAGCTTCAAGCAATACTCTAAACCAACGGCAGGACAGTCAGTCTAAGGCGGGCTGTCTCACCTAAATCACCTATGCAGTCTTGGGGGGCAACTTGTGGAGAGGGGCGACTCTAGGGTCCCGGAAGAGCTCCGAGCCTACCCGTCATACGGGTGCCGTCCTAACCGTAACATCAGGGAGGGACGGAGGATTAGCAGAACATCATCTAATCGAGTTGTGAGGGAACTTAAGAAACAGACACAACAGTTGTGGGGACTTTCCGTAAGCACAGCAGGGAAGGACCGCAACACATAGCGCAAGAAGGAAGGCACAGATTTCCACCTGTTAAGAGAACTCTGGAGGTGCCATTGGACCGGCCGGACTTGCGAAGCCTGGTTATCCGGACTCCGGACTGAGGACCCAGAGATCTTCAGTAAAGAGGTAAAGAGACTGCACCCCTGTGTCCTCGTTATTTACTGCACCGCACTACCACCATCCACATCCATCATATCATTTACTGTACGCCCCTCAGCAGGGTCACGGACCGGGCCTAGCCACCGTGACAACCCCAGAGCAGAGACTCAGAGGCCCGGTACCGGGTACCCCTCGGCCCTGCGGCAGTGGGGGCGCTGCATACCCGTGAAAATAAGCAACTTTGTAATATATCTTATCAGAGAAATCTTCTGCTTTCTCCTCCTGGATTAATAGTTCACTCTAAATTCTTGGGTAAAACTCTATATTCAGACAGAAAAGACAAATTTTCCCATCATTAAGATAGGAGATGACAGTTGGTGCTTTTAAGATTCTATGGAGAAGGGAGGAGCTAGTGGAACACGCAGACATTCTGCTGCAAGTTCTCCTAAAACGATTTTTACAAAAGTTTAACTCGTTTCAGGAGAACTTGCAGCAAAATGTTTGTGCCTCAAGCTCCTTCCTCCTCCTCTTCTTCATAGAACTATATAAGCACCAATCCTCATCTCCTATCTCAATAATGGCAAAAAAAAATTGTCTTCACAGATTTGAGAGAAAAACGTTTCTGGTATAAAAAAAAAAGAAACCCTACACCACTAACCTTTAGTTATTCAGTTTTGACACACTTTTTCTAATTCTGAGTAGGGTTAGGGCTAAAGTATGGACTAGAGCTAGGGTTAGGGCTAAAGTATGGACTAGAGCTAGGGTTAGGGCTAAAGTATGGACTAGAGCTAGGGTTAGGGCTAAAGTATGGACTAGAGCTAGGGTTAGGGCTAAAGTATGGACTAGAGCTAGAGTTAGGGCTAAAGTATGGACTAGAGCAAGGGTTAGGGCTAAAGTATGGACTAGAGCTAGGGTTAGGGCTAAAGTATGGACTAGAGCTAGGGTGAGGGCTAAAGTATGGACTAGAGCTAGGGTTAGGGCTAAAGTATGGACTAGAGCTAGGGTTAGGGCTAAAGTATGGACTAGAGCTAGGGTGAGGGCTAAAGTATGGACTAGAGCTAGAGTTAGGGCTAAAGTATGGACTAGAGCAAGGGTTAGGGCTAAAGTATGGACTAGAGCTAGGGTTAGGGCTAAAGTATGGACTAGAGCTGTGGTTAGGGCTAAGGTATGGACTAGAGTTAGGGTTAGGGCTAAAGTATGGACTAGAGCTAGGGTGAGGGGTAAAGTATGGACTAGAGCTAGAGTTAGGGCTAAAGTATGGACTACTAGAGCAAGGGATAGGGCTAAAGTATGGACTAGAGCTAGGGTTAGGGCTAAAGTATGGACTAGAGCTAGGGTTAGGGCTAAAGTATGGACTAGAGTTAGGGTTAGGGCTAAAGTATAGACAAAAGCTGGGGTTAGGGCTAAGGTATGGACTAGAGCTGGGGTTATGGCTAAAGTATGGACTAGAGCTAGGGTTAGGGCTAAAGTATGGACTATAGTTAGAGTTAGGGCTAAAGTATGGACTAGAGCTATAGTTAGGGCTAAAGTATGAGCTAGAGTTAGGGCTAAAGTATGGACTAGAGCTAGGGTTAGGGCTAAAGTATGGACTCGGCCTAGGGTTAGGGCTACAGTATGGACTAGAGCTAGGGTTAGGGCTAAAGTATGGACTAGAGCTGTGGTTAGGGCTAAAGTATGGACTAGAGCTGTCGTTATGGCTAAAGTATGGACTAGAACTAGAGTTAGGGCTAAAGTATGGACTAGAGCTAGGGTTAGAGCTAAAGTATGGACTAGAGGTAGGGTTAGGGCTAAAGTATGGACTAGAGGTAGGGTTAGGGCTAAAGTATGGACTAGAGGTAGGGTTAGGGCTAAAGTATGGACTAGAGGTAGGGTTAGGGCTAAAGTATGGACTAGGGTTAGGGCTAAAGTATGGACTAGAGCTAGGGTTAGGGCTAAAGTATGTACTAGAGCTAGGGTTAGGGCTAAAGTATGGACTAGAGTTAGGGTTAGGAATAAAGTATTGACTAGAGCTAGGGTTAGGGCTAAAGTATGGATTAGAGTTAGGGTTAGGAATAAAGTATTGACTAGAGTTAGGGCTAAAGTAAGTACTGGAGCTAGAGTTAGGGTTAAAGTAAGTACTAGAGCTAGAGTTAGGATTAAAGTATGGACTAGAGCTGGGGTTATGGCTAAAGTATGGACTAGAGCTAGGGTTAGGGCTAAAGTATGGACTAGAGCTAGGGTTAGGGCTAAAGTATGGACTAGTGCTAGGGTTAGGGCTAACGTATGGACTAGAGTTAGGGCTAAAGTATGGACTAAAGTTAGGGTTAGGGCTACAGTAAGTACTAAAGCTAGGGTTAGGGTTAAAGTATGGACTATAGTTAGGGTTAGGGCTAAAGTATGGACTAGAGCTAGAGTTAGGGCTAAATTATGGACTAGAGTTAGGGCTAAAGTATGGACTAGGGTTAGGGCTAAATTATGGACTAGAGTTAGGGCTAAAGTATGGACTAGAGCTAGGGTTAGGGTTAAAGTATGGACTATAGTTAGGGTTAGGGCTAAAGTATGGATTAGAGTTAGGGTTAAAGTATGGACTAGAGTTAGAGTTAGGGTTAAAGTATGGACTAGAGTTAGGGTTAAAGTATGGACTAGAGTTAGAGTTAGGGTTAAAGTATGGACTAGAGTTAGGGTTAAAGTATGGACTAGAGTTAGAGTTAGGGTTAAAGTATGGACTAGAGTTAGGGTTAAAGTAAGTACTAGAGCTAGAGTTAGGATTAAATTATGGACTAGAGCTAGGGTTAGGGCTAAATTATGGACTAGAGTTAGGGCTAAAGTATGGACTAGAGCTAGGGTTAGGGTTAAAGTATGGACTATAGTTAGGGTTAGGGCTAAAGTATGGATTAGAGTTAGGGTTAAAGTATGGACTAGAGTTAGAGTTAGGGTTAAAGTATGGACTAGAGTTAGGGTTAAAGTATGGACTAGAGTTAGAGTTAGGGTTAAAGTATGGACTAGAGTTAGGGTTAAAGTATGGACTAGAGTTAGAGTTAGGGTTAAAGTATGGACTAGAGTTAGGGTTAAAGTAAGTACTAGAGCTAGAGTTAGGATTAAATTATGGACTAGAGCTAGGGTTAGGGCTAAATTATGGACTAGAGTTAGGGCTAAAGTATGGACTAGAGCTAGGGTTAGGGCTAAAGTATGGACTAGAGTTAGGGCTAAAGTATGGACTAGAGTTAGGGTTAGGGCTAAAGTATGGACTAGAACTAAAATTAGGGCTAAAGTATTGACCAGAGCTATGGTTAAAGCTAAAGTATGGACTAGAGCTACGGTTAAAGCTAAAGTATGGACTATGGCTAGGCTTAGGGCTAGGGTAATAAAATAGTTATATGAAAAAAAAAACAACACAAAATAATGTAATACATAATAAAAAATGAAATAACAATGTATACATTTTTATGTTTAAAAATGAATGTTGTATTTCAACTAAAAGCAGAACAAACTAGAGTGAGGGCAAGATGGCAAACTATAATTACATTAATATTGTCTTAAAATACAATGCATGTGCTTGGGCTATAAGGGGTCCATACTGGTCGAAGGGGGTCCAGGAGTGCTAACAGTGCACAGGTTAAGGGGATACAAAATGTGTGCCACAGCCTGGGCGCCGGCAGCCCACCCATGCTACGAACGATCAGCATATAAATGCCACAGCCTGGATACTTCTCTGATCCCAGATATGAAATCCTACTAACTTATTGCTTTCATTGCTCGCCATAAAGGGTAAGACCGGATAATTCCCACATATCTTCCATTTTATCTTATATTTTAATAGTAAGAGAGTAGTTGGGAAACAGTCAGGAGTAAAATGCAATGAATGATAAAGTGCCACAAGTGTCATCCCCCCCCGTGTCTGATGGCACATTATCCTGGAGGGGCCCTGGGAAATCATTATTGTGGCCAACTGGGGACTCGTTAAAGTGTAAAATGATCCCTTACCTGTGAGTGACAGAGGGCGCAGAGGATGAGAGAGGAGAGAAGAGGTGAGGGTCTCATCCAGCTGTGGGGTCAAAGGAGACAAAACAGTATCAATATCAGCACAAATTAGACCTTCAGAGTAATGCATGGAACATAACTTACGGAAAGAACTGCAGAGCATTACTTATTTTTTCCAATCACGTTCTAGTGCGCTGCAGAACATTGCACACCCTCATGGTTTACCTGTCATCTGTCTAGTGCGCTGCAGAACATCACATAGTCTGATATCTACGATTTACGGTGCGATCTGAAGAACATCTCTCAGGGGTACAAACATGGCAGACACAGGGGCCTTCAGAGGCCATTGGAACCCCATTTCCAGTTAGACTCAGGTGTCGGCTGTAGAATACAGTCGACTCCTGATCTGTATGAAGCGGTCTCAGCTCTTGAGCCCGCTCCCTACGTGCAGTGCACACAGGGCCGAATTAAGCCATTGGGTGTAAAAGGACCCCAGCACTTGCTTGGGTTCCCTGCACGCTGGCCAAGGTCCTGACAAAGACAAGGGGTCCAGTAGCGTAGCTACCGGGGGGCAGAGGGTGCGGTTGCCCCAGGCCCCCCCACTCACAGGGGCCCACACCACCGCTATAGTGTACGCTCATCACTAGAAAAAATCAATCAATATGGACAATCATGGTTCCTTATACCTCTGATATAGTGGGGTACGACGCCACCGATTTCATACAGAAATTTTGGGAATTTTTGGCCATACTCCATTGTTCCTCCCTTGACTCATTGTGACATACAGAGGACCTAAAAATCCAATGACCGCCATTGTGACACGAGCCCAACTAATTATTATCCTCCTGTAATGGCGCTGTTCAGACCTGCATTTTATGACTCCCACAGGGGTCAGGAACCACAGACTCTCTCCAGATTCCACTTATTGTCTAAGTTTCTCACATTTAAAACGCTATGGAATAAATGGCGCTATAATAATAAATAATAATAATAATAAGTAGCTCCAGGGAATTGACCTTCGGGATGTTAGTTGTAGAGCTGCACTTAGCGAGGAAGAACACGAAGAAAGCATCTGGCGCAAGGATCATACAGGTACTGACAATAGAGGAGTCTATGGAGAGCGGAAAGCTGATCTACCCCTCCCCCTATACCCCCTCATATACAGTAACCACAAACACTATCAACAGAAAAATAACCCGAGGGCCGATTTTGAGCGGAAAATATCTATATATGGATGCCAACTGCATTCAGGCATAAAAAAAATGATCTTTAAATTAGCAAAATCTAAAATGTACTCATATATACTTCACCTGAAAAATATGCCTGATCTGACGATACTAGCGCCGTCCCCACAGCTCTCGGTGTAAATGTCGCAGTTCTTCTGAATCCAGTGTTATGTTTCCTTTTTTTTCTGTGGCTCTACGTTCCTAAGATATTACCCTTGCTTTTTTTAGCCAATTGGGCGTGGTCCTCAACTCTTTCTATGGAAGTCTTCTTGAGGACCACGCACACTTGGCTAACAAGGCTAGATTTATATACAGGAGAGAGGGGATCATACTTAGGGAACGGAAAGGCGTATGGACCCAAGAAAAGTATCGCCGGATTCAGGAGAACAGCGGGTTTGATCAGTCCTCCTTAAGGATTATACCTTTTTGAAGCTGCCCCTTTAATTATCTCCTGCCATTTTGAGTATTCAGCCCCTAAGCAGACCAATTTGTCTGGATGATTACTGATCACAAATGAACCCTGCGTAGTGTGATCCAACCAACATGTTACTCCACTCCCTCTACCCTTCTTCTCGCAAACCGATCAGCCATCCTAAATTTGGGGAGCTGTCTCGGTAGGTCGGGGATATCTCACTGTGGAGGCATCGTACTGTGCGTGGTGGGAGATGTTGTGAGCATCATTTTGTGTGTAATGGGAACTTTGGGGCATCGTACTGCATGTGTTGGGATCAGGGGCTGGCTGGCAGTTTTCAGCCTGGGGGGCAATCACAAGGCAGTAGCCCTCGAGTTGCTGTGGCCCTCCTTTTCCCTGCTTATATCTGGCCACTGCATTAAAGTAGCAGAGATAACAGGCTTTAAAAACAGGCTGGTACACAGATATGGGAACTGAACGGAGCTTGCTGCATAGATATAGGAGCAGAATTGAGCTTACTCCAGAGATATGGGAACAGAACGGAGCTTACTACAGAGATATGTGAGCAGAACAGAGCTTACTACAGAGATATGGGAGCAGAACAGAGCTTACTATAGAGATATGGGAGCAGAACCGAACTTACTAGATTGAGAGATATGGGAGCCGAACCGAGCTTACTGCAAAAATATGGGAGCAGAACCGAGCTTACTACAGAGATATGGGAGCAGAACCGAGCTTACTGCAGGGATATGGGAGCAGAACCGAGCTTACTGCAGAGATATGGGAGCAGAACAGGGCTTACTACAGAGATATGGCAGCAGAAATGAGCTTACTACAGAGATAAGGGAGCAGAACCAAGCTTACTACAGAGATAGGGGAACGGAACCGAGCTTACTACAGAGATATGGGAGCAGAACTGAGCTTACTGCAAAGATATGGGAGCAGAACCAAGCTTACTACAGAGATATTGGAGCAGAACCGAGCTTAGAGCAGAGAAATGAGAGCAGAACCGAGCTTACTGCAGAGATATGGGAACAGAATCGAGCTTACTACAGAGATATGGGAGCAGAACCAAACTTACTGCAGAGATATGGGAGCAGAAGCGAGCTTACTACAGAGATAAGGGAGCAGAACCGAGCTTAATACGTCTACTACATGGAACCAAGTCTGCTACATAGAAACTGGAGCAGAACTGAGATTACGACATACATACAGCACCATAATCTAGATTACTACATTGATAGAGTACCAGAACCAAGCTTACTGCTTAGATATGGTGCCATAACGGAGCTTACTTACAAACATACACACAACAATACAGCTACACAGTGCCTAGTACTATCACCACTACACAGAGAATACATAATATTATAATATCACCATTACCTCTACATGAAACTACACTCTATACAAAGACCAATGATGCCACCATATACTCCCTGACACAAGTTATGTCGTTTATTCATGTTATGTAAATAAAAGCTTATAACCTGACATTAAAATCATCCATTGGTTGTATAAGTTATTCTTTTGAAAGCTGAAACCCTCCAAAATGTGGTTTAGGTTAAGAAAATAAATTGTTATTAAAGCAGAAATATTGATCAGTTAATGGACACACAATATGGTCAGATTTTGGCAAGACAAAATTTTTGTTGCCCACAGACAAATAATTAACTTAAAATACAAATATATGTTGCATAACATTGGTGAGTGAAGTTGTGGTGCTCATCTAGATTCTTTGGTTTTGTCTTCCAAGCTTCCTCTTTCATCCTACCCCAAACATGCTCAATGATGTTCATGTCTGGTGACTGGGCTGGCCAGTCCTTGAGCACCTTGATCTTTTTTGCCTGGAGGAACTTTGTTGTAGAGATGGATGTATGAGGTGGAGCACCATCCTGCTGCAGAATGACCTCTTTTATGATTTGGAATATAAGAGGTAGCTAATACTTCTTGATATTTTAGGCTATTGATATTGCCTTCCACCTTGCAAATGTTTCGCACACCCCCATACTGAATGTAACCCCAGACCATGATCTTTCCACCACCAAATTTAACTGTCTTCTGGGTGTATTTTGGATCCATACGGGCTCCAGTAGGTCTCCTGCAGTGTTTGTGGCAGCTGTGGTGTAATTCTACTGAAGAGAAATCCACCTTCTGCCACTTTTCCAGCGTCCATCAATTTATCGGGCTGTGGGAGTTTGCAGATGCCACACGGTTTTTTATTTGCCTTTTGTTTAGTGCTGGCTTCTGGGCACTGATTCGACCATGGAGGCCATTTTGAGACAGAATCCTACAAACTGTTCTAGTTGACACAGGGACTTGAGGTGACCAGACCTGTTGGAGCTCTACTGCTGTGGAAGAGGGGCTTGCTTTGGATTTTCTAACCAACAAATGTTCCTCCTGAGCAGTTGTCTTGTGGGGTCTGCCGGACCTGGGCTAGTCAAACACATCTCCAGTCTCTTCAAATCTTTTTTTTTATTCTTTGTACTTGACGCTGAGACACATTAAAGGTGCCCGCCACCTCTGCAGTGGATCTGGTCTTCGGCCTCTTGATAATCCAGGCTTTGGTCGCAGGGTGGATTTTTGGCATGTTGTCAGAGCTTAAGTTGCAGTTCAAGTGAAGGTGTGGGGTGCTGGGTTTCTTTTTATACACACACACTAAATAACCGATCATTTACTGAGCACAGGTGAGGATGTAAACTAGGATTGGGTGCACTATATGACCAGGCGACAAAACTTTTGTCTTGCTAAAATCTGACCATTCTGTGTCCATTAACTAATCAATATTTCTGCATTGATGTCAATTTATTTTCTTAACCTAAACCACATTTTGGAAGGTTTCAGCTTTCAAAAGAATAATTTATACAACCAATGGATGAATTTAACATCAGGTTATAAGCTTTTATTTACATAACATGGATAAGCGACATTACTTCTGTCTGGGAGTGTACACCTTTTACTACTTGTACACTACAATACTGATCATTAATTTTAAAAAAGCACAATACTAAGTGCCATTGTATACAGGAACTCTGTATTTACAGTCAGTGTAAAGATACTACAGTGATCACTGGTGACATTATACACAGAAGATCTGTATAAGGTGTCAGTGTACAGGTAATACAGTGATCACCACTGCCAGTGACATTATACACAGGAGCTTTGTATATAGTATACAGTGTATAGTGTCAGTGTACAGGTAATACACTGACTCACTAGTGACGTCTCTAGCTGAAGTTCTTCATCTTTGCTTTTCATTTTCATCCAGCACAGACTGCCATCACTTCTTCCAGCCAGGACTCGTCTCTGCATAAAATAACACTGTTACCTAGAGCACGGCCTCCAGACCACATTACCCACTTTTTCCCTTTCTTCTACACCATTTTCCAAATTATTATGCAAATTGTATTTTTCTCGGATTTTCCTAAATGGTCGGTGCAAATGACAGTCCGTCTAATAAGAGTCATCACCCGTTAGAGTATACATCGAATTTTATTGAAGAAACCTCCCAATGATAACAATATAATCTCCAAAATGAATAAAAACTCAAAATGCACTGTTCCAAATTATTAGGCACAGTAGAATTTCTAAACATTTGATCTGTTTTAAAGAACTGAAAATGCTCATTTGTGGAATTTGCAGCATTAGGAGGTCACATTCACTGAACAAAAAAGCTATTTAACCCCAAAACATCCTAACAGGCCAAGGCACATGTTACCATAGGAACCCTTCTTTGTTATCACCTTCACAATTCTTGCATCCATTGAACTTGTGAGTTTTTGGAGAGTTTCTGCTTGTATTTCTTTGCATGAAGTCAGAATAGCCTCCCAGAGCTGCTGTTTTGATACAAACTGCCTCCCACCCTCATAGATCTTTTGCTTGATGATACTCCAAAGGTTCTGTATAGGGTTGAGGTCTGGGGAAGATGGTGGCAATACCATGAGTTTATCTCCTTTTATGCCCATAGCAGCCAATGACTCAGAGATATTCTTTGCAGCATGAGATGATGCATTGACATGCATGAAGATGATTTTGCTCCTGAAGGCACAATTCTGATTTTTATACCATGGAAGAAAGTTGTCAGTCAGAAACTCTATATACTTTGCCGAGGTCATTTTCACACCTTCAGGAACCTTAAAGGGCCCTACAAGCTGTTTCCCCATGATTCTGGCCCAAAACATGACTCCTCCATCTCCTTGCTGACGTTGCAGCCTTGTTGGGACATGGTGGCCATACACCAATCATCCACTACTCCATCCATCTGGACCACCCAGGGTTGCTCGAAACTCATCAGTAAACAAGACTGTTTGGAAATCAGTCTTCATGTGTGTCTGGGCCCACTGCAACCGTTTCTGCTTGTGAACACTGTTTAGGGGTGGCCGAATAGTAGGTTTATGCACCACAGCAAGCCTTTGAAGGATCCTACACCTTGAGGTTCGAGGGACTCCAGAGGCACCAGCAGCTTCAAATAACTTTTTGCTGCTTTTTAATGGTATTTTGGCAGCTGGTCTCTTTATCCAATGAATTTGTCTGGCAGAAACCTTCCTCATTATGCCTTTATCTGCATGAACTCTGTCTGTGCTCTGTTTCAGTCACAAATCTCTTCACAGTATGATGATCACTCTTAAGTTTTCGTGAAATATCTAATGTTTTCATACCTTGACCAAGGCATTGCACTATTTAATTCTTTTCAGCAGCAGAGAGATCCTTTTTATTTCCCATATTGCTTGAAACCTGTGGTCTGCTTAATAGTGTGGAACATCATTTTTAAGTAGTTTTCCTTTAATTAGAATCACCTGGAAAACTAATGATCACATGTGTTTAAGATTGATTTCAGTGATCCATTGAGCCCTGAGACACAATACCATCCACGAGTTTATTTTAAAAACAAAACAATTAAATCTTTATGACACTTAAATCCAATTTGCATAATAATTTGGAACATGGTGTACACTAGACATCTGAATACAGAGGTGCACCCACAAACAATATATAATTGGTTATTATGCAACCTCATAGATTGTAAGCTTGCGAGCAGGGCCCTCATTCCTTTTGGTATCTGCTGATCTATGTGTTTATTGTTATGCTTAATGTCCATTGTCTGTACAAGTCCCCTCTAAAATGTAAAGTGTTGGCGCTATAGAAATAAAATTATTATAATTATTATTATTAACCGACCATTCCAAATACAAAATTATAATCCACCACTGTGCACCCACTAACTATAAATAGCCACTTTCCCCATTTAATATATAAATTAATTAGCACCTGTACTCTTTCCCTCAATACATTACCAGTCACTTCATCCTCAACGCCCCCCACTATGTACCTACCACTCTAACCCTAACTCCGATTCATTATAGTTACATGCCCCTCCCGCCCCAATTCATTGTCATGTCTTTCTCTCTCACCCTCTATTCATTATCAACTGCTCTACCCCACATTCAATACATCATTTACTCCCCCACCCTTAAAATTAATTATTTGTTCTTCCCCTAGATCATCATTTGCTCTCCCCACCCCCTCTTCAATTGATCATTTGCTCTCCCCACCCCCAACTTCAATTAAATTGCTGTCCCCTGTCCCTCACACTGAATTTATCATTTTGCAGTCCCTCCACTTTTATTTGAAGTCCCCTTACTTCATTCATTGCAGTCCCCTATCACCCCTCACTTTATCTGCAGTGCCCCTTCATCATTTACAGCCCCCTATCCCCCTTCCATTTCATCATGAGCAGTCCCACATCAGACACACTTCATCATGTGCAGTCCTGCAGTCCCGTTCTCCCACTTCATCATGTGCAGTCCCCTTACCCCCACTTCATCATGTGCAGTCACCCTTACCCCCCACTTCATGTGCAGTCCATCTTACATTCCACTTTATCATGTGCAGTCCTCATTACCCCCCACTTCATGTGCAGATCACCTTACCCCCCACTTCATCATGTGCAGTCCCCTTTAACCCCCACTTCATCATGTGCAGTCCCACTCCCCCTTCATCATGCACAATCCCCCTTACCCCCACATCATCATGTGCAGCCCCATTCCATCATATAGCCCCACTCTCCCCACTTCATCATGTGCAGTCTCCTTTATCCACTAAACTATCATGTGCAGCCCCACTCCATCATGTACAGCCCCACTCAACCTTCATCATGTGCAGCCCCACTTACCCCCTCACTCCATCATGTGCAGTCTCCTTTAACCCCCAAATTCCATCATGTGCAGTCTCCTTACACCTCCCACTTGATCACTTGCAGTTACCCACCATTAAATTTATTTTATAAAGAAAACAAAAAAGTTCTTCATACTTACCTCACCAGTCCCTCCCCTGCAGTGCCTCTCTGCTTCTAGCATCCGGGTCATGTCGGCGCGTGCGTGAGGATGCCATCGCGCATGCCCAACACCTAACCTGGAAGTATAGAGAACATGAAGGGAGCAGTAGCTGCGCAGCCGTCAAGGTGACAGCCAAGCATAGCTCCTGGCCCCAGCGCAGATGTGTGCGCTGACCGTGATGCGGCTGTGTCTGCTGCCGGCCGTGTCACAGTACAGCAGACATGGCTGCGCACAATTTGCTGTGTGGCTGTAGCCACCTCCAGGCAGCCGGCCCTGAACAGCAGCTGGGGGAGCGGCCCGGGGGGCATTTGCCTCTTTTCCACCTGGGCCAGTCAGCCCCTGGTTGGGATGCACTGAGGAGGCATCACACTGTGTGAGGGTAATGTACTTGTGACGCTAGTCACTATTCACGGACTAACCATAAGGCAAAGTAGTCAAGAGGTCCAAGGTCAAAACCCAAGAAGGTATGTAAAAGACAGAGGGATAAGACAAATGGATAGCCAGGGGCAAAGTCTGGAGTCTGGTAACTAGAGTCAGAATATGTAAAAAAGGGGTTTTACAAACGGGTAGTTGAAAGCAAATCCAAGGTCCGGCAACAAAAGATCAGAATATCAAAAACATAGAGCAGAGAGTAAGCACACCACTGACCCAAAGCTACAATTGGCAATGATCTGACATTGCCAGCCAGCTAAATAGCCTGGTAATTATCTGGGAAGGAAAACACCTGGAGGAAACCCAAACAGACACTGACAGCCTGACACTCCCCTGTTATCCATAGGGCGGCTGAGCTGTCACTCACAGCACTGACAGCCTGACACACCCCTGCTATCCATAGGGCGGCTGAGCTGTCACTCACAGCACTGACAGTCTGACACTCCCCTGCTATCCATAGGGGGCTGAGCTGTCACTCACAGCACTGACAGCCTGACACACCCCTGCTATCCATAGGGCGGCTGAGCTGATACTCACAGCACTGACAGCCCGACACACCCCTGCTATCCATAGGGCGGCTGAGCTGTCACTCACAGCACTGACAGTCTGACACGCTCCTACTATCCAGAGGGCGGCTGAGCTGTCACTCACAGCACTGACAGTCTGACACGCTCCTACTATCCAGAGGGCGGCTGAGCTGTCACTCACAGCACTGACAGTCTGACACGCTCCTACTATCCAGAGGGCGGCTGAGCTGTCACTCACAGCACTGACAGCCTGACACTCCCCTGCTATCCATAGGGCGGCTGAGCTGTCACTCACAGCACTGACAGCCTGACACTCCCCTGCTATCCATAGGGCGGCTGAGCTATCACTCACAGCACTGACAGCCTGACACACCCCTGCTATCCATAGGGGGCTGAGCTATCACTCACAGCACTGACAGCCTGACACTCCCCTGCTATCCATAGGGCGGCTGAGCTGTCACTCACAGCACTGACAGCCCGACACTCCCCTGCTATCCATAGGCCGGCTGAGCTGTCACTCACAGCACTGACAGCCTGACACTCCCCTGCTATCCATAGGGGGCTGAGCTATCACTCACAGCACTGACAGCCTGACACTCCCCTGCTATCCATAGGGCGGCTGAGCTGTCACTCACAGCACTGACAGCCCGACACTCCCCTGCTATCCATAGGGCGGCTGAGCTGTCACTCACAGCACTGACATCCCGACACGCCCCTGCTATCCATAGGGCGGCTGAGCTGTCACTCACAGCCCTGACAGCCCGACACTCCCCTGCTATCCATAGGGGGCTGAGCTATCACTCACAGCACTGACATCCCGACACTCCCCTGCTATCCATAGGGCGGCTGAGCTGTCACTCACAGCACTGACATCCCGACACACCCCTGCTATCCATAGGGCGGCTGAGCTGTCACTCACAGCATTGACATCCCGACACGCCCCTGCTATCCATAGGGCGGCTGAGCTGTCACTCACAGCCCTGACAGCCCGACACTCCCCTGCTATCCATAGGGGGCTGAGCTATCACTCACAGCACTGACAGCCTGACACACTCCTGCTATCCATAGGGCGGCTGAGCTGTCACTCACAGCACTGACAGTCTGACACACCCCTGCTATCCATAGGGCGGCTGAGCTGTCACTCACAGCACTGACATCCCGACACTCCCCTGCTATCCATAGGGCGGCTGAGCTGTCACTCACAGCACTGACAGCCCGACACTCCCCTGCTATCCATAGGGCGGCTGAGCTGTCACTCACAGCATTGACATCCCGACACGCCTCTGCTATCCATAGGGCGGCTGAGCTGTCACTCACAGCCCTGACAGCCCGACACTCCCCTGCTATCCATAGGGCGGCTGAGCTGTCACTCACAGCACTGACATCCCGACACACCCCTGCTATCCATAGGGGGCTGAGCTATCACTCACAGCACTGACATCCCGACACACTCCTGCTATCCATAGGGCGGCTGAGCTGTCACTCACAGCACTGACAGTCTGACACTCCCCTGCTATCCATAGGGCGGCTGAGCTGTCACTCACAGCACTGACATCCCGACACACTCCTGCTATCCATAGGGCGGCTGAGCTGTCACTCACAGCACTGACAGTCTGACACGCCCCTGCTATCCATAGGGGGCTGAGCTGTCACTCACAGCACTGACATCCCGACACTCCCCTGCTATCCATAGGGCGGCTGAGCTGTCACTCACAGCACTGACAGCCTGACACTCCCCTGCTATCCATAGGGCGGCTGAGCTGTCACTCACAGCACTGACAGCCTGACACTCCCCTGCTATCCATAGGGCGGCTGAGCTGTCACTCACAGCACTGACAGCCTGACGTATAATCATAGAGATACACTGGTCTGCATTGGAGCTACATGCACAAAAGAATAAGTGATTCTTAATTAAGACAAGCTGTCACGTTGCTTCCTGGTTTTACTAACTATGCCTTGGAGCAAAATAAAATCAGTTGCAAAAGTCTACATACCCTCAATGTAAAGCTCATGCATAAATGTAACTAGCAATCCCATTAAATTTCTGCCTCCCAAGCAATTTGCAGTAGACGTCTGTCATTATACAGCATCGCCCGGGTCCTGCGCATCACATATGTACATGCAATAAATAATTCATACTGTCATCTGGTTAACCATTTCTCACCCAGGAACAATCCCGCCAAGACAATCACATGATGACAACCACGACGTCATCACTTTGTGAATAAGACAGTTCTAATTCTTTAATACATGATGAAAGATTGAGCTCCCTTCATCTGTAAAACTTCCTGAAATCCTCTGTGCAGCTGTATGTTAGCACTGTGTCCTTGCAGAATTGGGGTCCTGGGTCGAAAGCCCACCAAGAACAACATCTGCAGAAGGTTGTATGTTCTCCTTGTGTTTGCCTGGGTTTCCATCAGGTTCTCCCCTTTCCTCCCGCACTCCAAGAGACATATTGGTGGCTGACATTACATGTGCTGACACCTAACTTTCCTTCAGTCCTGAACAGCAAATCCATGTAGTTATCTGTTTTAGCAGATTTACTAGCCAAGTTTACCATTCGGGGGTCATGGAAAGCTGAGTGACATCCCATGTAGCAGATTTAAAGGAGAATTTTACTGCTGAAATTAGTGATACACTTCTATAGATCCTGAGATCACGATTAAAATGATACCAGTCTTGTAGTAATCTGATGAGCCAGAGCTGAGAAATTAAGCTTTGAAGTCACATAAAAATTAGCCTGTAAGTGCATTGGGGGCGTGTTCTTGTACTCTGACATGCCCCCAGTGCACTTCCAGGTGCATATGGTTTCAAAGCTTAATTTCTCAGCGCTGGTACATCGGATTACTACAAGAAAGGTATCGTTTTTATTGTCGTACTCGGACCTATACAGCCATGCCACTAGTCTGAGTAGTAAAATTATCATGACGGGTCCAAAAGCAGCCATACTGGTTGTCTCTTAGCTTTTCTGGAAACAGATAAAACTATAAAATAATGCATTAAGCATTGAGCAAGTTGAAATATTATCTGCCTTCTTGTAATCTCCACCATTGGCTGTCACTCTGCAGTCCTACGTAAAACATCGCAAATTACAATTCTGCACAAAAAAGTAAAATTTTAGGCTGCAATTAATTCCAATTGAGTGAGCTCAGCTATGAGGAGCTGTTGATGGCAACTTTACACTAGGACCATGCAAACAGCTCCCTGTAGCTCAGCTTCCTTGACACATGAAGGGTTAATTTTACAGATTTTGGACTTTGAGGATAATTTCCCCCCTGGAGGGGAGTAAAACAGATGCATAGTAGTATAATGCCATCCTATTAGCTGTTCACTTACCTGGCATAGAGAGCAATGTGCTAGTGCAGCCAAGCCTGTGCCCGGGTCGTCCCCTGGCAGGTGCCAGTGATGTGCCACTAGTCTTTATTTCCCAAATCTATGGCTTCCTCTATACAGACACATTTACCATCCTGCTCTCCAAACTCCTTCTTTGCGATGCCTCTGGCGAGGATTCCCACCTATACTATACATCTTCCCATGAGACCCCTCCTCTGCCCACTCCTCCGCAGCCTCGTCCTCCTTGTGCCTGTACAGAAAAATCACCGCCGATTAGTCCTTGGATTTTTCCTTAGGATTTCTCAGGCATAAACACTTAAAAATAACAACTCCTGGGAGTTGTAGTTCCAGTCTACAGGGAAAAGATAGAAACTCAGTTATTCTTTAACCTTAGTTCGGTCTCTTTTCAGTAGGGTGAAAAGCTGAATTAGAAAGCAGGTCATAATTCCACATCATCTGGAGATGTCGGAGCCACGAAGACTGAAGGCAAGTGTGATCTCTCAAGTGTAATCCGCCACATCAGTTATATATGGAAAATATAGAGCGAGGCTTATGTATGGCCGAAAATAGGAAGATATCGTGCCGTATTATTACCTGACAGTACCGTATTGTGGACCCAAAGCTATGCCAGAACTTGCCAAAAACATGGCACACCCCTTCCCAATAAAAGGCATTCTTAAGTACACATTCAGGGGTATAACTGGATATGTCACACACGTGGATCATGGGCCCACTGTGTCACGGGCCGGGCGTACCTAGGGGGCATAGCTAGCAGCTACCTGGTTTTCGCTAGAGCTCCTGATGGTGGAGTTAGACTTGAGCTGCAGGTAGCCAGGTACCCAGTCCCTGGTAGTGCAGCTGCTGACCCCAGGGGTCAGGATCTCAGACAGGGCCTCAGAGTCACTGGCAGGACAGGATTCGGACACTGTTCCAACAACACGGGTTCTGGGTCGCTGGATAGAACGGACACAGACTCGGAGTCACAGAGAGGACAGGATTCAGATACTGGAACAGACCCTGACAGTACAGAGTCTGGAACGCTAACCAGGACAGTCACTGGTGCTGGTTCAAGGACTGCTGGAATGGCTTCAGGCTCAGGTAACTCCGGAGCGGCTTCAGGTTCGGGTACTGTCGGAGCGGCTTCAGGTTCGGGTACAGCCGGAGCAGCTTCGGTCTCATGTAGCAACGGAGCGATTTCAGGCTCACATGTTGCCGGAGCAGTTTCAGGTTCAGGTACCACGGGAGCAGCTTCAGGCTCACGTACCACCAGAGTGGTTTCAGGTTCACGTACCGCCAGAGCGATTTCAGGTTCAGGAACCACCTGAGTGGCTTCAGGCTCATGTACCGCTGGAGTGGTTTCAGGTTCAGATACCATTGGAGTGGCTTCAGGCTCATGTACCACCAGAGTGGTTTCAGGTTCAGATACCACTGGAGAGGCTTCAGGCTCATGTACCGCCGGAGTGGTTTCAGGCTCAGATACCATTGGAGTGGTTTCAGGCTCACGTACCGCCGGAGTGGTTTCAGGTTCAGATACCACTGGAGTGGCTTCAGGCTCACGTACCGCCAGAGTGGTTTCAGGCTCACGTACCGCCAGAGCGGTTTCAGGTTCAGATACCATTGGAGTGGTTTCAGGCTCACGTACCACCGGAGTGGTTTCAGGTTCAGATACCACTGGAGTGGCTTCAGGCTCACGTAGCACCAGAGTGGTTTCAGGCTCACGTACCGCCAGAGCGGTTTCAGGTTCACGTACCGCCAGAGCGGTTTCAGGTTCAGGAACCACCTGAGTGGCTTCAGGCTCATGTACCGCTGGAGTGGTTTCAGGTTCAGATACCACTGGAGTGGCTTCAGGCTCACGTACCGCCGGAACAGTTTCAGGTTCAGGAACCTCTGGAGTGGCTTCAGGCTCACGTACCGCCAGAGCGGTTTCAGGTTCACGTACCGCCAGAGCGGTTTCAGGTTCAGGAACCACCTGAGTGGCTTCAGGCTCATGTACCGCTGGAGTGGTTTCAGGTTCAGATACCACTGGAGTGGCTTCAGGCTCACGTACCGCCGGAACAGTTTCAGGTTCAGGAACCTCTGGAGTGGCTTCAGGCTCACGTACCGCCAGAACAGTTTCAGGCTCATGCACCTCCTTAGTGGTTTCAGGCTCACGTACCGCCAGAGCGGTTTCAGGCTCACATGTCCCCAGAGCGGTTTTAGATTCAGGTAACACAGGCAACGGGAACTGGTTCTGGGTTGGACAGCACGAGTCACAGGTTCAGGTTCTGACTAAGCGTGCTCTACAACAGGTTCAGATACAAATAGAATAGGTTCAGGAATAAGTTCAGGGACCTGACAACTAAATTAGCATGGAAAAACTCAAACTAACACTAAGGAGGGCATTGTATAGACAGGGGAGCATGCCTTAAATAATACATGCCTTCCAGCTATTGGCTGGGGGCATTTCCAAAGTGGGCGCTGACTATTTACGAATCGGAGAGCGCGTTAGCGCCCTAGGCACACCGCTGGGAGACCTGCATGGCGTGCACAGGCTTGGGGGACCAGGAAGCTGTGCAAGGCAGAGACCCTGCTGAGCAGCTGGGGCAGTATGTTGGCATCCCCGCCAGGAGAGGGAAAGGGATCATGCAGGGAAGCCTGTTGTGAACTCTATTTCTGGGCTCCCTCTTGTGGTCACAAGTGGTACTGTGTGAGTGCTGTCTTTCTGCAGGTTTGTGACTGGCATCAGCTGTCTCGTTATATGTGGGCTGGTTTCCTATTTAAGCTCACTTGGACTCTCAGTTCATGCCTGCTGTCAATGTATTCAGTGTTATTCTGATTCCTTCTGACTACCTTGCTACCAGTCTCTTCAAGAGAAGCTAAGTTTCCTTCTGTTCATTTTTTGATCATCAGTGTTCAATATGTTTCTTGTCCAGCTTGCTAATATGTGATTTCCTTGCTTGCTGAAGCTCTAGGGGGCTGAGTTTCTCCCCCCACACCGTTAGTTGGTGTGGGGGTTCTTGAATTCTCAGCGTGGATATTTTGGTAGGGTTTTCTGCTGACCGTACAGTTCTCTATCTGTCTTCTGCTATCTAGTATTAGCGGGCCTCATTTGCTGAATCTGTTTTCATTTCTACGTGTGTCTTTTCCCCTTACCTCACCGTTATTATTTGTTGGGGGCTGCCTATATCTTTGGGGTCATTTCTCTGGAGGCAAGTGAGGTCTGGCTTTCTCTCTAGGGGTAGTTAGTTTCTCAGGCTGCGTCGAGACGTCCAGGCTTTTAGGCACGTTCACCGGCTACCTTTAGTGTGTTTGGATAGGATCAGGATTGCGGTCAGTCCAGTTACCACCTCCCTAGAGCTTGTTCTATGTTCAGTAACTTAGCTAGTATTTCTAGTGATCCTCAGCCACTGGGATCATAACAGAAGCCGCCATTAGCATTACAGTACAAAATACTTTTTATATGTTATGACCTCTGTTTTGTAGTATTTATAAGGTACTTTGACCACCGACGATCACTTAAATATGTATTTTTTTTACCCAATGAGAATGCCCCTGTTCTCCTGAATCCAACATTGTTTTTCTTTTCTTCCTGCGCTTCTCCATTCCTGAGATATTGTCCCGTCTTACCTGTATGTAATTCTAGTCTTTTTAGCCAACTGGGCATGGTCCTCAAGAACACGCCCACAGAGAAGAGTTAAGGATCACACCCGCTTGTCTAACAAGACTAGATTTATACACAGGGAAGATGGGGCCATATCTCAGGAACAGAGAGAGGTAGAAACAAAATAAAAACAATGGCGGATTCAGGAGAACAGTGGCATTTACATGAGTTAAAAAATAAACATATTTATGGTAATTCGCAGGTCATCTTTAAAGTAAGGTGAGAGGCACTCAATGTATGCTTTTGTGTGAGCAGGACAGTGTACGAAGCCACAGTGTGATGCCAAGTCACTTCTCACAGCCAAGCCATGAGACGGGACAGTCAAAGAGTCCGAGGCCAAAAGCCAGGAAGGTATGTCATGGACAGAATGAAGAGATGTAGTCAGGTAACGTTCTGCGGTCAGAATACCAGGAGGATAGCAGATCAGAGCAGAAGGGGTTAAACAGACGGATGGTCAGAACGAGGTCCAAGGTCAGGCAACGAAAGACCTAAAAACAGAACGCAAGCCATAGAGAGAACAAACATAGTAGCTGAATGTACTTCCGGCAGAGGTCTGGGAGTAACAGCTCAGTTAAGTAGCCTGGCAATCACCTAGGACAATAAACACCTGGAGACAGCTGGCACCTCCCAGTTTCAGGTTGGACGGCCGAGCTGACAACTCAGCACGCCCCTGCACCAGATTGGATGACTGACCTGTCAAAGTACTGGCAGCTTCTGCACGCCCCGGTACCAGATTGGTCGGCTGAGCTATCAGTAACTGCATCCCAGACACACTGAGGGGTGAAATCGTGACACATAGGCTTTCTATTAAACTCCTACACCACTCAATCCGCACTGGTAAGATGAGCTGACTGCTTCTGCCTGTTGCTTGGAGCAATCAGTGAGGGTTTCAAGACCAAGACTTGTCATCATTCAACAGTATTGAACAGGAGATACACATTTTGGTTACCGTTTCATGGCTGAGATGTGTGAAACTCCATCTACCTGTGATTACTAGAGGTGGAGCAAAGGTGTCAGCCAAAAGCAGTTGAGTTACGTTGGTTCCATAACCCACATAGAAACAAATGGGGGTTACAGAAATATCAAGGGTCAACGTTCCTCCTTTTTTAGAGCGACATGTCAAACCTGGCATGCTGAGGTGAGGAGACTTTTAAGTCGGAAATGCTTATCTGGGAAATATGCAAATTGCCTCTTCAGAGAGGAAGAGGACTAGAACTCTAGTGCCACCTATAGGAAGTAGCAATCCTAAAAGTCATTATCGACCCTCTAACGAGCCTTGTCACATGACTTAGAAAAAAAGCCAAAAGCAAAATTGCAGTTTACAGACAGTGTGTTTCCGGTTACTGCCCCTTGTCAGTGCAAAGTGTGAAATCTGGTCTGGCTGGGTGAGAGGCTTTTATCCTAAGTCATGTGACAAGGCTCGTTAGAGAGTTGATATTGACTTTTAGGACTATTCCTATAGGTGGCACTAGAGAAATAGCAAAGCACAGCATTCACTTCTATGGGAGTTACAAAACAACATTAGCTCAGCCTCTCTTGGCTGATTTTATAGCTCAACCTCCATGAAACATAAAAAAAAGGCAAAGAAATAACCTTCTTAGCCGGTGATATGTACAATGGGGTGTGGTCATCATAAAAGAGGGTGGGACTATGCCAATAAGTAGCACATTGTAAATAATTGACAATAGTGAATGGGGACAGCTCGGCTCCTCTTTCCTCCTCGGTCTTTATGTAGGGAACATGCTGTTAGGTTCACCAGGTGTGGTGGATCCTCTAAGCCTTAGGTCCAGGTGGACGCACAGAGAGTGATTGTTGGACCAGCAAGCAGGAAGGTACGTGGGCAGCAAAGACTTGGCACACACAGGAATTTCAGGAGCAACAGGATGGATGAAGGGGATGAATGCACGCACCAACACAAAAAGCACAGAAGGTGGAGCACCCCAAATGGACCTTAAATACATCTAGAGAGATGATGTCATAAATCCACTATGGACAACATGCAAAACCCAATGTGGAGCACAGCAGAGGGCAGTGAACCCAGGGGAAGGAAACAGAGCCCAGGTAACCTAGCACAGGTGTGTAACACATGCTCACTACACTACACATTACAAACCCACTTAAACTTAATTGATTGGGGCCGTTCTTTGACACTTTTGGGGGTGTTTAAATGTTCTAACTGCAAGTATAAAGTTCATAAGTATAATAATCATGTACAGAAACTAAACAATAAGGCTGTGTGCACACGTTGCTGTTTTTTCACGATAAAAACGCTATAAAACTGCAAAAAAAACAGCATACAATATGCATCCCATTATATAGAATGAATTCCGCAATTTTTGTGCACATGATGCGTTTTTTTCCGCAAAAAAAAAACCGCATCGCGGTAAAAAAACGCAGCATCTTCATTAATTTCGCGGGGTTTCTTTGCGGATTTCCCACTATAAAATGCATTGGGAAATGTCCGGAAAAAAACGCACCAAAAAACGCGTCAAAAACGCATGCAGATTTCTTGCAGAAAATTTCAGGTTTTTCTCAGGAATTTTCTGCAAGAAATCCTGAACGTGTGCACATAGCCTTAAAATAAAAACGTGGACATCTTTTCTGAAAACTCTACCATTTCCGTTATTACTACTAAAAATCTATTACAAAATAATGTAGAATACCGGGCGCTATAATTTCACTTTCAGTGGACTACGTAGAGGCTGCTGAAATCACAGGTCCAGAAGAACACATGCACAAACCTCAGCTCTAGGCAAAAGTTACAGAATGAAAACATTTTTTGTCCAAGTGACCAGTTTATCTTACACACAAAGTACCAGTTAGACTGTCCTCTGAAATAAACTGTGCCTGCTTTTTGGGGAATAACTATAAGGAGCGGACATTGGTCGCAGTTGCAACTGAGCCCTAAATGGCACATGGTAGGTGGGATCGTTTTTATAGATTTTGCATTTGGGTCCAAGAACGTCAAGCTAGGCCTATGGCATCCACAATCTACAGTTTCTCGTGGGTCAGGATAAACCCCGATCGCCCTAGGATTATTTACTTTGCATCGTTCTGGATCAAACAACCAGGTCTTACAGGAGATGAACTTGATGGACATGTGTGTTTTTCAACCCAGATCTATGAGGCTACATGAGGAACATCAAACAAAGCATCACAGAAAGAAGACATCTTAACAATACGGTAATGGAGGAGAGGAAACTCATCTACATGGACTTTCCTTCTTCTTTATTTCAGTGATATACTACATATCACGGACACAACAATGTATAAGGAATGGGATGGGTAATGTACAAAGAGTCAGAACAGGGAGCAATATCATATAAGATGGTGATCCAATAAGCATGTGGCTAGGGCACTTTTGGGATGGGATGTTTTTTTGGAAGCAAGGGAAACAGAACAAGGACCATTTGCATAATATTATAGGGAATTTTGCTATGGTAGATGTATGGCTCCTCTGTGGGAAGCTTTGTATGGGGCATGTATAGCAGTCATTGTAAGGCGCTAATTCCATTCTTGTTGGAGGATTCCACGTGATGGAGCCTACAAGACTCAATTGACTTACAATGGGATCCATTGTGGTTTCCGCCATTTTTGAAGGTAAGAAAAGTGCTGCACAAAACGTTCTATATGTAGCTTCCAGTTTATGAGAACAGTATGGGGAAGACCCTTTTCTGCTCCCCATGACTGTGCCCAATGCACAAGGTCCATACAGACATGGAGGGGGAGTTTGGTGGAAGAACCTGACCGACTGCACAGAGCTCGGACATCAGCCCCTCCAGCACCAACATTAGAGTTTATGAGCCTGGCCTCTCTCTAACTTCATTATCTAACCTCATAAATGCTCTTCTGGACGGAGAGACAAAATGTTCTCACAAATGCCTCCAAGTTTTTGAAGAAATCCTTCCCAGAATAGTGGGAGGTCTTATAGCTGACTCCATATTAATGTCTATGGATGAAGAATGGGAGGTCAAAACACTCCTGTAGGTGGAAAGAGGTGGGCGCACATACTTTTCTCCATATAGTGTATGTTGTATTTGCCAATTGTAATCAATTAGATTGCTTCTTTTGTGTTCGTATGGGGCTTTTGAAAAAATCACATCTGCTATCGAACTGATTGCCATGAGCAACTGTTCCAGTATCGATAAATCTATGCCAGTGTCTGGTATTGCGGAATTACATGTTTTATGTATATATATATATATATATATACTGGAAGTGGAGGGAACTGTTCCTGAAATTTCGGTTAGATTGTTCGCAACATCAAGATGCCATCTTACTGTGACATAGGAACAAGAACACCAGTCCTCTGATGAATGACTGATTATACCATTAATGGGAACACAGAATTCCGCCCAGACTAATAATCATACCCTGGTCTACGACATACACTCTTCATCCTGACATCTGTCACGTTACGAGCGCCCGCCTGGCCGCATAAATGTAAATAGCACCATGGTGTTCTGAGAACTTTACGTGGTTTAGTCCTTTACTGTATTAGATCTCAATCTCACCTGACAGTTTACTGTGATACCTCGGCTTCAGCTTTTAGTATCTTGAAGTGTTTTCCCTAATACGTCCTGTCTTATCGAATCCCCTGTCCTTCATCTCATAACAGACCCGGATCACAGAATCCATTATCATAATGCAAGAGGACTCCTCGGAATACTGACAGGCATTGGAGAAATGAATGAAAAAGTCCTAATGCCAAGACGTGGAAGTCTATAAAAGTAATTACACTCTTTCTCCTCGACAGTTTTGATTGACTATGCTCATGAAATACGAATTTTCTAAATATCATTGACTCAAAGGAAAGATGAGGGCAAGAAAGAGGACACAGCTGCCTAGGGCAACATTAAAAAGGGGGGGTTAAATATAAAAATAAAGAATTAATTGTCATACGCTCAAATGCTTTCTTCCAGAAACAGCCCCTCCATGGATTGTTTTTAGTATTGCAGTTCTTTTCCATGGAAAAGAATTTGGCTAACCTACAATACCACTGTTAGGGGCTCATCTCGCCATAGGTCAAGATGTGCAGCGCAGACCAAGGCGATGTCGCAGTGAAGTTGGATGACATGAGGATCGATAAGGATCACAGCCGCGGTTTATGCAGGATAGCCGGCTGACAAGCAAACATCAACAAACATGGAGCCAAGAATGAGGATATACTCAGAAACTGAAGACGAATAATCAATCCAAAACTTACAGCAGACAAATGGTTAAAAGCAGAGTTGTATGCTGTCAGCAGGCAAATGGTCAATGGCAGAGATGTATGAGGGGTAATCACTCCACCTGGAGAAAGAAAAGCTCAATCTGCAAAGGAGACAGGACTTCTTTACCATTAGAACTATTAAATTGTCTACTTTAGGATCTGGTCACAGTGGAACCATTTATGGTTTCAAAAAAGGATTAAATGCTTTTTTTTTAGGAGAAAAAATATATATTTATGTAAATGTGTAAAGGTTTTTTCTGAATATTTAGTCCAGTGGATCTACGATTAGGATCAGGAAGGAAAGATGAGCTCTTCTGGGGTGGACTGGATCATGCATTATGGTCATAGATATACCCTATCCATTTATTCTTTCCCATCGCTTGGTTCAACTTTATGGACATTTCTTTTTTTTTTTTTCTAAATTGCTGAAAGTTGTGGACAGTCTATACAAGTCCCTGATTATCTGTGTGTCCAATCACACTTGGTTCTGTTTCATCTGGTGTTTCATGCTCCAATTATCTGTTTGCCCTCCGGCATATGCAGCTTTCCTTGTTCTCGCTGATCCAAGTGCTGACCATCAAGGTCTTCTGCTCCCTCTGTCCTACAGCTCAGATAATACACCTCACCAGATGAGCCTATAACATACATATGGCCCAGCATTTTCCTCCCACCATGTGGCCTTCATTCTACCTTTTGTGTTCCACTAAATAGACAATGAATCTTCTGGCCAGAATTTATTGTGAAGTGAGAACACGATGTCCTTCCTTTGTCATCTAGAATGCAAGAATAACGACTTATGGAAATTTCACTTGTACCAGTCAAAATAGTCCCTGCTATAGTTTCACCAAATGGTCAGGTTAGATGAGACAATGAGAGTCTATTGATCATGGGATACTTTTTATTGCCTAATTCCTTACTGGTAATGTTCATTAATGTTTAGAATGTTGTTTAGCAACCGGATATGTGAAAAGCAGAGTGTGACAGCTGGCGTTGTCACTCGCCGTTCTATGGAAAGATAGCGCTGTCATCAGAACATCCGGACACCCGTGGCCCACAGATGAGTGTTGTTTCTTGAGGGAACAGTGCCAAAACCAAAATATTTTGGCATACTGGGACGGGTTTTAGGAACAGCTACTAGAGCTGGGTGGGACTGGCTGTTCCCATTTCTCCACCTTCAGAATCTGTCACTCAGATTAGGTAAGTACTGTGTTAGGGGGTGGCATGATGGCCATCCATGCATGATTTGGGTCAAATAAAATGTTGGCAAGTATGACTGTGTCCCAAATAAACAGCAGAAGACCCCCTTAAAAATGCTGCCCCCTTATAAACTATAGCTGCCTACAATCCAAACCTTCCCAGAACAGTCCTAATTTTTCAGTTACAATTCTTCCAAGTTTTAGGCTATCCTGGGCCAAAAAATAGGTGGGCTTTATGCAAAACTTGCTTTAAAGCAAGTGGTCTCACATGGTTTTGGGGCTGTTTGGGGGCTCAATTGGGGCAAGACATAAGTACAAACATTAATTTTTGTAAATATGCATTAGCATTGTCACTATAGTGCTTCCCATCACAGTCGTAAAGTGAAATATTCTTGCTGTTACAGCCACAAGGTGGAACTCATTGCGTGCGCAGTTAAAGAGGACATGATACTTGCCATAAATAAATAAATATATATATTGCAACCTGGTGTAAATGTCGCTGTTCTCCTGAATCTGGCAATATTTTTCTTTTGTTCCTGCGCCTCTCCTTTCCCGAGATATGACCCCCTCTTTCCTGTGTATACATTTTTTCTTATTAGCCAATTGGGTGAGTTTCTCAAGAACACACCCACAGAGAAGAGTTGAGGACCACACCCACTTAGATAAAAAGACTAGATTTATTTACACGAAAGAGGAGGACGTATCTCAGGAACGGAAAGGTGCATGAACAAAATAAAAACAACATTGGATTCAGGAGAACGGCGGCATTTACACTACGTTTAAAAATTACATATTTCTGGCAAGTGATATTTCCCCTTTAAGCTTCCAATAAAACAAATAAACACACACACACACACACAGTATACTCCCCCCATCGGTGGGTGCTATTAGTTTTTTGCGGAATTGTATTGAAATGATCTTTCAATAAGAAGTCTTTCTTTCTTCAGTAGACTCCCTGATTATCCAAAAAAGGCATTAGTAGTTATTTCTGACATTTGTTACCCATGTTAGAAGCCAAAATTGCTCAGAAATGGTTAAGCAGGATATTCTAAGATTTCCCAGAAGAAGACAACTCAAAGTCTTACATTTCCCGGTATGCTCTACCCATGTTGTTGTATCCATTTTTACTTGTGTTCTATGTTGGGCAAAATAGACATTAATATGACTTTTTTGTTCCTACACCCGTCAGGTGAGGAGCATTTCTGACGTAAGTCTTATTTGGCCATCAATGAGATAATCAGTGCTCTGCAGCGTTCCAAGAAATGTGCAGCTATCTGTGAGAAGATCGATATGTTGTCATTGAACATGATGAAAATTACTTCAAGAGAAAGTTAATGCTTGAAATAAAAATGTGTGCATTATCTGGAGGTGAAAGAGACACAGCAAATATCCAATGTGAAGAGTGAGTGGAGATACAAAAACAGCATCAATTACAAGTCACAATCACATTCTGATCCGTGTGCGGCACTCAGCTATGTCCTGATGGCACCTATCGCTCTACTCATCCTGATATGTCTGAATCATGAAAATACTGCCAGAAATACAAGACTGACGTCCAATGCAAAACTAGGAGAATTAGGGTCCTTGAAAATAATGTAGGTATTTATGCTACTGCTTTTATGCCTCTTACTGTGAATAATACGGGCTCAGATAGTACTGCCCCCATATGTCTCCCTGTAAATTATCTAGGTACAGATTTCTCTTTTTATAAGTACTGATAATACGGCTCACCTTTAAAATAATGTAGGTAAGGATAGTACTCCCTATCAAAAGAGTTGCTTCCCTCTTTCTTCCTGCAGAGGTTATTTGCATCTGTAAATCATATAAGAACAGACAGTACTGCCTCCATGTCTCTACCTGCTAGAAGAGTTCCTTCCCTCTTTCTCCCTGCAGAGGTTATTTGCATATGTAAATCATATAAGAACAGATAGCACTGCCTCACTGTCTTTACCTGCCAGAAGAGTTGCCTCCCTCTTTCTTCCTGCAGAGGTTATTTGCATATGTAAATCATATAAGAACAGACAGTACTGCCTCCCTGTCTCTACCTGCCAGAAGAGTTCCTTCCCTCTTTCTCCCTGCAGAGGTTATTTGCATATGTAAATCATATAAGAACAGACAGTACTGCCTCCCTGTCTCTACCTGCCAGAAGAGTTCACTCCCTCTTTATTCCTGCAGAGGTTATTTGCATATGTAAATCATAAAAGAACAGATAGTACTGCCTCCCTGTCTCTACCTGCCAGAAGAGTTCCTTCCCTCTTTCTCCCTGCAGAGGTTATTTGCATATGTAAATCATATAAGAACAGATAGTACTGCCTCCATGTCTCTACCTGCCAGAAGAGTTCCTTCTCTCTTTCTACCTGCATAGGTTATTTGCATATGTAAATCATATAAGAACAGACAGTACTGCCTCCCTGTCCCTACCTGCCAGAAGAGTTCCTTCCCTCTTTCTCCCTGCATAGGTTATTTGCATATGTAAATCATATAAGAACAGACAGTACTGCCTCCCTGTCTCTACCTGCCAGAAGAGTTCCTTCCCTCTTTCTCCCTGCATAGGTTATTTGCATATATAAATCATATAAGAACAGATAGTACTGCCTCCCTGTCTCTACCTGCCAGAAGAGTTCCTTCCCTCTTTCTCCCTGCAGAGGTTATTTGCATATGTAAATCATATAAGAACAGATAGTACTGACTCCCTGTCTCTACCTGCCAGAAGAGTTCCTTCCCTCTTTCTCCCTGCAGAGGTTATTTGCATATGTAAATCATATAAGAACAGATAGCACTGCCTCCCTGTCTCTTCCTGTAAATTATGTAGGTATAGATACTATTGTTTTCCTGTCTGTTTTTGTAAGTCCTTATAATACTGCTCACCTCTCACTCTCTGTGAATGATGTAAGGATTGTACTACATTTCTGTCTCTACCAAGTAGAAGACTTCCTTAGCTCTTCCTCCCTGAAGATGTTATTTTCATATCATAAAGTAAGAACAGATAGTACTACCTCCCTGTTTCTTCCTGTAAATTTTGTAGGTACAGTTTGCAGTGATGAGCGAACGTGCTCGGATAAGCCATTACACGAGCACGCTCATGTGCTAACAGAATATCCTCGGTGTGATCCAGTTCTATGTTCGAGTCCCCGCAGGTGCATGTCTCGCCTGTAGAACAGTGTCAAGACATGCAGCCACGGCGACTCGAACATAGTACTCGAGCACTCCGAAGATACACAGTTAGCACACGAGCATGGTCGTGTAATGCCTTATCTGAACACGTTCACTCATCACTAACAGTTTGTACTACCTCCCTTTATTTTCCCGTAAATGATTTAGGAACAGAGAACTGTCCCCATTTGTCTCTCCGTAAATGATGTAGGTTCAGATACCGCTGGGTTCTTTTCTCTTCTTCAAGTGTCCCTCTCTGTGATTGGTGTAGGTAAGGATAGTACTGCCTCCCTGTCTCTACCCAGCAGCAGAGTTCTTGTCCTCTTCTTCTCCGAAGTGGATCTTTTCTTCTATAAGAAGAGATAGTACTATCTTCCTGTTTCTCCTTGTAAATTATGTAGGTCACTGAGTTCCTGCTCTCATCTTCTCTTAAGTGGCTATTTACATATGTATATGATGTAAGAACAGATTGTACTATCTCCCTGTCTCTCATTGAAAATTATAAAGGTACAATTGGTACTAAACCCTGTCTTTCCCTATAAATTATTCAGGAACATATGGTACTGCCTCCCCGTCTCACCCTGTAAATGATTTAGGCACATAGAAATGCTTCCCCGTCTTTCCTTGTAAATTATATAGGTATATGTATTACTGATTTACTGTCTCTCACTGTATGATGTAGGTACAGATGGTTCTGCCCTCCTTTATTTCTCTGTTAATTATGTAGGTACAGATAGTACTTAGATACCTAGCATTACTTCCCTGTCTCTCCCTATGACTTATATAGGAACCAAGAAAGAATTGGAGTATATGTCCAGAATCTACCAAATTTTATTAATATAAATAACACAAATGACACGAGCAAACAAATCACAACACATAATTACATATCACATAAATTCAATTGAGGTGGGTAGCACAGACCAAACGGCCGGTGCTGTCCATTGCTAACGCCATATATATACAACAAGTCACGTGCATAATGCAAAATTTGTACCAAGGCACGGGGACATATGTGGGGTCGTATATAAAAGACCGTGCAGCCCTGTACATAGGCTAACACTCTAATGACTATGTTCAAAACCCGTCCCAATGCACTTACCACAGGAATGGCGTCAGATCTGGACAGCACCGTTGCCCCAACGCGCGTTTCGCGTCGGCTTCGTCAGGGGGCGGTCAGATAGGTACAGATAGCACTGCAACCCTGTGGTAGGCACAAGTACCACTGCTTTCTTGTCACTTCTTGTAAATTATGAAAGTACAGATAGTACTGTATCCTGGTCTCTCTCTGTAAATGATTAGAAATGAATTCTGGATAAAGAAACCCATTGGTAATATATAATATTTCTATAGATCACTCATCATCAACAAATAATATGACATTGTTCTTCAGGTAAAATAAAATAAAAAAAAAAATAGGTCAGGGGTCTCACACAAAAAAATTATGTCAGGGGTCTCAAACACGTGGCCCAAAGCTTGATTGTGTGGCTCTTGAGCCCATGAGGTAATCGCGGCCCGGTCCAGGGGCCACCAATGTCAGCGTTTCTTTTCAACTGAATGTTCATCCTCAGATGCACATTCAGTTAAAATGTATTGCAGTGCAGAGACCGGCTCTTTGCACCACAATACCAGTACCAACCAACGGCCATGACCTCGCTTCCATGCACCACCCCAGATGTGGAGGAGGAAGAGGACACTTCGCAGAGGGAGCGAGGTCAGGTGGGAAGAATTTATTTTTTTAAACAAGCTCCGAACACAAATATTTTTCAATGCTGCCTCAAATTCTTTGGTTCCGCCTGTAACAAAGCATCTGTGATGACTGTGTGAAGAAGACACCTGACCACGGTAAATGCAGAACATCCGAAGAGCGAAACCATGTCGGGTGAACAGGAGCAGATGGAGGTGAAATGACTCCTCACGGATTCCATGTTTTTATTGGGTTGTCTCTTCAAACCGCTGGGTCCCTCCACAAACATCGCCCACTACAGGTAGATTGTAGTATTACGTGCAACCATTATGTAAGGACAGCCCAGGTGTGCAGCTTGTAAGCAGCTCACCTGTCTAGCTATAGGAGAGAGTCCCTCTTAGCTTTATTCATGTGCCCTAAGAGCTCTTTAACTCTTGGCCCTGAAAAAGGAAATGTGTCATCAAAAAATTACTAAAATCAGGTTCTTATTTGCATTAAAAAAATATATAAATCTTATAATTTTCACAGCGGCCACTGGGACTATTCTAGACAAATCCACAGGTACATTAGCAACAATAGCCCGACCCAGACTTTAGCTGTCGTATTGAAGCATCTAATGACTATGTGCAAAGGTCAGTCTACAGGAGGAGGAGGAGAGCTGTGACATCACCTATTGTGAATGGTGGATCCTGTGTTATCTACTGTATATAGAGGTGTTATCAGTCATTGTACAGGAGGAGGAGGTGAGCTGTGACATCACGTATTGTGAATGGTGGATCTTGTGTTATCTACTGAAAAAAAGAGGTGTTATCAGTCATTGTACAGGGAGAGGAGGAGCCCAAACAAGTCTCTTCTGCTTGTTACCTGTCCTTAGCAGTGGTTTCCTAGCAGCTATTTTACCATGAAGGCCTGCTGCACAAAGTCTCCTCTTAACAGTTGTTGTAGAGATGTGTCTGCTGCTAGAACTCTGTGTGGCATTGACCTAGTCTCTAATCTGAGCTGCTGTTAACCTGCGATTTCTGAGGCTGGTGACTTGGATAAACTTATCCTCAGAAGCAGAGGTGACTCTTGGTCTTCCTTTCCTGGGGCGGTCCTCATGTGAGCCAGTTTCTTTGTAGCACTTGATGGTTTTTGCCACTGCACTTGGGGACACTTTCAAAGTTTTCCCAATTTTTCGGACTGACTGACCTTCATTTCTTAACCCCTTCCTGACGTCGGACGGGATAGTACGTCCGACGTCAGGTCCCCTGCTTTGATGCAGGGCTCCGCGGTGAGCCCGCATCAAAGCCGGGACATGTCAGCTGTTTTGAACAGCTGACATGTGCCCGCAATAGGCGCGGGCAGAATCGCGATCTGCCCGCGCCTATTAACTAGTTAAATGCCGCTGTCAAACGCAGACAGCGGCATTTAACTACCGCATCCGGCCGGGCCGGGCGATCGGAGGTCGACGATGCTTCTAAATGGTAACCATAGAGGTCCTTGAGACCTCTATGGTTACTGATCCTCGGCAGCTGTGAGCGCCACCCTGTGGTCGGCGCTCACAGCACACCTGCATTTTAGCTACATAACAGCGATCTGATGATCGCTGCTACATAGCAGAGCCGATCGGGTTGTGCCTGCTTCTAGCCTCCCATGGAGGCTATAGAAGCATGGCAAAAGTGAAAAAAAAAAGTTAAAAAAAATGTGAAAAAAATAAAAAAAACCATAAAAGTTTAAATCACCCCCCTTTCACCCCAATCAAAATAAATCAATAAAATAAATCAAACCTACACATATTTGGTATCGCCGCGTTCAGAATCGCCCGATCTATCAATAAAAAAAAAGCATTAACCTGATCGCTAAACGGCGTAACGAGAAAAAAAATCGAAACGCCAGAATTACGTTTTTTTGGTCGCTGCGACATTGCATTAAAATGCAATAACGGGCGATCAAAAGAACGTATCTGCACCAAAATGGTATCATTAAAAACGCCAGCTCGGCACGCAAAAAATAAGCCCTCAACCGACCCCAGATCATGAAAAATGGAGACGCTACGAGTATCGGAAAATGGCGCAATTTTTTTTTTTTTTTTTTTTTACGCAAAGTTTGGAATTTTTTGCTTTTTTCTTGCCATAATACAAATTCTAACAGTCTATTCAGTAGGACTATCAGCTGTGTATCCACCAGACTTCTGCACAACACAACTAATGGTCCAAACCCCATTTATAAGGCAAGAAATCCCACTTATTAAACCTGACAGGGCACACCTGTGAAGTGAAAACCATTCCCGGTGACTACCTCTTGAAGCTAATCAAGAGAATGCCAAGAGTGTGCAAAGCAGTCATCAAAGCAAAAGGTGGCTACTTTGAAGAACCTAGAATATAAGACATAATTTCAGTTGTTTCACACTTTTTTGTTAAGTATATAATTCCACATGTGTTAATTCATAGGTTTGATGCCTTCAGTGTGAATGTACAATTTTCATAGTCATGAAAATACAGAAAAATCTTTAAATGAGAAGGTGTGTCCAAACTTTTGGTCTGTACTATATACACACAGCTCTGGCAAAAATTAAGAGACCACTGCAAAATTTTCAATTTGTCTGATTTTTCTCTTTACAGGTATATTTTTGAGTAAAATGTAAATTGTTCTATTATTCTATAAACTTCTGACAACATGTCTCCGAAGTTCCAGGCAATAAATTTTCTATTCTTTTTTTTTTCTGAAAATGAGAAATGGTCAAAATAACAAAAAAAATGCATTACATGCAGACCTCAAATAATGCAAAAAAGCAAGTTCATAATCATTTAGAAACAACAACGCTAATGTTTTTCCTCAGGAAGAGTTCAGAAATCAATATTTTGTGGAATAACCATGATTGTTAATCACAGCTTTCATGCGTCTTGGCATGCTTTCCACCAGTCTTTCACACTGCTTTTGGGTGACCTTATGCCACTCCTGGTACAAAAATCTAAGCAGTTCTTCTTATTTTGATGGCTTGTGACTATCCATCATCCTCTTGATTACATTCCAGAGGTTTTCAATGGGGTTCAGGTCTGGAGATTGGGCAGCCATGACAGGGATTTGATGTGGTGGTCGTACGTCCCCACCTTGATTGACCCAGCTGTGTGGCATGGTGCATTGTCCTGCTGGAAAAACCAGTCCTCAGAGTTGAGGAGCATTGCCTGAGCAGAAGGAACCAACTGTTTTTCCAGGATAGCCTTGTATGCTGCTTGATTCATAGATCCTTCGCAAAGAACAACCTGCCCAATTTCAGCCTTGCTGAAGCCTCCCCAGATCATCACCGATTCTCCACCAAATTTCACAGTGGGTGCAAGACACTGCGGCTTGTACGTCTCTCCAGGTCTCCGTCCAACCATTAGATGACCAGGTGTTGATAAGGTGTTTACATTTTACTCCAAAATATAGCTACAAAGAGAAAAATCAGACAAAGTGAACATTTTACAGTGGTCTCTTAATTTTTGCCAGAGCTGTATATATTGTAGCATAGCGACTGGTCATGTGATTGATGGACGGTATGTATCACAGAGGTGGGGGGCCCTGTGATGGAAGCCTGGGTATGTTTTGCTCAAGCAGATCTACTGCTGAGGGGTTTGTTTACATTGGGAGGCTTCCAGGTGATTGGAGAGATGGGTGGGTTCAGTCACCTACAAACCCAGCCAAAGAGGCGTGTCTGAACACGTAAGATGGTTTTGTGTGTAAGGACCTGTGGTGATGTCACGCTCACCTGACTAGCCATGTGACAGGTACCTGGGTGTGGTTACACCTATGTAAAGGAGGCGTGTGTAGCACATGGTAAGAGAGAGATTGAGTGAGTGTGTGAGTGTCTGTCAGGGTGGACACACTTCCGGGTGTCCTGGCAGGACACTGCAGAATGGCCTGTGTGTTGGACGGTTCCAAGTGGGGACGTCCTGGAAGCACACAGAGACCATTCCAGGCTGGAGAGCCTGCGTGCTGGACATAGCACGGACGGTAGGTGTTGGAGACTCCTGGGAGTGGAGTCGTCCTGGAAGCACCTGGAGACCGTAGACCTGGACAGTCTGTGTTGAGGACCTGGGACTGACCTGAAGTCAGTGTAAGGAGTGGAACTTCTGAGAGGTAACCCCGGACAACGGGATCACTATATACAGCATAGAAGCCAATCTACCACATGAACTGTCTGGTGTCCTGTAATGTTTCGTGGCTGTAATGAAACGGACTGTACCCTATCTGGTTTATGCGGAGTTAAAATAAACTATATGGACTGTTTTGTGTGAGAAACCGTGCCTGTCTATGATGATTCTGCTGCCAAGCGAGTGTCCCCAAGACCCGTAGGGGTGAAACGCTACAATATATATATATATATATATATATATATATATATATATATATATATATATATATATATATATATGTGCGCGCGCGTGTGTGTGTTTTATAATTTCCTTACTTTTGACCTTAGCAGGGGACATCACATGATCGCTGCAGCCACTCAGGAAGAAATAGTCTCCTAACTCTCTTGGCTCAAACCAAATAACATAGCTGCTGCCAATCAGTGGTCGCAGACTGTCTGCAGTGCTCACATGATACTCCGTTACCCTAGGAAAAGGAAGATTGAAGATAGTGATCAGTGATGCAGAAGAATGTCAGACGTCCGGTAGATAAGTATATGCTTTTTTTAAGACCACCATGAACCTATTTGTACAATAAATAGGGGCTTGGTGTGGGATCTGATATTGGTTTAGGGATCTGGTATCTGACATTTATATAAAGGAATATGAATGAATATATATATATATATATATATATATAGGGTCTGGAGGGATTGTCTGCAGCAGTCATGTGTGCTATAGCCAAGATGTAACTTCTGCCTGTCAAGAAAGGCCATGAACAGTGGAGCGACAGAGGGTCGGCACTGGACCTGTGAAGGGTGAGTACTTCTAATTTTATTTTTTTTCTCTTGCATTAAAATTGGGGGTCAGATGTATATGAGGGGTCTGAATAATATAAATTGCTCTAATAATCAGCATAACAAGGCTTCACTAAAGAATCAATGCTTTGATATTATTTACTATTTGCAGTTCTAAAGAATGTGATTATAATCGATTAGGCGGAGACCTCTCTCTGGGTTTCGGCACCAGACACTGTTGTGTAACATCGTAATTAATTGTTATTGTGATGAACACTGGGGGACAGGAGCGCAGAGGTCTAATTAACTACGTTTTAGCGATCTGCATCTGCTCTCACACGGTCGCCTTCTCCGCGGCGCCTGAGCTGCAGGATGCTCCATTTTGCCGCTAATCATCACTAATTGGTTTCCCAGAGCAGATGAAGATTAATTGCGTCACTTACATTAAAGGTAAGTGTGTACAAAACGTTTCCCCAAATTTATCTTTTCAAATTTTTCACGGATCCATAGCCCTGCATTGGCGAGTTTGATCAGTCTCCATGTTTTGGTGAGGATCACTCGTTCTGTAGATATATATGGTTTGTGAACAGCCAGTGGAAATGTGTAGGACGGACGTCTGAAGGCACCCTTAATCTGTGATAGTCTACCGATGGAATACATACAGGCCAGGCGGCGGTCGTTTACACAGGATGACAAGAATTCTATGCGCACAGAACGATTGTTAACATTGCTGTTGACAGCACATCTCCTGTTTACACAGGGCGATGTGCTGCCGAAAACAATGATTTTAATGCAGTCATGAATGACTGAACAAATGAGTATCGGCATATTTTCACATGAGCGTTATAACAAATGCTCGTTCCCAGTTATTAGCTTGTGTAAATGGGCATTTAGTGATCGTCTATATATCTCTAGGTGTTTCTGCACCCAATGGGTAGACTCAAGGGCACACCTCAATTTTTTTGGGGTCTAATAGTGCCACAGTCACAATGCCCCTACACTGTACCTTTCTAACAATGTGCCCGATAAGCTTGGCCATCTTTAGTAATGGCAGCCAAAACATCCACTGCAGCAACCTCATGTCTAGCTAGGATGAGAATTACCTATCCCATCTTTTATTCGTGAGGGTTAATGTGCAGATAAGTCCTATCAAATATCAGTTGGGAGGGGTACCAGGCACCACAATATTACAACATGCTTAACATTGTGTCAGTCTTGTGCCACCAAAGCAGATCTGACTCATAAAGTCCGGGCCTCCAAAAGACCTTTGATGGTGTCCTGTAACATTAGCAGCAGATCCTTTAAGGGTAAAGCCACCATTTTTACAATCTCGTGTGGCCATTGGCCACCATGATAGTGGAGTTTTGGCCACTTGTGGCCTCAAGGCAAGACCTATGCGCTGCCCGGTACGGTCTCCATGGATCAGGCTTGTTTTTCAACACATCCCACAGGTAATCAATCGGACTGAATCCTGGAGAATTTGGAGACAAGTCATCGCCTTGATCTCTTTATCATGTTCCTCAGACCATTCTCCTGCTGAAGGAGGCACTGCCATCAGCGACTCCCACTGCCAAGAAGGGTACATGTTTGTTCAATGTTAGGTAGGGGTCACATTTACACTAGGCAAAGGACAAAAGGTTTTAACCAAAACCAAGGAGAAAATTCTGACCCAATATTTTTTTACACATTCCAAGTAGAAACATAACATGTAACCAAAGAAACACTACCTGAAAATATACTGATTGACAACTTGGTAAAAACCAAAATATTTTATTATAACACATAAGACACCAACCAAGACAATACACAAAGAATCTGAAAAAGGCACAAGATGTTGTTAGCCAAATAAGGCTATGCAGGGGACAAGTTATAACGATATTCAATATTCAAAATATATTAATGTTGATGCCCCAGCATATCTTGACATATAAACATGAACTGCGGCAAGGAATCACATAAAAAGGGGGAAAAAAACCACTGTTTTAGTGCAAATTTAAGGGGCTTCTTGTCCAAATATAAAGTGCATATTCTTTTTAGCAATTGCTGTCACTATACAGTGAAAGAGAAGCAATACCCATGCAAAATTAATATATAGGTTCCCCACCAAAAGTCATTAGTAAAGTGCATAGTGCATTTAGTTATCCTTACCGATGCTCATGTTGCTATATCAGTGCCTCGTGTTTACACTCCAACGCGCGTTTCGCAGCACGTAGCTTCCTCAGGGAGTGATACAAGGGGAGTGCACTGCCCGCTATATATATATGGTAGCCCACTTGTGCAGGACCAATTACGGCACTACAACGGCGCATCCACCGCCGCCATGATGACGGAATCCCCGGCACATGACCCGCGGCCACGTCACAGATAGGCGCCAAAGCGCCGTCAGCGACGCAGCAAGCGCATCACGCGACAGGGCCCGCCCGCCCCGGCAACAGAGGATGCGCACAGCACCATACTGGAACCTGGCAAGAGTAAGGGCATGTAGATACAATTGTGGCATTGGTAGTAACAAATCCCATGTAACCGCCAGACCGACACCTCCAGTGCGCGACACGCAGCCGCGTCACAGGGAGGCGTGACCGCCACCCATGACGCCGCAAACGGGCCACACAGCAGGAGCGGCCCGTCGCGGCGGGTCATATACATATACAGAATCGCCATATTGAAACCGGGCAAGTAGAAAAGGGGCAAATAAATATATATATATATGTATCTCAAAGAAAAACCACAATTGAAAATAAATTTGTTTGGAAACTGACAGACGAGCACTAGGAGAGCACCGCGGGGCGCCACGGCAGTGAAACACCCAGCGTGCATCCCACAGCGACAACACACAAAGGTGTACATACACCGTGCGGCATCGCAGGGGGAAAGCTCCGTGGGGAACACTTGCAGTGGAGACAGGAGGCGCCTCCCGGTGTCTCATATGTCAGATCAAACAAAAAAAGTAAATGAAAAAAAAAGCTAGAATGGAGAAATTAGATAAGAAGACATTGACGGGGGCAGGTAGAGAAATTCCAGACTGAAAACAAAATTAATCTATAATATGTGTCAAAAAGAATTAATGATAAACAAAAAAAAACAAATATATAATATAAGATGTCCATAATAGAGTAAATAGTGAGAGAAGTGAAAAGATATATATGCATATAAATACAGCATTTTATTATTAAAAAGATGTACACAAGTGACCATTATATGTAAACAGACGAAAGTGCATACAAATACAACACTTCAGTATTAAAGAAATGTGCACAAGTGACAAATACATTTAAACAAGAGGGAGACTGGAGTTTCTTCTCTTAATAACACGTTCATAGATCTTCCTCATGGTGAACCCGCATGTGAGACACCCATATGTCAAAGATTTATCAAATCCCTAGGTGTAGTAAGAAGACAAAAGCAATTAGAATCAAAATACAAAATCAATTAATTTACATCCCCAATCTAGCATGAAGATAGTTCGTAGCGACCACCCCATATATAGTATAAAGGACAACATAAAAATTAAAAAAAGGGAATTAAAAACAACGATTTAAAAAAATCTTTTGAGTCAGACAGGCGACAGTACAGAGATCAGTTGAAAATAATTTATAAAAAAACTAGAGAAGCCCCATTGATCATTAAGGCCGTATGGTTTGATTGTTCTCAAGTTGGTAATCCAACGGCACTCCCTTTGGGCTAATCTATTCATAACATTACCCCCACGAATGCCCAGATGTACCACATCAATACCTTTTACTTGAAGCTCTATTGGGCCAGATGGATGAAATTCCCGATAGTGTGCAGGTATTGTCTTTAGTTTCACAAAATCTTCTTCCTGGGGATTTTCCAAATTCAAAAGTCTTGCAGATTTAACCCCTTCCCGACCCATGACGCCACATAGGCGTCATGAAAACCCGTGCCAATCCGACCCATGACGCCTATGTGGCGTCATGGAATGATCGCGTCCCTGCAGATCGGGTGAAGGGGTTAACTCCTATTTTACCCGATCTGCAGGGAGAGGGGGAGTGGTACTTCAGCCCAGGGGGGGTGGCTTCACCCCCCCGTGGCTACGATCGCTCTGATTGGCTGTTGAAAGTGAAACTGCCAATCAGAGCGATTTGTAATATTTCACCTAAAAAACTGGTGAAATATTACAATCCAGCCATGGCCGATGCTGCAATATCATCGGCCATGGCTGGAAACACTAATGTGACCCCCCCCCACCCCACCGATCGCCCCCCCAGTGCTCCGTTATAGGGTCCGGTCCCCTCCGTCCGCCTGCCGGCTCCCCCGTCCTGCTGTCCGCTCCCCCGTCCTCCTGCCCGCTCCCCCCCTGCTCCTATGTCACCCCCCGTGCTCCGACGCCCCCCCCGTGCCCCGATCTCCCCCCCCTTATACTTACCGAGGCTCCCGGACCCCGTCCGCCTCCATCATGGGCGCCGCCATCTTCCAAAATGGCGGGCGCATGCTCAGTGCGCCCGCCGGCCGGCAGATTCATTAGAGGTACATTTTGATCGCTGTGGTAGGTTCTATCACAGCGATCAAAATAAAAAAATAATAAATAAACCCCCCCCTTTATCACCCCCATAGGTAGGGACAATAATAAAATAAAGAAAATATTTTTTTTTCTTTTTCCACTAGGGTTAGGGTTAGAACTAGGGTTAGAACTAGGGGTAGGGTTAGGGGTAGGGTTAGGGTTACGGGTAGGGTTAGGGTTAGGGGTAGGGTTATGGCATGTGCACACAGAGCGGATCGGCCGCGGATCCGCAGCGGATCGGCCGCGGATCGGCAGCGGATCGGCAGCGGATCCGCCGCGGATCGGCAGCGGATCCGCCGCGGATCGGCCGCGGATCCGCCGCGGATCGGCCGCGGATCGGCCGCGGATCGGCCGCGGATCCGCAGCGGATCGGCAGCGGATCGGCAGCGGATCCGCAGCGGATCGGCAGCGGATCCGCAGCGGATCGGCAGCGGATCCGCAGCGGATCGGCAGCGGATCCGCAGCGGATCCGCAACGGATCGGCAGCGGATCGGCAGCGGATCGGCAGCGGATCCACAGCGGATCGGCAGCGGATCCGCAGCGGATCGGCAGCGGATCGGCAGCGGATCCGCAGCGGATCGGCCGCGGATCCGCAGCGGATCCGCAGCGGATTGGCCGCGGATCCGCAGCGGATTGGCAGCGGATTGGCCACGGATCCGCAGCGGATTGGCCGCTGCGAATTCGAAGCAGTTTTCCATCAGGTTTACAGTACCATGTACACCTAAGGAAAACCAAATCCGCTGTGCCCATGGTGCGGAAAATTCCGTGCAGAAACGCTGCGTTGTATTTTCCGCAGCATGTCAATTCTTTGTGCGGATTCCGCAGCGTTTTACACCTGTTGCTCAATAGGAATCCGCAGGTGAAATCTGCACAAAAAAACACTGGAAATCTGCTGTAAATCCGCAGGTAAAACGCAGTGCCTTTTACCTGCAGATTTTTAAAAAATCATGAGGAAAAATCTCACACGAATCCGCAACGTGGGCACATAGCCTTAGGGTTAGGGTTGGAATTAGAGTTAGGGTTGGAATTAGGGCTAGGGTTTGAAATAGGGTTAAGATTAGGCTTGTGGTTAGGGTTACGGATAGGGTTAGGGGTGTGTTGGGGTTACAGTTGTGGTTAGGGTTGGGATTAGGGTTACGGTTGGGATTAGGGTTAGGATTAGGGTTGGAATTAGGGTTACGGGTGTGTTGCGGTTAGGGTTGTGGTTAGGGGTGTGTTGGGGTTAAGGTTGTGATTAGGGTTATGGCTACAGTTGGGATTAGGATTAGGGGTGTGTTGGGGTTAGTGTTGAAGTTAGAATTGAGGGGTTTCCACTGTTTAGGCACATCAGGGGTCTCCAAACGCAACATGGCGCCACCATTGATTCCAGCCAATCTTGCGTTCAAAAAGTCAAATGGTGCTCCCGCCCTTCCAAGCCCCGACGTGCGCCCAAACAGTGGTTTACCCCCACATTTGGGGTACCAGCGTACTCAGGACAAACTGGGCAACAACTGCTGGGGTCTAATTTCTCCTGTTACCCTTGCAAAAATAAAAAATTACTTGCTAAAACATAATTTTTGAGGAAAGAACAATTATTTTTTATTTTCACGGCTCTGCGTTATAAACTTCTGTGAAGCACTTGGGGGTTGAAAGTGCTCACCACACATCTAGATAAGTTCCTTCGGGGGTCTAGTTTCCAAAATGGGGTCACTTGTGGCGTGTTTCTACTGTTTAGGTACATCAGGGGCTCTGCAAATGCAATGTGACGCCCGCAGACCATTCCATCAAAGTCTGCATTTCAAATGTCACTACTTCCCTTCCGAGCCCTGACGTGTGCCCAAACAGTGGTTTACCCCCACATATGGGGTATCAGCGTACTCACAACAAACTGGGCAACAAATATTGGGGTCCAAATTCTCCTGTTACCCTTGTGAAAATAAAAAATTGCTTGCTAAAACATCTTTTTTGAGGAAAGAAAAATGATTTTTTATTTTCACGGCTCTGCGTTGTAAACTTCTGTGAAGCACTTGGGGGTTGAAAGTGCTCACCACACATCTAGATAAGTTCCTTCGGGGGTCTAGTTTCCAAAATGGGGTCACTTGTGGGGGGTTTCTACTGTTTAGGCATATCAGGGGCTCTGCAAACGCAACCTGACGCCCGCAGAGCATTCCATCAAAGTCTGCATTTCAAAACGTCACTACTTCCCTTCCGAACCCCGACGTGTGCCAAAACAGTGGTTTACCCCCACATATGGGGTATCAGCGTACTCAGGAGAAACTGGACAACAACTTTTGGGGTCCAATTTCTCCTGTTACTCTTGCAAAAATAAAAAAATTCTGGGCTAAAAAAATATTTTTGAGGAAAGGAAACACATTTTTTATTTTCACGGCTCTGCGTTATAAACTTCTGTGAAGCACTTGGGGGTTCAAAGTGCTCACTACACATCTAGATACGTTCCCTTGAGGGTCTAGTTTCCAAAATGGAGTCAATTGTGGGGAGTTCCTACTGTTTAGGCACATCAGGGGCTCTGCAAACGCAACCTGACGCCCGCAGAGCATTCCATCAAAGTCTGCATTTCAAAACGTCACTACTTCCCTTCCGAACCCTGACGTGTGCCAAAACAGTGGTTTACCCCCACATATGGGGTATCAGCGTACTCAGGAGAAACTGGACAACAACTTTTGGGGTCCAATTTCTCCTGTTACCCTTGGGAAAATAAAAAATTGTGGGCTAAAAAATCATTTTTGAGAAAAGAAAAATTATTTTTTATTTTCATGGCTCTGCGTTATAAACTTCTGTGAAGCACTTGGGGGTTCAAAGTGCTCACCACACATCTAGATTAGTTCCTTGGGAGGTCTAGTTTCCAAAATGGGGTCACTTGTGCGGGAGCTCCAATGTTTAGGCACACAGGGGCTCTCCAAACGCGACATGGTGTCCGCTAATGATTGGAGCTAATTTTCCATTCAAAAAGCCAAATGGCGTGCCTTCCCTTCCGAGCCCTGCCGTGCGCCCAAACAGTGGTTTACCCCCACATATGGGGTATCATCGTACTCAGAACAAACTGGACAAAAACATTTGGGGTCCAATTTCTCCTATTACCCTTGGGAAAATAAAAAATTCTGGGCTAAAAATAATTTTTGAGGAAAGAAAAATTATTTTTTTATTTTCACGGCTCTGCGTTATAAACTTCTGTGAAGCACCTGGGGGTTATAAGTGCTCACTATGCATCTAGATAAGTTTCTTGGGGGGTCTAGTTTCCAAAATGGGGTCACTTGTAGGGGAGCTCCAATGTTTAGGCACACAGGGGCTCTCCAAACGCGACATGGTGTCCGCTAACGATTGGAGCTAATTTTCCATTCAAAAAGTCAAATGGCACGCCTCCCCTTCCGAGCCTTGCCGTGCACCCAAACAGTGGTTTACCCCCACATATGAGGTATCGGCATACTCAGGAGAAATTGCCCAACAAATTTTAGGATCCATTTTATCCTGTTGCCCATGTGAAAATGAAAGAATTGAGGCTAAAAGAAATTTTGTGTGAAAAAAAAGTACTTTTTCATTTTTGCGGATCAATTTGTGAAGCACCTGGGGGTTTAAAGTGCTCACTATGCCTCTGGATGAGTTCCTTGGGGGGTCTAGTTTCCAAAATGGGGTCACTTGTGGAGGAGCTCCAATGTTTAGGCACACAGGAGCTTTCCAAACGCGACATGGTGTCCGCTAACGATGGAGATAATTTTCCATTCAAAAAGTCAAATGGCGCTCCTTCCCTTCCGAGCCTTACCATGTGCCCAAACAGTGGTTTACCCCCACATGTGAGGTATTGGTGTACTCAGGAGAAATTGCCCAACAAAATTTAGGATCCATTTTATCCTGTTGCCCATGTGAAAATGAAAAAATTGAGGCTAAAATAATTTTTTTGTGAAAAAAAAGTACTTTTTCATTTTTACGGATCAATTTGTGAAGCACCTGGGGGTTTAAAGTGCTCACTATGCTTCTAGATAAGTTCCTTGGGGGGTCTAGTTTCCAAAATGTGGTCACTTGTGGGGGAGCTCCAATGTTTAGGCACACGGGGGCTCTCCAAACGCGACATGGTGTCCGCTAAAGATTGGAGCCAATTTTTCATTAAAAAAGTCAAATGGCGCTCCTTCCCTTCCGAGCCCTGCCGTGCGCCCAAACAGTGGTTTACCCCCACATATGAGGTATCAGCGTACTCAGGACAAATTGGACAACAACGTCCCTGGTCCAGTTTCTCCTTTTACCCTTGGGAAAATAAAAAAATTGTTGCTAAAAGATCATTTTTGTGACTATAAAGTTAAATGTTCATTTTTTACTTCCATGTTGCTTCTGCTGCTGTGAAACACCTGAAGGGTTAATAAACTTCTTGAATGTGGTTTTGAGCACCTTGAGGGGTGCAGTTTTTAGAATGGTGTCACTTTTGGGTATTTTCAGCCATATAGAACCCTCAAAATGACTTCAAATGTGAGGTGGTCCCTAAAAAAAATGGTTTTGTAAATTTTGTTGTAAAAATGAGAAATCACTGGTCAAATTTTAACCCTTATAACTTCCTAGCAAAAAAAAAAATTGTTTCCAAAATTGTGCTGATGTAAAGTAGACATGTGGGAAACGTTATTTATTAACTATTTTGTGTCACATAACTCTCTGGTTTAACAGAATAAAAATTCAAAATGTGAAAATTGCGAAATTTTCAAATTTTTTGCCACATTTCCGTTTTTTTCACAAATAAACTCAAAAATTATCGACCTAAATTTACCACTAACATGAAGCCCAATATGTCACGAAAAAACAATCTCAGAATCGCTAGGATCCGTTGAAGCGTTCCTGAGTTATTACCTCATAAAGGGACACTGGTCAGAATTGCAAAAAACGGCAAGGTCATTAAGGCCAAAATAGGCTGGGTCATGAAGGGGTTAATATCCCTCACATGCTCTAATATTCGTACTCGGAGTTGTCTTGAAGTAAGGCCCACGTAAATAAGCCCACATGGGCATGTCAGGTAGTATATGACTGATGTAGTCTTGCAATTAATTGAATGCACAATTTTAAAATTGCGTGTTTTGGATGAGTCACTAAATGTCTCCGCTTTCTCCATATACTTGCAAGCACTGCAGGTGCCACATGCACGAGAACCCCACTTTGGTCCTTTTGAGTCAAATATGAACTTGGACTTTGGTGCAACATAATGGCTGTGTGTAATGGTCTCACCAATAGTTTTACTTCTTCGTGCTACTACCAATGGTCTATCTTCAATTAGTTTTGCAAGACCAGGATCTTGTTTCAAAATTGGCCAAAACCGATTAAATATACTATTCATATCCCTCCATCTCCCATGATAATCCGTGATGATTCACAGCCGTGAGTCTTCTTTTTTGGTAACCTTATTCTGCAATAAAGAGTTGCGGTCCAATTCTCTCACCTGTTGGTAACCTCGATTAATGTCCTCGAATTTATATCCTCGATCCAAAAATCTGCCTGTCATAATTTGGGCTTGTGTTTCAAATTCTTCATTGGTATCGCAAATCCTTTTCGCACGAATAAATTGTCCTTTGGGGATTGCCTTTATAGTGTGTCTCGGGTGTGCTGATTTCGCATGTAGTACAGAATTAGTAGTAGTTTCTTTCCGAAAAATTGTACTGTGGACATGACCCATCCGGTCCACCGTTAACTGAAGGTCCAAGAAATCGATCTTGTTGGTGGTGATCTTGAAGGTAAGTTTTACATTCCAATTGTTGTCATTCAAGTATATAAGAAATGTATCCAGTTCCTTTTTCTCCCCCTGCCAAATGAACAACAGGTCGTCAATAAAGCGCATCCAGCTTACTACAGATGGGCTCTGGACATCATTGAGATATGGCAGCATATGTTCACGTTCCCATTGACCCATAAACAGGTTGGCATATGAGGGCGCAAAGGACGCCCCCATTGCCACACCTTGTTGCACAAAATAACGATCTTTAAATGTGAAGTAGTTATGGGTCAATGTATATTCCAATAGCTCCATTAGAAGATCTAACAATTCAACGTCCATGCCTTTATTCAACAAATAAAATCTTGCTGCAGACATTCCCTGTTTGTGGTTTATGCAAGTGTAGAGAGATGTGACATCACCGGTGATAAGGAACATATCAGGTTCCAATATAACCCCCTGTAATCTCTGAAGTACATCTGCAGAGTCCCTTACATATGAGGGTAATTCTTCTACACAGGGCTTCAAATAATAATCCAAAAATCTGCAGATTGGTTCATTTAGACCCCCACACCCTGATACAATGGGCCGTCCCGGTGGATTGGACAGGTCCTTATGCACCTTCGGTAAAAAATAGATTGTCGGAATGACAGGGTGGTTGACACGTAGGCCCTCCCAAATGTTTTTCGTGATGAGGCCTTTCTCCAAGGCGTCATCCAAAATGCCAAACAATTGCCTTTGAAAGGCGGCAGTAGGGTCTGAGGTTACTTTCTGATAGCACTCAATATCGTTAAGCTGCTTAAATGCTTCCTTTTCATAAAGCTGTACAGGCCAGACCACTACATTGCCGCCTTTATCGGCCGGTTTGAAAACGACCTGCTTCATATTTTTTAATTCATTTAATGCTTGTCGTTGTGTCAGTGTCAAATTGTCAAATGGTCTATGCATTTTGAGTTGATACAACTCATTGCATACCATCCTAACAAATATCTCCACAGATGAGTTCAAAGAGATTGGCGGAAAATTTGTAGACTTTTTTCTTATAAAATCCGGAAACTTACTTGATGCAGGTTCTTGCTGCTCAAGAAGTAATTCCTCTAGTGCGCGAAGCGCTTCCAATTCTGCCTCTGTTGAAAAAGGTGTGTTAGAATAGTTTTTACCTTCATGCAGTTTTTTTAAAAGTAATTTACGTGCGAACAAAAAAATATCCTTTATCGCTGTAAATGTGTCAAAATTGGATGTTGGACAAAAAGTTAAACACAAAGAGAGCACTGATATTTGGGCTGGTGTCAGTCGGTGTGTAGGTGTCGGTCCGGCGGTCACGTGGGATTTGTTACTACCAATGCCACAATTGTATCTACATGCCCTTACTCTTGCCAGGTTCCAGTATGGTGCTGTGCGCATCCTCTGTTGCCGGGGCGGGCGGGCCCTGTCGCGTGATGCGCTTGCTGCGTCGCTGACGGCGCTTTGGCGCCTATCTGTGACGTGGCCGCGGGTCATGTGCCGGGGACGCCGTCATCATGGCAGCGGTGGATGCGCCGTTGTAGTGCCGTAATTGGTCCTGCACAAGTGGGCTACCATATATATATAGCGGGCAGTGCACTCCCCTTGTATCACTCCCTGAGGAAGCTACGTGCTGCGAAACGCGCGTTGGAGTGTAAACACAAGGCACTGATATAGCAACATGAGCATCGGTAAGGATAACTAAATGCACTATGCACTTTACTAATGACTTTTGGTGGGGAACCTATATATTAATTTTGCATGGGTATTGCTTCTCTTTCACTGTATAGTGACAGCAATTGCTAAAAAGAATATGCACTTTATATTTGGACAAGAAGCCCCTTAAATTTGCACTAAAACAGTGGTTTTTTTCCCCCTTTTTATGTGATTCCTTGCCGCAGTTCATGTTTATATATCAAGATATGCTGGGGCATCAACATTAATATATTTTGAATATTGAATATCGTTATAACTTGTCCCCTGCATAGCCTTATTTGGCTAACAACATCTTGTGCCTTTTTCAGATTCTTTGTGTATTGTCTTGGTTGGTTTCTTATGTGTTATAATAAAATATTTTGGTTTTTACCAAGTTGTCAATCAGTATATTTTCAGGTAGTGTTTCTTTGGTTACAAAGGACAAAAGGTGTCCAGGAGAACATTGGCCATCACACGACCCCTGGCATTTTGTCTTCTTTCCCATAGTGCATCCCAGTACAACCTCTTTCCAGGTAAGTGACGCACAAGCACTGTATGTCCACATGGTGAAAACGGGATTCATCAGACCAGGCGCCTTCTACTATTACTGCTGATCCAGTTCTGATGCACTTGTCCATTGAAGATGGTGGACAGGTGTCAGCAAAGGCTCTTTCACCACTAAGGAGATACACAGTCAATCATCAATGCTCTGTGTGTCCAACATCTTTCTATCATCGCTGTGATGCTTTACGTGTCCTGTTGCCTTTCTGTCATAGCTGTGATGCTCTACGTGTCCTGTTGCCTTTCTGTCATAGCTGTGATGCTCTACGTGTCCTGATGCCTTTTTTTTAATCATAGATGCAATACTCTGAAGTCCTGACACCTTTTTATCATAGCTGTGATGCTCTGCGTGTCCTGATGCCTTTCTATCATAGCTGTCATGCTCTACGTGTCCTGAAACCTTTCTTTCATAGCTGCGATGCTCTGCGTGTCCTGACACCTTTCTATCATAGCTGCGATGCTCTGCGTGTCTTGATACCTATCGTAGCTGCGATGCTCTGCGTGTCCTTACACCTTTCTATCATAGGTGCAATGCTCTGCATGTCCTAACACCTCTCTATCATAGCTGTGATGCTCTGCATGTCCTGACATCTTTCTATCATAGCTGCGATGCTCTGTGTGTCCTGATATCTTTCTACCATAGCTGCGATGCTGTGTGTCCTGACATCTTTCTATCATAGCTGTGATGCTCTGCGTATCCTGACACCTTTCTATCATAGCTGTGATGCTCTGCGTGTCCTGACATCTTTCTATCATAGCTGCGATGCTCTGCATGTCCTGACACTTTTCTATCATAGCTGTGATGCTCTGCGTGTCCTGACATCATTCTATCATAGCTGTGATGCTCTGTGTGTCTTGACACCTTTCTATCATAGCTGCGATGCTCTATGTGTCCTGACATCTTTCTATCGTAGCTGCGATGCTCTGCGTGTCCTGACATCTTTCTATCATAGCTGTGATGCTCTGTGTGTCCTGACACCTTTCTATCATAGCTGCGAAGCTCTGTGTGTCCTGACATCTCTCTATCATAGCTGCGATGCTCTGTGTGTCCTGACACCTTTCTATCATAGCTGCGATGCTCTGTGTGGTCTGACATCTCTCTATCATAGCTGCGATGCTCTGTGTGTTCTGACATCATTCTATCATAGCTGCGATGCTCTTTGTGTCCAGACATCTTTCTAGCATAGCTGCGATGCTCTGTGTGTTCTGACATCTTCCTATCATAGCTGTGATGCTCTGCATGTCTTGACACCTTTCTATCATAGCTGCGATGCTGTGTGTTCTGACATCTTTCTATCATAGCTGTGATGCTGTGTGTCCTGACATCTTTCTATCATAGCTGTGATGCTCTATGTGTCCTGACATCTTTCTATCGTAGCTGCGATGCTCTGCGTGTCCTGACACTTTTCTATCATAGCCGTGATGCTCTGCGTGTCCTGACATCTTTCTACCATAGCTGCGATGCTCTGTGTGTTCTGACATCTTTCTATCATAGCTGTGATGCTGTGTGTCCTGACATCTTTCTATCATAGCTTTGATGCTCTATGTGTCCTGACATCTTTCTATCGTAGCTGCGATGCTCTGCGTGTCCTGACACTTTTCTATCATAGCCGTGATGCTCTGCGTGTCCTGACATCTTTCTATCATAGCTGCGATGCTCTGTGTGTCCTGACATCTTTCTATCATAGCTGTGATGCTGTGTGTCCTGACACCTTTCTATCATAGCTGCGATGCTCTGTGTGTCCTGACATCTTTCTATCATAGCTGTGATGCTCTGCATGTGCTGACATCTTTCTATCATAGCTGCGATGCTCTGCGTGTTCTGACACCTTTCTATCATAGCTGTGATGCTCTGCGTGTCCTGACACCTTTCTATCATAGCTGTGATGCTCTGTGTGTCCTGACACCTTTCTATCATAGCTGTGATGCTCTGCGTGTCCTGACGCCTTTCTATCATAGCTGCGATGCTCTGCATGTGCTGACATCTTTCTATCATAGCTGCGATGCTCTGCATGTGCTGACATCTTTCTATCATAGCTGTGATGCTCTGCATGTGCTGACATCTTTCTATCATAGCTGCGATGCTCTGCGTGTTCTGACACCTATCATAGCTGTGATGCTCTGCGTGTCCTGACACCTTTCTATCATAGCTGTGATGCTCTGTGTGTCCTGACATCTTTCTATCATAGCTGCGATGCTCTGCGTGTCCTGACACCTTTCTATCATAGCTGTGATGCTCTGTGTGTCCTGACATCTTTCTATCATAGCTGCGATGCTCTGCGTGTCCTGACACTTTTCTATCATAGCTGTGATGCTCTGCATGTCCTGACATCTTTCTATCATAGCTGCGATGCTCTGTGTGTTCTGACATCTTTCTATCATACCTGTGATGCTCTGCGTGTCTTTACACCTTTCTATCATAGCTGTGATGCTCTGTGTGTCCTGACATCTTTCTATCACAGCTGTGATGCTCTGCGTGTCTTGACACCTTTCTATCATAGCTGCGATGCTAAGTGTGTTCTGACATCTTTCTATCATAGCTGAGATGCTCTGTGTGTCCTGACATCTTTCTATCATAGCTGTGATGCCCTGCGTGTCTTGACACCTTTCTATCATAGCTGCGATGCTCTGCGTGTTCTGACACCTTTCTATCATAGCTGTGATGCTCTGTGTGTCCTGACATCTTTCCATCATAGCTGCGATGCTCTGCGTGTCCTGACACTTTTCTATCATAGCTTTGATGCTCTATGTGTCCTGACATCTTTCTATCGTAGCTGCGATGCTCTGCATGTCCTGACACTTTTCTATCGTAGCTGCGATGCTCTGTGTGTCCTGACATCTTTCTATCATAGCTGCGATGCTCTGTGTGTTCTGACATCTTTCTATCATAGCGGCGATGCTCTGCGTGTCCTGACACCTTTCTATCATAGCTGCGATGCTCTGCGTGTCCTGACACCTTTCTATCATAGCTGCGATGCTCTGTGTGTTCTGACATCTTTCTATCATAGCTGCGATGCTCTGCGTGTCCTGACACCTTTCTAGCTGTGATGCTCTGCGTGTCCTGACACCTTTCTATCATAGCTGCGATGCTCTGCGTGTCCTGACACCTTTCTATCATAGCTGCGATGCTCTGTGTCCTGACTCCTTTCTATCATAGCTGTGATGCTCTGCGTGTCCTGACTCCTTTCTATCATAGCTGCGATGCTCTGCGTGTCCTGACTCCTTTCTATCATAGCTGTGATGCTCTGCGTGCCCGGACTCCTTTCTAGCTGTGATGCTCTGCGTGTCCTGACTCCTTTCTATCATAGCTGCGATGCTCTGCATGTCCTGACTCCTTTCTATCATAGCGGCGATGCTCTGCATGTCCTGACTCCTTTCTATCATAGCGGCGATGCTCTGCATGTCCTGACTCCTATCATAGCGGCGATGCTCTGTGTGTCCTGACACCTTTCTAGCTGCGATGCTCTGCGTGTTCTGACACCTTTTTATCATAGCTGCGATGCTCTGCGTGTTCTGACTCCTTTCTATCATAGCGGCGATGCTCTGCGTGTCCTGACACCTTTCTATCATAGCTGCGATGCTCTGCGTGTCCTGACTCCTTTCTATCATAGCTGCGATGCTCTGCGTGTCCTGACACCTTTCTAGCATAGCTGCGATGCTCTGCGTGTCCTGACACCTTTCTATCATAGCTGCGATGCTCTGTGTCCTGACTCCTTTCTATCATAGCTGCGATGCTCTGCGTGTCCTGACACCTTTCTATCATAGCTGCGATGCTCTGTGTCCTGACTCCTTTCTATCATAGCAGCGATGCTCTGTGTGTCCTGACACCTTTCTAGCTGTGATGCTCTGCGTGTCCTGACTCCTTTCTATCATAGCTGCGATGCTCTGCATGTCCTGACTCCTTTCTATCATAGCGACGATGCTCTGCATGTCCTGACTCCTTTCTATCATAGCTGCGATGCTCTGCATGTCCTGACTCCTTTCTATCATAGCTGCGATGCTCTGCGTGTCCTGACTCCTATCTATCATAGCTGCGATGCTCTGCATGTCCTGACTCCTTTCTATCATAGCGGCGATGCTCTGCATGTCCTGACTCATTTCTATCATAGCGGCGATGCTCTGCGTGTCCTGACTCCTTTCTATCATTGCGGCGATGCTCTGTGTGTCCTGACACCTTTCTAGCTGCGATGCTCTACGTGTTCTGACACCTTTCTATCATAGCTGCGATGCTCTGCGTGCCCTGACACCTTTCTATCATAGCTGTGATGCTCTGTGTCCTGACTCCTTTCTATCATAGCGGCGATGCTCTGCATGTCCTGACTCCTTTCTATCATAGCGGCAATGCTCTGCATGTCCTGACACCTTTCTATCATAGCTGTGATGCTCTGCGTGTCCTGACTCCTTTCTATCATAGCGGCGATGCTCTGCATGTCCTGACACCTTTCTATCATAGCTTTGATGCTCTGTGTGTCCTGACATCTTTCTATCATAGCTGCGATGCTCTGCGTGTCCTGACACCTTTCTATCATAGCTGTGATGCTCTGCGTGTTCTGACACCTTTCTATCATAGCTGCGATGCTCTGCGTGTCCTGACATCTTTCTATCATAGCTGTGATGCTCTGCGTGTCCTGACACCTTTCTATCATAGCTGCGATGCTCTGCGTGTCCTGACATCTTTCTATCATAGCTGTGATGCTCTGCGTGTCCTGACACCTTTCTATCATAGCTGCGATGCTCTGCGTGTCCTGACTCCTTTCTATCATAGCTGCGATGCTCTGCATGCCCTGACTCCTTTCTATCATAGCTGTGATGCTCTGCGTGTTCTGACACCTTTCTATCATAGCTGCGATGCTCTGCGTGTCCTGACATCTTTCTATCATAGCTGTGATGCTCTGCGTGTCCTGACACCTTTCTAGCTGTGATGCTCTGCGTGTCCTGACACCTTTCTATCATAGCTGCGATGCTCTGCGTGTCCTGACACCTTTCTATCATAGCTGCGATGCTCTGCGTGTCCTGACACCTTTCTATCATAGCTGCGATGCTCTGCGTGTCCTGACACCTTTCTAGCTGTGATGCTGGGCTTATTTATTGCCACAGTGGGATGTGATATACAGGGAGTGATGTTTTTCACTGGGCAAGGTCCCAGTTAAAGACATTATCAAATTTTGGACCATAAAGTGGACAACCCCTTTTATGCAAATGTGACCAAAGCCCTACAAGAATAGTGTGAATGCAGCTGCCTCCGCTGTGGGGTCACTGAGGGAGCAGTAACATATTTTTCCCTCTTTCCCATCAGTGTTTGTCCATAAGATACATGATTAACCACAGGCTTTCCTGCAGCGTAAAAATATGTACACAATGCGCATGCTCCAAACTTCGCCCAGCTCCTTTGTGGTCTGAGAGAGCTTCCGTTCAAGCAGCAGTTGTCATGGCAGCGAATCTCCTCTGCCTGGTAACGGCCTAGTTTATTCAGTCAGCCGTAGTGGAGCGGACTCGGCGCCATGTCTTACCGGGACCTAAGGAGTAAGCGCTCCGGTCTTATCCTCATTTCTTCCTCACCCACCTTGTAGCGATGAATCAATCTGTAGGCCTTCTATATAGAGCGGGGTTTATATGACGTCACCTCAAAAGGTGGCCAACCTATCAGATCGCTGCTCTCTAGCTTGCACACAAACGCTGCGATGTGATTGGTTGATGCGGGCAGCAGCTCAGTTTGTGATCTAATTCTTGTATTGTGATTGGTTGTTTTTATATATATGACATCATAGCTTGTAAATGATGATAATGACGTAATTGTGCGTTTTTTTATGTTGTAGTAGAATCGTCATAACCAGTTATCCCCTCATTGTGATGTTTATATCCCCGTGCACCTCAGACTCAGGCCGACATTTGTAGCCTGTGTACACACCACCATGTATGGACCAGCCACAGGTTTCTTGACCTAAACTTAAAGGGATTGTCCACTACTCGGACAACTTCTGCATCACTCACCTGTGGTGCCAGCACCGTCCCAGGGAGAGACATGGAAGGATGTGTATAGGTGTTATTGTTTTACTTGGTGGAAAAATAGGGGTTGAGAAAGAGTTGCCTGAGTAGTGAACAACCCCTTTAATGGCCTCTTATTTGCCTAGGAGACTCGCAGCCGGTCTGTATCTGTACTGTGAGGGACGAACGTGTGAAACGGACCCCCATAGTGCAGCCTGTGAGTGGGGGCCTCAGAGCGACCACGATGCCCTCGCAACATGTCGCCATACGTGGCTCCCCCAGATGACCTGTAAAGTGCATGCGTTGGATGCCCCCATAAGCAGCTGACTCTGGTAAAACACCCCTGGTGCAGTGCCCAATGGACGACCTCCTAAAATTTCATAAGTGGATCCATTATTTTTTCCAAAGCGAAGAACATTTACTTACTGGTTATATACAGACAAAGCCGAACATAACCTTTCTTTCTTGTACCCTTTGTGTCTTGTTTTAATCTCCATTTACCCCTCTGTACATCCAGTTTCACATAACTGAATGTATGGTCCTATTGTTACACTGCCAAAACTGCATTTCCCAGCAGCACCCTGCTTCTCCTCAGTGCTTCAGGCCCCTGCCTCCCTCTCCTGTGTGTGCTCCTGACCAGCCATACATCTCTGGATTGTTGACTCAGATATTTCCTGGAAGCCGGTGACTGGTGCATGTGCAAAACAGCACAGGCTTCCATTACAGCTCTGCTCTGCTGTGCTCCTCTCTTGGTAACGCACCCTATTCTTCTATTCAGTGGATGATCCTGTACACAACTCTGCCTGACTGATTTACAGTATCTTCTGCCATTTACATCAGTACAGCTGCCTGTGATCTGTTAGGCTACGTTCACATTTGCGGTCAGCGCCGCAGCGTCGGGCGCCGCAGCGGCGCCGCATGCGTCATGCGCCCCTATATTTAACATGGGGGCGCATGGACATGCGTTGTGCTGCGTTTAGCGCCGCATGGCCGCAAGCGTTGGACGCAAGAAACGCATCAAGTTGCATTTTTTTTGCGTCCAACTTTCGGCCAAAAACGACGCATGCGGCGCAAAACGCAGCGTTTTAGCGTGCGTTTTGCCGCGTTTTTGTTTGCGTTGTGCGCTGCGGCGCCGACGCTGCGGCGCACAACGCAAATGTGAACGTAGCCTTAGCTAGTTTCCAGCAGAGACCAACAGTCCTGCACTCCAATATGCTCTGCCTGCCACAATGGAGAAGTGCTGAGTTGATTTTGTTCCTGCTCCTGACAGATCAGTATTGTAAATCTGAAAAATGCCACTTTGTTGAAGCGGTTCGTCTGCCATATGCATCAACGGAGCTGCACTTGTCAATGGTAAGCATCAAACACAGTTCAGCCCAGCTTGTGTCAGGTCTGCAGTGCGCTACTGTGCAGGTAGAGCGGAGTGCAGGACTGTTGATCTCTACTAGAAACTAGATAACAGTTCATGGATGTAAAAACACACAAGCAGCTATGTTGATGCATATGGCAGATGACAATCCTCTGCCATGTGCCAAGATTCAAGCTCCAGCCACCTAGCTTGATTGACAGCTCCCCAATGTTCCTCCTCCCCACCCTGCTGAGTACAAGCTGCAGCTGTCAGGGTGGGTGGTCGGAGGCTGAATACATTGGACTCCTGAGCTCTTTCACCGTTTAGCTGGACTCATAAAATGCTCATCAGGATTATCCAACCGTTTAGATCGGTAGGTACACCTGCCTCATCAGGATTGTTAAATTTGTATTAATGTATGCAGCTTGCATTGTCAATTCTGGTGACCGCTCCACTTTAGTGTTGTCTTACCCGTACAGAGCAGGTTGTGTGAGTACATAGGTCAGTCATGTGCTAGTTATAGAATTTGTAGGCCGTGTGTGGGCACCTGTACTGGATGAAAAGCACTTTGCACAATTCTCACGTGCCTCAGTGTTCTGCAGTGCTGGACCAGTCATTAATTTGTAGGTTTCCATTCATTATGTCAAGTATATTAAAGCTTTGGGGGTTTTCAGAGCTCTTATAGCGCACCTGACCTTTCACCAAAATCCTGTAGAATAGGCATGGTCTTGCCGCCCTCATCACCCACAACAAGATACAGCTGCTTGTGTCGCACATACTCATGTAATATGGCTAGGAACTGAGCAATTCTCCTCCTCTGTAACTTGGTACCCACTCTTTTTGAGTGTGTGCGCACAGGAGTTCTCATTTATTATCATTCTGCCAGTACTATAGGTGCTGCACTGTCCTTTTCCTCACTTCCCAACATGTATTGCTCATGCCATTTTCAATGCCTTGCCTTCTGTGGACTGAATTCCCGCTTCTAAGCTCTGCCTATAATAAGGTTCGCAGGCAGGTGGGCAGAAGCCGAGAGGCAAAGACAGCCCCCACGTCCTGTAGAGAGACAAAGATCCACCCCCCACTTCTTGTAGAGAGACTACGGCCTGCCCCTGCTTCCTGTAGAGAGACAGAGGCCGGCCCCCGCTTCTCGTCGAGGGAGACAGAGGCCGGCCTGCGCTTCTCGTCGAGGGAGACAGAGTCCCGCCCCCGCTTCCTGTAGAGAGGCAGAGGCCCGCCCCTTCTTCCTGTAGAGAGGCAGAGGCCCGCCCCTTCTTCCTGTAGAGAGGCAGAGGCCCGCCCCTTCTTCCTGTAGAGAGGCAGAGGCCCGCCCCTTCTTCCTGTAGAGAGGCAGAGGCCCGCCCCTTCTTCCTGTAGAGAGGCAGAGGCCCGCCCCTTCTTCCTGTAGAGAGGCAGAGGCCCGCCCCTTCTTCCTGTAGAGAGGCAGAGGCCGGCCCCCGCTTCCTGTAGAGAGGCAGAGGCCGGCCCCCGCTTCCTGTAGAGAGGCAGAGGCCGGCCCCCGCTTCCTGTAGAGAGAGGCCGAGGCCCACCCCCGCTTCCTGTAGAGAGAGGCCCGCCCCTGCTTCCTGTAGAGAGGTAGAGGCCCGCCCCCGCTTCCTGTAGAGAGGCAGAGGCCCGCCCCCGCTTCCTGTAGAGAGGCAGAGGCCCGCCCCCGCTTCCTGTAGAGAGGCAGAGGCCCGCCCCGCTTCCTGTAGAGAGGCAGAGGCCCGCCCCCGCTTCCTGTAAAGAGAGGCCCGCCCCCGCTTCCTGTAGAGAGGTAGAGGCCGCCCTGCTTCCTGTAGAGAGGCAGAGGCCCGCCCCCGCTTCCTGTAGAGAGAGGCCCGCCCCCGCTTCCTGTAGAGAGGCAGAGGCCCGCCCCCGCTTCCTGTAAAGAGAGGCCCGCCCCCGCTTCCTGTAGAGAGGTAGAGGCCGCCCTGCTTCCTGTAGAGAGGCAGAGGCCCGCCCCCGCTTCCTGTAGAGAGAGGCCCGCCCCCGCTTCCTGTAGAGAGAGGCCCGCCCCCGCTTCCTGTAGAGAGGCAGAGGCCGCCCTGCTTCCTGTAGAGGGAGACAGAGGCCCGCTTCCCATGGTGAGGCAATGACCCACTTCCCCTTCAAGCTGCTGTGCTTGTTTTGAACAGTCATTTTGTGCTGACTTGCTCCCTTAAGGGCCTAAGGGGCATATAACCCCTCACTTTGCACGTTCTGTTAATGAGACCTACTCTGGTATTGGAGTTTTCTGTTTCCCGGTTGCTGCAGTTTATACCTTTATCTTTCCTGTGCTGTTTTTGTATGTTGAGGTCACAGCCCCGGCCGGTGTGGGGGACCAGACACTTTCTGTTTCTCCCACCATTACCCTTTGTAATCTAATTGCTTCCTGCTCTGTCCTCAGATTTCACAGAAATGATGCGGGCGCTCGGCTACCCTCGCCTCATCTCCATGGAGAATTTCCGCAGCCCCAACTTTCCTCTGGTCTCAGAAGTTCTCATTTGGCTGGTGAAAAGGTAAAATATATACATTTATAATACTTCTGATTGTGATGTACGATCAGTGTACTATAGAAGTTATATAACCTTTTTTTTCCTCCTCTCCAGGTATGAACCTAACATGACCTTACCTGTGGATGTGGACACGGAGCAGGACAGGGTCTTCTTCATCAAGGCAGTCGCACAGTTCATGGTAAGAATTTTAAAGGGTCTGTGCCCATAAGAGACATTTATCACTGATTCATATTTGTCTGATCACTGAGAGCCCCACCGATCACTAGAACGGGGGTCCCGATCCTCCATTCCTCCTCACTGCAGTCATGATCGCGCAAGATTAAAAAAAAGATCATAAGGTGGCACTCGCTCTTTATGGAGGAGCCGCTGTTATGTCCCTGGAGCTTGTCACAAAGCTCGCTGAAGCTTTTTCTCCCGCGGACTCAAAGAATCAGATCCTGGCTGTACAATTGCAGCCTGGTATATTGTTGGGGAGCTTCAGAGAAATTCTGGTTTGAAGATCTAGCCGGGAACCATAGGAAGAGGCAAAACTAGTCCGACTCTGCTCCTGCATAATTGAATTTGTCTAATAGAGAGGAACAGTAAGGACAGATCTGTTTCCTTCACATTATTAAGACCATTCATTGTCAGGCCACCCAAATGAAAAATCCCATACATTTCTTGTCTGCACTGCCTTCCAATTTTCCACAGAGATTTTTCATTTGTTTTTCTAGGGGAGGTAATATAGTAAGAGGACAGAATTACTTTGCTGTTCCATCACAAAGCGTCTTCAATCGTTATGATTTACCACCCTATGCTTATTCACGCATTCTCCTAATATCATAGTAATGCGTCCTACATACTGGAGGCCACAAGCCCCCTGTAGCGTGCATATATTTATTCATTGTTGCTTGGTGTTATGTATTAGTTCTTTTTGTGCTTTCAAGATATGATAATACTGCTCATTTGAGGTGTCTGTGGGCTTGCAGCACCTCAGGAGTTAAAATTAGAGCAGTGGCACTGTGATGTGAATACAGCAGTCTTGGTGAATGCTGTGTGATGTATATTCAGCAGTCTCAGTGTATCTTATGTGATGTATATACAGCAGTCTCAGTGTTTCCTTATTGATGTGAATACAGCAGTCTTGGTGAATGCTATGTGATGTATATACAGCAGTCTCAGTGTTTCCTTTTTGATGTGAATACAGCAGTCTTCGTGAATGCTACGTGATGTATATTCAGCAGTCTCAGTGTATCCTATGTGATGTATATACAGCAGTCTCAGTGTTTCCTATTTGATGTGTATATACTGCAGTCACAATGTTTTCTATGTGTTCTATATACATCCATCTGTGTCTCCTATGTGAAGTGTATATATACTGTAGAACCATATAGAAAGAAGTGCAAAATAACCAAAAACAAGGCAAAGGTTTTAAAGGGAACCTGTCACCACGTTTTTGGAAGATGGGATAAAAATAGCGTTAAATAGGGGCAGAGGTGGGCGTTACATTAGTGTGTTTGTTATGCGTTTATTACCCACCTAAGTTGCCGAAATACCTTTGCAAAGTCTCCGTTTTCGCCTGTCAATCAGGCTGGTCTGGTCAAAAGGGCGTTGTCTTCCCCCAGATTTTGCGTAGTTTTCCGTTGGTGGCGTAGTGGTGTGCGCATGCCCAAGGTCCCGAATCCTCTGCCAGGGGATTTAAAAGAGCGCGCTGTTCGTTATTTAATTGGTGATCGGTGGGCGTGGCCATCTTCCTTTGGCCGCGCGTGCGCAGAAGCGGCGCTCTGCTGGCCGCGGCTTCAGGAAAATGGCCGCCGCGATATCCATCTGCGCACGCGCGGCATCCCGCGGCCATTTTCCTGAAGCCGCGGCCAGCAGAGCGCCGCTTCTGCGCACGCGCGGCCAAAGGAAGATGGCCGCGCCCACCGATCACCAATGAAATAACGAACAGCGCGCTCTTTTAAATCCCCTGGCAGAGGATTCGGGACCTTGGGCATGCGCACACCACTACGCCACCAACGGAAAACTACGCAAAATCAGGGGGAAGACAACGCCCTTTTGACCAGACCAGCCTGATTGACAGGCGAAAACGGAGACTTTGCAAAGGTATTTCGGCAACTTAGGTGGGTAATAAACGCATAACAAACACACTAATGTAACGCCCACCTCTGCCCCTATTTAACGCTATTTTTATCCCATCTTCCAAAAACGTGGTGACAGGTTCCCTTTAAGATATAAATATACTATTATTGAGAAATACATTAAAACATATAATTGTACAGATTAGCCAAAACCTGGCACAACATACCAGCGATAGGGAAAAATGATATATAACAAACATTTAGCTAATGATCCCCAAATATGCAAAACTGCAAGAATTGTGCTTACGGTTTCCATTGCAACAGTTGTGTATTATCTAAAGTCTTCTATATTGTCCCATATAGCCCATGTATTATCCTATGCAGCGGTTACACATCCCTAATAAAGCATAAATAAGGAAAGACAGAAGTTGTAAATATTTCTTGTGGTGCCAAATCTCCGACGTGCGTTTTGGTGCTACAGCCTTCTTCTGGGGGAGTCCTATGTGGTGTATAAACAGCAGTCTGTCTATCCTATGTGATTTATACATCAGTCTTGATGTATTCTCTGTGATGTATACAGCAGTCTGTGTCTCCTATGTGATGTGTATATACAGCAGTCAGTCTCCTACGTGATGTATATACAACAGTCTCAATTCATCCTATGTGATGTATACACAGCAGTTTCAAGGTCTTCCATTCCATTATATACAGCAGTGTGTGTCTCCTATGTGATGTGTATACTGCAGTCTCAATGTATCCTGTGATATATACAGTAGCAGTCTCGGTGTCTCCTATGTGATGTATACTCAGCAGTCTCAGTGTATCCTATGATGTGGTGCTGATTCAGCCTCTTAGTCTCATCTACACTATCACTGCTTTCCTATGTACACCAGTAATGATGGGACAGAGTATCATCATTGCTATTTGGTTGACAGTATAGGTACAAGGATGACTTTTATGATGATTATTTAGGTTTTGTCACACTGCAGATTGTGCGCTGATCATTAGTGGTGTAGAAGTACTAGTAATAATGGAGCTCGCATCACTGATAACACAGAGGTTACAGGGGCGCCTTACCACCTGTATAGTCATTTTCACATGATTCTTATATGGATGTTGGATACATAATCAGTATGAAGTAATTGAGCCGTTAGTTCTGTAATGCTAAAGTGTGTAGGATGGTGTTTGTGTGTGTGTACAGTTAAGTCCAGAAATATTTGGACAGTGACACAAATTTTTAGTGGTTTACAAAAAGATGTTCAAGATAGTTATATAATCAATATGGGCCTAAAGTGTAAACTCTTTAGCTTTAATTTGAGGGTATTAATGTCCCAATTGAGGTAAGGATATCTGTTGTGATTTTGCTTTTTGCTCCCTCTAGTGGTCATTAGTGATTTGACTCTGGAGCGTCTGTCTTTTCCTATATCCTCACCTGGGCCGTTAGTTCAGGGGCGTTGCTATATAAGCTCCCTGGACCTTCAGTTCAATGCCTGGCATCGTTGAAATCAGAGCTAATCTGTTGTGCTCTTGTCCTCTGATCCTGGTTCCTGTTTTTCAAGCTAAGTCTGCTTCTTTGCTTTTTGCTTTTGTTTTGTTTGGTATTTTTGTCCAGCTTGTTCCTATCTGTATCCTGACCTTTGCTGGAAGCTCTAGGGGGCTGGTGTTCTCCCCCCGGACCGTTAGACGGTTCGGGGGTTCTTGAATCTCCAGCGTGGATTTTTATAGGGTTTTTGTTGACCAGATAAGTTATCTTGCTATATTCTGCTATTAGTAAGCTGGCCTCTCTTTGCTGAACCTGGTTCATTTCTGTGTTTGTCATTTCCTCTTACCTCACCGTTATTATTTGTGGGGGGCTTGTATCTTGCTTTGGGGTCCCTTTCTCTGGAGGCAAGAGAGGTCTTTGTTTTCTTCTCCTAGGGGTAGTTAGATTCTCCGGCTGGCGCGAGTCATCTAGCGATCACCGTAGGCATGATCCCCGGCTACTTCTAGTGTTGGCGTTAGGAGTAGCTATTTGGTCAACCCAGTTACCACAGCCCTATGAGCTGGATTTTTGAATCTCGCAGACTTACACGTTCCTCTGAGACCCTGTCCACTGGGGTCATAACAGTATGCCAGGCCAGTATTAAATGTTTAATGCATTGCAGAAGTGGGATTATAAGAAAGAAAATTTTGAGTTTTTTTTTCCCTCTCTCATTTTTTTTTTTTTCTTTTCCCCTTTACCTCAGAGTGGCTTAAGCTTGCTGCAGACATGAATGTCCAGACCTTGATTACAAGTGTGGACCAGCTTGCCGCTCGTGTGCAGGGTATACAAGATTATGTTACCAGAAATCCTAGGTCTGAACCCAAGATTCCGATTCCTGAACTGTTTTCAGGAGACCGATTTAAGTTTAGGAATTTCAGGAATAATTGTAAATTATTTTTGTCCCTGAAACCTTGTTCGTCTGGAGACTCTGCTCAACAAGTAAAAATTGTTATTTCATTCTTACGGGCTGACCCTCAGGATTGGGCTTTTTCGTTGGCGCCAGGAGATCCGGCATTGGCTGATATTGATGCGTTTTTTCTGGCGCTCGGTTTACTTTATGAGGAACCCAATCTTGAGATTCAGGCAGAAAAAGCCTTGCTGGCTATGTCTCAGGGCCAGGACGAGGCTGAGGTGTATTGCCAAAAATTTCGGAAATGGTCCGTGCTGACACATTGGAACGAGTGTGCACTGGCCGCTAATTTTAGAAATGGCCTTTCTGAGGCCATTAAGAATGTTATGGTGGGTTTTCCCATTCCCACAGGTCTGAATGATACCATGTCCCTGGCTATTCAAATTGACCGGCGGTTGCGGGAGCGCAAAACCGCAAATTCCCTCATGTTGTTGTCTGAACAGACACCTGATGTGATGCAATGTGATAGAAAAACCGCAAATTCCCTCATGGTGTTGTCTGAACAGACACCTGATGTGATGCAATGTGATAGAAAAACCGCAAATTCCCTCATGGTGTTGTCTGAACAGACACCTGATTTAATGCAATGTGATAGAATCCTGACTAGAAATGAGCGGAAAATTCATAGACGCCGGAATGGCTTGTGCTACTACTGTGGTGATTCTACACATGTTATCTCAGCATGCTCTAAACGTATAGCTAAGGTTGTTAGTCCTGTCACCGTTGGTAATTTGCATCCTAAGTTTATTCTGTCTGTAACTTTGATTTGCTCACTGTCATCTTATCCTGTCATGGCGTTTGTAGATTCAGGTGCTGCCCTGAGTCTCATGGATCTCTCATTTGCTAAGCACTGTGGTTTTATTCTTGAACCATTAGAAAATCCTATCCCTCTTAGGGGTATTGATGCTACGCCATTAGCAGAAAATAAACCGCAGTATTGGACACAGGTTACCATGTGCATGACCCCTGAACACCGCGAGGTGATACGTTTTCTCGTTCTACATAAAATGCATGATTTGGTTGTTTTGGGGCTGCCATGGTTACAGACCCATAATCCAGTCCTTGACTGGAAGGCTATGTCAGTGTCTAGTTGGGGCTGTCGTGGTATTCATGAGGATTCCCTGCCTGTGTCTATTGCTTCTTCTACGCCTTCGGAAGTTCCGGCGTATTTGTCTGATTATCAGGATGTCTTCAGTGAGTCTGAGTCCAGTGCACTGCCTCCTCATAGGGAATATGACTGTGCAATAGATTTGATCCCAGGCAGTAAGTTTCCTAAGGGGAGACTGTTTAATCTGTCGATACCTGAACATACCGCTATGCGTTCATATATCAAGGAGTCTCTGGAGAAAGGACATATCCGTCCTTCTTCTTCCCCTCTTGTGCGGGATTCTTTTTTGTGGCTAAAAAGGACGGATCTTTGAGGCCTTGTATTGACTATCGGCTTTTAAATAAGATCACTGTCAAATTTCAGTATCCTTTGCCGCTGTTGTCTGACTTGTTTGCCCGGATTAAAGGTGCCAAGTGGTTCACCAAGATAGACCTTCGTGGTGCGTACAACCTTGTGCGCATTAAGCAAGGGGATGAATGGAAAACCGCATTCAATACGCCCGAAGGTCATTTTGAGTACTTGGTGATGCCTTTTGGGCTCTCTAATGCCCCTTCAGTTTTTCAGTCCTTTATGCATGACATTTTCCGGAACTATCTGGATAAATTTCTGATCGTTTATCTGGATGATATTCTGGTTTTTTCTGATAATTGGGACTCGCATGTGGAGCAGGTCAGGATGGTCTTTAAAATTTTGCGTGAAAATTCTTTGTTTGTCAAGGGCTCAAAGTGTCTTTTTGGTGTACAGAAGGTTCCCTTTTTGGGGTTCATTTTTTCCCCTTCTGCTGTGGAGATGGACCCAGTCAAGGTCCGAGCTATTCTTGATTGGACTCAGCCCTCGTCAGTTAAGAGTCTTCAGAAGTTCTTGGGTTTCGCTAACTTCTACCGTCGTTTTATCGCTAACTTTTCTAGCATTGTGAAACCTTTGACGGATATGACCAAGAAGGGCTCCAATGTGGTTAATTGGGCTCCTGCTGCCGTGGAGGCTTTCCAGGAGTTGAAACGTCGGTTTACTTCGGCGCCTGTTTTGTGCCAGCCTGATGTCTCGCTTCCCTTTCAAGTTGAGGTGGATGCTTCAGAGATTGGAGCAGGGGCCGTTTTGTCGCAGAGAGGCCCTGGTTGCTCTGTTATGAGACCTTGCGCCTTTTTCTCTAGGAAGTTTTCGCCTGCGGAGCGAAATTATGATGTGGGCAATCGGGAGTTGTTGGCCATGAAATGGGCATTTGAGGAGTGGCGTCATTGGCTCGAGGGTGCTAAGCATCGTGTGGTGGTCTTGACTGATCACAAAAATCTGATGTATCTCGAGTCTGCTAAACGCCTGAATCCTAGACAGGCCCGCTGGTCATTGTTTTTCTCCCGTTTTGACTTTGTTGTCTCGTATTTACCAGGTTCAAAGAATGTGAAGGCCGATGCTCTTTCCAGGAGCTTTGTGCCTGATGCTCCTGGAGTCGCTGAACCTGTTGGTATTCTTAAGGATGGTATTATCTTGTCAGCTATTTCTCCTGATCTGCGACGTGTGTTGCAGAGATTTCAGGCTGATAGGCCTGATTCTTGTCCACCTGACAGACTGTTTGTGCCTGATAAGTGGACCGGCAGAGTCATTTCCGAGGTTCATTCCTCGGTGTTGGCAGGTCACCCAGGAATTTTTGGCACCAGAGATCTGGTGGCCAGATCCTTTTGGTGGCCTTCCTTGTCTAGGGATGTGCGGTCATTTGTACAGTCCTGTGGGACTTGTGCTCGAGCTAAGCCTTGCTGTTCTCGTGCCAGCGGGTTGCTCTTGCCCTTGCCTGTCCCTAAGAGACCTTGGACACATATCTCCATGGATTTCATTTCTGATCTTCCGGTGTCTCAGGGCATGTCTGTTATCTGGGTGATATGTGATCGCTTCTCCAAGATGGTCCATTTGGTTCCTTTGCCTAAACTGCCTTCCTCTTCCGATCTGGTTCCTGTGTTTTTCCAGAACGTGGTTCGTTTGCACGGCATCCCTGAGAATATTGTGTCAGACAGAGGATCCCAGTTCGTTTCCAGATTCTGGCGATCCTTTTGTAGTAGGATGGGCATTGACTTGTCGTTTTCGTCTGCTTTCCATCCTCAGACTAATGGACAGACGGAGCGAACTAATCAGACTTTGGAGGCTTATTTGAGGTTTTTTGTCTCTGCTGATCAGGACGTTTGGGTGACCTTCTTGCCGTTAGCTGAGTTTGCCCTTAATAATCGGGCTAGTTCCGCCACCTTGGTTTCGCCGTTTTTCTGCAACTCTGGTTTCCACCCTCATTTTTCTTCGGGTCATGTGGAACCTTCTGACTGCCCTGGGGTGGATTCTGTGGTGGATAGGTTGCAGCGGATCTGGAATCTTGTGGTGGACAACTTGAAGTTATCACAGGAGAGGGCTCAGCGCTTTGCCAACCGCCGCCGCGGTGTGGGTCCCCGACTACGTGTTGGGGATTTGGTGTGGCTTTCTTCCCGCTTTGTTCCTATGAAGGTTTCCTCTCCCAAATTTAAACCTCGTTTTATTGGTCCTTACAAGATATTGGAAATTCTTAATCCTGTATCCTTTCGCCTGGATCTACCTGTGTCGTTTGCTATCCACAACGTGTTTCATAGGTCCTTGTTGCGGCGGTACGTTGTGCCTGTGGTTCCTTCTGCTGAGCCTCCTGCTCCGGTGTTGGTTGAGGGCGAGTTGGAGTACGTGGTGGAGAAGATCTTGGATTCTCGTCTCTCCAGGCGGAGGCTTCAGTACCTGGTCAAGTGGAAGGGCTATGGTCAGGAAGATAATTCCTGGGTGGTCGCCTCTGATGTTCATGCGGCCGATTTAGTTCGTGCCTTTCATGCCGCTCATCCTGATCGCCCTGGTGGTCGTGGTGAGGGTTCGGTGACCCCTCACTAAGGGGGGGGTACTGTTGTGATTTTGCTTTTTGCTCCCTCTAGTGGTCATTAGTGATTTGACTCTGGAGCGTCTGTCTTTTCCTATATCCTCACCTGGGCCGTTAGTTCAGGGGCGTTGCTATATAAGCTCCCTGGACCTTCAGTTCAATGCCTGGCATCGTTGAAATCAGAGCTAATCTGTTGTGCTCTTGTCCTCTGATCCTGGTTCCTGTTTTTCAAGCTAAGTCTGCTTCTTTGCTTTTTGCTTTTGTTTTGTTTGGTATTTTTGTCCAGCTTGTTCCTATCTGTATCCTGACCTTTGCTGGAAGCTCTAGGGGGCTGGTGTTCTCCCCCCGGACCGTTAGACGGTTCGGGGGTTCTTGAATCTCCAGCGTGGATTTTTATAGGGTTTTTGTTGACCAGATAAGTTATCTTGCTATATTCTGCTATTAGTAAGCTGGCCTCTCTTTGCTGAACCTGGTTCATTTCTGTGTTTGTCATTTCCTCTTACCTCACCGTTATTATTTGTGGGGGGCTTGTATCTTGCTTTGGGGTCCCTTTCTCTGGAGGCAAGAGAGGTCTTTGTTTTCTTCTCCTAGGGGTAGTTAGATTCTCCGGCTGGCGCGAGTCATCTAGCGATCACCGTAGGCATGATCCCCGGCTACTTCTAGTGTTGGCGTTAGGAGTAGCTATTTGGTCAACCCAGTTACCACAGCCCTATGAGCTGGATTTTTGTATCTTGCAGACTTACACGTTCCTCTGAGACCCTGTCCACTGGGGTCATAACAGATATCGGAATTACAACTCTTTAATATGAAGCTGCCTCTTTATAAATTATTCAAAAGTAATTGGACAATTATCTCAAAAGCTCTTTAATGGGCAGCATGGGCTGTTCCCTCGTTAATCCATCATCAATTTAGCAGGTAAAAGGTCTGGAGCTGATTCCAAGTGTGGCATTTGCATTTGGAAGCTGTTGCTGTGAACCCACAACATGCGGTCAACAGAGCTCTCAAAGGAAGAGAAACAGACCATCATTAGGCCATCAGAGAGATGGCAGAAATGTTAGGCGTGGCCAAATCAACAGTTTGGTACATTCTTAATAAAAAAAGAGGTGAGCTTGGGAACTCAAACAGGTCTGGACGTCCACAGAAGACAACATTGGCGAATGATCACAGATTCCTTTCTATGGCTAAGGAAATCCTCATCACAGCATCCACTAAAGTGAAGAACACTCTCCAGGAATTTGGAGTCTCAGTATCTACAGCTACCATAAAGAGAAGACTTCATGAGAGCAAATACAGCGGGTTCACTACAAGGTGCAAACCATCAAATCAGCCTCAAAAATAGAAAGGCAAGATAAGACTTTGCAAAAAAAAATATCTGAAAAAGCCGCCCAGTTCTGGAAAAGCAAAACTAAGATCAACCTGTACCAGAATAATGGGAGTAGAAAGTATGGAGAAGGCTTGGATCGGCTCATGATCCAAAGCACAGCACATCTCCGTAACACATGGTGGAGGCAGTGTAATGGCGCGGGCATGCATGGCTTCCAATGGGACCGGTTCAGATTCTGCAATGGCCGAGTCATCACCAGATCTCAGCCCCTTCGAGCAGCATTTCACAGGCTTCAGACAAAACTTTAGGGAGAAAGACCAGAAACAAGCAACAACTGAAGTCAGTGTAGTAAAGATGGCAAAGCATCAGCCATTGTCCAAATATTTCTGAACCTAGCAGTATATATACAGAACACTGCACATGTTTTAGGCAGCTGTGGCTAAATATGCTAGAAAGTAAGAACGTTTTCAAAGATAGATGTGTTAATAGTTTATTTTTTAGCAATTAACAAAATTCAAAGTGACTGAACAAAGGAGAAATCTAGATCCCATTAATATTTGGTGAGCTCCTTTTACCTTCAAAACAGCATCAATTCTTCTAGTTCCACGTGGACACTGTCAGGAGTTTTGTAGGATTATCATCAGGTGGATGAGTAACCAATTATACCAAATAGGTGATTATGATAATTTCCATATGTAAATTGAAACAGCTATTAACTGAAGTAGAAACATTTGTGTTGGAGGCTCACAACTGGGCGAGGAACAACCAAACTCCGCTACAAAGGTGAGGTCGTGGAAAACGATTTCATGTTACAGGTCGTACATCATGTCAAGCAGAGCAAAGCAATAAGACACAAGGTAGTTATAGTGCATCAGCCAGGTCTCTCCCAGGCAAAAGATTTCAAAGCAGACTGGGGTTTCAGGAATTTCTGTAGACGCTGCTCTGATGAATCACCAAGAATTGGTCAACATTGAGGGTCGGAGACTAAGTGGTCATGAAAGGAATTTTAGTGCAGCACATGAAAGACACATAATGTTACTTCCCTTAGAAATCAGGCGATGTCCAGCTGTGCCATCAATTCAGTACAGCAAATGTCAGTAGCTGGTCTGGACTGAGGAGTCCAAATGTGAACTATTCGGCTGTATCAGATGGCGGATTGTTCTCTGCAGACTTTGTAGATGTACTGCTCTGTAGTGAAAGAGAAGATGCCACGATCACGCCGTGCCCTTGGTTGACCCACACTCTTCCAGCATGACTGTGATCCGAAACACATCTGTTGCATTTCTGAAGAAGAACTAGGTATAAGTGACTCAGTGGCCAAGTGTCTCCTGATCTGAACCCAACCGAGCACATATGGGGAATTCTGCAGAGACGAGACGTCCTCCCTCTCCTTCCAGCATCCAGGCTCTAAAAGAGATCGTCGTTGAATCGAAAAAGATCGATGATACAATATGTCACCAACTTGTTCATCCCGGGCCTAGAAGACTTGGTGCTGTCCTTAAAAATGATGAAGGTCATGCAAAATACTTGATGTAGTAGTTTTTGATGTGGGGTGTACTCAGTTTTTGTATCAACTAAATAAAGTAAAACTGAAGATTTAGTAGTGAAAGTTATATTATTGATCATGCTTTCATATTATGGGTTAAAAATGTGGACAATTGTCCTTGTGTTTAGTGAGATATTAAATAAAATCTTACTTCTCAAAGGGGGTGTACTCATTTATTCTGAGCACTGTATGTGCGTATATATATAAAAAATTGCAGTAAGTCAAGATACATGACATGAGAATTATTGGTACAGAATGACTCACATGGGAAGCCTATGAATAACGTCTCCGCACGGCGACATGATGAAATCTTATCACCCACTGAGCTTTATGTCTTCAGAAATGAAGGAGCTGAGACTGGAGACCTGAGGACGGTCGTCTTCTACTGACAGCGCCCGTCAGTCACATCGAGGCGGGAAATCATCGTACAACTGTTTGCGTTCAATGCCATTAATTCTAACAGCATCTGGTAATAATCTCTCGTAATTGACCCGAAGCCGCCATCTAAGATTAATGGTGATTGTGGGTGTAATTGGACTGCACAGATATATAGGACTTCACGTTCAGTCCGATAGACCGGGTTGTGGGGCAATAGCCTTATACTTGTCACCCCCAGTGCGACCAGTGTTATCAAGGATGATTGACATCACCTATGGTGGATCGTGTGTTATTATCTGTATATAGCGTGATCAGTCATTGTACAGGAGGAGGTGAGCTGTGACATCACCTATTGTGAATGGTGGATCCTGTGTTATCTACTGTATATAGAGGTGTTATCAGTCATTGTAAAGGAGGAGGAGGTGAGCTGTGACATCACCTATTGTGAATGGTGGATCCTGTGTTATCAGTCATTGTACAGGAGGAGGAGGAGGTGAGCTGTGACATCACCTATTGTGAATGGTGGATCCTGTGTTATCTACTGTATATAGAGGTATTATCAGTCATTGTACAGGAGGAGGTGAGCTGTGACATCACCTATTGTGAATGGTGGATCCTGTGTTATCTAATGTATATAGAGGTGTTATCAGTCATTGTACAGGAGGAGGTGAGCTGTGATATCACCTATTGTGAATGGTGGATCCTGTGTTATCTAATGTATATAGAGGTGTTATCAGTCATTGTACAGGAGGAGGAGGTGAGCTGTGACATCACCTATTGTGAATGGTGGATCCTGTGTTATCTACTGTATATAGAGGTGTTATCAGTCATTGTAAAGGAGGAGGAGGTGAGCTGTGACATCACCTATTGTGAATAGTGGATCCTGTGTTATCAGTCATTGTACAGGAGGAGGAGGAGGTGAGCTGTGACATCACCTATTGTGAATGGTGGATCCTGTGTTATCTACTGTATATAGAGGTATTATCAGTCATTGTACAGGAGGAGGTGAGCTGTGACATCACCTATTGTGAATGGTGGATCCTGTGTTATCTACTGTATATAGAGGTATTATCAGTCATTGTACAGGAGGAGGTGAGCTGTGACATCACCTATTGTGAATGGTGGATCCTGTGTTATCTACTGTATATAGAGGTATTATCAGTCATTGTACAGGAGGAGGTGAGCTGTGATATCACCTATTGTGAATGGTGGATCCTGTGTTATCTAATGTATATAGAGGTGTTATCAGTCATTGTACAGGAGGAGGTGAGCTGTGATATCACCTATTGTGAATGGTGGATCCTGTGTTATCTAATGTATATAGAGGTGTTATCAGTCATTGTACAGGAGGAGGAGGTGAGCTGTGACATCACCTATTGTGAATGGTGGATCCTGTGTTATCTACTGTATATAGAGGTGTTATCAGTCATTGTAAAGGAGGAGGAGGTGAGCTGTGACATCACCTATTGTGAATAGTGGATCCTGTGTTATCAGTCATTGTACAGGAGGAGGAGGAGGTGAGCTGTGACATCACCTATTGTGAATGGTGGATCCTGTGTTATCTACTGTATATAGAGGTGTTATCAATCATTGTACAGGAGGAGGAGGTGAGCTGTGACATCACCTATTGTGAATGGTGGATCCTGTGTTATCTACTGTATATAGAGGTGTTATCAGTCATTGTACAGGAGGAGGAGGTGAGCTCTGATGTCACCTATTGTGAATGGTGGATCCTGTGTTTATTGTACAGAGAGGTGTTATCAATCATTGTACAGTAGGGAGAGGAGGTGAGCTGTGACATCACCTATGGTGGATTCTATCCTATCTACTGTGTATATAGAGATGTTATCTGTCATTGTACAGGAGGAGGAGGAGGTGAGCTGTGACATCACCTATTGTGGGTGGTGGATCCTGTTATCTACTGTATATACACTGGTCAAAAAAATAAAGGGAACACTTAACCAACAGAATATAACTCCAAGTAAATCAAACTTCTGTGAAATCAAACTGTCCACTTAGGAAGCAACACTGATTGACAATCAATTTCACATGCTGTTGTGCAAATGGAATCGACAACAGATGGAAATTATTGGCAATTATCAAGACACACTCAATAAAGGAATGGTTCTGCAGGTGGAGACGAAAGACCACATCTCAGTACCAATGCTTTCTGGCTGATGTTTTGGTCACTTTTGAATGTTGGTTGTGCTTTCACACTCGTGGTAGCATGAGACGGACTCTACAACCCACACAAGTGGCTCAGGCAGTGCAGATCATCCAGGATGGCACATCAGTGTGAGCTGTGGCAAGAAGGTTTGTTGTGTCTGTCAGCGTAGTGTCCAGAGGCTGGAGGCGCTACCAGGAGACAGGCCAGTACACCAGGAGATGTGGAAGGGGCCTTAGGAGGGCAACAACCCAGCAGCAGGACCGCTACCTCAGCCTTTGTACAAGGATGAACAGGAGGAGCACTGCCAGAACCCTGCAAAATGACCTCCAGTAGGCCACAAATGTGCAGGTGTGTTATTAGCTGTATATAGAGTGATCAGTCATTGTACAGGAGGAGGAGGTGAGCTGTGCCATCACCTATTGTGAATGGTGGATCCTGTGTTATCTACTGTATAGAGAGGTGTTATCAGTCATTGTACAGGAGGAGGAGGTGAGCTGTGACATAACATACGATCCACCATTCCCAATAGGTGATCTATCATTGTCATTATTTCTCTTATGATAATGAGACTACTGAAAAGTCTTCATTCTACAACTGGAAGTATCCGAGTCTAGTCTACTGCCAAAATAGAAAATAGCAAGATTTCCAGTTTTAGATATGATTGATATGAAAAAATAAATAAATAAAAAATAGCATAAAAACCTAATTTTAAACAAGAGGTGATGTTCTGATGACAAATTATTTTAATTTATTAATGTACAGAAATCGGTGGAGAACATGTGAAGGTGCACATCAGTCCTCTGCTCCCCCGCTAATGATTGCACTGAGGATATTACCGTTACCGGTAAATGGCTTCTCCGCATTGGACAATCCTTTCTCATTAGAACGAAGCCTCGATCACAACATAACCGCCGGCGATCAAAATCCAAAAGTTATAGCTCTGGGAAGGTCAAAGTGTCCACCAGAACTGCTTACATCGGCAAAGGGTTAACAGACGGGTCCAGAAAACTTTGGAGTTGACTGTGAGAAGTTAGTGAGGAGATGACAGCTCTTATCTGCTCGAATCAGTTATCTGTACCGGGAAGGATCCAGCTGTCAAGAAGAACAATAAGGACTCCATATCAAGGATGAAAGATGGAGGAAAGTCTTCAAGTAGAATGATGCATCTAGAAAAACCCCAGAATGGCTAAGGAGATGGTATCTACTGTGACTGCAAAAACTAGAGAGTCTACGGGTCCCTACATGGGTCAAATCCTTGCGGAAGTCTCTAGACTTTTTGACCTTTTGGGGTTCAGTCTCACGAAGCTCAATGTTTTCTACCGTCACACTGGAATTTAGCCAATTCCAGGGTACAAATCTGACACATAATTGGCCTTTATTGGAATTCCTGCTGAGGATTGCAAGGCGATATAATGCTGCCAGCACTATTAGACCCTGAACACTCGTGTCTCCAGAGACTTTGCCATCCTAACTATACGGTTTATTAAAATGTGTAACAGATAGGAGGGAAAAAAAAAATAAAAGGCTGTTCTTCAGTCACATATGACAGTCACCGGGTGGATATATAGAATTATCTGCACTAACTTTCTATAGAAACACTGGCAGACACTTCTTTTTAGATTTTTCCTATAGGCTTCCTATATAACCCCCAACATCAAGACGTGGGATTAAGTCTAGGCTTCCGGCACAATAACGGACAGGGAAAAGCCGGTCAATTTGCTTTGATGGTTGGGGGTTTCCTGGCGAGGTGCTCGTCTCTCCAGAAAATCATGACTGTAATAATGGGCTGCGCCTCTTGATCAGGACGGGGGGCAGCGGGATCCCGCACGCTTCTTTGTCTGCAGTTTGACATTCTGTTCTGTGCAATAAACTTTCTCCTATCAGGCAAATCCCAGGATGAACAATCATCCAGATTGGCTTTTTTTTTTTTTTTTTTACTGTAAAGGTGATATGTTCCCGGTTTCTAGGTTTGTTCTTAGTAATTAGGATTTTTTTCCACCAAGGAATGTAATATAATGATGAAAATGGGGTAAAATCAGCTGCAAAATCTGCACGTGCCAATGCCAAATTTTGGTGTGGAATCACTGCAGATTGGGAGTGGAAATACTACGCGGTCTCTGGACATAGCCCCATAGATAGATATCTTCTGATGAGAGCAAAGGTAATTACGAAGGGAGGAGGGGGAGGTGAGCTGTGATATCACCTATTGTGAATGGTGGATCCTGTGTTATCTGCTGTATATAGAGATGTTATCAGTCATTGTACAGGAGGAGGAGGTGAGCTGTGACATCACCTATTGTGAATGACGGATCCTGTGTTATCTACTGTATATAGAGGTGTTATCAGTCATTGTACAGGAGGAGGTGAGCTGTGATATCACCTATTGTGAATGGTGGATGCTGTGTTATCTGCTGTATATAGAGGTGTTATCAGTCATTGTACAGGAGGAGGAGGTGAGCTGTGACATCACCTATTGTGAATGACGGATCCTGTGTTATCTACTGTATATAGAGGTGTTATCAGTCATTGTACAGGAGGAGGTGAGCTGTGATATCACCTATTGTGAATGGTGGATGCTGTGTTATCTACTGTATATAGAGGTGTCATCAGTCATTGTACAGGAGGAGGAGGTGAGCTGTGACATCTTCTATTGTGAATGGTGGATCCTGTGTTATCTACTGTATATAGAGGTGTCATCAGTCATTGTACAGGAGGAGGAGGTGAGTTGTGACATCACCTATTGTGAATAGTGGATCCTGTGTTACCTACTGTATATAGAGGTGATATCAGTCATTGTACAGGAGGAGGTGAGCTGTGACATCACCTATTGTGAATGACGGATCCTGTGTTATCTACTGTATATAGAGGTGTTATCAGTCATTGTACAGGAGGATGAGGTGAGCTGTGATATCACATATTGTGAATGGTGGATCCTGTGTTATCTACTGTATATAGAGGTGTTATCAGATATTGTACAGGAGGAGGTGAGCTGTGATATCACCTATTGTGAATGACGGATCCTGAGTTATCTACTGTATATAGAGGTGTCATCAGTCATTGTACAGGAGGAGGAGGTGAGCTGTGACATCACCTATTGTGAATAGTGGATCCTGTGTTATCTACTGTATATAGAGGTGTTATCAGTCATTGTACAGGAGGATGAGGTGAGCTGTGACATCACCTATAGTGAATGGTGAATCCTGTGTTATCTACTGTATATAGAGGTGTCATCAGTCATTGTACAGGAGGAGGTGAGCTGTGACATAACGTGTTGTGAATGGTAGATCCTGTGTTATCTACTGTATATAGAGGTGTTATCAGTCATTGTACAGGAGGAGAAGGTGACCTGTGACATCACTTATTGTGAATGGTGGATCCTGTGTTATCTACTGTATATAGAGGTGTTATCAGTCATTGTACAGGAGGAGGAGGTGAGCTGTGATCTCACCTATTGTGAATGACGGATCCTGAGTTATCTACTGTATATAGAGGTGTCATCAGTCATTGTACAGGAGGAGGAGGTGAGCTGTGACATCACGTGTTGTGAATGGTGGATCCTGTGTTATCTACTGTATATAGAGGTGTCATCAGTCATTGTACAGGAGGAGGAGGTGAGCTGTGACATCACCTATTGTGAATGGTGGATCCTGTGTTAACACCTCTATATACAGTAGATAACACAGGATCCACCATTCACAATAGGTGATGTCACAGCTCACCTCCTCCTCCTGTACAATGACTGATAACATCTCTATATACAGTAGATAACACAGGATCCACCATTCACAATAAGTGATGTCACAGCTCACCTCCTCCTCCTGTACAATGACTGATAACACCTCTATATACAGTAGATAACACAGGATCCACCATTCACAACACGTGATGTCATAGCTCACCTCCTCCTCCTGTACAATGACTGATAACACCTCTATATACAGTAGATATCAGTCATTGTACAGGAGGAGGAGGTGAGCTGTGACATCACGTGTTGTGAATCGTGGATCCTGTGTTATCTACTGTATATAGAGGTGTTATCAGATATTGTACAGGAGGAGGAGGTGAGCTGTGACATCACCTATTGTGAATAGTGGATCCTGTGTTATCTACTGTATATAGAGGTGTTATCAGTCATTGTACAGGAGGATGAGGTGAGCTGTGATATCACATATTGTGAATGGTGGATCCTGTGTTATCTACTGTATATAGAGGTGTTATCAGATATTGTACAGGAGGAGGTGAGCTGTGATATCACCTATTGTGAATGACGGATCCTGTGTTATCTACTGTATATAGAGGTGTTATCAGTCATTGTACAGGAGGATGAGGTGAGCTGTGACATCACCTATAGTGAATGGTGAATCCTGTGTTATCTACTGTATATAGAGGTGTCATCAGTCATTGTACAGGAGGAGGTGAGCTGTGACATAACGTGTTGTGAATGGTAGATCCTGTGTTATCTACTGTATATAGAGGTGTTATCAGTCATTGTACAGGAGGAGAAGGTGACCTGTGACATCACTTATTGTGAATGGTGGATCCTGTGTTATCTACTGTATATAGAGGTGTTATCAGTCATTGTACAGGAGGAGGAGGTGAGCTGTGATCTCACCTATTGTGAATGACGGATCCTGAGTTATCTACTGTATATAGAGGTGTCATCAGTCATTGTACAGGAGGAGGAGGTGAGCTGTGACATCACCTATTGTGAATGGTGGATCCTGTGTTAACACCTCTATATACAGTAGATAACACAGGATCCACCATTCACAATAGGTGATGTCACAGCTCACCTCCTCCTCCTGTACAATGACTGATAACATCTCTATATACAGTAGATAACACAGGATCCACCATTCACAATAAGTGATGTCACAGCTCACCTCCTCCTCCTGTACAATGACTGATAACACCTCTATATACAGTAGATAACACAGGATCCACCATTCACAACACGTGATGTCATAGCTCACCTCCTCCTCCTGTACAATGACTGATAACACCTCTATATACAGTAGATATCAGTCATTGTACAGGAGGAGGAGGTGAGCTGTGACATCACGTGTTGTGAATCGTGGATCCTGTGTTATCTACTGTATATAGAGGTGTTATCAGATATTGTACAGGAGGAGGAGGTGAGCTGTGACATCATCTATTGTGAATGGTGGATCCTGTGTTATCTACTGTATATAGAGGAGTTATCAGTCATTGTAATATTGTCTGTGGTCTGTGTTGCTAATGAGACTGATGAAAAGTGTTCTATGCAAAATAGGAAGTATGAGTCTGGTATAAGGCCTAATGGCCAGAGTAAAAATTGCAAGACTTTAATTAACTTTTTTTTTTTTTTTTTTTATGTAAATCCTGGTTTAAGCAATAGGTTACCTCCTGATGTGTCGCTTTTATACTGGTTATCGCTCTGCTGCCTGTGTCGGACCCATCTACTACAATGGCGCTGCGCTGCCGTCCGCTGCCCACATGCCAGAATGATTGCAGCAGCGTAGAACGTTGTAATAAGGTTTCACCTTCTACAATCGTTATTTCAGGCCACTAAAGCTCACATCAAGCTGAACACCAAGAAGCTGTACCAGGCGGACGGCTATTCTGTGAAGGAGCTGCTGAAGGTCACCACCGTGCTGTACAACGCCATGAAGACGAAGGGCATCGAGAGCACACAGATCGGGGAGGAAGACACCTCCACCTTCAAGTTTGACTTGGGAACTAAAGTGAGTGTTGTGGGAACTCCAGATTTATGGAGGGGGTCGATGAAGACCCCTCTAAACCTTTGCATGTTTCAGCTGATATGTCCAGGGGGGCGATCCGACTTTAAATACAATATCCCTGCAGCAGCCGTTACCGGGATGGAATTAAAGGGTGAAATCTGCAGATCTTTTTGTACATTGATTGGATGAGGTTTGGTAAAATCTCACCCAAAATATCAATGCAGATCCGCTGCTGAAAATCTATTCTGTGTTTCCAACATGAAAACAAATACTTAAAAGGGTTTTTACAGTTTGCAAAATCCACTGTACCCTAGCTGCAGTTTTTCTTTTTGTTCTTTACTCACTCTCCCCAGGTCCAACACTGAGTCTCGCCTGTGGTCTAGTATTGTCTGCGGCGCTGAGATCACATTGACAGCGCTGCAGGGGAAAAAAACTGCATGAGCCGCTGAGCTCATTGATTGCCTGCAGCGCTGTCAGCAATTACAGACACTGGGAGCAGTAGCGGAGACACAGTGATGGACCTGAGGAGGGTGAGTTAAGGTCATTTATTTTATTTTGTTAACAAACTGCATCTTGGGTACAAGAGTATCCCAAACCGGAACACCCCTTTAAGGTTATCTCCATGTCATTATAGTGCTGTTTCTCTACACTGTTGTGGTTGTTAATTCTGCCTGTTGCCTTTATGCTTCAGATTACTGACCTGAAGAATGCCAGACAGCTTGCATCCGAAATCACCACAAAGGGAGCCCTGCTGTATGACATCTTGGGCAAAGAAGCAGACCTGAGAGTAAGTAAAAGGATCGATAAAGGGGTGGTCTGAGATGGAAATGGGCGCAGATGACCATACACTGCACACAGACATGAGGGACTCCAGCTCTCCTGTCTCTGTGTAGTTCGTGTTCAGAAACAGTAGCCACATGAGGGGACATTATACAGTGTAGCTGTGAATCCAGCACCCACGAAAGATAAAACACTCACTAGAAAGCTGCAGTACGATCAGTCTTTCTCATTCAGTTCCTTCATCTCCCTTTCCCCTCTCCGTAGACCTCAATAGGCAGCTGACTTCTGATCCCTCAGTGAGCTGCCGGTTTATCTTGTTTAGACCGAGTCAGATTTTAGCAGTTTTTCATAGAGGAGAAGTGGCTCATGAGTGTAGAAAGTAGCAAAATTTGTTGATGATATATCATAAAGTTTTTTATATTCATTCGTGCTATTGTAAGGCCATTTAAAGCGTCTGTCTTGTCCTGTAAGGTGGTGACTCATCACTGGGATACTGGGATATGCCACCACCATCAGATTAGCCATAGTTTGATCCCTGGGACCCCGCACGATCCTGTTAATGAGGGTCTGCAGATCTTCATTTCCTTGCACTGCGGTTCTCCCGGCCGTCCACTGTGCTGAGCACTGCAGCGCAGCTCCACTCGAGTCCACAGCTGGGTGGCCCTTCAGTTTTTGCATCCTTACAAGTTGCGGAAACTTCTTATACTTGCCTCCAGCTTCTTTTTATATGCGGTATTTGTACTTCTTTTTTTTTTTTTTTTTTAATTCCCTTTATTCTGAATTCTAATTTTATTTTTTGTGTCAAGGTGAAGGGTTAAACACAATTATTATTTTTTTTTTACTTTTATTGCGCCTCCTGAGGTTACAGAGGAGTAACGTGGTGGTCACCGGTGACACAATGTGTATAATTAGGAATCTGGGACTGGAATAGAAGCGAAGTGGCATCCAGGGCTCATCGTCCGCCATGACGCCACCGCGAGCCCATTACTCACCGCAGCTAATGAGCTGCAGCTCGGCATGATGGATCACCGAGCTCACAGTCCCCGGCATTGCCCCCTCACCCCCATTCTTTAAGCTTCAGGAGATTTAAATAGCCGCTGCCTAGAGGTAACTAGTCCTGGAGAACGTCAGAGGAAGCGGCCCCTGGAGATTTCACCCGCAGGGGCCACAGGGTAGATGCAGTGATGTGGCTGACCTGAGATTTCAGAATCCTAATATAGCAGTATAGCAGAGCCGACGTTGCAGGAGAAGCGATGAGGATCTGACATAGCAGAATAGCTGAGATGATTCAGCGACAGAGCTGAGATTGTCAGAGACTCCAAAGCAAAACTGGCACAGCAGTATAGCAGAGCTGACTAAGCAGTATAGCAGAGCCGACTTGCAGGAGAAGCAATGAGGATCTGACATAGCAGAATAGCTGAGATGATTCAGGGGCAGAGCTGAGATTGTGAGAGACTCCAAAGCAAAACAGGCACGGTGGTATAGCAGAGCTGACTCAGGGGTAGAGCTTGGTTTGTCAGAGAGTTTAATGCAGAGCTGTTAAAAGGAACAGTAATGATGTGAGTGCCAACAACCTGAATACTCAGGCGCCTACCTATAAGAATCAATGCACCAGTTTCAAAATAATAAGGACCGGTCTCACCCGATTCTGGGGGACGACTGCTGCATCCCCTCCTTGTGATCGATAGTGGACTCCATTCCCTTGTTACCTCCCTTTTCTCTCGCGTTTCGTCACCTCTCATCAGGGGAGCACATTGGGATGTACGCGACCATTGATGGATGTATCAGTCGCCCCCCAGAATCGGGTGAGACCGTTCCTTATTATTTTGAAACTGTCGCATTGGTTCTTATAGGTTATGAAAAGTGAGTCTAAACTATAGACAGAAATATGTATATGATCAGTTATTAACCAGCTACTGTCCAGAAGCCTCCTCTCTGTTGACATTTTGCCATATCACAATTGTCTTTTTACATGTGCCGATTAGCAGGTGCGCAGTGATACCGTCTCTTTATTCTCGCGCCTATGTGAACTGTACACACAACTTTGCCCATATTTATCTTATTGATTGGAGTATATTGATATAGTTAGACAGTCGGAGTAGCACAGGTACCCGAATACGTCAGTAAGGACGGAGGGTCCTAAGGTTTCCCAGGTGGCTATATTGGACCTAGTGTACAGCACCGCTGAGCGCTTTGTGGCCCCTCAAGTTCAGGGTAACAACAAGTTACCGTATGTGAAGCTGTACCTTCCAATAAAGCCGATCACCCCCATTAATTTCTATGAGGTTATAGAACCTCTATAGACGCCATCTTTAACTGCTTAAAAGGATATTATCACCCTTAATAAGGCATGGGCCAAATTGGTGAGACTGACAGGACCCCCACTGATTCTTTAACTTTACGACAATTTGGCCTCTTTGCTCTTGGGACCAGTGAGTGTTAAGGCCCCGTCACACGTAGCGATTTACCAACGATCACGACCAGCGATACAACCTGGCCGTGATCGTTGGTAAGTCGCTGTGTGGTCGCTGGGGAGCTGTCACACAGACCGCTCTCTCCAGCGACCAACGATCAGGGGAACGACTTTGGCATCATTGAAACTGTCTTCAACGATGCCGAAGTCCCCCTGCAGCACCCGGGTAACCAGGGTAAACATCGGGTTACTAAGCGCAGGGCCGAGCTTAGTAACCCGATGTTTACCCTGGTTACCAAAAAAAACAAACAGTACATACTCACCATCTGATGTCCGTCAGGTCCCTTGCCGTCCGCTTCCTGCTCTGACTGAGTGCCGCCGTACAGTGAGAGCGCAGCACAGCAGTGACGTCACTGCTGTGCTGTGCTCTCACTGTACGGCAGCAGTCAGTCAGAGCAGGAAGCGGACGGCAAGGGACCTGACGGGCATCAGATGGTGAGTATGTACTGTTTGTTTTTTTTTGGTAACCAGGGTAAACATCGGGTTACTAAGCGCGGCCCTGCGCTTAGAACCCGATGTTTACCCTGGTTACCAGTGAAGACATCGCTGGATCGGTGTCACACACACCGATTCAGCGATGTCAGCGGGACCTCAACGACCAAAAAACGGTCCAGGCCATTCCGACACGACCAGCGATCTCACAGCAGGGGCCTGATCGCTGGTACGTGTCACACATAGCGAGATCGCTACTGAGGTCGCTGTTGCGTCACAAAACTTGTGACTCAGCAGCGATCTCGCTAGCGATCTCGCTATGTGAGACGGGGCCTTTATAAGGGGGGAGAAAAGTAAACTCATCAGTCAATTTAGTGGTCCTTCAAATCACCTGGTAGATACATTACTTGTATTTTGATGCTCAATATTCATAATTCTGATTTCAGAGCTGACATCTTCTACCAACAGAATAGTGAGTGCAGCTCTGGGCTATAATACCGGATGTAACTCAGGATCAGTAATGTAATGTATGTACACAGTGACTGCACCAGCAGAATAGTGAGTGCTGCTCTGGGGTATAATACAGGATATAACTCAGGATCAGTAATGTAATGTATGTACACAGTGACTGCACCAGCAGAATAGTGAGTGCTGCTCTGGGGTATAATACAGGATGTAACTCAGGATCAGTAATGTAATGTATGTACACAGTGACTGCTCCCGGAGAATAGTGAGTTCAGCTCTGGAGTATAATACAGGATGTAACTTGGGATCAGTAATGTAATGTATGTACACAGTGACTGATCCAGTAGAATAGTGAGTGCAGATCTGGAGTATAATACAGGATGTAACTTGGGATCAGCAATGTAATGTATGTACACAGTGACTGCACCAGCAGAATAGTGAGTGCAGCTCTGGAGTATAATACAGGAGGTAACTCAGGATCAGTAATGTAATGTATGTACACAGTGACTGCACCAGCAGAATAGTGAGTGCAGCTCTGGAGTATAATACAGGATGTAACTCAGGATCAGTAATGTAATGTATGTACACAGTGACTGCACCAGCAGAATAGTGGGTGCTGCTCTGGGGTATAATACAGGATGTAACTCCGGATCAGTAATGTAATGTATGTACACAGTGACTGCACCAGCAGAATAGTGAGTGCTGCTCTGGGGTATAATACAGGATGTAACTCAGGATCAGTAATGTAATGTATGTACACAGTGACTGCTCCCGGAGAATAGTGAGTTCAGCTCTGGAGTATAATACAGGATGTAACTTGGGATCAGTAATGTAATGTATGTACACAGTGACTGCACCAGCAGAATAGTGAGTGCAGCTCTGGAGTATGATACAGGAGGTAACTCAGGATGAGTAATGTAATGTATGTACACAGTGACTGATCCAGCAGAATAGTGAGTGCAGATCTGGAGTATAATACAGGATGTAACTTGGGATCAGCAATGTAATGTATGTACACAGTGACTGCACCAGCAGAATAGTGAGTGCAGCTCTGGAGTATAATACAGGAGGTAACTCAGGATCAGTAATGTAATGTATGTACACAGTGACTGCACCAGCAGAATAGTGAGTGCAGCTCTGGAGTATAATACAGGATGTAACTCAGGATCAGTAATGTAATGTATGTACACAGTGACTGCACCAGCAGAATAGTGGGTGCTGCTCTGGGGTATAATACAGGATGTAACTCAGGATCAGTAATGTAATGTATGTACACAGTGACTGCACCAGCAGAATAGTGAGCGTAGCTCTGGAGTATAATACAGGGTGTAACTCTGGATCAGTAATGTAATGTATGTTCACAGTGACTGCACCAGCAGAATAGTGAGTGCAGCTCTGGAGTATAATACAGGAGGTAACTCAGGATCAGTAATGTAATGTATGTACACAGTGACGGCACCAGCAGAATAGTGAGTACTGCTCTGGGGTATAATACAGGATGTAATTCAGGATCAGTAATGTAATGTATGTACACAGTGACTGCACCAGCAGAATAGTGAGTGCAGCTCTGGGGTATAATACAGGATGTAACTCAGGATCAGTAATCTAATGTATGTACACAGTGACTACACCAGCAGAATAGTGAGTGCAGCTCTGGGGTATAATACAGGATGTAACTCAGGAGCAGTAATGTATGTATGTACACAGTGACCACACCAGCGAATAGTGAGCGCTGCTCTAGGGTATAATACAGGATGTAACTCAGGATCAGTAATGTAATGTATGTACACAGTGACTGCACCAGCAGAATAGTGAGCGCAGCTCTGGAGTATAATACAGGGTGTAACTCTGGATCAGTAATGTCATGTATGTACACAGTGACTGCACCAGCAGAATAGTGAGTGCAGCTCTGGGATATAATACATGATGTAACTCAGGATCAGTAATGTAATGTATGTACACAGTGACTGCACCAGCAGAATAGTGAGTGCAGCTCTGGAGTATAATACAGGATGTAACTCAGGATCAGTAATGTAATGTATGTACACAGTGACTGCACCAGCAGAATAGTGAGTGCAGCTCTGGAGTATAATACAGGATGTAAATCAGGATCAGTAATGTAATGTATGTACACAGTGACTGCACCAGCAGAATAGGGAGTGCAGCTCTGGAGAATAATACAGGATGTAACTCAGGATCAGTAATGTAATGTATGTACACAGTGACTGCACCAGCAGAATAGTGAGTGCTGCTCTGGAGTATAATTGTAAAACTAGTAATGGTAGTTCTGTTCTCTATGCTGGTGATATATAAGCTACCGACAGCCGCTTACATTCGCTTGTTCTTGTTCTCGCCTAGTCGCCAGTTTGCTATTAGATCACGGGCATAAACCAGACGGCAGAGAGGAGCCACAATGAGCTGATGGTGAACACACGCACCCCGAGGCTGGCACGGCCAGCTCTCCATCTGCCGGTCTCTTTGCAGTGCGTCTGCGCCCGTCTGTTTGTAAGAAACTAATATAATTCTATTTATTCCTACAAGTCCCAGGCTGCGCGGTGAGATTAATGGGCTGCAGCTCGTCCAGTACGCTGTGGGTGTATTTAGTTTACTCTTGTTTTATTCTTGCTCGTTTCATCCCAGTGCTTTAATTTGTAGGTTTTTGTCACATATGGGAATAAGCGCTATTTTTCCATGCAGCATGGGATGCTACACCTATATTTCTTCAGAATGAGACTTGCCACTAGGGGGAGCACTGCTAGACTGATTTTATAGACCTGAATGCTATAGTAGCATTAGTGTGCTCCCCCTAGTGGCAGCACTGTCCCGCGATACGTGCAGATGTAGGAATGGTCTATACGTTGGGTTAACGGTTAGGCACAGACAGAGATTTAGGTGCTTAGATCTCTGGATCATAGGGGTTCTCTCGCGATCAGGCAGGAATTAATAATACAGATTCTGCATAATGGTGGCAAATAGAAATCTTGAAAATCAATATAAAAAAAAAAAATGTTATGCTGGAACCAAAATATCTGTTTAAAGGGGATCGCCACCTTGAACAATAACTACTTGTAAGAAGGGTTCCTTGTCAATCAGCTGATCATAAAGTGTCCCCCTTCTGCAAACCCCGATCCATCATCTGTAATCTACCAGAAAAACCTGTGAGAGACTGTTTTGTTTTCCTGCAGCTCCCCCGCAGGGGAAATAGAGTATTACACCGTGCCCATTCATATCATAGGTGTAATGCAGGACAGGGCAGGTCCTCCAGAGCTCCCCACTTTGACTAAGAAACCAAGATCCTAAGCAGAAGAACCCCATTATTAATTTGGGATTTTCTAATAGGGTGTATATGTATTATTGACGGCACAGCAGGAGGCGTAGAGCAGGTCATCCGCGGAGCGCTCTAGGTATCGATACGCGGTTTGTTGTCTCGCAGATGTCAGCTCGCAGTCTTCTCTCGCTCACGTCGCCTATTTCTTAATTCTCATCATGTTGCACGTCGGAAAGCAGCGGCGGTGAGTGACGCCCCTCGCTGCGGCCGAGCAATTAATTCTTTCTGCTGTGCCTTTTTTTTTTTTTTGCATTGTCTCAGGCGACCTGCTTGTGAGTAAAGTGTTCGCTGCTTTTTGCCAAATTGCATGTTGCTTGCTGACAGCGACACGGCGCCTTTTGTACGCCGCACAAAGCATTTACATAATTGATTTTTGAGCTGGGGGGATTGTGACCCTCCTCGGAGTCTTTTTAATAACATTCCTTGTCATTTCGCAGGATTTGAGAGCGGCCGCTATCGCCCGTCCTCTGGAAATTAATGAGACGGAGAAGGTGCTGAGGATGGCCACCAGAGAAGTTTTGGTAAGTGCGTGGCAATACCTTCACCCACCCACCCGAGCTTTCTAAAGGGGTCTTCCCAATGCCAATATTTATAACATAACTTTTTTTAATGTTTTTTTCTTCCCCATAAACTATATCCATTATTAAATAATGAATCTGGGGGGATCCAGTGGGTGAGACCCCAAGGTCCTGTGTGATCGAACCAGAAGTGCACATGTGCGACCACCACTCCTATGGTCAGTGAACTGTCCGGTGGTCGCACATGCTCAGTACTGCTCCACTCCAGCCGGGCACTTCAAGGCCCCCTTTTAGGGGATTAATGGGGTCCCAGCGATCAGAACGTTGACACTTACTCTTTGGATATGTGATAAACTTGCTAAGCTGGGATATCCTCTAACTTTATTCTCTAAGTTTGGTAAGTCCCGAGATATTGGGCACCATAGAAAACCCCAAAATGATAACATTAGCGGGACCTTGGGTGACACATTCCTCCCCCTCCTGTCTTCCCGTTGTTTCAGATATTGTTCAGGAGACCTAGAAAATTCGCTCAGTGCCGGGTGACACTCCCGGATATTGCCGACGCTCCCCGCCGGAGCCGGTTTTCTCCATTCTGCTCCTCGTACATTCATACAATGTTCACCAGAGGAGCCATCGCGGCGTTCAGTCAGTCGGCCTCCACTTTTCTGCAGGGTGGGAGTAAAATGTAATTCAGGTCCTCCGCTAGCTCGGTGCTCGAGAATGATGTGGTGCGCGCTTCTAATCAATATTTTATGGGGCTGTCAGTGCGCTGCCAGGACGATGCCATGTTGTGCGCCTGTGAACTGGCAGAAATCCTCCCACTCGGAGGAGACGTGCGGGGGACTCAGAGGGTCGGTTTGATCATTTGGTGCCTTCATATATATATATTTTTTTTAATAATATTTGGGAGAAAAACATCGTTGGGTGATAAAGGGACGCTGCGGGCAAATCTGATCGCTGTGTTTCGCCTATAGCGGATGCAGATAATGAGGCAGGTATTTAATGGGGTGGTCTTATCTTCTTTCTTTTGGAGCTCACTGCTACTCGTCCTCTTGATTTTCCACTCGTTAGGGGTGTTTCTTGTTGATTGACAGTTCAGAGCAGCAGCATTGCTGCACCTCTGTTGCGCTTTCTCAAGCAGAGGCAGCTTTACCTCTGCAGCACTGGAGGAGTACAGTAGGACTGTAGCTGGCCAGGATCGGGATTTATCAGCATGCGCTGTCCATCCGTCCCTCGCCCCACGGTGTACAACATCTGGCCCCATTGCCCTCGGTGTATAACATCCGGCGCCTCCCCCGGTATATAACCTGCAGCCCCCTTTCCCCCGGTGTATAACATCCGGCGCCTCCCCCCCGGTATATAACCTGCAGCCCCTTTTCCCCCGGTGTATAACATCCGGCCCCTTGCCCCCCGGTATATAACCTGCAGCCCCTTTTCCCCCTGTGTATAACATCCGGCCCCTCGCCCCCCGGTATATAACTTGCAGCCCCTTTTCCCCCGGTTTATAACATCTGGCCCCTCTCCCCCTCGGTATATAACTTGCAGCCCCTTTTCCCCCAGTGTATAACATCCGGCCCCTCTCCCCTCAGTATATAACCTGCAGCCCCTTTTCCCCCGGTGTATGACATCCGGCTCCTCTCCCCTCGGTATATAACTTGCAGCGCCTTTTCCCCCGGTGTATAACATCCGGCCCCTCGCCCCCCGGTATATAACCTGCAGCCCCTTTTACCCATGTGTATAACATCCGGCCCCTCGCCCCCCGGTATATAACTTGCAGCCCCTTTTCCCCCGGTGTATAACATCTGGCCCCTCGCCCCCCGGTATATAACCTGCAGCCCCTTTTTCCCTCTGTGTATAACATCTGGCCCCTCTCCACTCGGTATATAACCTGCAGCCCCTTTTCCCCCGGTGTATAACATCCGGCTCCTCTCCCCTCGGTATATAACTTGCAGTCCCTTTTCCCCCGGTGTATAACATCCGGCCCCTCGACCCCCGGTATATAACCTGCAGCCCCTTTTACCCCTGTGTATAACATCCGGCACCTCCCCCCCGGTATATAACCTGCAGCCCCTTTTCCCCTGGTGTATAACATCCGGCCCCTCTCCCCTTGGTATATAACCTGCAGCCCCTTTTCTCCCGGTGTATAACATCCGGCCCCTCTCCCCTTGGTATATAACCTGCAGCCCCTTTTACCCATGTGTATAACATCTGGCCCCTCGTCCCCCGGTATATAACTTGCAGCCCCTTTTTCCCCGGTGTATAACATCCGGCCCCTCGCCCCCCCGGTATATAACCTGCAGCCCCTTTTACCCATGTGTATAACATCCGGCCCCTCATCCCCCGGTATATAACTTGCAGCCCCTTTTCCCCCGGTGTATAACATCTGGCCCCTCATCCCCCGGTATATAACTTGCAGCCCCTTTTCCCCCGGTGTATAACATCTGGCCCCTCGCCCCCCGGTATATAACCTGCAGCCCCTTTTTCCCTTTGTGTATAACATCTGGCCCCTCTCCACCCGGTATATAACTTGCAGTCCCTTTTCCCACGGTGTATAACATCCGGCTCCTCTCCCCTCGGTATATAACTTGCAGTCCCTTTTCCCCCGGTGTATAACATCCGGCCCCTCGACCCCCGGTATATAACCTGCAGCCCCTTTTACCCCTGTGTATAACATCCGGCCCCTCGACCCCCGGTATATAACCTGCAGCCCCTTTTACCCCTGTGTATAACATCCGGCGCCTCCCCCCCGGTATATAACCTGCAGCCCCTTTTCCCCTGGTGTATAACATCCGGCCCCTCTCCCCTTGGTATATAACCTGCAGCCCCTTTTTCCCCGGTGTATAACATCCGGCCCCTCGCCCCCCGGTATATAACCTGCAGCCCCTTTTACCCATGTGTATAACATCCGGCCCCTCGTCCCCCGGTATATAACTTGCAGCCCCTTTTCCCCCGGTGTATAACATCCGGCCCCTCGCCCCCCGGTATATAACCTGCAGCCCCTTTTTCCCCCTGTGTATAACATCCGGCCCCTCGCCCCCCGGTATATAACCTGCAGCCCCTTTTTCCCCGGTGTATAACATCTGGCCCCTCGCCCCCCGGTATATAACCTGCAGCCCCTTTTACCCATGTGTATAACATCCGGCCCCTCGTCCCCCGGTATATAACTTGCAGCCCCTTTTCCCCCGGTGTATAACATCCGGCCCCTCGCCCCCCGGTATATAACCTGCAGCCCCTTTTTCCCCCTGTGTATAACATCCGGCCCCTCTCCCCCCGGTATATAACTTGCAGTCCCTTTTCCCCCGGTGTATAACATCTGGCCCCTCGTCCCCCGGTATATAACTTGCAGCCCCTTTTCCCCCGGTGTATAACATCCGTCCCCTCGCCCCCCGGTATATAACCTTCAGCCCCTTTTCCCCCGGTGTATAACATCCGGCCCCTCGCCCCCCGGTATATAACTTGCAGTCCCTTTTCCCCCGGTGTATAACATCTGGCCCCTCGTCCCCCGGTATATAACCTGCAGCCCCTTTTCCCCCTGTGTATAACATCCGGCCCCTCGCCCCCCGGTATATAACTTGCAGCCCCTTTTCCCCCGGTTTATAACATCCGGCCCCTCTCCCCTCGGTATATAACTTGCAGCCCCTTTTCCCCCGGTGTATAACATCCGGCCCCTCTCCCCCTCAGTATATAACTTGCAGCCCCTTTTCCCCCGGTGTATAACATCCGGCCCCTCTCCCCCTCGGTATATAACTTGCAGCCCCTTTTCCCCCGGTGTATAACATCCGGCCCCTCTCCCCCTCGGTATATAACTTGCAGCCCCTTTTCCCCCGGTGTATAACATCCGGCCCCTCTCCCCTCGGTATATAACTTGCAGCCCCTTTTCTCCCGGTGTATAACATCCGGCCCCTCTCCCCCTCGGTATATAACTTGCAGCCCCTTTTCCCCCGGTTTATAACATCCGGCCCCTCTCCCCTCGGTATATAACCTGCAGCCCCTTTTCTCCCGGTGTATAACATCCGGCCCCTCTCCCCCTCGGTATATAACTTGCAGCCCCTTTTCCCCCGGTGTATAACATCCGGCCCCTCTCCCCTCGGTATATAACTTGCAGCCCCTTTTCTCCCGGTGTATAGCATCCGGCCCCTCTCCCCCTCGGTATATAACTTGCAGCCCCTTTTCCCCCGGTGTATAACATCCGGCCCCTCTCCCCCCGGTATATAACTTGCAGTCCCTTTTCCCCCGGTGTATAACATCCGGCCCCTCGCCCCCCGGTATATAACTTGCAGCCCCTTTTCCCCCGGTGTATAACATCCGTCCCCTCGCCCCCCGGTATATAACCTTCAGCCCCTTTTCCCCCGGTGTATAACATCCGGCCCCTCGCCCCCCGGTATATAACTTGCAGTCCCTTTTCCCCCGGTGTATAACATCTGGCCCCTCGTCCCCCGGTATATAACCTGCAGCCCCTTTTCCCCCTGTGTATAACATCCGGCCCCTCGCCCCCCGGTATATAACTTGCAGCCCCTTTTCCCCCGGTTTATAACATCCGGCCCCTCTCCCCTCGGTATATAACTTGCAGCCCCTTTTCCCCCGGTGTATAACATCCGGCCCCTCTCCCCCTCGGTATATAACTTGCAGCCCCTTTTCCCCCGGTGTATAACATCCGGCCCCTCTCCCCCTCGGTATATAACTTGCAGCCCCTTTTCCCCCGGTGTATAACATCCGGCCCCTCTCCCCTCGGTATATAACTTGCAGCCCCTTTTCTCCCGGTGTATAACATCCGGCCCCTCTCCCCCTCGGTATATAACTTGCAGCCCCTTTTCCCCCGGTTTATAACATCCGGCCCCTCTCCCCTCGGTATATAACCTGCAGCCCCTTTTTTCCCGGTGTATAACATCCGGCCCCTCTCCCCCTCGGTATATAACTTGCAGCCCCTTTTCCCCCGGTGTATAACATCCGGCCCCTCTCCCCTCGGTATATAACTTGCAGCCCCTTTTCTCCCGGTGTATAGCATCCGGCCCCTCTCCCCCTCGGTATATAACTTGCAGCCCCTTTTCCCCCGGTGTATAACATCCGGCCCCTCTCCCCTCGGTATATAACTTGCAGCCCCTTTTCTCCCGGTGTATAGCATCCGGCTCCTCTCCCCTCGGTATATAACTTGCAGCGCCTTTTCCCCCGGTGTATAACATCCGGCCCCTCGCCCCCCGGTATATAACCTGCAGCCCCTTTTACCCATGTGTATAACATCCGGCCCCTCGCCCCCCGGTATATAACTTGCAGTCCCTTTTCCCCCGGTGTATAACATCTGGCCCCTCGTCCCCCGGTATATAACTTGCAGCCCCTTTTCCCCCGGTGTATAACATCCGGCCCCTCGCCCCCCGGTATATAACCTGCAGCCCCTTTTCCCCCGGTGTATAACATCCGGCACCTCGCCCCCCGGTATATAACCTGCAGCCCCTTTTCTCCCGGTGTGTAACATCCGGCCTCTCTCCCCCTCGGTATATAACCTGCAGCCACTTTCCCCCCCCTGTGTATAACATCCGGCCTCTCTCCCCTTGGTATATAACCTGCAGCCACTTTCCCCCCCGGTGTATAACATCCGGCCCCTCATCCCCCCCCCCCCCCCCCCCCGGTATATAACCTGTAGCCCCTTTTCCCCCGGTATATAACATCCGGCCCCCCGGTATATAGCCTGCAGCACCTCTGCATATAACCTCCGTCCCCCCGCCATGCCGTCTGTCTTTACTACCATGTGACGGATCGGCCAGTGGTGCAGAACTCACAGGTACCAGGCGGTCCTGTAACAGGAGCCATTGAGGTAACAAGTCCGTCCGTGACATTTCTTCCTCCTAAATCTTCCACCATCACCTGTGTGTGATATTATTGAGAAGTGGAAGGAACCACAGCAACTCAGCCACGAAGTGGAGACCCCATAATGTTACAGGGCGGCGGGCCGAGTGCTGAGGAGGAGCAAAGAGCAGAAAAGTCACCAACGATCTGCTGACCCCATAACTGCAGAGTCCAGACTTCCACTGCTATTAACATCAGCACAAACACTGCTCCCCCACCAGAAGCTTCATGGCCGAGCAGCTGCATGTAGCCGTACATCACCAAGCACAATGCCGAGCGTCGGATGGAGTGGTGTAAAGCTGCCACCACTGGACTCTGGAGGAGACGTGTTCTGTGCAGTGACGGATCGCACTTCTCTATCTGCATCTGATGGAGGAGTCTGGGTTTGGTGATTCCAGGAGGACGTTACCCCCTGACTGCATTGTGCCCGCTGTACAGATGGTGGAGGAGGATAATGCTATGGACTGTTATCAGGGGGCGGCCTCGGCCCCTTTGTTCCAGTGAAGGGAAATCTTAATACTTCAGCACAAGACATTGTGGACAATTGTAGGAACAGTTTGGTGAAGACCCCTTTCTGTTCCCCATGACTGTGCCCAGTGCACAAGGTGCATAAATACACAGAGGGGGAGTATAATGTGGCCTCCTGACCCCAACCAGCACCTGTGGGATGAGGTATATCCGGGATTGTGAGCGCGGCCTCTCCCCATCATCAGTATCTGACCGCACTAATGCTCTTCTGGATGAAGGCACAACAATGTATTCATATATAATCTATACCTAGTGCTTGAATTCCAGCCTTACAACATAAACTTGTCTCAGCTCTCGGGTGACGCCGTCCTCTCCAGTGTAATCGCCTTGTTGTGCATTATAGGAATTCTGAAGATGTATGCAGCCCCCCTGCAGAACGCGCGTCCCCTCCTCTGCCTGTAGCTCCTTCTTTTCTTCTGTCTTGTGAAGCCACATCCTGCTCTACAAGTTCCTCTGCTTATAAATAGCGGCTGAACCGTCCTGGAGGAGTCGGATGAGAGGCGATTATTCGTCTGAGGATTTCTCAGTTGTAATAATCATGTGTGGATGAAGGATCTTCTCTTCCTACTTGTCCTGGATCAGAGTCTGATCATCCAGGGGGATTACAGATGGATACGTATACATTCGAGCCGGTCACATGCCTGCATCAAGGTGACCGTAAAATGGGCTCGTCATCTTCATATTTATGCACTTGGATGGCAGAATATGGAACATCCCCTCTAAATCCTGTGATCTGTGTTGATGGAGCGGTCCCTGATATGTGCTGGGCTATGAAAACATTATATGGTGGATGTGATTAGTAAGGAGGATAAAGGCCGTAAATCAGAAGTCTCCTCACCTTTTGTGTTTGCTGTGAAGTCTCCATGCACACACGACCATCCGCGTCCTGTCCTTAGGATTTTGCTATGTAATCTGAGATGAGCATATTGTAGAGGCAGAGACCCTGATTCCAGCTGTGCATCGCTTACAGGGCTGCTTGCTGCTGTTTTGATAGAATCCCTGTTTTCTGTGCTGCAATTGTAGAGGCGCTATGAAGGCGGAGCTGTGTATAACCCCGCCCACTGTCCGCGAGCTGCCAATCAGTGGTGGGGGCGGGGTTACACCTTGGTTACACCTAGTCCTGCAGTGATCTCCTGCTGATAAAACACTGATTGTATTGAAACTGCAGCAAGCTGCTGAGGAAGATAGCGTGCCGCTATCGAAACGCGGTTGTAGAGTGCAATATATTTTTAATAAAGGTTTGTGCCTTTTAATTTTAACTATTTTACCCTTTTTGCCTCAGCGCTCCTAAAGACCGCGTCATCCTTTGTTTTCCCATTCCCTCTATTTCAGGAGCAGTGTCAGAAGATGAAGGATTTTCAGACCAATGGCTCATCGGACGAGGTGACCCTGGAGTCCAAAATAGAAAAGCGCAAAAAGGAGCTGGAGAGGAATCGAGCGAGACTCCAGACCCTGCAGAGCGTCAGGTTAGCGCCTTTTCCTGCACCATTCGTGACCCTTGACGGGCCATTTTAGGCTAATAACGGGCATCTTCTGCGTCTGGACAGACCCGCCTTTATGGATGAGTATGAGAAGTTGGAGGAAGAGCTACAAAAGCAGTATGAGATCTACATGAACAAGTACCGGAACCTCTGCTTCCTGGAGCAGCAGCTGGAGGACCACCATCGGGTGGAGCAGGAGCGCTTTGAGGTGAGGACACCATGCGCTTGGACGTTTAGGAGAACCGCAATAATGTTAGACTGGAGCTAGTATTTTCTAACCTAGGCGTGTAAATAAGTTGTTCTCGTAGCCACCACTAGAGGGAGCCATAGGAGCACACTGCATAAACCGTATGCAGTACGTTCCTCGGCTCCCTCTAGTGGTGGCTGCAGGTGCACAATTTTATCATTTCATTCTGCAGGGGATTCTCATGAGTTCATGTTTTGAGCTTGGAATGAGTATATACCCCATCATATTCCTAGATCCCATCCTCTATTATTATTCCTGGCGCCATCTCGCAATAATACAGATACAATTCCTGTAGGTGTCATCCGCTCGGCTCCCACCGGCCATCTCCCAACCTGTCACTGACTATGAGCCTGTGATATGTTATTCTGCTGAATACATTTCTGTAGCCCAGGAGCTCATCCCCCCCCAACTCCGGGGGCACACGCTCTCCGCATGAGGCTGTCCATCAGGCCCTGATCTATCCAGTCACCAGCTTCATTGATGCGATGACTGTCATATCTGAGCCCGGGATAACTAGTCCTGTACTGTCTGGTCCCTCCGATCCCTGTACCTACGTCCTACTATGGCGTATTGACATTGCAAAGGGTGGTCCGCCATTCAGAACCCCCCCAGAGCAGAATCCAAAGAGTGACCTTACCTCTGGCGGACTCTGCACAAGATCTTATGACAAGGTCTCTTATTTCTCTGAATCGGGGAATGCGTCTTTTTTTTTTTTAACCTTAAACAGAACAGCGCCACATCTGTCCTTGGGTTGCTTCTGGTACTGCAGCTGAGTACCAAACACAAGCTGTGCACAGGGATGCCCTGTTTTTAGAGGAAAACAGCTATGTTTTTTAACCCCCTTTAATGTCCTTTGTAATTTTATTTAATATACAGTGGGGCAAAAAAGTATTTAGTCATTCAGCAATAGTGCAAGTTCCACCACTTAAAAAGATGAGAGGCGTCTGTAATTTACATCATAGGTAGACCTCAACTATGGGAGACAAACTGAGAAAAAAAAATCCAGAAAATCACATTGTCTGTTTTTTTATCATTTTATTTGCATATTCTGGTGGAAAATAAGTATTTGGTCAGAAACAAAATTTCATCTCAATACTTTGTAATACATCCTTTGTTGGCAATGACAGAGGTCAAACGTTTTCTGTAAGTCTTCACAAGGTTGCCACACACTGTTGTTGGTATGTTGGCCCATTCCTCCATGCAGATCTCCTCTAGAGCAGTGATGTTTTTGGCTTTTCGCTTGGCAACATGGACTTTCAACTCCCTCCAAAGGTTTTCTATAGGGTTGAGATCTGGAGACTGGCTAGGCCACTCCAGGACCTTGAAATGCTTCTTACGAAGCCACTCCTTCGTTGCCCTGGCGGTGTGCTTTGGATCATTGTCATGTTGAAAGACCCAGCCACGTTTCATCTTCAATGCCCTTGCTGATGGAAGGAGGTTTGCACTCAAAATCTCACGATACATGGCCCCATTCATTCTTTCATGTACCCGGATCAGTCGTCCTGGCCCCTTTGCAGAGAAACAGCCCCAAAGCATGATGTTTCCACCACCATGCTTTACAGTAGGTATGGTGTTTGATGGATGCAACTCAGTATTCTTTTTTCTCCAAACACGACAAGTTGTGTTTCTACCAAACAGTTCCAGTTTGGTTTCATCAGACCATAGGACATTCTCCCAAAACTCCTCTGGATCATCCAAATGCTCTCTAGCAAACTTCAGACGGGCCCGGACATGTACTGGCTTAAGCAGTGGGACACGTCTGGCACTGCAGGATCTGAGTCCATGGTGGCGTAGTGTGTTACTTATGGTAGGCCTTGTTACATTGGTCCCAGCTCTCTGCAGTTCATTCACTAGGTCCCCCCGCGTGGTTCTGGGATTTTTGCTCACCGTTCTTGTGATCATTCTGACCCCACGGGGTGGGATTTTGCGTGGAGCCCCAGATCGAGGGAGATTATCAGTGGTCTTGAATGTCTTCCATTTTCTAATTATTGCTCCCACTGTTGATTTCTTCACTCCAAGCTGGTTGGCTATTGCAGATTCAGCCTTCCCAGCCTGGTGCAGGGCTACAATTTTGTTTCTGGTGTCCTTTGACAGCTCTTTGGTCTTCACCATAGTGGAGTTTGGAGTCAGACTGTTTGAGGGTGTGCACAGGTGTCTTTTTATACTGATAACAAGTTTAAACAGGTGCCATTACTACAGGTAATGAGTGGAGGAAAGAGGAGACTCTTAAAGAAGAAGTTACAGGTCTGTGAGAGCCAGAAATCTTGATTGTTTGTTTCTGACCAAATACTTATTTTCCACTATAATATGCAAATAAAATGATAAAAAAACAGACAATGTGATTTTCAGGATTTTTGTTTCTCAGTTTGTCTCCCATAGTTGAGGTCTACCTATGATGTAAATTACAGACGCCTCTCATCTTTTTAAGTGGTGGAACTTGCACTATTGCTGACTGACTAAATACTTTTTTGCCCCACTGTATTTTATATTGTCAGAGATACATTTTTCACAGTTGGAGCTCCGAACATTCATTTCACACGGTTGCATGAGAAAATTCTGACAGCCTGCAGGCACCACTAGGGGGAGCAATAGGGACCCCGCACAGTGCAGTAGAGACCCTGCACTGCACATATCATACACCAGTAAGGACCCTGCCCCGAGCAGTGGGATCTCCGCACAGGGCATGGAGCGGTAAGAACCCCTTCACATAGCAATGGGAACCCCCAATATATATATTTTTTTTTCATCTTTTACATTTTAAAAAATCCAAAAAGGAAAATGGACAGATGCAAAAGTTAGAGCACCTTTGGAGATTTGTGTGCTGAGTTAACTTTGACCAAGGTTTCACACCTTAATTCGCCTGTTAGGGTTATGGCTCGTTCACTATCATCATTGGGAAAGGCCAGGTGGTGCAAATTTCTCAGCTTTATAAAAACCCAGCCTCCTCTAACCTTGTGGGTTCTTCTAAGCAGCTGCCCAGCACTGTAAAAATAAAAATGGTGGAGGCCCACAAAGCAGGAGAAGGCTATTAGAAGTTAGCAAAGCGTGTTCAAGTTGCCCTTTACTCAGTTTGAAATGTAATTAAGAAATGTCAATTACCAGCAACAGTGGAGATCAATATTGGGTCTGGAAGACCAAGCAAACTGTCAGTGAGAGCTGAGAGGAAAATCAGAACCGCCGCTTGACTGCAAAAGACCTTCAGAAAGATTTAGCAGACTCTGGAGTTATGGGACATTGTTCTACTGTTCAGAGACACCTGCACAAATATGGCCGTCATGGGAGAGCCATCAGAAGAAAACCTCTCCTGCGACCTCACCATAAAATTCTGCCATAGATATATGTAAAAGAACATCTAAACAAGCCTGATGCATTTTGGAAACAAGTCCTGTGGACCGATGAGGTTAAAATGTTACAATGGCCCTCACAGTCCCCTGATCTGAACATTATTGAAAATCTGTGGCTAGAGGTCCAAATAGCAGAGGATGCAAGACGACCCAAGAATCTCACAGAACTGGAGGAATTTTCCAAGGAAAAATGGATGAAAATCCCTCAAACAAGAATTGAAAGACTCTTGGCTAGTTACGAAAAACTGTGATACTTGCAAAAGGGCGTGCTACTAGATACTAACCAGGCAGGGGGCCCAGATTTTTGCATCAACCCATTTTCTTTTTGTAATTGTTAAAAATATAAAAGGTGAAGAAAAAAAACATATATATACGGTATATAGATCATTTCATCTTCATCTTGCTTAAATGTTCACACTAACAGTAATTTTGACCAGGGGTGCACAGACTTATACATGCCACTGAAGCTACAGGCCAAAACTAAAAGTTCTCCAGGTGAGAGATACGGGGTCTGCGGACCCCCCAGAATGTGTAAGACTGTGTCGGAGATAACTGATGCGATTTGTTCTCAGGAGGCAGAAAACACTCTGAGGCTGATGCATAGCAAACTGAGAGAGGAGGAGAACAGACTGCAGAAGTCCGCAGGTAGGACGGACCCCCAAACATCCAATTACAGCTGCCTACCTCTGCTACCCGTCATCATATACCACCTTCGCTACCTGTACTCAATCCACATAGCAGCCATCACACAATACCTCCCCTACCTGTACTCAATCCACATAGCAGCCATCACCCACTACCTCCTCTACCTGTACGCCATCCACATAGCAGCCATCACATACTACCTCCGCTACCTGTACTCCATCCACATAGCAGCCATCACATACTACCTCCTCTACCTGTACTCCATCCACATAGCAGCCATCACACACTACCTCCGCTACCTGCACTCCATCCACATAGCAGCCATCCCCCACTACCTCCTCTACCTGTACTCCATCCACATAGCAGCCATCCCCCACTACCTCCTCTACCTGTACGCCATCCACATAGCAGCCATCACATACTACCTCCCCTACCTGTACTCCATCCACATAGCAGCCATCATATACCACCTCCGCTACCTGTACTCCATCCACATAGCAGCCATCACACACTACCTCCGCTACCTGTACTCCATCCACATAGCAGTCATCACACACTACCTCCGCTACCTGTACTCCATCCACATAGCAGCCATCACACACTACCTCCGCTACCTGTACTCCATCCACATAGCAGTCATCACACACTACCTCCGCTACCTGTACTCCATCCACATAGCAGTCATCACACACTACCTCCGCTACCTGTACTCCATCCACATAGCAGCCATCATATACTACCTCCTCTACCTGTACTCCATCCACATAGCAGCCATCACACACTACCTCCGCTACCTGTACTCCATCCACATAGCAGTCATCACCCACTACCTCCTCTACCTGTACTCCATCCACATAGCAGCCATCACACAATACCTCCCCTACCTGTACTCCATCCACATAGCAGTCATCACCCACTACCTCCTCTACCTGTACTCCATCCACATAGCAGCCATCACATACTACCTCCGCTACCTGTACTCCATCCACATAGCAGCCATCACATACTACCTCCGCTACCTGTACTCCATCCACATAGCAGCCATCACATACTACCTCCTCTACCTGTACTCCATCCACATAGCAGCCATCACACACTACCTCCGCTACCTGTACTCCATCCACATAGCAGTCATCACCCACTACCTCCTCTACCTGTACTCCATCCACATAGCAGCCATCACACAATACCTCCCCTACCTGTACTCATCCACATAGCAGTCATCACCCACTACCTCCTCTACCTGTACTCCATCCACATAGCAGCCATCACATACTACCTCCGCTACCTGTACTCCATCCACATAGCAGCCATCACATACTACCTCCGCTACCTGTACTCCATCCACATAGCAGCCATCACACAATACCTCCCCTACCTGTACTCCATCCACATAGCAGTCATCACCCACTACCTCCTCTACCTGTACTCCATCCACATAGCAGCCATCACACACTACCTCCGCTACCTGTACTCCATCCACATAGCAGCCATCACACACTACCTCCTCTACCTGTACTCCATCCACATAGCAGCCATCATATACTACCTCCTCTACCTGTACTCCATCCACATAGCAGCCATCACACACTACCTCCGCTACCTGTACTCCATCCACATAGCAGTCATCACCCACTACCTCCTCTACCTGTACTCCATCCACATAGCAGCCATCACACAATACCTCCCCTACCTGTACTCCATCCACATAGCAGTCATCACCCACTACCTCCTCTACCTGTACTCCATCCACATAGCAGCCATCACATACTACCTCCGCTACCTGTACTCCATCCACATAGCAGCCATCACATACCACCTCCGCTACCTGTACTCCATCCACATAGCAGCCATCACACACTACCTCCGCTACCTGTACTCCATCCACATAGCAGCCATCACACACTACCTCCGCTACCTGTACTCCATCCACATAGCAGTCATCACACACTACCTCCGCTACCTGTACTCCATCCACATAGCAGTCATCACACACTACCTCCGCTACCTGTACTCCATCCACATAGCAGCCATCATATACTACCTCCTCTACCTGTACTCCATCCACATAGCAGCCATCATACACTACCTCCCCTACCTGTACGCCATCCACATAGCAGCCATCACACACTACCTCCGCTACCTGTACTCCATCCACATAGCAGCCATCATATACTACCTCCCCTATCTGTACTCCATCCACATAGCAGCCATCACACACTACCTCCTCTACCTGTACGCCATCCACATAGCAGCCATCACATACTACCTCCCCTACCTGTACTCCATCCACATAGCAGTCATCACCCACTACCTCCTCTACCTGTACTCCATCCACATAGCAGCCATCACACAATACCTCCCCTACCTGTACTCATCCACATAGCAGTCATCACCCACTACCTCCTCTACCTGTACGCCATCCACATAGCAGCCATCACACAATACCTCCCCTACCTGTACGCCATCCACATAGCAGCCATCACACACTACCTCCGCTACCTGTACTCCATCCACATAGCAGCCATCACATACCACCTCCGCTACCTGTACTCCATAAACATAGCAGCCATCACACACTACCTCCCCTACCTGTACTCCATCCACATAGCAGCCATCACACACTACCTCCGCTACCTGTACTCCATCCACATAGCAGTCATCACCCACTACCTCCCCTACCTGTACTCCATCCACATAGCAGCCATCACATACCACCTCCGCTACCTGTACTCCATCCACATAGCAGCCATCACACACTACCTCCGCTACCTGTACTCCATCCACATAGCAGCCATCACATACCACCTCCGCTACCTGTACTCCATAAACATAGCAGCCATCACACACTACCTCCGCTACCTGTACTCCATCCACATAGCAGCCATCACATACCACCTCCTCTACCTGTACTCCATCCACATAGCAGCCATCACACACTACCTCCGCTACCTGTACTCCATCCACATAGCAGCCATCACATACCACCTCCGCTACCTGTACTCCATCCACATAGCAGCCATCACACACTACCTCCGCTACCTGTACTCCATCCACATAGCAGCCATCACACACTACCTCCGCTACCTGTACTCCATCTACATAGCAGCCATCACATACTACCTCTGCTACCTGTACTCCATCCACATAGCAGCCATCACACACTACCTCCGCTACCTGTACTCCATCCACATAGCAGCCATCACATACTACCTCCGCTACCTGTCTGTTACATAACTAGTAGCACATACTTCCAGCTTCTCGCACATGAGTCCGGGGGGTCGGTCCCGGGTTTCACATGGATTTATCTGCTTTAGTTAGTAATGAAGATTCGGATAGTGAGATCCAGGAGGACGACGGCTCTGACGAGATGGAGGACGAGGACAGAAGACTCGGCCGGTTCCAGATGGGGCGCAGCATGCAAGGTACTGCGCTCCAGTATGCGGTGTGCCACGTCCCGGCATCCTCAGCGCAGGGCGTCTGCACAGCTACTGGTTTCTGGGAACATTAACCCTTTCTTTTTGATGATTGCAGCAAGAGGCAGAAGTGTCTCACAGGGGACGCGACTAACAGATGTGTGTTATTACAGGGAGGGGAGGCCGGATCGTGGGGACCATGCATGGAGGCGACAGCGACGAGGTAAGTGACCGCAGAGGATGACCACCATACGGCTCAGTCTATTAAACCCGGAAATCGACACTGTGGCCCCGAGTCATCATTTGTGATAGTTTTTTCTTTTTTTTAAGTCACTTTTTCCTCTTTTTTTTTTTTCTTTCTTTTGTGCTATACAATGACATCTTTTGCTCCATAATCGTGCACATGGTTCATGAATGTTGCCCAAAACCAAAAAATTTTTTTTTCTTTCTCTAAAAAGGCACAAAAAAGGGTATGCACCGCTAAAATGTCACACATTTTGTAAAAAAAACAAAAAAAACACATGTACATAAAATTATTTGTAGGTGGAGAGGAGGGGCACATTTGAGACTTGAAAAGAAAAATTGAATCAGATAAAAGCATCTTGAAAGGGAAGCAAGGGAACTGCAGTCTTGTAAATCTCTGCAACTAGGGTGTCCATGCTGATTTTACAAGTTTTCCCACCTACAAAGAATGGAGAGGTCTGTCATTTTTATTGTAGGTGCACTTCACCTGTGAGAGACAGAATCTAATGATAAAAAGCAGAAAATCACATTGTACGATTTTTTACATACTTACTTCATGCAATAAAATGCAAATTAATTATTTGATCACCGACTAACCAGAAAGAATTCTGGCTCTCACAGACCTGTTAGTTTTTCTTTAAGAAGTCTCCTACTCTGCACTCATTACCTGTATTAACTGCACCAGTTTGAACCCATTACCTGTATAAGAGACACCTGTCCTCATACTCAATCACACTCCAACCTCTCCACCGTGGCCAAGACCAAAGAGCTGTCTAAGGACACGAGGGACAAAATTGTAGACCTGCACAAAGATGGGATGGGCTACAGGACAATAGGTAAGCAACTTGATGGGAAGGCAGCAACTGTTGGCTCAGTTATTAGAAAATGGAAGAAACACAAGATGACTGTCATTCTTCCTTGGTCTGGGGCTCCTTGCAAGATCTCACCGCGTGGGTTAAGGATGATTCTGAGAAAGGTCAGGAATCAGCCCAGAACTACTCGGGAGGACCTGGTCAGTGATCTGAAGAGAGCTGGGTCCACAGTCTCAAACATTACTGTTAGTAACACACTACACCGTCATGGATTAAAATCCTGCAGGGCACATAAGGTTCCCCTCCTCACCAGCACATGTCCAGGTCCATATGAAGTTCGTCAGTGATGATATGGATGACCTAGAGGAGGCATGGGAGAAGGTCATGTGGTCACATGAGACCAAAATAGAACTTTTTGGTATCAACTCCACTCGCCGTGTTTGGAGGAAGAAGAAGGATGAGTACAACCCAAAGAACACCATTCCAACCGTGAAGCATGGTGGGGGAAACATCATACTTTGGGAGTGCTTTTCTGCAAAGGGAAGAGGACGACTGCACCGTACTGAAGGGAGGATGGATGGGGTCATGTATTGCAAGATTTGAAGATGGGTCGTGGCTGGGTCTTCCAGCATGACAATGACCCAAAACACACAGGCAGGGCAACTAAGGAGTGTCTCCCTAAGAAGCATTTCAAGCTCCTGGAGCGGCCTAGCCAGTCTCCAGACTCAAACCCAATAGAAAATCTTTGTAGGGAGCTGAAACTCAATGTTGCCCAGTGACAGCCCAGAAACCTGAAAGAACAGGAGAAGATCTGTATGGAGGAGGGGGCCAAAATCCCTGCTGCAGTGTGTGCAAACCTGGTCAAGAACTACAGGAAACGTCTGACCTCTGTAATTGCAAACAAAGGTTTCTGTACCAACTATTGGGTTTTTTGTTTTTCTATTGCATCAAATACTTATTTCTTGCAATAAAATTCAAATTAATTATGTAAAAATCATACAATGTGATTTTTGTTTTTTAGTTTTAGATTCTGTCTCTCACAGTTGAATTGTTCGTAGGATAAAAATTACAGACCTCTCCATTCTTTGTAGGTGGGAAAACTTGCAAAATCGGCAAAGTATCAAATACTTATTTTCCTCACTGTGTATATGTATACACACACAGTCATGGCTGAAAGTGTTGGCACCCTTGAAATTGTTCCAGAAAATGAAGTATTTCTTCCAAAAAATTTTTATCAGTTACACATGTTTTGTTATTCATTTGTTTCCTTTGTATTGGAACAACACAAAGAAAAAAAGGCAAATTGGACATAATTTCACACAAAACCCCAAAAATGGGCTGGACAAAATTGTTGGCACCAAAAGCCAAAATGCTTCTGGAAAAGCATCTTGTGAACAGATGAGACCAAGATAGAGGTTTTTGCTAAAGAACATCATTCTGCTGTTTACCAAAAATGGAATGAGGCCTACAAAGAAAATAACACCTTACCTACAGTCAAATATGGTGGAGGTTCAAATATATATTGGGGTGGTCTTGCTGCCTTTGACACTGTGGGGGCCTTGACTGTGTGCAATGCATCATGAAATCTGAAGATTATCAAAGGATTTTGGGTCTCAATCTAGTGCCCAGTGTCAGAAAGCTGGGTTTGGGGTTTGCGTACTAGATCATGGGTCTTCCAGCAGAACAATGACCCCAAACATACTTCATGCACTAGAAATGGATGGAAACAAAGCGCTGGAGAGTTTTGACGTGGCAGCAATGAGTCCGGATCTAAATAGGAAGCGATTGATTGCAGTGATTTTTTCCAAAGTGTTTACAACCAAATATTTAGTTGAGAGTGCCAACAATTTTGTCTGAGCCATTTTTGGGGTTTTGTGTGAAATGATATCCAGTTTGCCTTTCTTTCACCAATAAACATGCGTAAAGCAAAACTTGTAATTGCAATAATTTTCTAGGAGAAATACTTCCATTTTCTAGAACAATTTCAAGGGTGCCAAAACTTTTGGCCGTGACTGTGTATCTATTTATACTGTATGTTATATGGGTTTGCTGCCTTTTTCTATCCATTTCCCATTCCGTTCTTCATTGCCGACTGTTGTTTTACTCTCGCGCTCTCTCCTCTTCCTCCTCCTCATATCTCATGTCTCCTTTTTATTTCCTTGCTGTCATTACGTGGAGGCGGCAGCCAGTCCTGCCATTATAGTTAATACTGAGGCTCTGAGCAGCCGCCAGCAGGTTGGTACAAGCCCCTTTAACCACGGGACATGGCAGCCTCCCCAGTGGTGTCAGACGAGGCTCGGACCATTGCGATATGGAAGGACCTTGACCTAATATTTCGCCCTCGTTCCTTTACACAGGATGCATTAGAAGACAGTGAAATGGATGTGGAGGATGAAGACGATGAGGACGAAGACGATGATGACGACGACGACGATGATGAGGAAGAAATCGTAAGGGCAAGAGGACCCAAGAGAGGACTGGGTAAACCGAGTAGACGATTGCAACAAAATGAATCATTGGTGGAGAGCGACAACGACTTCTAACTCTCTTCCCAGCCACACTCCTCCTCTTCCTCCTCCTCCTTTTCCTCCTCCTCCTCTTATATTTTTATCGCTTCACAATTTTACACCTTTTGTTACATAATCTAGATCTATGTATAAAAATAAAAACAAATGAATATAATGATTTTGTTTTTTTAGTATCTGCGGTACAAAACAAAAGCGTAAAAAGGAGAAGATGGTAAAGGGGAACTAAACTTTGAAAAAAAAAAAAAAGTTTTAGTTGTGTTGATCAGTGGCAGACGGGTGCACAAAGGACGGCAGAAGCCCCCAGCTTCTAGCGTATATGGACTCAATAGTCAGTTTATGGGGGGGTTCTCAGGACTACCAAACATATAACATTCTGCTGAACCTTTGAGACCCCCTTATGTTTCTCTTGGGTGTAGTTGCACCCTCCCCCATATTTCACCCCAGGGGATAATATATGTGATTACAGGGGGGTATCTGAGCTCATCCCCACCTTTGGTTGTTGTGACGTGAGGTCCTGTTACCTTTATGCTGCGCTATGATAGGAGACCCGGCTCGTTATGGCTTCTAAATTTCACTCCTGGGACTTTATCAACCAAGTGTTAATCTTCCCCCCAATTATTTTTTTTTTGGGGTGAATAATTTAAAGGGAAACGCCCAAAGCTTTACACATTAGTAAGAGTTTAATGAGCCCGCCCTACTTATGGTGTCGCCAGTATCCATTATGAGTCTGACACCATGGCGCTCTGTCCAGTGTCCCCAGGTCCACGTTGCGGCATGAAGGCTTCTCATAGGTTCACCTTGCAGTGTGGGGCGTCGTTCTTCAGAGTATCTGAAATCACTTTGGCTCCGGATTGACCAATGTGGTTTCCCTGCAAACTGAATATTTATAAAGTGTGTCAATTTCCTTGCAGCGCCACCTCAGGAAAAACGAAGTACTACATCACTGACATCAATAGGCTGTCCTGTAACGCAGGGTCACCCGCCCACTATTAGGGAAGAGGCGTGAATGGGGGGTCTCGTACTAAAAGGCGAGGATTAGGGCTCACCTGGGTGTTGGAGGCAATGGAGACTTACCTAAGGGAGACGAGGGAAGAGTTTCCAGAGACGGCGTTGGCCAGACAGATGGCACCGTCCAGACCTATGGAGTTTTCCTGCAAGCTGAGAAGACAAGATGGCGGTTAGCTGCCGGCGTTACATTCCAGACCTCCCCATGTGTGGTCCTTACTTCAGAATCTGCAGGGCGCCGTTAACCTTCAGCGCAGCCGCCAAAGCCTTAGCTCCTCGAAGGCCAATATTGTTCCCTCGTAAACTAAAGAGGAGCAAAAAATGGCCGAATCATCAAGTTACATAAATAATAAACCACTACAACAGGTTTTACCTGCGATAGGAACTGTGACAAAACGAGCTCTGCTACATCTGTGCAAGGTACTTACTCAAGCGTGGTCAGAGTGTTGTTCACCATTAGAGCCTCTCCTAGAGCCTGTGCTCCCGACGGCCCGACAGCTGCACCCTGCAGACTGTGACATAATAAGAAACGATAATCAAATGCAGGAGAAATGGATTCTGCTGATATCTAATTGGAATCAATGTGTTCTTTCAGCTTTCACATCAGATATTTCCTGTTTTCTGCAGTTTACTTTTCAGCTTTGCTTTATAGATTGGGACAGAGTCAGCAGAGACTTCTCATCATTACCAGGAAATGGATCTATTGACAGATGGCTGCTCAATTCTTCTGGAGGACACAGATCAGACTCCGTATGTAGCTTTCCTGCCGCTCCACGGTCATTGGGGGCAGGGTTGTGCTCCGCCACTTTATGGTGACTTTTCTGTCAACTGCCATTCATTGCACCTGACATTGCTGCTTGTCAGGCCTGTATTTGTATTTCATCCCCACCTTTGCCAATTTTCCCAAGTTTTCAGCCACTTCATCCTTCTTATGATCATCTGCCATTGTTTCACTCACTCTGCCATCATTTTCACATGACAGTCCACTGAATTTTGTTTTAAGAAGACTTACCAAAGAGCAGAAAGTGTAGAGTTGTTTTGCAGGGCACTAGCCAGTGCACACGTGCCCTCGTCCCCAATGGCATTTTCCTGTAAACTAATCAGATTGGAATACTTATGCAATTAATTATTTAAAAACTGTAAAAAATACAAAAATCCTATAACATTTCCTATGTATTTAGTGCCGGTGTAGAGTAACTTCTGTCTGACTGCAGCCACCACTAGAGGGAGCCGAGGAGCTTACTGTATACATTGAATTTAGCCCCTGAGCTCCACCTAGTGGTGGTTGAAGGCAGCTAGAATTTACTCTACCTCTATGCATGGGGATTCTGAGCTCCACCCAGTGCAAGGATAAATTAGAAAATTACCCAGGACAGAATGATAGACTTGAGTATGAAATGTGGTCATACATTATTTACCCCCTATATACCCACATTTAGTTTATGCTTCATACTTACTCTAAAAGGCGCAGACACTGGTTAACACGAAGGGCTCCTGCAAGGGACCGCGCCGAGCCCGCCCGAAAAAAATTCCACTGGAGGCTGATGGAGAGGAATTAGATGGTGTTAAAATGAACACGTGATGATAATTTATCTCTCTCCTCCTCTCCCTTAAAGTGCCACCAAAGAGTTATCTAGGACAATGACATAGTGATGTTAAGGAGTCCTGTGGGTGGGTTAAGGAGTCCTGTGGGTGGGTTAAGGAGTCCTGTGGACGGGTTAAGGAGTCCTGTAGGCGGGTTATAGAGTTTTGTGGGCAGGTTAAGGAGTCCTGTGGGCAGGTTCTCATGAGCGGCCCACTGGATTGATTGACATCCCATAAACCATGCGGGAAGTAGTGGTCCTGACTTTTCTGGGCATGATTTGGGGGCAGGCCGTAAGAGGTCACCATTGGCCAAAAAAAGGCCAATTCATGGCTGACTACTGTTGTGAGAACTTACTGTAGAGTCTCCAGGCTCCGGTTCTCCCTCAGCGCTCCGGAAATGGCCTCCACGCCTTCATCGTGCAGCAGGTTCGCCGTCAGACTGAACAGGTCATAAATATACTGAGTTACTATGTGGCATCTCCGTCACATTGGTGTAACATATAAACAGCGGCACCTTGCCTTATATCTATGTGACCACTGCAGACAATCACTGGCCCTGACAGGACCACCATGGCCAGTAGATGGCTGCAGTGACGTGATTGTGAGTCACGTCACCATTGCAAGAAAATCTTGAGTGACGGGGATTTACCAGGGGAGTACTGAACATTGCCCATTGGCTTAATTATTATTTTTTTTAATCCCAGGCCGCCCCTTTAAGCAGGTTTAGCTGAGCCAAACTGTTGTATTAGCAGAAGGGTACTATTAACGTAGGTGTTAATATCCCTTTAAGTGTGACTATACTTACTCCAAGTGGGTCAGGGTGGTATTTTTTTGGAGAGACCGTGCCAGGGCCTGAGCGCCCTCAATGCTGATGGAGTTCTCCCGCAAACTGGGAAACAGAGGAAAAAACAGCCAAAAAATATAATCTCTGCGGAATTCTGAGATATCACCGTCTATAGGGAATGCTGAGGACGCACTTCAGATGTCTAAGACCGCGGTTCTGGCTCAGGCCACCGGTCAGGGACTTCAGGCCACGATTACTGATGGAATTACTCTGCAGGCTGGACACAAACGAGGCCGGTGTGAAAATACATAAAAAAAACGGGAAATCTACAAATCCCACCATCTATAGAAGAAGAATTAACTAGTAGTCATTCATTTTAAAAGGACCCTCTACCTCCTAAAACGTAAAATTCTGTCTAGGTAGAGCCTAAAGGTTCTGCGACCTGAGAATGTGACATTATGGGAAGGTTTAGGCAGGTTCTCAGGCTGAATCTAGGAGCAGCGAGCAGGGGTGTGATGGGCACATGTGATACTTGTGTGGGAGGGACTGTAGGGGCCATCAACTGTTGGGCAGCATACTGTGTATGGGGAATATACTGTGAGGGCATCATACTGTGTGTGGGGGAATGTACTGTGTGTGGGGGAATTTACTGTGGGGACATCATACTGTGTGTGGGGGAATGTACTGTGTGTGGGGGAATTTACTGTGGGGACATCATACTGTATGTGGGGGAATGTACCGTGGGGACATCATACTGTGTGTGGGGGAATGTACTGTGGGGACATACTGTGTGTGGGGGAATGTACTGTGGGGACATCATACTGTGTGTGGGGGAATGTACCGTGGGGACATTATACTGTGTGTGGGGGAATGTACTGTGGGGACATACTATATGTGAGGGAATGTACTGTGGGGACATCATACGGTGTGTGGGGGAATGTACTGTGGGGGCATCGTACTGTGTGTGGGGGAATGTACTGTGGGGGCATCGTACTGTGTGTGGGGGAATGTACTGTGGGGACATCATACTGTGTGTGGGGGAATGTACCGTGGGGACATTATACTGTGTGTGGGGGAATGTACTGTGGGGACATACTATATGTGAGGGAATGTACTGTGGGGACATCATACGGTGTGTGGGGGAATGTACTGTGGGGGCATCGTACTGTGTGTGGGGGAATGTACTGTGGGGGCATCGTACTGTGTGTGGGGGAATGTACTGTGGGGACATTGTACTGTGTGTGGGGGAATGTACTGTGGGGAAATTATACTGTGTGTGGGGGAATGTACTGTGGGGACATTATACTGTGTGTGGGGGAATGTACTGTGGGGACATCATAACATCATACTGTGTGTGGGGGAATGTACCGTGGAGACATCATACTGTGTATGAGGGAATGTACTGTGGGGACATCATACTGTGTGTGGGGGAATGTACTGTTGGGACATCATAACATCATACTGTGTGTGGGGGAATGTACCGTGGGGACATCATACTGTGTGTGGGGGAATGTACTGTGGGGACATACTGTGTGTGGGGGGAATGTACTGTGGGGACATCATACTGTGTGTGGGGGAATGTACCGTGGGGACATTATACTGTGTGTGGGGGAATGTACTGTGGGGACATACTATATGTGAGGGAATGTACTGTGGGGACATCATACGGTGTGTGGGGGAATGTACTGTGGGGGCATCGTACTGTGTGTGGGGGAATGTACTGTGGGGGCATCGTACTGTGTGTGGGGGAATGTACTGTGGGGACATTGTACTGTGTGTGGGGGAATGTACTGTGGGGACATTATACTGTGTGTGGGGGAATGTACTGTGGGGACATTATACTGTGTGTGGGGGAATGTACTGTGGGGACATCATAACATCATACTGTGTGTGGGGGAATGTACCGTGGAGACATCATACTGTGTATGAGGGAATGTACTGTGGGGACATCATACTGTGTGTGGGGGAATGTACTGTGGGGACATCATAACATCATACTGTGTGTGGGGGAATGTACCGTGGAGACATCATACTGTGTATGAGGGAATGTACTGTGGGGACATCATACTGTGTGTGGGGGAATGTACTGTTGGGACATCATACTATGTGTGGGGGAATGTACTGTGAGGGCATCATACTGTGTGTGGGGGAATGTACTGTGGGGACATCATACTGTGTGTGGGGGAATGTACTGTGGGGACATTGTACTGTGTGTGGGGGAATGTACTGTGGGGACATCATACTGTGTGTGGGGGAATGTACTGTGGGGACATTATACTGTGTGTGGGGGAATGTACTGTGGGGACATAATACTATATGTGAGGGAATGTACTGTTGGGACATCATACTGTGTGTGGGGGAATGTACTGTGGGGGCATCATACTGTATGTGTGGGGGAATGTACTGTGGGGACATTGTACTGTGTGTGGGGGAATGTACTGTGGGGACATCATACTGTGTGTGGGGGAATGTACTGTGGGGACATCATACTGTGTGTGGGGGAATGTACCGTGGGGACATCATACTGTGTGTGTAGATAGTCTGTGGTGGCCATGAAAGGGGTACTGTACTGTACTGTACTGTGGGAACACTGATGGGTTTCACAGAGCAATATTTGTGTGAGCAAATATAAAGAATTAGGCAAAGTAAGGGAAATAGCGTAAAATAGAAAGTCCCGCGACCCACACTATGTCCCCTTTCCTGACTTTCACAGTTAGTGGGAACGCTTCAGCTAAAAGGATAAAGAACTGCAATAACACAAAGAGGAAGTAAATACTGATATATTACTGTAGAGATTGGTCATCCCACATAATATGCAACCGTGAGAAACCACACTTTGTGTCTGTAAGGGTAAGTTCACACAGGACTTTTTTGCTGCGTTTGTTATGCTAATTTAGGTGCGTTTTTTTGGTGCGTATTTGGTGCGTTTTTTGGGTAAGTTCGCACAGGACTTTTTTGCTGTGTATTTTTGCTGCGTTTTTTATGCCAATTTTCAGCTGCTTATAATAGATGCGTTTTTTGTGCGGTTTTGGTGCGTTTTTTTGTCTATTTTGCATGATAATAAAGTTGAGTGACCCCAGTGGAGCTTAGTATCGCCTTCATCCCAGCGGGGGAACAATTTACGGCGAATTACATGCCATGCATCGGCCTTTTTTTGACGATCACTGTAGTTTGGGCAAGCTACATCCCAAATTACAGGCATTGCTTCCACCTTGGAAAAATAAATGAAAAAGTAATTACCAAATGCAAGATGAAATGAAGCCAACATTCATGACAAGGAAGATGCAAACATACACATGCAGAACACATGAACATGTACATAACAGCACATGAGCATCGCAAAGTGTACCATTGCAAACAATCGGATAGATAGATAGATAGATAGATAGATAGATAGATAGATAGATAGATAGATAGATAGATAGATAGATAGATCACAAATTAAAAAAAATATTACCTCCATGATTAGTTGGGAAACATTAATGCTCATCCTCCTATACCAAGACATGGCTAACACCTCACTACCAGAAACTCCCTCACAATAGGTCACAATCAGGACACCTCACAATGGCTCTTCACACCTCACAATGGCTCCTCACACCTCACTACCAGGAACTCCCTCACAATAGATCACAATCAGGACACCTCACAATGGCTCCTCACACCTCACAATGGCTCCTCACACCTCACTACCAGGAACTCCCTCACAATAGGTCACAATCAGGACACCTCACAATGGCTCCTCACACCTCACAATGGCTCCTCACACCTCACTACCAGGAACTCCCTCACAATAGATCACAATCAGGACACCTCACAATGGCTCTTCACACCTCACAATGGCTCCTCACACCTCACAATGGCTCCTCACACCTCACTACCAGGAACTTCCTCACAATAGGTCACAATCAGGACACCTCACAATGGCTCTTCACACCTCACAATGGCTCCTCACACCTCACTACCAGGAACTCCCTCACAATAGATCACAATCAGGACACCTCACAATGGCTCTTCACACCTCACTAACCACACCCCTAAGCTCTTGGCTGTGAGATCACTTCCTGCTGGCCATGATTTTTCTGCACCAAAAACGCAGCAAATAATGCTACATGCGTTTTTGCAGCGTTTTTTTCCATCACCCATTCAAGTCAATGGGTGAAGAAACGCTGCAAAAAGTGACATGCCCTATGTCCAAAAAACGCAGCAAAACAGAAAATACTGATCAAACAAAAACCCAATGTGTGTGCATGAGATTTCTGAAATCTCATAGGCTTTGCTGGTACTGTAAAAAGCAGCTGAAAATTAGCATAAAAAACGCAGCAAAAATACGCAGCAAAAAAGTCCTGTGTGAACGTACCCTAATAAATCAGGTGCGGGATGAGCCACTGCTGTCTCTGGCCACCGTCCATAAAACGTGGATCCGTACTAGGGCTGTGTGTGGCCATAGACTTTGTACGGCAACTGTTTATTTACAGGGGTATTCCAGTCTCTCCTGGATTAGTGTTATCTGTTATATCAGTGTCCCTGTTCAGGTAGAAGTGAGGAACGAGGCAATCGGTGGGACCCTCATTGATGTGACCTGTTCTTCATCCCTCCGACCCCCCCATTCATAGATGTGACTTACTCCAGGGTGATTAAGCTTGAGTTTGCAGTGAGACCTTCTGCCAAAGCCGCGGCTCCTTGGTCTCCCAGCCTGTTGCTTGATAACCTGCAAGAAACCCACCCAAAGGATGTGAAACCATCAGTACTTCCTCTTTATGACGCCATGCGGTGGACGGATAGATCGGGAACAAGACAGAGCAGATCACTCACCACAGCTCCTGGAGTACCTGGTTCTCCTTCAGGCTGGACGCCAGACTCTCTGCCCCCGCAACTTCAATGCCATTCTTCTTAATACTGTTGGAAGGCCAGATGGAGTTTTATGATATTTAATTTTTCAGTGGACAAAGCCATATGAGGCCTTGTTTTTTTTTGTTTTTTTAATTTTGCATTTTTTTTGTTTGGGGGTTGGCGACTGTAAAATGGACCTTTATGGACACAATAATGCCAAATTTGTTTTTAATTCCTTTATTTTTTAATTGAGAGAGGATTTAAATTTGGTATATTTTTACAGTAAAAATTTATATAAAAAATAGGGATTTTTGTGTACTCACCGTAAAATCCTTTTCTCCGAGCCACTAATTGGGGGACACAGCTTGAACTTGAACATGGTTCTGTGTCCCCAATGTAGCGAAGGAGAAATATGGATTTTTGTGTACTCACCGTAAAATCCTTTTTTCCGAGCCACTATTTGGGGAACACAGAACCATGTTAAAGTTCAAGCTGTGTCCCCCAATGTGGCGAAGGAGAAAGTATATTTTAGTCCCCATAGGGAACTTAGTCCTGCAAGCACTTCTATGGAGCCCATAGGAGCACCAAGATGGTGGAGAAGGAGTGACACTTGACTACGGTGGCAACCTATCTTCTCCCCCATCGCCTCGCAGGAAGTGGAGCAATAGATGCTGGAATCATTGCGCCACCCAATCGTGCCATTTAAATGCTTCCGTCAGAGATTGATGTTGGCATTTAAATGGTTAAGCTGCAGCGATCAGAGCGGGTTGCTGTTAGAGGCAGGTGCAGGCTGTATAACACAGTAGGAAGCAAGTTCAGCCTCTGAGCTCACTCCGTACATCCGCACCCACTATAGGATGTGCTATTACATCCTAAATCAGAAAAGGGTTAATATGGGACCCCAATGGAAAATTTGTAGGGGTGTAGCGGAAACAAGTCACACCTGCACCCTGGAGCCTTCAGGAGCCAAATGCTGCTGTACCACGTAACAAGCCACTAGTATTACAAATGGCCCGTGGTAGGTCCCGGTTGCAGATTTGGCTTTGGGGTCCAGGATCTTCACGTTACACTAAATCACCACCTAAATAACATGAGTCCACTTACTTCAGGGCCTTCAGCTTGCGGTTCTTCCGTAGAGACTGCGCCAGGTGCTCGGCCCCCTCCGATTTGATGCGGTTGTTTTGTAGACTGCAAGAAAGATGAAGGCACAGCGCTAATTAATGAAAATCTGACAACGGGGCCGGTCCAGGTCTCCGGTTTTACATGAAGCTCCCAGGGAACAAGGAGCAGCATCTCATGAATACAGGTGGCCAAGGGCTAGGATTAGGGAAATGCTCTGAGGAGCATCAGCCGTCCGTGCTGCAGCGGGCCACGCTGATGGACTAGCAGCCAAATATTGTGACCACCACAAATTTTAGCATTAATTGTATAGCAGCATTATTTAGTCGCTGTACAGTGCCATACGTCTATATGCAAATAGTCTCTTCAGAGGGAAGAGGTCGAGAACTCTAGCGCCACCTATAGGAAGTAGAAATCCTAAAAGACAATATCAACTCTATTAGGATTTTAGGATCGCTACTTCCTATAGGTGGCTCTAGAGTTCTCGTCCTCTTCCCCCTCTGAAGAGACAATTTGCATATTTCCCAGAGGAGCATTGCGGCTTAAAAGTCTCCTCACCTCGGCATGTCAGGCTTGACATGTCACTCTCCGCAAGGAGGAACATTACCCCATACTTCTATATAGCACTGTTATTTGGTCACTGTATAACGGTATTAAATGAGCAATATAAGGTCATACTATTTGGGAACTATGCTGGTATTATTTGGTCACTTTATGGTGGTATTATATGAGCACCGTATGCTGGTATTATTTGGTCACTTTATGGTGGTATTATATGAGCACTATATGGTGGTATTATTTGGTCACTTTATGGTGGTATTATATGAGGACTATATGGTGGTATTATTTGGTCACTTTATGGTGGTATTATATGAGCACTATATGGTGGTATTATTTGGTCACTTTATGGTGGTATTATATGAGCACCGTATGCTGATATTATTTGGTTACTTTGTGATGGTATTTGGTCACTTTATGGTGGTATTATATGAGCACCGTATGCTGATATTATTTGGTCACTTTGTGATGGTATTATTTGGTCACTTTATGGTGGTATTATATGAGCACTATATGGTGGTATTATTTGGTCACTTTGTGGTGGTATTATTTGGTCACTTTATGGTGGTATTATATGAGGACTATATGGTGGTATTATTTGGTCACTTTATGGTAGTATTATATGAGCACTATATGGTGGTATTATTTGGTCACTTTATGGTGGTATTATATGAGGACTATATGGTGGTATTATTTGGTCACTTTATGGTGGTATTATATGAGCACTATATGGTGGCATTATTTGGTCACTTTATGGTGGTATATGAGCACTATATGGTGGTATTATTTGGTCACTTTATGGTGGTATTATATGAGGACTATATGGTGGCATTATTTGGTCACTATATGGTGGTATTATTTAGTCATTGTATGTAATTATTTTCTAAGCACTATAAGGTAGTATTATTTACGTAATATGTGCAGTATTTATTTATTGTATGATGCCGATAATTAGACCTTTTATGGCATAATAAAAAGAACACATTGTACGTCATATAGACGGCACCTCTGGAAGGAGAATCCGAGGGCACAAACCAAGGTAAGGCCAGCCATGGCTACAAGTGATAGTGACTGGCAGTAAGACTTCTGCTCTCCAAAAGTCCTGCTAAGTGCATCTATGGAGATCTCATAGATCACGTTAGTATCGGCAGCGAGTACTACAGCGAAGCATTCGTTAGGGCACAGTTATCAAAAGCACCTAAAATAAACCATATCTATGTTGCTCATAGCAACCAATCACAACACGGCTTTCATTTTACTGGGGCAGTTTAAGAAATTAAAGCTGAGCTCTGATTGGTCGCCATGGGCAACAAAGACAATTTTTTCTTCTTCATGTATGACTGTTCTAACAGATGCATGGAGGAGGTCGGTGTGACCCAGTACTGTCTACTCACTTGAGAATCAAAAGTACTTGATTGTTCCTCAGATATTCGGCCAAGGATCGGGCACCATTGGGTCCAATGATATTGCTGTGCAGGCTGTGGCATAAAATGCAGGCGATTAATAGTATGCTTATGTCTCAAAGAACGTACAGAGTAGCTACTTCCTATAGGTGGCACTAGAGCAAGCACATGGCAAACTTGGGCAAGCGTTGTGGCCCACTGCCCCTGGGCTAGCGTCATGTTCCACTGCCCCTGGGCTAGCGTCATGTTCCACTGCCCCAGGGGAAGCATAGTGGCCCACTGCCCTGGGCTAGCGTCATGTTCCACTGCCTCAGGGAAAGCATCGTGGCCCACTGCCCCTGTCCTAGCATCATGTTCCACTGCCCCTGGGCTAGCGTCATATTCCACTGCCCCAGGGAAAGCATCGTGGCCCACTGCCCCTGGGCTAGCGTCATGTTCCACTGCCCCTGGGCTAGCGTCATATTCCACTGCCCCAGGGAAAGCATCGTGGCCCACTGCCCCTGTCCTAGCATCATGTTCCACTGCCCCTGGGCCAGCATCATGTTCCACTGCCCCAGGGGAAGTATCGTGGCCCACTGCCCCTGTCCTAGCATCATGTTCCACTGCCCCTGGGCTAGCGTCATATTCCACTGCCCCAGGGAAAGCATCGTGGCCCCCTGCTCCTGGGCTAGCGTCATGTTCCACTGCCCCTGGGCTAGCGTCATATTCCACTGCCCCAGGGAAAGCATCGTGGCCCACTGCCCCTGTCCTAGCGTCATGTTCCACTGCCCCTGGGCTAGCGTCATATTCCACTGCCCCAGGGAAAGCATCGTGGCCCACTGCCCCTGGGCTAGCGTCATGTTCCACTGCCCCAGGGGAAGTATCGTGGCCCACTGCCCCGAGCAAGGGTCGTGTTTAACTGCCCCAGGGAAAGGGTCATGTTCTGCTGCCTCAGGGGAAGCGTCGTGGCCCACTGCCCCATGGGAAGCGTCGTGGCCCACTGCCCCAGGGGAAGGGTTATGTTCCACTGCCCCTGGGCAAGTGTCGGGGTCCGCTGCCTGAGGGAAAGGGTCACGTTCCACTGCCCCTGAACAAGCGTTGTGTCCCGCTGCCCCCCTCCAGGCAAGCATCATGGCCTGCTGCCATCCCCCAGGCAAGCGTCGTGGCCTCTGCTCCCCCCCGGGCAAGCGTCGTTGCCCGCTGCCCCCCAGGGCAACCTTCATGGCCCACTGTGCCCCCCTTTTCCTAAAACATTCATTTAAAAAATTAGTAAGAAAATTACATATTTGGTATTGCTGCTTGTAAAAATGTCCAAACTAATAAACTATTATATTTATCCCATATGGTAAATCCAAAATAAAATGTGACAAGGCAGAATAGCTGTTTTGGGCCATTTCGCTTTCTCAGAAATGAATAAAAATAGATCAGAAATGATATTGATAAAAACTACAGCTTGTACCACAATAAAACAAGCTTCTATACAGTGAAATCAACCGAAAAATAACAAGGTTAGAGGTCTTGGAGAGCAAAAAGGAAAAAATCTAAAGGGTTTTTTTTGCCATTAGGAAGAGAGCTAATTTACTTCCTTTTTCCATGGACTTCCAACACCATCTAGATCTCCAGGACAACCAGGGCCTTCGTACCTCAATTCCATCCTACAGGTGATTCATGGAGACTTACTCAAGAGATGAAAGAGTCCTGTTCACCATGAGAGCTTTTCCCAACACTTTAATACCACGATTACCCAACTGGTTTTCAGCAAGGCTGGAAATAAAGAGCGTCGAGAAAAGGCAGATTTATTAACTGTCGATAGATAGCGTCTCGATGAGTCCAAGACCTCTACTCGTATTACTCGTGTGTTCGAACAGATATTTGCTCATGGGCTACTCACCTGATTTTCTGGATGGCACAGTCTTTGGCACGCAGGATGGTGGCCAACAGTTCCATAACATCATCCTTAAAGTTGTTATTCTCCATTCTGTACAAAGAAATGTATATGAGATGCAAACTCCCCGTATCGCACATGTAATAGCACGTCATGGATAGTCGCAAGACTTGTAGTAATTACCGGAGGTTGGTGCAGTACTGGAGCTGAGGGAGGAAGTTCTGGACTAGTCCATAATTCAGGCATTGGTTGAGGTTCGTTCCTTGGGAACAGCTGCCTGACACACGTAGCAAATATGCAAGAGCAGAACTTGTCAATGGATTCAGCTGACCCTTAAGAGTCCCCGTCTTCAGAGCCTCATCCACCGCACTGATCAGCTCAGTATGACCCATCTCGTAAAGGCAGCACACCAAGTTCACCATCCCACCAGAGATTGTCTTTCCCGCACTGAGCAAGCTCTGAAGGTGATCTATAGCCGATCCACGATGGTTGCTTGGTTCCTCTTTACTTGGAAGACATCCGGCTAGGACACGCGGGACCTGTGGTGAAAGAAGTCCAGATAGGAAACGGAGGAAAATAGACAACTCTACTCCATCAGCTTGTAAAACGCGCTGGGTGGCACTTTTATAGTGATTGAGAAAGCCCAACTTGGGCCAAGAGACTCCACCATCTGCAAACAGGTCAAAGATGGCACGTTTGGCAGCAGAGTGGTAGTGAACAGCTGCCAGGAACTCTTGCAGCAGAAGATGGGAGAAGGCGAAAGCTGAACATGAGGGAGAGTGTTGAGAAATCAGCAATCGTGAACATAAGCTGCCGGGCAGAACTGGGGTCTCGATCCCACAAGATTTCAGATCTGACTCATAGAAAACTGTCCGTTTTCTAAGCAGACCCTGGAATGCCAGTTTGCCCAAATTGCCAACCATTCTCCGGGCATTTGCTGGTTGTTCTATCCCTTCTGCATCACAGAATTGGGCTTTTAAGTACCAAGAAAATATGGCCGACAACGTATCTGGTAAATGTTGATTTGTTGAGTCTTGAGCATGCAATGTAAACTCTAGAGAAAGTCCTATAATATGGCACAAGGTGGGCACAGAACAGAGAGCCTTCAAGGCACGATGACATTGTAGATGATCCCAGATCCTCTCCAGGGTGCCGTTGGTGTCATGTATCAGCTGATCTAGAAGATCCTTGATGTCATTTGACCCTAAACCAGAGATTTCTGTCATACGATCTACAAGCCCACCAGGAATCTTTGCAGCTGCTCCTGGTCTTGATGTGACCCACACGGTGACATCTGGCAGCAGGTTCCCTCGTAAAATATTGGTAATGAGACACTCGGGAGAAAGCTCTTTCTGGGGGTCAATGCTGCCAACAGAGTCTGAGAAATCAAGTGGTGCTCGTAATTCATCCAAGCCATCCAAAATGAGAAGAGAACTTGGTGGTAGAGTGGTAGTGCCAGGGCAAGCAATACGAACTAACTTCTCTGCAGAGAGGCGATCATGAATATTCAGCTCCCACAGTTTCAGAGACAACACAGATTTAATTTCTGTACACAACTTGCCACGTGTCCACTTTTCCACAAACAGTCGAACGAGAGTGCTCTTGCCAGCCCCTGCCACCCCCACAGTTAGGGTGATACGTGGTGTAAGACTGACTCGTGACAATGGCATTAGCATTTTTTCAAGAGGCAACGACTTAGAACCTGCTCGTCCAGCCTGCTCTAGTTCTAGTTGTCCAACGTCATGTTCTTGAATCTGGGCATCTTTGAGACCTTCCACCATCAAAACTGAGCTTAACTGTGACAAAAGTGGCTGCTGATCATCGTATTCCACGTTGTCCAAATGTTTCCGCACCAGTGGATCTGTAAAAAGACAAATGTAAAGTATCAGTCAAAAGTTTGGACTCACCTGTTCATGCTATGGTTTTCCTTGTTCTTACTGCAATATGCACATAGTAGATTCAGACTGAAGGCAGCAAAACACAAGGGGACACATGTGGCAGCAAGGAGCGAAGAAACGCATGTGAAGCAAACCAGAATATGTGTTCTTAGTTTCCTGATGGTACCCCCCTCTTACTTTGATGTCAACTTTATACCCCCTTGGCATTCTCTCAAGCAGCGTCGTCAGGTCATCACCAAGAATGGCTTCCAACCATTATGAATGAGTTCCCAGACGGGCCGAGCACTTCTTGGCTGCTTTGCCTTTACTTTGCTGTCAATATCATCCCAAACCTTCTCAATTCGGTTGAGGTCGGGTGATGGTGGAGGCCATGTCATTTGACACAGCCTCCATCCCTCCTATTATTAGTCACATAGACATTACATAGCCTGGAAGTGCATTTTGGGTGATTGTCCTCAGGGAACACAAATGATTGTCCCATTAAATGCAAACTAGTTTGGATGACATGTCCGTGCAGAACGCTGTGGTCGCTATGCTGGTTAAGTGTGCCGTGACTTTGGAATAAATGACCAATGGTGTCACCAGTAAAGCACCATCACACCTTCCCCTCCATGCTTCACGGAAGACAACACACACACGTGGAAGCCATCTGCTCTCCTTTTCATCAAGGCATGGAGGTTGGAACCAAAAAATCCCATATTTTGACTGCTCAGACCACAGTACAGATTCATACTAATCTAATATCCAGTCCTTGTACTGCTTGGACCAAAAAGTCTCTTAGCAGTTTTCAGTAGCAATTCATCCATAAAAGTCTGCTTCTCGTAATTTACTCTAGACAGTTAATGTTGAGATGTGTTTGCTATGTGATGTCTGTGCATCATTTATTAGAGTTGTTATCTGAGGTGCTGTCAATTTGAGGTTTCTGAGGAAGGTCACTCTTATGAACTTATCCTCTGCAGCATAGGTAATTCTTGGTCTTCTTTTTCTGGGGTGGTCTTCATGAGAGCCAGTTTAATCATAGAGATTAATTGTTTTCATGACTGCACTTGAGGATTTCTTCAAGGTTCAAGCAATTTTCTGACTGACCTTCATGTCTTATAGAAACAATAGACTGTCGTTTCTCTGTACTTACTTCAGTGCGTCTTGCCGTATTCTGGCTTAGAACAGTTCTAAACTATGGATCTGTGTATCAACACTACCTCTACAAAAAACACCTGATGGTCACAAACATTTGCTGAAGGCCAAATGAGCTCTTGGTGAGGCATACCTGTCCATTGGAAGCCATTCCAGGTGACGACCTGATGAAGCTGCTGGAGAGAATACCAAGGGTAATACCAAGAGTACTGTGAGGAATCTAAGATTTAACACACATTCTGGTTTGTTTCTTTACTGTTTGTGTCCATATCTGTTTATTAGTGGTTTTGCTGCCATAAGTCTGAATCTACAATGTGCACATTCAAATAAGAACAAAAAAAAACACTGTATGAACAAGTGTGTTCAAACTTTTCAAGAAAGTTAAGACAAACCCTAGAGTTCAAGAATAGGACATGACTGACCGTAGTGGCGCATCCGAAGGTAAAGGCAGGTGCGACTGTTCTCGATGCAGTGTTGGAAAGCTTGGAGAGGCATCCTGCCCTTCCCACCCACGGTGTCCATAAGGGCCTCTGCCCGCTTGGGCAATGGTAACTCCTGAAGACGTTTCACCTCGTCTGCAGCCAACAGCTGCAGATCTTGTAGCTTTGTCATGATCTCCTGCAGGGATTCCGGACAGGCACTGGATGCCAGCTGTCTCCTGTACCGGAGAATCCATAGGCCTAACCACAATAGAGAGAAGTAGTTACTATCATGTAAGCCATGCCTAAATAGCTCAAAAAGCCACAGAAATAAAACATAAAGCACAAACAAATTAAAAAATCTTGAATAATTTTTCCCTTCATTCTGGGTCAAAGAGACAAACTGATTTGGGTTATACTTATTTCCAGGATCCCAAAATGTCAAATCTGTGTAATTAAGCAAAAGATTAATCACCTGATAAACATGAATTTACAAGAAATTTCCACCATGTTGGTGGCTGAGCAGCTTCCTCAAATAAAGTACAGTACTGAAGTTAAATACTCCTTCAGAAGATGGAAACTGTACTAAATAACTTTACTACCAGTAGATGTACCGAGCCACAGTGGGTTAGAAGACAGAAACTGTACTAAATAACTTTACTACCAGTAGATGTACAGAGCCACAGTGGGTTAGAAGACAGAAACTGTACTAAATAACTTTACTACCAGTAGATGTACCGAGCCACAGTGGGTTAGAAGACAGAAACTGTACTAAATAACTTTACTACCAGTAGATGTACAGAGCCACAGTGGGTTAGAAGACAGAAACTGTACAAAATAACTTTACTACCAGTAGATGTACAGAGCTACAGTGGGTTAGAAGACAGAAACTGTACTAAATAACTATACTACCAGTGGATGTACAGAGCCACAGTGGGTTAGAAACAGAAACTGTACAAAATAACTTTACTACCAGTAGCTGTACAGAGCCACAGTGGGTTAGAAGTCAGAAACTGTACTAAATAACTTTACTACCAGTAGCTGTACAGAGCCACAGTGGGTTAGAAGACAGAAACTGTACTAAATAACTTTACTACCAGGAGGTGTATGTAGCCCTTGAGGGTCAAGACTGTAAAAGGTGGGCTAAGGACATGTACCCTTGAACAACACAAGGTATATAGTTTATAAATAGCTGTTTACAAACCTTCCATGTCATTGTTTCGAAATAACACGAAATTCCAGGATTCCAGACGTGATCAAGGTCCATGTCATCTCTTCATCTATGCTGAAGGTAGACAAAACCCAGCAGACACCGTCCCAAAGTAATAAAACTAATTTAGGTCAGTCCACAGATGGAATAAAAAAAAACAAAACCAAACAAGCATATAATAAAAAGTCTTGATTATTAAAACCTTCAGTTAAAAAGACGAAGACTAACCTAACGTGTCATATCTTTTTGTCCTGTTTATCTTGTTTTGCAATGAAAACTAAAAAAAATTAAAGAAATCTCTATCTGAAGAGTTCAGCTATATCCCCCTCAATATTCCATGTCTTGCTGTAAGACAACTGCCTGCAGCAGGAGCCTCCCCCCACTGCTAGGACTAAGGATCAATAAGCTCCACCCCCTTAGGCCAAGCATAGATTAAACTGAACTTCTGGGTGAGATTAACCCCTGTGTTTTCTGCAGGATTTTTCTAAGACTGACCTTTTCAGAATGAGGAAGAAGATATAAAAAAAAAAAACAACACCAGCGACGATGACTATATTTCTAATTTAATTTAAACATTAATTTGATGATTTTGTGGTGATTTAAGAGGGAAACAGAAACAATTATAAAAATAAGCCCAAATCAAAATTAATCCCATCATCCAATAAACCCAAGACTTTTCCTATATCAAAAGGAACACAACAGGAACCAACGTGAAGACCATTTCATACAGACTTCTACGTGACAGCAGCATCTGGGAGGTTGGAAATAGGGGAAGGTGTCCCCCTTCTGCCATCAGTTTCTTACATAACAAGTTGGCATTGACACAGCAGCTGGGGGGTATTACAATATATCACAGGTTCAAGTTCCCTAGGGGGACTAATAAAAAAAAAATAGGGTTAAATAATTAAATAAAAACGGACCTTTTCCAGATTAAATAAAATGAACACATTTGCTATTGCCACGTTTCTGGCTGTCTACACTAATAAAATATGCCGTAATACTTATCCCACACGTTTCGCTCCAAAAATAAAAAGACAAAATCTAAATGGTCACTACAACTCTTAAAATATATATATATATATATATATATATATATATATATATATATATATATATATATATATATATATATATATATATATATGTGTGTGTTGTTGACCTTAATTAAAATTAATAAAACTACAGCTTGTACCCTGATACAATATCAATGTAAAAATGAAAAGAAAAAATATTTTAGAGCTTTTGCAAAGTGACGAGGAAAATCAAAAGCAAAGAGGGGCCCAATGGGACTTACATAATCCTAGAGCTGGCCCTCTGCTACTGACCCCGAGTGGATCTCCCATCGCCCTCTGCTACTGACCCCGAGTGGATCTCCCATCGCCCTCTGCTACTGACCCCGAGTGGATCTCCCATCGCCCTCTGCTACTGACCCCGAGTGGATCTCCCATCGCCTTCTGCTACTTACCCCGAGTGGATCTCCCATCGCCCTCTGCTACTGACCCCGAGTGGATCTCCCATTGCCCTCTGCTACTGACCCCGAGTGGATCTCCCATCGCCCTCTGCTACTGACCCCGAGTGGATCTCCCATCGCCCACTGCTACTGACCCCGAGTGGCTCTCCCATCGCCTTCTGCTACTTACCCCGAGTGGATCTCCCATCGCCCTCTGCTACTGACCCCGAGTGGATCTCCCATCGCCCACTGCTACTGACCCCGAGTGGATCTCCCATCGCCCACTGCTACTGACCCCGAGTGGATCTCCCATCGCCCACTGCTACTGACCCCGAGTGGATCTCCCATCGCCTTCTGCTACTTACCCCGAGTGGATCTCCCATCGCCCTCTGCTACTGACCCCGAGTGGATCTCCCATCGCCCACTGCTACTGACCCCGAGTGGATCTCCCATCGCCCACTGCTACTGACCCCGAGTGGATCTCCCATCGCCCACTGCTACTGACCCCGAGTGGATCTCCCATCGCCCACTGCTACTGACCCCGAGTGGATCTCCCATCGCCCTCTGCTACTGACCCTGAGGGGATCTCCCATCGCCCTCTGCTACTGACCCCGAGGGGATCTCCCATCGCCCTCTGCTACTGACCCCGAGTGGATCTCCCATCGCCCTCTGCTACTGACCCCGAGTGGATCTCCCATTGCCCTCTGCTACTGACCCCGAGTGGATCTCCCATCGCCCTCTGCTACTGACCCAGAGTGGATCTCCCATCGCCCACTGCTACTGACCCCGAGTGGATCTCCCATCGCCTTCTGCTACTTACCCCGAGTGGATCTCCCATCGCCCACTGCTACTGACCCCGAGTGGATCTCCCATCGCCCACTGCTACTGACCCCGAGTGGATCTCCCATCGCCCTCTGCTACTGACCCCGAGGGGATCTCCCATTGCCGTCTGCTACTGACCCCGAGTGGATCTCCCATCGCCCTCTGCTACTGACCCCGAGTGGATCTCCCATCGCCCTCTGCTACTGACCCCGAGTGGATCTCCCATCGCCCTCTGCAACTGACACTATCATTCTACCCCAGACAGGTCCACGTGAGCATCGGCCCCAATGTTATAGCCAGTTTGATATGGCATGGGGGCAATGTGGCCTCTTCACTATGGACGCTCAGCAGTTTTGAGCTGGGCTCTTGTATCCTCACCGCTGATCTCGGTCTCCTTGCTTCGTCCTATCAGCCCAGACAGTTGGGCAATGCCTCCGTTACCTGTCGCCAGTCGGTCATCCTCCTTGGCAGCTCCTGGCGCGGCAGCTTCTCCCCAGCCCTCCAGTCCTCTGACCGCCTCCTGAGCTCTGCTGTGCACCGTGCTCGTCGGTCTGGTGCAGCAGCTTCTCCCCAGCCCTCCGTCCTCTGACCGCCTCCTGAGCTCTGCTGTGCACCGTGCTCGTCGGTCTGGTGCAGCAGCTTCTCCCCAGCCCTCCGTCCTCTGACCGCCTCCTGAGCTCTGCTGTGCACCGTGCTCGTCGGTCTGGTGCAGCAGCTTCTCCCCAGCCCTCCGTCCTCTGACCGCCTCCTGAGCTCTGCTGTGCACCGTGCTCGGCAGTCTGGTGCAGCAGCTTCTCCCCAGCCCTCCTTCCTCTGACCGCCTCCTGAGCTCTGCTGTGCACCGTGCTCGTCAGTCTGGTGCAGCAGCTTCTCCCCAGCCCTCCGTCCTCTGACCGCCTCCTGAGCTCTGCTGTGCACCGTGCTCGTCAGTCTGGTGCAGCAGCTTCTCCCCAGCCCTCCGTCCTCTGACCGCCTCCTGAGCTCTGCTGTGCACCGTGCTCGTCGGTCTGGTGCAGCAGCTTCTCCCCAGCCCTCCGTCCTCTGACCGCCTCCTGAGCTCTGCTGTGCACCGTGCTCGGCAGTCTGGTCCCACTGATCTCAGCATCTCACCTCTTCCGCCTCAGCGTCTCACCCTCTCTGGCTTCCTGTCTTAAGTCTTGAAACTAAACTTAGAAGAATAGAAAATAAAGAAGATCAGCTCCTCAGTGGAGACAATTCACAAAAAGAACCATTTACTATAAGTGAGCGGAGGAGCGACGAGGATTCAGCTAGAAATCTGTGTTACCGTATAGTTCCTGTAATCCGGAATCTGATCATCTAGAAAATGGGTGACCAATTGTTTGTAACCCAGGGGTGTAAGCACCTTTGGGACAGCAACTGAGGTGGGAGTTTTAGAAAATAAAACATCCAGCTCAAGATGCCTCCAATAACTGAAACAAGGGGCATAAGGAACTGATCCACGTCGGAATATCTGTTTATAACATTGTATTCCCATCGCCAAGATCCTCTCCCAACATGTAGTAGGTGTAATAATAATAATATTAGCAAATACCTCCAATTACAAATGCAGTATAGTTCTTCTGATTAGCTATGTCACTTACCTCATGTGCAGGGCATTGCAGTGTCTTAGGTATCCATGGTTACGATTGCTCATAGTGACAGTTATTTAGTTGTTAGTGGCCGTAACCATGGATATAAGAGTGAAATTGGCCAAACCTGCCAATTTCAGTAGCGCGTTGTATGGAGGACTAGTAACTCTCCCAACAACAGATTATATTGCTAAATGATCAGACATGTTGAATTTCAGTATGCCCAATCCTTTCTTCTGAAGTTTAGCCCCACTAATGAAAGCACACGTACACTTGGCCTAACTGAGCGTGCATGTGTACGATGCGCCTGGAGGAGTAACTGATGGTGTATGGCCAACTGGGGAAAGTTAGTACATCCCCATCAAGTGCATCTTCTGCCCAATATTGATCTAAAGGTGTTTGGCCATCACCGAGCATCCATGCTGCAGTTTTGTGGTCTGGGGGGTGATCCTGGAGGTGATCTTTACACCCTGTGCACATGGGGGAAGGTTCTGATGAGTTTTTTTTTCTACATTTATATAAATATAGAGGAAGAATATCTGCGCGGCTGACACCGGTCACACTCAGGATGTAGCAAACCACACGAGGAAGAAGGCAGACCTACGTGAGTGTAAGCGCTGCAATGTCTGGAGGCGTCCCAGCACTGCTGCATGTGACGCTACCTGCTCGCTGGCATCGCCCATCATGGCAGGTCGGGTTTATCCACAACCCTGTGGTCATCGGCTCCTTGTTAATTAGGTTTCGAAGCATTTTGAGCATTTGCCATCTTTTTACCTTCTTTTGTACAGTAAGGTGTTAATCCATATCATTAAGGATTCTCCCAAAAATATTTGTCACAGGGTGCCCCAGCGATTAGCTGCAATCAATAGGGAAATCTGGAAGTGTTCAATGATCCTGCAGCGCCACCACTGGTGACATAAAGTATTACACCGTTCTCATTAAAATCAACGGACTGTCCGTGTAATGCAGAACAGGACTGGTCCTCCAGAGCGAGAGACACGCTATGTATCTGCTCTGGCAAAAAAGTACTTCACCAGCACAGACCACTAAGCAGATCTGTCCGTATTTCACTTAGTCAGTGATGGGATTTTGGGGGTTGCAAGAAGAGAACCATAGAGAGGTTCACCCACCCAAGACAGAGGAGTGGTGCAATTCTGAAGATTCGTCACCCACTTGAGTCAGAGGAGTGGTGCTCTCAAGATTCATCACCTCCATGAGGCAGAGGAGCGGTGCGCTCCTGAAGATTCATCACCTCCACGAGGCAGGGGAGAGGTGCACTCCTGAAGATTCATCACAAGAGGCAGAGGAGCGGTGCGCTCCTGAAGATTCATCACCCAAGGCAGAGGAGCGGTGCCCTTCTGAAGAATCATCTCCCACCTGAGCAAGAGGGGTGGTGCACTCTTGAAGATTCATCACCCACATGAGGCAAAGGAGCAGTACACTCCCGAACATTCATCACCAGAGGCAAAGTGGTGCACTCCTGAAGATTCATCACCCACCTGATGCAGAGGAGCAGTGCATTTCTGAAGATTCAGCACCCACCTGAGGCAGAGCAGTGGTGCGCTCCTGAAGATTTGTCATCGACCTGAGGCAGATGAGCGATGCGCTCCAGAAGATTCGTCACCAACCTGAGGCAGAGGAGTGGTGCGCTCCTGAAGATTAGTCACCCACCTAAAGCAGAGGAGCGGTGTGCTCCAGAAGACTCGCCACCAACCTGAATCAGAGGAGCAGTGTGCTCCTGAAGATTCGTCACCGACCTGAAGCAGGGAAACGGTGCTCACCTGAAGATTCATCACCCACCTGAGACAGAGGAGCAGTACTCTCATGAAGATTCATCACCCACCTGAAGTAGAGGAGTGGTGCGCTCCTGAAGGTTCATCACCCACCTGAGACAGAGGAGTAGCACTCTCCTGAAGATTCGTCACCCACCTGATGCAGAGGAACAGTGCATTCCTGAAGATTTGTCACCCACCTCAGGCAGAAAAGTGGTGCGCTCCCGAAGATTAGTCACCCACCTAAAGCAGGGGAGCGGTGCGCTCCAGAAGATTCGTCACCAACCTGAAGCAGGGAAACGGTGCTCACCTGAAGATTCATCACCCACCTGAGACAGAGGAGCAGTACTCTCATGAAGATTCATCACCCACCTGAAGTAGAGGAGTGGTGCGCTCCTGAAGGTTCATCACCCACCTGAGACAGAGGAGTAGCACTCTCCTGAAGATTAGTCACCCACCTAAAGCAGAGGAGCGGTGCGCTCCAGAAGATTCGTCACCATCCTGAGGCAGAGGAGTGGTGTGCTCCTGAAGATTAGTCACCCACCTAAAGCAGAGGAGCGGTGTGCTCCAGAAGACTCGCCACTGACCTGAGGCAGAGGAGCAGTACTCTCCTGAAGATTCATCACCCACCTGAAGTAGAGGAGTGGTGCGCTCCTGAAGGTTCATCACCCACCTGAGACAGAGGAGTAGCACTCTCCTGAAGATTCGTCACCCACCTGATGCAGAGGAACAGTGCATTCCTGAAGATTTGTCACCCACCTCAGGCAGAAAAGTGGTGCGCTCCCGAAGATTAGTCACCCACCTAATGCAGGGGAGCGGTGCGCTCCAGAAGATTCGTCACCAACCTGAGGCAGAGGAGTGGTGCGCTCCTGAAGATTAGTCACCCACCTAAAGCAGAGGAGCGGTGTGCTCCAGAAGACTCGCCACTGACCTGAGGCAGAGGAGCAGTGCACTCCTGAAGATTCGTCACCGACCTGAAGCAGGAAAACGGTGCTCACCTGAAAATTCATCACCCACCTGAGACAGAGGAGCAGTACTCTCCTGAAGATTCATCACCCACCTGAAGTAGAGAAGCGGTGCGCTCCTGAAGGTTCATCACCCACCTGAGACAGAGGAGCAGTACTCTCCTGAAGATTCGTAACCCACCTGAAGCAGAGGAGCGGTGCGCTCTTGAAGATTCGTCACCGACCTGAGGCACAGGAGCGGTGCTCTCCTGAAGATTCGTCACTCACCTGAAGCAGAGGAGCAGTGCGCTCCTGAAGATTTGTCACTGACCTGAGGCAGAGGAGCGCTGGGCTCCTGAAGATTCATCACCCACCTGAGGCAGAGGAGCAGTGCTCTCCTGAAGATTCATCACCCACCTGACGCAGAGGAGCGGTGCACTCCTGAAAATTCATCACCGGCCTGAAGCAGAGGAGCGGTGCTCTCCTGAAGATTTGTCACCCACCTGAAGGAGAGGAGTGGTGCGCTCCTGAAGGTTCATCACCCACTTGAGACAGAGGAGTAGTGCGCTCCTGAAGATTTGTCACCCACCTGAAGCAGAGGAGCGGTGCACTCCTGGAAATTCATCACCGACCTGAAGCAGAGGAGCGGTGCTCTCCTGAAGATTCGTCACCCATCTGAAGCAGAGGAGCGGCGAGCTCCTGAAGAGTCATCACCCACTTGAGACAGAGGAGCGGTGTGCTCCTAAGGCCACGTTCACACGCTGCGGGTTCCTCTGCGGGTTAATCCCGCAGCGGAATTGAAAATCTGCAGGGCAAAACCGCTGCGGTTATCCCTGCAGATTTATCGCGGTTTGTTCCGCGGTTTCCGCTTCGGGATTACTGCTGTACTATTGATGCTGCATATGCAGCAATATGCAGCATCAATAGTAATGTAAAAAATAATAAAAATTGGCTATACTCACCCTCTGACGTCGCGATCTCCCCGGCGCTGCAAGCGGCTGTGCCGACAAGGACCTTCGTGACGTCACGGTCATGTGACCGTGGCGTCATCACGGTCATGTGACCGCGACGTCACCACAGGTCCTGTTCGGCACAGCAACTGAGACCGGACGCCGCGGGCAGCGCTGAGAGGTGAGTATAGCATGATTTTTTATTTTAATTCTTTTTTTTACACCCAAATATGGTTCCCAGGGCCTGGAGGAGAGTCTCCTCTCCTCCACCCCGGGTACCACCCGCACATTAACCGCTTACTTCCCGCAACGTGGGCACAGCCCCATGCGGGAAGTAAGCGGTTCAATGCATTCCTATGGGTGCAGAATCGCAGCGATTCTGCACAAAGAAGTGACATGCTGCGGTGTTGTGAATTTGCTTTTTGCTCCCTCTAGTGGTTACTAGTTTTTTGACTCTGGTTTTTCTGTCATTCCTTTTATCCGCACCTGGGTCGTTAGTTAGGGGTGTTGCTATATAAGCTCCCTGGACCTTCAGTTCAATGCCTGGCAACGTAGTTATCAGAGCTAGTCTGCTGTGCTCTTGTCTACTGATCCTGGTTCCAGTTATATCAGCTAAGTCTGCCTTTTGCTTTTTGCTATTTGTTTTGGTTTTGTATTTTTGTCCAGCTTGTTCCAAATCTATATCCTGACCTTTGCTGGAAGCTCTAGGGGGCTGGTGTTCTCCCCCCGGACCGTTAGACGGTTCGGGGGTTCTTGAATTTCCAGTGTGGATTTTGATAGGGTTTTTGTTGACCATATAAGTTACCTTTCTTTATTCTGCTATCAGTAAGCGGGCCTCTCTGTGCTAAACCTGGTTCATTTCTGTGTTTGTCATTTCCTCTTACCTCACCGTCATTATTTGTGGGGGGCTTCTATCCAGCTTTGGGGTCCCCTTCTCTGGAGGCAAGAAAGGTCTTTGTTTTCCTCTACTAGGGGTAGCTAGATTCTCCGGCTGGCGCGTGTCATCTAGAATCAACGTAGGAATGATCCCCGGCTACTTCTAGTGTTGGCGTTAGGAGTAGATATATGGTCAACCCAGTTACCACTGCCCTATGAGCTGGATTTTTGTACTCTGCAGACTTCCACGTTCCTCTGAGACCCTCGCCATTGGGGTCATAACAGTTTGCCAGGCCCGTATTAAATGTTTAATGCATTGCAGAAGAGGGATTATAAGAAAGAAGATTCTGAGTTTTTTTTTTCTCCTTCACCTCAGAGTGGCTATGCTTGCTGCAGACATGAATGTCCAGACCTTGATTACAAGTGTGGACCAGCTGGCTACTCGTGTGCAGGGCATACAAGACTATGTTATCAGAAATCCTAGGTCAGAACCTAAAATACCGATTCCTGAACTGTTTTCCGGAGACAGGTTTAAGTTTAGGAATTTCGTGAATAATTGTAAATTGTTTTTGTCCCTGAGACCCTGTTCATCAGGAGATTCTGCTCAGCAAGTAAAATTGTTATTTCGTTCTTACGGGGCGACCCTCAGGATTGGGCTTTTTCGCTGGCGCCAGGAGATCCGGCATTGGCTGATATTGATGCGTTTTTTCTGGCGCTCGGTTTACTTTATGAGGAACCCAATCTTGAGATTCAGGCAGAAAAGGCCTTGCTGTCTATGTCTCAGGGGCAGGACGAGGCTGAAGTGTATTGCCAAAAATTTCGGAAATGGTCCGTGCTGACACATTGGAACGAGTGTGCACTGGCCGCTAATTTTAGAAATGGCCTTTCTGAAGCCATTAAGAATGTTATGGTGGGTTTTCCCATTCCCACAGGTCTGAATGATACTATGGCACTGGCTATTCAAATTGACCGGCGGTTGCGGGAGCGCAAAACCGCAAATTCCCTCATGGTGTTGTCTGAACAGACACCTGATTTAATGCAATGTGATAGAATCCTGACTAGAAATGAGCGGAAAATTCATAGACGCCGGAATGGCTTGTGCTACTACTGTGGTGATTCTACACATGTTATCTCAGCATGCTCTAAACGTATAGCTAAGGTTGTTAGTCCTGTCACCGTTGGTAATTTGCAACCTAAATTTATTCTGTCTGTAACTTTGATTTGCTCACTGTCATCTTATCCTGTCATGGCGTTTGTAGATTCAGGTGCTGCCCTGAGTCTCATGGATCTCTCATTTGCTAAGCGCTGTGGATTTACTCTTGAACCATTAGAAAATCCTATTCCTCTTAGGGGTATTGATGCTACGCCATTGGCAGCAAATAAACCGCAGTATTGGACACAGGTTACCATGTGCATGACTCCTGAACACCGCGAGGTGATACGTTTCCTGGTTTTACATAAAATGCATGATTTGGTTGTTTTAGGGCTGCCATGGTTACAGACCCATAATCCAGTCCTGGACTGGAAGGCTATGTCAGTCTCAAGTTGGGGCTGTCGTGGTATTCATGGGGATTCCCTGCCTGTGTCTATTGCTTCTTCTACGCCTTCGGAAGTTCCGGAGTATTTGTCTGATTATCAGGATGTCTTCAGTGAGTCTGAGTCCAGTGCACTGCCTCCTCATAGGGACTGTGACTGTGCTATAGATTTGATCCCAGGCAGTAAATTTCCTAAGGGAAGACTGTTTAATCTGTCGGTACCTGAACATACCGCTATGCGTTCATATATCAAGGAGTCTCTGGAAAAAGGACATATTCGTCCGTCTTCTTCCCCTCTTGGTGCGGGATTCTTTTTTGTGGCTAAAAAGGACGGATCTTTGAGACCTTGTATTGATTATCGGCTTTTAAATAAGATCACTGTCAAATTTCAGTATCCTTTACCGCTGTTGTCTGACTTGTTTGCCCGGATTAAGGGTGCCAAGTGGTTCACCAAGATAGACCTTCGTGGTGCGTACAACCTTGTGCGCATTAAGCAAGGTGATGAATGGAAAACCGCATTCAATACGCCCGAAGGTCATTTTGAGTACTTGGTGATGCCTTTTGGGCTCTCCAATGCGCCTTCAGTTTTTCAGTCCTTTATGCATGACATTTTCCGGAAGTATCTGGATAAATTTTTGATTGTTTATCTGGATGATATTTTGTTTTTTTCTGATAATTGGGATTCGCATGTGGAGCAGGTCAGGTTGGTCTTTAAAATTTTGCGTGAAAATTCTTTGTTTGTCAAGGGCTCAAAGTGTCTCTTTGGTGTACAGAAGGTTCCCTTTTTGGGGTTCATTTTTTCCCCTTCTGCTGTGGAGATGGACCCAGTCAAGGTCCGAGCTATTCTTGATTGGACTCAGCCCTCGTCAGTTAAGAGTCTTCAGAAGTTCTTGGGCTTCGCTAACTTCTACCGTCGTTTTATCGCTAATTTTTCTAGCATTGTGAAACCTTTGACGGATATGACCAAGAAGGGCTCCGATGTAGCTAACTGGGCTCCTGCTGCCGTGGAGGCTTTCCAGGAGTTGAAACGCCGGTTTACTTCGGCGCCTGTTTTGTGCCAGCCTGACGTCTCACTTCCCTTTCAGGTTGAGGTGGATGCTTCGGAGATTGGGGCAGGGGCCGTTTTGTCGCAGAGAGGCCCTGGTTGCTCTGTTATGAAACCTTGTGCCTTTTTCTCTAGGAAGTTTTCGCCTGCCGAGCGAAATTATGATGTGGGCAATCGGGAGTTGTTGGCCATGAAATGGGCATTTGAGGAGTGGCGTCATTGGCTCGAGGGTGCTAAGCATCGTGTGGTGGTCTTGACTGATCACAAAAATCTGATGTATCTCGAGTCTGCTAAACGCCTTAATCCGAGACAGGCCCGCTGGTCATTGTTTTTCTCCCGCTTTGATTTTGTTGTCTCGTATTTACCAGGTTCAAAGAATGTGAAGGCCGATGCTCTTTCTAGGAGCTTTGTGCCTGATGCTCCTGGAGTCGCTGATCCTGTTGGTATTCTTAAAGATGGAGTTATCTTGTCAGCTATTTCTCCGGATCTGCGACGTGTGTTGCAGAGATTTCAGGCTGATAGGCCTGAGTCTTGTCCACCTGACAGACTGTTTGTCCCGGATAAGTGGACCAGCAGAGTCATTTCCGAGGTTCATTCCTCGGTGTTGGCAGGTCACCCGGGAATTTTTGGCACCAGAGATCTGGTGGCCAGGTCCTTTTGGTGGCCTTCCTTGTCAAGGGATGTGCGGTCATTTGTGCAGTCCTGTGGGACTTGTGCTCGAGCTAAGCCTTGCTGTTCTCGTGCCAGCGGTTTGCTCTTGCCCTTGCCTGTCCCGAAGAGACCTTGGACACATATCTCCATGGATTTCATTTCTGATCTTCCGCTATCTCAGGGCATGTCCGTTATCTGGGTGATATGTGATCGCTTCTCCAAGATGGTCCATTTGGTTCCTTTGCCTAAGCTGCCTTCCTCTTCCGATCTGGTTCCTGTGTTTTTCCAGAACGTGGTTCGTTTGCACGGCATCCCTGAGAATATTGTGTCTGACAGAGGATCCCAGTTCGTTTCCAGGTTCTGGCGATCCTTTTGTAGTAGGATGGGCATTGATTTGTCGTTTTCGTCTGCTTTCCATCCTCAGACTAATGGACAGACGGAGCGAACCAATCAGACTTTGGAGGCTTATTTGAGGTGTTTTGTCTCTGCTGATCAGGACGATTGGGTGACATTCTTGCCGTTGGCTGAGTTTGCCCTTAATAATCGGGCTAGTTCCGCCACCTTGGTTTCGCCTTTTTTCTGCAACTCTGGTTTCCATCCTCGCTTTTCTTCGGGTCATGTGGAGCCTTCTGACTGTCCTGGGGTGGATTCTGTGGTGGATAGGTTGCAGCAGATCTGGAATCATGTGGTGGACAACTTGAAGTTGTCACAGGAGAAGGCTCAGCGCTTTGCCAACCGCCGCCGCGGTGTGGGTCCCCGACTACGCGTTGGGGATTTGGTGTGGCTTTCTTCCCGCTTTGTTCCTATGAAGGTCTCCTCTCCCAAATTTAAACCTCGTTTTATTGGGCCTTACAAGATATTGGAAATCCTTAATCCTGTATCTTTTCGTCTGGATCTTCCTGGGTCGTTTGCTATTCACAATGTATTTCATAGGTCCTTGTTGCGGCGGTACGTTGTGCCTGTAGTTCCTTCTGCTGAGCCTCCTGCTCCGGTGTTGGTTGAGGGCGAGTTGGAGTACGTGGTGGAGAAGATCTTGGATTCTCGCCTCTCCAGGCGGAGGCTTCAGTACCTGGTCAAGTGGAAGGGCTATGGTCAGGAGGATAATTCCTGGGTGGTCGCCTCTGATGTTCATGCGGCCGATTTAGTTCGTGCCTTTCATGCCGCTCATCCTGATCGCCCTGGTGGTCGTGGTGAGGGTTCGGTGACCCCTCACTAAGGGGGGGGTACTGTTGTGAATTTGCTTTTTGCTCCCTCTAGTGGTTACTAGTTTTTTGACTCTGGTTTTTCTGTCATTCCTTTTATCCGCACCTGGGTCGTTAGTTAGGGGTGTTGCTATATAAGCTCCCTGGACCTTCAGTTCAATGCCTGGCAACGTAGTTATCAGAGCTAGTCTGCTGTGCTCTTGTCTACTGATCCTGGTTCCAGTTATATCAGCTAAGTCTGCCTTTTGCTTTTTGCTATTTGTTTTGGTTTTGTATTTTTGTCCAGCTTGTTCCAAATCTATATCCTGACCTTTGCTGGAAGCTCTAGGGGGCTGGTGTTCTCCCCCCGGACCGTTAGACGGTTCGGGGGTTCTTGAATTTCCAGTGTGGATTTTGATAGGGTTTTTGTTGACCATATAAGTTACCTTTCTTTATTCTGCTATCAGTAAGCGGGCCTCTCTGTGCTAAACCTGGTTCATTTCTGTGTTTGTCATTTCCTCTTACCTCACCGTCATTATTTGTGGGGGGCTTCTATCCAGCTTTGGGGTCCCCTTCTCTGGAGGCAAGAAAGGTCTTTGTTTTCCTCTACTAGGGGTAGCTAGATTCTCCGGCTGGCGCGTGTCATCTAGAATCAACGTAGGAATGATCCCCGGCTACTTCTAGTGTTGGCGTTAGGAGTAGATATATGGTCAACCCAGTTACCACTGCCCTATGAGCTGGATTTTTGTACTCTGCAGACTTCCACGTTCCTCTGAGACCCTCGCCATTGGGGTCATAACACTGCGGGTTGTAAACCGCTGCGTTTCTGCGCGGTTTTTCCCGCAGCATGTGCACAGCGGTTTGCGGTTTCCATAGGGTTTACATGTTAATGTAAACGCTATGGAAAATCGCCGCGGTTCCGCGGTAAAAACCGCAAAGTGTGAACATGGCCTAAAGATTCATCTTAGACAATCTCTTTATTACTATATTTTATCTGTCATAATCAACTACATGAAGACAATTGACTTTTTACATATTTATTACAAATTAAATTAAACTGAAAATACATAATTTACATTTTTTTGTTACTTTAAAACATGCAAAGGAGCTGTCACATACACACACTGATCAGGAATTCATCCTTTGTCGCTTCCTTAGTTCCCACATGTCGTATGCGATTTTGCACAGCAAAAATCTGCTGTGAATTTCATTGAGGAAAAGATGGGGAGTTTCTGCACATTTCACCTTTTGCATTTCAGATGTAACATCCACAGTAAAAATGGGGTTTCCGAAAACAAGGAAAGCACCACCCCCCAAGCTGCAGCTTATTAAACAGAATAAATGCGCCTTACTCGCCCTCCCTGGGTCCAACACGAAGTCTGCACCGCTGCTCCTGGTGTCTATTATTGTCTACAGCACTGATGTCACAATGACAGCACGGCAGCCAAAAACCGAGCTCAGCGGCTCTGCCAGAGTTTATGGCACAAACTGTTGAGCTCACTGATTGGCTGCAGCGCTGTCGACGTGATGTCAGAGCTGCAGCCACTGGGAGCAGCAGTGAGGACTCAGCGCTGGACCTGGGGAGGGTGAGTAAAGAGTTTATTTGTTTTTTAAACAAACTACAGCCAGGGGGGAAGGTGTTTTCTGAAACCGGATCTCCAGCTCTCACAGTTGCATCTCTTGCTACAACTTTTTGAAGGACAATACTCCCATTTTCCATTTAACGAGAGGCTTTAAAGAGGCCTCCCTCTAATGGAGGCATCAGCAGTCATCTGTAGCTCCCGAGGCCGTAGATGACAATGTCACAAACCATTATATACAGCCGAGCACTTTCTGTGACTACCATACAGAAGTGACAAAAACAAAGTTCCATTGTTGCTAGGCAACCTTCTTGTAGACTCCCTTGAAGCGTCTCAGTAGCGCTTCCCTGCTTTCCTCCGTGTGCGATTCTTCTCTTTGCGTGTGGAAGCGGTAGTAAAAGTGATGCAGTGCGAATCCAGAAAGTCCAGCAGTTTTCCAGCGGCAATTTTGATACCGTTCTGTTTGAGCTCCGCCTGAAGCGCGGCCAGGTCCAGGGGCTGATAAAGTAACATCCGCTTACGTAATTCGGGATGCGTTTCAATGAAGTTCCTCACGGCCTCCGCTGTCTGAGCCTCCTTGCTGGCGGCTTGTGAGGCTGGCATCGGCTCGTCGTCATCTTCATCTGCAAACGCCATCTCAAACTCATTGGTGTTGGAGCTACAGAAGGATGTAAAAAAAACACCGGAGTGAAGAGCGAAACGTCTGGAAGTGCACGGGTACGTTCTGCGTAATGGCAGCCGCATGAATTAACTGGACCTCTGCACTATCTGCTCCGTCTGGACAACCGTGACCTCTGCTGACGATCACTGGCCACATGTCCGTCCAGATGGAGCTGGAGATACAGGAGCTAGCGATGGCACCCAGAGGGGACGTAGTTGAGGGGGCAGCATTGGTGCAATCACTGCCTCCCACTCCGATCTATGATCCCTACCGCTGTCAATCATACAGTGTGAACAATGCCACTGGCTCCGATCTATGATCCCTACCGCTGTCAATCATACAGTGTGAACAATGCCACTGGCTCCGATCTATGATCCCTACCGCTGTCAATCATACAGTGTGAACAATGCCGCTGGCTCCGATCTATGATCCCTACCGCTGTCAATCATACAGTGTGAACAGTGCCGCTGGCTCCGATCTATGATCCCTACCGCTGTCAATCATACAGTGTGAACAATGCCGCTGGCTCCGATCTATGATCCCTACCGCTGTCAATCATACAGTGTGAACAGTGCCGCTGGCTCCGATCTATGATCCCTACCGCTGTCAATCATACAGTGTGAACAGTGCCGCTGGCTCCGATCTATGATCCCTACCGCTGTCAATCATACAGTGTGAACAGTGCCACTGGCTCCGATCTATGATCCCTACCGCTGTCAATCATACAGTGTGAACAGTGCCGCTGGCTCCGATCTATGATCCCTACCGCTGTCAATCATACAGTGTGAACAGTGCCGCTGGCTCCGATCTATGATCCCTACCGCTGTCAATCATACAGTGTGAACAGTGCTGCTGGCTCCGATCTATGATCCCTACCGCTGTCAATCATACAGTGTGAACAGTGCCGCTGGCTCCGATCTATGATCCCTACCGCTGTCAATCATACAGTGTGAACAGTGCCACTGGCTCCGATCTATGATCCCTACCGCTGTCAATCATACAGTGAGAACAGTGCCGCTGGCTCCGATCTATGATCCCTACCGCTGTCAATCATACAGTGTGAACAGTGCCGCTGGCTCCGATCTATGATCCCTACCGCTGTCAATCATACAGTGTGAACAATGCCGCTGGCTCCGATCTATGATCCCTACCGCTGTCAATCATACAGTGTGAACAGTGCCGCTGGCTCCGATCTATGATCCCTACCGCTGTCAATCATACAGTGTGAACAGTGCCGCTGGCTCCGATCTATGATCCCTACCGCTGTCAATCATACAGTGTGAACAGTGCCACTGGCTCCGATCTATGATCCCTACCGCTGTCAATCATACAGTGTGAACAATGCCGCTGGCTCCGATCTATGATCCCTACCGCTGTCAATCATACAGTGTGAACAATGCCGCTGGCTCCGATCTATGATCCCTACCGCTGTCAATCATACAGTGTGAACAATGCCGCTGGCTCCGATCTATGATCCCTACCGCTGTCAATCATACAGTGTGAACAATGCCGCTGGCTCCGATCTATGATCCCTACCGCTGTCAATCATACAGTGTGAACAGTGCCGCTGGCTCCGATCTATGATCCCTACCACTGTCAATCATAGTGTGAACAGTAAGATCACTGCACTCGTATAATTTTCAGATGCATAAATTGAAGAGTTTATTTGAATTGAAGGAAATAAGATACTAGGCGAATTTGACGTTTCGGCCAACTCGTGGCCTTGTTCACAAAACCGCCTGTTGAATTTCTCTTGCATATAAAGAAGGATCCTTTAACTTGTGTTGAGTTATATACAATGGTATGGCAATATACCTAGCTGGAACGCTAAATAACGTATGTCCATGCAAAAGAGCCGTATCCGCGGCTGGAACAGTTCCTGTCCTGTAGATACAGTGGGCAAAATTATAAATCAGGTACTGGTCGTCCCGTGTATTCTCATATGTCCTCAAAATAACATAAAGGTCTGGTGCTGTACTGAGTAGGTCAGCAAGCGACCCAATGGGTACATACAAGAGACCCTCCCTGAGGATATGGTATGCTGCCAGTAGATAAAGTAATGTCGTCCGTTTCAGTGGTGCAGGCAAGGCGTACGCGTTGGTGGCGTGGTGGGGGAGGCCGACACAATCCTGTGTCTAGGCAATGGAACTGCGGTTCCACTGAAACGGACGACATTACTTTATCTACTGGCAGCATACCATATCCTCAGGGAGGGTCTCCTGTATGTACCCATTGGGTCGCTTGCTGACCTACTCAGTACAGCACCAGACCTTTATGTTATTTTGAGGACATATGAGAATACACGGGACGACCAGTACCTGATTTATAATTTTGCCCACTGTATCTACAGGACAGGAACTGTTCCAGCCGCGGATACGGCTCTTTTGCATGGACATACGTTATTTAGCGTTCCAGCTAGGTATATTGCCATACCATTGTATATAACTCAACACAAGTTAAAGGATCCTTCTTTATATGCAAGAGAAATTCAACAGGCGGTTTTGTGAACAAGGCCACGAGTTGGCCGAAACGTCAAATTCGCCTAGTATCTTATTTCCTTCAATTCAAATAAACTCTTCAATTTATGCATCTGAAAATTATACGAGTGCAGTGATTTTTCTGACTTTATGATACATGGGATTAAAACATCCCGTTCACTAGCACCGTGGACTATATCAATTGAGTGCTGGCTTTGATTTTTTCTCTATAGTGTGAACAGTGCCGCTGGCTCCGATCTATGATCCCTACCGCTGTCAATCATACAGTGTGAACAGTGCCGCTGGCTCCGATCTATGATCCCTACCGCTGTCAATCATACAGTGTGAACAATGCCGCTGGCTCCAATCTATGATCCCTACCGCTGTCAATCATACAGTGTGAACAGTGCCGCTGGCTCCGATCTATGATCCCTACCGCTGTCAATCATACAGTGTGAACAGTGCCGCTGGCTCCGATCTATGATCCCTACCGCTGTCAATCATACAGTGTGAACAGTGCCGCTGGCTCCGATCTATGATCCCTACCGCTGTCAATCATACAGTGTGAACAATACCGCTGGCTCCGATCTATGATCCCTACCGCTGTCAATCATACAGTGTGAATAGTGCCGCTGGCTCCGATCTATGATCCCTACCGCTGTCAATCATACAGTGTGAATAGTGCCGCTGGCTCCGATCTATGATCCCTACCGCTGTCAATCATACAGTGTGAACAATGCCGCTGGCTCCGATCTATGATCCCTACCGCTGTCAATCATACAGTGTGAACAATGCCGCTGGCTCCGATCTATGATCCCTACCGCTGTCAATCATACAGTGTGCACAGTGCCGCTGGCTCCAATCTATGATCCCTACCGCTGTCAATCATACAGTGTGAACAGTGCCGCTGGCTCCGATCTATGATCCCTACCGCTGTCAATCATACAGTGTGAACAGTGCCGCTGGCTCCGATCTATGATCCCTACCGCTGTCAATCATACAGTGTGAACAATGCCGCTGGCTCCGATCTATGATCCCTACCGCTGTCAATCATACAGTGTGAACAGTGCCGCTGGCTCCGATCTATGATCCCTACCGCTGTCAATCATACAGTGTGAACAGTGCCGCTGGCTCCGATCTATGATCCCTACCGCTGTCAATCATACAGTGTGAACAATGCCGCTGGCTCCGATCTATGGTCCCTACCGCTGTCAATCATACAGTGTGAACAGTGCCGCTGGCTCCGATCTATGGTCCCTACCGCTGTCAATCATACAGTGTGAACAGTGCCGCTGGCTCCGATCTATGATCCCTACCGCTGTCAATCATACAGTGTGAACAATGCCGCTGGCTCCAATCTATGATCCCTACCGCTGTCAATCATACAGTGTGAACAGTGCCGCTGGCTCCGATCTATGATCCCTACCGCTGTCAATCATACAGTGTGAACAGTGCCACTGGCTCCGATCTATGATCCCTACCGCTGTCAATCATACAGTGTGAACAGTGCCGCTGGCTCCGATCTATGATCCCTACCGCTGTCAATCATACAGTGTGAACAATGCCGCTGGCTCCGATCTATGGTCCCTACCGCTGTCAGTCATACAGTGTGAACAGTGCCGCTGGCTCCGATCTATGATCCCTACCGCTGTCAATCATACAGTGTGAACAATGCCGCTGGCTCCGATCTATGATCCCTACCGCTGTCAATCATACAGTGTGAACAGTGCCGCTGGCTCCGATCTATGGTCCCTACCGCTGTCAATCATACAGTGTGAACAGTGCCGCTGGCTCCGATCTATGATCCCTACCGCTGTCAATCATACAGTGTGAACAATGCCGCTGGCTCCAATCTATGGTCCCTACCGCTGTCAATCATACAGTGTGAACAGTGCCGCTGGCTCCAATCTATGGTCCCTACCGCTGTCAATCATACAGTGTGAACAGTGCCGCTGGCTCCGATCTATGATCCCTACCGCTGTCAATCATACAGTGTGAACAATGCCGCTGGCTCCAATCTATGGTCCCTACCGCTGTCAATCATACAGTATGAACAGTGCCGCTGGCTCCGATCTATGGTCCCTACCGCTGTCAATCATACAGTGTGAACAGTGCCGCTGGCTCCAATCTATGGTCCCTACCGCTGTCAATCATACAGTGTGAACAGTGCCGCTGGCTCTCGTTACCTTTGGGATAAGGACGAGGTGTCGCTTGCAGCCAGAGAGGACGTAGTAGACTCTTGAGATGCTGTCGGGGGCTGATCATCTTCTGGGTCTGTTTCCTTCGCTGCGCACACAGAGGGCCCTTTTCTACCCAGCTGCGAGCTGCTGGACCCCATGGTATTGTTTTGATGCCGCTGTTTGCCTTCAGGAGGTTTCTGCAGCACTTGAGCTATGCTGCTGCCTTTGCGTCGATGGGGCTGGGATGAAGGGACGTCCTCCTCAGATTCGGAGCTCATGACCTGATGGGTGTAGCGGAAGATCTCTTTCAGCTTCAGCACCATCTTCTTTTTGGGGAGGGCACGTACACCAAATCTAAGTGTCAGATGGAAATTACAGCAGTCACAGATACAACAGAATAAAAAAAAAAAAGTTTAAAACTTCTCAGGGCGACCACTTTTCATTTTTGCACTTTTGTTTCCCTTCTGGCAGGAGCCACTTAAAAATGCCTTTGTCTGTGACTGACAGAGGCATTTTAGGAGTTAACCAGCAACAACTGGTGCTGGCTCTGGTCAATGATATTAGCAGCAAGTGCTGACTGTATCACGCAGCCGGCGCCTGCTGTGTGTAGATTGGGCTCAGCTACTGAACCCGTTCCCTACACCCACAGCTGACATGTATGACACATGTACGCCAAATGTCGAAAAGCGGTTAAAGGGTTATTCCTATCTGGGCAAGATATCAACTATCTACAGGATAAGTGACTTGCTGACCCCAAGGATTTTGACCTCTGGGACCCCCGTCAATCCCAAGAACTGCGCTCTGAATTCTGAATGTGCACCATCTTTCAAATCCAAGGTGATAACTAATTGAACGGCGGGTGTCCGGCTGCTGGAACCCTCAAAGATTGGCTTTTATCTCCATTAGTAAGGATCCCAGTGTGCATGCTCGAACACTGCTCCATTCATCCCCAATGGCGCTACAGGAGCTGTACTCTGCTTTATCCGCCAGCCCCATAGAGAACAAATGGAGACGCGGTCAGACATGCGCAGAGCACTCCACTCTAACAGCGCCTTGTTCATCCGATAGGTGCGGATCCCAGCGGTCGGACCCCCTCCGATCAACAATAGTGATGAGCGAGAGTGCTGAGATAAGGTGTTATCTGAGCGCGCTCGTGTGCTGATACAATACTATGTTCGAGTCGACACGGCTGCATGTCTTGAAGAGATTGCCTAACAAACAGCCGATCCCTGCATGTACTGCGGCTGTCAAACAGCAGCGAGACATGCAGACGCGGGGACTCGAAAACAAGCGATATTTTCTGAAAAATTGGCAGCAAATTAATGGTGACAGTTCTGCCATAAGGAAGTAACACAAGTGTAAAAGTGAGACATGGCCAGAACTTACTTGCTTAGCTCTTTTTTCAGGATTGGAGTGTCCATATCCGAATAGTCAGGCAGTGGAGTGATGGGAACCTTGGGAGCAAGTTCTCTTCTACGCACGATAGAAACTATGGAAAAAAACACAGTTTGGTAAAAGAGTCCTACATTGGTCCAAGTCGTCATGTTAGATAGCCAAAACTAGTGTTGAGCAAAAAAAAAAAAAAAAGTTTGCAGGACCCTGGTTGAGCGGCCAAGTCGGTAGTCTGTGACTGCCGGACCAGAGCACTGCGAACCTCCTACAACCTGCGGGGCATCTTTTGATGACTTCACGCTGGACCTACTGCCAAGAAACCCACTGCATTCAACCAGGACAAGAGATGAATGTTCCAGCAGTCGGACCGCCGCTGACCGTACATTACCGATACATGTCTGTCATGTGATAAACAACCTCCCGGATACACAGCGTGCCTTACCTGGAGTCCTCAGCTCCTTCTGCATCTCTGGGGCACTGCTTAGTCGCTGAGACAGAGGAAGGACAGCAGGCAGCTTGGGGTCTTCATCCTCCCAGTCTTCCCACAACCTGGAGCTGAGATAGCTCTGACGGCTGCTCTGAGAGGCTGAGCATGATGGGGAACCTTCGATATTTGCTGGAGTTCGGTTTTTCGCCGGTGAAGGACTGTTCGCATTACAATTCAAGGTTTTGGTTGGTGTCTTATTCAAGCGTAAAAGAGGAGAAGAAGGGGAGTAAGACTTCTTTGGGGTCTCATTCACGTTGCGCCATAAATCTTCCTCCATGGGGATAGGAGGCTCATCATAGTCAAACTGGAAGCTGCAGTTGCTGATATTGGCCGGAGCCTCTGCTGCAGGGGCCTCGTCCTCGCTGTCCCCAACCTCAAACACAGTGCTGCTAGCGATGGAGATCAGTGGGGAAGAAGGGGATTTACTACGCGCACCAGACTGTGCCTCAAAGGATTCTTGTGTGGAGGGTCGCAGTGACCGAGGAGTCTTCGGAGACATCAAAGGGAGGGACACTGGGCTGGTCTGAGTCTGAGAAACCAAACTTTTACAGGAAACATCAAGGTCAACGTTTCTAGATGTTTGAGATGATTTTGCTGTCTCACGGGAGGTTAGAGGAGACTTCTGTGAGTTTGGAGGTGACCAAGTGGGGGAGGATGTTTTCTGTGAGTTTGAAGGTGAATTAGTTGCATGGGACTTCACCTTGAACTTTGGAGGTGACTGCTCGGTGTGGGGCGTCTTCCATGAGTTTGGAGGAGACTGACTTGCATGGGACATCACCTTGGACTTTGGAGGTGACTGCTCGGTGTGGGGCGTCTTCCATGAGTTTGGAGGAGACTGACTTGCATGAGACATCACCTTGGACTTTGGAGGTGACTGATCGGTGTGGGGCGTCTTCCATGAGTTTGGAGGAGACTGACTTGCATGGGACATCACCTTGGACTTTGGAGGTGACTGATCGGTGTGGGACATCACCTTGGACTTTGGCGGAGACTGATCGGTGTGGGGCGTCTTCCGTGAGTTTGGAGGCGACCGAGTTGCTTGGGACGTCTTCTGGAAAGACTGAGTGGTCGAAGGTAACCATGATGTCTGGAGAGGGGAAATTCTGGAGCTTGCTAATTGGGGTAAGGGTGTTGCAGGCACCAACCAAGACATCTCTGAGCTACTGCTCATTTCTAAACGGGAAAGCCCTTCGCTTTTTCTTCCCTGTGTAAAACTAACCGGAGAATCTTTAATGGTCTTTGCTATATCAGGCGCGTCAGAGCGAGAACTTCTGGTCGGTGCCGCAGATTGATTGCTGGACTCGGCCTCTTCGTCTGAGGACAAGATCAGAATGATGTCGGCATCTTGAGATTTGGAAGAAGAATCTTTTCCATTCTGAGAAGCTGTACGATGAAGAGAATCTCTGACACTGGAGTGCTGGGATTTTTCACGTTCACTTGAGTACGAGGGTCGGTCTAGAAATGAATGTGGCCGGATGTTTGGAGAAAACCTGAGGGTGGGATACGACATGGTGGTAGGTGAGCTGGTAAGTATGGGTTGCTGATCTGGAGGACTAGCTGGACTTGTTTGGGATTTGCTTTCTCCTATACCGGACCCATATTCACCACACGTCTGTGAGAACATGCGGTCGTAACTATCATCCAGAGGTGGAGGACTGTGCGGAGCAAACATATCTGCCTCGGGGTCTTCATCGCTGTTTGAGGAGATCAGAGAAATGACATGGACGGGAGAGGTAATGACTTGTTTAGCTGGAGAAGTCCCTGCAACATTAACGTGAGCATCAGAGCAAGAAGACGACGGCTCCATTTTGGACTTGGCAGAAGAAGCTACGGAAGGAACCACAGAATATTCGGGGCTGTGAGACAGAAGACAAGCGGGCGATTTTCTGGGAGAACTGTCCATGAGTTTTGGGTTTGGAGACACTTTTGGTGGAGCGGTGATTACCAAATCCATTCCTTTTCTCTCGTCTAGAGTAAGACTTCTGCACTTTGGAGAAACGTCTTCAGATTTTGCTTCCTCTTCACTTTCGGGTTCTTGCTCTGCTAACATTTTACGTTGAGTCAAAGCAAATTCATAGATCTCCTCCAGCTCGCCCTCTCCTACACCGCCGCTATCATCCGGCTTCTCCTCATCCTCCGCCTTCAAATCTTCAAAGACGTCCTCACCTTCATCCAGCCACATGGACTTCAACAACTCCTGGAAGGTCTCTGCTCGTTCTCCTCCATCATCACCCTCCTCCTCTTGTGTGGACATCTGACCTTCGGAGTTGTGCGTCCCAGCGATTAGAGATTCACAGGCTTCTATCAGACTTTTCACATCAAACCTAGACGAAGGCCAAATTCCTGATTAATACAAGTTTCCTCAAAGTAATTGAAGCACAAATCAGAATTATTACAGCTGTATTGTATGGGATGGGGGGGTCATACCGAAAAGTGTTTTGTGGCAAACGATTCATTATAGCTTTTATTATATTCATTGAAATTGGCCAAATCCACAGATTTGACTATTTCTGACACCCCCATTCAACTCTATTTAAAGGGACATTGCATGATTGTTTTGCTCTCTGGGTCTCAATTTCACAAATGGTGAGTGACCCGAGAGATCGGGACTCCTTATGTCCTCAATATGTCACAAACCTGCGCGCCAGCTCACAAACGTGCGGCAGGCAATGACTGGGAATATCCGTAGTGGCTGAATATATAAAGCGGAGAAAGCAGAGGGCGGCCTCCGCAGACACATCGTTCAGTAGGAGGCGTCGAGCTCGTCCCATGCCGGATTCATCTACCCAGAAGCCTTCAGAGTGGATCTAGAAAAGAAGATCCAACAACAACAAAAAAAATAGTAAAATAAATCCGGTGGAGGACATGGTGCTGAGCGCTGGAGCAGTAATAGCATATCCCAACAATAGGCCATCAATGCAAAATCTAGAACACCTTCTTTTACTTACGGCTTCGACCAGCAGGGGGCAGCGTGCATACAGCACAAACATGTGAGCATGCAGCACCTCCCCGCAGTCAGTCTGCAGCTGAGCGTCACTCAGATGGGGGTTGTTCACCATCTCCATGAAATCGGCTGACAGAACAAGCAGTGGGAGCTAAGGAACAAAAGAAAGGACAGATAAGTGAGACATATGTAAGTAACGAGTGTCAGCGAGGGCCATTCCTTTCCTACGGTCGTACCTTGCTATCAGGAGCGCAGATCTCATTTCTGCTCTTCTCCTCTTGTGCCGGGATGAAGCCGCTCGATGCGATACCGACCGGTGACTCTCGGCCTGCCGTACGATAGTGTCATTAGTATACAGACGGGCGCACTGTGCGGAGGAGCCGAGAAGCCATGTTACCTGTACACTCGTGATAAGTGCCGCCACCACCATTCCACTGAGTGAGCGTCATCCCCTCGCCGGCCAGTTCGGCCAGGTCCAGCAATGCCTTCTGACTGTCGGATAGCGGGTTTTTATCCTCCCAGGACAGGGGATCGGGATCCTCGTCACCGGCCGTCTGGCTCTGCAGTTTTCCAGGATGCAATACGGTTGTGTTCACACTCGTCTGTGAACCCTGCGACTTCTGAAACAAGAGAAATGATGACAATTTCCATCCAGTGCCGATACTGCGCCTCCATGCGTGTGTGCGTCTCACCTTCACAGGCGACTTCCATGCAGTTATCGGGGGCATTAGCTCGGCTGTGTAGTAGCTCTGGGGGTCTCTTTTCTCCATCATATTACTGATATCCCACAGGACACATCGCTTTCCTCCTCGCAGTCTCCAGGTTTCTCTCTCTTCTTCCATGATTGACCAGAAATGGCTCGGGGGCAGTGTGAGGACCCTGTTCTCTGCAGCCTCCTCAGTCAGCAGCATGGACAATCTCTTCTGCAGCTTCTCCTTGGTCTCCTCGGGGGCTTGGACCAGCAGAAGGGGGGTAGGTTTATCCTTTTGTTTGCGACGACTTTTCTTCTCTAAAACAAAAGAGGTGGGCGACATTTTTTTTTATTAGACATTTCCCGGGTTTGCATCTCTCACGTCAATTAGTGCTGAGAAAAGTGGATGGGATTAAGAAGTCCGCCAGGAATAAAACAAAACAAAAAAAAAAACTGCGCCTTACTCAACTTCTTCAGGTCCTGCACTAAGTCCCCGAAGCTCTCATTGTCTGCAGTGCTGATGTCAAGTCCAAAGCACTGCAGCCAATCAATGAACCCAGTGGGTCTAAGTGACTCCATTATTGGCTGCAGACAGTAAGACATCAGGAGCAACGGCAGAGACTCGGATCTGGACCCGGGGAGGGCGAGTCAAGTGCTTATTTTTATTTAAAGGAACTGCAGCCAAGAAAAGGCGTTTTTCAATATCAGAAGACCCCATTAAGCCAAGGGGCTATGATGTGAAAGACTGGCCTAAATAAAAGCGCAATTCTAAGCCTGCTCAAAGATGGCGTCTGGACAGTCTGAGGTGCTCCAAAAGGGTATTAAAGGGTCAGTGCCTCTAGATAAATTTGATGCACCTTTAATTTATGACTCCAGTAAGAAAAGCCTTTCTTATTAAATGACTTCTCTGCTCTTAATGGGGAAGCAACAGCAGATGAAGGCTGGTCGCTGTCCACAGAGCCGGACGTATGGCAGTGGACCTGGAGATGCCCAACTAAACAGATGCCCTCGGGCGTGGTACCTCGGGCAGGCAGATCCAGGGCCACTTGACCACCAGCTGCAGTCTGTGCCCTCTTGTCTTCCTGTACTGATCGAGACAATGCCATGGCGACCATCAAATCCTCCATCTCTGCACCGGTCTGGCCCATCTTCCTTTTCTTGGAGGGTTCCTTCTGTTTGGTTACACCTCTTCTCTTCCCGTTGACCACCCTGCAGAGATGAAGTAGGGAAACTTTTATTACCACAACCAGATTTCATAATACAAATTGTATGTAATAATAAATCGACCTCTTGGTCCTTGATGAGGCTGGGGTACTTACTTTGAAAATATTTGATCAGATTAGCCGTATCATTCTGATACTAAGATGCGCAGTTAGGAGTCCAGGTAAGATGCTCATCAGAATTATACAGCTATTCTGGACATGGATTTTCAAAGTAAGTACAGCGGCCTCATGGGGTCATATAGATCTGTTTAGAAGGTGTACAACTTTTTATTGTGGGATAAAGAGCCTCGATCTTACCGTGGTGGCACCTCGGATCCCGCCTCGGCCGCTTGTCTCTGAACTGCCTGCAGCAGCGTCTGAGCAGGAACCTCCAGTTTTGCAGCGCAGCGTTTTAGGTGAGACGCCCGGCTCTTCTCAGTGCTGAAAGGTTTCCCGCACAAAGGACAACTAGGAACCGATGGGGTCACGGAGTTTCCTCCTAAACTCTCCACCTGGTCCAAGCACCTGAAGAAATGGAGGAACCAATGTAGACGTCTCCAGATGTGAGCCGTGTAGCGGGATTTGGGGAAACATCCACTTACCTGTTCACATGCTGCTCCCGGAGGGCGCTGGTCATGGCTGTCAAGTCTTTTTGGCACAACTGGCAAAAAAAGAGTCCTTGGTCTTCCAAGCTAGATGGCTTCTCTTTGGCATCCATTTGCATCGCCAGGGCCAGAGCTCCATCGTCCCGCGTGCTCGGTCCTGCCATAGGGGGCCTTTCCAGAGCTCTATCGTCCCGCGTGTTTGGTCCTGCCGTAGGAGGCTTCACCAGGGCCAGAGCTCCATCATCCTGTGTGCTCAGTACTACCATAGGGGGCTTCGTCAGGGCCAGATCTCCATCGTCCTGCGTGCTCGGTCCTGCCATAGGGGGCCTCGCCAGAGCTCTATCGTCCCACGTGTTTGGTCCTGCCGTAGAAGGCTTCGCCAGGGCCAGAGCTCCATCATCCTGTGTGCTCAGTACTACCACAGGGGGCTTCGTCAGGGCCAAAGCTCCATCGTCCTGCGTGTTTGGCCCTGCTGTAGGGGGCTTCGCCAGGGCCAGATCTCCATCATCCAGCGTGCTTGGTCCTGCCATAAAAGGTCTGACTACAAGGACAAATTAAAAGAGAGTGAGATGGAAGGAGAGAAATGATGACGAGACGGAGAAAGACAACGACGCTGCGATCTCACTGGGGGCTTCGCTGATCTCTGTGGAGTCCAACTTCAGCCGGCTAGGGATTGTCCTCTTGAACTGTTGCATCCGTTCCAAGACAAGATCTTTTACATTCACATGATCGAGGGCTCTGGGGTCTCCTCCCTGGCCGCCATCTGATGAAATGGAATTTACATCTGTGGTTACAGGGGGTTCCCAGCATGACTTATCTTTAGGACAGGTAATTAATATCAAATCGGTCGGGTCCGACACCCAACTGCTACCTAGAGCTGAAACTGCCAGAGCTGAACACCGCCTAGTGGCCGCTTCTAGGTACTGCAGCTCGGTTACTATTGAAATAATGATCTGATTTACAGATTTCCTCTCGTTACCATTCTGGAAGCCATTAGTAAGGTGGCTCTGCGCCGTACCATTCCTCTGCTCCCGTCTGTCCACGTCAGGTCCCGATGTGACACCCGCTTTGGCCTCTCTGCAGCCCCCATCTTTCTTCTGCTTCTTGCTCGGTGGCGGCTTGGTCCTCTTGATTTTCCCCCGTGCTGCGGTGCTGGCTTTGGGGACATTTTGACTTTCTATGGGGTTGTTATTCCTCTTAACCCGTTTCAAGAGTTTGGAGCAAAGTTCAGTGAATTCATCATCCGACTCGACCATTAGTGACGTCGTCTCTGGAGCGGTGGTGAGATGGTTAAATCAAGGGGGTGGGGGATGGGGGCGTTCCCTCATTTCACCTCTCCATCATAATACCAACTGCTGGAAAAATGGTGAGAAAAGTCATCAAAGTGGCCATCTGATTACAAGACCCATCTCTATCCACTCTACTGGGGAATTGGGGGTTAATAGTGGGGGGAGAGGGGTCTTGTGCGCAGGATCCTCCTCTGTTGATCGTCTCTCATCCTATTGATTTACATGGAGACGGTGTAATGCTTCATTTTCCCTGAGGAGGCGCTGCACAGAAACAGAACACTTACCGGGAATGGGCGCCAGCTGATTGGACTGCTCTGATAAAGGGACGGGGAAAGGTTTCTATTTAATGAAGAAAAGTCCCTTTGTGTCCCTATAACACTGCAGCAGTCACACAGCGACCCCCTGCACTATGTTCAGAACACCAGAAAAATTTTTTTTGCCTTGTGGGATTTAACAGGTTTTTTTGCACCAAATTCTTCATGAATACTGCACAAAATTTTTAAAAAATTGCTCTTAATTTTAGTCTTTAAACTGTTTACAGCAGAAAGTCACCAGTTCAGCTAAAATGTCACAAAACTTGCAAAAAATAGCAAGCATTTCTGCAATTGGGTTTCATTAAACATCTTGCACCGTTCGCCTCCTACAGCCTCTGTGTTGAACGGTTTGTTCATGCAGAAGGAGTTAACTTTAAAAATAAGATCGACCAAACAAGGCAAGTCTTCATTGTTCAACCACCCCAACCCCTTTGTATACCAGACTAACGCCCAAACCCCATATCTTCCCTCTCCAAGATCACTGAAGGGGGACTTAATTGTCTCCTCTCCAAATCGCACCTCACCACCTGCGCGCTCGACCCCATCCCACCTCCTCCCCAACCTCACCACCACACTTATCCCATCCCTAACCCATCTCTTCAACCTATCACTAACTTCTGGCACCTTCCCTTCTGCTTTCAAACATGCCACAATCACACCTATCCTTAAAAAGCCACCCCTCAATTCAACTGCTATGTCCAGCTATTGCCCAATATCGCTGCTCCCATTCGCTTCCAAACTCCTGGAGCAGCACGTCCACACTGAACTCTCCTCCCACCTCTCATCTAACTTGCTCATTGACAATCTGCAATCTGCTTTCCGCCCCATCACTCAACTGAGACAGCTCTGACCAAAATCACTGACTGCCTACTTACCGCCAAAGCTAATGGACACTACTCTGTACTCCTCCTCCTAGACCTGTCCTCTGCCTTCGACACAGTTGACCACTGCCTCCTACTACAGATCCTCTCCTCCTTTGGCATCAAAGACCTCGCCCTATCCTGGATCTCCTCATACCTTTCCAACCGCACATTCAGTGTCTCCCACTCCCACACTACCTCATCCCACCCTCTCTCTGTTGGAGTCCCCCAAGGCTCTGTTCTAGGACCCCTACTCTTCTCAATCTATACACTTGGCCTGGGACAATTCATAAAGTCCCATGGATTCCAGTACCATGTATAAGCTGATGACACTCAGATCTACCTCTCTGGCCCAGATGTCACCGCTCTGCTGTCCAGAATCCCAGAGTGTCTATCAGCCATATCCTCCTTCTTCTCTCGCTTCCTCAAACTCAATGTGGACAAATCTGAACTCATCATCTTTTCTCCATCCCATAGATCTTCCATACCTGACCTATCTATCGCAATTAACAACATCACACTTTCCCCACTACCGGAAGTCCCCTGCCTCGGAGTAACCCTTGACTCTGCCCTGTCCTTCCAACCACACATCCAAGCTCTCTCCACCTCCTGTCGCCTCCAGCTCAAAAATATCTCCAGAATCCATCCTTTCCTCAACCTTCAATCTACTAAAATGCTTGTGCATGCCCTCATCATCTCCCGCCTTAACTACTGCAACTTCCTTTTCTGTGGCCTCCCTGCTAACACCCTTGCACCTCTCCAGTCCATCCTTAACTCTGCTGCCCGACTAATTCATCTCTCTCCTCGCTACTCCTCCGCTTCCCCCCTCTGCAAATCTCTTCACTGGCTCCCATTCCCTCAGCGTATCCAGTTCAAACTACTAATACTGACCTACAAAGCCATCCATAACCTGTCTCCTCCATATATCTCTGAACTAATCTCCCAATATCTTCCCTCACGTAATCTCCGGTCCTCCCAAGACCTCCTTCTCTCCTCCACACTTATTCGCTCCTCATCCAATCGCCTCCAAGACTTCTCCCGAATATCCCCCATCCTCTGGAATTCTTTGCCCCAACACATCCGACTATCAACCACATTCGGATCCTTCAGACAGAACCTGAAAACCCACCTCTTCAGGAAAGCCTACAGCCTGCACTGACCCCGCTGACTCCTCACCACTATCGAAGCTACTGCCTCACCGACACCGGAGCTGCTGCAACCCCCAACCTATTGTCTCCTTCCCCATAATCCTGTAGAATGTAAGCCCGCAAGGGCAGGGTCCTCGCCCCTCTGTATCAGTCTGTCATTGTTAGTTTGCTTACTGTAAGTGATATCTGTAATTTGTATGTAACCCCTTCTCAAGTACAGCACCATGGAATCAATGGTGCTATAGAAAGAAATAATAATAATAATAATAATAACTGAGGATCTGTCGGTGACCCAGGCTATGACCGGCTCAGGAGAGTTCGTAACTCCCTTATCTGTCATTTTCTGAGCTTTATCACCATATTCCACAGCAAAGTTGAATGTGCAGGAAAATAAAAAGCCTGTAAAAGCCAAACAGTGCAAAATGTCTAATGAAACCCAGTGAAAAAAATCATTTTCAGTCCCCAAAATACATGAAGTTAAAAAAAAAAAAAAAAGGCCGCCAAAAATGGACAACCCCTTTAATAACAGCATCACATGCAGATGTATATAAAGGGCCAGGATCCAGATAGAGATCAGAACAGACTCCCAGCATGGGACTTGTAGTTCTACATCAGCAAGCTGCGAGTATAAGGGAACGCTGGGAGATGTGTCTCCTCTGCCACCAGCTGCCTGCACAGGACCCGGCTGTGTCCGCCATTGCCCGGTGCAGCCGCCGGTTCAGGTCATTGTGTTGTCCGACCGTCCCCACTGTATCTCACCTACCTCTGGCCATTCGTACGTTCAGGGACCCGGAAGTTACGCGGCATGACGTCAACGCGCAAAGGCGACACGCACGAGCGCTCAGCTGTTCCCATGACGACGGATTCAAACTGGATACTCGCGCCTCTGCGAGGAGTAATGAGTCTCTGACAAAATGGCGGCCGGAATCTCTCTGCGCAGCGCAAATGTAGGGCTCCAACTGTCCTCACCAGAGACTGGAGCCAAACCACTGCCACATACACCGCATAAACAGACCGCACCTATATATAAACCGTATACAGACCGCACCTATACATAAACCGTATAAACAGACCGCACCTATACATAAACCGTATACAGACCGTACCTATACATGAACCGTATACAGACCGTACCTATACATGAACCGTATACAGACCGTACCTATACATGAACGTATACACAGACCACACCTATACATGAACCGTATACAGACCGCACCTATACATAAACCGTATACAGACCGTACCTATACATGAACCGTATAAAGACCGCACCTATACATGAACCGTATACAGACCGCACCTATACATAAACCGTATAAACAGACCGCACCTATACATGAACCGTATACAGACCACACCTATACATGAACCGTATACAGACCGTACCTATACATGAACCGTATACAGACCGCACCTGTACATGAACCGTATACAGACCGTACCTATACATGAACCGTATACAGACCGCACCTATACATGAACCGTATACAGACCGCACCTATACATGAACCGTATACAGACCGCACCTATACATGAACCGTATACAGACGGCACCTATACATAAACCGTATACAGACCGCACCTATACATAAACCGTATACAGACCGCACCTATACATGAACCGTATACAGACCGCACCTATACATGAACCGTATACAGACCGTACCTATACATGAACCGTATACAGACCGCACCTGTACATGAACCGTATACAGACCGTACCTGTACATGAACCGTATAAAGACCGCACCTATACATGAACCGTATACAGACCGCACCTATACATAAACCGTATAAACAGACCGCACCTATACATGAACCGTATACAGACCGCACCTATACATGAACCGCATACAGACCGTACCTATACATGAACCGTATAAAGACCGCACCTATACATGAACCGTATACAGACCGCACCTATACATGAACCGTATACAGACCGCACCTATACATAAACCGTATAAACAGACCGCACCTATACATAAACCGTATAGACGGCACCTATACATGAACCGTATACAGACCGCACCTATACATGAACAGTATACAGACCGCGCCTATACATGAACCGTATACAGACCACATCTATACATAAACCGTATACAGACCGCACCTATACATAAACCGTATACAGACCTGACCGCACCTATACATAAACCGTATACAGACCGTACCTATACATGAACCGTATACAGACCGCACCTATACATGAACCGTATACAGACCGCACCTATACATAAACCGTATAAACAGACCGCACCTATACATAAACCGTATACAGACTGCACCTATACATGAACCGTATACAGACCGCACCTATACATGAACCGTATACAGACCGCACCTATACATGAACCGTATACAGACCGCACCTATACATGAACCGTATACAGACGGCACCTATACATGAACCGTATACAGACGGCACCTATACATGAACCGTATACAGACGGCACCTATACATGAACCGTATACAGACGGCACCTATACATAAACCTTATACAGACCGCACCTATACATAAACCGTATACAGACGGCACCTATACATAAACCGTATACAGACCGCACCTATACATAAACCGTATACAGACCTGACCGCACCTATACATAAACCGTATACAGACCGCACCTATACATAAACCGTATACAGACCGCACCTATACATAAACCGTATACAGACCGCACCTATACATAAACCGTATAGACCGCACCTATGCATAAACCGTATAAACCGCACCTATGCATAAACCGTATGTAGACCGCACCTATGCATAAACACACTGTACCTATACATGAACCGTATACAGACCACATCTATACATGAACCGTATACAGACCACATCTATACATAAACCGTATACAGACCGCACCTATACATAAACCGTGTACAGACCGCACCTATACATAAACCGTATACAGACCGCACCTATACATGAACAGTATACAGACCGCACCTATACATGAACCGTATACAGACCGTACCTATACATGAACCGTATACAGACCGCACCTATACATAAACTGTATAAACAGACCGCACCTATACATGAACCGTATACAGACCGTACCTATACATGAACCGTATACAGACCGCACCTATACATGAACCGTATACAGACGGCACCTATACATAAACCGTATACAGACCGCACCTATACATGAACCGTATACAGACCGCACCTATACATGAACCGTATACAGACCGCACCTATACATGAACCGTATACAGACCGCACCTATACATGAACCGTATACAGACCGTACCTATACATGAACCGTATACAGACCACACCTATACATAAACCGTATAAAGACCGCACCTATACATAAACCGTATACAGACCGTACCTATACATGAACCGTATACAGACCGCACCTATACATGAACCGTATACAGACCGCACCTATACATAAACCGTATAAACAGACCGCACCTATGCATAAACCGTATACAGACTGCACCTATACATGAACCGTATACAGACCGCACCTATACATGAACCGTATACAGACCGCACCTATACATGAACCGTATACAGACCGCACCTATACATGAACCGTATACAGACCGCACCTATACATGAACCGTATACAGACCGTACCTATACATGAACCGTATACAGACGGCACCTATACATGAACCGTATACAGACGGCACCTATACATAAACCGTATAAACAGACCGCACCTATACATGAACCGTATACAGACCGTACCTATACATGAACCGTATACAGACCGCACCTATACATGAACCGTATACAGACCGCACCTATACATGAACCGTATACAGACGGCACCTATACATGAACCGTATACAGACGGCACCTATACATGAACCGTATACAGACGGCACCTATACATAAACCTTATACAGACCGCACCTATACATAAACCGTATACAGACGGCACCTATACATAAACCGTATACAGACCGCACCTATACATAAACCGTATACAGACCTGACCGCACCTATACATAAACCGTATACAGACCGCACCTATACATAAACCGTATACAGACCGCACCTATACATAAACCGTATACAGACCGCACCTATACATAAACCGTATAGACCGCACCTATGCATAAACCGTATAGACCGCACCTATGCATAAACCGTATGTAGACCGCACCTATGCATAAACACACTGTACCTATACATGAACCGTATACAGACCGCACCTATACATGAACCGTATACAGACCGCACCTATACATGAACCGTATACAGACCACATCTATACATGAACCGTATACAGACCACATCTATACATAAACCGTATACAGACCGCACCTATACATAAACCGTGTACAGACCGCACCTATACATAAACCGTATACAGACCGCACCTATACATGAACAGTATAGACAGCACCTATACATGAACCGTATACAGACCGTACCTATACATGAACCGTATACAGACCGCACCTATACATAAACCGTATAAACAGACCGCACCTATACATGAACCGTATACAGACCGTACCTATACATGAACCGTATACAGACCGCACCTATACATGAACCGTATACAGACGGCACCTATACATGAACCGTATACAGACGGCACCTATACATGAACCGTATACAGACGGCACCTATACATGAACCGTATACAGACCGCACCTATACATGAACCGTATACAGACCGCACCTGTGCATAAACCGTATAGACCGCACCTGTGCATAAACCGTATAGACCGCACCTGTGCATAAACCGTATAGACCGCACCTATACATAAACCGTATAGACCGCACCTGTGCATAAACCGTATAGACCGCACCTATGCATAAACCGTATAGACCGTACCTATACATAAACCGTATACAGACCGCACCTATACATAGCCTGTACCTAAACATAAACCGTATACAGACCGCACCTATGCATAAACCGTATAGACCGCACCTATACATAAACCGTATAGACCGCACCTATACATAAACCGTATGTAGACCGCACCTACGCATAAACAGACTGTACCTATACATGAACCGTATACAGACCACATCTAAACATAAACCGTGTAACAGACCGTACCTATACATCAATTCAATTTTTTTGAGGGGTGAAGTTACTAAAAAACAGCGATTCTACCATTTCAGCGGTCACCATATGGGATAAATATTCTGATACTTCACTAGTTTGGACAGTTACGCACTCTGCGATACAAAGTACGATACTTTTTTTTTTTTTAGAATTTATGTTCTACCTAAAAAGAGAGTGATATCGACATATACTGTATTTATATAACATTTTTATTTAGTCCCACTAGGGGACTTGAGCAAGAGATCGCTTGTACAATACACGGCTATACAGTGGTATTGCAGTGTATTGTGCCAGTAATGATCGCTTATGGCCACAGGGTGAGCAGTTTCATAGGTGTACAAACATGGCAGTCCCGGGGGTCTTCAGCAGCCCCCAGCTGCCATTCCGCAATCATGTTGCCTGGCGTGATGATGAGCATCAGGGGGGACATCTTCCTCCATTTCAGTCTCTTAACAAGGATCTGTGCGAACTTTGCATAAATTAACAGTACAGTCGAACATAAGAAACTTTATAATATATCTTATCAGAGAAATACACCTCTTTCCCCACTTATGAGCCACTTCTTCCTCTCCCCCTTGAGCTTGTCATCCACTCTGAAAAAAACCCACCTTAAATCTGTCTTGACTGCAGGATCATGTTATACTCTATAGAGAGGGGAGGGCGAGGAAAGAGGGAGACATAGAAAGATCACAGTGAGCTCTCTAGCAAGTCTTTTACCTCACTTCAGAGCTGGATTCACATATACACTGCTCACTACTACTGTGTAATATCCTCCATATTGCTGATGCTTGTCTTTTTATTTTTCAAGCACGCAAAAAGAAAGCAAGAATCCCGAGCTACTCTCGGGTGCTGGTTAGGTAACAACAAGTATAAAGACTAGACAAATAAAAAACAACGTGACTTTATACAAATCAGTGACATCTTTAATATCTCTTGTTAGATGTGTAACATTTACAACAATGAAGGAGCGTTACTCCACGGCTGAACACTGGGGAATCCTGGGGTCAGGGTGCGGGGACTGTCCAATAAATACATCTAGATTATATCTTTTCGGTCTCTCTTTCCATAGGAAACATGGCGGCTGTGTCCGACGGATACAGCTGGTCTAGGATCCCACAACGCTTCTTTGCATCCAGGGTGTGGGGTCCATCGCTCCTGGCTGCAGATCTTACAGGAGGATGATGATGGTGGACGTGATCAATGCTTCTCCAGGGCTTTCGTTAACAACTCATTGAGACGCCCTACCATGGGCCGGGGGTCATCGTTCAGCCCGGCGGCAATCATGGCGTTCTCATAGATCTGTGTATGTAGAACAATTTTACATATCAGGGGGGTTGGCACTACACCCGGCAGCCATGATGTGCCATCAGTGCCTCATCACATTGGTCATCACTGCTCACTCCAGCGTCCACATGGGAACATAGGATGATATATTAGGGCGCCATTACTTATGCAATTTATTAATGCCCTGCAAAATATATCTGTGCTTAGGTTTATAAACCCATAGAGAATAAAAGTGCGAGGAATCAGTGTCGGTGCCACGTATAGCGCTCCACTACGGCTCCAGCTTGTGTCTTACCTGATCGAGAAGTAATTTGGCCAGATCTTGGTCTGTGTCCTTCAGCTGTCCGAGTTTCTTAATAAGAGGATGCCTAGAATAATGTCAGATCAAGGGGGTCACAAACAGTAGTCACAGGCACGGATTATTTCTCATTAGTAGATTTTAAACATGAGAAAAGGAAAAAAACAAAAAAAACAATGGTTGACGCGTTTCGAGCTACACAAGCTCATAATCATAACTAAGAACTAGTGTAGCTCGAAATGCTTCGACCGTCAAGTTTCTTAAATTTTTCCTGGTGTATAACATCTGGCCCCTTCTCCCCCTGGTGTATAACATCTGGCCCCTTCTCCCCCTGGTGTATAACATCCGCGCCCCTTCTCCCCCTGGTGTATAACATCCGCGCCCCCAATGTATAACCTCCGGCCCCTCCCCCCCGGTGTATAGCCTCCGGCCCCTCCCCCCGGTGTCTGCCTTTACTAAAATGTGACAGAACGGCTGTGGTTTGGAGCTCACTGATACCAGCGTGATTCTAATAGGAGCCACCGGTGTAATAAGTCTGACCATGACATTTATTCCCTCCTAAATCTTCCCCCATCACCTGTGAGTGATATTATTGAGAAGGGGAAGGAAGCACAGCAACCCAGCCATGAAGGGGAGACCGACCGCATAATGTTACAGAGTGAGGCACTGAGTGAGGAGGGCAGAAAAGTCACTAACACTCTGATGACCCCAAAACTGCAGTCCAGACCTCCTCTGGAATTACCATCAGCACAAACACTGTGCCCCCACCAGGAGCTTCATGGCCGCGCAGCTGCTTGCAGCACAATGCCGAGCGTCGGATGGAGTGGTTGACCTGTCGCCAAGCCAGCACTACCGTGGCCCTACCAAAACCTGAGCACCAAGGGCAGGTCCGATTAGTCAACTACTGTCTGTTAGGTCTTATGAATGTTGACACGCACCCAGTGTTGATCTCCAGGGTGGGCTGCAGGAGCTGAGCTCGTTCTTCATTTGTTTTGGCAAGCTGCTGTGTGCGCAGGAAATGTCTGGCCGCCCCCATCTCCAACACAGTAATCATGGCCGGGTGAGTGTCCAGACGCGGTGTGACCTATATGAAGAAAAGCACTAATAATCCCGTGCAGGCTGTAAAGATGACTTCCTATACTTGGGGTGTGCACGTACTTTGATATTGGTCACTCGAGTGCCCAAACCGTTCCTCATCCAAGCCATGAGATCCTCGGACTCCTTCTCGCCCAGTTTATCAGAAGCTGAAGGAGACGTGAGACTCTAAGTGCCCAAAGTCATCTCCTCACCCGGACTGGCCCAAAATCAAATGACAGCTACCTGCACGGCTGTCCTCAAACTTCTCCTCCTTGTAATGATCCACCACGATGTCCGTCTCCACCGAGATCAGCTTCTTCTTTTCAAACTCCCGTAGGTGCAGCAGTGTGAGCTCATCAAACTGCTCGTAGCAGAAGAGGACCTGGCGAGACAAAGCAGATGGGGAGATCAGGGTGAGAGAAGGGGCGCAGAAGAGTATACAAAATGGGGGGAACATGAGCAGCACCTCTGTCTGCTTCTGCTTCATGGCCTCATAGTAAGGACTGTGCTCCGCAAGGTGGCGGTTGGGTGCGCACAAGTAGTAGATGTTGCGGGATCCCGCTGGCATGCGAGTGGCGTACTCGGCAAGGCTGGTCTGTTCTCCTGCTGGCAGGGAGGACGACTCAAAACGCAGCAGTTTCCCAATGTCTTCCTGTAATGATGAATGGGAAAGTCACTTGACCAACACACGGAAACCTTAAGAGGAACGGTCATAACCCAACATGGAGCAGGTTTGTGTGCCCCGTGCAGCGGCCATCGCTGCAGCACTGCAAGATCGACCCGGATGTCAGCAGCTCCTGATGCTTTGCCATGACCGCGCTGCACACGCGAGACCCCCGCACCTTCACATCCTGCTCTTGGGTGGTCACAATCCCTTCTCGAATGAAAAGCCCGTAGTCCTCAAAGAATTTCTTGTATTTCTCGGCGTCCTTCTTGCTTTGGTCGAGGAAAAATCTGATGAGCCGTCTCTGCAGCACATCGCGTAGTTTCCTGATCAAAAAGGGAATTAAAACAATACTCATTTATCGAGCCCAAGTCCTGTACGAGCACAGACAGCACAGGAGCTCAGATACGGACAGCAGGTTTTGCTATTTTTCTTGCTGTGTTTTTTGCTACGTTTTTCAGGTACAGCTTTGATTCCACCTTGCAAGCATGAACACTACAAGATGCAAGGCCACCTACCTACACATGTTTGGTGTCTATGAGCTTGTAATGACCTGGAGAATCATAATGGCAGGTCAGTTTTAACATTTAGTGAACATAGCAAAAAAGCCAAGTGTGGGATTGCACTTTTTCTTGCAATTTCATCGCACTTTGAATTTTATTTCTATTTTCTGTTACACGACATGGTAAAACCAATGGTGTCGTTCAAGAGTACAACTCGTCCCGGAAAAAATAAGCCGTCATATGGACATATTGACTAAAAAATAAAAAAAGTTATGGCTCTGGAAAAAGGGAGCGAAAAACAAAAAAAGCTCCGGGGGTGAAGGGGTTAAAACAGGGTTGGCTACTTTCGGGGGATTTTATTTAGTTATTTTGTCACTAAATGCATGTATTTGAGGCTTAAAAAGCTTTTTTGAATTGGGTTTCATTAAAAATTTTGCACCGTTTTGCTTTTACAGGTTCCTTGTTTTCCTGCACATTCAACATTATTGTGGTCTGAGGCCATAAATCAGCTGAAAGGAGCTAAAAAAAGACAGATAAGAGAGTTACAAACTTCCCTTCAGACCATCAGAAGAGCTCGCTGACAGATTCTCAGCTAACTTATTCTGCAGGGAGCAATAATCAGTACAACCCAGAGGTTATAAAAGGCACACACTGCAGAATTATTGATTTAACCCAATTGCAAAAAATGATTTTTAGATCCAAATTCATGCATATAAGCTTTTTTTTAAAAAAAGGGGTTGTCCATCTCTGAAGGTTTTGTTTTCTTAAATGTGCATATATTTGGCTAAAAAATATATATATTTTTCAATTTAATTTCATTAAGAATTCTGCACCGTTTGCCTGTGTTGCATTTTTTAAGTCTAGCTGCAGAATGAGTTAACTGAGAATCTGTAAGTAAGCTTGTTCTGATGGTCCAATGGGAGGGTTTCTGATTTATCTGTTCAGTTTTGTTTTTTTTTAGCACCTCTTATTTGATTTGACAGGCACAGGGGTCTTCTGCAGACCCCTAGCTTGTAATGACACCCATCGGCATCCCGTGATCATGTGACAGGTGGGCCGATGGGTGGGATGAATGGCTGAGGAGTGTAAAATCCTGCTGTCAGATATTTCTCACCTTATGAGGGAACTTTCCTGCAGCAATTCTCTGCTGAGATTCAAGGGAATGTCCTCGCTGTCGACAACCCCTGCAGAGAGCAGAAACACAGAACTGTTAGAGTCAGGGTATGATGGGAGTTGTAGTTTATCAACATCCGGAGAGCTGGCGATTGCCGATCCCTGTGCTGGTGTAGCAATGTTGGTGTTGTCCATCTTTGGGAATATTTTTCTTTTTAACTTACATGAATGTATTTGGAGTTTAAAAAAGTAAATAAATAAACTTCCATCGGGTTTCATCAAAAATGTTCAACTGTTTTGCTTTTACAGGTTCTTTTTCTTTACTGCACATTAAACTTTGATGTGTTCATAAATCAGTTGAGAAAAAGGACAGGTAAGAGTTACAAACGTCCTTGTCAGATGTCAGAACGAGCTCTCTGATGGAACCTCAGTTAACTCATTCTGCAGCCAGTGAATCCCAGAAGCTTCAGAAAGAAAACTGTAATATTTTTAATGAAACCCAATTGTAAAAATTATTTTTAGCTCCAAATACAAAGTTTTAAAGCAAAAATAATAATAATAATTTAAAAAAAAGTCCCCAAATATTGAAAACCCCTTTAAAGCCAGTTACATACAAATGGCTATCACGGGCCTCCTGACCCAAATTTAGCAGCCTCATATATGTTTGTGTCTCTGGGTTACAAGACCAGCGGCCAGTCCGCACATGGTGGTCCACACATGGACTTTAAAAGTTGGATGTGAGAAATGAGGGGGGGGGGGGGGGGAAGCATGTATGAAGTGCTCACCTCGTAGGAAGCGCAGCCACTTGGGCAGGACGTCCGTGGCCTTGGTCTGGATGAGGACCTTGCGGCTGTACAGGGCCACGCTGGACCCCAGCTCCCGGCTGACGTCAAACATAGAAGGTTTCTGCATAAAAGATCACACCGCATCCATTACAGCGAGCAGCGGCCGATGCGCACTACTCCCATCTACGCACCAACCCCCGGCCATGGCCATCTATCACTGCAGCTGGCGACGGACGGCTCACCATCTCCGGCACATAGAAGATGCTCCGAATATTCAGAGGGGCGTCCGCCTTGTAGTGAAGCATGTAGCGCGGTTTATCATACGCCTGGGCAATAAACCGGTAGAACTCCTCGTGCTGCCATTCTCCGATCTCTTTGGGGTCCATCATCCAGAGAGCCTGAAAAAAGACCCTATAAAAAGTAAGGGAGGGATGAGGAATCCCGAATACGGGGGAGCAGAGGGTTCGCCTCCTACCTGCAGGGTGTTGATCCTCTTTCCATTAAGGTACAGGGGGAAGCTGACAAAGTTGCTGTATTTCGTCACCACCTCTGAAACAACAGAAGAAATGTTTGCGCTTTTATGCAGACGAATTCCAGGAATCTCAATATTTTTTATTTTTATTTTTTGGGCGTTTAACAGATTTTAATTAATTCTACAGATTTATAGATCGGACGAGACAAAACTAAAAATAAGGTTATTTTATTTCATCTTTATTTTTTGAACTGGAAAAATTTAGCATTATTAACCAGTTATTTTCTTTGATCTTGATTCTGCAGTATTTGATTGCTTATACTATATACTTCATAGGAAGACCAACGTGGAATCAAGATGGGCCCGAAGCAGCCATGGGAACCCATCGACCTCCGGCTTTAGCGTCGCAGGGAGGCCGATGGGAAACGGTGAATGTGCGAACCAGCAAACAGGCCATTTAAATGCCGCTGCCAGTGAATGAATCCAAGTGGTTGAACGTCAGGGTTCAGCGCATGCTCCATACACTGCACCATGACTGATGTAAATTTAGGTCAGAGTAAGCAAACCCTACTTAAGTGCAGCGTTTAAATGGCTAATCGGCAGCGATTTGAGCTGTCTCCGATCGCTGCTATTGGAAGCAGGTGCTGGCTGCCTTATATTCAGCTCCTGAGCCCGCTCTGTACACCTTCACTTGACATAGGATGTATTGGCAGAAAAGCCTTTGGACTCACCTCTTACTCTGTCCTCACTGGCAAACTCCTTACAGTCATCTTTAAGATAAATGATAACTTTCGTCCCTGGCCTCACACCATCGGCCTCTGCCAACTCAAAGACTCCAGATCTACGGAGGAAAGAAGCAAATTTAGTGAATCCCAATCCATACGCCTGGAGTATTATACAGTGCTATAGTATATGTTGGTGCACATAAAGGATGATCAGAGCGTTCTCAATTCTGTACTGACCCATCAGACGTCCAGCAATATCCGGGGCTGCCGGGCTCCGAAGCCTGAGAGTAGACGACCACTTTGTCAGCCACCATAAACGCGGAGTAGAAGCCGACACCGAACTGACCAATGATCTTTCCGGAGCTGTCAGCCTGGTTCTGCAGGGCGTCTAGAAAGGCCTGCGGGAAAAGCAAAGCAAATCACATCACAGACGTAAGAGCCGGTGGGTACGAAGAGCCCGAAAACGACCTGGTCTGCAGGATTACCTTGGATCCCGACCGTGCGATGGTGCCCAGATTAGAGATCAGCTCCTCCTGCGTCATCCCCACTCCGGTGTCCTGCAGGAATGATGTCACAGTTAGGGACACGTGGTACGCGCCTGGTCACCCTCCCCCCCCCATACCCTCCGTCTTATTTAGATGCAAGAGGTTTTGCTGCCCGTACCTGCACTTGTGTTAACTGCTTCCATCACCAGCACGGGAGAGGATGGAGCTGGGTAAGCGGCAGTCATGTCACATCCCAGATCTTGATTCATCATTTACACCGCTTATCAATGGGGGTCCCGGGGGGGTATTTAATAGGAGGGAGATAGTGATGGACTCCTTACCTGGATGGTGACCGTGCCCTTCTCGCTATCTGTGTGCAGGTGGATCTCCATTTCCGGCAGGCTGGTCCCCTGAGACAGGAGCTTGTGCCGCAGCTTCTCCAGGGCATCGCTACCGTTTGAGATCAGTTCCCGGATGAACACCTGGTGACACACGGCGTCAGACATAGATCAACAATAGACCGAGCTCATCTGAAGCCACATTTCTCCATTGCCGAGGCGGCTGTCACCTCTCTGGTTTACAGATGTGTCTTTCCCATCTGTTTGCTGATCAATAAAGACAATACATATAAATGGCCGCTCTCACCTCTTTTTCCGAGTATAATGAGCGAGCGACAATGTCCAGGAGCTTCTTCGTCTCGGCCTGAAATTCGTGCTTCGAGGCGACACCTGCGAGACATGTACAGATGATCTGTGAAGCCATTTTCTCTGCACGTTGCCATCTTACTTTAACACAATAGTACAGGTTCCAGGATTATTGGAAGTTCTGGATTATCGAAAAGTCGTGGAAACGTTTATAAAACTTGCATCTGGGAACCCTCAAGGAAGGCAAGTAACCAGTTAGAATGGTTATGTTGAATCCCACCCTTGCATTTCCATTTTAAAAAGTGATAATATTTGGAAATCGGTGGGGGTCCGACCTCTGGGACCACCACCTATCCTGAGAATGAAGGGCTGGTTTAGCACTGTGGTCCCTTCATAATAACATCCCGGCCTCCACCTGCTGTACAAGGGGACACAGTGAAGCATAAGTATCATTGGATCGGTGCTGCGGCCCCTTCATTCTCAGGAACGGTGGGTCTAAAGCTTGGATTCCCATAGATGATTGCATATAAAAGCCACAGATTGGGGATAACAGGCCTACAAATTATTATGCATGCTACAACTCTCACAGTGCTGTCAGGGCATTCTGGGCATTGTAGTTCTGCAATAAGAAGCAGATTTCTGATGTAACAGATGCATCTGCATGATACAACACCCAGCGTGTTGTCAGGACATACTGGAGCCCAGTGATATGCATAGAACTATAATGGAGACGGTGACAGCTGAGCACTCACCCTGTACGCTCTCAGTGTCGGAGATGATTGTGTGCAGCGCAGGCTCTTCCTCCTTGTTCTCCGCGGTCTGTGTGGTATATCTCCGGTACGTTACACTACTCAGTGTGGGGAGCCTCTTCCTGGAGGTGGGCACTGAATGCCAGGGAGACGGCCAGTACCTGGAGACACAACCTGAAACAAACAAAAAACAACAGATCCCTTTAGCATCAGCAAACTGATGTCCGACATCCACACCTCAGGTGACTTCTGTTCCGTCTATTCCAGTCGGAACTATGTGTACTGGGACCTCCACCAATTACACTAATACCTCCGACCGACAGAACACGGAGGAGGCCCTACACAATTTGGCAGCGACAAACACCACAGAACTTACGAATAAAGGGTTGACCAAAATTAGAAAAGACCTAGAAATAGCGCCTCTCTTGGCTGCAGCATTTCAGAAAACAGCTGCAATACCAGATACAGCCAGGGACAAGAGCGGCGCTTTTTTCCAATTCCTTTAAAGGGGAGGTCTAGGGTGCAGACACTTTTAAAGGCTTGTATCATCTTCTGTCTTCAGGAGCGCGCTGCTCCTCTGCCTCCCAACTTCCTGTTTGCCGGGGGGACACTGCGCTGTTGACAACTGACAGTTTGGAGCACACAGGGAACGAAGCAGCTTCTAAACACCACTTACAACCTCTACATAAAAGCCCTTTTATTCACAGCGCTCCTCGCATAGAAAAAGGATCTCTGCTACCAGACTTCAGCGGTGGCCGGTAACCTAGGCAACAGGTTGTGAACTATAAAATTAAAAAATCTCTCTGTTCCTGAAAATGACAAGTTGTAAAGTTGCCTGTTTTTATAAGAACTTTGCAGTATGACCCATTTAAGAGATGATCCCTTTAAGGTAAATGTATAAGGCTGAAAATGATCAGGGGGCCACGTGCCACTCACTAGGTGATTACGCCCTTGATCTGGTCCTGCCTGGGGTCAGCCGGTGATGCAATGTTTGCCGATCACACACAGACGGCCTGCGGTCCTCCTCCTATACAGGACCCACGTCCTCTGTGACATTGCGCTGTGACTCTTTTATTGCAGAAAGCCTTGTTCTTACACAAAGCACCCGATGTTCACTGCGTCCTCACACCCTGAGAATCGCCCGTCTTATGGACTTACATAAATGGGAATGACCCCTTTAAGGAGGCCTCATGAGTTAATGTCCATCGATCGCTTTTTGACTTTAGAGAATACAAGAAGAAAATAAAATAAGGATTGGGCATATTGGATTTCACTATGCCCAATCCTTTGAGTCTCAGGGCAGATAAGCAGCGTCCAGCTAACGCTCGTCTCCTCGTAGAGAATACATGACGATCACCCCCAGCATACAGGTGTAAGCAGGAGAGATGTATTGTCAAGGTGACGGGAACAATAAAGTTGTGTGATTCAAGATGCTCCAGCTCCGGTCATGTGACCCTCTCCGGCGCTGGACCGCAGGTGAAGCCTTATCCCACGGTCTCCCCGGGGAGGACATTAGAGGACACAGTGGTCGCGGCACCACGTGGGTATCACAGCTCTGCTATAAAAAAAAAATCTTTAAAAGCTACGTATGACATCAGGCTGGTTAGTGGTGACGTCAGACTCACCGCTCAGGCTCCTCCCTGATATGACAGCCCCGGTTCTGCTCCACGACCGCAGCGACCGGCTGAGGGATCCTCTGAGCAGTGCAGAAGCCGCCATGTTACTTCAGGGACGCGCGCACGTGAGTGACGTCACCAGAGCGCGACCAAGAAAGTCTTCTGCGGTGACGTCACTGGTGGGCGTGTCTGCCTTTTCCCAGCTATGTGGACGCTGGTGCAGGAGCCGGTGGCATCCAACACTGCCCCTAGTGCCGGAAACGCGCATTACTGCTGGTGTCACCACTATTCCCCCAGTGCCAGGACCACGCGGGGCCGCTGGTGACACCACTATTCCCCCAGTGCCAGGACCACACAGGGCCGCTGGTGACACCACTATTCCCCCAGTGCCAGGACCACACAGGGCCGCTGGTGACACCACTATTCCCCCAGTGCCAGGACCACGCAGGGCCGCTGGTGTCACCACTATTCCCCCAGTGCCAGGACCACACAGGGCCGCCGGTGACACCACTATTGCCCCCCCCAGTGCCAGAACCACACAGGGCCGCTGGTGACACCACTATTGCCCCCCCAGTGCCAGAACCACACGGGGCCGCTGGTGACACCACTATTCCCCCAGTGCCAGAACCACACAGGGCCGCTGGTGTCACCACTATTCCCCCAGTGCCAGGACCACACAGGGCCGCCGGTGACACCACTATTGCCCCCCCCCCAGTGCCAGGACCACACGGGGCCGCCGGTGACACCACTATTGCCCCCCCAGTGCCAGAACCACACGGGGCCGCCGGTGACACCACTATTCCCCCAGTGCCAGGACCACGCGGGGCCGCTGGTGACACCACTATTCCCCCAGTGCCAGGACCACACAGGGCCGCTGGTGACACCACTATTCCCCCAGTGCCAGGACCACACAGGGCCGCTGGTGACACCACTATTCCCCCAGTGCCAGGACCACGCAGGGCCGCTGGTGTCACCACTATTCCCCCAGTGCCAGGACCACACAGGGCCGCCGGTGACACCACTATTGCCCCCCCCAGTGCCAGAACCACACAGGGCCGCTGGTGACACCACTATTGCCCCCCCAGTGCCAGAACCACACGGGGCCGCTGGTGACACCACTATTCCCCCAGTGCCAGAACCACACAGGGCCGCTGGTGACACCACTATTGCCCCCCCCAGTGCCAGAACCACACGGGGCCGCTGGTGTCACCACTATTCCCCCAGTGCCAGGACCACACAGGGCCGCCGGTGACACCACTATTGCCCCCCCCAGTGCCAGGACCACACGGGGCCGCCGGTGACACCACTATTGCCCCCCCAGTGCCAGAACCACACGGGGCCGCTGGTGACACCACTATTCCCCCAGTGCCAGAACCACACGGGGCCGCTGGTGACACCACTATTCCCCCAGTACCAGGACCACGCGGGGCCGCTGGTGACACCACTATTGCCCCCCAGTACCAGGACCACACTGGGCCGCCGGTGACACCACTATTCCCCCAGTACCAGGACCACGCGGGGCCGCTGGTGACACCACTATTGCCCCCCAGTACCAGGACCACACGGGGCCGCCGGTGACACCACTATTGCCCCCCAGTGGTAGGACCACGCGGGGCCGCCGGTGACACCACTATTCCCCCAGTACCAGGACCACACGGGGCCGCCGGTGACACCACTATTGCCCCCCAGTGGTAGGACCACGCGGGGCCGCCGGTGACACCACTATTCCCCCAGTACCAGGACCACACGGGGCCGCCGGTGACACCACTATTGCCCCCCAGTGCCAGGACCACACGGGGCCGCCCGTGACACCACTATTGCCCCCCAGTGCCAGAACCACACGGGGCCGCCGGTGACACCACTATTGCCCCCCCAGTGCCAGAACCACACAGGGCCGCTGGTGTCACCACTATTGCCCCCCAGTGGTAGGACCACGCGGGGCCGCCGGTGACACCACTATTCCCCCAGTACCAGGACCACACGGGGCCGCCGGTGACACCACTATTGCCCCCCAGTGGTAGGACCACGCGGGGCCGCCGGTGACACCACTATTCCCCCAGTACCAGGACCACACGGGGCCGCCGGTGACACCACTATTGCCCCCCAGTGCCAGGACCACACGGGGCCGCCGGTGACACCACTATTGCCCCCCAGTGGTAGGACCACGCGGGGCCGCCGGTGACACCACTATTCCCCCAGTACCAGGACCACACGGGGCCGCCGGTGACACCACTATTGCCCCCCAGTGCCAGGACCACACGGGGCCGCCGGTGACACCACTATTGCCCCCCCAGTGCCAGAACCACACAGGGCCGCTGGTGTCACCACTATTGCCCCCCAGTGGTAGGACCACGCAGGGCCGCCGGTGACACCACTATTCCCCCAGTACCAGGACCACACGGGGCCGCCGGTGACACCACTATTGCCCCCCAGTGGTAGGACCACGCGGGGCCGCCGGTGACACCACTATTCCCCCAGTACCAGGACCACACGGGGCCGCCGGTGACACCACTATTGCCCCCCAGTGCCAGGACCACACGGGGCCGCCCGTGACACCACTATTGCCCCCCAGTGCCAGAACCACACGGGGCCGCCGGTGACACCACTATTGCCCCCCCAGTGCCAGAACCACACAGGGCCGCTGGTGTCACCACTATTGCCCCCCAGTGCCAGAACCACACAGGGCCGCTGGTGACACCACTATTGCCCCCCAGTGCCAGAACCACACAGGGCCGCCGGTGACACCACTATTGCCCCCCCAGTGCCAGAACCACACAGGGCCGCTGGTGACACCACTACTACCCCCCAGTGTCGGGACTACGCAGGGCCGCTGGTGTCACCACTACTACCCCCCAGTGTCAGGACTACGCAGGGCCGCTGGTGTCACCACTACTACCCCCCAGTGCCAGAACCACACAGGGCCGCTAGTGTCACCACTATTGCCCCCCAGTGCCAGGACCACGCAGGGCCGCCGGTGACACCACTATTCCCCCAGTACCAGGACCACACGGGGCCGCCGGTGACACCACTATTGCCCCCCAGTGCCAGGACCACACGGGGCCGCCGGTGACACCACTATTGCCCCCCAGTGCCAGGACCACACGGGGCCGCCCGTGACACCACTATTGCCCCCCAGTGCCAGAACCACACAGGGCCGCCCGTGACACCACTATTGCCCCCCCCAGTGCCAGAACCACAGGGCCGCCGGTGACACCACTATTGCCCCCCCAGTGCCAGAACCACACAGGGACGCTGGTGTCACCACTATTGCCCCCCAGTGCCAGAACCACACAGGGCCGCCGGTGACACCACTATTGCCCCCCCCAGTGCCAGAACCACACAGGGCCGCTGGTGACACCACTATTCCCCCAGTACCACGCGGGGCCGCTGGTGACACCACTATTCCCCCAGTACCGGGGCCGCCGGTGACACCACTATTGCCCCCCAGTGCCAGAACCACACAGGGCTGCCGGTGACACCACTATTGCCCCCCCAGTGCCAGAACCACACAGGGCCGCCGGTGACACCACTATTGCCCCCCCAGTGCCAGAACCACACAGGGCCACTGGTGTCACCACTATTGCCCCCCAGTGCCAGAACCACACAGGGCCGCTGGTGTCACCACTATTGCCCCCCCAGTGCCAGAACCGCACAGGGCCGCTGGTGACACCACTATTGCCCCCCCAGTACCAGGACCACGCAGGGCCGCTGGTGTCACCACTATTACCCCCCAGTGTCAGGACTACGCAGGGCCGCTGGTGTCACCACTACTACCCCCCAGTGCCAGAACCACACAGGGCCGCTAGTGTCACCACTATTGCCCCCCAGTGCCAGGACCACGCAGGGCCGCTGATGTCACCACTATTGCCCCTCCAGTGTCAGGACAACGCAGGGCCGCTGGTGACACCACTATTGCCCCCAGTACCAGGACCACACAGGGCCACTGGTGACACTATTGCCCCCAGGATCAGAACCACATGGGGCCGATGGTGACAGCACTACTGCCCCCAATGCCAGGGCCATTTCGATAGATATATATATATATATATTAGTGTGTTTTCTTTGTAATTCTGCGTTTTGCAATGTATAAAAAAAAAAAATCCTTATTTTCATGTTTTTTTAGCTTTTTTTTTTTTTTTTTGGGGGGGGGGGGGGGGTGGCATGGTGGCACTGTTCACACCTGTTACTTTCACCTATAGGATCAGAAATAGGAAGAGCTGACCGGCTGCACGACAAGGACCAGACCAACCTCTGTCTAAAATGGGGTCTGTTTTTCGTCGTGGGGTCCGGTATTTTTGGCCGGATCTGTCTCACATGTATTGTTTCCCCAGAAGGGTTTTCCTGGAAAAAAAAATGACCTTTTTATTGTACACACCAAACGGCTGTGTTCATACATAGAATGCACCATCTGATTTAGGTTAGAAATGCAGTTTTATTATTTTAAATTGCTGCTTTTGTTTTCGATGTAACATCAAGCCTTAAAGGGGGTGAAGTCCAAAGTAATTATTCTCCTAAATCTCTATTTAGTGCCAGAATCTCCCCTCTCTATATATTTTTTCACTTGTTTTGATGACGTCTTGTTTGGGAATTCCAGTTCATGTTGGAGTACTCAGAGGCGTCATCAGTGCCGCTTATTGCAGGGGCTGGGCTAGTCACTGTGGGATGTGCACAATGACAGTGCACACTCTGCTACTGGCTCAGATCAGCAGTAACGACCCAACAACAGAGAATCAGAATACCAGGTGAGCAGAGACTATTGACGTCACTTGCAGGAATGGCGCTGGTTTACTGCACACCGGGCATTCTGACAATAACCGTGTTGCAGGCTCATGCCTACAGATCTGAGCCGGCGCAAAACAGTGCACTGTCATTGTGCACAGGGACTAGCCCAGCCCCTGAAACGAGCATCACTGATGACATTTTGTGGAAGAGGCTGTGGCAGTGATCGCTAGCTAAGCCGGAGTTGGGGGAACAGTAGGGATTTTTTTGATTCAAGTAAATTTGGAAAACAGTTTTGATTATGGCACTAACGGATTTCTACTTGCACATTTGACGGATTTTAATTATTTTTTTTTATGTGTGTTTAGTCCCCCCATCAGTTAAAGTGTTTATCCAGGACGATTTTTTGTGCTACAGGCGTAAAAGTTCACAGGGAGGTGGTTTCTACCAACACCCCTGTTGTGCCCGGGGCAGATTACTGCTGGCACGGAGTGGTTTTTGTATTCCAGATGTATGCAGCCAATTCTGCAATTGTGAGGTTTTTGTATTTTTTTTTAAGTTGGAAAATTATATGCATAAATATATTCCAGTCTCCACATTTAGGAATTTTTTATTTTTTTTTGTAAGATTGTTTCTTGGCAAATCTTAAAAGTCGTGCGAGACATTTTAATGGATCCTGTGACTTTTTACCCTAAATAAAAGGACAAAAAAAGGAAACAAGCAGTTTTGCTTTTGCACAAAATTTAACGCGTATTAATTTTTTTGGAGTAAATTACGGCAAGGAATCCCACAAGACAAAGAAAAAAAAGTAAATACAGAATCAGGGATCTACGTTTACACCTCATAGTAGTTGGCTTTACTTTGTCCCAGAAACTTGTGCCAAAATGTCTCAATTTTTTGGGGGGTGCATTTTGTAGCATGTTAAGCCCCTCATTGGTGATGGTGCAAAAGTGTCTAAAACAAATAACTACGGTGCAAATCACGGAAGATGGGTCTTATAGAACAAATTACACCAGAATTCTGGTTGCTTTTAACTTAAGAAAACAAAAGCTCCAATGTTTATATTGTGTTTAATATTTTCTATTAGCTCCCAACTTTTTTTTTTTTACAAAAAAAATTGCAACAAAAAACCTAAAAAAAGCTGCACAATCGAGGTGTGTTCTGATGTTGCGTATTTGCTGGAGATGTCCAAGGCGAACTTGCATGTAGATAATTTTCTTTGTAGTAAGGTTTGTGTTCCCGATGCGTTTTTCTTTTTTCCAAGACTTGTAAAAATCTGGCAATTTTATGACTTTTTTTTTTTTTTTTTAAATAATTTTCTGTCATGAAGAGGAAAAAAAAATAATTAACAACCAGCCTATAACGCACCAAATAATCTCACTTGTGTAATTTTACCGGTATCACACACTTTTTTATATACCCATAACTTTTTATTTTTTCTTAATATGCAGCATGTCTTACTTACTGGATATGACCATTTTTAGCCCATAGAAGTCAATATGATCTAACTAGTTTCAATTCTGCATGGTACAGAAAATACAAATGAAGGAGAAGAGGGGGGACTTGAGGACATTTGCTCAGAAATTGTACAACTTAAAGAAGTCCTCCTCTCTCCAACCCATCAGTTTTTATATTATACAGTACTGTGTACTTACAATTGCTTATTTTGCCTTTCTACCCAGATAATTCTTCACCATTAGGTCCGACAATACGTGATTAAAAACTGACGAGCTGAATCTGTCTATGCTCTAAGTAGAAACAGGAGGTCAATTTTACCTGTATGAGTCATCACTGCAAGAGTCCCTGGCTGGGGGGGGGGGGGGGGGAGCAGCAGGGTCAGGAGTCAAAGGGGGATGATTCATGCAGGGAACAGAGACTTCCTGTTTCTACATAGAGCTTAGAAGGATTCAGCTAGTCAGTTTTTAATCACGTAATGGAGAAGAATCAGAGGGGTAGAAAGGCAAAATGAGCAATTGTAAGTACAGTGTTATACAATATAATGAAAGCAATGTATTAAGTGGATAAAATCTTTGATGGAAGGAGGCGTGCTTCTTAAAAAAAAAAAAACTGAAAGCATCAGGAAAACAAGCAGCATTGTTCGGGGATGTCACAGGGAGCTATGGAAGTCCCGATAGATTGGTTACAGCCAAATGCATTTCGAATAGTAATTCTGCTTGGGGAATGGGAGGTGACTGTCCAAAATTCTCATGCTCTGTAACCTTCCATCCACCTGCTCTACCGGGCAGAGGGACTCTTACAATATTACTACGAAGATCAGAATGCCCAACCACAAACCCCAGACCACGACTACCGAAGTTGCACCACCTGTCTCCCCATTGGGTTCCCACTATGCTCCACGTAGGAGGTGTATATAGTCCGGGGCTTGTGAACGGCAAATTACAGAGCATGAGAATGTGGACAGGTCCAGGACGTAATAAACTGGTTTGTGCACCAAAAGTAGTTTGTCCTTGTGGGAGATTAAAGACACGACCAGAGCCCATGCTCTGACAGGTTGTGTGTGACAGGACGGCTACGCTTGACCCAACTTTCGCTGTCATTCTAAGCCAAGAACCATTGATATGAAAAGGGCCTTTCACCTGCCAAGGAAGGACAATGTCCCAGGAATTTTGTCACCACATCTGCTAGGAAATGCATCCTAAACTCAATACAAACTAGAACATTTCTCAACGCAAGATGTTGCCTTTGGTCACAATGTCTTCGGCTCATAAGAAGCCTCAAATTTACAGAATTAAACAGTTTACTGGAAATGAGGTAATCAGACATGGACTCTGCTGCGGAGGACTGACTACATCCATACACGTGTGATGGTCTCCTCTAGACAACCTACATTCATGGATGCGGCTCCTGGATGATACACTATAAAACCTCCAGTACAATGACAAAACACCTCTATATACAGTAGATAACACAGGATCCACCATTCACAATAGGTGATGTCACAGCTCACCTCCTCCTCCTGTACAATGATTGATAACACCTCTATATACAGTAGATAACAGGATCCACCATTCACAACAGATGTCAGTTCACCACCTCCTCCTCCTCCTGTACAATACCACCTCTATATACAGTAGATAACACAGGATCCACCATTCACAATAGATGTCACAGCTCACCTCCTCCTCCTGTACAATGACTGATAACACCTCTATATACAGTAGATAACAGGATCCACCATTCACAAAAGGTGATGTCACAGCTCACCTCCTCCTCCTCCTGTACAATGACTGATAACACCTCTATATACAGTAGATAACACAGGATGCACCATTCACAATAGGTGATGTCACAGCTCACCTCCTCCTCCTGTACAATGACTGATAACACCTCTATATACAGTAGATAACACAGGATGCACCATTCACAAAAGGTGATGTCACAGCTCACCTCCTCCTCCTCCTGTACAATGACTGATAACACCTCTATATACAGTAGATAACACAGGATCCACCATTCACAATAGATGTCACAGCTCACCTCCTCCTCCTGTACAATGACTGATAACACCTCTATATACAGTAGATAACAGGATCCACCATTCACAAAAGGTGATGTCACAGCTCACCTCCTCCTTGTGTACAATGACTGATATCACCTCTATATACAGTAGATAACAGGATCCATCATTCACAATAGGTGATGTCACAGCTCACCTCTTCCTGTACAGTAACAATCCAGCATTCATAGGTGATGTCACAGCTCATCTTCTCCCCTCACTATGACCTTTAGGAAAAAAAAACCCTCAGAGAAAAAAAAATACATTCAACATGAAGAACGGATTTAAACAACGGATCATTCCTGATGACATTTCCTTTAAGTTTGTGAAGGCCTAAAAATGTGCGCGCTATATATAGAGTGCAATTCTCCTGCCCACTGACACCTCGAGTGCCATTTACAGGACACCGGTGTACCTCAGCTGTGCGCAACTGGTTTCTTTTGGAAAAGGGGGACCCGTTCGGATGACTGAGAACTGTCCACCCTCTTGTCACATGTTTTAATAAATACTTAAAGGCACGGTGTCGGCTCCTAAAGGCACAGTGTCAGCTCTTAAAGGCACGGTGTGTTCTCGTGGGGGGGTAAGGAATAAACTACAGGGTAAAAATTTCAGTAATTTATAATCGATTTTAAGCAATACTTTATATACAATTAAAAAAAAAAAACATGCATAGTCCAGCGTACAATGTCCAAAAACAGCATCTTCAGAAAATTAAAAAAAAAAAAAAAAAGGAAGAAAACCCAGAACACTGAAGTTTTAATACCATGTACACTTTACTCAGCATGAAAATAGCTGCTGTCAAGACAGTATTTCCACCCCTTCCCTGCCAGAGGGATGAACGTCACCTCTCCCTCCTGACAGCAAAGTGGCTAACAATGTCATAGGATAAGAAATGCTCCCACGTGGCGACGCGCGCTCTACCATTCTGTACAATGATTCAGTCTCTTGCTTTGTGTTTTTTTTGTAACTTTTGTGGTGGGGGGAGGTTTTTATCCCCCACCTTTTATTCTTTGCACCCATTTAAGAAAAAATAAAAAATAAAATAAAGGGTGGTGGGGATAAGAAACCAGCATGATTTTCACTTTTTTGATTGCTTGGATATTTTCAATTTTCTCCATAGTTTTTATTTTAAAAATACACAGTTCCAAAGGTTTTGGAGGGAGAAGTTTTCCATCTGCTTTCATGTCCCGGCAGTTTAACAAAAAAAAAAAAAAAAAATTATAATAAAATAAAGGGAAGGGATTATTTTATAAGGATGGTGAAATTGGGAAAAGAAGAAAAAAAAGACTGTACAAGATGGGAATGGGAGGAAAAGATGGAGAGCGAGAGAAGGGGAAATAACTTGGTGGAAGAGCTTTCTGATGTCTGGGGTTTCCAGAAAAGAAAAAAAAAAAAAAAAAAGTTAAGTAAACCATGACAATTTTTTTTTTTTTTTTTTTACAGCATCTTTAACCTTAACCTCCCTCCCTTATTTTTTTTACAAATGTCCCATGAAGAAAAAAAAAAAAAAATCATCCCAGTTTGGAAAAGACTGATGCAGTTACAAGTGGCGATAGTGAACCCCCACCTTACACCCCACTTTGTTTTAGGCTCTCTTGTAGCTGCAGGAGAACACCCCCCCTCCCACTATAAGACAAGTCCTCAAAAAAGAAGAATGAATAGAATTACACACGTTAGCGTAATAATAATAATAATTAAAAAAAAAAAAAAACAACATTCACCCCCTTCGCTGCCAGACGCAGCTCGGCGCCAATCTGGCAGAGAAGGAGAGGTATCCCCCCCACCTCCCCGTAGAGGAGTGAGGATGGAAGAAGGGTAGTTCCTCGATCGCTTTCCCGGGCCGGTTGCCCCTTTGTCAGGACCAGAAGGTGGAAATGATGACATCTCAAAAAAAACAAAACAAAAAAAACCTAAAATTCCCCAACACACAAATAGGTTCAATTGTGTTGAAACTCAGAGCAGCCACTGACGATGCAAGAGAAAGGTGAAGGCGATGCTCAGCAGCGCTCCGACATCCTCCCCCGCAGGCTTGGAATCTGGCAAATGGGCGGTGGTCTCAGTCCAGACCGAGACCCTGTGTCCCTGATGTGCAGACCAGCAATGAGTAGACGAATTAAAACAAATGTCCATTAAAGAGGGGGTGGCAGGAAATTGGGTGGCGGGTAAAGGGAGGGATAGATATTTATATATTTATAATATATATATAACAGAGCGGAGAGACAGAGGGAGAGAGAAAGTGAACCCTCCCGCCATCCCGTCCTCCAGTTCGCTGCCGTTCTGTGGATGCTACAACCCCTCCACAAACTTTTCCAAGGTGTCCCCTGAAGTATCTCCGACAAGAGACAAGTCATTCGTCAGGGCGCCGCGGTTGGGGGGATTCAGCTGGGGAAGCATGGCGCTCTGTTCGGGGTTCCCCAGGTGACCCTGGTCTAAGGAGGTTCCTATTGAAGCTGCCAGGCCGGGGTGGGGCGAGCCCGTCTGCGGCGAGACGTGGTGAGGAGAAGGCTGCGGCTGTACACGAGGTGAAGGGCTGGAATGTGGAGGCTGCGACTGAGGCCGAGGCGACTGGACGGGGGCAGGTGAGCGCACCTGATTGCTAAGGGAGGTGGCAATCTGCTGGCCGGGGGGAAGGTGAGTATTTGGGGGCTGGCCCGTCAGGAGGTGTTGCTGAGGACTCATGGGATTAGGCTGGCCGGAGGAAGCGATCTGCTTGAGCTGCTGCTGAATCCGCAATGCTTGCTGAAGGCTTGGCGATGTGCCGTCCGCGCCCAATCCCTGCTGTGCCATCTGTGGGATCGGCCCCACGGGGCAGCTCTGAATGGAGAGGTGTTGCATACGCTGCTGCTGCAGAGCTTGCTGGGACTGTGGGTATCCTCCTTGCGGCTGCTGGAACTGCCCGTGAGCCGCCATCCCGCCTGCCATGCCCGCGCCACTCTGCTGTTGTTGCTGCTGCTGCATGATTTGCCGTCGTAACATTTCTCGATACTGTGGGTTATTTGCTAAATTGGGATTGTGACCTGAATTCATGAGGCCGATGCCCTGGCCCTGCGGGCTCATTCCCAGCTGTTGCTGGGGGACGTTGGGCCTCTGCACCCCGACTTGCATGGGATTCATGTTCTGCAGACTGGGCTGAGGATGCATACCGGGCTGCTGCGGTGGCTGTTGCGGCGCCTGCTGCGGCTGCATACCGGGCTGATTGGCCACATATTTCGCAGTTCTTTGCTTAATGAAAGCAGCCATTAACTGAGGGTTCGATTTAAGGATATTGAGCACCTGTTGCTGCTGCTGGGGAGAGCTGGGAGACTTAAGGGTACGTAGAAGGTCTTGCAATGCATTGGGCGATATGTTGCGTGGCTGCTGCGGAACCCCTTGCATTCGAGGCCCTGCCACCACTTGCTGAGCGGCAGCCATTTGCATCACAGCTGGACGTGGGATATTTTGCTGTAACTGAGGCTGCTGAGGCATTGGATTGGTAGCCCACTGTCCTGGCTGCATGCCGGACATGATAGGAGGGGCATTGATCGGGCCAGGGCGTGGCACATTCATGCCCATTTGCTGCAAAGGATTTACCGGTCCAACTGTTGGACTCACCATACCTGGGCGTACACCAGGCATGCCATCAATATTGGTAACGCGGTATAGCTGCTGTTGCTGGGCCTCCAGAGTGATCTGCCGGGCAGCTGCAACTGCGGCGGGAGGTGGCTGTACCGTGGGCTGGGAAGGAGAAACCACGGGTAACGTATTGGATGGCTTTCCCTGTGATGCCACATTGGTAGGCTGAGTCCTGGCCACGTTAGGGAAGCCTGGCGAGGCCATTCCTACAGGAGACTGCTGAGGGGCAGGCTGTGGGGTTTGCGGAGTGCTGGGCTGCTGCGTGGGCGTTCCCGGAGTTGCCGGTGCAGGGGAAGATAGCGGCTGCTGAGGAACTGTCCGTGTGTTCATGGTGGCCATACGCCGCCTCATCAGCTGCGCCTGCTGCAGTCTGTGTTGGATCTGTTGCTGCCGCAGCTTCTGCTTGATGTTGAGACAGAAAGGGACGGGACACTTGTTCTCCTGGCAGTGTTTCGCATGGTAGCAACACAATGCAATAAGCTGTTTGCACACAGGGCACCCTCCATTTGTCTTGCGCTTGCAACCCTTTGTATGCTGAACCACCCTCTTCATCTTCTGACACGAAGGAAGCGAGCAGTTGGCGTTACGACACTGGCAGGCATGCACCAGTGACTGGATGCACCTCTGGATGCTCAGTCGCCGCGATTCCTGAGGGCTCTTGGATTGGGCTTCTCCTTGACTATTGCCCTCGTCATCCAGACCCAGACCCCATTTGACCATCTTGTGCTCATGATTCTTCGTGTTGTAGCAGTTCACACATAGATCATAATCCTGCAAAGGAATGAAAGAGTTATCCCACCATAATAGACAATGTAAGTGCACCTCACATACAGTGCTCACGCTCACCTCGCATACAGTACAGTGCCAGCGCGTCTCCACGTGGTGCTTGCACTCGTTGCAGGTGTACACAAATCTGTCTTGCCCCTGTGTGTGCAGCTCCACCAGCATGCACAGTGTGGACCACTTGGAGCGACGCAACGAGGAGAACTCCCAGTGCTTGTCCCGGGCCAGAGTCAGAAATGCATCCCGTCCATCCATCAAGTCGCAGCTCAGAAGGGGATCTGGATCCACGATGGGTGGGAGGGAGTTGATTACTGGACCCGCGTAGAAGTGGATCACAAAAAACACCTACAAAAAGAAGAAGTCTGTAAGATATGGACGAACTTACAGGAAAAACTTAAAACTAATGAGGCTGAACCAAAAAAAAACAAAAAAAAAAAAAAAAAGAGGAAAAACAGAATTTCTTCAAAAAGTGTGCAGAGCCTCCATCATATGTCTAACCAGATATATTGGGCAAACAGTCTGTCACCCTGCAGGTATCATGTGTCACAAATTAGGATGCGTGCATGATACCTGCCGGACATCAGTCAGCTGGCAAGTCAACAGTCTCACCCAGCGAGCGGCAGTAAAATTGCAGACTCTTAAACTTTCTAGAATCAAGGTCCTTCACGTCATTAATCGTTCCGTACCTCTTTATGCTTTTCCATGGTGGCATAAAGTTTCTGGCTCAGATCATTGCACACGTTGGGCATGGTGGTTTTCTTCTTGTTAGATCGGCTCATACTGCTTTTATTCTTGTTGGTCTTTTTGTTGTTTTTCTTCTTGGCATTCTTGCTGTCACCCTGGCAGCCCTAAAGAGTTGAAAAAAAAAAAAAAAATCGCCTGTTAAAATTTTTACAGATTACAGTCATAAAAATCCCATGGTCTCCAGCAGACATCCACCACCGAAATGTAAACTTGTCACAGGACCTCTAGCTCTGGAGTCTCACAGGCCGCCGTGCTCTCCTCCTTCTTCCGCTCTTCCTCCTCTTGCTCTAGTTCTTTAATGCTTTCTTCTAGCACGTTAGGCCAAAAGTCCCCTTCGAAATACGGAAGCTCCTTGGCACTGGTAAGACGATCCTCGGTGGCTTGCTTGAATATGTCCTGTGTGGAAAAATACAGGGAGAGATGTCGAGAATTAGGCTATGTAAAAAAAGATTTTGGGTTCCTACTGTAAAATCTCTCTCAGAGCGTTCATTGGGGGGACACGGGAAACCATGGGTGCTGTGTCCCCCAACGAAGAGATAGAGAAAAGCGATTTTCCAGTGAAAAAAACAAAAACATTTTGGGTATGTTCACCTATTATCAGGCTGAAGGGTCTGGCTGCTCTAACTGAAGTTCTGGAAATCTAGGATTATTATTTATTAATGCATAGGATTTCCCCAAATGAAAAGGTTACGTGTTGGAAAACCCTTCTAAAATCCCACACCAAATGTTCTGCGTACCTTATAGTCATGTATGATACGTTCTGCAAAAGCTTTATCCAGCATTTTCTTGTACCACTCCTGTAAACGTTTAGGTTTGGGGATTTTCTGGTCCGGCGGGTGACAATGAAAGATATAATCATCTCCTTCGCTAGGAGGACAGGCCCAGATATGTCCTGTGACGTAGCTGAAGAAACAAACAGAGGGAAAATATATATAGACTAGAAGGAACATAGAAAGTAACTTATGCCATTCTAAAGATTAAAGGGGTATTCCTTAATTCCTAGTAAGATATGCCTTCACTTTGAGACCAGTGGGGGGGTCCAAGGGGGTCTGATCCTTTCAGAATCAAAGTAAAAGTAGATCCCACTTTATAAAAAAATGGAAATTCTCTTTTAATTGATGGATTTTTCATAAGAAAAAAACTACACCAATTAGCCAAATCAGGGAGGATCTGCCCTTTCATACAAGGCCTACTTATTTTATTAAGTACAAACCACTCTTTCAATTTACCCCGTGGTGGCAACTGAAAGACAGACTTCCCTGCCGGAGATCATTTGGAGTCTGGGCAGCAAGGAAGCCATGTTATTTCCCCATTAATGATTTGCGATGCAAAGGAATAAAGATTAAAAAAAAAAAAAATTAAAAAAAATTCTACTTACCCAAGTTTCTTCACGTATTCCAGATAGCCGATGAGTATCTCATGGTAAACCGCTGTTCGAAGACTACGTGGTCGGAAGAAGTGAATACTGTCCAGGTATGAGATGTAGACACGTCTGTAGATAAATCACAAAAAAAAAAAAAAAATATGTAAAGAAAGGAAAACAGGGAAGTCGTGCCCATAGAAAAGCGCTGCAAATCCATATTCAATGCATAGTACCGGCTCACGGAGTGACAAGACCCAGATGGTCGGAGGAGTTCTGCTTACCTGGTGTTAGGAAGAGGACAATCGGATCCATATTCTTGCACGTGCATGCCAAAGAAGCATACATCCACTCCGTCTATCTCCTCAAAGGCAAAAAGTGCCTTTGTGCGGTATGGGAAGGAATCCGGCATCTCGCCTGTATCAACAAACCTTAAAAAGGGAAGAGATAAAGAATGGATCAGTGACAAAGACAAGAAAACTAATAATATAATGTAAAATCATCTTCAGGCCCATGTCCTTCTGGCTCCTATTCACAATAATGTGATGCTGAGTTATGTACCTGGACTTCATGCCGGGCTTAACTTCCACTATCTTATCAGAACTGGCCACCACCCGGACAGACACCTCCCCAGATTCAGGATGGTTCTGCCTCCGAAGGAATTTATTTACACGGTCCTCTAGATGACATCCTAGCCGAGTTGTCTGGAGTCCTGAAGGGGGAGAAAAAAAAAAAAAAAATAACATTCCAGTGGTTTTCAGTAATGCATTACTTTGAAGTAAGAGCCATTTTGGATTCATTGTTCACTTTAAAAAGGGACAAAAATCTGAAGTCACTTACTCTTTGCACAAAACTTGTTCTCCTTCCGCGTCCTTCCGGTTTTCTTCAAACAGTTATCACAGACAAATCTGTAAAGGCAAAAGATTGAGATTAAGAGCGAAACGATCAAATCATTAAATGTCCTAACAAAATGGCATAATGATAAGACCACGGACTGAGGGTGATCCTGGGTGCTCAAGCAAACCTTGGCGTCCGAGGACGATTAGGCAGACCCAGACGCTGGAACAGAAAAACATCCTACGTATCAATATATTCAGATGTGAACTTACCCAGACGGCCAGATGATGTCGAAGTGCAGCACACAAATCTGATGCATCTTCCTCCCACATTCTTTACAATCTACAAACCTGGGGACGAGAGAGCAAAAGATTATAAAAGCTGCAAAGAAGCGCAGGAACGTCGGCGGATTTCAGCAGTGATACTCACGGCTCTGGATCCAGCATGTCATTCTTCTTTTTCTCAAACTGTTCTTTGGAGATTGTCCTAAAGAAAAAAAATAATGACTGATCAGCCCGTTACCTATGTGCATCTAATCAGACCTCTTACAAAAAAGCTCTAAGCACTTTGCATACATCATCATCATATCCAGCATACTTTTATTAATAAACCTGCTTGAACTCATCTTAAGGTTGCATTCAGATTTCCGTGCAAATCGGTCCAATTTCAGATCTCAATGCACAGACTGGCTAAGGCTTTCATGACTCGAGTCTGACAGCTTCATAGAAATATATGATATGCTGGGGTTGGGAGACCCACTGCCAGTCCGTGCATTGCGATCTGATCTTGGACCCATTGTTACGGATGTCTGAACGTGGCCTAAGACACAGAGCAAGAAGTGAAATAACTTACGTTTGAGGCTGGGACGGATCATCTCCTAGAGTAACGTTGTCCCCCTGAATCTCAGTGAAACACTTTTCACAGAAGTGATACCTAAAATGGGAAACCATTAAATGTTTATTAGGATCAAAATATTACGGGAACCAACACTGCATTATATTAGTAAGAACTTTAGTAAAACTAGTTGGCGCTTACTGGGACTTAAGGACCCCATAGACATAAGCTAAAACTTGGCCAAACATGCAAATGTCAGCTGACCATCTAATGTGCATGGGGACATATTGACTCTCCCTCCCAGAAATATTGGACCTCGATCTCTCGCCACTTTAGTTCTGCATGCAGAAATGCCGATGCCAAATGAGACTGGCAGTGGTTTACTACGAGCGGCCGACCTCAGTGTTCATGTGTGGAGGAGTCAGGAGAGATATCTGACAGATGAAAGAGCGTCCGGCCCAAAGTTATCGAAGGTGTATGACCAGCGGGAAATGTTAACCTATCCTTAGGATAGTTCATCAATATCAAATGGACATCTGGAGATGGAGGTTACCTGTTCTGATAGCTGAAGTAGGCGACATCGCGAGGGATCGTACATAGCTGCTTGCCGTAACAGCACAACGTCTGAGGTGAAAACTCAAACTGGGGGAGCAAAGAAGAAGAAATATTTAGGACACAAGGTTCCTCCTCGAGTCAACTAAAGCAGAAAGCCTTACTCCGCGTCTTACCTTCCGGCCGCAGCAGTAGCCCAGTGACTGCATAACGGGGTCAATCTCCTGCTCAAACACCTCGGCGAGCTTGGTGCAGTATTTGTAAACCCGGGAAGTCTTGCGGTTATACAGCCAGGCATTATTAAACATGAGCCACACGTCGTCCACGTACTGCCACGGTTCTTGGTACTGCCCCGTGTCGAGCTTCCGCTTTATGGTTGATAAGTCCATGGGATTCTTCACAATATCGAAGTAATCCTAAAATAGAAAGATTGGGGCGTTAGTTGTTTCTTTCAAATCCCCCTCTGAAGCTGAATGGCCTCAAAGTGATCATCGCAACCTCAATATACCAGGAGGACAGGACTATGTCCATCGCCGATACTTCCTAGCATCAGGATTGATCTAACTGATACTGTTAAAGGGGTTAAAGTGGACCCCAAACATGTCCTGTAATGTAAAATAAACTGACAGTGCCCACCCTTTTACCTCTGCTGCTTCGATCTAAGTGTTTTGGCTGCAGCAGTGACTGCTCACAACACCGCTGCAGCCGATCATTGAGTTCAGCGGCGTTGTTATTTGACATTACAGGAAACATCTTTAAAAGCATGTCGTACTCACCGGTATGCCCAGCAACTGTGGATCAACCGGTTGTCGGAAAGGCAAGGACTCGGGATCTTGCCGATATAGTGCTTCCAGGGTCGGCATCAGGGCTTGGCGGAGCTCCTCTGGCTTAAATACTGAAACAGAAATGACACATTTGAGATTGGAACTGCACTAAAAAGAAAAAAAAAACAAAACTACTCATCACACTTACTCTTTTTCCGAGGCTGAGAAGGCGATGTGGACGGAGGGGTAGTGTTATTACTTGCATTTTCCTCCTCTTCCTTCGGATCAACTTTTACTTCTGGCTTCTTTTCCTCAACTTCCATGGGTTCAGTTTTGGTCTCCGTTCCTTCCGCTGGGGCTTCCTTTACCTGAGCAGGGACCTCTTCTTCCATCTATTAAGTATACGGTTGTAAATTAGGGATGCAAATTATTTTTAGATCCCCCACCATCAGCTTCTTTAGTTAGAAACGCCTTACTATACCTACGATTATGAGTCAGCTAATATATCTGTCGCTCTTCAAGTTTTTTTATGCCCATGCTACTACTTTAATGAAGTCCTAAAAGTATTTTTGCTTTTAATTCGCTTTGCTGGATTGAAAAAAAACCTCTTTTCACAACTATAAACCCTCTTAGCCTCTTATGTTCATGTTGATGTCCAGCTGTTGGGAAAACTACAGCTCCCAGCATGCCCTGTTAGCCACAAGATGAAGCCATCTTACAGCACGTATGAGGAATGATGCATCAAAATCCCTAGTCCTAGACGCCATCACTAGAAGCTTTACAGACTGGTCAAACCTGCCACCCACCATAGAAAACATACCCCGGGCAATCCTCTTGCAGGAAATTACCTCGATTTTAGGCTCCACTGGGATCTCACAAGGCTCCGGCTCTTCCACTTTCACTTCTTGCTTCACATCAATCACTGGATGATCAGGGGCTGACTGGTTGTCGGTGCTGGCCACCGATGCAGGAGTAGGCACACGGTTATCAACACTTGCAGCTGCCTGGGAAAGCTGAAAAAAAAAGAATCCAACCATTAGTCGACGGTCATATCCATAGAGGACATGGAAGTATTAGCCGCGTAAAGCATATTGGCGCCTTATACTTACAGGAGTGCCGGGGGCTGCTGCGTGCACAGATGCCGGCTGCAGCTGAGATGGCTGTGGGGTGGGCACAGACTGACTGGGCACGGGAGTAGGAGGCTGTGGAGTGAGCTGGGCCTGGGCGGCTGCCTGCACCGTCGGGGTGCTCTGTGTCTGCATGGCATTAGGGACAGAGCCAGGCGTGGGAGCTGGGGTCTGTCCAGCCGGTGGCAGCGGAGTGGATGGCTGGGCTGGTGCTGCTGGTTGTGGTGGAGTCATGCCAGATGGTGTTGGGTGCTGAACAGGAGGCATAGCAGCGACGGCAGCAGCATTGACTGAAGGAGGGGTTTGATGGAGGGGAGACTGGGAAAGTGCTGGCCTTGGAAGCTGACTGGTTTGAGGGCCCAGCATGTTCATGGAGTTACTGATTGGTAAAGATGCGGTGGGCGCTTGTCCCTGCTGGAAAAAGTAAAAAAAACAAACAAAAAAACCCCCCATTATTTCTGTATCTATATACAGCAGGGCTCTTCCACATGATGCAGAGAAGGCCGCTTACCTGCGACACCGCAGCCGCTGCGCCCGTTTGCCCTAGTGTCACGCCTAAGCTGCCATTATTGGTCTGAAACTGCCCTTGTTGCAAGAACTGATTCTGAGTCTGTGCAGGACCCATTAGATTATTGCTGTGTGCACCCATCATGGTCTGGGGTTGGGACATGCGAGATGGAGACATTGCCATCTATAGGAAGAAATAACCATTAATCATATAGAAGAAAAAAAAATGTAAAAAATGCTAAAAACAAGGCACTGGGCGCTCCTGTGTACACGTTACTTACAGCTGGCACCGATCCCATGTTGTTCATTTGAGTGGGGTGGTTGAGCGGAGATGCTGCCCGAGGTCCCATAGGAGCGGAAGGAATCTGGACATTTCCAATGGGCATGTTATTAAACTGATTAATTCCTGAAAAGAAAAAGACAAATTGTAAATTTCAGGGCCTTACCTGCGAAATGTCACCGATGGGGAAATACATCTAAAGCTATGTACACGCAGAGGTTGTCGAGGAATTTTTTTGGGGAGAGGAAACTCTCCAAAATCCTTGTCCAAAACGCAAAACTCCTCAAACATTTGGGAGATTCCGTTCAATTTCTGCTCCAAAAACTCAGTGTGCACATACTCCAAGATGGAAAAATCCACAGTCTTACAGATGATTAGGTCTTGTTACCTGAAGGCAGCTGCATCCTACTCATAGAAACTGTAGACATTGGGAGAGGACCATCTATAAAAATAAATAAATAAAAGATTAACAATCCATTTAAAGGTTTTGGATATGACTGGTTCAATACAAGCTTTGCAGCTCCATAGACACGTACTGGCAGGCCGGACAGGCTGAGGTTGGCCGAGAGCAGCGGCCGCCTGTGGAAGAGTTGGCGCCTGGGTGCCCGGTGTCTGCAGAGATGCCTGGTTCACCACGAGGCCTTGTTTTTGCAGACGCGACCTTCGCTTCTCTTCCAGTTCCTTTTGGATTTTGTAGATTTTTTCAGCGAGTAAATGGTAATATTCATCCTGGATGGAAGACCAAAAAAAATTCTTAGGAAAGCCGATACGGTCACATCAGATTCCTCAACTACTGCGCCATCTATGCCAACCTGTGTAAGAAACAAGCCTTTAGTCTCCATAGGAAAAAGACTACACACTACAAGCTGCCATGTAAATGCGGATATGGGCTGCTTGTTAGCGACCATCCCATAGATGTGGCAGATATACCACTATGTAGTAGCAGGAACCCCCTAGAGCAAAGGAGATATGCACACTGGCATTTTCTGTGGGTGTTTTAATTAATTTTGCATTAATGCATTAACTCAGTGTAGCAATGCGGAAGTGACTTCATGATTGTCGGGGGTGCAAAGATCCCACCCAATTCTAGCAATATCATCACAGGATGCTTGTAGTGATTTATCCATGCATACCCTGCTGTTGGCCGACTCGTACATGTCACCCTCCACTTTCCGGGCGTAAGCCACCAGGTTTTCCATCCGCCGATCTTTCAGAGCCGCAGGGTCAGGAGTGGGGAAGATTGCTTGGACTCTGCAACAGAATAAAAAAAATTTTTTTAAAAATAGCCATAAATATTTTGGTGATCCATTATCGATGCCCAGCATAAAGCGTCACCGGCTTTACGTACAATTTGTGGACTAGATGGTTTCGGAGATCCTGGGTCACATGCTCATGCCAGGCTTTCCTAACCCCTGTCGAAGAAGGTGGTGCCGCTGTCGGCATGGTACCCATGTTGCCAACAGAGCTGGGATTGTTACCATCGCCCAACAAGGAGCTGCACGAGAAAATGTGCCAATTAATCCAAAAGGAACGTATGTCGCCTTATACGTTGCTACAGCCGTCCCTCGCCGCCCGTAGGATTTTCCCATAAATTGATGGATCCACTTACTTTGTGTTCGCCAGGGCGGCAGGAAGAGACGCTTCATTCATCAGGCTGGTTTGTTGCTCCGTTGAGATGCCTCCGGCGGAGGGGTTTATCGGATTAGCAGCTGGAGGAATAAGCAAAAACGAGCGATTACAGGACAGCATCGGCTTAGGGTTATCCTAGAAGAAAGTTGCAGCCGGTCGTCTGCTTATCACATTAGTGATCGCTACTTACTCAGTGCACTCAGGCCACGAATCTGATGAACTTGAGACTGCTGCTGCCCAGGGCCCTGAGACTGGTTAACGTAAGGAAGACCCAGCGCAGCGTACGCCCTTTGCATAGAGCTGGGGTCGATAGGATTGGGGCTACTGAGGGCAGGAGCAGTCTGCTGGGTTCCTCCACCTGTCCCGATGGGATTCTGCACTCCGCTGGAAGGAGACACGAGGAGAGCTGAAAAGGAGAGGAACATGAGAGTCTGTGCTTTCCAGGGTGACAAGATCATATATACAAAGACCAAAGAGCCAGAGTAATCCCAATGCTCAGAGGTTTTCTGCCTGTCACTGAAATCCTGTGATGATGATGAGACTGCTGGAAAGTCCTATATAGGTCACTTTCTGATGACACAGTCCCTTCCAGATACCCATACACCTTAGATAGCTGAATGTACACATGGAAATCTAATCTGTCACCCCTCGCCACTCCTTCCCGAACATCTCACGACACCCTCATATACATCAGATGTCGGACCCCCTGTGTTCATCTTATAACATTAGTACGACCATCATTAAACATTTTTTTTTCCCCATGGCGGAGATGCGACTACTCACGCTGCTGGTTCCTTTTGTCGCTGGCATTCTTCAGAGGGAGACAGACCGGACAGTCGTGCCGCGTGCAGTTCTTCCAGTGAGAAATGATCTGCCTTGAGGAAGCGCAATGGGCAACTACGGGCAGAAAACAAAAATTAGTTAAAAAAAAAAAGCAAAAACAAGTCAGCATCAACTCCTAAGAGTGTCGGTGACCCCGGGATGAAGCGCTTACCCTGGCAGGCTTTCCCGGCCTGACAGTGAGTCATGTGATTCAGCACGTTCTTCATGGTCCGGCAATGGGGCAGGGCGCAGTCCCGCATCTCGCCGTTGCTTTGCTCGCGCCGCTGACATTTGTGAGCGTGCAGCAGGAGCACCAGTTGCTGCTGGATGAGTTTGCGTTTCTCCGGGTCAGCGGTGGGACCGGTTCCCATAGACGGCGCAGCGCCAATGCCAACTTGTTGAACTTGCGCTTGCAAAGGAGACTGAAAAAAAAAAAAAAAAAAAAATCAGACTCATGCTGCTGATGTTCGTTTCGACGTGATGTGCGCGACGCTGTGAACACTTACCATGTTGGGAACGTTGGCCACAGGCGAGCTTTTCATATCAGAAGAGAATGGAGGGAGGCTGTTTGCCATGGTGGGCTTGTTGGCAAGCTGAGGATTAACCCCCTGGGCACGAATTTGTTGTGCCTGTGATTGGTTGAACATTTGTCCAAAAGGGCCGTTGTTGCCTTGAAGTCCCATCTATGGGAGAAAAAAAAAAGGCAAAGTGTAAAGCAATCGGCATATCAACGCCAGCGTTTCTTTCACAATTGGCCTACATCTCCCAGCTGTGTGACTGTTCAATACGTGCCGCCATATTCCAAAAAAAAAAAAATAATCATAAAACACTGTATATGCCCAGACACATCATTCATGGTCTGAGCCCTGCAGAAACCTGGGTGCTGGCTACCCTGGCACCTCTTCTGATTAGTAGGTCCGGTGTGATGCCCGGAAGATGTCTTGTCAGGCTTACTAATCAGAGGAGGCACTAAGGATGCTGGCGGGTAGGAGAAGGTAAGAAGGGCTCTGGTCCGGTGGCCTGGACTACCGATGTGGCCGCTAGACCAGGAGCCTGCAAATCAATTTGTTCAGTTCTCCAACTTGTGAAGGACAAAACAACTCGAAGTTGGAAAGCGCCAAACCCTATCCTGCTAGCACTTATAAAGGACACGTAACATGCCAGCACTTAAAGGGGTGTTCCTAAATGATAGCACTCACAATAGAAGTGAATGGAGTCCACAGCAACCGGACCTTTATGGCCTGTTCCATGTCTGAGATGGGAGTATGCCCATTAATAGAGGGCTATAAACTAGCATATTCTTTGATTAATTCCTAAACCAGTTTTAACTGGCATCTAACTTTTGGGATTTCTTTTTTTGTACACCGATATACAGCCTTTAATATGGCACGTTGGCACCCAGGTTGGTGACGTGGGCTCCGGACAGCTGCAGTATTACCACTTGCAGTGATCACGTGCCAGAAGAACCGCAGCCACGTAAGAGGGCATCAGAGGTAGACACAATACGCTAAATACTGGAGGTGCGGACGTCATCCGCTTGACAGCTCATATTGCAGGAGAAAGGAAACACACAAGTAACCACTTCAAAGCAAAACTGGTAACCGGGCTGTAAAAACCACAATACACAAGGCAAAGCCGAGAAGCCAAAAGTCTGAGCTCTAATGAGGGAACCTGAAAAATGTTTCTCCCCAGAAACAGCGCCACTCCTGGGCAGTGTCGGGTTTTGGAAACACTATTCCCTTAGGCAGACGTTATAAGCCAGCCTTCACTCCCATTCATCTTATCAAAAACAAATCCGGTCAGTCCTTGTATTACACTCAAGTCTGTGATTTGCATGGCTGCCTGCAATATTACAATTCACCTCTAGTGGCCGCTGCAGGAGAAATGAGCCTCTCTTGCACAGTCAGCTGTTCTTTGCTGGGGATCATAGTAGATCTCACATTAAAAGGGGTTTTCTAGGATGGGACAGTTCCTTTAATGAAGTGTTTTCAAACCTCTAGCTGCTGCAAAACAATAACTCTCAGCATGCTCTGCTAACAATAACTCAGCATGCTCTGCTGACAGCAGTGATTTTGCAATGGCTGGAAAAGCACAACACAGCTTTATTATGAATGAAACAGAGCGAGTGTATGCGTACAAAATACAGAAGTGGCACTGTAGGCCAGGACCTACCTTTGCCATGGGTCCCGGCTGGGTGGTGGTCATTCCTGTGTGAGCCGGCATAGTCGCCGTCCCCTGTGTTAAGGTTTCGGCGAGCACGCTCCCAGGATTGGCTTGCATGGTGGGCGAGTTGTACTGTAAGCCTGCTGCTCGACCTCGGCTTCCAGGCCCCAAAGAGCCATTCAGTACCTGTCCCTGTGACGGCTGGGCTTGGCTCATTAGTGTGTGCCCAGAGTTGTTATTCATCAGGGCTTGATGCCCTTGGCCAAAGTTGGAGTTCATGCAGATACCCACAGACGCCTGTTGAGCACCAGGACTGCCCGCCACCATGCCAACTTGCTTCTGAGATTGCGAGGTGGGAGCAGAAGGACCAGGTGTACCAGCTGTGGGCTTGTTTAATCCAGATGGAGGAGTCACTGACAGTCCTTGGCTCAAAGGACTCTTGTTAAGGCCCCCCAGATTGCCGAGGCCTGGGCTGTTTTGCTGGCCCATAGTTTGTTGTACGGGGCTGCCAGAACCCCCTCTTCCCATGCCGGCGCCCAATGCTGGATTCCCTCCACGGAGAAGGTCGGAGAGGGGCTTGTTCTGGGAAGCAGCATCCTGACCTAGTCCACCGCCGGCGTTCAAGAGGCTGAGATCTCCATTAGGGATAAGCTCGTCTGGGAGGTCGTTCTCCAAGTCGAAGAAAGAAAAATCTGGGAAGACAGAAAAGACATTGCATCAGGAACGATGGGATGTCACATCCAAGACACCAAAATATACACTGTCCCGAGCACCACCTTCTACACAAATGGTTAATCCCACCGCTAGCACGAGACCAATATTGTGGACCAGTATGAAAGTGAAATCCTATATCAGGGCTGCCATTAATCAGACCTCCCTCTGGGGTCACAGGTGAGATAGAGGGAAACACACAACATTTATGGATCATTCATTGGCAGCGGTTTTTGGGGGTGATGGATTGTCCCCTATAGTGTTCGTTGACATTTGTTTTTTCCCTCCAAATTCAACAAATTGGCGCCCGCGGTTCATAAACTTTGCGCAAAATAAAAAATGCCTTCTAACTTGTTTTGTGACTTCTTAGCAATAAAAGTCGCACGTTCCTGAAATAAAATTTTGCTAAATTTGAGCCAAATTATCTAGAAAACATGCCCACATTGACAAAATAAACACTAGTTTAAAAAAAAAAGAAAAAGAAAAAAAACAACAACTAAATTCAGACAGAAAAACACCAAATACCAGACCCAAAAAAACAGAAAATGTAAAAATGAATCAGGCACTAAGGCTTTGTTCACACAGGGTTTGGCTTTTTTTGAGGTGGTAAAAGCAGAACAAGATTTCTGGTAGAAACAGTTTCAGGAAAGGCTTCTTTTACACATACAGTGGTTTTTGCGGCCGGTTATTGCGGGTCTTTTTTGCAGGCTGTATTGCTGCAATTTTCAAGGTCTGCCGCAATAACGGACCGTAAAAAACTTGTGGATCACCGTTTTCCAGGTTCCCAATACTATGGCAAAAGTATTGGGAAAAAAAGAACGGAGGTCCGCAAAACTGGAAGTTACAGCGAATCGCAAAAACAACCTTCTGTTGTTTTTGTGGCCCCATTGATTTACAATGTGGCCGTGTCCGTAAGCCGTGAAAAATATCAAGCAGGCTCGATATTTTTTTCACAGCCGTAAATACTGCCCTCACGGCCATACGGCGCGCCGTGGGATTATTACGGCCCGTTTTTGCGGCCCCAGAGAAATCTATTGGGGCCACAAAATCACGGCAAATGTAAAAGAAGCCTTATACGGGAATTCTTAATTCTTGAAGTGATTTTGAATGGTTTTTGAAGCTTCTTTTACGACCGTCCGATAGGACAGTTCCTCGTTTGGAGCCTTCCCAGTCAGGAGACGCTTCATAGTAGGGACGTGCATTTTCTTTTTTCCCCACCAGAAATGGATGGAAAAAAAAGCTCAAAAGTTTGAATGTTTGACCAGGAAGGTGGCTTTACTATAGAAATGACTAGGAAGAGTCATTAAAGCTTTTTTTTGTGTGTGTAAAGTGAAGCTGCCCAGGGAAAAAAGAAAAAAACCTGTATCCACATGGCATAAAACAGCTCTGTTCACTTTTCATTCCAGGGAACGGTAGTCGGACCCCCAGTGATTGAGTAGTGATGGCAAAACCTGCTTGACGAGCTCGACGCTTACGTCTTCCTTTCCCAATGTCCTATAGCGATTGTTTGTTTTCTGAAGCCACCGTGGACAAAAAGTGCATAAAAAAAAACTGCACATTCGTGAATCATCCAAGAGGAACAAGGAGCCGGCAGGCGGGGAGAGACGGTGCAGCAATGACAAGCGCTCGGTCGTACGGCCGGCCGGGCAGCCGCTCAGAGGAAGTGGCAGCGTGCCAGCACGAGGTTCGGCATTGCATGGAACATTTCCATCACAGGTGGATGGGGGGGATAGACCGTGAACACACGTGACATCCAGGTAAGGCCCCGGCCAATACAAACCATCTAAGGTTTAGCATGCTGGATCTCGAGACCCTCACTGATAGCTTATAGCGTTATTTCCACCTAGGCAGATGGGAATAAGCCTTTATGCTACTCGTCTCCAGTGTATGAACCCATAGACTTTTGATTCACTGCACTGTGGTTTGAGCGATCACTTTGGGGGTCTCATAGCCTAAGCCCCCAATCTATGAGGTGTTCAGGGGGGTTTCTGCAAGTTTAGTTCCAGTTATTTCCACCTCCCTATTCGGACCTCGGGATCGCAGCAGGTTGGATCTGACTTCTGGCAGCCGAGCGCCTCCATAATCCTCGGTGGTTACTAATGTCGGGGCCGTGTACATTCAGAACGAGTCGCCCTCAATGTGATCTCCATCATAATATCAGACTGCAAGTTCCACATCCCTAATCCCAAATCAAACCCAGAGATTAAGAACCACAAAAGCGAGTGAGGATTAAAGAACCGCAAGTGTATGGGTAGGACGTCGCTTCCAACATCCAGACATATCCACAATACACGCGAAAGCTGTCATTACCAGAGCGGGTCGCTGCAGCACATCGGTACCACAAACGACGGCGGCATCACCTGGCTGCTGCAGAACCTCGTGCACAATCTAACACTGCAGCACGAGGGCATTTAATGATGTGTGTACCCATATATAAGTATTGCTCCCAACATCCCCATACACATGAACGTGTCCCTAACGGATAGAGTCAGCCACGAATCATCTCCTTCCATAAGCAGACGCCTCGCTCACTTGTGTTTGGCCGCTGTCTGTTGGGTCTAAGACACCTTTAACAATTAAAGGGTTGTTCCCAATATTGCTGACATTGACATGGCTGTGCCACTGGTCCGCTGTCTCCCAGACTGCCGGCAGATTTACCTCTTTCTTTAGCATCAGAGGAGCCCAACGATCCATCAAGCTTTGGACCAGCGCTTACAAGCTTGATTAGCAAAGAGCCTAAAAGTGTCCGCACCTTGTTGTGGAGACCGACTACTGATAAACTACAGAGGTTGCCTTTCTGCCTACCGGTGCTAGTGTGAACGGTAAAAATCTCAGCACAGCGCTCCAGAATATGTTGGCTCTATAGTACGGGCATCTGCAGGTCTCTAGATACTAATTCCTTCCTTGGATCACACCTTCATGACCGGCGCACCTTAAAAAAGGACTATTCCTATAGCTCGGAGCCGACCCCAAACACTGGATTACACACAAGGTCTTGACTTTCCCATCATTCTCGGCCTGCATCCAATCACAAGCCATGGGGGGGTGTGGAGGGCACGAGTTTGGAAAAGTTTCCAAAAATTACAACTTCTTGCAAAACAAGGTCCAGGACTCATGAAGTCCATGTATTAAAACAGTCAAGTATTTCCCGATAATCCTTAGAAAGGAGGGCAGAAAAAAAAAATTTACAAGTTACCACAAAGGCTCGGGGTGTAGTATATCTCCTGACTTCCTGAGCTGCCATTAAATCATCGGTTCTTGAAGGAACCAGACGTGATGACCTCAGGAAACTTCCAGAGGTGAATTAGGGATAAGGCACGATCATCGTATGTGAGCCCCGCTCCCCGTATAGTCCTTGGCAGCAAAAACAGCTCGGATGTTCTGTGCAGAAAAATGCAATAATGGCAAACTTTACTGGAGACGACAAAAAAGCTTAAAAAAAAACCCTCGAGAGCGAGCGGTGTCCTAAACCATCAAAACGGCAAATGAAATACTAGAGATCCGACTTATTACCCCCTCGTAATGGTCAGCCCCCCGACATCCAGACATTAGATAGAAACATGTGCAGTCCTGTAGTACAAAACTCCTGCACCAAGGCGGAGGAGCCAGGGCAGGATGGAACAAATGCCAGGAAGAAGAACGTTCACGGCCGCAACGCCATCAACTACTATAAAGCTGTGAGCTGATCGCTCACAAATGGGGAAGAAAAAAAAAAATACCAAGTGTAATGAAAAGGTTAAAAAAAATGCAAATCTGCCATTTTTTTACATTTTATTTTTAAAGAGTTTTCACTGTGTGATAAAACTGGCTCAGAAACATGACTGCCCACGTCGGTGAGATTACAGCGATATAAAGCATGCAAAAATGTTTCTACTTAAATTAAAAAAAAAAAAAAAAAAAAAAGGGGGAAAAAAATTTCCCTATGTGTCACCATTATCCGAGACAAGTACCAATTTTATTTTTCAGTCTCTTGAGCTGAGCGAGAGCTTGTTTTTCTGTGCGGTGACGTCTTTATTGATATCAATTTTGTGCATTGTATTATTATTATTTTTTTTTTTTTTAGAGGTGATGTAATCCCCCCCAAAAAATGCAATTCTGGAGTTTTGACTTTTTTTCCTTCTGGTTTTTACCGATCAGGTTAATTAATTCCATATTTTAATAGCTCGAAATTTTACAAACACAGCAAATACCGTAAGTGTTTTTTCCCCCCCTTTTCAACAGGGGATAAATGGGCTAATCAGAATTTTTCAAAATTATTAAAAGAAAAAGTACTAGAAAAACTTTTTTCTATATCTTTTACATGATCTATTAGCCCCTTAGGGGACTAGAGGTACCATACCAGAGTATTACAGAATATGGTGAAAATCTCGGTCCACCTGCAGCTGAACTTCATAGGAGGACCGAAATGACAGACGGGAACCCATCGGTCCCCAGGATCGCATCGCATGGGGCCAATAGGAGCCAGTGCGCGTTCCATTTAAATGTTATACACAGATGCCATAGAATATTGGCCCGTAGCTGCAGCATATAGAGGGAGCTCCACAGACCCCATTAAAGTCAACGTGATGTGCCTGGAATTGCTGTTAACTCTTTGCGTACCGCTAAAAAAAAGCAGCCATGACCATAAGACTGTTGCTGGCAGGACGGACTGACCATCCAGTAGGTGAACCAGCACCAGAATAATTTTCTTAGCTCTCTACATTGTGCTGTTCCTCCGTCATTACGCCTAGAAATGCATTAACAGCTGGGTGTTACCAATTCGGGGTGTATCTATAGCGGCGGATACTCCACAGCCCACCGGCACTGGGCAGGGGGTACTGCGCCCACATTTATGATCACAGACCAAGCCAGGAAGATGAAAAAGGAAAGCGTGAAGCTGCCGATGACACCCCGCACTTGGCAGAATCTTCCCCCGTAAGGTAAATGTATTTACAGGCATTAGTAGACACAGGTTCATGCCAGGCGCACACAGCTATTGATGCCAAGGCCTAAGGGTATATAGCTGTACAACCAGACAGCGCTTTTTTAAAAGGCTCCAATCTGCAGCGGTCTACAACCATCCTATACGATGCCCACGGCGGCCATCTGGCCAGGGGGTTCATGGGGCAATGGGACTTAACGCTCAATCCCTGTATGAGTATTGCGATTTTTTTTAATGCTCCATTCTGAGCCTTTTGCAAAAATAAATAAATAAATGTGCCCCTCTACATGTCTAACTTTTACTAAAATGGAGGAAAAAAAAAAAAAAAAAAGATTGTGCAATGGTTGCTAAGAGCGGCACAGACAAGTTTGAGCTGTTGCTTAGCAACAGGTGACACTACACATGTTGGCACGTACCCCGAGATCCTGGAACAAGACTGCAGCTATAGGGGCATGCTGGGAGTTGTAGTATTGCAACAGCTGAAGAGATGCAAGATGCAGGAAAAAAAAAAAAAAACATTTAGGAGTGTACCCTCTCTAACGGGGATTATGTCCTTTTGCCGCACGGATCAAGAATCCGTCAGCTCAGCTCAGGGATGAATCTGATCATGCAAAGTCAATGACAAATCACAAGGAATCACTGCCGGCTCTGGAGGGGGAACTTACAGGACGACGGTTATCAGCCCGACCGCTCAAATCAGAGCGCGCCGAGAGAGGAAATGTGGTGAGGACGTGCGGAGGGACGGCCAGGAACCCGGCACTTGGCTCCGGCGAGAGCGACGATCTCACAACAAAGACCACGACCGAGGAACTTTTCTCTTTGTTTGGAAGAAAGTCAAATAAAAGCCACGACCGCTGCAAATCAGCGAAGAGGAACTACGATCGTCAAAGCCCCTCCGCCCTCCTGACATGTCTGACTACTTTTTTTTTTTTTTTTAAATCCCCCCATAAAACATATTTTCTTTCAACTTTATTCCTCAAAGAAAAAAAAAAAGTACTGATCAGATGCTGGCAGTATGTAGGGCTAAAGATGAGCAAAAACAGTTGCAGGACCCTGGTCAGGCATCCACATAGTCGGATGAGGGTCCGGCATCATAGGGGCCTCAGATGTCTACAATGATGTAATAGGGGCTTGGTAAACACCTAAGGCAGCCAGGACGCCAGCATCGGAGTGCTGCCGAGGAAGCTTGCAGGACCCCAGGTCTAACTGCAGTGGAAGCACCAATGTGGACACCGGGCCAGAGTTCTGCACAATCTTTTAGCTTCCATGGACATGGGGAACAGCAAGACAGTTATCAATTTGTACATGTCCTGGAGGAATAACAGAGGAACGGCACAATGCAGAGATGAACATAAGAATGCGCCAGCGATAGAGATGAGCAAATCGATTTGCAGGAACCTGATACAACAGCCACATCTGTAGCCCCTGTCATGGTGGTAGCCCTCCTATCAGCCAGAATGCCCAACGCTTTTACGCTTTTCCTGATTTGTCAGCCGGCGAGACGCCATTGTGGCGTGGTACATGCATGACGGATGAATACAGGAGGAGGTTCGCAGGGGCTACCGACGTGACCACAGGCCCAGGGTCCTGAGAGCCAATTCGCTCATCTCTATCCAGCGTTCTTATCTAGTGGGGCATAAAACAGATCTGGACGTTCCTAACCGTGTAGTTTTAGTGCGAGACCCTAAAATACACCCCAGATTCCTCCTCGTCCCATCCGACCATGTACGAATTATGCCTCCTCATGCATGGTGAGCTATACAGGCTCCGTGCACCCAGGAGTAGCTGAGGTTCCATATCACAGGCCGCCATATGGTGCACAAGCATCCTGGTGGGGAAAAGATCTGCACAATACCACACAGAAGGGACCATGTGGACACTATTTAGATGCACTTTCACTGCGGTTCCTAGACAAGTTTTCTATATAAAAATGAATGATTTTTTAATTTTACCTTTTGATTTTCGGTAGGTTTCTGGTGTAACTAATGCCATCATCTGCAGCTCTAAGGTTACAGCACAGCAACCTAAGTCACTCATCAGCACCACATAGTAACACCACCGCTCACCACTGACGGGACATACTCAAAGAGTTCACTAACCAGAGCCATCACAGACAACTACTCTTGGGCCAAGCAAAAAGATCGGCATGATCCAGGTCCAGTGGACATGACGGTAAGTGCAGAGCCCTGCAACATCCCCAACACCTCTTCCAAATAGTAGGCCCCTGGTGCTTGAGTTGAAACTAACCTATCAAAAGGAGGTGCTGAGGATCTCACAGGTAAGAGGAAGTTTGCAGTGCTCTGGGACGGCGGCCACGGACTACCGATGTGGCCACTGGAGACCAGGGTCCTGCCAATCTTTTTTTCTCACCTCTCTACATTGATGTCATCAATGTGTGTTCCTCTTACACCCTTAGAGAGGTTCTCCAGACTTATGATATTAACGACTGGTCCGTAGGCTAGGTCCTCAATATTAGATTGGTGGTGGTCCCAATTGTCAGAACCCCCCAACAATTATCTGCTTAGTGGTCGTTCTTGGGTACTGCAGCTCAGCTCCCATCGAAGGACAGAAATGGTGCTCAGTTCTGCAGTTGGATCTGTGCAGCTAAAATCCACAGCAGATTACAGGGCTAGGCATGTACAGTAGATCAACCAATCAACAGTGTAAAAAAAAATAATAAAAAAAAAAAATCTATAGAGCCAACTGATCTACATCTGAAAAAAAAAAAGAAAAAAAGATGGTTTACACAGAGGATGTCACCCCCAATCTGCGCCATTTCATGAACTAAATTCTACTGTGGAACACATCATCCGAAACCTGGAGAAAAAATATCTGTATCGGATCACGACAGATTTGCATTGCAGATGGTGAAAAATCAGCAGTGAAAAATCTGCAGTGATAATCCATAGTGTGAATCAGCACGCAGAGTATTTAAAACTGACACCGCCGTCGATTCACTACGATGATTTTTCTGGGTTAGAATGACGGCTGTCATTTCTGCCGGTAAATCAGCAGCACATCCGCTGTGTGGATTCGCACCCTGCTGATATATTCACACGCTGCAGATCTGACACCGTCCTATCCATAGGAAACCTGCAGAGATCCACATTCAGATGAATGGGTGGACTCACATGCTGCCAAAATCTCTGTGAATGAATATACGTTCCAAAGGTTTGGGGCAGTTACCATAAAATACAACAAAAAACAGTGTAAAACAAACAATACCCCAGCACCCCAAAAATATAGTTTAGAAACCAACAGGATCAGCCTACTTTGTCATGTGATGGACGCTGCACAATCACTGCATGTCTGCCATATAAATATTCCATTCATAATAGTGGAAAAGAGAAGAGGTGATCGGCAGCAGCCACAAGGCAGGTGGGGAGCGGGCACATGTAAGATGGGGTTGGATTGGGGGGTGTTGTGTAGGAGGTGAAAGCAGGCGTCTGGGGACCAGGAGGTGAGAGCCGCATGGGGGGGTTGTTTAATGTGGCCGCACAGGAGAAGGGAAGAGGTGAGTGGGGTCAGCAGCTGCATAAGGGGGTAGCTAGCAGCCATATGGGGGGGTTGTAGAGAAGGCATGGGTGAGCTGGTGACCGCATGGGGGGTGGGAGGCGAGCAGCACCACATGAAGGGGTGTTGTGGCTCTGATGCGAGAGGGGTGGGCCGGTGGTCACAAAGGTGGGGCGGAAGGCGAGGGCGGGCCAACGGCCGTGCTGCCTTGGGGATGGGGGAAGGGGTGATGGTGGGCTGGAGCCACGCAGTTGGGGGAGGCAGCACACGGGTAGGATGGTGGCCACTAAGGTGGGTACTACGACCACAGTAGGTGGTAGGAGCAATCGGGCCAGTAGCCACACATAGAAGGGCTGTGGAGTTGGAGTCTGTATAAAATGGACCGACTCAGACTCCTGAAATATATAATAAATTGGGTACAGTAGTACAATGCAGGATGTGCTGTAAATGTTTTCATAATTTGGGAAAGTTATGAAATGTCCTATAAAAGTGTGTTCTGTTCCTGATCTTAGGATCACGGCTTTTCGTATAGGCTACGCTCACATTTGCGTTGTTGGGCGCAGCGTCGTCGACGCATGCGTCCCTATCTTTAACAGCGGGGGCGCATGGACATGCGCCGGTATGCGTTGTACTGCGTTTTACGACGCATGAGTCATATAGACGCACAAGACAGGGCGCAGGGGACGCTACTTGTAGCGTTTTCCCTGCACCGAAATTCCCGATCTGCAGGATCTTATGACAACGCATGCATCGCAAAACGCTGTGTGTGGTGTACATGCGTTGTTGGTTGCGTCGCGTCGAAGACGCTGCACCCAACAACGCAAATGTGAACGTAGCTTTAGATGAATCTGTGCTGCTCTTTATATACATGATCAGCAGTGATCAGTGCTGTACAGTGCAGCACCGACCCCACAGTCCTGTACAGTGCAGCACCGACCCCACAGTCCTGTACAGTGCAGCACCGACCCCACAGTCCTGTACAGTGCAGCACCGACCCCACAGTCCTGTACAGTGCAGCACCGACCCCACAGTCCTGTACAGTGCAGCACCGACCCCACAGTCCTGTACAGTGCAGCACCGACCCCACAGTCCTGTACAGTGCAGCACCGACCCCACAGTCCTGTACAGTGTAGCACCGACCCCACAGTCCTGTACAGTGCAGCACAACACAGGAGGGGATAAAAATACTGAAGTCGCTGGGGAGACGGAAACCAAGAATTAGTAACTTGCGTAGGAACAAATGGGCGAGCAAATTTCTGGGAACCCTGGAAGACCAACAATCACTGGTAGCACAGATGGCACAAGAACACAGAGGCCAGTGATTGGCTGCAGCGGTACATGAACGTGGTCAGACAGCAGCACATTCAAAATGATCAGCGAGACAAGTGGAGCAGCGGGGAAGCAGCAGAGACGTTTTTCCGTTACTTCTATGTCTCCCCTGGTTTGTGGCGACTTTTTAAAACTGTTGGACATCCCCTAATGGCGACATTCACACATCTGTTTCCATTTTTTCCATCCATCAAGGCAGAACGCTTTTCTCCCATCTCGCCCAGTTTACAGCCATTTTTTAAGACACTGAAGCAGAGACGTAAAACTGGAGGAACAAAGTCTTCAGGTTCCCTCCAGTGACGGATCCTTCTAGACTGTAATGGCAGAGAACGATCAGGATGCACTGCGAGTCTCGGGCCGGACGGCGCACAAATGAGTACGATGGAGGTGTGAAGGCAGCCTTATTTACTATGTTGTGATTCTGTCAGTCCTGCGTAACATGTCAGAAAATTACCTGCAGTGCATCAGTCACTCAGGACTGCCCAGCACACATCACACTTTACATAGGACTGACAAGTTTCCGTAAGTCTTATGTAATTGGTGTATCCTAATCCACAGTATAGTATCAGCCATACACACAGAGCAATGTAACGTGCCGCAGCCCGCCCCAGGCAACCACTGACCCGCCGCAGCCAGCCCCAGGCAACCGCTGACCCGCCGCAGCCAGCCCCAGGCAACCGCTGACCCGCCGCAGCCAGCCCCAGGCAACCGCTGACCCGCCGCAGCCAGCCCCAGGCAACCGCTGACCCGCCGCAGCCAGCCCCAGGCAACCGCTGACCCGCCACAGCCAGCCCCAGGCAACCGCTGACCCGCCACAGCCAGCCCCAGGCAACCGCTGACCCGCCACAGCCAGCCCCACGCAACCGCTGACCCGCCACAGAAAGCCCCAGGCAACCGCTGACCCGCCGCAGAAAGCCCCAGGCAACCGCTGACCAGCCGCAGAAAGCACCAGGCAACCGCTGACCCGCCACAGAAAGCCCCAGGCAACCGCTGACTCGCCACAGCCAGCCCCAGGCAAACGCTGACCCGCCACAGAAAGCCCCAGGCAAACGCTGACCCGCCGCAGAAAGCCCCAGGCAAACGCTGACCCGCCACAGAAAGCCCCAGGCAAACGCTGACCCGCCACAGAAAGCCCCAGCCAACCGCTGACCCGCCGCAGAAAGCCCCAGCAAACCGCTGACCCCCCACAGCCAGACCCAGGCAACCACAGACCCGCAGCAGCCAGCCCCAGGCAACCACAGACCCGCCACAATAATGCCCCAGGCAACATATCTAAGTAAGCCCTACAAACTATTTTGGTCAGTCCTATGTAATGAATGTGCATTATGATCAGCTACATGTAACACATGGTGCTGTACAGTCAGCTCCATGCAAGGCAAAGCATGTCAGCCCCACTTACTGTGCTTTTCTATTCCCACATGATGTGCATTATAATTAGTCCCCTGTAATGTGTGTTATAGTCAGTCCCATGTAATGCATATTTTCATAATGCATATGTTAGCAAGTCCACACAATGTACGGCAGACCCGTGCAACGGGTGATCCCGCGCTGGCAGACCCGTGCAACGGGTGATCCCGCGCTGGCAGACCCGTGCAACGGGTGATCCCGCGCTGGCAGACCCGTGCAACGGGTGATCCCGCGCTGGCAGACCCGTGCAACGGGTGATCCCGCGCTGGCAGACCCGTGCAACGGGTGATCCCGCGCTGGCAGACCCGTGCAACGGGTGATCCCGCGCTGGCAGACCCGTGCAACGGGTGATCCCGCGCTGGCAGACCCGTGCAACGGGTGATCCCGCGCTGGCAGACCCGTGCAACGGGTGATCCCGCGCTGGCAGACCCGTGCAACGGGTGATCCCGCGCTGGCAGACCCGTGCAACGGGTGATCCCGCGCTGGCAGACCCGTGCAACGGGTGATCCCGCGCTGGCAGACCCGTGCAACGGGTGATCCCGCGCTGGCAGACCCGTGCAACGGGTGATCCCGCGCTGGCAGACCCGTGCAACGGGTGATCCCGCGCTGGCAGACCCGTGCAACGGGTGATCCCGCGCTGGCAGACCCGTGCAACGGGTGATCCCCAGGCAGCCCCGTGTAACGAGTGATCCCCAGGCAGCCCCGTGTAACGAGTGATCCCCAGGCAGCCCCGTGTAACGAGTGATCCCCAGGCAGCCCCGTGTAACGAGTGATCCCCAGGCAGCCCCGTGTAACGAGTGATCCCCAGGCAGCCCCGTGTAACGAGTGATCCCCAGGCAGCCCCGTGTAACGAGTGATCCCCAGGCAGCCCCGTGTAACGAGTGATCCCCAGGCAGCCCCGTGTAACGAGTGATCCGCAGGCAGCCCTCGCTCCCGGCCGCACGGTCCCGGCCTCCTCCCATCCCCGGGCCTGCTGGGTGCCGGCGCCGCGGCCTTTCCTACCTGTGCTGTCCGCGCTGGCAGAGAAGCCCGGCGAGCTGAGCTTGGGTCTCTTCCGGTTGGGCGGCCCGTCCAGCAGGTTCTCGGCCATCTTCTCCCCTTCTCTGATCGGTCACCGAAGACAGACAAGACTCCCTCCCCGGAGGAGGAGCGGTGCACGGGGGAGGAGGAGGGGTGCCCCGGCCCTGCCGCCGCCGCTGCCACCACCCTCAGCAGCCCCCCGAGTCCTGCATCCCGAGGGGGGCCCCGGACTGAGGCCCCCGAGCCCAGAAATCACTGCGCCCCACAACCTGCAGCGCCCCCTGCCGGTGACTCCCCCAGCGAGCGGCGATCCGGAACCCCCGAATGTGAGCGAGAGACCCCGGCGCTGCGGCCCCACAAGTGCCGGGTGCCGGCCTAGGCCGCGCTGTGGGGAGGTTGCGTCAGGCCTCGGTCCCAGCTCCCCTCCCCCTGCTCGGTGCTCTCCGCCCGCCCACGCAACCGTGCGCTCGCTGCTGCTTCCTCCTCCTCCGTGAGGGGAGGGAAAACAATGAAGCAACCGCCACCAAAACGGACGGAGAAGAAAAAATCAGTCGCCTCCTCCGGGGGGAGAAGGAGCTGCCCCCCCAAGCTGCCTCCGGAGTCCCCGCTGTCCCGGCCGGCAGCCCTCTCCTCCCCTAGGTTCCACGCAGGGGCCCCGGAGATCTCCGGCGCTGACCGAGCCGCGACAAGATGGCGGCTGTTGATTCCTCAATTAAAAAAAAAAGTTTTTTTTCTTTTTTTTTTTTTTTCCTCCTCTCTTCTACGACGGCGGGAGGAGGGGCGTGGCCACGCAGGACGCACAGCACGTACAGCAGAGGGGGGTGAAGAGGGGGGCACGTACAGCTATGGAGAATGGAGCGGGGAGGGCGGGGGAGCGCACGTACGATGAGGGGCGTGGTCAGACGAGCCTTCGAGGTGCATCTGAACACGCCCACCTTCTTTATATAGTCGCTTGGCAACGCCCAGAGCGTAGATGTGTGAGGTAGTGATGGGAAATCTAGTTCATTTTGGTGATTAGTTCACCATGAACTAGTTCACTGAAAAGATTAGTTCAAAAGATTAGTTCATTTAGTTCATTTAGTTCAGTATTGCTCTGGATTCTGCTGGGAAGAGATGGATCAGTTCTAGTTCGTTACACAGAAGCTGTGGCTCCTAGGATGAGATATACGGTAGTTTTGTTAAAATGATCAGAAATAGTTAATACATCTGATCATTACATAACAAACTCTTGTTAAAGGGGTACTCAGTCTGGAGAAAAAAAATTATAAAGTTATTTATTCAAGTTAGTAATTTATTTATTTTTTGTGTGAAATATTCAAGTCTCCCAGTGCTGCTCAGCTGCTGTGTGTCCCAGAGCAGAGAATGTCATGCTGCAGGAGCTCGGTGTCAGACTGGGAAGATTACATGACTCCAGGCATACAGCAGCTGATAAGCACTGGAGATGATTTTTTTTTTTTAGATGTATAACTTTCATCATTCTCCAGTTGATTTGAGAACATTTTCTTTCAGCCTATTGGCCCCTCTGATCAGATATTGGTGGCCTATTGGGTGTAGGCCATTACTATGCAGATTTCACATACCCCTTTTAAAGGGGTCAGCCTGGATTTAAAAATGTTATGAATGTTGGTGTGGCTAAAAAAATAAACTAAACTTGCTGACCCCAGTCCCCCATAGCTCCTCTAGTTGCATCCAGGACAACCTGTCTCAGAAAGACCTGCCTACTCAGCAAAACAATGGCCACAGAGTCTAACCTTTTGGCAAGGCCCTGCTTTGATGTGTTGTCCTAGATAAGGCTAGATGTTAGGAACAGCAAGTTGCCAGATTGAGTGCTGCAGGGACCATGGTAAGTGCAAAATATTTTTTGCTTTTAACCCCCCCCCCCCCCACCTACATAGAAAATAATAATCTTTATTTTTTTATAACATATTCCGCAGCGCTTTACAGTTTGCACACATTTTTTTAATCTCAAACAACCCCTGTAACTTTACTGGGTACCTGCAAATACCTATTTTGTTACACAATATTACCCTGTTTAACCATATTTATGTCTGAGTGGTGAGCGCTGAGATCCTAAGGCTATGTGCACACGTTCAGGATTTCTTGCAGAAAATTCCTGAGAATTCCGGACATTTTCTGCAAGAAATCCGCAAGAAAACCGCATGCGTTTTTGCCGCGATTTTGACGCGTTTTTGCCGCGGTTTTTTCCGGACACTTCCCAATGCATTTTGGAGTGGGAAATCCGCAAAAAAAACGCAAAATTAATGAACATGCTGCGTTTTTTACCGTGATTAGTGTTGAGCATTCCGATACCGCAAGTATCGGGTATCGGCCGATACTTGCGGGTATCGGAATTCCGATACCGAGATCCGATACTTTTGTGGTATCGGGTATCGGTATCGAAACAACATTAATGTAAAAATGTGTAAAAGAGAGAATTAAAATAAAAAATATTGCTATACTCACCTCTCCGACGCAGCCTGCACCTTACCGAGGGAAGCGGCAGCGTTCTTTGTTTAAAATTCGCGCTTTTCTTTCCTTACGTGAAGTCCCGGCTTGTGATTGGTCGCGTGCCGCCCATGTGGCGGCGACGCAACCAATCACAGCAAGCCGTGACGTAATTTCAGGTCATTCAGTATTTTAAAATTACGCTCCGGCTTTGTGATTGGTTGCGTCGCAGTCACATGGGCGACGCAACCAATCACAGCAAGCCGTGACGTAATTTCAGGTCCTTAAGGATTTTAAAATTACGTCCCGGCTTTGTGATTGGTTGCGTCGCAGTCACATGGGCGACGCAACCAATCACAAGCCGTGACGTCACGGGAGGCTGGACACGCGCGCATTTTAAAATGCGCGCGTGTCCAGCCTCCCGTGACGTCCCGGCTTGTGATTGGTTGCGGCGCGGTCAACCAATCACAAGCCGGGAGGCTGGACACGCGCACATTTTAAAATGCCCGCGAGTCCAGCCTCCCGTGACGTCCCGGCTTGTGATTGGTTGCGGCGCGCTCAACCAATCCTCTCCTTCAGACCCTGAGAACCGTCAGGAATACCGTCCGATACTTGAGTCCCATTGACTTGTATTGGTATCGGGTATCGGTATCGGATTGGATCCGATACTTTGCCGGTATCGGCCGATACTTTCCGATACCGATACTTTCAAGTATCGGACGGTATCGCTCAACACTAACCGTGATGCGTTTTTACCGCGGAAAAAAACGCATCATGTGTACAAAAAGTGCAGAATTCATTAAAAATGATAGGATGCATAATATAAGCAGATTATTTGCGGTTTTATAGCGTTTTTATAGGGAAAAAACGCGAAAAAAACGCGAATAATCTGCAACGTGTGAACACAGCCTAAATGTTATCATTTGACCTTAGAACAAATCAATCTGCCCACAGGTACAGTATACACGTATAGATTGATCTGTCTGAGATAAACGGTCTAGTTTTGCCCACAGCAACCAATCACAGCTCAGCCGGAGTCTGTTAAGATTTGAAAGTTGAGCTGTGATTGGTTGCCGTGGGCAAAACGAGACAGTTTCTGTCTTGGTCAAGCAGGCAAGCATTTTCAAACAGCAGACAGTTACACAGTTGAAAGCAAGACCTCTCCTCTTTATTTCTGAAAAACACAGCTATACAGCCTTATTCACACCAGCATAACACAAATTAACCATTCTTATCTGATCTAGCTAACATATTAATTTATCACTATATAGGTAATTTACTACAAGCCACCTATCAGAAAAACAGTAACACCTATTTTAAATATTAAATTTAATATCAAGAATCCCACAGAACAGAAACATAAAGGTAGAACAAAAGCTACATCCTATATATATTGCTTCAATAAAACTATAGGTTCATATTCTGATTCAAGAACAGGATTTGTCCAACTTTGGAAGTTTTGAGTCTGTTTCTTCTCTCAGTGACAACTTGTCCGGCTTTTGAAAATATTCTCTCACAGGGAACAGAGGAGGCCATAATACACAGTCGCCGCTTTGCCAGTTGAAAAAGTCTTGGATAAATGGCTTTTCTTTCATTCCACCAAAGTAGGGGATCTGCCTTCCTCTGTAAAATGGGCTGTTGCATATATTTGTCCAGTTCTATAATTCCCGCTGCCACTGGATTCTGCACTGTAGTGACATTTCTCACTTCTGTATCGAAATCCTCCCATAGGCTTGAGGTAGATTGTGATGTTTGTGCTTCTTCCACAGATATTGCTGGACTTTCATCAGCAATTCTCATACCACATACTTTTCGCTTTAGATTTTCATAAGCCAGGTTAAATTTAGTATTATCTGAAAACCCGTACTTTTTAAATCTTGGGTCTAAAAGTGTTGCCTGATTGTTAAGTTCGTTGTCTTCCAGGTCCCGGAATCGTGATGCAAGTTGTGTCTTTAGTGTTGTCACCATTGACTGTATTTCTGCTGGAATTGTTGAATCCCTCTGCAATGACTCCATTTTCCTGTTCATTATTTTGACAAATAATATCACTTTTGATCTGGGCACAGATTTTTCAGAACTGACTTCTACTGTGATTTCTTGAAAAATCTGCAACACTTCTATTGCTTTTTGTGCAATAGTCCACTCATGTGATGTCAGCATACTGAGTTCTGTGTGTAGCATAGCCAAGGTGGCAACTACTGCATCCTTTAGTTTGACCATTCTGGATATCATGTCAAAAGTTGAGTTCCACCTAGTAGGGACATCTTGAGTGAGCTTCAGTTCTGGTAATCCCATTTGTTTTTGGGTATCATGTAATTTCGAAAGGCCATGTGAACTTCTTTTGAAAAATTCTACAATACCTTTTATCTTATTAATAATGCTGTTAATGCCATTAACAGAAATTCCAGCCTGAACAACCAAGTTTACACAATGCGCAAAACATGGTAGATGTCGCCAGTTGGACATCCTGACACCTGCCACAATATTAGCTGCATTGTCTGTGACAACAGCCACCACTTTATTTTCCAACCCCCATTCACGGACTGTGTCCTTCAATCGCCTGCAAAGATTTTCAGAACTGTGCCTTTCCTGCATTTCAAGGCATTCTAACAGCACTGAACGTAGCTCACATGCTGTATTGATGAAATGAGCTGTGACAGCAATATAACTTTGGTTATTTAAAGAGGTCCATGAGTCTGTAGTTAAGCAAACTGCATCAGAGTCTTGCAAATGAAATCGCACTCTCTCTAAAGTGCTATTGTACAGTTGCAATAGCAAACTGCTAGACACGGTTTTCCTTGTGGGAGGATTATATCCTGGACACAGTGTATGTACTAGTGTTTTGAACTCTTTCTCCTCCACAATACTAAATGGGTGGAAACCCATAATAATAAATTTTAGCAGCTGCTCATCCAACTGTTTGGATCGCCTTACAGACAATGGTCTATTGCTGCTGAAGTAGCTACCTATGGTAGTTTGTTGCTTTTGGGTCGTTTGTACAGCTGAGAAACATATTGCTGCATCTTGATTTCCATCTGTAGTTGCAGTTGTGCCTTGTGGTGGTTCCAGTGGATTGTCTTGAACATCATCTTCACATGGTGTATGAGACAGTGTGGGGATTGGTCGTTGGGGTTCACTCCTAGTAGTAGATATTGTTGGATGCTTACTATTTAAATGGCGTGACAGATTACCCACAGAACCGCAAGCTACACTTATCACATTTGAGCAGTAGGAACATTTTGCTTTCTTCTGATCTCCACTAAGTGTGAAATGATTCCATACCTGGCTTCTCTTTCTCTTCAGTGTATTATCTGCACACATTATGGTCACTTGCAGTGTCTCTGGTATTGAGGTATTGAGCAGTCAGACAGTATTCATTCACACCACTGCAATAGGTTGCAAAAGGAAGAGATGTGAAACTACACAGAACTAGAGATTTACCAAGCTGCCTTACAGTAAATGGATCTTTTGCTGCCCATAGCAACCAATCACAGCTCAGATTTCACTTGTCAAACCACTGCAGTATCAGAAAGCTGACCTGTGATTGGTTGCTATGGGGCAAAGAAAATCTTCCTATTAGACAGCCTGATAACTCTCCACCCTATCCTGTGAGGAGCTGATAGGAAATGCATCATGTGACCTGTGAACTAAATGAAGTATGTGAACTAAATGAACTAGATGAACTGCTGAACTAGATGTTCTGTTGAGAATGACTCAGGACAGCCTAGTTCAACGTGATGCATCTCACTGAGCCCAGCAGCAGTTCCTGTAGAGTACTGACTCCTAATGATTGTGTATGAGGGAGCTGAGAAGCCATTCAGCATCCTGAGAACAGAACAGGACCCAGTGGTAAAGATTTTAACAAGACTGATCTTCTAGGCTACAGGAGGCTGATCTTATCACAAAGACTGGTGAGGGGCATGAACCCCACCACAGAATCACTCTCTCATACACACATGAGCTGTGTCTGTCTACTGTACAATTTCAGTTTTTATTATTACTATTATATTTGTATTGTATTTGATGTGTGGTATAGGGTTTTACTACCTTCTTTTCCAGCATCAGGAGCAAGTGTGAGAGCAGGGATCTTCAGTGTGAGGAGCTGTATGAGGGATCACTCTCTGTCTCCTCCCACTTGCTGTTTAGTTCATAATGAACCAATCTCTGTCAGGATGGTGAACTAGATGAACTAGTTCACTCTGAAGTAGTGATGGGAAATCTAGTTCATTTTGGTGATTAGTTCACCATGAACTAGTTCACTGAAAAGATTAGTTCAAAAGATTAGTTCATTTAGTTCATTTAGTTCATTTAGTTCAGTATTGCTCTGGATTCTGCTGGGAAGAGATGGATCAGTTCTAGTTCGTTACACAGAAGCTGTGGCTCCTAGGATGAGATATACGGTAGTTTTGTTAAAATGATCAGAAATAGTTAATACATCTGATCATTACATAACAAACTCTTGTTAAAGGGGTACTCAGTCTGGAGAAAAAAAATTATAAAGTTATTTATTCAAGTTAGTAATTTATTTATTTTTTGTGTGAAATATTCAAGTCTCCCAGTGCTGCTCAGCTGCTGTGTGTCCCAGAGCAGAGAATGTCATGCTGCAGGAGCTCGGTGTCAGACTGGGAAGATTACATGACTCCAGGCATACAGCAGCTGATAAGCACTGGAGATGATTTTTTTTTTTTAGATGTATAACTTTCATCATTCTCCAGTTGATTTGAGAACATTTTCTTTCAGCCTATTGGCCCCTCTGATCAGATATTGGTGGCCTATTGGGTGTAGGCCATTACTATGCAGATTTCACATACCCCTTTTAAAGGGGTCAGCCTGGATTTAAAAATGTTATGAATGTTGGTGTGGCTAAAAAAATAAACTAAACTTGCTGACCCCAGTCCCCCATAGCTCCTCTAGTTGCATCCAGGACAACCTGTCTCAGAAAGACCTGCCTACTCAGCAAAACAATGGCCACAGAGTCTAACCTTTTGGCAAGGCCCTGCTTTGATGTGTTGTCCTAGATAAGGCTAGATGTTAGGAACAGCAAGTTGCCAGATTGAGTGCTGCAGGGACCATGGTAAGTGCAAAATATTTTTTGCTTTTAACCCCCCCCCCCCCCACCTACATAGAAAATAATAATCTTTATTTTTTTATAACATATTCCGCAGCGCTTTACAGTTTGCACACATTTTTTTAATCTCAAACAACCCCTGTAACTTTACTGGGTACCTGCAAATACCTATTTTGTTACACAATATTACCCTGTTTAACCATATTTATGTCTGAGTGGTGAGCGCTGAGATCCTAAGGCTATGTGCACACGTTCAGGATTTCTTGCAGAAAATTCCTGAGAATTCCGGACATTTTCTGCAAGAAATCCGCAAGAAAACCGCATGCGTTTTTGCCGCGATTTTGACGCGTTTTTGCCGCGGTTTTTTCCGGACACTTCCCAATGCATTTTGGAGTGGGAAATCCGCAAAAAAAACGCAAAATTAATGAACATGCTGCGTTTTTTACCGTGATTAGTGTTGAGCATTCCGATACCGCAAGTATCGGGTATCGGCCGATACTTGCGGGTATCGGAATTCCGATACCGAGATCCGATACTTTTGTGGTATCGGGTATCGGTATCGAAACAACATTAATGTAAAAATGTGTAAAAGAGAGAATTAAAATAAAAAATATTGCTATACTCACCTCTCCGACGCAGCCTGCACCTTACCGAGGGAAGCGGCAGCGTTCTTTGTTTAAAATTCGCGCTTTTCTTTCCTTACGTGAAGTCCCGGCTTGTGATTGGTCGCGTGCCGCCCATGTGGCGGCGACGCAACCAATCACAGCAAGCCGTGACGTAATTTCAGGTCATTCAGTATTTTAAAATTACGCTCCGGCTTTGTGATTGGTTGCGTCGCAGTCACATGGGCGACGCAACCAATCACAGCAAGCCGTGACGTAATTTCAGGTCCTTAAGGATTTTAAAATTACGTCCCGGCTTTGTGATTGGTTGCGTCGCAGTCACATGGGCGACGCAACCAATCACAAGCCGTGACGTCACGGGAGGCTGGACACGCGCGCATTTTAAAATGCGCGCGTGTCCAGCCTCCCGTGACGTCCCGGCTTGTGATTGGTTGCGGCGCGGTCAACCAATCACAAGCCGGGAGGCTGGACACGCGCACATTTTAAAATGCCCGCGAGTCCAGCCTCCCGTGACGTCCCGGCTTGTGATTGGTTGCGGCGCGCTCAACCAATCCTCTCCTTCAGACCCTGAGAACCGTCAGGAATACCGTCCGATACTTGAGTCCCATTGACTTGTATTGGTATCGGGTATCGGTATCGGATTGGATCCGATACTTTGCCGGTATCGGCCGATACTTTCCGATACCGATACTTTCAAGTATCGGACGGTATCGCTCAACACTAACCGTGATGCGTTTTTACCGCGGAAAAAAACGCATCATGTGTACAAAAAGTGCAGAATTCATTAAAAATGATAGGATGCATAATATAAGCAGATTATTTGCGGTTTTATAGCGTTTTTATAGGGAAAAAACGCGAAAAAAACGCGAATAATCTGCAACGTGTGAACACAGCCTAAATGTTATCATTTGACCTTAGAACAAATCAATCTGCCCACAGGTACAGTATACACGTATAGATTGATCTGTCTGAGATAAACGGTCTAGTTTTGCCCACAGCAACCAATCACAGCTCAGCCGGAGTCTGTTAAGATTTGAAAGTTGAGCTGTGATTGGTTGCCGTGGGCAAAACGAGACAGTTTCTGTCTTGGTCAAGCAGGCAAGCATTTTCAAACAGCAGACAGTTACACAGTTGAAAGCAAGACCTCTCCTCTTTATTTCTGAAAAACACAGCTATACAGCCTTATTCACACCAGCATAACACAAATTAACCATTCTTATCTGATCTAGCTAACATATTAATTTATCACTATATAGGTAATTTACTACAAGCCACCTATCAGAAAAACAGTAACACCTATTTTAAATATTAAATTTAATATCAAGAATCCCACAGAACAGAAACATAAAGGTAGAACAAAAGCTACATCCTATATATATTGCTTCAATAAAACTATAGGTTCATATTCTGATTCAAGAACAGGATTTGTCCAACTTTGGAAGTTTTGAGTCTGTTTCTTCTCTCAGTGACAACTTGTCCGGCTTTTGAAAATATTCTCTCACAGGGAACAGAGGAGGCCATAATACACAGTCGCCGCTTTGCCAGTTGAAAAAGTCTTGGATAAATGGCTTTTCTTTCATTCCACCAAAGTAGGGGATCTGCCTTCCTCTGTAAAATGGGCTGTTGCATATATTTGTCCAGTTCTATAATTCCCGCTGCCACTGGATTCTGCACTGTAGTGACATTTCTCACTTCTGTATCGAAATCCTCCCATAGGCTTGAGGTAGATTGTGATGTTTGTGCTTCTTCCACAGATATTGCTGGACTTTCATCAGCAATTCTCATACCACATACTTTTCGCTTTAGATTTTCATAAGCCAGGTTAAATTTAGTATTATCTGAAAACCCGTACTTTTTAAATCTTGGGTCTAAAAGTGTTGCCTGATTGTTAAGTTCGTTGTCTTCCAGGTCCCGGAATCGTGATGCAAGTTGTGTCTTTAGTGTTGTCACCATTGACTGTATTTCTGCTGGAATTGTTGAATCCCTCTGCAATGACTCCATTTTCCTGTTCATTATTTTGACAAATAATATCACTTTTGATCTGGGCACAGATTTTTCAGAACTGACTTCTACTGTGATTTCTTGAAAAATCTGCAACACTTCTATTGCTTTTTGTGCAATAGTCCACTCATGTGATGTCAGCATACTGAGTTCTGTGTGTAGCATAGCCAAGGTGGCAACTACTGCATCCTTTAGTTTGACCATTCTGGATATCATGTCAAAAGTTGAGTTCCACCTAGTAGGGACATCTTGAGTGAGCTTCAGTTCTGGTAATCCCATTTGTTTTTGGGTATCATGTAATTTCGAAAGGCCATGTGAACTTCTTTTGAAAAATTCTACAATACCTTTTATCTTATTAATAATGCTGTTAATGCCATTAACAGAAATTCCAGCCTGAACAACCAAGTTTACACAATGCGCAAAACATGGTAGATGTCGCCAGTTGGACATCCTGACACCTGCCACAATATTAGCTGCATTGTCTGTGACAACAGCCACCACTTTATTTTCCAACCCCCATTCACGGACTGTGTCCTTCAATCGCCTGCAAAGATTTTCAGAACTGTGCCTTTCCTGCATTTCAAGGCATTCTAACAGCACTGAACGTAGCTCACATGCTGTATTGATGAAATGAGCTGTGACAGCAATATAACTTTGGTTATTTAAAGAGGTCCATGAGTCTGTAGTTAAGCAAACTGCATCAGAGTCTTGCAAATGAAATCGCACTCTCTCTAAAGTGCTATTGTACAGTTGCAATAGCAAACTGCTAGACACGGTTTTCCTTGTGGGAGGATTATATCCTGGACACAGTGTATGTACTAGTGTTTTGAACTCTTTCTCCTCCACAATACTAAATGGGTGGAAACCCATAATAATAAATTTTAGCAGCTGCTCATCCAACTGTTTGGATCGCCTTACAGACAATGGTCTATTGCTGCTGAAGTAGCTACCTATGGTAGTTTGTTGCTTTTGGGTCGTTTGTACAGCTGAGAAACATATTGCTGCATCTTGATTTCCATCTGTAGTTGCAGTTGTGCCTTGTGGTGGTTCCAGTGGATTGTCTTGAACATCATCTTCACATGGTGTATGAGACAGTGTGGGGATTGGTCGTTGGGGTTCACTCCTAGTAGTAGATATTGTTGGATGCTTACTATTTAAATGGCGTGACAGATTACCCACAGAACCGCAAGCTACACTTATCACATTTGAGCAGTAGGAACATTTTGCTTTCTTCTGATCTCCACTAAGTGTGAAATGATTCCATACCTGGCTTCTCTTTCTCTTCAGTGTATTATCTGCACACATTATGGTCACTTGCAGTGTCTCTGGTATTGAGGTATTGAGCAGTCAGACAGTATTCATTCACACCACTGCAATAGGTTGCAAAAGGAAGAGATGTGAAACTACACAGAACTAGAGATTTACCAAGCTGCCTTACAGTAAATGGATCTTTTGCTGCCCATAGCAACCAATCACAGCTCAGATTTCACTTGTCAAACCACTGCAGTATCAGAAAGCTGACCTGTGATTGGTTGCTATGGGGCAAAGAAAATCTTCCTATTAGACAGCCTGATAACTCTCCACCCTATCCTGTGAGGAGCTGATAGGAAATGCATCATGTGACCTGTGAACTAAATGAAGTATGTGAACTAAATGAACTAGATGAACTGCTGAACTAGATGTTCTGTTGAGAATGACTCAGGACAGCCTAGTTCAACGTGATGCATCTCACTGAGCCCAGCAGCAGTTCCTGTAGAGTACTGACTCCTAATGATTGTGTATGAGGGAGCTGAGAAGCCATTCAGCATCCTGAGAACAGAACAGGACCCAGTGGTAAAGATTTTAACAAGACTGATCTTCTAGGCTACAGGAGGCTGATCTTATCACAAAGACTGGTGAGGGGCATGAACCCCACCACAGAATCACTCTCTCATACACACATGAGCTGTGTCTGTCTACTGTACAATTTCAGTTTTTATTATTACTATTATATTTGTATTGTATTTGATGTGTGGTATAGGGTTTTACTACCTTCTTTTCCAGCATCAGGAGCAAGTGTGAGAGCAGGGATCTTCAGTGTGAGGAGCTGTATGAGGGATCACTCTCTGTCTCCTCCCACTTGCTGTTTAGTTCATAATGAACCAATCTCTGTCAGGATGGTGAACTAGATGAACTAGTTCACTCTGAAGATTAGTTCATTTTGAACTACTCACTCACGAACTACCCATCACTACTCTGAAGATTAGTTCATTTTGAACTACTCACTCACGAACTACCCATCACTAGTGTGAGGGGACTGAGGCGAGCGGCGGTGTGAGGAGCAGACGGCCAGGAATGGCGTTCCTGGGACTGCTGTGTCTGTAAAACGCTTTTTAACGTCCTGTCAGAAACTAAAAAAAAACGTCTCATGTAAATATACCCAGTAAAAGGCTGATACTACCGGGCTTTTTATTTTTATGAAAAAAGTACTAAATTTTACCAATTGTGTGAGAATGGAACCCTGTAAAATGGCAGCACAGAGATTTGGTGGTTCTGACCCCCACAATGATCGGTAGAATAGCGCCCGTCACCACGCCGCTGGCTGATATTTGTTTTTCCACTTTTTTTCCCTCGCTTGTTCCGAGAATCAGAACTGTTTTATTCGTCCGTCGCGGCCGTACGAGGGCTTGTTAGTAAAGTTTTGAATGACGCCATTCATCTTACTACATAATGTGCTGAAAAAAAGAAGTGTTGGAGCAGAAGAAAAAATGCGATTACACACGTTTGTGTTGTGGGTAGCGTATGTTTTCATTACTGACTGACAGTCCATCTGTTTTTGGTGATGTGGATCACTTGATTCGTTCAGCAAAATAGTTGGCTCTTAAACGTTAAATTGACGCTGCTGAAACCCCAGCACCTGTGAACGAAACCCCCCACCCACGGACAAAACCTCGATACCCATGGAAGAAACCCTCCACCCACGGATAAAACCCCATCACCTGTGGACGAAACCCCCACCCGCGGACAAAACCCCACCACCTTTGAATGAAACCCCAGCACCCGCGGATGAAACCTCGATACCCATGGAAGAAACCCCCCACTCACGGATAAAACCCCCCACCCGCGGACGAAACCTCGCGACCCATGGAAGAAACCCTCCACCCACGGATGAAACCCCACCACCTGTGAATGAAACCCCAGCACCCACGGACAAAACCTCGCTACCAATGGAAGAAACCCCCCACCCACAGATGAAACCCTCCACCCCACCCGCGGACAAAACCTCGCTACGCATGGAAGAAACCCCTCACCCACGGATAAAAACCCCCACCCGCGGACAAAACCTCGCTACCCATGGAAGAAACCCCCCACCCACGGATGAAACATCACCACCTGCAGACTAAACCCCCCACCCAAGGATGAAATCCCGCCACCCATGGACGAATTCCCGCCATCTGTAGACTATACCCCACCACCCGCGGAGGAAACCCTGCCACACATACAGAATCTCATCACCCGTGGATGCATCCCATCACCCACAGATTAAACACTCTCACCCACGTATGAAATCCCGCTACCCACGGACGAAACCCCACCACCCGTGGGTGAAAAACTACCCGTCGATGAAGCCCCGCCACCCATGGCCGAAACCACCTACGTGCAGATGAAACCCCACCACCTATGGAACAACACCCCCCACCTGCAGATGAAGCCTTTCCACCTACAGAGAAAACACTGCCACCCGCGAACAAAACCCCATCATACATGGACGAAACTCCCCCACCCACAGACAGAACCCCACCACACGCGAAAAAACCATGCCACCCGTGGATGCCGAACACCTCCACCCAAGGACGAAACCTCTGGATAAAATCCTGCCACCCGCGGACCCCGAAACCGGTGTCCGTGGATCTGGATCACTTGGCTCCACTCACCAAAAAGAGTTGTCTCTTTTGGATCCTAAATAGATCCATATTAAAAATTATATTGACGCTACTGAAATCTCACCACCCGCGGACGAAACTGCTACCGAAGGACACCAAACACTGCCACCTGCTGACGAAACCCCACCCCCACCCGTGGAGAAAACCCTGCCACCCATTGACGACAAACACCACCACCTGCAGATGAAACCCTGCACCCGCGGACTAAACCCTGCCTACTTGCAGCCAGCCAGTGAAATTGATATGCGGGATGTCGGACACTGAACACTGCCATTATACACCCATCGAGAGCCATTCAGAGAATTTAGTGGCTATTACTGGGGTGCTGGCTCCCATCTGTCCCTGCAGGGATCTGGCAACCCACCCATTACTAATTTTTGCGGTGTTCATTGTGCAGTAAAAGTTACTTGACAATGTGATTCTCCAAGTCAGTACGATTAGAGCGAATATCATCAAAAAGGTAATTTATTTAAGTTCTTCAATACAAAAAGTGAAACTCCTATAGTATATAGATTCATTACAAACAGAGTGATCTATTTCACGTGTTTATTTCTGTTAATGTTGATGATTATGGCTTACAGCCAATTAAAAGCCAAAAGTCATTATGTCAGTCAATTAGAATAATTAACTAAAACACCCACAAAGGCTTCCTGAGCCTTCCTAAGCGTTTAAAAAGGTCCTTTAGTCTGCTTCAGTAGCTCCCCAATCATGGGGAAGGCAGTCATGGGGATGTCCACAAGGCAGTCATTGACACACTCCACAAGGAGGGGTCATTGCTAAAGAAGCCGGCTGTTCACAGAGTGCTGTGTCCAAGCATATTAATGGAAAGTTGAGTGGAAGGAAAACGTGTGGTAGAAAAAGGTGCACAAGCAACCGGTATAACCGCAGCCTTGAAAGGATTGTTAAGAAAAGGCCATTCAAAAATGTGGGGGAGATTCACAAAGAGAGGACTGCTGCTGGAGTCATTGCTTCAAGAGCCACCACACACAGACGTATCCAGGACATGGGCTACAAGTGTCGCATTCCTTGTGTCAGGCCACTCATGACCAATAGACAACACCAGAAGCCTCTTACCTGGGCCAAGGAGAAAGAGAACTGGACTGCTGCTCAGTGGTCCAAGGTGTTGTTTTCAAATGAAAGTAAATTTTGCATTTCATTTGGAAATCAAGATCCCAGATTCTGAAGGGAGAATGGAGAGGCCTCAATCCAAGCTGCTGGAGGTCTAGTGTGAAGTCTCCACAATCAGTGATGGTTTGGGGAGCCATGTCATCTGCTGGTGTAGGTCTTCTGTGTTTTATCTAGACCAAAGTCAGCGCAGCCATCTACCAGGACATTTTAGAGCACTTCTTGCTTCCCTCTGCCAACAAACTTTTTGTTTTGGAGATGGAAATTTCATTCTCCAGCAGGACTTGGCACCTGTCCACACTGCCAAAAGTACCAATACCTGGTTTACAAACAACAGTATCGCTGTACTTGATTGGCAGCAAACTCACCTGACATTAACCCCATAGAGAATCTATCGGGTATTGTCAAGAGAAAGATGAGCGACACAAGACCCAACAATGCAGAATAGCTGAAGGCTGCTATCAAAGCAACCTGGGCTTCCATAACCCCTCAGCAGTGCCACAGGCTGAACACCTCCATGCCACGCCGCATTGATGCAGTAATTTATGCAAAAGGAGCCCTGAGCAAGTGTTGAGTTAATTTACCAAACATACATTTCAGTAGGCCAACATTTCGTATTTTAAAATCATTTTTCAAGCTGGTGTTATAAAGTATTCTAATTTACTGAGATAATGACTTTTGGGTTTTCATTGGCTGTAAGCGGATTCACCTTGTCCAATACATTAGATGGGTGAAATTTCTCTTGCTTAGACTAGTGTCTCCACAAGAGTAATTGACAAACTGACATGTTGCGGTCTGGAGAGATGTGCTGCATGTAAGTCTCTGCGGGTGAGCCGCAATTGTCTTTGGATGCATAGTGGGCATGGGATTTCTTAAACTCCCATTCACTGTGCTGTAACATCTGGACACTGCGGGATGAACGCTGTACAAGTACACAGCGTCCAACCCGCAGCATTTACTGATCATGTGCACATACCCTAACCGCTCCTCGTAGGACATACTTTGCAGTCTGCTCACCATACTGGTAGCTAATCTCTGAACTTGCTCCAGTTTTTTAATGTCCTTTTTTAAAATGTGTAGCCCAGAACTGTACACAGTATTCCAGATGAGGCCTGACCACAGATGGGTAGAGGGGTATAAATACTTCATGTGATACAGACTCTACACTTCTCTTAATACATCTTAGAATTGTGTTTGGTTTTTCTTGCTGCTGCATCACACTGTTGACTCGTGCAGTCTATGATCTATTAGTATACCCATGTCTTTTTCAAACATGCTGTACTTAGTTCTATTCCTCCCATTCTGTAGATGTAATTTTCGTTTTTCTTGCCCAATTGTAGACTCTTGCATTTCTCCCTGTTAAATACTATTCTATTAGTTGATGCCCATTGTTCAAGCTTATCTTTCTGAATCATTTCTCTGTCTTCTATAGTGTAAAGGTACCGTTACACTAAGCGACTTACCAACGATCACGACCAGCGATCGTGATCGTTGGTAAGTCGTTGTGTGGTCGCTGGGGAGCTGTCACACAGACAGCTCTCTCCAGTGACCAACGATCAGGGGAAAGACTTCAGCATCGTTGAAACTGTCTTCAACGGTGCCGAAGTCCCCCTGCAGCACCCGGGTAACCAGGGTAAACATCGGGTTACTAAGCGCAGGGCCGCGCTTAGTAACCCGATATTTACCCTGGTTACCATAGTAAAAGTAAAAAAAAAACTACATACTCACCTTCTGTCACGTCCCCCGGCGTCCACGCGCTGCTGCAGAGAGCTTTCCCTGCACTGAATGTGTCAGCGGCGCCGGCAGTAACAGCGGTGACGTCACTGCTCTGCTCTGCTTTACGGCCGGCCGGCGCTCACACAGTCAGTGCAGGGAAAGCTCCCTGCAGCAGCGCGTGGACGCCGGGGGACGTGACAGACATCAGAATGTGAGTATGTAGTGTTTTTTTTTTACTTTTACAATGGTAACCAGGGTAAATATCGGGTTACTAAGCGCGGCCCTGTGCTCAGTAACCCGATGTTTACCCTGGTTACAAGTGAACACATCGCTGGATCGGTGTCACACACACCGATCCAGCGATGACAGCGGGTGATCAGCGACGAAATAAGGTGCTGGCTGTTGTGAAATTGGATTTTGGGCTCCCCCGGTGGCCACTGGTGGAATTGAACTTGTGTGCATCATCCCCTCTGTTCACCTGTTCCCATCAGGATGTGGGAGTCGCTATTTAACCTTGCTCCTCTGTCACTTCCATGCCGGTCAACATTGTAATCAGAAGCCTTTCTGTGCATGTTCCTGCTACCAGACAACTTCCAGCTAAGTCGGACTTTTGTCCTTGTTTGTTTTTTGCATTTTGTTCCAGTTCACAGCTGCAGTTTCGTTTCTGTGTCTGGAAAGCTCTTGTGATCTGAAATTGCCACTCTGATGTTATGAGTTAATACTAGAGTCTTAAAGTAATTTCAGGATGGTGTATTGATAGGGTTTTCAGCTGACCATGAAAGTACCCTTTCTGTCTTCCTGCTATCTAGTAAGCGGACCTCGATTTTGCTAAACCTATTTTCATACTACGTTTGTCATTTTCATCTTAAATCACCGCCAATATATGTGGGGGCCTCTGTCTGCCTTTCGGGGAAATTTCTCTAGAGGTGAGCCAGGACTATATTTTCCTCTGCCAGGATTAGTTAGTCCTCCGGCCGGCGCTGGGCGTCTAGGGATAAAACGCAGGCTACGCTACCCGGCTACTGTTAGTTGTGCGGCAGGTTTAGTTCATGGTCAGTTTAAGTTTCCATCCTTCCAAGAGCTAGTTCCTATGTATGCTGGGCTATGTTCTCTTGCCATTGAGAACCATAACAGTTTGACCGGCCCACAAAGGGTTAAATTAATTGGCAGAGAAAGGAGAGAAAAAAGAAGTCTGCTGAAAAATTTTTTTTTTTTTTTTTCCTTCAGTTCTGAGTGTGCTTTCAATTGAATCACTTGCAAGTCTGCCTATATTGCAGCCTTCCTCTCTCTCTCTCCTTCTAATCCTGGAATGGCTCTGTGTTCACCTGTTTAAAATGGATATTCAGAGTTTAGCTGCAGGTTTGAATAATCTCACCACGAAAGTTCAAAATTTACAAGATTTTGTTGTTCATGTTCCTATATCTGAACCTAGAATTCCTTTGCCTGAATTTTTCTCGGGGAATAGATCTTGCTTTCAAAATTTCAAAAATAATTGCAAGTTGTTTTTGTCCCTGAAATCTCGCTCTGCTGGAGATCCTGCTCAGCAGGTCAGGATTGTGATTTCCTTGCTCCGGGGCGACCCTCAAGATTGGGCTTTTGCATTGGCTCCAGGGGATCCTGCGTTGCTCAATGTGGATGCGTTTTTTCTGGCCTTGGGGTTGCTTTATGAGGAACCTCATTTAGAGCTTCAGGCGGAAAAAGCCTTGATGTCCCTATCTCAGGGGCAAGATGAAGTTGAAATATACTGCCAAAAATTCCGTAAATGGTCTGTGCTTACTCAGTGGAATGAGTGCGCCCTGGCGGCGAATTTCAGAGAGGGTCTCTCTGATGCCGTTAAGGATGTTATGGTGGGGTTCCCTGTGCCTGCGGGTCTGAATGAGTCCATGACAATGGCTATCCAGATCGATAGACGTCTGCGGGAGCGCAAACCTGTGCACCATTTGGCGGTGTCTACTGAGAAGACGCCAGAGAATATGCAATGTGATAGAATTCTGTCCAGAAGCGAACGGCAGAATTTTAGACGAAAAAATGGGTTGTGCTTTTATTGTGGTGATTCAACTCATGTTATATCAGCATGCTCTAAGCGTACTAAGAAGCTTGATAAGTCAGTTTCAATTGGCACTTTTCAGTCTAAGTTTATTCTATCTGTGACCCTGATTTGTTCTTTATCATCTATTACCGCGGATGCCTATGTCGACTCTGGCGCCGCTTTGAGTCTTATGGATTGGTCCTTTGCCAAACGCTGTGGGTATGATTTAGAGCCTCTTGAAACTCCTATACCTCTGAAGGGGATTGACTCCACCCCATTGGCTAGTAATAAACCACAATACTGGACACAAGTAACTATGCGAATTAATCCGGATCATCAGGAGATTATTCGCTTTCTTGTGCTGTATAATCTACATGATGTGTTGGTGCTTGGATTGCCATGGCTGCAATCTCATAACCCAGTCCTCGACTGGAACGCTATGTCTGTGTTAAGCTGGGGATGTAAGGGGATGCATGGGGACGTACCTTTGGTTTCCATTTCGTCATCTATTCCCTCTGAGATTCCTGAATTCTTGTCTGACTATCGTGACGTTTTTGAAGAACCTAAGCTTGGTTCATTACCTCCGCACCGGGAGTGCGATTGTGCCATAGATTTGATTCCGGGTAGTAAATACCCTAAGGGTCGTTTATTTAATCTGTCTGTGCCTGAACATGCTGCTATGCGAGAATATATAAAGGAGTCCTTGGAAAAGGGACATATTCGTCCTTCGTCATCTCCCTTAGGAGCCGGTTTTTTCTTTGTGTCTAAGAAAGATGGCTCTTTGAGGCCGTGTATTGATTATCGGCTTTTGAATAAAATCACGGTTAAATATCAATATCCGTTGCCACTGCTGACTGATTTGTTTGCTCGCATAAAGGGGGCCAAGTGGTTCTCTAAGATAGATCTCCGTGGGGCGTATAATTTGGTGCGAATTAAGCAGGGGGATGAGTGGAAAACCGCATTTAATACGCCCGAGGGCCACTTTGAGTATTTGGTGATGCCTTTTGGCCTTTCAAATGCCCCTTCAGTCTTTCAGTCCTTTATGCATGACATTTTCCGTGATTATTTGGATAAATTTGTGATCGTGTATCGGGATGATATTCTGATTTTTTCGGATGACTGGGACTCTCATGTCCAGCAGGTCAGGAGGGTTTTTCAGGTTTTGCGGTCTAATTCCTTGTGTGTGAAGGGTTCTAAGTGCGTTTTTGGGGTTCAAAAGATTTCCTTCTTGGGATACATTTTTTCCCCCTCTTCCATCGAGATGGATCCTGTCAAGGTTCGGGCTATTTGTGATTGGACGCAACCCTCTTCTCTTAAGAGTCTTCAGAAATTTTTGGGCTTTGCTAACTTTTATCGTCGATTTATTGCTGGTTTTTCTGATGTTGTTAAACCATTGACTGATTTGACTAAGAAGGGTGCTGATGTTGCTGATTGGTCCCCTGCTGCTGTGGAGGCCTTTCGGGAGCTTAAGCGCCGCTTTTCTTCCGCCCCTGTGTTGCGTCAGCCTGATGTTGCTCTTCCTTTTCAGGTTGAGGTCGACGCTTCTGAAATCGGAGCTGGGGCGGTTTTGTCGCAAAGAAGTTCCGACTGCTCCGTGATGAAACCTTGTGCTTTTTTTTCTCGTAAATTTTCGCCCGCCGAGCGGAATTATGATATTGGGAATCGGGAGCTTTTGGCCATGAAGTGGGCTTTTGAGGAGTGGCGTCATTGGCTTGAGGGGGCTAGACATCAGGTGGTGGTATTGACCGACCACAAAAATTTAATTTATCTTGAGTCCGCCAGACGCCTGAATCCTAGACAGGCGCGCTGGTCGTTGTTTTTCTCTCGGTTTAATTTTGTGGTGTCATACCTACCGGGTTCTAAGAATGTTAAGGCGGATGCCCTTTCTAGGAGTTTTGAGCCTGACTCCCCTGGTAATTCTGAACCTACAGGTATCCTTAAGGATGGAGTGATATTGTCTGCCGTTTCTCCAGACCTGCGGCGGGCCTTGCAGGATTTTCAGGCGGATAGACCTGATCGTTGCCCACCTGGTAGACTGTTTGTTCCTGATGATTGGACCAGTAAAGTCATTTCTGAGGTTCATTCTTCTGCGTTGGCAGGTCATCCTGGAATCTTTGGTACCAGGGATTTGGTGGCAAGGTCCTTCTGGTGGCCTTCCCTGTCACGAGATGTACGAGGCTTTGTGCAGTCTTGTGACGTTTGTGCTCGGGCCAAGCCTTGTTGTTCTCGGGCTAGTGGATTGTTGTTGCCCTTGCCTATCCCGAAGAGGCCTTGGACGCACATCTCGATGGATTTTATTTCGGATCTTCCTGTTTCTCAGAAGATGTCTGTCATCTGGGTGGTGTGTGACCGTTTCTCTAAGATGGTCCATTTGGTTCCCCTGCCTAAGTTGCCTTCTTCTTCTGAGTTGGTTCCTCTGTTTTTTCAAAATGTGGTTCGTTTGCATGGTATTCCGGAGAATATCGTTTCTGACAGAGGAACCCAATTCGTGTCTAGATTTTGGCGGGCATTCTGTGCTAGGATGGGCATAGATTTGTCTTTCTCGTCTGCTTTCCATCCTCAGACTAATGGCCAGACCGAGCGGACGAATCAGACTTTGGAGACATATTTGAGGTGTTTTGTGTCTGCAGATCAGGATGATTGGGTTGCTTTTTTGCCTTTAGCGGAGTTTGCCCTCAATAATCGGGCCAGCTCTGCCACCTTGGTGTCTCCTTTTTTCTGTAATTCGGGGTTTCATCCTCGATTTTCCTCCGGTCAGGTGGAATCTTCGGATTGTCCTGGAGTGGATGCTGTGGTGGAGAGGTTGCATCAGATTTGGGGGCAGGTGGTGGACAATTTGAAGTTGTCCCAGGAGAAGACTCAGCTTTTTGCCAACCGCCGGCGTCGGGTTGGTCCTCGGCTTTGTGTCGGGGACTTGGTGTGGTTGTCTTCTCGTTTTGTCCCTATGAGGGTTTCTTCTCCTAAGTTTAAGCCTCGGTTCATCGGCCCGTACAAGATATTGGAGATTCTTAACCCTGTGTCCTTCCGTTTGGACCTCCCTGCATCTTTTTCTATTCATAATGTTTTTCATCGGTCATTGTTGCGCAGGTATGAGGTACCGGTTGTGCCTTCCGTTGAGCCTCCTGCTCCGGTGTTGGTTGAGGGCGAGTTGGAGTACGTTGTGGAAAAAATCTTGGACTCCCGTGTTTCCAGACGGAAACTCCAGTATCTGGTCAAATGGAAGGGATACGGTCAGGAGGATAATTCTTGGGTGACTGCCTCTGATGTTCATGCCTCCGATCTGGTCCGTGCCTTTCATAGGGCTCATCCTGATCGCCCTGGTGGTTCTGGTGAGGGTTCGGTGCCCCCTCCTTGAGGGGGGGGTACTGTTGTGAAATTGGATTTTGGGCTCCCCCGGTGGCCACTGGTGGAATTGAACTTGTGTGCATCATCCCCTCTGTTCACCTGTTCCCATCAGGATGTGGGAGTCGCTATTTAACCTTGCTCCTCTGTCACTTCCATGCCGGTCAACATTGTAATCAGAAGCCTTTCTGTGCATGTTCCTGCTACCAGACAACTTCCAGCTAAGTCGGACTTTTGTCCTTGTTTGTTTTTTGCATTTTGTTCCAGTTCACAGCTGCAGTTTAGTTTCTGTGTCTGGAAAGCTCTTGTGATCTGAAATTGCCACTCTGATGTTATGAGTTAATACTAGAGTCTTAAAGTAATTTCAGGATGGTGTATTGATAGGGTTTTCAGCTGACCATGAAAGTACCCTTTCTGTCTTCCTGCTATCTAGTAAGCGGACCTCGATTTTGCTAAACCTATTTTCATACTACGTTTGTCATTTTCATCTTAAATCACCGCCAATATATGTGGGGGCCTCTGTCTGCCTTTCGGGGAAATTTCTCTAGAGGTGAGCCAGGACTATATTTTCCTCTGCCAGGATTAGTTAGTCCTCCGGCCGGCGCTGGGCGTCTAGGGATAAAACGCAGGCTACGCTACCCGGCTACTGTTAGTTGTGCGGCAGGTTTAGTTCATGGTCAGTTTAAGTTTCCATCCTTCCAAGAGCTAGTTCCTATGTATGCTGGGCTATGTTCTCTTGCCATTGAGAACCATAACAGCTGGCCTTCTAGCTCCGACCAGCGATATCACAGCAGGATCCAGATCGCTGCTGCATGTCAAACACAACGAGATCGCTATCCAGGACGCTGCAACATCACTGCAACGTCACGGATCGTTCTCGTTCTCGTTGAGTGTGACGGTACCTTTAGCTATCCCTCCTATCTTTGCATTGTCTGCAAATTGGATTAGTTTACCTTCAGTTCCCTTATCTAGATCATTTATAAACTTTTTGAACAACACTGGGGCCAGGACAGAGCCTAGAGGTACCTCAATTGAAACACTTCCAATTGGATGTGCAACCATTTATTATTACTCTCTGAGTACGATCACTGAATCCACCTAACCGGAGCCTTGTCAATCCCATACTTGGTACTTTTTTCCAATAAGGATACTTTATCAAATGCTTTGCTGAAGTCAAGATATGTACCACATTTCCCCAATCCACCCAGTCAGTGATTCCATCATAGCAGAAAATTAGATTAGTCTGGTTTGACTTGTTTGCTACAAACCCATGCTGGCTCTGGTTATTTACTGTATTCCTATCCACGTACTTACATACTGGCCTGTAACTTCCTGGTTCCATCTTCTTTCCTTTTTTGAAGATAGGGACAGCATTTACGCCTTCTCCAATCTTCTGGGACTTTTCCTGTTCTCCAGGATTTTTCTAAAATTCTGACTAGTGGTTCTGCAATTTCCTCTGCTAACTCTTTCAGAACCCCAGGATGTAATTTATCTGGACAAGTAGATTTCAATTCATGTAAATTAGCTAAGTTTTCTCTCAGCATCTCTCTGTTTATAGATAGTATGGATTATTTTATTCCTTCAATGGCACCGAGAAGATCAGTTGATGTTACAATTGCTTTCTTAGAGAACACAGATACAAAATAGGAATTTAAAAGTTTGTCTTTTTCAACATTATTTTTGTCCACTTCACCCTTTTCACCCTGTAAAAATTCTTTAGCATCCTTGACTTTTCTTTTGCTTTTGACATACCCCTATGTTGCTTGTACTATATACAGCAAAACCTGTATATCACTGTTTCCTGTGATAATCAGCCTGCAACTTGGTTACACAGGAGTACCAAAACGGCAGGGTTCTCAAAAGGACGCCTTTTCAGAATTGCACAACTTTAATTGCTGCAATCAGAGATTAACAGCAGATTTTGAAGGGTTAAACAGCTGCGGTCACTTCTGTTAGAGGCAGGCGCTGGCTGTATAACACAGTTGGCTCCTGCCCTGGATGGAATGAGCTCCTCTCCATATACCCACTACATGAAATAATGATACGTCAAGTATCGGACAGGCTTAATGCCCGTCAGCTATCATGACTAAGATGGTCATTCACAAATCATGGATTTAAATATGATTTTTGTGCATAGTCTGCTTCAAAATGAGCATCAAGGCCAATGACGGTCAATCTGCCTGCATTGCGCATGAAAGTAACTCCATGCTCCAGAGAATTGATCATAAGCAACAAGAACAAGTGGCAAGCCATGGACGAGAAAAATTGCAGATAATCCTATGTGTCAATTGAGGTTTAAAGGGTTATTCCCAAAATAGCAAGTTATCCACTGTCCATAGGTTAGGGAATAACATGCGGATTGCTGGGGATCGAACCTCTGGGAATAGTGATTTCATAGTTTTAAGGTTGAAAGAAGACACAAGTCCATCTTGTTGATACCCTAAAATATTGATACAGAGGAAGGCAAAAGCCCTATGAGACACATGCTAATTGTCCCATATGAGGGGGAAAAATTCCTTCCCGACCCCACATACCTTCCATCATAGAATTTAGCACTCATAATAACCTGCAATATGATATTTTACAAGATAGGCATCCAGGCCTTGAACAATTTAGTGAATCATCCATTTCAATATCATGTGGCAGAGAGTTGCATAATTTCACTGCAGTAAAGACATCGCATCTGTGATTATGATTAAACATTCTTTCCTCTAGTTGTAGTTATAGATGTAATTTTCTTTCTGCGCTAACTAATGCCTAGTGCCTACTAGAGCGAGTGAATCCCTACAATTGGTGGAGAATGTGGGCATAAAGTCCCAGAGAGCACAGGCGATTGCAGTGTAAATTTGAATGTCCTTGGTAAAGGCAGCTACAGCATTGCGAACACAGTCTGAAAGCATGGAGAAGCTTGTTATGCAATTAGTCCAGCAGCAGACCCAACAGGAGACTACTAACAAACTCCTGATCCAGCAGTTTTAACAGCAACAGTTTAAACAGCAGCATCAACAAGAGTTGCAGCAGCAGTTACAACTGCATCAGCAGCAGTTACAGCAGGTTCAGCAGCAGCAAATGGCTCTCCTGGCAGAAACTGTCCAGGCCAGGGAGATGGCATCACATGCCAGCCAAAGTGAAGGTAACCAAGTGAGACATTTCACAGAATTTGACTCTGGAGATCAACATTGAGGCTTTCCTGATTGTATTTGAGAGGGTAGCAGACAACTGCCCCAGAGCAATGGGCAGGGGTCCTACCTCCATATCTTACTGGGGAACTGCAGAAAGCATACTACGACTTTGCCCTACAGTATGCCAAAGAGTACGACATGCTGATGGCAGAGATTATGGAACATTTGGGTGTCAACCTGGCAGTCTGAGCACAACAGGATCACCTCTGGCGCTACCATAGGGAAAAGCCTCCTCGGTCCCAGATGTTCAAACAGTTATACCTGGTGCAAAAATGCCTACTGCCCGAGACCTGCTCTCCAGCACAGATGGTGAAAAGTGGTGGTGACGGGTTTATCCTCTCACTACCAAAATCTGTGCAAAGCTGGGTTGCCCAAGGAGATCCCCAGAAAGCAGATGACTTTGTGAGCCTTGCGGAAAATACTGAGCAATCTAGGGAGCCTGAGGTCATATTTCTTGGAGACCCAAAAGAAAGGACCAAAGGCCTCGTTTGAAGGGCGCTCAAAGACTCAGGAAGGGCCAGAGTAGAGCTTAAAAGTTACAAGTCGTATCATTATCTGTTGGACCTGTTGAGTCCCAGGTCATATATCAGCCGTTTGTCCCTTGACCTCGGATCCGATGGACTGCAACATAGGCCGTGACTACTCCTATTTCACCTACCCTGCCTACAGTGCTGTTTTTTATCCTGGCAAGGGGCATCAGGAATTCCAGGTGATCGTGAATGGTGACCAAGTGATTGGACTTGTAGACTCAGTTTGGTGATTCTGGCAAGGGCCACACTTCTGCATGTGCTAGTCCCTGGGAAGGGGGTGGGGGTAAGGTGTATGGAGATGCTAAGAACTATTCCAAAGCCAAGGTTGACATATGCACATGTATCCCAGCAAGGTCTAAAGCTGTAGCACCCAATAGTCTTCCGCAAGGAGTCGGCTATGGTAACAAAGTCACATGATGTAAACGATGAATTTCCATTCACTGCAGGGCCACCATCAGGGCATTAGTGCCCTTACTGTTGTATGGGGCCTGGTGAGCAGGAGTAAAGAGGGGGGACAGTCCGAGTCCCACTCTTTTGCTTCTGCTCATCGAGCCCCAGGGTATAATAATGTAGTCTGCACCTTTGTGCCACCATCACTGGCACACATCCCGGTGCAGGGAGGTTCTATGGAGCTCCACGGAATAGCATGTACGTGCACCACTCACCAGGAGGACATTAGAAATGGATCTGCAGGGGATCATAAAAAGGAAAAAAGAAATGTTTATCAAATGGAAAGGGGGCATATCTAAACAAGAATAAAATGCTGTTTGCAGGGAATGCAGGGCAAGCGTTAGAAGAGCTACAGCCAGTATTGAAGAGAGGCTTGCAAGGAAGACCAAAAACAGTAAAAAAGGATTTGGGTGGTATGTCAAAAGCAAAAGAAAAGTTAAAGATGCTATCGGATTTTTACAGGATGAAAAGAGTGAAGTGGTCAAAAATGATGTTGAGAAGGCCGAACTATTAAAGGGACACTGTCACCCCCTCCAGCCGTTATAAACTAAAAGAGCCACTTGTGCAGCAGTAATGTTGCATTCTAACAAGGTGACTCTTTTAGTTTTTGTAAAGTATTTATAAAGTAGCTCAAATACCTCTCTTTGTACCTGGATGCGGGTCTGAAGCCTCCTCTTTGAAGCGCCCAACCGCCGTCAGTCATCTCTTCTGTGTTGATTTTCGCCGCCCCCTCAGCGCTGTTATTGTCTGAAATCCTGCGCCTGCGCTCTGCTCTTCTGCCTTGCGCAGGCGCATATAGCATTTGCCGTCCTAGCGCTGGTGCCGGGTTCCGTTCTGCGCCTGTGCGGGCAGTGCGGCCACCCTGTTACTGAATCCCCGCCCCGCACTGTGTTATGCATTATGCACAGTGCGGGGCTGGGATTCCTGGGCATGCGCACTGCGTTTGTCAGACGCTCCCCAGGTCCCCCGCCTTTCAGCGTTGCCGGAATATACAGGTATCCTTGCCAGCGTTTGGAACTGCCGCACAGAACAACGCTGGAAGGCGGGGGATCTGGGGAGCAAATGCTATATGCGCCTGCGCAAGGCAGAAGAGCAGAGCGCAGGCGCAGGATTTCAGACAATAACAGCGCTGAGGGGGCGGCGAAAATCAACACAGAAGAGATGACTGACGGCAGTTGGGCGCTTCAAAGAGGAGGCTTCAGACCCGCCTCCAGGTACAAAGAGAGGTATTTGAGCTACTTTATAAATACTTTACAAAAACTAAAAGAGTCACCTTGTTAGACTGCAGCATTACTGCTGCACAAGGTGGCTCTTTTAGTTTATAACGGCTGGAGGGGGTGACAGTGGCCCTTTAAATTCCTATTTTGCATCTGTGTTCTCTAAGGCTAAGTTCACATTAGCGTCGTGCGACGCAGCGTCGGGCGCCGCTGCGTCGCCGCATGCGTCATGCGCCCCTATATTTAACATGGGGGCGCATGGACATGCGTTGTGATGCGTTTTTTGACACATGCGTTTTTTGCGGCGCACGCGTCGGCCAAAAAGGACGCATGCGTCGCAAAACGCAGCGTTTTAGCGTGCGTTTTGCTGCGTTTTTGTTTGCGTTGTGCATTGCGTCGCCGACGCTGCGGCACACAACGCAAATGTGAACGTAGCCTAAGAAAGCAGATGTAGCATCAATTGATCTTCATAGTGCCAGCGAAGGAATAAAAGAATCCACACTATCTATAAACAGAGAGATGATGAGGGAACATTTAGCAAATTTTAATTAATTTAGATCTCCTGGTCCAGATGAATTACATCCTATGGTACTGAAAGAATTAGCAGAGGAAATTACAGAACCACTAGCCAGAATCTTTGAAAAATCCCAGAAGACTAGAGAAGGGCAAATGTTGTCCATCCAGTAATTAACCAGAACCAGCATGGTTTGTAGCAAACAAGTCATGCCAAACTAATTTAATTTCCTTCTATGATGGAATCACTGACTGGGTGGATCAGGGAAATGCAGTAGAAATAGTATATCTCGACTTCAGCAAAGCATTTAATAAAGTATCCCATACTATCTTTGAAAAAAAATGACCAAGTATGGGATTGACAAGACTACGGCTAGGTGGAGTCATAACTGGCTCAGTGATCGTACTCAGAGTGGTAATAAATGGTTGCACATCCAATTGGAATAGTGTTTCAAGTGGGGTACCATAAAGGTACTGTCACACTCAGCGACGCTGCAGCGATATAGACAACGAGCCGATCGCTGGAGCGTTGCTGTTTTGGTCGCTGTAGAGACGTCAAACACAGCAGCTCCAGAACGCTGCAGGAGCGATCCAGTGATGTAACGGCGACTCACTTATCGTTCTCGCTGGTTGTTAGCTCCATGTAAAACATTGCTGGCATCGTTGCTTTTGATGTCAAACATGACGATACACGCCGACCTGACGACAAAATAAAGTTCTGGACTTCTAGCTCCGACCAGCGATATCTCAGCGGGATCCAGATCGCTGCTGCGTGTCAAACACAACGAGATCGCTAACCAGAATGCTGCAACGTCACGGATCGTTGTCGTTCTCGTTGCAAAGTTGCTGAGTGTGACGGTTCCTTAAAGGTACCTTCACACATAACGATTTCGTTAACGATATCGTTGCAACGTCACGCTTTTGGTGACGTAGCATCGATCCCGCTTAACGATCTCGTTATGTGTGACAGCGACCAACGATCAGGCCCCTGCTGGGAGATCGTTGGTCGTAGGGAATGATCAGGACCTTTTTTTGGTCGCTGATCACCCGCTGTCATCGCTGGATCGGCGTGTGTGACGCCGATCCAGCGATGTGTTCACTTGTAACCAGGGTAAATATCGGGTTACTAAGCGCAGGGCCGCGCTTAGTAACCCGATATTTACCCTGGTTACCATTGTAAAAGTTAAAAAAAAAAACACTACATACTCACATTCCGATGTCTGTCACGTCCCCCGGCGTCAGCTTCCCTGCACTGACTGTCAGCGCCGGCCGTAAAGCAAGAGCACAGCGGTGACGTCACCAGCTGCTTTACGGCCGGTGCTGACACAGTCAGTGCGGGAAGCTGACGCCGGGGGACATGACAGACATCGGAATGTGAGTATGTAGTGTTTTTTTTTTTTTTTACTTTTACAATGGTAACCAGGGTAAATATCGGGTTACTAAGCGCGGCCCTGCACTTAGTAACCCGATGTTTACCCTGGTTACCCGGGGACTTCGGCATCGTTGAAGACAGTTTCAACGATGCCGAAGTCGTTCCCCTGATCGTTGGTCGCTGGAGAGAGCTGACTGTGTGACAGCTCCCCAGCGACCACACAACGACTTACCAACGATCACGGCCAGGTCGTATCGCTGGTCTTGATCGTTGGTAAGTTGTTTAGTGTAATGGTACCTTAAGGGTACTGTCACACAGTGGCACTTTGATCGCTACGACGGTACGATCCGTGATGTTCCAGCGATATCCATACGATATCGCAGTGTCTGACACGCTACTGCGATCAGGGACCCCGCAGAGAATCGTACGTCGTAGCAGATCGTTTGGAACTTTATTTCGTCGCTGGATCTCCCGCTGTCATCGCTGGATCGTTGTGTGTGACAGCGATCCAGCGATGCGTTCGCTTGTAACCAGGGTAAACATCGGGTTACTAAGCGCAGGGCCGCGCTTAGTAACCCGATGTTTACCGTGGTTACCAGCGTAAAAGTAAAAAAAAACAAACCGTACATACTCACATTCCGGTGTCCTTCAGGTCCCTTGCCGTCTGCCTCCCGCTCTGACTGACTCCCGGCTGTAAGGCAGTACAGAGCACAGCGGTGACGTCACCGCTGTGATCTGCTTTCACTTTACGGCGGCACTCAGTCAGAGTGGGAAGCAGACAGCAAGGGACCTGAAGGACACCGGAATGTGAGTATGTACGTTTTGTTTTTTTTTACTTTTACGCTGGTAACCAGGGTGAACATCGGGTTACTAAGCGCGGCCCTGCGCTTAGTAACCCGATGTTTACCCTGGTTACCCGGGGCCCTCGGCATCGTTGGTCGCTGGAGAGCGGTCTGTGTGACAGCTCTCCAGCGACCACACAACGACTTTCCAACGATCACGGCCAGGTCGTATCGCTGGTCGTGATCGTTGGAAAGTTGCAGAGTGTGACAGTACCCTACGGCTCTGTCCTGGCCCCAGAGTTGTTCAACATTTTTATAAATGATCTAGATAAGGGAACTAAAGGTAAACTAATCAAATTTGCAGACAATGCAAAGCTAGGAGGGATAGCAGTAGAGAAGACAAATAAAGGATTGAGTAAGATCTAGATAAGCTTGAACAATGGGCAGCAAATAACAGAATGGTATTTAAAGGGAACCCTTCAGCAGGACTGGGCACAGTAACCTACAGACAGTGTCACGTCGGCACCGTTATACTGATTAAAAGAATACATTGGTTGATGAAATCCATTTTGTGGTTGTTTAATCTTTATTTTCAGTTTTGAGTTGATATGCTCGTTCTCCAGGGCGGCCTGTGGGGGGCCTTCATGTGGTGCTCTGATGGCTTCTGACAGACCACTGATCCCTCAGTGACCTGCACCCTAGTTTACATAATTAATATATTTAACTAGCTGAAGAGCCCGGCGTTGCCTGGGCATAGTAAATATCTGTGGTTAGTTATAGCATCTCACTTCTCTTATTTTCCCATCACGCCTCTCATTTTCCCCATCACATCTTTCATTTTCCCCCTCACATCTCTCATTTTCTCCCTCACACCTTTCATTTTCCCCCTCACTCCTCTTATTTTCCCCCTCACTCCTCTTATTTTCCCCCTCACTCCTCTCATTCCCCCCTAACATTTGTCATTTCGACCTCACATCTGTCATTTTCCGATCACTCCACTATTTTCCCTCACTCCTCTCATTTTGCACTCACACCTTTTCATTTTCACCTCACACCTCTCATTTTCACCTCAGTATATACATGTTTGTCATCTCCCTTATATATAGTATACACCTGTATGTCATCTCCTGTATATAGTATATACCTGTATGTCATCTCCCCTGTATATAGTATATACCTGCTGTGTGTCATGTCCCCTGTATATAGTATATACCTGTATGTCATCTCCTGCTATATATAGTATATACCTGTATGTGTTTGCAGCGCCCCCACTGCCGCAGGGCCGAGGGATACCCGGTACCGGGCCTCTAAGTCTCTGCTCTGGGGTTGTCACGGTGGCTAGACTCGGTCCGTGACCCTGCTGAGGGGCGTACAATAATAGATGTGGATAGTGGTGGTGGTGCGGTGCAGTAAATAACGAGGACACCAGGTTGCAGTCTCTTTACCTCTTTACTGAAGGTCTCTGGGTCCTCAGTCCGGAATACGGTTCACCAGGCTGCGCAAGTCCGGCCGGTCCAATGGCACCTCCAGAGTTCTCTTTGCAGGTGGAAATCTGTGCCTTCCTGCTAGCGCTATGTGTTGTGGTCCTCCCCTGCTGTGCTTACGGGATAGTCCCCACAACTGTTGTGTCTGTTTCTGATGTTCCCTCACAACTCGATTAGATGATGTTCTGCTAATCCTCCGTCCCTCCCTGATGTTACGGTTGGGACGCACCCGTATGACGGGTAGGCTCGGAGCTCTTCCGGGACCCTAGAGTCGCCCCTCTCCACAGGTTGCCCCCTATGTCTTAGGTGATTTAGGTGAGACAGCCCGCCTATGACTGACTGTCCTGCCGTTGGTTTGAAGTATTGCCTGAAGCTATATATATATAGAAATACTTCCTCTGCGTTCCGGCCGTCGGCTGTGCGCCTCAGTAGGATGTTGCCTCGGTCTTACAGCACGACTCCTACTGGTATTCTCCTTCTTGCTTTGATCTCGTTTCTCACTCAGCACAATAAATCTCGCTTCTTGTCCTTTCTTAGGGCACCGCCGCTATGAAGTGCAGGCGCGGTCCCGTAGCTTTCTCTCTATTTGCCAGGCCTCTGTCAGGGTCCCAAACCTGACAGGGACCCTACCGAATCTTCCCCCACAACACCCTCTGCCACAAGGTGTTGCCTGGTTCCAACCCAGTCAGCTCTCTCTCTCACTTCCTGCCTGACCACCAGTTTTACCAGTATGTGAGGAGTGGCCTAATGAATAGAACCCTTAGCTCCCCCTGGAGGCCCGACTGTGAAATGTATTGGTGTATGTGATACCTGGTCAGATGAACTCCTTCAGTGCCATCAGACGTACCATAGCCCCCCTTAGCGGCGGAGCCACAGTACTGCAACGACCAGGACTCTGGGGCGCTGCATAATCTCCTCCTGTATATAGTATATACCTGTGTGTCATCTCACCTATATATAGTATATATCTGTGTGTCATCTCCTGTATATAGTATATACCTGTATGTCATCTCCTCCTATACATAGCATATACCTGTATGTCATCTCCTCCTGTATATACTATAAACCTGTAGGTAATCTGCTCCTGTATATAGTATATACCTGTGTGTCATCTCCTCCTGTATATAGTATATACCTGTATGTCATCTCCTGCTGTATGTAGTATGTACCTGTATGTCATCTCCTCCTCTATATAGTATATACCTGTGTGTCATCTCTCCTGTATATAGTATATATCTGTGTGTCATCTCCTCCTGTATATAGTATATACCTGTGTGTCATCTCCCCTGTAAATAGTATATACCTGTGTGTCATCTCTTCCTGTATATAGTATATAGCTGTATGCCATCTCCTCCTGTATGTAGTATGTACCTGTATGTCATCTCCTCCTCTATATAGTATATACCTGTGTGTCATCTCTCCTGTATATAGTATATATCTGTGTGTCATCTCCTCCTGTATATAGTATATACCTGTGTGTCATCTCCCCTGTAAATAGTATATACCTGTGTGTCATCTCTTCCTGTATATAGTATATATCTGTATGTCATCTCCTCCTGTATTAGACCTCGTTCACACCTTATTTGGTCAGTATTTTTACCTCAGTATTTGTAAGCTAAATTGGCAGCCTGATAAATCCCCAGCCTACAGGAAGCCCTCCCCCTGGCAGTATATATTAGCTCACACATACACATAATAGACTGGTCATGTGACTGACAGCTGCCGGATTCCTATATGGTACATTTGTTGCTCTTGTAGTTTGTCTGCTTATTAAACAGATTTTTATTTTTGAAGGATACCAGACTTGTGTGTGTTTTAGAGCGAGTTTCGTGTGTCAAGTTGTGTGTGTTGAGTTGCGTGTGGCGACATGCATGTAGCGACTTTTGTGAGATGAGTTTTGTGTGGCGACATGCGTGTAGCAACTTTTTGTGTGTCGAGTTGCATGTGACAGGTTAGTGTAGCAAGTTGTGTGCAGCAAGTTTTGCGCATGGCAAGTTTTGCGCGTGGCGAGTTTTATGTGTGGTGCCTTTTGAGTATGTGCAAGTTTTGTGTGAGGCAACTTTTGCATGTGTTGCAACTTTTGTGCATGTGGCAATTTTTCCGCGTGTGCAAGTTTTGCGTGTGGCGAGTTTTCCATGAGGTGAGTTTTGCACGTGTGGCGAGTTTTGCATGTGGAGAGTTTTGCGCATGGCGAGTTTTGAGCGGTGACTTTTGTGTTTCGACTTTTATGTGGCGAGGTTGGTGTATGTGTGGTGAAATGTGCGCTGAGGGTGGTATATGTGTTCGAGCACGTGGTAGTGTGTGGCGCATTTTGTGTGTGTGTTCATATCCCCGTGGTGGTGTGGTGATTATCCCATGTCGGGGCCCCACCTTAGCAACTGTACAGTATATACTCTTTGGCGCCATCGCTCTCATTCTTTAAGTCCCCCTTGTTCACATCTGGCAGCTGTCAATTTGCCTCCAACACTTTTCCTTTCATTTTTTCCCCATTATGTAGATAGGGGCAAAATTGTTTGGTGAATTGGAAAGCGCGGGGTTAAAATTTCACCTCACAACATAGCTTTGACGCTGTCAGGGTCCAGACGTGTGACTGTGCAAAATTTTGTGGCTGTAGCTTCTGAGTGCCAAGTATTTTGTTATTACTTATTGATGGGCTGGACACCTGACTTGTGCACCACTAATGAACCTTGAGTGCCGTGTGTACCTTCTTGATTTAATATTATATTTATCTTGGGAATAAAAACAAAATCCTTCTGGAGGCAGGCATCGGCGGTGGTGCCTGCGCTGCAGCCTGATCGCATACTGTACTGGAAAAAAAATGTCCTCCAAGATGTTACCACCGGCGCCTGCACAGTAGCACCTATTGGTGATCGCCGAGAGCTGCTATTGTACAGGCGCCAGCAGCGCCATCTTGCTAGAGAGAGAAAAAAAGTCCTCCAAGATGGCGCTGACGGCGCCTGCGCAATAGCAGCTATCTGCGATCGCCGAGAGCTGCTATTGCGAAGGCGCCAGTGGCGCCATCTTGCTAGAGGAAAAAAACATACTGCTCCAAAATGGCGCCGCCTGCGCAGTCGCAGCTATAGGATCACCAATAGCTGCTACTGCGCAGGCGCGGCCTGCGTTATTTTCAAACGGATTTTTTTTTATTACTATCAGGAGAACAGCAAATAAATTAATTATACACACAGTACATATGCGATCAGGCTGCAGCGCAGGCGCCACCACTGGTGCCTGCCTGCAGAAGTGTTTTTTTTCCCTAAGTTAAATATAATATTAATTATGTAAACTACAGTAGGGGGCAGGTCACTGAGGGATCAGTGACCTGTCAGAAGCCATACTCATGAATGCCTAATCAGAGCACCACATGAAGAACCCCAACACAGGCCGCTCCGGACCACGAGCATATAATTAACACAAAACTGAAAATAAAGATTAAACAACAACCACAAAACGGATTTCATCACCAGGTATCATTGTAATCAGTATAACGGTGCCTACCTGACGCTGACTGTAGGTTACTGTGCACAATCCTGCTGACAGGTTCCCTTTAACAGGGATGCAAGATTCTACATCTGGGCAAGAAAAATTTAAATTACATCTATAGAACGGGAGGAATAGAACTAAGCAACATCACGTGTGAAAAAAACTTGGACATACTAACAGATCACAGACTGCACATGAGTCAACAGTGTCATGCAGCAACAAAAAAGGCAAACAGTTCCAGGATGTATTAAGAGTAGCACAGAGTCTAGATCACGTGAATTAATTATCCCCCTCTACTCCTCCTTGGTCAGGCCTCATCTGAAATAATATGCCCAGTTCTAGGCTCCACATTTTGAAAAAGACATTGAAAATCTGGGCAAAAAGAAGAGAAGCCAGCACTGCTGAAGGTCAAAACGCAATATCCAAAGTGCACATGCACATAATAAATTCTGACTGTATTTCAAATATGAGATATTTAGCAAATAATTGATCAATTCTTTGAGCTACCCCGCCACTTTACGGCAATCTCATAATGGGGCAGTCCTAACTCTACGTTTTTTATTACATTGTGCCATTACGGCCTCCTAAATGTATTGAGAGTGAGAAAGAAAAAAAAAAAGGACAGACCACATTAAATAACATTACATGACAAACTGTACCTGGAGCATTGACAGAATCACTCCCTTAGTGCCAGGAAGGCGAGCGCGGATAGAGGCCGATCAGGTCCTGTGCGGACATATCAGATCTGGCCCCCACACTGCCAAACCAACACCAAAGTTAAAGCATGAAACTGGCTGAGGCACAGCTGCCTAATTAACTAGAGCCTGAGGCAGGGCAGGGCTGCTGTGTGTGTGTGCACAGCAGCCTATCAATCATAGTGAACCCAGACAGAATGGCGCATATGACCCAGCGTGCGCGGCAACAGTGGTGGTCAGCCACATACCAATACATAAGCAAAAAGAAGAGAAGCCAGCACTGCTGAAGGTCAAAACGCAATATCCAAAGTGCACATGCACATAATAAATTCTGACTGTATTTCAAATATGAGATATTTAGCAAATAATTGATCAATTCTTTGAGCTACCCCGCCACTTCACGGCAATCTCATAATGGGGCAGTCCTAACTCTACGTTTTTTATTACATTGTGCCATTACGGCCTCCTAAATGTATTGAGAGTGAGAAAGAAAAAAAAAAAGGACAGACCACATTAAATAACATTACATGACAAACTGTACCTGGAGCATTGACAGAATCACTCCCTTAGTGCCAGGAAGGCGAGCGCGGATAGAGGCCGATCAGGTCCTGTGCGGACATATCAGATCTGGCCCCCACACTGCCAAACCAACACCAAAGTTAAAGCATGAAACTGGCTGAGGCGCAGCTGCCTAATTAACTAGAGCCTGAGGCAGGGCAGGGCTGCTGTGTGTGTGTGCACAGCAGCCTATCAATCATAGTGAACCCAGACAGAATGGCGCATATGACCCAGCGTGCGCGGCAACAGTGGTGGTCAGCCACATACCAATACATAAGCAAAAAGAAGAGAAGCCAGCACTGCTGAAGGTCAAAACGCAATATCCAAAGTGCACATGCACATAATAAATTCTGACTGTATTTCAAATATGAGATATTTAGCAAATAATTGATCAATTCTTTGAGCTACCCCGCCACTTCACGGCAATCTCATAATGGGGCAGTCCTAACTCTACGTTTTTTATTACATTGTGCCATTACGGCCTCCTAAATGTATTGAGAGTGAGAAAGAAAAAAAAAAAAGGACAGACCACATTAAATAACATTACATGACAAACTGTACCTGGAGCATTGACAGAATCACTCCCTTAGTGCCAGGAAGGCGAGCGCGGATAGAGGCCGATCAGGTCCTGTGCGGACATATCAGATCTGGCCCCCACACTGCCAAACCAACACCAAAGTTAAAGCATGAAACTGGCTGAGGCACAGCTGCCTAATTAACTAGAGCCTGAGGCAGGGCAGGGCTGCTGTGTGTGTGTGCACAGCAGCCTATCAATCATAGTGAACCCAGACAGAATGGCGCATATGACCCAGCGTGCGCGGCAACAGTGGTGGTCAGCCACATACCAATACATAAGCAAAAAGAAGAGAAGCCAGCACTGCTGAAGGTCAAAACGCAATATCCAAAGTGCACATGCACATAATAAATTCTGACTGTATTTCAAATATGAGATATTTAGCAAATAATTGATCAATTCTTTGAGCTACCCCGCCACTTCACGGCAATCTCATAATGGGGCAGTCCTAACTCTACGTTTTTTATTACATTGTGCCATTACGGCCTCCTAAATGTATTGAGAGTGAGAAAGAAAAAAAAAAAAGGACAGACCACATTAAATAACATTACATGACAAACTGTACCTGGAGCATTGACAGAATCACTCCCTTAGTGCCAGGAAGGCGAGCGCGGATAGAGGCCGATCAGGTCCTGTGCGGACATATCAGATCTGGCCCCCACACTGCCAAACCAACACCAAAGTTAAAGCATGAAACTGGCTGAGGCACAGCTGCCTAATTAACTAGAGCCTGAGGCAGGGCAGGGCTGCTGTGTGTGTGTGCACAGCAGCCTATCAATCATAGTGAACCCAGACAGAATGGCGCATATGACCCAGCGTGCGCGGCAACAGTGGTGGTCAGCCACATACCAATACATAAGCAAAAAGAAGAGAAGCCAGCACTGCTGAAGGTCAAAACGCAATATCCAAAGTGCACATGCACATAATAAATTCTGACTGTATTTCAAATATGAGATATTTAGCAAATAATTGATCAATTCTTTGAGCTACCCCGCCACTTCACGGCAATCTCATAATGGGGCAGTCCTAACTCTACGTTTTTTATTACATTGTGCCATTACGGCCTCCTAAATGTATTGAGAGTGAGAAAGAAAAAAAAAAAGGACAGACCACATTAAATAACATTACATGACAAACTGTACCTGGAGCATTGACAGAATCACTCCCTTAGTGCCAGGAAGGCGAGCGCGGATAGAGGCCGATCAGGTCCTGTGCGGACATATCAGATCTGGCCCCAGAATTTATCAATTATTTGCTAAATATCTCATATTTGAAATACAGTCAGAATTTATTATGTGCATGTGCACTTTAGATATTGCGTTTTGACCTTCAGCAGTGCTGGCTTCTCCCCTCTTTTTGCTTCTGTATTGGTATGTGGCTGACCACCACTGTTGCCGCGCACGCTGGGTCATATGCGCCATTCTGTCTGGGTTCACTATGATTGATAGGCTGCTGTGCACACACACACAGCAGCCCTGCCCTGCCTCAGGCTCTAGTTAATTAGGCAGCTGTGCCTCAGCCAGTTTCATCCTTTAACTTTGGTGTTGGTTTGGCAGTGTGGAGGCCAGATCTGATATGTCCGCACAGGACCTGATCGGCCTCTATCCGCGCTCGCCTTCCTGGCACTAAGGGAGTGATTCTGTCAATGCTCCAGGTACAGTTTGTCATGTAATGTTATTTAATGTGGTCTGTCCCTTTTTTTTTTCTCACACTCTATACATTTAGAGGCCGTAATGGCACAATATAAATAAAAAACGTAGAGTTAGGACTGCCCCATTATGAGATTGCCGTGAAGTGGCGGGGTAGCTCAAAGAATTGATCAATTATTTGCTAAATATCTCATATTTGAAATACAGTCAGAATTTATTATGTGCATGTGCACTTTAGATATTGCGTTTTGACCTTCAGCAGTGCTGGCTTCTCCCCTCTTTTTGCTTCTGTATTGGTATGTGGCTGACCACCACTGTTGCCGCGCACGCTGGGTCATATGCGCCATTCTGTCTGGGTTCACTATGATTGATAGGCTGCTGTGCACACACACACAGCAGCCCTGCCCTGCCTCAGGCTCTAGTTAATTAGGCAGCTGTGCCTCAGCCAGTTTCATCCTTTAACTTTGGTGTTGGTTTGGCAGTGTGGAGGCCAGATCTGATATGTCCGCACAGGACCTGATCGGCCTCTATCCGCGCTCGCCTTCCTGGCACTAAGGGAGTGATTCTGTCAATGCTCCAGGTACAGTTTGTCATGTAATGTTATTTAATGTGGTCTGTCCCTTTTTTTTTTTCTCACACTCTATACATTTAGAGGCCGTAATGGCACAATATAAATAAAAAACGTAGAGTTAGGACTGCCCCATTATGAGATTGCCGTGAAGTGGCGGGGTAGCTCAAAGAATTGATCAATTATTTGCTAAATATCTCATATTTGAAATACAGTCAGAATTTATTATGTGCATGTGCACTTTAGATATTGCGTTTTGACCTTCAGCAGTGCTGGCTTCTCCCCTCTTTTTGCTATTGAAAATCTGGAGCAAGTTCATAGAAGAGCTACCAGGATGGTGAGCGGACTGCAAAGTATGTCCTACGAGGAACAGTTAAAGTATCTAGGAATGTTTAGCTTGCAAAAAAAGGCTAAGAGGAGACTTAATAGCTGTCTACAAGTATCTAAAGGGATGTCACAGTTTAGGGGAATCATCATTATTCTCATTTGCACATGGAAATACGAGAAGCAATGGAATGAAACTGAAAGGGAAAATATACAGATTAAATATTAGAAAAAAGTTTTTGACAATAAGGGTGATCAATGAGTGGAACAGGCTGCCATGAGAGGTGGTGAGTTCTCCTTCAATGGAAGTCTTCAAACAGAGCCTGGACAGACATTTGTCTGAGATGGTTTAGGCTACTTTCACACATCTGGTTTTCGCCGTTAGGCTGAATCCGGTGGTGTAACGGATCGCTGGATCTGTCAAAAATAGTGAAAAACCTGATGCAACGGATCCGGTTTTGTGCCAGATCCGACTACCCATTCTGGCCAATGAGAGAGAGAGGCAGAGAGAGAAGAGATTCTTCAATACCTGAATCCGTAGCCGGATTCCTGCATTTGACGGATCCGGCATCATAGGCTTCCATTACAGGAAAAGCGCCGGATCACGGCAGCTTTGGTGGTGGTGAGGCGGCGGCTCGGGTGGTGGTGGTGAGGCGGCAGAATGGTTATTGCAGGCTGTAGGCTTTCCTGAAGAGATGGGTTTTCAGGTTCCATCTTAAGGATCCAAGGGTGCTGGATAATCGGACGTGTTGAGGCGTGGAATTCCAGAGGACAGGGGATATTCGGGAGAAATCTTGGAGGCTGTTGTGTGTAGAACGAATAAGTGTGGAGGAGAGTAGGAGGTTTTGGGAGGATCAAAGATTACGTGAGGGAAGAAATTGGGAGATTAGTTCAGAGATATAGGGAGGGGGCAGGTTATGGATGGCTTTGTAGATCAGTGTTAGTAGTTTGAACTTGATTCGTTTGGAAATTGGGAGCCAGTGGAGGGATTTGCAAAGGGGAGAAACAGGGGAGGAGAGAGGTAGATTAGCTGGGCAGCAGAGTTGAGGACAGACTGGAGTGGTGCAAGAGAGTTAGCTGGGAGACCACAGAGGAGGGTGTTGCAGTAATTGAGGCGGGAGAGGGCATGCACAAGAGTTTTAGTAGATTGTGGGCTGAGGAAGGGACAGATTCTGGCAATATTTTTGAGTTGGAGGAGACAGGAGGTGGCAAGAGTTTGGACGTGCGGTTTGAAGGACAGGGCAGAGTCGAGAGTTACCCAGAGGCAGCGAATTTCAGGTGTGGGAGAGAGCGTGATGCCATTAACCATAATAGATGGATAAGGTAGGGGGGATATGCGAGATGGGGGAAAGATGATGAGTTTGGTTTTGTCTACATTAAGTTTTAGGAAGTGAGAGGTGAAGAAGGAGGATATGGCTGATAGACACTCTGGGATTCTGGACAGCAGAGAGGTGACATCTGGGCCAGAGATGTAGATCTGAGTGTCGTCCGCTGTCATGAATCCCCAATGGCTAGGGATAGCACAGGACAAGCAAAGTACAAATAAATAACGGACGAGCTCTAGGGTGATGGAACCTGGGCTGACCGCTGCCCTACGCCTGACAAACGCAACTAGAGATAGCCAGGGAGCGTGCCTACGTTGGTTCTAGACGCCACGCACCAGCCTAAGAGCTAACTAGTACTGCAGAGAAAATAAAGACCTCACTTGCCTCCAGAGGAATGAACCCCAAAAGATATAGTTGCCCCCTCACATGTATTGACGGTGAAATGAGAGGAAGGCACACACATAGAGATGATATATATAGATTCAGCAAATTGAGGCCCGCTGTAAACTAGAAAGCAGAACGATACAAAAGGGGACTGAGCGGTCAGCAAAAAACCCTAATCAAAAAACCATCCTGAGATTACAAGAACCCATGTGCCAACTCATGGCACATGGGGAGAACCTCAGTCCACTAGAGCTACCAGCTAGCATAGAGACATAATAAGCAAGCTGGACAAAAAACCAAACAACTGAAAATCAGCACTTAGCTTATCCTGAAAGATCTGGGAGCAGGTAGGCAGGAACCAAACAGAGCACATCTGAATACATTGATAGCCGGCAAGGAAATGACAGAAAGGCCAGGTAAAATAGGAAACACCCAGCCTCTGATGGACAGGTGGAAACCAAAGGCCGCAACCCACCAAAGTCACCCAGTACCAGCAGTAACCACCAGAGGGAGCCCACAAACAGAATCCACAACAGTACCCCCCCCTTGAGGAGGGGTCACCGAACCCTCACGAGAACCCCCAGGGCGATCAGGGTGAGCTCTATGGAAGGCGCGAACCAAATCAGTCGCATGAACATCGGAGGCGATCACCCAGGAATTATCCTCCTGACCATAACCCTTCCACTTAACTAAATACTGGAGTTTGCGTCTGGAAACACGAGAATCCAAAATCTTCTCAACAACATACTCCAATTCTCCCTCCACCAGCACCGGAGCAGGAGGCTCAACCGAAGGAACAACGGGCACCTCATACCTCCGCAACAACGACCGATGGAACACATTATGAATAGCAAACGATGCTGGGAGATCCAAACGAAAAGATACAGGGTTAAGAATCTCCGAGATCCTATAAGGACCGATGAACCGAGGCTTGAACTTAGGAGAAGAGACCTTCATAGGGACAAAACGAGAAGACAACCACACCAAATCCCCAACAAGAAGTCGGGGACCCACGCGGCGACGGCGATTAGCAAACTGCTGAGTCTTCTCCTGAGATAACTTCAAATTGTCCACCACCTGATTCCAAATCTGATGTAGCCTGTCCACCACCATGTCCACTCCAGGACAATCCGAAGACTCCACCTGACCAGAGGAAAAACGAGGATGAAACCCCGAATTACAAAAAAAAGGAGAGACCAACGTGGCAGAACTAGCCCGATTATTAAGAGCAAATTCGGCCAGTGGCAAAAAAGCAACCCAGTCATCTTGGTCAGCAGAAACAAAACACCTCAAATAAGTTTCCAAGGTCTGATTAGTTCGCTCCGTCTGGCCATTCGTCTGAGGATGGAATGCAGACGAGAAAGACAAATCAATGCCCATCTTGGCACAAAACGTCCGCCAAAATCTAGACACAAACTGGGATCCCCTGTCAGAAACGATATTCTCCGGAATCCCATGCAAACGAACCACGTTCTGAAAAAATAAAGGGACCAACTCAGAGGAGGAAGGCAACTTAGGCAAGGGCACCAAATGAACCATCTTAGAAAAGCGGTCACACACAACCCAGATAACGGACATTTTCTGTGAAACCGGGAGATCAGAAATAAAATCCATGGAAATGTGCGTCCAAGGCCTCCTCGGGATGGGCAAGGATAACAACAACCCACTGGCCCGAGAACAGCAAGGCTTAGCTCGAGCACACACTTCACAAGACTGCACAAAGGTACGCACATCCCTAGACAAGGAAGGCCACCAAAAAGACCTGGCCACCAAGTCTCTAGTACCAAATATTCCAGGATGACCAGCCAACACAGAAGAATGGACCTCGGAGATGACTCTACTGGTCCAATCATCCGGAACAAACAGTCTTTCTGGTGGACAACGATCCGGTTTATCCACCTGAAACTCCTGCAATGCACGTCGCAAGTCTGGGGATACGGCGGACAATATTACCCCATCCCTAAGGATACCAGTAGGCCCAGAGTCTCCAGGAGAGTCAGGCACAAAACTCCTGGAAAGAGCATCTGCCTTCACATTCTTTGAACCTGGCAGGTATGAAACCACGAAATTGAAACGAGAAAAAAACAACGACCAACGAGCCTGTCTAGGATTCAAACGCCTGGCAGACTCAAGGTAAATGAGATTCTTGTGATCAGTCAAGACCACCACACGATGTTTAGCACCCTCAAGCCAATGACGCCACTCCTCAAATGCCCACTTCATGGCCAAAAGCTCCCGATTACCCACATCATAATTGCGCTCGGCGGGCGAGAATTTTCTAGAGAAGAATGCACATGGCTTCATCACCGAGCCATCAGAACTTCTCTGTGACAAAACCGCCCCCGCTCCAATCTCGGAAGCATCAACCTCAACCTGAAAAGGAAGTGAAACATCTGGTTGACACAACACAGGAGCAGAAGAAAACCGGCGCTTAAGTTCCTGAAAGGCCCCCACAGCCGCAGGAGACCAATTAGCAACATCAGCACCCTTTTTAGTTAAATCAGTCAAAGGTTTAACAATACTGGAAATATTTGCAATGAACCGACGATAAAAATTAGCAAACCCCAAGAACTTCTGTAGGCTCTTAACAGATGTAGGTTGTGTCCAGTCACAAATTGCCTGAACCTTAACGGGATCCATCTCAATAGTAGAAGGAGAAAAAATGTACCCCAAAAAAGAAATCTTCTGGACTCCGAAGAGACACTTTGAGCCCTTCACAAACAGAGAATTGGCCCGCAGAACCTGAAACACCTTCCTGACCTGTAGAACATGAGACTCCCAGTCATCAGAAAACACCAAAATATCATCCAAATACACAATCATAAACTTATCCAGATATTCACGGAAAATATTGTGCATAAAGGACTGAAAGACTGACGGAGCATTGGAGAGTCCAAAAGGCATTACCAAATACTCAAAATGGCCCTCAGGCGTATTAAATGCGGTTTTCCACTCATCACCTTGTTTTATCCGCACCAGATTATACGCACCGCGAAGATCTATCTTAGTGAACCACCTAGCCCCCTTAATGCGAGCAAACAAGTCAGTCAATAATGGCAATGGATACTGATATTTGACTGTAATCTTATTCAGAAGGCGATAATCTATACAAGGCCTCAGGGAACCATCTTTTTTTGCCACGAAAAAAAAACCTGCTCCCAGAGGGGACGAAGATGGACGAATATGTCCCTTTTCCAAGGACTCCTTAATATAATTCCGCATAGCAGTATGCTCTGGCAGTGACAGATTAAATAAACGACCCTTAGGGAACTTACTGCCAGGAATCAATTCTATAGCACAGTCACAATCTCTATGAGGAGGGAGCGAATTGAGCTTAGGCTCCTCAAAAACATCCCTATAGTCAGACAAAAACTCAGGGATCTCAGAAGGAGTAGATGAAGCGATAGAAATCGGAGGTGCATCATCATGAACCCCCTGACATCCCCAGCTTAACACAGACATTGTTTTCCAGTCCAGGACAGGATTATGAGTTTGTAACCATGGCAGACCCAGCACTAGTACATCATGTAAATTATACAGTACAAGGAAGCGAATCACCTCCTGATGAACGGGAGTCATGCGCATGGTCACTTGTGTCCAATACTGCGGTTTATTCATAGCCAATGGTGTAGAGTCAATTCCCTTCAGAGGAATAGGGACTTCTAGAGGCTCCAAACTAAAACCGCAGCGTTTAGCAAATGACCAATCCATAAGACTCAGGGCAGCGCCCGAATCCACATAGGCATCAACGGAAATGGAAGACAGTGAAAAAATCAGAGTCACAGACAAAATGAACTTAGGCTGCAGAGTACCAATGGCAAAAGATTTATCAAGCTTTTTTGTGCGTTTAGAGCATGCTGATATAACATGAGCTGAATCACCACAATAAAAACACAATCCATTTTTCCGCCTATAATTTTGCCGTTCACTTCTGGACTGAATTCTATCACATTGCATAGTCTCAGGTGCCTGTTCAGAAGACACCGCCAACTGGTGCACGGGTTTGCGCTCCCGCAAACGCCGATCAATCTGAATGGCCATAGCCATAGACTCATTCAGACCTGTAGGCGTAGGGAACCCCACCATAATATCCTTAATGGCCTCAGAAAGACCATTTCTGAAGTTTGCAGCCAGGGCGCACTCATTCCATTGAGTAAGCACCGACCATTTCCGAAATTTTTGACAATATATTTCCGCTTCATCATGCTCCTGAGAGAGGGCTAATAAAGCCTTTTCAGCCTGAATCTCCAGGTTGGGTTCCTCATAGAGCAATCCCAATGCCAGAAGAAACGCATCCACACTGAGCAATGCAGGATCCCCTGGTGCCAATGCAAATGCCCAATTCTGAGGGTCGCCCCGCAGGAAAGATATTACAATCCTGACCTGTTGAGCAGGGTCTCCAGAGGAGCGAGATTTTAAAGAAAGAAACAATTTACAATTGTTCCTGAAATTCAGGAAGGTAGATCTATCTCCAGAGAAGAACTCTGGAATAGGAATTCTAGGTTCAGACATGGGAGTGTGAACAACAAAATCCTGTATGTTTTGAACTTTTGCCGCGAGATTACTCAGGCTGGAAGCCAAACTCTGGACATCCATGTTAAACAGCTAAGATCAGAGCCATTCAAGGGTTAAGAGGAGATAAGAAGCAGCTAGACAGCAATTAAGGGCTAGGCAGCAAAACTCTGAAGGGAAAAAAAAATAAAAAAATTTTCCCTTAAACACTTCTTTTTCTCCTGCTTCAGCCCAAACAATTAACACTTTGTGGGCCGGCTATACTGTCATGAATCCCCAATGGCTAGGGATAGCACAGGACAAGCAAAGTACAAATAAATAACGGACGAGCTCTAGGGTGATGGAACCTGGGCTGACCGCTGCCCTACGCCTGACAAACGCAACTAGAGATAGCCAGGGAGCGTGCCTACGTTGGTTCTAGACGCCACGCACCAGCCTAAGAGCTAACTAGTACTGCAGAGAAAATAAAGACCTCACTTGCCTCCAGAGGAATGAACCCCAAAAGATATAGTTGCCCCCTCACATGTATTGACGGTGAAATGAGAGGAAGGCACACACATAGAGATGATATATATAGATTCAGCAAATTGAGGCCCGCTGTAAACTAGAAAGCAGAACGATACAAAAGGGGACTGAGCGGTCAGCAAAAAACCCTAATCAAAAAACCATCCTGAGATTACAAGAACCCATGTGCCAACTCATGGCACATGGGGAGAACCTCAGTCCACTAGAGCTACCAGCTAGCATAGAGACATAATAAGCAAGCTGGACAAAAAACCAAACAACTGAAAATCAGCACTTAGCTTATCCTGAAAGATCTGGGAGCAGGTAGGCAGGAACCAAACAGAGCACATCTGAATACATTGATAGCCGGCAAGGAAATGACAGAAAGGCCAGGTAAAATAGGAAACACCCAGCCTCTGATGGACAGGTGGAAACCAAAGGCCGCAACCCACCAAAGTCACCCAGTACCAGCAGTAACCACCAGAGGGAGCCCACAAACAGAATCCACAACAGTCCGCATACAGGTGGTACTGGAAGCCATGGGACTTTATGAGTTGTCCTAGGCCAAGGGTATAGATGGAAAAAAGTAAGGGCCCTAGGACAGAGCCTTGAGGGACTCCAACAGAGAGAGGGCGAGATGAGGAGGTAGTGTGGAAGTGGGAAATGCTAAATGTGCGGTCGGAAAGGTATAAGGCAATCCAGGACAGGTCAAGGTCTTTGATGCCAAGGGAAGAAAGAATCTGTAGCAGTAGGCAGTGGTCGACTGTGTCGAAGGCAGAGGACAGGTCGAGAAGGAGGAGGATGGAGAACTGTCTGTTAGTTTTGGCTGTGAGTAGGTCATTAGTAATTTTGGTTAGGGCAGTTTCGGTGGAGTGGTGGGGGCGGAAGCCAGAATGGAGGTTGTCAAGGAATTAGATGAGAGGTGGGAGGAAAGTTGAGCATGGACATGATGCTCAAGGAGTTTTGAAGCAAACAGGAGCAGTGATATGGGGCGATAGCTGGTCATAGCAGTTGGCTCAAGGTTAGTTTTTTTGAGGATGGGTCTGATGGTGGAATGTTTGAAGGCAGAGGGGAAGGTGCCAGAAGATAGGGATATGTTGAAGAGAAGGGTTAGGGCTGGAATGAGCATGTTAGTGAGGTTGGGGAGCAGGTGGGAAGGGATGGGGTGACGGGTCAAGTGCACAGGTGGTGAGGTGTGATTTGGAAAGGAGGTGAGTAAGCTCTCCTTCAGTGATGTTGGAGAGGGAGGTTATTAGGGAAGGGCAGAGGTCTGGTATATGGAGTGGTTGGGGTGGTGGAACAGTAAAGGTTTGCCTTGTTTGGTCGATCTTGTTTTTGAAATAGGTGGCAAAGTACTCGGAAGAGATGAGGAGAGTTGGAGGTGGCAGTGGTGGGCGGAGGAGAGAGTTAAATGTGCTGAACAGTTGTTTTAGGTTGTAGGATAATGAAGATATAAGGTTTGTGAAATAGGTCTGTTAGCAGAGGTGAGGGCTGATTTGAAGGCAAGTGTAGCTTGTTTGAAAGCAGTGAAGTCATCTGGCAGGCGTGTTTTCATCCAACACCGCTCCGCAACCCTGGATGCTTGTCGAAGTTTTTTGGTGAGATTGTTATGCCAGGGTTGCCTATTAATTTGTCGCACTTTGCCATGCATGAGAGGGGCGACTGAGTCTATGACTGATGTGAGGGTGGAGTTATAGAAAGCTGTGGCGCTATCCGTGTCGTGGAGTGAAGATATGGAGGACAGGGGTAGAAGAGAGTCTGTGAATGTCTAGGTGTGCGAGGTTTTTGCGAGGATGTGGTAGTGGCTGGACATGGGGGGTGGGTGAGGAGGACAAGGATGAGAAGGTGAGTAGATGGTGGTCAGATAGGGGGAAGGGAGAGGTTGTGAGATTAGATAAGGAACAGAGGTGGGTGAAGATGAGGTCTAGTGTATGTCCGTCTGTGTGGGTGGCTGTGGAGGACCCCTGAGTAAGTCCAAAGGATGAAGTTAGGGCCAGGAGCTTGGAGACTACACGTCTGTCATGCTACAGGTTCACATGCTGATTCCTCCCCTTCGCTGTCCTCCTGGGCCTTTTATAATTACTAACTGCAACATAGCTATCATCTGACCAGGTGTCTCTTCCAATCTCTTTCCCTCAGTTAAAACTGATGCAAATCTTTCCACTTTCTCTTGGTGGCTCTTATTGTAGACGCCCTGTTATGTGTTAACTCTGCATATCTTCCTTTTGTCCATCTCCTTACATTCCTCCCTTCTTTAAACTCTCCTTTCCTAGGGTGAGAAAGATCATTTCAGGCTCTATATGCTCTTTGGGGGCGGCGCCAATATTGCTAATATCCGGGTGCTCTCCTGTGTTTCTCGCACAAGATATTGCTAGATTAAATCATCTTCTGCGGACCTTGTGGGTTGGACACCTGTGTTGGCACACTCAGTTCTGCGATGCCCCTCTTAGCTTGTCTCTTCCGAAGGTCTCGGGCCTTCAGGTACTCCTCTCGTGGGTTCAGCCTGTGATCTGTTCTTTGGATCAATTGGAGGTGGTAGTGTTGCCTCTCTTGGCCCTCCTTCATCATCTGTGATTACTAGTGGTGCATTGTTCCTCTGTTCCTGTGGAGACTCTGTAACTTTCTCCCCATCAGACACATAGGGACGAACAATATTGTGGTGTAGCACCCTTCCTGGTGTCTCATCTTCTCTCTTGAGTTGGACCTCATACACCGGATTCTCGGGGTGTACTCTCTTCGACATTTGGTGAAGAGTCGCCTCCCCTCTGTAATCCAACTTGCCACTTGGGCACTTTGCTTGTATCAGGACTCGATCTCCAGGTTGTAATGGCGCTTCCTGCACCGGGGTCATATCAGGGATAGTTCATCTCCTGGAGTCTTTGTCTAACTGTGCCTCAGCCCATACAACTGATGCTGGTGTTCCCATACTCAGGTGAAAATATTCATTCCGGTGCACTCTTCTTTTGGATCAAGTCCCAGTTCAATCATTTTACGGCCATACAGCCAAACAGCAACATGTAGGTTGTGTACCCAGTTGTATTGAGAACTCTGTTGTTGTATACCCACACCAACTCCTGAACAAATTCGGGCCACTTCATTTGTCGATCATCTTCCAATGTCTTTAGAGTCTGTTCTGTTTGCCCATGAAACTCCCTTGGAAACATGTTCCTGGTTGGAAAGAATCCTCTTTGGGCACTCGTATACCCGGATGACGTCGTGACAGATAGCTCTGGCCACTGAATATGCCGTATGATCCCTGGTAGGGGTTACAACTGAATAATAATCTTTTTACACCCAGGACTGTATTTTCTATGTGTGAAGGAAAGAAGGTTTCTACATTGGCATAGCTGGATATTCTCTACTGTAAGAGCACTGAGACGAAGGCACTGTCTGCCAAAGGGAACTGTCCACGGGAATTCACTAAAAGAGTAAAAAAGTTATCTAAACTACTTTCCTGACTGTAATATTATTGCAGGTTATATATAAAGGCATTATCCAGCACAGGAAGGTTTTTTTTTGTAGGGATGGATGATTGTATAGTTAAAAACAGAGGCAAACTCATCTACTAGCAGCCACGTGGATCCTGCGCTTGCTGCTCCGTAGGTGTGCACCGGCTCAGGAAGCTATGTCTGCTCTATTCATAAGTCACAGGACCGCTGAAGCCTTTGATTGCCTGCAGCGGTCAGGTTTCTAGCGGAGGGTGTCATCGGATGTTCCTCTGATAACGCGCTGTTCTGGTAATCTGGCTTCAGCAATTCGAAGACTTCCAAATGGATATCACTTTCTGAGGTGTCACAGCAGGCCTACGGAGCAGCAAGCGCAGAAATCACAGGTATTTTAAAAGCATCCACCATCCCTAAAAAACAAAAATAAATAAATTCTGTGTTGGACAACCCCTGTAATAGATTACTGGAGAAAAGTCATTGATTCAGAGATTTATTCTGATAGACTTGGAGAATTATTTCCCGAGATGAAGAAAATCGGCTTCTATCTCATCGGGTTTTTGCATTTCTTTGGATCAACAATTTAAGAGAATTGACTGAATTTGGTGGAATAAAACCTAAGTTTTTTTTCTACCATAACAAACTATGAGGGGAATTAATGAAGGTCACGCTCCACAATTATGGAGTTCAAACGTCACATTTTTTGCAGAAGAGGTACATATGCAAAAACTATTTGTGCCCATCACCTAAAAGGGGTTTTCCTTTTTCAGAGCAGTTTCTTATCCTCTCCAGTGCCGGCTTTCCACCACTGCTGGGGTCTTGGAGTTGTTTGGCTGCAGCCATGATGTCACATAGCCATCGGCTGTGCCAGGGTAGACGACCCGAGCCGCCAAGTTCAGTGATTGACGTCACAGCTGCGGCCAAGCATCAAGACCCAGCGCTGGACCCAGGGAAGTCAACTCCTTGTTATCTTTGCCATTTTAGGTATTTTACAGCGTTTGGGGTCCACTTGAAAAAAAAAAATAGAAGGAAGGGCTTAGGAGAAGAAGGGGTGCTCATGGGCAAACGGATTTATTATAATAATCTAATATATAAAGCTGAATGTGTGTATGTGTGTGTGTGTGTGTGTGCGTGTGTGTGTGTGTGTGTGTGTGTGTGTGTGTGTGTGTGTGTGTGTGTGTGTGTGTGTGTGTGTGTGTGTGTGTGTGTGTGTATGTATGTCCGGGATTGGCATCTGAACCGTCGCAGCTACAGCCACAAAATTTTGCACAGTCACACGTCTGGACCCCGAGAGCGTCATAGGCTATGTTGTGAGGTGAAATTTTAACCCCGCGCTTTCCAATTCACCAAACAATTTTGCCCCTATCTGCATAATGGGGAAAAAATGAAAGGAAAAGTGTTGGAGGCAAATTAACAGCTGCCAGATGTGAATAAGGGGGACTTAAAGAATGAGAGTGATGGCGCCAAAGAGTATATACTGTACAGTTGCTAAGGTGGGGCCCCGACATGGGATAATCACCACACCACCACGGGGATATGAACACACACACAAAATGCACCACACACTACCATGTGCTCGAACACATATACCACCCTCAGCGCACATTTCACCACACATACACCAACCTCGCCACATAAAAGTCGAAACACAAAAGTCGCCGCTCAAAACTCGCCTCGCGCAAAACTCCCCACATGCAAAACTCGCCTCATGGAAAACTCACCACACGCAAAACTTGCACACGCGGAAAAATTGCCACATGCACAAAAGTTGCAACACATGCAAAAGTTGCCTCACACAAAACTTGCACATACTCAAAAAGCGCCACACATAAAACTCGCCACGCGCAAAACTCGCCATGCGCAAAAATTGCTGCACACAACTTGCTACACTAACCTGTCACATGCAACTCGACACACAAAAAGTTGCTACACGCATGTCGCCACACAAAACTCATCTCACAAAAGTCGCTACATGCATGTCGCCACACGCAACTCAACACACACAACTTGACACACGAAACTCGCCCTAAAACACACACAAGTCTGGTATTATCCTTCAAAAATAAAAATCTGATTAATAAGCAGACAAACTACAAGAGCAACAAATGTACCATATAGGAATCCGGCAGCTGTCAGTCACATGACCTGTCTATTATGTGTATGTGTGAGCTAATATATACTGCCAGGGGGTGGGCTTACTGTTGGCTGGGGATTTATCAGGCTGCCAATTTAGCTTACAAATACTGAGGTAAAAATACTGACCAAATAACGTGTGAACGAGGTCTAATACAGGAGGAGATGACATACAGATATATACTATATACAGGAGGAGATGACACACAGGTATATACTATTTACAGGGGAGATGACACACAGGTATATACTATATACAGGAGGAGATGACACAGATATATACTATATACAGGAGAGATGACACACAGGTATATACTATATAGAGGAGGAGATGACATACAGGTACATACTACATACAGGAGGAGATGACATACAGGTATATACTATATACAGGAGGAGATGACACACGTATATACTATATGCAGGAGCAGATTACCTACAGGTATATAGTATATACAGGAGGAGATGACATACAGGTATATGCTATGTATAGGAGATGACATACAGGTATATACTATATACAGGAGGAGATGACACACAGATATATACTATATATAGGTGAGATGACATACAGGTATATACTATATACAGGAGGAGATTACATACAGGTATATACTATATATAGGAGGAGATGACATACAGGTATATACTATATACAGGGGAGATGACACACAGCAGGTATATACTATATAAAGGGGAGATGACATACAGGTATATACTATATACAGGAGATGACATACAGGTGTATACTATATATAAGGGAGATGACAAACATGTATATACTGAGGTGAAAATGAGAGGTGTGAGGTGAAAATGAAAAGGTGTGAGTGCAAAATGAGAGGAGTGAGGGAAAATAGTGGAGTGATCGGAAAATGACAGATGTGAGGTCGAAATGACAAGTGTTAGGGGGGAATGAGAGGAGTGAGGGGGAAAATAAGAGGAGTGAGGGGGAAAATGAGAGGTGTGAAGGAGAAAATGAGAGATGTGAGGGTGAAAATGAAAGATGTGATGGGAAAATAAGAGAAGTGAGGTGCTATAACTAACCACAGATATTTACTATGCCCAGGCAACGCCGGGCTCTTCAGATAGTAATATTAATAATTTTATTTATATAGCGCCAACATATTCCTCAGCGCTTTACAAATTATAGAGGGGACTTGTACAGACAATAGACATTACAGCATAACAGAAATCACAGTTCAAAATAGATACCAGGAGGAATGAGGGCCCTGCTCGCAAGCTTACAAACTATGAGGAAAAGGGGAGACACGAGAGGTGGATGGTAACAATTGCTTTAGTTATTCGGACCAGCCATAGTGTAAGGCTCGGGTGTTCATGTAAAGCTGCATGAACCAGTTAACTGCCTAAGTATGTAGCAGTACAGACACAGAGGGCTATTAACTGCATAAAGTGTATGAGAACATGATGTGAGGAACCTGATTATGTTTTTTTTTTATTAATAATAATAATAATAATAATTATTATTATTATTATTATTTACTTACGTGTATGCAATTTGTGGTGCACGGACACCTTGGCGACATCTGACGTACATTTATGGCAGATGTGCTCTCTTACTATATGGGCACACATCCTAAAAGGTATATAAAAATGTCAAATATAAAAATACACCTAAAAATATAAAATGCCCAAAAAAAAGTTTAAATTACCTCCTCTTATTCTATAAATAAAAAAAAATACAAAAATTAAATTGTCTCAATAATAGCATTGGAGGACACAAGACCGTGGGTAAACACCCAGCCACTAGGAGGCTTAACACTAGGTTAAAAAAAAGTGTTGGCTTTGCCTGGTGGTCTGCACCCTCTGCTCAGAAACTAATCAGGTTAATTTTAGCCTAGTGTCTGTAGAAGGCCGACACAATCTGTCTCAGGTCTTTTGCAATTTTTCTTTTAAAGCTAGGTGGTACGGATTTCCCCAACATTTTTCTTCACACTGTGTACTCCACAGAGGGGTGGCAATCATCTCCAAATCACTCTTTGGTCTCCAAATCACTCTGAACTCCTTGGAAATCTTCGGTTGGGTCATCAACTGATCATCATGTCTAACGCAATCCCAGCACCTGGAATTTCCAGACATGATCTTCAGTACTCGGTTGGGTATAATTTTCCTACCACTGGCCAAGCTCTCCCTTCTTCAAGTCAGAGTGTCTTGCTTGCAGATGGAGTCCTCAAGCTCCTTCTATTTTTCTATGAGGGTCCTGAGCAGGATGGTCTCCGTTTTGTGAAGACATACCCTTTCCCCAATATCACACCTGGCCACTACAACATTTTATTCTTTTTTGGAACAAGACAGTTGATTCCTTGGATCCTCTCACCTACCTCCATTTTCTAGTACGCGGAGACTTTTTTAGGTGCTTGAAAGGCCCAGCTCTGCTTTCCAGCAGATCCTTCCTCCCTTCTTCAATAGCACCGATGCCACTCTCTTTGGCTGCAGAGCTGGGTTCAACCATCACTCCACTAAGGTTCTCTGGAGGAATCATGCTTCCAAATCAACCTTCTGGAACTGACAGCCATTTCTTGGCTTTGTCCCACCAGTCCTTCCTTTTCGGTGATTGCCCGCTTTGAGTGCAAACAGACGACTTGACTGCGGTGGCTTACCTGAAACATCAATTGGGCATCAAGAGCCCCTCAGCCATGAGGGAAGCAGCCAGAATTCTTCAATGGGTATCGGAGGAGCTTGACATTCAAGCACTCTCTGCGGTTCGCATCCACAATGTAGTAAACCGGGCCATGGACTTTCTCGGCCGAAAGGCTGCCTCATGAGCCTCTGTCCACACCTTCATCAAGTTCTACAAGATCCACTCTATGGTGTCTCACCTGAGAAAGTTGTGCTAACTAAAGCACAATTCTAGAAAGAAGACCCAATCATAACCATGAAGTGGATAGCAGCTAGCCTGAAGGTAAGTGGAGATGCTTCCAATGAAGTTCCAACAGTGGTAGACATAACCCCAAGGAAAATCCAGGTGATCGGCGCTTCCACAATAGAAGTGTGGTGGAAATTGAATGAAGGACTTGTTGGTTCGTAAAAGTAGATAAAACTTCCAGAGATACGAGCATCGAGATTTAACTACTTTTATGAGCCAACAAGTCCTTTATTCAATTTCCACCACACCTCTATTGTGGAAGCGCCGATCATCTGGATTTTCCCTGGGTCTATGTCTACTACTAGTGTTGGAACTTCATTGGATCACCTAGATTTGCGTTGTCTCTAGGCGTTTCACATGGTTAGCTGTTGTTTTTTTCCCCACCCATTTGGACTACTCTGGAATGTCCCATGGTCCTGTCTGTCAATGGTACTAATGAGAAAATTGGATATTTCTATTTACTGTAAAATCTTTTTTTGTTGTTGAATACACTGGGGGTGAAGGGTGGTACACAGCTCCTCTCATATTCTTGGCTCTTCTGCCTCCTTAGTGTCACGGTTTGACCCAAGGTCTTGTGTCCCTCAATGGATTCAATGGGGAAGGAATTTTATGGTAAATGCAAAAATCTAATTATTTTCTAATGCATAATTGCATAATAAACTAATAAAATATCATGATATTTATCTAATACGGTGAACGCCGAAATGGAATAAAAAATGAAAATGGCAGAATCACAGTGGTTTTTGGTTACGTTACGTTCCGATAAAAATTGGAATAAGAGATCAGCAAGTGGTAGGGAGCCCAAAATCGCGATGATAAAAACTACATCTAAAAAAACAAGCCCTGATACAACTTTATAAAAAATAGTTACGGTATGTTTCTCGAAATATGGCAACTGAAGCCAAATTTTTTAAGTTTTTTTAAGATAGTAAAAAAATCAACTACGGTACATGAATTTTAATGTAACTCAAAGAAAAAGACAGTTACCCGCACCACCGTACCATTTAAGCTTAAGCGTAGGAACTAATCGGCCACAGCTGGTCCTCAGATGTCGGGTGCTGATAGCCTCAGAAACTTCCAATGTGGTACACGAGTATAAGAGAAAGAAGGCTGCACTCACCGATCTTCTTATGCAGGTAAGTTTATTAATCGGTTTCTTCACGGCATCGGGGGTGAGTGTGTACAGGGAGATGTGCAAGCAGAACGACGGCCGTTTCGCACCTGTCCGGTGCTTCAACGGGTTCCAGGGGGCGCCCCCTAAGGAAGCGACACTACGGATACGCGAAACGCGCGTTGGGGTTCCTGATGCAGGTTGGAACATATTTGGGACCTAATTATGGGTAATTATTGCCTTTACTTTAATGTGTATAGGGAGGAACCTTGAGTATATGGTATAATTTAACATATAGGTGATGCTGTTGCGGTAGATTAATGAACTGCAATGGCAGTTTCCTACATAGTATTTTGAACTACGGCACTGTTACCTGGCATAGTCTGATTAATGGAGCATATGGTTTCTCTTTTTCTTAATCCCGCATGTTCCTTCCTGGGTCATGTTTTAACACTTTGGGTGTGATTCACAAAATAATGTTTTAGACCCATGTAATTTAAAAATGGTTATGTTTTTTGTTACCAAATAAAAAAGATTGATTAATATATTGATGTACTATTGGTGTTTTTTGACTCAATGTTCTCCTGTAAAATAGTTTATTGATGAGTATTATACCTGCATGGGTACAGTATAAATATCTGGTGCCGTATAGAATAAAAAGTATCTTCTGCTTGTTGCCTGTCCTTAGCAGTGGTTTCCTATCAGCTATTTTACCATGAAGGCCTGCTGCACAAAGTCTCCTCTTAACAGTTGTTGTAGAGATGTGTCTGCTGCTAGAACTCTGTGTGGCATTGACCTAGCCTCTAATCTGAGCTGCTGTTAACCTGCGATTTCTGAGGCTGGTGACTCGGATAAACTTATCCTCAGAAGCAGAGGTGACTCTTGATCTTCCTTTCCTGGGGCGGTCCTCATGTGAGCCAGTTTCTTTGTAGCACTTGATGGTTTTTGCCACTGCACTTGGGGACACTTTCAAAGTTTGCCCAATTTTTCGGACTGACTGACCTTAATTTCTTAAAGTAATTATGGCAACTCGTTTTTCTTTACTTACCTGCTTTTTTTTTGCCATAATACAAATTCTAACAGTCTATTCAGTAGGACTATCAGCTGTGTATCCACCAGACTTCTGCTCAACACAACTGATGGTTCATTTATAAGGCAAGAAATCCCACTTATTAAACCTGACAGGGCACACCTGTGAAGTGAAAACCATTCCCGGTGACTACCTCTTGAAGCTCATCAAGAGAATGCCAAGAGTGTGCAAAGCAGTCATCAAAGCAAAAGGTGGCTACTTTGAAGAACCTAGAATATAAGACATAATTTCAGTTGTTTCACACTTTTTTGTTAAGTATATAATTCCACATGTGTTAATTCACAGTTTTGATGCCTTCAGTGTCAATGTACAATTTTCATAGTCATGAAATACAGAAAAATCTTTAAATGAGAAGGTGTGTCCAAACTTTTGGTCTGTACTGTATATTTTAATGGCTAAAAAAATTTCTATAAAATTAAATAAAATTTGGGTAGTATTTTCTGAGATTGGTAACTTTTTGTATTTTTCATCTTGCTGGGTTAGGGCTCGCTTTATGTATGGGGTGCTGAAGTGTTAATTTATATAATTTCGGGGTAGTTACGGAGTTTTTAGCACTTTTTTATTTCATTTTTTTAGGGAGGTGCAGTAACCGCCAAAAAATGCAATTCTAGTGATTTCAATTTTATTTTACTCTTTATTTTACGAGATAATTAACTTTATATTTTTAAGATACCATTTATCTTATTTTTTTGTATTTTTAAACTAGGAAAATGGGGCTGGGACAATTTTTTTTAGATTTTTAAAATACATTTTATTTTTCTTTTAATCTTAAGGGACTTGAACTTGGGATCATTTGATCGTTTGTAGCATTGAGTAAAAAGATTCACGCTGATCTTTTCTGGTGGTCTGTCCGGTCCTCAGTGATGGCCAGACCCGGGCAGTCTTCACTTCTGCGGCCGGCACCCTGGGCACACCTTGCTCTTACTAGGCGCCACATACTATTATTTCAACTATGGAATGGGGTGTTGTTTCAGCACTATAGGCACTGTGTGTGGACGTTTTTGACAGTGTATGAGTATGAAACGGTATTTTTATTTGAACACTGTATGAGGCTTTTCTTAGGGCAATATATGGTATTGTTATTTGCATATAATATGGACGTTATTTTAGCACGATATGGCAGTATTATTGTAACTTTTCATTTTTGTGCTTCCCAAAAGAGGAATGCGCCCACGGTCAGTGTTTGTCAGAGGTCTTCATCCTACCTTGGTACACCATGGTTGTGCCAATCTAATATTGCATCCCCCAGCCACGGGAACATGCTAATCAGAGGGAAGTTGCCCTGAGGCTGCATGCTGGCATTACTACCATTGAAGCTTTTCTATAGGACTTATCACGGTTTGGGTCCCCATTGTGCCTCAGGATAAATTCCGAGTTAATGTTCCTCATAGTTTAATATTATTATACCAGGTAAATATGCACACATTTTGTAAGCCACAATGCTAAGAATTGCTGTCTTGTAACATCTGTAGTCCATGTGGACGCTACCTTGTTCAATACTGCAGGTAACAATTGTCTCTGTATAGCCCAGCCTTTTTACAGTATTATTTGAGAGGTAGCATTCTTAAAGGGTTGCCTTAAAGGGACCTGTCACATTTCATAAGTATGTATTTATTTTAAACCAATGTAAATGCCGCCGTTCTCCTGAATCCGGCATTGTTTTTCTTTTGTTGCTGCTCCTCTCCGTTCCAGAGATATGGACCTTTCTTCCCTGTATGTAAATCTAGCCATTAGCTAAGTGGGCGTCGTTCTGAGCTCTTCTCTATGAACGGCTTTTTTAAGACCACACCCACTTGGCTAACAAGACTAGATTTCTACACAGGGAAGAGAGGGCTATATCTCGGGAATGGAGAGGCGCAGGAACAAAAGAAAAACAATGCCGGATTCAGGAGAACAGCGGCATTTACACCAGGTAGAAAATATTAGTCCATGTTCACACGGTCAGTATTTGGTCAGTATTTTACATCAGTATTTGTAAGCCAAAATCAGAATTGGAACAATAACAGGAAAATAATAATAGAAACACGTCACCACTTTTCACCCACTCCTGGTTTTGGCTTACAATTACTGATGTAAAATACTGACCAAATACTGAACGTGTGAACTTGGCCTTATATTTTTATGGCAAGTGGCAGGTCCTCTTTAAAGGGGTTTTTCATCATGTCAAACTAGGACTAATGGATGTACAAAAAGTTATCTGCAGTTTAAGGCTGCTGTCACATTAGCAGTATTTGGTCAGTATTTTACATCAGTATTTGTAAGCCAAAACCAGGAGTGGGTGATAAATGCAGAAGTGGTGCATATGTTTCTACTAGATGGTGGCCCGATTCTAACGCATCGGGTATTCTAGAATATGTATGCGTAGTGTATAGCACAACCCACGTAGTACATTGCGCTGCCCACGCAGTACATTGCGCAGCCCACGCAGTACATTGCGCAGCCCACGTAGTACATTGCGCTGCCCACGCAGTACATTGCGCAGCCCACGCAGTACATTGCGCAGCCCACGCAGTACATTGCGCAGCCCACGCAGTACATTGCGCAGCCCATGTAGTACATTGCGCAGCCCATACAGTACATTGCGCAGCCCACGCAGTACATTGCGCAGCCCACGCAGTACATTGCGCAGCCAACGCAGTACATTGCGCAGCCAACGCAGTACATTGCGCAGCCCACGTAGTACATTGCGCAGCCCACGTAGTACATTGCGCAGCCCACGTAGTAAATTGCGCAGCCCATGTTGAATATTGCGCAGCCCACGTAGTACATTGCGCAGCCCACGTTGTACATTGCGCAGCCCACGTTGTACATTGCGCAGCCCACGCAGTACATTGCGCTGCCCACGCAGTACATTGTGCAGCCCACGCAGTACATTGCGCAGCCCACGCAGTACATTGCGCAGCCAACGCAGTACATTGCGCAGCCAACGCAGTACATTGCGCAGCCCACGCAGTACATTGCGCAGCCAACGCAGTACATTGCGCAGCCCACGTTGTACATTGCGCAGCCCACGTTGTACATTGCGCAGCCCACGTAGTATATTGCGCAGCCCACGTTGTATATTGCGCAGCCCACGATGTATATTGCGCAGCCCACGCAGTACATTGCGCAGCCCACGCAGTACATTGCGCAGCCCACGCAGTACATTGTGCAGCCCACGTAGTACATTGCGCAGCCAACGCAGTACATTGCGCAGCCCACGCAGTACATTGCGCAGCCCACGCAGTACATTGCGCAGCCCACGCAGTACATTGCGCAGCCAACGCAGTACATTGCGCAGCCCACGTAGTACATTGCGCAGCCCACGCAGTATATTGCACAGCCAACGCAGTACATTGCTCAGCCCACGTAGTACATTGCGCAGCCCACGTAGTACATTGCGCAGCCCACGTTGTATATTGCGCAGCCCACGTTGTACATTGTGCAGCCCACATAGTATATTGCACAGCCCACGTATATTGCGCAGCCCACGTTGTACATTGCGCAGCCCACGTAGTATATTACGCAGCCCACGTAATATATTGTGCAGCCCACGTTGTATATTGCGCAGCCCACGTAGTATATTGCGCAGCCTGTTATGACCCCAATGGCAAAGGGTCTCAGAAATAAATACCAAGTCTGCAAACAAACACCAGCTCATAGGGCAGTGGTAACTGGGCTGACCGTATATCTAATCCTAGCACCACAAATAGCAGCAGCCGGGGAACGTGCCTACGTTGGTTCTAGACGTCTCGCGCCAGCCGGAGAACTAACTAACCCTAGAAGGGAAAAGATAGACCTTTCTTGCCTCCAGAGAAAAGACCCCAAAAGTTGGATACAAGCCCCCAACAAATAATAACGGTGAGGTAAGAAGAAAAGACAAACGTAAGAATGAACTAGGTATTTAGCAAAGAGAGGCCCACTGACTAATAGCAGAATATAGTAAGATGACTTATACGGTCAGCAAAAACCCTATCAAAATTTCCACGCTGGATATTCAAGAACCCCCGAACCGTCTAACGGCCCGGGGGGAGAATACCAGCCCCCTAGAGCTTCCAGCAAAATCAGGAATCACATTTAGTACAAGCTGGACAAAAAATAAGAGCAATGCAAATAACCAAAAAACAAGGAAGCAGGACTTAGCTTAATTTTGCAAGAACCAGGACCAGCAGACAGGAGCAAACAGAAAGGACTGATTACAACGATGCCAGGCACCAGACTGAGAATTCAGGAAGTTTATATAGCAACACCCCTGGACTAACGACCCAGGTGGGTGCCAAACTAGGGAAAGACAATCCCAGAGTCATATAACTAGTGACCACAAGAGGGAGCCAAAAAAGTCTAATTCACAACAGTACCCCCCCTTTAAGGAGGGGTCACCGAACCCTCACCAAGACCACCAGGGCGATCAGGATGAGCAGCGTGAAAGGCACGAACTAAATCGGCCGCATGCACATCAGAGGCAACCACCCAGGAATTATCCTCCTGACCATAGCCCTTCCACTTGACCAGATACTGAAGCCTCCGCCTGGAGAGACGAGAATCCAAGATTTTTTCCACCACGTACTCCAACTCGCCCTCAACCAACACCGGAGCAGGAGGCTCAACAGAAGGAACCACAGGTACAACGTACCGCCGCAACAAAGACCTATGGAACACATTGTGAATGGCAAACGACACCGGAAGATCCAAGCGATAGGACACAGGATTAAGGATTTCCAATATCTTGTAAGGACCGATAAAGCGAGGCTTAAATTTAGGAGAGGAGACCTTCATAGGAACAAATCGAGAAGACAGCCATACCAAATCCCCAACACGAAGTCGGGGACCCACACCACGGCGGCGGTTGGCAAAACGCTGAGCCTTCTCCTGTGACAACTTTAAGTTGTCCACCACATGATTCCAAATCTGCTGCAACCTATCCACCACAGAATCTACCCCAGGACAGTCAGAAGGCTCCACATGTCCCGAGGAAAAACAAGGATGGAAACCAGAGTTGCAGAAAAATGGCGAAACCAAAGTAGCGGAACTAGCCCGATTATTAAGGGCAAACTCAGCCAACGGCAAGAAGGTCACCCAATCATCCTGATCTGCAGAAACAAAACACCTCAAATAAGCCTCCAGAGACTGATTAGTTCGCTCCGTTTGTCCATTAGTCTGAGGATGAAAGGCAGACGAAAATGACAAATCAATGCCCATCTTAGCACAAAAGGATCGCCAGAACCTGGAAACAAACTGGGATCCTCTGTCAGACACGATATTCTCAGGAATGCCGTGTAAACGAACCACATTCTGAAAGAACAAAGGAACCAGATCGGAAGAGGAAGGCAGTTTAAGCAAAGATACCAAATGGACCATCTTGGAAAAGCGATCACATACCACCCAGATGACAGACATTCCTTGAGACACCGGAAGATCTGAAATGAAATCCATGGAAATGTGTGTCCAAGGCCTCTTCGGGACAGGCAAGGGCAAGAGCAACCCGCTGGCACGAGAACAGCAAGGCTTAGCTCGAGCACAAGTCCCACAGGACTGCACAAATGACCGCACATCCCGTGACAAGGAAGGCCACCAAAAGGACCTAGCCACCAAATCTCTGGTGCCAAAAATTCCCGGATGCCCGGCCAACACCGAGGAATGAACCTCGGAAATGACTCTGCTGGTCCACTTATCAGGAACAAACAGTCTGTCAGGTGGACAAGAGTCAGGTCTACCAGCCTGAAATCTCTGCAACACACGTCGCAAATCCGGAGAAATAGCTGACAAGATTACTCCCTCTTTAAGAATACCAACTGGTTCTGCGACTCCAGGAGAGTCAGGCACAAAGCTCCTTGAAAGAGCATCAGCCTTCACATTCTTAGAACCTGGTAAATACGAGACCACAAAGTCAAAACGGGAGAAAAACAATGACCAACGGGCCTGTCTAGGATTCAGGCGTTTAGCAGACTCGAGATACATCAGATTTTTGTGATCAGTCAAGACCACCACACGATGCTTAGCACCCTCGAGCCAATGACGCCACTCCTCAAATGCCCACTTCATGGCCAGCAACTCCCGATTGCCAACATCATAATTCCGCTCAGCAGGCGAAAACTTCCTAGAGAAAAAAGCACATGGTCTCATTACAGAGCAACCAGGGCCTCTCTGCGACAAAACGGCCCCTGCCCCAATCTCAGAAGCATCCACTTCAACCTGAAAGGGAAGTGAGACATCAGGCTGGCACAAAACAGGCGCCGAAGTAAACCGGCGCTTCAACTCTTGGAAAGCTTCTACGGCTGCAGGAGCCCAGTTAGCAACATCAGAACCTTTCTTGGTCATATCCGTCAAAGGTTTAACAACGCTAGAAAAATTAGCGATAAAACGACGGTAGAAGTTAGCAAAACCCAAGAACTTCTGAAGACTCTTAACTGACGTGGGTTGAGTCCAATCATGAATAGCTCGGACCTTGACTGGGTCCATCTCCACCGCAGAAGGGGAAAAAATAAAACCCAAAAAGGGAACCATCTGTACTCCAAAGAGACACTTTGAGCCCTTAACCAACAAAGCATTCTCACGCAAAACCTGAAACACCATCCTGACCTGCTCTACATGCGAGTCCCAATCATCAGAAAAAAACAGAATATCATCCAGATAAACAATCATAAATCTATCCAGATACTTCCGGAAAATATCATGCATAAAGGACTGAAACACTGAAGGAGCATTAGAGAGCCCAAAAGGCATCACCAAGTACTCAAAATGACCTTCGGGCGTATTAAATGCAGTTTTCCATTCATCTCCTTGCTTAATGCGCACAAGGTTATACGCACCACGAAGATCTATCTTGGTGAACCACTTGGCACCTTTAATCCGGGCAAACAAGTCCGACAACAGAGGCAAAGGATACTGAAATTTAACAGTGATTTTATTCAGAAGCCGATAGTCAATACAAGGTCTCAAAGATCCGTCCTTCTTGGCCACAAAAAAGAATCCCGCACCAAGAGGGGAAGAGGATGGACGGATATGCCCCTTCTCCAGAGATTCCTTGATATACGAACGCATTGCGGTATGCTCAGGTACAGACAGATTAAATAATCTTCCCTTAGGAAATTTACTACCTGGAATCAAATCTATAGCGCAGTCACAGTCCCTATGAGGAGGAAGAACACTGGACCTGGACTCGCTGAACACATCCTGATAATCAGACAAATACTCAGGAACTTCCGAAGGAGTAGAGGAAGCAATAGACACCGGTGGGGAATCACCATGAATTCCCTGACAGCCCCAACTTGACACAGACATAGCCTTCCAATCCAAGACTGGATTATGGGTCTGTAACCATGGCAAACCCAAAACGACCAAATCATGCATTTTATGCAGAACAAGAAAACAAATCACCTCCCGATGTTCAGGAGTCATGCACATGGTTACCTGTGTCCAAAACTGCGGTTTATTTTCCGCCAATGGCGTAGCATCAATACCTCTAAGAGGAATAGGATTTACCAACGGTTCAAGAACAAAACCACAGCGCTTGGCAAATGACAGATCCATAAGACTCAGGGCAGCACCTGAATCCACAAACGCCATAACAGGGTAGGAAGACAATGAGCAAATTAAAGTCACAGACAAAATAAATTTAGGTTGCAAATTACCAATGGAGACAGGGCTAACAACCCTTGTTAGGCGTTTAGAGCATGCTGATATAACATGTGTAGAATCACCACAGTAAAAACACAAGCCATTCTGACGTCTATGATTTTTCCGTTCATTTCTAGTCTGAATTCTATCACATTGCATTAAGGCTAAGTTCACACTAGCGTTGTGCGCCGCTGCGTCGGCGACGCAACGCACAACGCACGCAAAAACGCGGCAAAACGCACGCAAAAACGCTGCGTTTTGCGACGCATGCGTCGGTTTTTGCCGAAAATCGGACGCAAGAAAAATGCAACTTGTTGCGTTTTCTTGGTCCGACGCTTGCGGCAAAAAAGACGCATGTGTGGCACAACGCAACAAAAAAAAACGCATGCGTCCCCCATGTTAAGTATAGGGGGCGCATGACGCATGCGTCGCCGCTGCGTCGCCGATGCAAACCCGACGCACATTAGCTTAACGCTAATGTGAACGTAGCCTAAATCAGGTGTTTGTTCAGACAACACCACCAGAGGATTAGCAGTTTTGCGCTCCCGCAAACGCCGATCAATTTGAATAGCCAGCGCCATGGAATCATTCAGACTTGTAGGAATGGAGAAACCCACCATCACATTCTTAATGGCTTCAGAAAGGCCATTTCTGAAATTTGCGGCCAGAGCACATTCATTCCATTGAGTAAGCACGGACCATTTCCGAAATTTTTGGCAATACACTTCAGCTTCATCCTGGCCCTGAGAAATAGCCAGCAACGCTTTTTCTGCCTGAATTTCAAGATTAGGTTCCTCGTAAAGCAATCCGAGCGCCAGAAAAAACGCATCAATATTCGCCAATGCCGGATCTCCTGGCGCTAGCGAGAAAGCCCAATCCTGAGGGTCGCCCCGCAAGAAAGAGATAACAATTTTAACTTGCTGAGCTGAGTCTCCAGACGAACGGGGTCTCAGAGATAGAAACAATTTACAATTATTCCTGAAATTCCTAAACTTAAATCGGTCTCCAGAGAACAGTTCAGGAATAGGTATTTTAGGTTCAGACATAGGACTACTGGTAACAAAATCTTGTATGCCCTGCACACGAGCAGCAAGCTGATCCACACTTGTAATCAAAGTCTGGACATTCATGTCTGCAGCAAGCTTAAGCCACTAAGAGGTAAAGGGGAGGAAGAAAGAGAGGAAAAAAGAAAAAAAAAAACCTCAGAATTTCCTTTCTTATTATCCCACTTCTGCAATGCATTAAACATTCAATGTTGGCCTGGCATACTGTTATGACCCCAATGGCAAAGGGTCTCAGAAATAAATACCAAGTCTGCAAACACAAACACCAGCTCATAGGGCAGTGGTAACTGGGCTGACCGTATATCTAATCCTAGCACCACAAATAGCAGCAGCCGGGGAACGTGCCTACGTTGGTTCTAGACGTCTCGCGCCAGCCGGAGAACTAACTAACCCTAGAAGGGAAAAGATAGACCTTTCTTGCCTCCAGAGAAAAGACCCCAAAAGTTGGATACAAGCCCCCAACAAATAATAACGGTGAGGTAAGAAGAAAAGACAAACGTAAGAATGAACTAGGTATTTAGCAAAGAGAGGCCCACTGACTAATAGCAGAATATAGTAAGATGACTTATACGGTCAGCAAAAACCCTATCAAAATTTCCACGCTGGATATTCAAGAACCCCCGAACCGTCTAACGGCCCGGGGGGAGAATACCAGCCCCCTAGAGCTTCCAGCAAAATCAGGAATCACATTTAGTACAAGCTGGACAAAAAATAAGAGCAATGCAAATAACCAAAAAACAAGGAAGCAGGACTTAGCTTAATTTTGCAAGAACCAGGACCAGCAGACAGGAGCAAACAGAAAGGACTGATTACAACGATGCCAGGCACCAGACTGAGAATTCAGGAAGTTTATATAGCAACACCCCTGGACTAACGACCCAGGTGGGTGCCAAACTAGGGAAAGACAATCCCAGAGTCATATCACTAGTGACCACAAGAGGGAGCCAAAAAAGTCTAATTCACAACAGCAGCCCACGTTGTATATTGCGCAGCCCACGTAGTATATTGCGCAGCCCACATTGTATATTGCGCAGCCCATGTTGTATATTGCGCAGCCCACGCAGTACATTGCGCAGCCCACATAGTACATTGCGCAGCCAACACAGTACATTGCGCAGCCAACCCAGTACATTGCGCAGCCCATGCAGTACATTGCGCAGCCAACGCAGTACATTGCGCAGCCCACGTTGTATATTGCGCAGCCCACGTTGTACATTGCGCAGCCCACATACTATATTGCACAGCCCACGTTGTATATTGCACAGCCCACGTTGTATATTGCACAGCCCACGTTGTACATTGCGCAGCTCACGTTGTACATTGCGCAGCTCACGTTGTACATTGCGCAGCCCACGCTGTACATTGCGCAGCCCACTTAGTATATTGCGCAGCCCACGTTGTATATTGCGCAGCCCACGTAGTACATTGTGCAGCCCACGCTGTACATTGCGCAGCCAACGTTGTACATTGCGCAGCCCACGTAGTACATTGTGCAGCCCACGTTGTACATTGCGTAGCCCACGTTGTACATTGCGCAGCCCACGTAGTACATTGCGCAGCCCACGTAGTATATTGCGCAACCCCACGCTGTATATTGCGCAGCCCACATAGTATATTGCGCAGCCCACATTGTATATTGCGCAGCCCACGTAGTATATTGCGCAGCCTACGTTGTATATTGCGCAGCCCACGTTGTATATTGTGCAGCCCACGTTGTATATTGCGCAGCCCACATTGTATATTGCGCAGCCCACGTAGTATATTGCGCAGTCCACGTAGTATATTGTGCAGCCCATGTTGTGTAGTCACGTAGTATATTGCCCAGCCACGTAGTATATAGCACAGCCCATGTAGTATATTGCCCAGCCACGTAGTATATAGTACAGCCCATGTCGTATATTGCCCAGCCCATGTCGTATATTGCCCAGCCCATGTAGTATATTGCACAGCCACGTAGTATATTGCCCAGCCACGTAGTATATAGCACAGCCCACGTAGTATATTGCACAGCCACGTAGTATATTGTGCAGCCCATGTTGTGTAGTCACGTAGTATATTGCCCAGCCACGTAGTATATTGCCCAACCACGTAGTATATAGCACAGCCCATGTAGTATATTGCCCAGCCCATGTAGTATATTGCCCAGCCCATGTAGTATATAGCACAGCACATGTAGTATATTGCCGAGCCCATGTAGTATATTGCCCAGCCACGTAGTATATAGCACAGCCCATGTAGTATATTGCCCGGCCACGTAGTATATAGCACAGCCCATGTAGTATATTGCCCAGCCCATGTAGTATATTGCGCAGCCCACGTAGTACATTGTGCAGCCCACGCTGTACATTGCGCAGCCCACGTTGTACATTGCGCAGCCCATGTAGTACATTGTGCAGCCCACGTTGTACATTGCGTAGCCCACGTTGTACATTGCGCAGCCCACGTAGTACATTGCGCAGCCCACGTAGTATATTGCGCAACCCCACGTTGTATATTGCGCAGCCCACATAGTATATTGCGCAGCCCACATTGTATATTGCGCAGCCCACGTAGTATATTGCGCAGCCCACGTTGTATATTGCGCAGCCCACGTTGTATATTGTGCAGCCCACGTTGTATATTGTGCAGCCCACATTGTATATTGCGCAGCCCACGTAGTATATTGCGCAGTCCACGTAGTATATTGTGCAGCCCATGTTGTGTAGTCACGTAGTATATTGCCCAGCCACGTAGTATATAGCACAGCCCATGTAGTATATTGCCCAGCCACGTAGTATATAGTACAGCCCATGTCGTATATTGCCCAGCCCATGTCGTATATTGCCCAGCCCATGTAGTATATTGCACAGCCACGTAGTATATTGCCCAGCCACGTAGTATATAGCACAGCCCACGTAGTATATTGCACAGCCACGTAGTATATTGTGCAGCCCATGTTGTGTAGTCACGTAGTATATTGCCCAGCCACGTAGTATATTGCCCAACCACGTAGTATATAGCACAGCCCATGTAGTATATTGCCCAGCCCATGTAGTATATTGCCCAGCCCATGTAGTATATAGCACAGCACATGTAGTATATTGCCGAGCCCATGTAGTATATTGCCCAGCCACGTAGTATATAGCACAGCCCATGTAGTATATTGCCCGGCCACGTAGTATATAGCACAGCCCATGTAGTATATTGCCCAGCCCACGTAGTATATAGCAATGTGGGCATCATATCCCTGTAAAAAAAAAATAAATAAATAAAAAATAGTTATATACTCACCTTCCGGAGCCCCTGGATGCAGGCGCAGTGGTTACCGACGCTGCTCGTGCGCTCCGGTCCCAAGAGTGCATTGCGGTCTCGTGAGATGATGAAGTTGCGGTCTCGTGAGACCGCTACGTCATCATCTCGCGAGATTGCATCATGGACCGGTTAACGGAGCGTCGCGAGCGGGAAAGGCCTGTTGTCGATCCGAGGGGCCGACGGACAGTGAGTATATAACGATTTATTATTTGTTTTATTATTTTTAACATTAGATCGTTTTACTATTCATGCTGCATAGGCAGCATGAATAGTAAAAAGTTGGTCACACAGGGTTAATAGCAGCGGTAACGGAGTGGGTTACCCGCGGCATAACGCGGTCCGTTACCGCTGCCATTAACCCTGTGTGAGGGCTGACTGGAGGGCAGTACGGAGCGGGCACTGACTGCGGGGAGGAAGGAGCGGCCATTTTTCCGCCGGACTGTGCCCGTCGCTGATTGGTCGTGGCTGTTTTGCCACGACCAATGAGCGACTTGGATTCCATGACAGACAGAGGCCGCGACCAATGAATATCCGTGATAGACAGAAGGACAGACATACTGAAGTGACCCTTAGACAATTATATAGTAGATTATACTTTTCCTCTAATTGTTCCACTCCTGGTTTTGGCTTACAAATACTGATGTAAAATACTGACCAAATACTGCTAGTGTGACGGCCGCCTAAGGCTGATAGAAATCTGAAAAACAGATATCAGTAAGGAAGGACATGAAGTTGCACCCGTCGTCAGCCATTTTGGAGTCCATAGAGTGCTCTCTCTGGTCACCCGGGCACCCAACAGACACATGGACACGCCAACACTTTCATGCTCTTTGCTTCTTCCTTTACATCCTTTTTCTTTTGCTGTCAATCTCATACTTTCCAAAACTTGATGATGATTGTCCAGGAGTCTCGCTGATTTGTGGGAAGAGTCGTCCAGCTGCCCTTCCCACCCCATTAATTAAAAATGAAGTTAAAAAAGGACATTTACCCCAGTCATCAGGTTGCCACTCAGGAGAGTGTTTCTGGTGTTGACCAATGATTAGAGCTGTGTGTTAAGGAGGCCAACCGGCCTCTCCTTCCAAAAGCCAAGCCAGCCCCCTTCTTTGTCATGGATGATGCATAGACAGAAGGGGACTGGCTTAGCTACTCAAATATTCAGCAGGCCCGCTTCACACACAGCATTAATTACCGTAAACAAAAATCTGAAAATACAGATTTATAAAAAAAAAAAAAAGTGAACTTATAGGGTTAATACAGCAGGAAATGATTATGGTGGGGGCTGACACTTGCTCACGGCCACAAGAAATGGCCTTTTGTGTCTCAGCCTTTCGATACCAGTACGGCCTAGGACACCCGCTATTTTTGCATCGTTTTCTGGTGTAGACATGAGTTGTTATTCCCTCCAGAGGAGAATGTACCGTACATGAAGGAATGGGATGTACGGGACTCGTTACCGCAGCAACGGGAAATATATGGACTACTGCTGAGACGTGGCGTGATCAAGCCCAATCCTGAAAATCCTTTACAGGCAGCGAGACACAGACACAGACCTAATAATCTGCAAGTGAGAGCCCAAAATAATAGACTGGTGACTTTTTTCATGTGCTCGCCAGTACACTTTTGTAAGGGGAAATGTCCGGCCTAATACAAGTTTGAGCCAATCACTGGGTATTAAAGGGGATGTCCACTAGTTCAATTCGACCTGTCAACTGTTATCAGCTCTCCTGGTGCTCAGATGTAAACAGTGTACAGCTCCGTACATTGTGTAGTGGCCACTTTGGGGTACTGCAACTTGGCTCCTATACACTTCAATAGGAGCGGAGCTGCAGGACCTGGGAACGACCACTACACAATATATGAAGCTGTTGCGTACACTGTTGAGTCAGGGCTGGTAACAGCTAATCAGTGACAGACCCCCACTGATCAGTTATCATGACCTATGCTAAGTGGTTGACTCCTTTAAAAAGAGGAATAAGAAGCAAACAGCTGATTGATAGGTCAGCAGAGACTATCCCTTTACATTCTGAGGTTCAAAACCTGACCTGTTCTTATCCTTACTTAAGCTGGCCAGTTGTGTGCATTATCCCCTGCATTATTCCCCAATGCCTGGGATAGATATAGGGTAGTGTATGTAATGACATACAACTCATCTCTTCACTCAGACACTCAGTGCTGTGAGAGGAGAGCTGCAGCTTGTCACATACAGTTCCCTGCATTATTCCCCAATGCCTGGGATAGATGTAGAGTAGTGTATGTAATGACATACACTCATCTCTTCACTCAGACACTTAGTGCTGTGAGAGGAGAGCTGCAGCTTGTCACATACAGTTCCTTGCATTATTCCCCAATGCCTGGGATAGATATAGAGTGGTGTATGTAATGACATACATCTCATCTCTTCACTCAAACACTCAGTGCTGTGAGAGGAGAGCTGCAGCTTGTCACATACAGTTCCCTGCATTATTCCCCAATGCCTGGGATAGATATAGAGTGGTGTATGTAATGACATACAACTCAGCTCTTCACTCAAACACTCAGTGCTGTGAGAGGAGAGCTGCAGCTTGTCACATACTCTTCTCTGCATTATTCCCCAATGCCTGGGATAGATATAGAGTAGTGTATGTAATGACATACAACTCATCTCTTCACTCAGACACTCAGTGCTGTGAGAGGAGAGCTGCAGCTTGTCACATACTCTTCTCTGCATTATTGCCCAATGCCTGGGATAGATATAGAGTAGTGTATGTAATGACATACAACTCATCTCTTCACTCAGACACTCAGTGCTGTGAGAGGAGAGCTGCAGCTTGTCACATACAGTTCCCTACATTATTCCCCAATGCCTGGGATAGATATAGAGTAGTGTATGTAATGACATACACTCATCTCTTCACTCAGACACTTAGTGCTGTGAGAGGAGAGCTGCAGCTTGTCACATACAGTTCCCCGCATTATTCCCCAATGCCTGGGATAGATATAGAGTGGTGTGTTATGATCCTGGTGGTTAGAACACATGAACTGACCTGATAAGTAAACCCAAAAATACGGACAAGCTCTGGGAATGTGGGAACTTTACTGACCGCAATTCTGATCCTATCAAACCACACTATAGGCAGCCGTGGAGCGTTCCTAACTCGGCCTAGATGCCTCGTTCACAGCCTGAGAAACTAGCTACCCCTAGAGAGAAACAAAGCCTCACTTGCCTCAGAGAAATTTTCCCCAAAGTGTAAGCAGCCCCCCACAAATAATAACGGTGAGTTTAAGGGGAAAACACAAACATAGAAATGAAAATAGGTTTTAGCAAATGAGGCCCGCTAAATAACTAAAAAGTCAGAAGATAGCAAGGAATCTGTGCGGTCAGTATAAAATACTACAAAAAGTATCCACGCAGAGAATACAAAAAGACCCTCACACCGACTCACGATGTGAGGGGCGCAACTCCGCACCCCAGAGCTTCCAGCTAGCAATCAAATAGCATATAAGCAAGCTGGACTAAACTCATAACATACTGAGAAACATTTTCAAATAGAAATGAGCAAAAAGGACTAGCATGAACTTAGCTTCTCACGAGGAGACAGGTCACAAGGGGAAGTCCCAGAGAGATCTGAACCAGTACTGAATACAACGACAGCAGGCAACATGTAAAGGTCCAGATGGAGTTAAATAGGCAGCAGGCCTAGCAGGAAACGAGGCAGCTGGAGTCCAGCTACAGACCAGCCGTAACACTAAAAGCCACCAGAGGGAGCCCATGAACAGAACTCACAAAGTACCACTCATGACCACAGGAGGGAGCCCGAGAACGGAACTCACAACAGTACCCCCCCCCTTGAGGAGGGGTCACCGAACCCTCACCAGAGCCCCCAGGCCGATCAGGACGAGCCAAATGAAAGGCACGAACCAAATCGGCAGCATGGACATCAGAGGCAACAACCCAGGAATTATCCTCCTGACCATAGCCCTTCCATTTAACCAAGTACTGAAGCTTCCGTCTCGAAATACGAGAATCCAAGATCTTCTCCACCACATACTCCAATTCTCCCTCGACCAACACCGGAGCAGGAGGGTCAACAGACGGAACCACAGGCACCACATACCTCCGCAACAATGACCTATGGAACACATTATGAATGGCAAAAGATGCTGGGAGGTCCAAACGGAATGACACAGGATTGAGGATTTCTGAAATCTTATAAGGACCGATGAAACGAGGTTTGAACTTAGGAGAGGAAACCTTCATAGGAACATAACGAGACGACAACCACACCAAATCCCCCACACGAAGTCGGGGACCCACACAGCGACGGCGATTAGCAAAGCGCTGAGCCTTCTCCTGTGACAACTTCAAATTGTCCTCCACATGGTTCCAAATCTGCTGCAACCTATCCACCACAGAATCCACCCCAGGACAGTCAGAAGGCTCAACCTGACCTGAGGAAAAACGAGGATGAAAACCAGAATTACAAAAAAAAGGCGAAACCAAAGTAGCGGAACTAGCCCGATTATTGAGGGCGAACTCAGCCAATGGCAAAAAAGTCACCCAATCATCCTGATCAGCAGAAACAAAACATCTCAGATAAGTTTCCAAGGTCTGATTCGTACGTTCGGTTTGGCCATTCGTCTGAGGATGGAAGGCCGAAGAAAAAGACAAATCAATGCCCATCTTAGCACAAAAGGACCGCCAAAATCTGGACACAAACTGGGACCCTCTGTCAGACACAATGTTCTCCGGAATACCATGCAAACGGACCACATTCTGAAAAAACAGCGGAACCAAATCAGAGGAGGAGGGTAACTTAGGCAAAGGCACCAAATGGACCATTTTAGAAAAACGATCACAAACCACCCAGATGACAGACATCCTCTGAGAGACTGGAAGATCCGAAATTAAATCCATGGAAATATGCGTCCAAGGCCTCTTCGGGACAGGCAAAGGCAAAAGCAATCCACTGGCACGAGAACAGCAAGGCTTGGCCCGAGCACAAATCCCACAGGACTGCACAAAGGAACGCACATCCCGCGACAAAGAAGGCCACCAAAAGGACCTAGCCACCAAATCCCTGGTACCAAAGATCCCAGGATGACCCGCTAACACTGAAGAGTGAACCTCGGAAATAAGTCTACTGGTCCATCTATCCGGGACAAACAGTCTCTCCGGTGGACAACGGTCAGGTCTATCGGCCTGAAACTCCTGCAGCACCCGCCGCAAATCAGGGGAGATGGCAGACAAGATTACCCTCTCTCTGAGGATACCAGCCGGCTCAGAAACTCCCGGAGAGTCAGGCACAAAACTCCTAGAAAGGGCATCAGCCTTCACATTCTTTGAGCCCGGAAGGTATGAAACCACGAAATCAAAACGGGAGAAAAACAGCGACCATCGAGCTTGTCTAGGATTTAACCGCTTGGCAGACTCGAGATAAATCAAATTCTTGTGATCCGTCAAGACCACCACGCGATGCTTGGCTCCCTCAAGCCAATGTCGCCACTCCTCGAATGCCCACTTCATTGCCAACAACTCCCGATTACCAACATCATAATTCCGCTCGGCAGGCGAAAACTTTCTAGAAAAGAAAGCACATGGTCTCATCACCGAGCCATCAGAGCTTCTCTGTGACAAGACAGCCCCTGCTCCAATCTCAGAAGAATCAACCTCGACCTGAAAGGGAAGAGAGACATCAGGCTGACGCAAGACAGGAGCCAAAGAAAACCGACGTTTCAGCTCCTGAAAGGCCTCAACGGCCGCAGAAGACCAATTAGTCACATCAGCACCCTTTCTAGTCAAATCCGTCAAAGGCTTAACCACACTAGAAAAATTAGTGATGAAGCGCCGGTAAAAATTAGCAAAGCCCAAGAACTTCTGAAGGCTCTTCACCGATGTAGGTTGAGTCCAGTCATAGATGGCCTGGACTTTAACTGGATCCATCTCGATAGTAGAAGGGGAAAAAATAAAGCCCAAAAAGGAAACCTTCTGGACTCCAAAGAGACATTTAGAGCCCTTCACAAACAAGGCATTGGCACGCAGGACCTGAAACACCATCCTGACCTGCTTCACATGAGACTCCCAATCATCAGAAAAGACCAAAATATCATCCAGGTACACAATCATGAATCTATCCAGATACTCTCGGAAGATGTCGTGCATGAAGGACTGAAACACGGAAGGGGCATTAGAAAGCCCAAAAGGCATCACCAAGTACTCAAAATGACCTTCGGGCGTATTAAATGCTGTCTTCCATTCATCGCCCTGCTTTATACGCACAAGATTATAAGCTCCTCGAAGATCTATCTTGGTGAACCAACTGGCCCCCCTAATCCGAGCAAACAGATCGGACAGCAGAGGCAAAGGGTACTGAAATTTGACCGTGATTTTATTTAGAAGGCGATAATCTATACAGGGTCTCAGAGAACCATCCTTCTTGGCCACAAAAAAGAACCCTGCACCCAAAGGTGACGAGGACGGACGAATATGCCCTTTCTCCAAAGACTCCTTTATATAGCTCCGCATAGCGGCATGTTCTGGTACAGATAAATTAAAAAGTCGACCCTTAGGGAACTTACTACCAGGAATCAAATTTATGGCACAATCACAATCCCTATGAGGAGGTAGGGCACTGGACTTGGGCTCATCAAATACATCCTGGTAATCCGACAAAAATTCAGGGACTTCAGAAGGAGTAGAAGAAGCAATTGACACCAAAGGAACATCACCATGTACCCCTTGACAACCCCAACTTGACACAGACATTGCTTTCCAATCCAGGACTGGATTATGAACCTGCAGCCATGGCAGACCCAACACGACAACATCATGCAAATTATGTAACACCAGAAAGCGAATAACCTCCTGATGTGCAGGAGTCATGCACATAGTCACTTGAGTCCAGTATTGAGGCTTATTCTTGGCCAATGGCGTAGCATCAATTCCCTTTAGTGGAATAGGGAATTGCAATGGCTCCAAGATAAAACCACAGCGCCTGGCAAATGACAAATCCATCAAATTCAGGGCAGCGCCTGAATCCACAAAAGCCATAACAGAGTAGGATGACAGAGAGCAAATCAAAGTAACAGACAAAATGAATTTAGGCTGTACAGTACCAATGGTGACAGACTTAGCGAACCTCTTTGTGCGCTTAGAACAATCAGAGATAACATGAGTGGAGTCACCACAGTAAAAGCACAACCCATTCTGACGTCTGTGATTTTGCCGTTCAATTCTGGTCAGAATCCTGTCACATTGCATAGACTCAGGCTTCTGTTCAGAAAACACCGCCAGATGGTGCACAGGTTTGCGCTCCCGTAAACGCCGATCAATTTGAATGGCCAAAGACATTGACTCATTCAGACCCGCAGGCGTGGGGAACCCCACCATAACATCCTTAAGGGCTTCAGAAAGACCCTTTCTGAAAATCGCTGCCAGGGCACACTCATTCCATTGAGTGAGCACAGACCACTTCCTAAACTTCTGACAGTAAACCTCTGCTTCATCCTGACCCTGAGAGAGAGCCAGCAAAATCTTTTCTGCCTGGTCTACTAGATTAGGTTCCTCATAAAGCAATCCAAGCGCCAGAAAAAACGCATCCACATTTAGCAATGCAGGATCTCCTGGCGCCAGGGAGAATGCCCAATCTTGAGGGTCGCCACGTAACAAAGAAATAATAATTTTAACTTGCTGAGCAGGGTCACCAGAGGAACGAGGTCTCAGAGAAAGAAACAATGTGCAATTATTTTTGAAATTCAAAAACCTAGATCTATCTCCAGAGAACAGCTCAGGAATTGGTATTTTAGGTTCTGACATAGGACTGCGAACTACATAATCCTGAATGCTTTGTATCCTTGTAGCAAGCTGATCCACACAAGAGGACAGACCTTGAATGTCCATATCTGCAGCTGAGTCCTGAACCACCCAGAGATTAAGGGGAGGAGAGAGGCTAAACACACTGCAGAGGAAAAAAAAACAAACCTCAGAGCTTCTCTTATCCCTCTTTTGCGATGCATTAACACTTTACGGGCCTGCTGTACTGTTATGTTCCTGGTGGTTAGAACACATGAACTGACCTGATAAGTAAACCCAAAAATACGGACAAGCTCTGGGAATGTGGGAACTTTACTGACCGCAATTCTGATCCTATCAAACCACACTATAGGCAGCCGTGGAGCGTTCCTAACTCGGCCTAGATGCCTCGTTCACAGCCTGAGAAACTAGCTACCCCCAGAGAGAAACAAAGCCTCACTTGCCTCAGAGAAATTTTCCCCAAAGTGTAAGCAGCCCCCCACAAATAATAACGGTGAGTTTAAGGGGAAAACACAAACATAGAAATGAAAATAGGTTTTAGCAAATGAGGCCCGCTAATAACTAAAAAGTCAGAAGATAGCAAGAAATCTGTGCGGTCAGTATAAAATACTACAAAAAGTATCCACGCAGAGAATACAAAAAGACCCTCACACCGACTCACGATGTGAGGGGCGCAACTCCGCACCCCAGAGCTTCCAGCTAGCAATCAAATAGCATATAAGCAAGCTGGACTAAACTCATAACATACTGAGAAACATTTTCAAATAGAAATGAGCAAAAAGGACTAGCATGAACTTAGCTTCTCACGAGGAGACAGGTCACAAGGGGAAGTCCCAGAGAGATCTGAACCAGTACTGAATACAATGACAGCAGGCAACAAGTAAAGGTCCAGATGGAGTTAAATAGGCAGCAGGCCTAGTAGGAAACGAGGCAGCTGGAGTCCAGCTACAGACCAGCCGTAACACTAAAAGCCACCAGAGGGAGCCCATGAACAGAACTCACAAAGTACCACTCATGACCACAGGAGGGAGCCCGAGAACGGAACTCACAACAGTGGTGTATGTAATGACATACAACTCATCTCTTCACTCAAACACTCAGTGCTGTGAGAGGAGAGCTGCAGCTTGTCACATACTCTTCTCTGCATTATTCCCCAATGCCTGGGATAGATATAGAGTAGTGTATGTAATGACATACAACTCAGCTCTTCTCTTAAACACTCAGTGCTGTGAGAGGAGAGCTGCAGCTTGTCACATACAGTTCCCTGCATTATTCCCCAATGCCTGGGATAGATATAGAGTGGTGTATGTAATGACATGCAACTCATGTCTTCACTAAGACACTCAGTGCTGTGAGAGGAGAGCTGCAGCTTGTCACATACACTTCCCTGCATTAATCCCTGATTCCTGGGGTAGAGACTGGTGTATGTAATGACACACAGCACTGCTCTTCTCCCTACACTGTCAGTGCTGTAAAAGAGTTGTAGCATGTCACGCACAGTCCTGCATTATTCCTCAATGCCTGGAATAGCTGCAAAGCGTTGTATGTAATGACACACAGCACTGCTCTTCTCCCTACACTGTCAGTGCTGTGAAAGGTGAGCTGTAACATGTCACACACAGGCAGCCCTGCATTATTACTTGATGCCTGGGATAGACGCAGATCGGTGTATGTAGTGACACACAGCACTGCTCTTCTCCCTACTCTGTCAGTGCTGTGAAAGGAGAGCTGTAGCATGCCAAAGACACAACCCTGCTTTATTCCCTGATGCCTTGGATAGATTCATAGCGGTGTATATAATTAGACACAGCACTGCTCTTCTCCCACACACTGACAGTGCTGTGAAAGGAAAGCTGTAGCATATCAATCACAGTCCTGCATTATTCCCCGATGCCTTGGATAGATGTAGAGCGGCGTATGCAATGACACACAGATTTGCTCTCTTCCCTCTACACTTGTAATCTCAAAGGATGCCAGCACTGGGATCTGTGTGACCTGGTTGAACACATCAGTCTTGGTGCTCATTCACACATTTGATGTTCCCATGCGAGTGCTGTCCCTGGTTTTCATGGGTAGCAGCCATACTTATGATAGTCTTTGGAGCCAGTCAAACATCGGTGATTTTTCTCGGACAAAGTGGTCTGCGCAAGATCGCGGAGACATGTCTGATTGTTGGATCAAAATCGGCAATGCAAGTATGTGGATGCGATTTTCACAGACTGTCACATAGGAGGTGGAGAATTTTTTTTTTCTCCACATACACAAGAAAAACTGTTGACACTTGAACCACACTTGGATCAAAATAATCAGTTATTTTTTCTCATACGCGAGAGAAACTGACGAGTGAATGAGGCCTTACTATATCACACAGAGAAAGACGGTTTTCTCTGGGGACATTTGTTTTTTTCCCCCGTATAGTGCTGTCAGATTATGATTGGTTAACATCATACAGGAGGAAAAATAAACGCCCCCAAAGAAGGATCACTGCTAACGCCCCTTATTGATTGAACTGGAAAATAGAATCTAAACTTTACCAACTAATATCTCCGCAATGGAGCAGAGTAACTGAAATCAGAAACATGTTTTATTCAGATCTTCAGCCACTTTATCAAGATGTTGCCAGTTTAGCCCGTAAAAAATAGTGAAAGCTTTAAATGCTTCTGTCACTCTCTGATAGTAGACAATAAAAAAAAAATAAAACATCATATATATCCCAAAATTATACCAATGAAAATGACTGATCTGTGTGCAAAAAACAAAACAAAAAACAAAAAAAATAAACAAGCCCTCATATAGCTCCATGTATGGTAAAATAAAATTATAGCAAAAATTATTATTTTTTTAAGAAAGTTTCACAAATATTTTTTTAACAACTAAAAAAATATATAAAAATAACCACATATGGTATCAGCTTAATCAATAAAACCACAACCAAAAAACAATGGCGGAGTTGCGCATTTTTTATTTATTTATTTATTTATTTATTTTTGTGGGGGGGGTCTTTATTTTACAGCAGCTTTTATTCCCATGTTCAGTACATTATATAGTAAAGTGAATAGTATAATTAAAAATTACAACTCACCCCTCACCCTGCAAAAACCAAGCCCACATATGGCCATGTGGACGGTTGAATAAAAAAATGGTATCTCCCTTGAAAGAAGAAGGAGAGGAAAAAAACAAAAGCGTAAAAAAAAAGAAAAAATAGCCAAAGCCGGGAGAAGTTAAATGAAGGCTTATTCATTTTTAGTGTTGATCTCACCCCAGCTTTTGGTGCTTTTTAAAATCTTTTTTTTTTGCAATTGTCTATCTGCAGGAATAGGCCCAAATTTTTGTACTTGTGAGGTTTGGAGACATATAATGGTTATGCAATATTCAGGAAAAATTGGTTTCCTGAAAATAACAGTTTAAATAACACAAATGTAAGCAGTGTAAAAAAAAATATGTATTTGCGCCATGTTTCTGCATTGCTGTATGTTTGGAATGACCTTCAGTGTGCGCGCACTAAACAATGGTTTTAGTAGCCAAATGCCAGATTACAATGTAATTAATGGTGTGCTGGAGCCATCTAGTGGTCACAATCAATTATCGCATCATAAGAAAATAAATTGTTCGATCCTCTAATTTGCATTTTTGGAGTTTATTTCCCCATTGAGTCACAAACTTGTACACAGCCTGCAATCCGGGTTTCTACATTCTATGTCCAATGAGCAAACTATAAAAGATATATAATTCAGGGCCATACATAGCAAAGGTCCCATGATCGTGTTGCACGGGTCCAATGGGTATGATAGGAGCCCTTCCTGTATAGTCACTGCCATGGTCACTGTTCTCCACCGCATCTAAGCTGGTAAATCAGAGCTAGCTCCAATCGCACTAGTTACAGATGGGTGTCTGCTGTATAAAAACAGCCAGCACCTGCAGGGTATGGTGCGGGCTCAGACTTGTGCTTTACATATATGGCGGATAGTGATGAGCATACTCGGGTGCTAACCGAGTGTCTTCGGCGTTCTCAAAAAATATGTTGGCATCCCCGCCCCTGTTCGACAGCAGCAATACATACAGGGATAGCCTGGCAAACGGGCGTGAAGTTCTCAGGTTCCTTTAAATGCTAAATTTTGCAGGTTTTGGACTCCTACTTCTCCCCACTTCTTGCAATCAGCGGGGGTCCCAGCTGTGAGACCTCCATGGCGTGGCATTTCTATTTGATCTGTCTTCATGAGACCCTCATTGATCACTGAATGGGGGTCTGTCAAGGCTGCTGTATTCAGCAGGGCTGGAGGGGGCTCTCAGGCATAAAGCAATAAGCCATTTATCACCAATCCTGTAGATAGCTGATAAATATCCATTGTGGTAAAAAAAATCCCTTTCTTGCATATAAATCAACAAACAAAGGAACTTCAAAAAGTAACATCAATGGAGAAAAAAAAAAATCTCCTACCGTTTTGTGTATACAACTCCTTTGCCAAACAATGTGTCTACGTGGTGACAGACTACAAATAAACCCTGTGCTGTCTGACCCTGATGAGGTTTTCCACGCACATACAGACAAAACTCAACCCACAGTCCAGACGGTGGAGTATTCAATGCATTTATTTTGGCTTTTTGCAGTTTTGTTCTGCAGAATATATCGCGCAGCAGGAACGTTTTCGGTCACCGCAGAAGTCTGAGCATACGGAAGAGGAGGAGGAGGAAGATAGGTCATACCTGGGCAGGAGTCACGTCTAAGGGATGCCCCTACATCCAGGCACTACATTCCCCCCCTGTTTACATAGAGATCTACATATGGAGTATATACATATAGACGTCCGTGACTTTGTATTAGTTCATACCTACACCCACACGCATATAAACATACAGGTACAGTATATATATATCTATATATACTGGTATATATGTGTGACCCAAATGCATACATCGATTAGAGCCAAATTTCTCATAGGAATATTCGGGCCTAGGGTAACACGGCACAGTTATTATGATTAGCAATGGTTGAATACGACGTCCAGTCTGGTCTTCTTTCATGGCGGCTGGTCTTCACTTTCTGTCTGCCATCCTGGGCCCCAGGATGCCGAAGACCAGACTATACGCCGGACCAGGACAGCGCCAATTAAATTGCCCATCACTAGCGCCAACCATACAATTTACGCTTCTTACATTGGCCGTATAAATAAGTACCCCCCCCACCTTCCTGGACAATAGGGCTATGTGGGGAATCAATAGAGGTCGCCATATTTGTTTCGTCTATCCCCCTAAATTTGGCGTCCGCTCATGTATGTACACAGCTACCTATTTTTTTTTTGTTTTTTTTTGCCGTTCATAAGCATCTGTACACATACCAACCATAAGCCCACTTGAAAACAAAAAAACTAGGGAAATATAACTCCCCAAACCCTTTGTCGTACTAAGAATACATTTCATGGATACAGGTATGTCTGTTTCATTAGTATTTATACTTATTAAAGAGGAAGTATCAGCTTAAAGGGACGGGGGAGGGGTGAACAAGTGATATGCTTGATTGGTCAGGCATACAAGCATGGAAGATTAGCACTCTAGTATATCATCTAGTATGCCATTGACATATTTTTTTTTTTATATTTATCCTTGTTTTCCTTTTTCGGCCTTTTTATAAATCTGCCCCATCTATCCTGTATGGTTACCCATAACAACCAATCACAGCACAGCTTGCATATTCCTAGAACACTGTAAGCGATGAAAACTGTGCTGTGATTGGTTGTTTTGGGAAACAAAGACAGTTCCAGAAATGGCGGCATAGCAACCAATTTTAGGCTATGTCTGTGGGGGGTAAAATGCACCTGGTTACCAAAGAGGGGCTTGTGCTATGTTAGGGTGCTACCACTCCACCTTGGACAGAATATTAAATGCCAAGGCTAAAGCGGGGTATAGAAGGAAAATTGGTCATGAAGACCCCCGACAGTGACTAAGATGGCTAAAAGAAGCGACACTAAATGGCGATCTTGGAAAAAAATATTTAAATATGTTATCCCCCACCCCAAAAAAAAAAAACCTGTAAAAATTATCTGCACCATTAATATAATACATTCAAAACGGTGGCTGGCATGTACCATTCAGAAAGCGGAAAAAAATGAGATCCATTCCCACTTTACATTGACAAATGTCTATATATTAAAAGGTTAAAAGCTCACTAAAATGCTATAATATTGCACATAAACTATAGAAAAAATGATACTTCCCCTTTAACAGACCAGTCTTGGAATAAATATGGCCACCATAGCTTTAAGAACAAAAGGTTTTTATGTTTTTGGGGTTTTTTTTGCAAGCGAGGTACCTTAATACATTGTCCTGCTATGGCAACAAGGACAGATATAGAGAGAAGACTGGATTTTTTTTTCTTAAAGGTGACCTGCCACCAAGTCAAAAGTATCCAACTTGTTGTTCCTATTCCATTCTCGCTCCTCCCCTGAGTATTTTTGTTTTTGTTTTATTTAAATCCACCATACGGTTGCAGAGATATGGGTCTTTTTATTTAGCGCTGATTTTTATGGGGGCGGTGCTAAAATAGTTATTATGCAAAGCAGATGTAAGACACGCCCCCACGGTGTAGGCGTTAACAATTAGCTCTAAATAAAAAGGCCTATATCTCAGGAACTATATGGTGGATTTAAACAAAACGAAAAACAGATTACTTAGCGGAGGAGCGGGAATAAAATAATGGTGAAAATGGCTACTTTTGGCTTTGTGATAGATTCTCCTTAAAATACCCTTGACATTCTGCTTTGGAGGCATCACAACTAATGGGATCTGGTAGGCAGCTAAAGTGTTACTGAAAACACGTTACAATCGCATTGTCTTATTGAACAAAGGAAATAATGTCACTACCCATTTTCCGAAAAATCCCTCCCATCACCGCTCGCGGGTGGATGGGCAGCAGTCCAGAGAGGCGCATGCTTTTGGCAAGTAATAGCGAGAATTGCGAAAAGGTGTCACTGTCATCTCATCTGGGTGGGACAGGCCCAGAGAGCCGAAGGCACTTAGTTCAATCCTCAGTATGGCTGACGAAGAGGCGGAGGCATGAGATGTGGCTTGAGGCAGCGGTCTTCCAATTTAGTCCAGTGTCTGTCCAACTTGACTATCCAGGGGAGGGTGGACCTCCGTAGACCGATGCCGCCAACATAGAACGAACTGGGCAATGTGTCCTCAACAGACGTGGAACCTTGATCTTACTAGCCAACCTTCGCTAATGACTATAGTAGGAAGGATTACCCCAGCACTTAAGAGAAATGACATATTTGTAGCCCCCAACGCTCTTCTAAACTAGACCATCATATGTGGGAGATAGGGTAAAATGTACTCTGGACACGGAGGTCCACCAGCGCTAGAAGAATTTAAGAGCCATCTATATAGATGTCCATCAGAAGCCACGTCACCATAAGACTGATGCAGGAATGATGCAGGTCCATGACCTGGCACATAAGTGACCTATTGGGCCAACAGTCTTGTTCATCACTGGTGGCCCCACATGCTCTATATGGTCCTTCTCCACTCCACCAGCCTCACCGTGCTCCTCCATCTCGGCCTCTGTCTTCTGCCTTTTCCCGCTTACGTCCAGTCTCTCCACCTCCTGCTTCCACCGCCCCTTTGTTGCCAGTTACGAGGCTGCTAATTTCATCAGTAGGTGAACGTCCAATGCTTCCATCCACCTGGACCCGGATGTCGGGAGAGATAGACAGTTGATGGTGGGGAACTAGGCCGCCATTGTCTGTGCATTTTGGGTACAGGTACGTTTTCATCTGTCCTTTGCCCTTGACATTGACTGTCCCCCTGTAGTCAAAGTCATAGCCCATTTTCACTAACACCCTGTAGCTTTCTTCACTTGCCTGGATGCGGCATTCAACGCCGGTTGTGTCCATCCTGCTTGCAATATTCACCGTGTCCCCCCAGATGTCATAAAGCAGCTTGGTGGTCCCAATAACGCCAGCCGTCAGTGGGCCATGGTTAAACCCAATGCGGAGCTTAAAATTAAACCACAGCATGTTGTTATTAAAATCATCCACCACACTCATCATCTCCTTGGCAAACTCAAAGAGCGTCTGCAGGTGGCGGTGGGGTTGGCTGCTGTCCTGGCACTGAGATGGATTGAGTCCAGAGGCAGCCATGTACGTAGCACCAATGGTCTTGATCTTCTCGATGCAGGAGTAATGAGGTTTGCTAAGAAGTTCATCAAAGTCTCCGATCAGTTCGTTGAGGACACGGTAGCACTCTTTACCTCCTTCGTAGTTCTCTTCGTAGAACTCGCTGAAGTTGACTATACTCGCGAAGATGACGCCAGCATCGTCGTGATTTTTGGAGTAGCTCTGGGAGACCTTCAGTTGCTCAGCCACGTGATACGGGATGATGTTACGGAGAAGCCAGTCTGCCTGATCTCTCATACTCTGGATCTTAGTGCGGTGAAGGTCTGCCTCCACGTCTCCATGGTAGTGCAAGCGGTAGCTGACCTCAAACTCACGGTTCAGGAACCAAACCAAAAGGAGAAGGAGGAAGTAAGCCACGGTGAGCTCCTGCCCAAGCTGTGATGATGGCTTACTGGTATTGCTAGTGCCAAGGTTGGCATCGGGTGGAGGGGAAGAGCTGGTGATAAAAGAAAAGATAAATTATTAGTGGACAGGTGTATTATAGTTGGTTAGATAATGTGATATGGTAAAAAACATGCAAAATGGCTGAATTGAGCCAAACCAGAGGCCCACCCGAAATCTACATACAGTATTTGGGTCTTTTCACTGTAAGCTGGCATCTCCACCCCTCTTCCCAAGCTACATTTTAAGTATCCCATTCAGCTAACCAGTACAAAAATCCCAAACAGAGCTGTCTACAAAAGGGTCTCTGGTTTGGCTTTGCATATTTTTAGCGGGGTTATCAGTTATTGTTCAAGAGGGGGAGGAGATGAGCTGTGACTTCACCTATTGTGAATGGTGGATCCTGTGTTATCTACTGTATATAGAGGTGTTATCAGTCATTGTACAGGAGGGGGAGGTGAGCTGTGACATCACCTATTGTGAATGGTGAATCCTGTGTTATCTACTGTATATAGAGGTGTTATCAGTCATTGTACAGGAGGTGAGCTGTGATATCACCTATTGTGAATGGTGGATCCTGTGTTATCTACTGTATATAGAGGTGTTATCAGTCATTGTACAGGAGGAGGTGAGCTGTGATATCACCTATTGTGAATGGTGGATCCTGTGTTATCTACTGTATATAGGGGTGTTATCAGTCATTGTACAGGAGGAGGTGAGCTGTGATATCACCTATTGTGAATGGTGGATCCTGTGTTATCTACTGTATATAGAGGTGTCATCAGTCATTATACAGGAGGAGGTGAGCTGTGACATCACCTATTGTGAATTGTGGATCCTGTGTTATCTACTGTATATAGAGGTGTTATCAGTCGTACAAGAGGACGAGGAGGTGAGCTGTGACATCACATTTTGTATGGTGGGTCCTGCCTAATCTACTGTATATAAAGGTGTTATGAGTACTTGCACAGGAGGAGGTGAACTGTGACATCACCTATTGTGTTATCTACCCTATATAGAGGCGTTATAAGTCATTGTACAGGAGGAGGAGGTGAGCTGTGACATCACCTATTATGAATGGTGGGTCCTGTGTTATCTACTGTATAGAGAGGTGTTATCATTCATTGTACCTAAAGAGGAGGAGGAGGTGAGCTGTGACATCACCTATTGTGAATGGTGGATCCTGTGTTATCTACTGTATATAGAGGTGTTATCAGTCGTACAAGAGGACGAGGAGGTGAGCTGTGACATCACATTTTGTATGGTGGGTCCTGCCTAATCTACTGTATATAAAGGTGTTATGAGTCCTTGCACAGGAGGAGGTGAACTGTGACATCACCTACTGTGTTATCTACCGTATATAGAGGCGTTATAAGTCATTGTACAGGAGGAGGAGGTGAGCTGTGACATCACCTATTATGAATGGTGGGTCCTGTGTTATCTACTGTATAGAGAGGTGTTATCATTCATTGTACCTAAAGAGGAGGAGGAGGTGAGCTGTGACATCACCTATTGTGAATGGTGGATGCCATGTTATCTACTGTGTATACAGTATAGGTTCTATCAGTCATGGTACAGAAGGAGGAAGTAAGCTTTGACTTCACCTATTGTGACTAGTGGCTCCTGTGTGATCTGCTGTATAAAGAGATGTTATTTGTCATTGTAATCCTACCTATGATGATGATTACTAAGAAATAATATCTACAGAACAGGAAGTGTCAGGTCATTACGCTGCTTAGTGTAAAAACTGCAGGATTTCAAGATTTATATACAGTGAGCACGGAAAGTATTCAGAGCCCTTAACATTTTTCACTCTTTGTTTCATTGCAGCCATTTGGTAAATTCAAAAAAGTTCATTTTTTTTTCTCACTAATGTACACTCTGCACCCCATCTTGACTAAAAAAAACAAATGTAAAAATTTTTGCTAATTTATTAAAAAAGAAAAACTGAAATATCCCATGGTCATATGTATTCAGCCCCTTTGCTCAGTATTGAGTAGAAGCACCTTTGGAGCTAGTGCAGCCATGAGTCTTCTTGGGAATGATGCAGCAAGTTTTTCACCTCTGGATTTGGGGATCCTCGGCCATTCTTCCTTGCAGATCCTCTCCAGTTCCGTCAGGTTGGATGGTGAACATTGGTGGATGCCATTTTCAGGTCTCTCCAGAGATGGTCAATTGGGTGTAGGACAGGGCTCTGGTTGGGCCAGTCAGGAATGGTCACAGAGTTGTTCTGAAGCCACTCCTTTGTTAGTTTAGCTGTGTGCTTAGGGTCATTGTCTTTTTTTGAAGGTGAACCTTCGGCCAAGTCTGAGGTCCAGCGCACTCTGGAAGAGGTTTTCATCCAGGATATCTCTGTACTTGGCCGCATTCATGTTTCCTTCAATGACAACCAATCGTCCTGTCCCTGCAGCTGAAATACACCCCATAGCATGATGCTGCCACCACCATGTTTCACTGTTGGGATTGTATTGGGCAGGTGATGAGCAGTGCCTGGTTTTCTCCAAACATACCGCTTAGAATTATCACCAAACAGGTCTATCTTCATCTCATCAGACCAGAGAATCTTATTTCTCATAGTCTGGGAGTCCTTCATGTGTTCTTTAGCAATCTCTATTTGGGCTTTCATATGTATTGCACCGAGGAGAGGCTTCCGTCGGGCCACTCAGCCATAAAGACCCGACTGGTGGAGGGCTGCAGTGATAGTTGACTTTGTGGAACTTTCTCCCTTCTCTCTACAGCATCTCTGGAGCTCAGCCACAGTGATCTTGGGGTTCTTCTTTACCTCCCTTACCAAGGCTCTTCTCCCACGATTGCTCAGTTTGGCTGGACGGCCAGGTCTAGGAAGACTTCTGGTGGTCCCAAACTTCTTCCATTTAAGGATTATGGAGGCCACTGTGCTCTTAGGAACCTTGAGTACTGCAGAAATTCTGTTGTAACCTTGGCCAGATCTGTGCCTTGCCACAATTCTGTCTCTGAGCTCCTTGGCCAGTTCCTTTGACCTCAGGATTCTCATTAGGTCTGACATGCACTGTGAGCTGTGAGGTCTTATATAGACAGGTGTGCGCCTTTCCAAATCACGTCCTATCAGTTTAATTAAACACAGCTGACTCCAATGAAGGAGTAGAACAATCTGAAGGAGGATCACAAGGAAATGGACAGCATGGGACTTACATAGGAGTGTCTGAGCAAAGGGGCTGAAGACTTATGACCATGTGATATTTCAGTTTTTCTTTTTTAATAAATTTGCAAAAATCTCTACATTTCTGGGTTTTTTTCAGTTAAGATGGGGTGCAGAGTGTACATTAATGAGAAAAAAATGAACTTTTTTGAATTTACCAAATTTAAAGGGGACTAATTACTTTCCGTACCCACTATATATATATATATATATATATATATATATATATATATATATATATACATATATATATATATATATGTATATACACACAGTGACATGGAGAATTAAAAAAAATCAATAAATTCTTAAAAATAATGCTTGACATAAAATAATTATAGCTCATTTTGTAATAATGTGCTCCCTTTAAGATCGCATGAAATAAACACTGTGTGACACACGGATATATTGGAGCAGATTTACTACTTACAGTTAGGTCCATATATATTTGGACAGAGGCAACATTTTTCTAATTTTGGTTACAGACATTACCACAATGAATTTTAAACAAAACAATTCAGATGCAGTTGAAGTTCAGACTTTCAGCTTTCATTTGAGGGTATCCACATTAAAATTGGATGAAGGGTTTAGGAGTTTCAGCTCCTTAACATGTGCCACCCTGTTTTTAAAGGGACCAAAAGTAATTGGACAATTGACTCCAAGGCTATTTCATGGACAGGTGTGGGCAATCCCTTCATTATGTCATTCTGAATTAAGCAGATAAAAGGCCTGGAGTTGATTTGAGGTGTGGTGCTTGCATTTGGAAGGTTTTGCTGTGAAGTAAACATGCGGTAAATTAGCTCTTCATGCAGGTGAAACAAGCCATCCTTAAGCTGCGAAAACAGAAAAAAAACCATCCGAGAAATTGCTACAATATTAGGAGTGGCAAAATCTACAGTTTGGTACATCCTGAGAAAGAAAGAAAGCACTGGTGAACTCATCAATGCAAAAAGACCTGGGCGTCCACGGAAGACAACAGTGGTGGATGATCGCAGAATAATCTCCTTGGTGAAGAGAAACCCCTTCACAACAGCCAACCAAGTGACCAACACTCTCCAGGAGGTCGGCGGATCAATATCCAAATCTACCATAAAGAGAAGACTGCATGAAAGTAAATACAGAGGGGTCACTGCACGGTGCAGCCACTCATAAGCATCAAGAAGAAAAAGGCTAGACTGGAATTTGCTAAAAAACATCTTAAAAAGCCAGCACAGTTCTGGAAGAACATTCTTTGGACAGATGAAACCAAGATCAACCTCTACCAGAATGATGGAAAGAGAAAAGTATGGCGAAGGCGTGGTACAGCTCATGATCCAAAGCATACCACATCATCTGTAAAACACGGCGGAGGCAGTGTGATGGCTTGGGCATGCATGGCTGCCAGTGGCACTGGGTCACTAGTGTTTATGGATGATGTGACACAGGACAGAAGCAGCCGAATGAATTCTGAGGTATTCAGAGCCGCCATACTGTGTGCTCAGATCCAGCCAAATGCAGCCAAACTGATTGGTTGTCGTTTCATACTACAGCTGGACAATGACCCAAAACATGAAGCCAAAGCAACCCAGGAGTTTATTAAAGCAAAGAAGTGGAATATTCCTCAATGGCCAAGTCAGTCACCTGATCTCAACCCTATTGAGCAGCATTTCACTTGTTAAAGACTAAACTTCAGACAGAAAGGCCACAAACAAACAGCAACTGAAAACCACCGCAGAGAAGGCCTGGCAGAGCATCAAAAAGGAGGAAACACAGCGTCTGGTGATGTCCATGAGTTCAAGACTTCAGGCAGTCATTGCCAACAGAGGGTTTTCAACCAAGTACTAGAAATGAACATTTTATTTACAATTATTTAATCTGTCCAATTACTTTTGGTCCCTTTAAAAACAGGGTCGCACATATTAAGGAGCTGAAACTCCTAAACCCTTCATCCAATTTAATGTGGATACCCTCAAATGAAAGCTGAAAGTCTGAACTTCAACTGCATCTGAATCGTTTTGTTTAAAATTTATTGTGGTAATGTCTAGAACCAAAATTAGAATAATGTTGTCTCTGTCCAAATATATATGGACCTAACTGTATGTCCTTTTTTCTGTTTGACTATTCTGTGACAAGTTGATTTTTAATTTTCTTCAGTTTTATTTATCTGGCCCATAAATTACATTATTTTGGCACTCCAAGTTTAGAACAAGTATTTTTTTCCAGAAACAAACTGTTAGGTCTAATAAACGTGTCCTAATGTTCAAGTCTGATAAACCGTGTCCAAATTTAGACCTGCGGTACGCGTACCTGCTTATCATGCTTTGTCCGGAGTGTTCCTTTGACGGGGTATTCCCATCTTTACCATCATGGTATATACACAAATTTCTGTTACATGAGGGTATAAATTGCCATCAATTTCTGTAAGTTCGAGGTCCCACCTCTTGAGCCAGCATCTATCTTGAGAATGGGGTCCCCTTATGCACTGTCTGGACAGGACAAGGCTGCGCATGGACAGGACAAGGGGCTGCGCATGGACAGGACAAGGGGCTGCGCATGGACAAGACAAGGGGCTGCGCATGGACAGGACAGGACAAGGGGCTGCACATGGACAGGACAAGGGGCTGCGCCTGGACAGGACAAGGGGCTGTGCATGGACAAGACAGGACAAGGGGCTGTGCATGGACAGGAGGACAAGGGGCTGCACATGGACAGGACAAGGGGCTGCGCATGGACAGGACAAGGGGCTGCGCATGGACAGGACAGGACAAGGGGCTGCGCATGGACAGGACAGGGGGCTGCGCATGGACAGTACAAGGGGCTGCGCATGGACAGGACAAGGGGCTGCACATGGACAGGACAAGGGGCTGCACATGGACAGGACAGGGGGCTGCGCATGGACAGGACAAGGGGCTGCGTATGGACAGGACAAGGGGCTGCGCATGGACAGGACAGGACAAGGGGCTGCGCATGGACAGGACAAGGGGCTGCGTCTGGACAGGACAAGGGGCTGTGCATGGACAAGACAGGACAAGGGGCTGCGCATGGACAGGACAAGGGGCTGCCTACGGACAGGACAAGGGGCTGCGCATGCGCAGGTCTCTCCATTCGCTTCTGTGGTAGTTCCAAAAATGACAGGCACCTTCTTAAGACAGAAGCAGTTCCAACCTTTGGGACCCGCACCCATCAGACACTTATGGCTTATTCTGTGGATAAATGTCTGACATGGGAAGACCCTTTAATATTTGATATTCCAAATTGATATTTTCCACCATTTAAAATATATATATTAGTGTTGTGAAAATAATCCATTCCACCTCCTCAAAAAAATGATACTGTTCATGGTTAAAGATGTCAGAAAGCGGGCAGACGTCTGCCAAAGTGTCATGTCGATGGGACCTACACGTATCTATGACATCCCAAAGCAACGCATCGAATGCTGGGCCCGATCCTAATTGCCATGGACGTTGTACCACCGTTGCCCTTTTAGGTCCTCCTGTTAGTAAGTAGCCATGGCTGTATTTGGTCCTTGGTCTTTGTATAGACAGATGCTTGGGGCAGGTGGGGGTTTGGGACAGTGGAGCTTGGGGACAATGGCGGACTGTGAGAGGGGTCTATAAAAATGGCCTGTGGTGAAGGATTTGTTTTGCTGGAAGGCAGACAACTAAAGAAGATGTGGCAGCTGGACGTGCAAATCTATGGCCTCCACACCCTGACCCAGATTAATCATCCTTCAGACCACAAGTACAAAGAAGGTTTAGAGAGAGCAGTCCAAGAACTCAATGGTCCTAGCTCTCTAACTGCACAAAATTATTTATTTTCTTCTAATAAATGTCATCATTTATAGGGAAAGGACTACTTTTTAACATATGAATTAAAGTGGAAGTTTACTTTTAGCACTTGGGATCCATTAAACTGAGTGTCTGAAGTGTTAAAAGCTCCTTTCCTTGCAGAACTCCCAGGCCATATCTAAGAAGGTGACATTGATAATTTACTGCCTTGTCCCTATAAACCCATCAGACATAACATTAATATTGTTGTGCTGCCAGAACAGACCTGACCTGTCAAGGCGTGGACTCCACAAGATTTCTCATGGTGTCCTGTGTCCGGTGGTGTCTGCACCAATTTGCCATAACTCTTTCAACAATTGGTGCTACAGTCACTCTTTGTGGGGTACATCAATGAGTGTCGGGTGCCCATAACATTGTAGTCAGCTCACTAATCATCCTTCTTTGGACAAGATCTGTCATATATCAGTAACACCAGACAAAACCTGCCGTATACTAGGAAGAACCCACAAGACCTGCCGTATACCGGGAACAACCCACAAGGCCTGCCGTATACTGGAAACAACCCACAAGACCTGCCGTATACCGGGAACAACCCACAAGGCCTGCCGTATACCGGGAACATCCCACAAGACCTGCCGTATACCGGGAATACCCCACAAGACCTGCCATATACAGGGAACACACCACAAGACCTGCCGTATACTAGGAAGAATCCACAAGACCTGCCGTATACCGGGAACACCCCACAAGGCCTGCCGTATACCGGGAACACCCCACAAGGCCTGCCGTATACTGGAAACAACCCACAAGGCCAGCCGTATACTGCAAACACCCCACAAGACCTGACGTATACAGGGAACACCCCACAAGACCTGCCGTATACCGGGAACACCCCACAAGACCTGCCGTATACTGGGAACACCCCACAAGACCTGCCATATACCGGGAACACCCCACAAGACCTGCCGTATACCGGGAACACACCACAAGACCTACCGTATACCGGGAACACCCCACAAGACCTGCCGTATACTGGGAACACCCCACAAGACCTGCCGTATACCGGGAACACCCCACAAGACCTGCCGTATACTGGGAACACCCCACAAGACCTGCCGTATACCAGGAACACCCCACAAAACCTGCCGTATACCGGGAACACCCCACAAGACCTGCCGTATACCGGGAACACCCCACAAGACCTGCCGTATACCGGGAACACCCCACAAGACCTGCCGTATACCGGGAACACCCCACAAGACCTGCCGTATACCAGGAACACCCCACAAGACCTGCCGTATACCGGGAACACCCCACAAGACCTGCCGTATACCGGGAACACCCCACAAGACCTGCCGTATGCCAGGAAAGGAACACCCCACAAGACCTGCCGTATACCAGGAACACCCCACAAGACCTGCCGTATACCGGAAACACCCCACAAGACCTGCCGTATACCGGGAACACCCCACAAGACCTGCCGTATACCGGGAACACCCCACAAGACCTGCCGTATACCAGGAACACCCCACAAGACCTGCCATATACCGGGAACACCCCACAAGAACCGCCGTATATCGGGAACACCCCACAAGACCTGCCGTATACCGGGAACATTCCACAAGACCTGCCGTATACCAGGAACACCCCACAAAACCTGCCGTATACCAGGAACGCCCCACAAGACCTGCCGTATACCGGAAACACCCCACAAGACCTGCCGTATACCGGGAACACCCCACAAGACCTGCCGTATACCGGGAACACCCCACAAGACCTGCCATATACCGGGAACACCCCACAAGACCTGCCGTATACCGGGAACACCCCACAAGACCTGCTGTATACCAGGAACATTCCACAAGACCTGCCGTATACCAGGAACACCCCACAAAACCTGCCGTATACCAGGAACACCCCACAAGACCTGCCGTATACTGGGAACACCCCACAAGACCTGCCGTATACCAGGAACATTCCACAAGACCTGCCGTATACCAGGAACACCCCAGAAGACCTGCCGTATACCGGGAACACCCCACAAGACCTGCCATATATACGGGAACACCCCACAAGAACCGCCGTATATCGGGAACACCCCACAAGACCTGCCGTATACCGGGAACACCCCACAAGACCTGCTGTATACCAGGAACATTCCACAAGACCTGCCGTATACCAGGAACACCCCACAAAACCTGCCATATACCAGGAACACCCCACAAGACCTGCTGTATACCGGGAACACTCCACAAGACCCGCCGTATATCGGGAACACCCCACAAGACCCGCCGTATATCGGGAACACCCCACAAGACCTGCTGTATACCGGGAACACCCCACAAGACCTGCCATATACAGGGAACACCCCATAAGACCTGCCGTATACCAGGAACATTCCACAAGACCTGCCGTATACCAGGAACACCCCACAAGACCTGCCGTATACCGGGAACACTCCACAAGACCCGCCGTATATCGGGAACACCCCACAAGACCCGCCGTATATCGGGAACACCCCACAAGACCTACCGTATACCGGGAACACCCCACAAGACCTGCTGTATACCGGGAACACCCCACAAGACCTGCCATATACAGGGAACACCCCACAAGACCATACCGGGAACACCCCACAAGACCTGCTGTATACCGGAACACCACACAAGACCTGCCGTATACCGGGAACACCCCACAAGACCTGCCGTATACTGGAAATACCACACAAGACCTGCTGTATACCGGGAACACCACACAAGACCTGTTATATACCGGGAACACCCCACAAGACCTGTCGTATACCGGGAACACCCCACAAGACCTGTCGTATACCGGGAACACCCCACAAGACCTGTCGTATACCGGGAACACCCCACAAGACCTGTCGTATACCGGGAACACCCCACAAGACCTGCTGTATACCGGGAACACCCCACAAGACCTGCCGTATACCGGGAACACCCCACAAGACCTGCTGTATACCGGGAACGCCCCACAAGACCTGCCGTATACCGGGAACACCCCACAAGACCTGCCGTATACCGGGAACACCCCACAAGACCTGCCGTATACCGGGAACACCCCACAAGACCTGCCGTATACCAGGAACACCCCACAAGACCTGCCGTATACCGGGAACACCCCACAAGACCTGCCGTATACCGGGAACACCCCACAAGACCTGCCGTATGCCAGGAAAGGAACACCCCACAAGACCTGCCGTATACCAGGAACACCCCACAAGACCCGCCGTATATCGGGAACACCCCACAAGACCTGCTGTATACCGGGAACACCCCACAAGACCTGCCATATACAGGGAACACCCCATAAGACCTGCCGTATACCAGGAACATTCCACAAGACCTGCCGTATACCAGGAACACCCCACAAGACCTGCCGTATACCGGGAACACTCCACAAGACCCGCCGTATATCGGGAACACCCCACAAGACCCGCCGTATATCGGGAACACCCCACAAGACCTACCGTATACCGGGAACACCCCACAAGACCTGCTGTATACCGGGAACACCCCACAAGACCTGCCATATACAGGGAACACCCCACAAGACCATACCGGGAACACCCCACAAGACCTGCTGTATACCGGAACACCACACAAGACCTGCCGTATACCGGGAACACCCCACAAGACCTGCCGTATACTGGAAATACCACACAAGACCTGCTGTATACCGGGAACACCACACAAGACCTGTTATATACCGGGAACACCCCACAAGACCTGTCGTATACCGGGAACACCCCACAAGACCTGTCGTATACCGGGAACACCCCACAAGACCTGTCGTATACCGGGAACACCCCACAAGACCTGTCGTATACCGGGAACACCCCACAAGACCTGCTGTATACCGGGAACACCCCACAAGACCTGCCGTATACCGGGAACACCCCACAAGACCTGCTGTATACCGGGAACGCCCCACAAGACCTGCCGTATACCGGGAACACCCCACAAGACCTGCCGTATACCGGGAACACCCCACAAGACCTGCCGTATACCGGGAACACCCCACAAGACCTGCCGTATACCAGGAACACCCCACAAGACCTGCCGTATACCGGGAACACCCCACAAGACCTGCCGTATACCGGGAACACCCCACAAGACCTGCCGTATGCCAGGAAAGGAACACCCCACAAGACCTGCCGTATACCAGGAACACCCCACAAGACCTGCCGTATACCGGAAACACCCCACAAGACCTGCCGTATACCGGGAACACCCCACAAGACCTGCCGTATACCGGGAACACCCCACAAGACCTGCCATATACCAGGAACACCCCACAAGACCTGCCATATACCGGAAACACCCCACAAGAACCGCCGTATATCGGGAACACCCCACAAGACCTGCCGTATACCGGGAACATTCCACAAGACCTGCCGTATACCAGGAACACCCCACAAAACCTGCCGTATACCAGGAACGCCCCACAAGACCTGCCGTATACCGGGAACACTCCACAAGACCCGCCGTATATCGGGAACACCCCACAAGACCTGCCGTATACCGGGAACACCCCACAAGACCTGCCATATACCGGGAACACCCCACAAGACCTGCCGTATACCGGGAACACCCCACAAGACCTGCTGTATACCAGGAACATTCCACAAGACCTGCCGTATACCAGGAACACCCCACAAAACCTGCCGTATACCAGGAACACCCCACAAGACCTGCCGTATACTGGGAACACCCCACAAGACCTGCCGTATACCAGGAACATTCCACAAGACCTGCCGTATACCAGGAACACCCCAGAAGACCTGCCGTATACCGGGAACACCCCACAAGACCTGCCATATATACGGGAACACCCCACAAGAACCGCCGTATATCGGGAACACCCCACAAGACCTGCCGTATACCGGGAACACCCCACAAGACCTGCTGTATACCAGGAACATTCCACAAGACCTGCCGTATACCAGGAACACCCCACAAAACCTGCCATATACCAGGAACACCCCACAAGACCTGCTGTATACCGGGAACACTCCACAAGACCCGCCGTATATCGGGAACACCCCACAAGACCCGCCGTATATCGGGAACACCCCACAAGACCTGCTGTATACCGGGAACACCCCACAAGACCTGCCATATACAGGGAACACCCCATAAGACCTGCCGTATACCAGGAACATTCCACAAGACCTGCCGTATACCAGGAACACCCCACAAGACCTGCCGTATACCGGGAACACTCCACAAGACCTGCCGTATACTGGGAACACCCCACAAGACCTACCGTATACCGGGAACACCCCACAAGACCTGCTGTATACCGGGAACACCCCACAAGACCTGCCATATACAGGGAACACCCCACAAGACCATACCGGGAACACCCCACAAGACCTGCTGTATACCGGAACACCACACAAGACCTGCCGTATACCGGGAACACCCCACAAGACCTGCCGTATACTGGAAATACCACACAAGACCTGCTGTATACCGGGAACACCACACAAGACCTGTTATATACCGGGAACACCCCACAAGACCTGTCGTATACCGGGAACACCCCACAAGACCTGTCGTATACCGGGAACACCCCACAAGACCTGTCGTATACCGGGAACACCCCACAAGACCTGTCATATACCGGGAACACCCCACAAGACCTGCTGTATACCGGGAACACCCCACAAGACCTGCCGTATACCGGGAACACCCCACAAGACCTGCTGTATACCGGGAACACCACACAGGACCTGCCTTATACCAGGAACATTCCACAAGACCTGCCGTGTTGGAGATGCTCTGACCCAGTCATCTAAATTTCACACTTTGGCCTTAGTCGCAGTAGACCAGATCCTTACATTTGCCCATTTTTCCTGCTTCCAACACATCAACTTCAAGAATGGGAGATATACATTATTTTGACTATATTATTTATAAAAATTGGCTTTTTAACCTGATAGATCAGCGATTTACCTGAAATTTGTTGGAATGTCTATGTCCAGTGTCACCGGAGGCCTAGAAAAAAAACAAGAACATAACATTATATCATGATAAAAATAAATTCTAGAAAGAAGAAATCTGTTGCATCCTTTATAGGGCTGGAAATGACTTACTTGTCTGGGAAGAGCGGCACGTATAGAAGAATCAACAGGGACGCCCCTGCCAGGGTGGCAAGAGAGGATCGTAGCCAGGAGCTGAGCTGACAGAAGTTGCAGTACTGGACGATGGGGATCAGAAGAGCGGAGCACAGGAACATGGTGTACTGGAAAAAGTGCAGGGACAGATAATGACCACCAGAGGGCGACACACCACCACAATGATTAATAGCTGAACCCCCCCAGCTCCCTTTAAATAGACAATTACTTTCCACATTGACAGTCAACATCAGCCAGGACATGGGCGCTACATCCACTGTGTGATATGTATCTCTATATAGATAAAAAAAAAGAATGTGGCTCCTTTTAGATACTGCTTGGTACCACAAACCCCTTTAAGAGATTTTTTAGGTACAGAAAAAATCATGAAGACCTCCTTCTAAAAGCTAGAAGAGTGTTTGTACTTAGTTCTGCCAATAAAGCTAATTTGAATTTGAATTTGTGTTGGAATTTTAGCTCTGGAGGACCCGGCCTTTCCATGTATCCCATGAATGATCAGCTTGTAATACCATATTTGCCCTGCAGTGGCCGCTGTGCAGTCCGATAGTCACCTGGAGACGATCGGCAGCGATCAACGGATTGGAAAGTGATTTCCAATATTAAAGGAGCTGTTGTGATTAGACATCCCCTTTAAGGTGGCGATACACAGTGAAATATGAATTGGACTTACGGTAATTGGAATTAGAATAATGGCATGGCTCTTTAAAAAAAAAAATTGGAAAAGTCTTGTTTTGGATCTGTTGTATATCTGTTGTGTGCCGTGTATGGCTGAGAAACGCACAACCTCACAGTTCCCATCGCAAATTTTTTTTTCCATAATTTATAAGATTGTGTCTAATGAACATTAATGGGAAAGGCCTGGGAACCATGAGTGGAGGGGATGGATCTGGGGGGCAGACGGATGTTTCCAGGCAGTTTTGTTAATGAAAGAACATTTCCAGTAGAACAATTTCCATTTTCCGATGATTAAACCTTTGGCGCTGATTCTTGGCAATCAGGATTCATGGCAATTAGATTAAATTGTGGGGAGACCGCCGGTTCCATATCGACAGCGGGGTCCGACCTTTCCCGTCTCTCACAGACCAACGTCTGTTCTGGTACAATGTCCAGGGGGAAAACACAAGGTGATAATAGTGGTCAGGTATCCGGGAAAAAGAGGAAATCTGATCAATCTATCGAGTTTATCTATTTATCTATCATCTAGAAAAAGACTCGTGGAGCAGAACAATGAGAAAAATAACGGCGGGTGTGAGGCAAAAGCAAAAGGATCATTAATTAGCCCATATGGTCATCTATCTATCTATCTATCTATCTATCTATCTATCTATCTATCTATCTATCTATCATCTATTATCTATCTAATATCTATCTATCTATTATCTATGTTATCTATTTATCTATTATCTATCTATCTACTGTATCTATCTATTATCTATCATCTATCTGTCTATCTATCTATCTAATATCTATCTATCTATTATCTATCTATCTATTATCTATGTTATCTATTTATCTATTATCTATCTATCTACTGTATCTATCTATTATCTATCATCTATCTGTCTATCTATCTATCTATCTATCTATCTATCTATCATCTGTTATCTATCTATCATCTATTATCTATCTAATATCTATCTATCTATTATCTACAGGTCCTTCTCAAAAAATTAGCATATAGTGTTAAATTTCATCATTTACCATAATGTAATGATTACAATTAAACTTTCATATATTATAGATTCATTATCCACCAACTGAAATTTGTCAGGTCTTTTATTGTTTTAATACTGATGATTTTGGCATACAACTCCTGATAACCCAAAAAACCTGTCTCAATAAATTAGCATATCAAGAAAAGGTTCTCTAAACGACCTATTACCCTAATCTTCTGAATCAACTAATTAACTCTAAACACATGCAAAAGATACCTGAGGCTTTTAAAAACTCCCTGCCTGGTTCATTACTCAAAACCCCCATCATGGGTAAGACTAGCGACCTGACAGATGTCAAGAAGGCCATCATTGACACCCTCAAGCAAGAGGGTAAGACCCAGAATTAAATTTCTCAACAAATAGGCTGTTCCCAGAGTGCTGTATCAAGGCACCTCAATGGTAAGTCTGTTGGAAGGAAACAATGTGGCAGAAAACGCTGTACAACGAGAAGAGGTGACCGGACCCTGAGGAAGATTGAGGAGAAGGACCGATTCCAGACCTTGGGGAACCTGAGGAAGCAGTGGACTGAGTCTGGTGTGGAAACATCCAGAGCCACCGTGCACAGGCGTGTGCAGGAAATGGGCTACAGGTGCCGCATTCCCCAGGTAAAGCCACTTTTGAACCATAAACAGCGGCAGAAGCGCCTGACCTGGGCTACAGAGAAGCAGCACTGGACTGTTGCTAAGTGGTCCCAAGTACTTTTTTCTGATGAAAGCAAATTTTGCATGTCATTCGGAAATCAAGGTGCCAGAGTCTGGAGGAAATCTGGGGAGAAGGAAATGCCAAAATGCCTGAAGTCCAGTGTCAAGTACCCACAGTCAGTGATGGTGTGGGGTGCCATGTCAGCTGCTGGTGTTGGTCCACTGTGTTTCATCAAGGGCAGGGTCAATGCAGCTAGCTATCAGGAGATTTTGGAGCACTTCATGCTTCCATCGGCTGAAATGCTTTATGGAGATGAAGATTTCATTTTTCAGCACGACCTGGCACCTGCTCACAGTGCCAAAACCACTGGTAAATGGTTTACTGACCATGGTATTACTGTGCTCAATTGGCCTGCCAACTCTCCTGACCTGAACCCCATAGAGAATCTGTGGGATATTGTGAAGAGAAAGTTGAGAGACGCAAGACCCAACACTCTGGATGAGCTTAAGGCCGCTATTGAAGCATCCTGGGCCTCCATAACATCTCAGCAGTGTCACAGGCTGATTGCCTCCATGCCACGCCGCATTGAAGCAGTCATTTCTGCCAAAGGATTCCCGACCAAGTATTGAGTGCATAACTGAACATTATTATTGGATGGTTTTTTTGTTTGTTATTAAAAAACACTTTTATTTGATTGGACGGTTGAAATATGCTAATTTATTGAGACAGGTTTTTTGGGTTATCAGGAGTTGTAGGCCAAAATCATCAGTATTAAAACAATAAAAGACCTGACAAATTTCAGTTGGTGGATAATGAATCTATAATATATGAAAGTTTAATTGTAATCATTACATTATGGTAAATAATGAAATTTAACACTATATGCTAATTTTTTTAGAAGGACCTGTATGTTATCTATTTATCTATTATCTATCTATCTACTGTATCTATCTATTATCTATCATCTATCTATCTATCTAGTACTTACATATCCATCTATCTATCTATCATCTATCTATTATCTATCATCTATCTATTATCCATCTATCTATTATCTATCCATTATCTATTTATTATCTATCTATTATCCATCTATCTATTATGTATCTATTCTCTATCTATTATCTATCTATCTATCAATCACATATATATGCATTTATCTAATATTTTATCTATGTTTTATATTTCTATGTTTCTATATATTACACATCTATCTATTCATTGTATATCTATTAAATATCTATTTTATTTACCTATGAATTCCATATCTATCTATTTATACCTCTATGTCCTATCTTTTTATCTTTCTCCCTATCTATCAGTCCCACAGTGGCTATGCGGGTCTCAGTGGTAGTATTTGCAGATTGGGCCCCGCAGTCAGGGGTGCCACTTCCAACTGTACCCGAGTTCCCAGGACACATATACAACTGCTAAGCTTTGGTAGACCAGGGAGCCTATGGCCATGTCTTGTAAGCATCGCTGCTGGCCATGTCTGCAGCAGCACTTGATCTGCCCAGCTTCTTCACTAGTACCCTCCTTGTCATTGCAGTCAGGGGAATTGTGCAAGGTAGTAGAATTCTCCAAATTGAGGTTGCTTCATCACCAAAAGCCAAGAGGAACAGCCCATCAACATAGTCCTTTATTTTCCACCATGCTATATTTTCTTTAATGGAAAGTTGTGTAATACCAATGGATGCACATACTAGAGTGCAATATCCAATGCAGCTTCTATGGGAAGCCTGGAGAGAGAAGATCGGTCCCATCCTATCCTCTGAACCGCGGAAGGACTCCAGAGATACGAGAAGGGGGACTTGAGTCATGGAAACAGAATAAGAAATTAAACTCCTTGGTCTAAGGTGACATTTTGACATTACCCAACATCTTAAGGGGATGGAGCATGGTATTCCTTGCTATGGGCCCTGTGTTCCCTATGTGGGCCCCTGGGTCAATATTTGTGTAAGAGACCGTATTCATACATGGGCGTTGGTATAGAAGTCCTGGGTCAAGTAGGAGAAGACGACAGCTGCAGGGAGAGACACAAGCACAGTGCCAATCAGATGGCGTGGAAGCCAACCAGAGATCATCTCCAGGAGCCGCCTGGTACACAGGAACATGTCCTCTAGGTAGAATGCCATCCTACAATGTGTGCAGAAGAAACGGGATCAAGCAATTAAAGCTTTGCGTCACTTTTAACGTAAATATAAATTTGCATATCTCCACCCACGAGGATCTATTTAATTGACTTTTGACCTACCTGATGGAAACAAGCAAGGAGAGGAATCCCAGGAGGCCACAGATGGCTAGCACCACAAGTGCCGGTGTCGGGGGATATACAGGCACCGTACCCGGCTTCAAGAAGCAAGTGATGGACAGGAGGGCGAATATAAAAAACGAGAGGAACACATCAAGCAAGGAGCTGAATGTGGCACTGGCAAATGTCTTCACCGGAGCCATGCGCATCACCTGGAGGCAAATCATAAAAACATGACTGAAAGAGTCATATCCTATATAGATCATTGCCAAACGTGCAAATTAATAGCATCTTTAGGTTGCGCAAACTACTACCTCCTCCTGGTAGCTCGCTCGATATGAGGTTTCCAGCTCCTTGTCTTGAAAGTTCAGGCTCCAGCGGTTAATGGGCGGCTTGAAGAAGTAATCCTTCATTAAGCTGGAAGGAAAGAATTGGACAAAGTGAGACGTCTTTGATGTGTTAAGAGATTATCTGCAGTCTTGCCTCTTACCACACTATCTACGCTTTTATATAGTTTTTTACATAATTTTTAAGTTTTGTTCTTATTAATCTGTCTCTTTTATGACGTAGTTACATTCTCCTTCATTAACCTCTTTCCAGTTCTTGGAGACCTTCCTTATCTTAGACAGTTAGTCGTTCCTAGACCAATGTGTCTTCCATGTTAGGGCATGTTGGGTTAGGCTATGGGTTGAACTAGATGGACTTAAAGTCTTCCTTCAACCTTAATAATTAATAACCATGTTAATAACTTCCTTTACTGTCAGTTTTCTTAGAGTCTTATATTTAGTATCTTTTTGGAGATCTTCCCTCTAGCTGTTAATATACTACATTCCTAATTCATTAAGAAGTGCAGATGCTGCTGTGATCACATGGCTCTACCAACTAGTAAGCTCCATCTACAGAGACGGAGAAGAGCTTGCCATCGTTCTATCTCTATCTATTTATTATTATTATTATTTATTTATATAGCACCATTAATACCATGGTGCTGTACATGAGAAGGGGGTTACATACAGGGTTATAGATATCGTTTACAGTAAACAAATATACAAAGACAGACTGGTACAGAGGGGAGAGGAACCTGTCCTTGCGGACTTACATTCTATGTTATAATGGGGAAGAGACAGAAGATCGGGGGTGCGGCAGCTCTGGTGGTGGTGAGGCGGCAGCTCTGGTGGTAGTGAGGCGGCAGCTCGGGTGGTGGTGAGACGGCAGCTCGGGTGGTGGTGAGACGGCAGCTCGGGTGGTGGTGAGATGGCAGTTTGGGTGGTGGTGAGGCGGCAGCTCTGGTGGTGGTGAGACGGCAGCTCGGGTGGTGGTGAGACGGCAGTTCGGGTGGTGGTGAGGCGGCAGCTCTGGTGGTGGTGAGACGGCAGCTCTGGTGGTGGTGAGGCGGCAGCACGGGTTGTGGTGAGGCGGCAGCTCGGGTGGTGGTGAGACGGCAGCTCGTGTGGTGGTGAGACGGCAGCTCGGGTGGTGGTGAGACGGCAGCTCTGGTGGTGGTGAGACGGCAGCTCTGGTGGTGGTGAGACGGCAGCTCTGGTGGTGGTGGGGCGGCAGCTCTGGTGGTGGTGAAGTGGCAGCAGCTTGGGTGGTTGGTGAGGCGGCAGCTCCGGTGGTGGCGAGGCGACAGAATGGTTATTGCAGGCTGTAGGCTTTCTTGAAGAGATGGGTTTTCAGGTTCCGTCTGAAGGATCCGAGGGTGGTGGATAGTCGGACGTGTTGAGGCGTGGAATTCCAGAGGATGGGGGATATACGGGAGAAGTCTTGGAGGCGGTTGTGTGAGGAACGAATAAGTGCAGAGGAGAGTAGGAGGTCTTGGGAGGATCGAAGATTACGTGAGGGAAGATATTGGGAGGTTAGTTCAGAGATATAGGGAGGGGGCAGGTTGTGGATGAGTTTGTAGATCAGTGTTAGTAGTTTGAATTGGATTAGTTGGGGAATTGGGAGCCAGTGGAGGGATTTGCAGAGGGGTGAAACAGGGGAGTAGCGAGAAGAGCGGGGGATTAGCTGGGCAGCAGAGTTGAGGACAGACTGGAGTGGTGCAAGAGAGTTAGCGGGGAGGCCACAGAGGAGGGTGTTGCAGTAATCGAGGAGGGAGATGATGAGGGCATGCACAAGAGTTTTGTTAGATTGTGGGCTGAGGAAGGGACGACTTCTGGCAATATTTTTGAGTTGAAGGCGACAGGAGGTGGCAAGAGTTTGGATGTGCGGTTTGAAGGACAGTGCAGAGTCAAGAGTTACTCCGAGGCAGCGGATTTCAGGTGCGGGATAGATCTATCACCTATCTATCTATCTATTATCTATCTATCAATTTATCCATCCATCCATCCATTTCACCAATCAGCAGGGAGGAAGTAAAGGTCTGCAGTAATTTAAATCTGCTACTATTCTGCCACCTATTGAAGCGAATGAAGCTAGCTAGGAATAGTGGATTCCAGAAGCGACGCTTTAATAAAAACGAGACTAATTTACCTGTCTTCTTTAATAACCTCCACAAAGTGAGCGTCAGTCTTCTCTCTGATGTTTTTGAAGCGGAGAGGGAGGAGAGCGGACTGATCCATACTGACTCCACACCAGCGACCCTTTTCTTGAAGCATCTCGTACAAGGACGCCTGGCTGTTGTTCAAGGTATCTTCTGGAGGAGGGCTTAGAAGTCCATTCTGGGTTTTTACATGACGTCCGATGGCTGTGGGCTGTGTAAGAGGAATGGGGGGGATCTTTTTGTTAACAGGGTAGGAGAATCTGATATTTGCTCATTTAAAGTCTATCCCCACTCAACACCGAATAACTCAGTGAAACCCATTTTCACGGCAACTAATATTATATGGGGGTCAGGAAGCTGAGATAGGTGGAGCTGTTAGGGTAGATTCTCCTGCAATTTAAAAGTCATTAATATAATATATTTCCCTTACCCGGGTGCCCCCTCCTTTCCATTCTTCTGGGGTACCATTTACAGCGGACGTTCCTTCCTCCACTCCATCTCGGACTCCAGTTTCTCCACAAGAAGGACAGCTCTGCCAATAAACAACAATAAAATATATCAATATAATGTAATTTTTTTTATTAAATCTACTTATAACATATCTTTATGGGAATTGGTGTCCTACCACCACTTCTTCCCTATACAAAAGAGTTAAATGATAAAATTCTAACTGCCTGTAGCCACCACTAGAGGGAGCTCACTGCATATGGGTTTATGCCAGGAAGTCAAAGGGACTTGTAAAAATATGTATGCTTCCCCTAGTGGTGGCGGTAAATCAACCAAGAGGTAGTTCAGTGCAAAGGTCCATCTCACCATGGGACTCTTAGACAATCACATCAGCCTCCGTGGAAGGAACCTGTCAGGAGGGTGTGAAGATCTGGAGCTAGACGGTCACGTCGGGTAATGAATCGCAGGTCTTCTTTAGAGATGGTGTGAGTTGTGTCTCATATTAAATGGATTTAATTTCTTCTGGTGCTAAAGAAGTTAACGACTCTATGCTGGCAAGAAACATGCAGATCCATTTCAGCTGCTTCTGATCTGGTCATTACTTCTTCCTATAAAAACTGGTTAGACCTTCTTGTCCCTGCCAGTGAAAGATTCGTCTTCCTGTGCTGCATGCTAAAGCTAAGTGGTTGGAGTAGAGTTGTTATAGAGGTATTCTGTGGTTTGCTGTAGTACGTGTGTGTTTATTTCCTGGTCTCTGTTCCCATTTAGTTTATTCCTCCCTGTCCCTATCCCCCTCCCAGAAGTTAACGACTCTTTCTATACTGGCCAGAAACATGCAGATTCATTTCAGCTGCTTCTGATCTGGTCATTACCTCTTCCTATAAAAACTGGTCAGACCTTCTTGTCCCTGCCAGTGAAAGATTTGTCTTCCTGTGCTGTGTGCTAAAGCTAAGTGCTTGGAGTAGAGTTGTTGTAGAGGTGTTCTGTGGTTTGCTGTAGTACGTGAGTGTTTATCTCCTGGTCCATGGTCCCATTTAGTTTATTCCTCCCTGTCCCTATCCTCCTCCCTATTGTTGGTTAGTGCTTTTGTATGATAGAGGTTTTCTGTTTTCCCTGTTTTGCCTTTGTGTCTTGTTTACATTACATTTCTGTTCCATGCTTCATGGGGTGGGGGAGGGAATAGATCAGAGTTTAACAGGAACATAGTAAGGTCAGAGACTCAGGCCTCTCTACCTTCAAGAGTACCCTAGGGACAGGGATTGTTAAGGTCCCAGTTCCAGGGACAGTTTGAGTCCCCCTTCCTTACCGAAGACCATCACAGTGTGACAGAACCCTAATGCCTAAAATGTAAATTCTACATAAATAGCATAGAAATAGGCAAAATCTAAAAACTGTAAAACTATCTCTTTGGGACAGAATTTACATAAACCGTACCCCATTCATATTTATGGCTTTTTTTCTGATAAACTACACAATTCTGCCATCCAGTGCACTGATAATACAGACACACGATGCCTAAAAAAGCTAGTGATGAAGTCCCAACAAGAAAGGCACAAAAAAAATCCAACTTGTTCCGACTTTTCTGCGACTTGCATGTGGCGATCGCAGTGTCCTGGGAGTCGCAATCTGACCCCACTATGACACCGTACAGTCCAAAATGTGACGTGCGCTCATGTCGCACAGCTCTGCGCAGGAGGCCTGGGGACATTAATAGATTGGGATTGAATGTGAGCCTCATTAAGGCTGCTCTGCCTCTCACACCCATCGGGAGAAGGGCCCGGGGGTGCCGCCATTAATTGCTGCTAATGAGGACAAGGGGTGGCAGGGGGATTGCTCCTGGGGACAATCCTTAACATCCCACAGAGATCAAACCATTAACGCTTTCCTACCAGCCGGAGATGTCAGATGACATGTGCGTCATTAACCCTCTATGTCCAAGGATCACTTTTTTCTAAATAACCCGATATTTCTGCGATTCACATACTGCACAGATATACTGTAATTACCCACCTTGAGTCTTTCCACGTGAGAGCAATGGAGAAGAGAGTCACTGGCACTGTCAGCGAAGAGACCCCCCACGCCATGAGGGGTCTGGGAGCCACTGCCGGGGTCTGATCCCTCCTGTAATGGCAGCAAGGTCTGGGAGCAGCTGCAGCTCGGCACACGAGGTCTGCGCCCAGAGATCAGGAAGGTCTTTAGGCCTGAGGGGACAGGGGACATTACAGTCACTAAACCATCTGTGTAATCCCATCAGCCGCTGCCGCGGTATGGGGACTGCACGTCATTATGGCTGCACTGATGCCAAAATTATGGGGGCACTATGGTTGTCACTGATATAGGCACATATTGGATGGTGTTAAATAGGGACTATAGAAAGCTCTGTTATGGGGCACTATGGCTAGCTCTGTTATGGGGGCACTATGGCTAGCTCTGTTATAGAGGCACTATGGCTAGCTCTGTTATAGGGGCACTATGGTTAGCTCTGTTATAAAGGCACTATGGTTAGCTCTGTTATGGGGGCACTATGGCTAGCTCTGTTATGGGGGCACTATGGTTAGCTCTGTTATAGGGGCACTATGGTTAGCTCTGTTATGGGGGCACTATGGCTAGCTCTGTTATAGGGGCACTATGGCTAGCTCTGTTATAAAGGCACTATGGTTAGCTCTGTTATAGGGGCACTATGGTTAGCTATGTTATGGAGGCACTATGGCTAGCTCTGTTATGGGGCACTATGGTTAGCTCTGTTATAGGGGCACTATGGCTAGCTCTGTTATAGGGGCACTATGGCTAGCTCTGTTATGGAGGCACTATGGTTAGCTCTGTTATGGAGGCACTATGGCTAGCTCTGGTATAGGGGCACTATGGCTAGCTCTGTTATGGAGGCACTATGGCTAGCTCTGTTATGGAGGCACTATGGCTAGCTCTGTTATGGAGGCACTATGGTTAGCTCTGGTATAGGGGCACTATGGTTAGCTCTGTTATGGAGGCACTATGGCTAGCTCTGGTATAGGGGCACTATGGCTAGCTCTGTTATGGAGGCACTATGGCTAGCTCTGTTATGGAGGCACTATGGCTAGCTCTGTTATGGAGGCACTATGGTTAGCTCTGGTATAGGGGCACTATGGTTAGCTCTGTTATGGAGGCACTATGGCTAGCTCTGGTATGGAGGCACTATGGTTAGCTCTGTTATGGGGGCACTATGGTTAGCTCTGTTATGGAGGCACTATGGCTAGCTCTGGTATGAAGGCACAATGGCTACCTCTGGTATTGGGGCACTATGGCTAGCTCTGTTATGGAGGCATATGGCTATCTCTGTTATGGAGGCACTATGGCTACTCTGTTATGGAGGCACTATGGCTAGCTCTGCTATAGGGGCATATGGTTAGCTCTGTTATGGAGGCACTATGGCTAGCTCTGTTATGGAGGCACTATGGCTAGCTCTATTATAGGGGCACTATGGCTAGCTCTGTTATAAGGGTATATGGCTAGCTCTGTTATGGGGCACTATGGCTAGCTCGGTTATAGAGGAACTGTGGTGGTCACGTTTCTGGGGACACTGTGTAACTAATTCTGTACTGTTGGACGCTGTAATGCCAGGGTCAGCATCTGATGGCCGCCCCTCGGTGCACGGTGTGTGCTCTGCCTTTGGCCATGGCGAGCGTGTCCCGTACTCCCTGTCCTTCCATGACTATCACATGTTTTTCTCTTCGCAGACGCAGACTTGGCATCAGACATGTGCTGTGTGACCCGTCGTTTTACTCCTTGCATGATAAACTAATTATCTTGAGAATTACCCACAACTTTATTAATAACGCAGAATCTCGCCAGCCATCACATACCAGCACCGACCCTGCCATACATTGCGAGCCTTGTAAACCAGAACAGCTGCAGTAAAAATACAACCTCAGCTATGAGGGTGCGTGCGAATGTGAGGCACAAAAATGCACATACAGTAAACGATGGGGCAGCAGCTGTGCAAGGGGCGAGCGATGGCGTGCAGTGCCCCCAATGAGCAGCAGGTGGCAGCACACATACTAGGGACGGTGCATTGTCTCCTGCAGCATTTGCCAGGATCTGGCTGATCATCTGGGGTCATAAACACAGAATTATTTCCTTTATTTTCAAGAATTTAGACCTTTATTTATGGCTTATCATGACTGCAGTGGCACACATTAACCCTTTTTTTTTCATTTAATACCCCAGGGGACTTGAACCTGCGACCCGTTCCTTATATTTTATATTCTGGATCATTTTCGTTCATTTAAAAAAAATATGGTTGTCATAAATAGACAATCCCTTTAAATTTATCCTAGTGTGTTATACATAGGCAGATTACATTAAAGGTCTGCTGTAAGTGGGTACAATCTCCGTACTGTGCTATGGAGTGAGTTGGCGCCATAAAAAGAGCAGGAGAAAAAAAAAGGCACATAATATGCAATAAAAACACAATAGGTATATATAATAATACATATATATATATATATTGATCAACAATGCAAAAATATACAGCAACCTTGTAAACATCCCCCCCCCCCCCCCCCCCGCATTAACTATGCCTCATTGAAATTCCCCTTTAAGGCAAGTCTGCCCAACTGGAGCCCCTGAGACGGAGCCTTTAAAGGGAACCTGTCACCTGAATTTGGCGGGACCAGTTTTGGGTCATATGGGCGGGGTTTTCGGGTGTTTGATTCACCCTTTCCTTACCCGCTGGCTGCATGCTGGCCGCAATATTGGATTGAAGTTCATTCTCTGTCCTCCGGAGTACACGCCTGCGCAAGGCAATATTGCGGCCAGCATGCAGCCAGCGGGTAAGGAAAGGGTGAATCAAACACCCGAAAACCCCGCCCATATGACCCAAAACTGGTCCCGCCAAATTCAGGTGACAGGTTCCCTTTAAAGCGTCCGTTCTGGCCCACCCTCTTCCCTGAAAGCTCGATAGATTATAATAGATGACATCATGTTTCCAAGGGTATTCATCCCTCGATTACATACTCAGAAGTGAAATGCAGCCGACACTATGGAAAAACCTGGACCGCACTGCCCGCGGCGGTGCCGATATCTCAAAATGCATCTCTGTATTACAGCACAGGGACCCTCAGTCCTTCCCATTTATGCGGTATAATTCTACATTTTCCTGGCTTAAAGGTAAATCTAGGATTATTTAAATATGTTATTTTTTTTTACCCGATGTAAATGCCGCCATTCTCCTGAATCCGGCGTTGTTTTTCTTTTGTTCCTGCGCCTCTCCGTTCCCGAGATATCGCCCTTTCTTCCCAGCATGTAAATTTAGTCTTGTTGGCCAAGTGGTCGTGGTCTTCATCCCTCCTATGTGGGCGTCGTCTTCAGTCCCACGCCTACTTGGCTAAGAAGACTTGAATTATATACAGGGAGTAAGAGGCCATATCTCAGGAACGGAGAGGCGCAGGAACAAAAGAAAAACAACGCCGGATTCAGGAGAACAGCGGCATTTATGTCAGGTGGAAAGAATTACATATTTATTGAGAGCGATAAATCTTATTTAAGACTCTAATTATTTTGAAGCCATTCACGTTACTAGGCCAAAGCCTTAGTTCAAGCCCATGCCTGGAAACAATGGTTGCATCTAGGTTTGTATACGACTGTACCTTTTTACTGACAGCAATCAATTATCTTCAAGATTTAGGAAAAATCTTCTCTTCAGAAAATAGCTGATTTTTTTTTAACATAAGACCAGTCCTCAGGCGGCCATATTTTCTGTCCCATTACTTGATGTCACATGAGGGGAGTCATGGTCAGATAAACTACAAAGCTGTTTATGAAGTCACTGATCCTGAGTTACAGCCTGTACTATACTTCAGAGCTGCATTCACAGTACTGGAGTTGCTGACTCTTTCCAATAAGAACAAGCAGAATAGTGAGTGCAGCTCTGAGGTATAATACGGGATGTTACTCAGGATCAGTACTGTAATGTATGTACACAGTGACTGCACCAGCAGAATAGTGAGTGCAGCTCTGGAGTATAATACAGGATGTAACTCAGGATCAGTAATGTAATGTATGTACACAGTGACTGCACCAGCAGAATAGTGAGTGCAGCTCTGGGGTATAATACAGGATGTAACTCAGGATCAGTAATGTAATGTATGTACACAGTGACTGCACCAGCAGAATAGTGAGTGCAGCTCTGGGGTATAATACAGGATGTAACTCAGGATCAGTAATGTAATGTATGTACACAGTGACTCCACCAGCAGAATAGTGAGTGCAGCTCTGGGGTATAATACAGGAGGTAACTCAGGATCAGTAATGTAATGTATGGTACACAGTGACTGCACCAGCAGAATAGTGAGTGCAGCTCTGGGGTATAATACGGGATGTAACTCAGGATCAGTAATGTAATGTATGTACACAGTGACTCCACCAGCAGAATAGTGAGTGCAGCTCTGGGGTATAATACAGGATGTAACTCAGGATCAGTAATGTAATATATGTACACAGTGACTGCACCAGCAGAATAGTGAGTGCAGCTCTGGGGTATAATACAGGATGTAACTCAGGATCAGTAATGTAATATATGTACACAGTGACTGCACCAGCAGAATAGTGAGTGCAGCTCTGGGGTATAATACAGGATGTAACTCAGGATCAGTAATGTAATGTATGTACACAGTGACTGCACCAGCAGAATAGTGAGTGCAGCTCTGGAGTATAATACAGGATGTAACTCAGGATCAGTAATGTATGTATGTACACAGTGACTCCACCAGCAGAATAGTGAGTGCAGCTCTGGGGTATAATACAGGATGTAACTCAGGATCAGTAATGTAATGTATGTACACAGTGACTGCACCAGCAGAATAGTGAGTGCAGCTCTGGGGTATAATACAGGATGTAACTCAGGAACAGCACAGGACAAGTACTTACAGAGATGACATACATTTTTGCATGATATTTTGTGTATCTGTCATGTATAATACCGCACTATGCATGTTCCGCTATATGACCAGTTGTGACTATGATGATGGGGGGGATCGCTCAGCCGGTGGTCTGTGAATTCCCTGTTATCGGCTCAGCTCTCCCTATATAGTAGGCTGTGAGCCATCTCTCTCTGTCCCCATGTGTTGTGCAGAGAAAGATACACAGCAACGCTGCCTTTTCTTGTGCCATGTCTATGGAGTCCTTTCATGTAAAGGAACGCGCAGTGCTGCCTAATCCCCCTCAGATTAACACACAATATCATATAAAACTCAGTAACACAGCGAAGTTTGTGTCTATTGTGCGTAGACTAGCAACTGTGCACGTCATCAGCCCACAAACCCGCCATTATAATGTGCCAGTCATCTGTACCTGGGAAGGAGACAAACAAGAAGCGCTTAAAGTGACAGTGCACCTGTAATTACCAGTCACTGAGAGGGGCGCCTCCCCGGATAGAGGGGGCCATTGTGATCGGCCAGACATTGGGGGCCATTTCTAACTAAGAGGCGGTTGATCACACCGGTCCATCCTTTTAAAAAAAAACTCTACTGGACTAATTGGTTCAAATCGGAGTTTAGGCCCATTCAACGCCCCCCTTCCAGGGACCACTAAAAATGGCTACTCATTAGTAATCGGCGGGGGGCTGCAGTCCCATTAGAGTGGCGGTGCTGATCCCAGCAGTCGGACCACGATAGAAAATAACTTATTTGTGAAGGGAATAACCCTTTCACGTAAAAAAAAAATGCAAGGAAATCACCACCAAGCTGCTGTTGATGGATCCGATTATTAATCCTTTCCTTCTAATGCTGCCAGTTATCTCAGGCAGTATTATAGGATAGGGAATAACTTCTTCTTTTTTGGGGGGAAGAATATCCCTTTCATGTAAAGAAAAAAAAAAAAAAATGATGCATGAAAATCATCAACAAGCTGCTGTTGATGGATCCTATTGTCAATCTTATCCTTCGAATGCAGGCAGTACTGTAGACAGTGAAAGGAACAAGTAGAAGTTGGTATGCACACTTGTGCTCCGTTCAAGAGGTGGTTGCAGAAACCCAATTTTAGGAACGCTGGATGGATGGATGGACCCCCATTGATCAGCACATTATCCCCCTATCCTATGAATAGAGGATAACTTTTTTTTTTTTTTAGGAATATCCCTTTTATGTAAAAAAAAAATATAGATGGAAATCATCAACAAGCTGCTGTTGATGGATCTGATTGTTATTTTTTTCCTTGTAATGCTGCACGTGACGATGATTTCTTTATTTCCCAGAATCTCTTCAGTATCTTCTGATCACTATGGCAGACAACTAGGCGATTGCACTAAGTTTAGGTCATAGCAATTGCTACTTAAGCAATTTTCTAAGTATTTTTCATCAGAGGCATTAACTTAATGGTTCTCCTCTAAACCCTTCGGCTTTTGAGTTTTTAGCATCTTTTAGTCTTTTTTTTTTTTTTAGACATTCAGACATGTTTAAAGATTTATGGACAACAGATGTGACTTTTTCTGGGCAAAGCTTTATTTCATGGCTATTCATCATGGAGCGAAGAAGTTTCTGTTGTATCCAGTGGAAAGAAAAGTGAAACAATAAAGCCTGATGGCATAGCCAGGATCGGTGTATACTTAAAATATCAGACTGTTCTTTTTTGGATTTTCTATACTGTAAATATCGCCATACAGTGCTCATATAATACCAACATACAGTGAACCGAACAAGGTGATCTAATAATACTGCTAAGCACCACTAAAAACTACTGCTGTACAACTAAAGGCGGATTTATATATCATACAGGACCTGTGGAAAAGTGGGACACACCAGTGCATTCAACCTGTTAACTACAGGCTTTGGTAAGGGTAGGTGAATATTACCCTTTATTTTCCATCAATACGTATTTTATTTGATCTGATCTAAATGACGATAGTTTCCTGAATTCGGCGATATCTTTCTTTTGTTTCTGCGCCTTTCCGTTCCTAAGATATTGCCCCTTATTCCCTGCATGTCTTGTTAGACAAAAAGGTGTGGTCTTCAACTATCCTCAGGGGCGTCTTCTTGTTTACCACGCCCTCTTGGCTACAAAGACTATATTTATGATAAGGTAAAAAAGGGCCATATCTCAGGAACGGAGAGGCGCAGGAAGAAAAGAAAAACAACGCCGGATTCAGGAGAACTGCGCCATTTACACCAGGTGAAAAACAAACAAATTTATATAGCAAGTGACAGGTCTTTTTTTTAAGGGGAAATTACTTTTTAAAGATTCCACTGGTTGTGAACTCCCAGATAGGAATATATAATAATGTATGTGAAATTATGCTGTCCCCGTATCTCAGTGCCGTGTCTATATACTGCACTTCTACTCCTTAGGCGGTATATACCACGTCAGATTTGCATTTAATGCATTCTGTCAGCAGCGGGTTGGCTGGAAAGACAGAGGTGACAGCTGAGAGCAGGCGAGGGCCTTGTGTCCCTGAGACCTGACGGTGTGAAAGGGACACTTGTGTCTTCATGTATATTTCACAAAGCTTAAACGTTCAGCAGATACATGAGTAATGAGGAGGGAGGGAATGGCACGGAGCCAAGGAGGAGTGGGCGAGAGGGAGAGAGATGCCGAAACAGAGGGACGAGGCTGGCAAGATGGGAGAAAGGAGAAGGAAAGAGAAGAGAAACGATCAGAAGAAGGTCAGATAGCAAAAAGTCACAGCTGTATTTATTGACTGGCATAGACCTAAACCATGCGAGGCCGGAGGCTTAGCACCAGGGGGAAAAGTTTAGGCCCCAATTTGCCAAATAGTATTCACCCGACTTCCAGTTTCATTGAAATATTTTTGTGCCACTCGTTTTTAATTAATATAATAGGCACACTCCTCTTAATAAATGAATCTGGGCCATAGATTGCTTGTAAATGACTGATAGTAAAGTGATAGATCCATTGTCATATCCCCTAGTTACACCCCTGCTTGAGGCCTGGGAAGGAGGAGACTTGGCAATAAATAGTGCCTCCCCCGAGGAACCAAAATTTAACTTTACTAGGTAGGTTTATCAACATCAGCATCGGGGGCACTACACAGCCCACTGGGAAATTCTTACCATCATAGAAATTAAGGATTTGTAAGCCCTGCCCACAGGACCACCATGATCGCCCACAAATGATTAGAAGTGCCCCACTTTGGGGTGTGGTTTTATTAAGCCCTGCCCTTTAGAAACCTGATAAATGGGATTTAAACTTTTCATTCACCCAAGTTTAGAATTTATCCTCAATCCACTAGATAGAGGATAACTTACTGATCATTGACTATTGGGATCCCCACCGATCCAGGGAATCGGGGATCTAATGGATCAGTGGTTGATCATGTGTACTAGATCTCCATTCATTCTCATAGGAGTCCTGAACACCAAGTGAACGCAACCCCTGATATCCTAGGCGATCCAATTCACAAATAGTGGAACGGCAGTGCCGATAATTGACCTCCTGCATCCTATGGATGGGGGGATTACTTTTAAACTTGAAAATGCCACTTTTATTTTTTTAAGTGCATTATTTGGTCACACATGGGGGATGTAAGGACTCCCCAAATGTTATACTAGGACTAAAAAGCACCAGAGTGTAAGCTCTTTAGACCAAATAGAGGTTGTCTTCTGCCAGTTTAGTCTGGACTTGCCTACTGACTGAGTAGTCTTTGATTAGTGATCCAGCTGCCAGGGTCAGGCCGGGAGCCAAAACACACAGACAGGGGAAGCCGCAGAAATGGGTGTGTGAAGGGCGGCGGGGGTGGCACACAGTGCACCGGGACAGAATCCCGTAAACCCACATCTGATGGATTGTAGACCAGAGTTCATCAGTATTCTGGGATCATCATCACTGTGCGGGCGACAGAAGTTTTTGATTTAAGGGGAACATACGTTATTACAATTTGGGAAAGGAGATAAGGGGCTGCCCATTATTTATCTGTCACGTAACAAAGCATTGAATGAGTTAAAATCCAACCTGTCTACTTGTTTCCCCCGAAAAGTTCTGGTAGCGCCCCTATGTATTGTGCTGTCATACAGTGTACAGATAACCATACCATACAGTGTCTCATTAGAGGTGCCTTACAGTATAGTGTATAAATAATAGTGCCATATCGTGGCCAAATAATACTTCCACACTGCTGCCTAAATAAAGGTCTCATACAGCTCTTCCATAAAGTGCCACACAAATACCACCACAGAGGGCACAAATAATACCAATATACAGTAACCAAATGCCGGTAATCAAATAATAGTATATACTCCAACCCTGACATGGACTGTGAAAATTGCGACTTTTGGCAATAGCTAAATGGAACATTAAAATACTTTAAACAAATCAGACATATTTGCCCCGATTCATCATTTTTAAAAATTTATTTTATTTGTTAGTTTTGCTGTTTTTGTTGCACAAAGTTCTTCAAAATTGCATAAAATTGATGAATCCCAAAAATGGCCTTTATTTTTGTCTTTAATCTTTTTTTGCAACCTCTTAATGTCAAAAGTCTCATATTTCACAAAATGAAGCAAAAATTGTACCAAAATAACTGGCATATGTAAAATCGCTCTGATAGGAGAACTTTTCGAAAAAATTGCAAATAATGAATCTGGCAAAAAAATATCTAAAAAAAAACATTAAATTCTCCCCATAATAGCGATCAAAAACAACAAACAGACGAACACATATAAAATAGACTTAAAAAAGGCACAAGTGGAAAGATGACTATGACACAAACAAAAAAAGGAGCAAAACACTCAAAAACAGCCGCAAATTCAATAATAAATTGGGCCCTTTGAGCTTTGGAAACAGGAAGCCTATTGTGGCATGGTCAAGAACCCATGGACTGGAGGCACAGTTTTTTAATTAATTAACTTGCAAAAAATAAAAAAGTAAATATGTAAGGGCTCATCACGTACATTTAGAGAGGACCTATCACATTCTAAAAAAATTGAGCTAATGAAATTATATAAATCCCATAGCTCCCCTGATTCTGCTGCTATTTTCCTTTTTGTGCTGCGTCGCTCCACTGCCAAGATATTCGATTTTGTTTCTTGTGAAGCACAGTATGTGCAATCTTTTCTCTTTCTTCACAGTCTTCTCTGGGGGCTTGTGCTTTAACTCCTCCCACCCAGTTGCTGCCAATCACAGCTCTGCTGCCTATCTAGCAGTCTCAGACATTACCGAACTGTGATTGGCAGCTTCTGTGAGGGAGGAGTGAAAAAACATGCCCCCAGGGAAGACTGAAGAAATGCCCAGTTGAACTGAAAGTAGAGATTTCACATAATGCGCTCTAAAAGCAACAAATATAAATATCTCTTCAATGGAGCAACGCAGCACAAAACGGAAAAAAGCGGCAAAATCAGGGAAGCCCAAGGATTTTTATAATGTATTTAATGCACTCTTTTGCAGCAAAGAATCCATGCTGTTTCTGTTGCTCAGTAAAAACAATCAGCAAGTTGCTGTTTATGGCTCCATTCTTATGTGTTAATATTCAGTTATGTATAACATTTAGCCTCTTTGCGGGCAGGGAATAAATGTAACAGGGATACCACAACAGAAACGGGCCAGATGGTGGTGTCCAGGTTCACAAACTCCTGCACTGTTAGAATACTTCACCATCTTATTAATCAGTACAGATTTTTCCTTGCTGGCAGTGGGTTAATCTGTTCAGTTGAAGCTCCTAGAGCTTTCCTATCTGAATTGTCTCAGGTATTCAGTGTTGGCCTCCCATCTGCTATGCAAGACTGTGGAGTCACAGTTGTTGTCCATTTTGGTGGCACTTGGGATTTGCCAGTGTTAGTTCTTACTGCCTGATTTAGAGTTTGAGGTGTAGTTCGTGGTTGGAGGTACAGATTTTTTCAAAACATTGTTGCTTGGAGTTTATTTGTGTGTACATCCTCATCCTCTCCTATTTGGTTTCTCCTTACTTTAACCCCAATGTGTTCCACTCTATTTGGTGAGTGTATTTTGTATGATTATTTATCCCTGTCCGTCTTCCCTTGTTTGTCTAGTTAGTTTGTTACTATACACTTCAGCTTCCCACCTCCCTGAATGGGGGAGGGAACACATAAAGGTTGATCTAGGAGCATCTTAACCCGATGTCTTGACCTTCAGGAGTAATCTGGGGGGACAGAAGAAGGCACCCCTACTTCTAGGGACATGCTTAGCTCCCACAGTCCCAAGGATCTGCATAACACTAAATATAACAAAAAAAAAAAATTGGAAAAATAATCTCTACATACTGCAGAATACATAAATCAATGCTTATAAATAACTTATTATGTGCTTTTAACTGTTCTACTACCAGATGTTAAGATAAGGTGAAAACAAATCCTGGCCGTGAAATGAGAAAGCTCATAGAAAACCTTGCATGACGGCTTCCATGCCTGAAGCTTTTCCACGACCAGTCGAGAGAGCGCGTGTGAGGTCAGGTGGCTTCCGGACAAAGGTGACACTGCAGACCTTGGCCGCTGAACAAGACACAAAATCTTCAGAGAATCCCTTGTTTTTTTTCTAGCGATGGATGGGAAGAGAAGTTGTGGGACTGGGATGGAGACAGCTAAGGGGACATTATTTTGTAGGGTTAGCGGAACTTCAAAACTTTTTATGACAAATTTGCATTTTTTTTCTGCTATTGGTGGCGCACATGTAAACATTCGGACTGGGCATTTCTGGGTCCTGTTCTTACGATTGTGAGGTCCCGGAAATAGGAACGCCAGCTACGCAGCTGGTCGAATAAACATGTCCAGCGAAGGTAGGAGTCAATGAAGTAGGAAGTCCCTTCTGAGGTCATTTTTACGCAGTTGGGTTCCTGAGAATTAACTGCGTGAAAGTAAAGATAAGATGGCATTTTTTGGACAAATATAGAAGTTTTAGGACACAGACCCTGACCATTTTTTTTCTTAATATTCCCTGAAAAATTTAACCAACTCTAAAGTAAACTCTTGACTGCAATCCTCCCTCTTCCCGGGTGACCGTGTGGCACAGCGCCAGCCTCAGGGACACAGTCATGTAATTACTACAGCCCTTCGTCAGTGCCCTTTTGTTCTCGCCTAAGGCAAGCGCACGTTCCTCTTAAACTCCCCCTTGGCAGAACAGGACACCTTTTGGCTGACTCCGAAAGCATTTTGCAATACAACCCGCTCTCCTGCACTCGCTGTTGTACATAGGAATTGTCTTCTCAGGATACAGAAAACGATATTCTCTGTTGTCTGAGACCACCGGCCACGTATCGAACAATCAGGAACGAGAGTGAAAATTTCTCGCAGCAACCGGTCCGATCACATCATACATTTTCTGTCCTACGTCACCAAATTGTGGGCACCTCTTAATAAATTTGACATGTCTTTGAGCTGCCTGTACCCTACAAACTGATTTTGGCTAGAAGTTTACCCAAATTCCTGGCATAAATCATGGTAATGATGGTTGTAGAGGGCCAAGCCATGTCCAGCTAAGCACCAATTTCCATGTATCTTTTGAAACTTTTACGTAAAATAACTAAACGTAAATGTGAATCTACTTTCCTTTTTCCAAAAGGCTTAACCTCCTCACATCGGAAGAGGAAGGCATATCCTGACAATTTTTCTCCCGAGACATCGCCCTTCATAGAGGATTTATTACTTGTCATACAAATGTCATTTTTTTACTACCCGGTGTAAATGCCGCTGTTCTCCTGAATCCGGCGTTGTTTTTCTCGTCTTCCTGCACCTCTCCGTTCCTGAGATATGGCCTCTTCTTCCCTGTATATAAATCGTCTTTTTTTTTAGCCAAGTGGGAGTTGTCTTCACCTTTTGTTTGTGGGCGTTTCCTTGAGGACCACTCCTCCTTGGATAACAAGATTAGATTTATAAACAGGGTCATATCTCAGGAACGGAGAGGCGCAGGAAGAAGAGAAAAACAAGGCCGGATTCAGGAGAAAAGGGGCATTTATACCAGGTTAAAAAATTAAAATATTTATGGCAAGTTGGAAAATTGACAGCTAGACTCATATTGCCTCCCAGCTTCAAACAAAAGATTCTGAGAGGGTGCACTAAGCAATAGAGGGAATTATTTTATATAACATATGCGCCTGATGAAAAATGCCCCAAAATAATATGGTCGAACAATGCCTCATCTTCATTGCATCGCAAATATTACCATCACCATTCTGTGGTGTAACAATAGGGGGCGCAGTGGTCCAAAAGTCTATTTGTTTCATAAGTATTATAAATGGCACATGGTAGGTAACAGATTTTGCATCAGGGTCTAAAAATTATACCTCTGTCCTCATTCCTTAGTGTGAATGGCAGCAGCAGATCTCCACAAGGGCCTGGAGATCCAGTGCTGTCACTGGCGGTATTACTAAGCAGCATCCTGAGCGTTTCCAGCCCACTCAATTAAAGGGATCTGTCTTAGTGACAGATGCCCTTTAAGCAGCGTTACCTGCGCCCCATCTGTATTTCACTTTTCCTTGGAAAAACATATTAAAGTGATGTGATTGGCTTTAGTGTGGGAACAGCGAATTCCGTCTGACTCGCTGCCTAATGACAAATACTGCGCAGACAAGCAGCGAGAATAAAATATTGGGGCTTTAAGGTCTGACAGACTGTCTGCCAAAAAGCCATTAGAAAAGGTTTGCATGCTTGCTGTTGTAATCAAGTCGCTGGCTTTTTCGGTAATATGTCATTCTCTGGGAAACACACAGATTTTGTTTACGTGTGTGCAGATTTTGTAAGGAAAAATTGGCTTTCTTGGGAAAAGGGGTATCCGCGTTACACTTAAAGGCATAGTCCATCTTCCCGTAAAAATCGGATTCAGACTGATAACCTAAATAAATCAGATACCGGTATTGTACAATGTCCAGGTGCCGCACGTTCCCATGTAAATTAATTAAACTAATTTTCCCAGTACTTTAGTCATCACCAATGGAAATTGTTTCTCACAGTTTGCAATATTGATGTGACCAACTTTAACCCTTTAAAGCGGATTTGTCACTGGCTTTTAAGATAAAAACTGCAGGTATTATTAAAACAGATCTCTTAGACCTGATGACAATGGTGTACTTGCCGCCAATGGCTTCATAATCCTATTTGAAAGTTTACGTTATCTTGCTCCTCAAAGTCCCTCTTCCCTGCTGAGATCTCACACTGCTCAGTACATGCTGCAAGTGTCAGTCATGGTGCAAAGTGATATATATTTTCTTCAAATTTAGGACCATTTCCAATATTGGTTAAAACATCCCCCCTTGAGTAGCTAGCCCTCTGTGCCATCCGCTTGGCAATCTTGCCCATAGAATGGCGGCTGATGAAGGGATGTTGAAGAACACTGCGCAAAGGAAGGTAGCACAGGCACGAGAAGAAGAGGCCAAATAATATATGGTCACATACTCCTCCGCCAAATTTTACAATATTAACTGCACCCACTATGAAATAAATCTTTCAGACCTGATGAGGATGGTGTACTTACTTTGTAAATGCACGTTATAACAGCTGTGTAATCCATTTTTTTTTTTTGAGTGTCATAACATTTTCATTTTAAGATTATACAGCCATTCAGACATGTTTAATAAATAAATAAATAAATACACCAGCCTCATCAGGTCTAAGATATCTATTTAAATATGCATGCATTTTGTATTGTAAAATTGTATAGAAACGTAGACGCAAACGCAGGTTAATTTATATTGCAAATCTCCGGTAAGGTTCCTTATTTGCTTTGTTCAGTAAGGGTTAATTTTTGCACATGCCCATTAATCCAAGCGTAACCCATCCCCCCCCCATAGAGGGGGTCTGCTCACCAGCTGCAGGAAAGGATCCTCTCTGCCTTTTATGGCCCAAGATGTCAAGGTGAGAGGAGGAAACCCAGAGTTGGAAAAGCAGGGAGGAGGGGGGTCGTTCACAAATGCATTAAACGCCCTGAAATTCCTGTCTGTGTGGTATTAAAGCAGCAGAAAATTCCTTGGTTCTGCAGCAGGAGAATGAGGGGTTAAAAAAATGGAATGATGCTCTGCATGTTCCAAAGGGAAGCACCTGTAGAGGTCACTAGGAAGATGCACTGCAGAAATGGGATCATCAGGGACGCCCTATGTAGGCATGAGCAGTATCAATCCTCACGAAATATGGGCTCATTATTAGCCAAATACTTCCCTTACATGAAATCAATAGGATCGATGATCTGTAGACATGGCTGTGTCATGGCGGCAATGCTCTGCAGAGAATAGCCTTGGACGCTGGAGAACGGAGTCCATATTGGGAGTACATGAGGGATTGTTGGCACTATGCTGTGTGGAGGATTGTGTGCATCATACTGTATGTGGGGGGACTGTGGGCATCATACTGTGTGTGGGCATCATACTGTGTGGGGGAACTGTGGGCATCTTACTGTATGTGGGGGTACTGTGGGTATCATACTGTGTGTGGGCATCATACTGTGTGTGGGCATCATACTGTGTGGGGGAACTGTGGGCATCTTACTGTGTGTGGGGGGAGTGTGTGTATCATACTGTGTGTGGGGGGATTGTGGGCACTATACTGTGTGTGGGGGACTGTGGGTATCATACTGTGTGTGGGCATCATACTTTGTGGGGGAACTGTGGGCATCTTACTGTATGTGGGGGGACTGTGGGCATCATACTGTGTGTGGGCATCATACTGTGTGTGGGCATCATACTGTGTGGGGGAACTGTGGGTATCATATTGTGTGTGGACTTCATACTATGTGAAGGGAATGTGGGCAATATACTGTGTGTGGGCCTCATACTATTTGAAGGTAGCGTGAGCATCATACTGTGTGTGTGGTGATTGTGGGCATAATACTGTATGTGGGGGAATATTGTGTGTGGGCATCATACTGTATGGGGCACTGTGAGGATCATGAGGTACTGTGGGTATCATATTGTGTTTGTGGGCATCATACTGTGTGTGGGTGGACTTTGGGCATCGTATTGTGGGTGGGCATAATGTTTTGTGGGGTGTGATTGGGCGTTATATTGTGTGGGGGCACCGTGGGCATCATTCTGTTGGGGCAGTATACTGTGTGTGGGGGATGTGCTGTGTCCCTAATACTCTGTGTAAAGGACAGTGTGTGTGTGTGTGTGTGTGTGTGTGTGTGTGTGTGTGTGTGTGTGTGTGTGTGTGTGTGTGTGGTGTCATTAAAGCGGTAGTGCTCTGTCTGAGAACACTAATGGGTCACAGATAAATATTTCTGTGAAGAAGCCGTGTGTGGTTAGAGAAATCGTTTAGCGTAAAATGAAAATGGTCACAGCGACCCTCAGGATGTTCCCCTGATCCCCAGCTTTCCAAGTTGTCAGGTATGGATATACTGATTTATAATGTAGTTTATAAAGATGAAAATTCCTATCCAAATACGCACCCGAATAGTCACTACCATTGTATACCTAATTTATAGTTATGGGGAGAACCAGACCTCCATGGAATTTGCATCCCTGGTATATACTGATACATAGCAGCCAAGTGCCAGGGAAATGTGTAAATATAATATATACTTCCTCTTCGCTGCCAAAGAACCATTCATTTATATAAACTATGTACGAGGCCAGATTTCTAGGAAATGTCTTCCACGAATATGAGAAGCTGAAAGTCCAGCCTGCAATAGAGGCGATTATAAGCTTTACAGAATTTATAGCGTCACTACCTCCCATTAGTGTATTACAGTCTAAGTGCTCATGTATACATCTGTATTACACCTCTGTACAGTTATAATCAAAATTATTCATCCCTCACTATTGAAAATTTGCTTTATTAGCAAAATTTACAAAATCCGCTGTTTGTAATAAACCAATGAAACAAGAACTATAACAAGTAGTTTCTCCAAATTCACCATAAAGGTTCACTTTTACTGACTACTGCAGTCTCAGAAATATCCATCCCTTCATTGCAAGCATCTTTAGCACTTAGTAAACTTAGTAGAAAAGCGCTGGCTGTTACGACCTGCTGCAAACGTGATGCATAGTAAGACACCAGCTTGTCAAAGTTTTTCAGTTTCTTAGCCCATTCCTTTTGGGCAATTGCCTCAAGTTGACTAATATTCTTGTGTTGTCAAAAGATTTGAGGAGAAGGATAAATGAATCTCACACTGAAAAAAAACAACAATCTGCCTACAGTGAAGTATGGTGCTGGCTCGGTGATGACTACAGTGAAGCATGATAGTGGCTAAGTGATGCCTACAGTGAAAAATGGTGGTGGCTTGGTGATTTCTTCAGTACAGCATGGTGGTGGCTCGAAGATGCTTACAGTGCAGCTTAGTGGCATCACCAGCTTCAGGATGCCAATAGTAAAGCATGGCGGTGGCTCAGTGATGCCTAGATTGAAGCATGATGGCAGCTTGGTGATGCTTACAATGCATCATGGCAGGGACCTAGTGATATTTACATTGGAGCATTGTAGTGGCTACTGTGAAGCATGGTTATTTCTGCCTTCAATGATGCCTACAGTGTAGCATGGTGGGACTCTGCGATGCCTACTGTGAAGCTGGTGATGACTCAGTGATTCCTACAGTGAAGCATGGTGGTGCTCCTATGATGCCTACAGTGAAGCATGGTGGTGGCCTAATGATGCCTAGAGTGAAGCATGGTGAATGCTCGGTCATGCCTATAAAGAAGCATGACAGTGGTATAGTGATGGCCTGGGGTTGCGTAGCTTCATTTCAAGCTGGAAACCTGCAGCATGTGAAGGGTAAGATGGATTCAAGTATCAGGAAATCTTGGGGGAAAAAAATTCCAAGTCTTCGTTGAGGAATCTGAATCTTGGGCGTCATTGGGCCGTCCAACAGAGCAATGATCCCAAGCGTACCTCAAGGTCCACCAAGGCTTAGTTTCCTGGGAGTTGTAGTTTTGCAACAGCTGAAGAGAAACAGTTTGGAGACCGATGCCCTAGAAGGTGTGTATGCACTGCTACATTTACAGCCTGGTAAAACATTGTCTTTAATTACAGCTCACATTTACCAGCATATACGTGTACTCGCCTTCATTCTCCAAAATCTGCCTTTCAACAGCCTCCAATGTCAACAATCAGTCAGTAAATCTCCTGTGAAGTTGCCAGGCAATACGTGCTGCGCATGAAACCTGTCTGAAACACTGGAGTATTGAGGAAGTTTCATGGTAGAAATGCAAAAAACTTAGTCCGCTAGCCGAAATTCATGGGACATGCAGTTCAGCAAAATGTAAAGGAGGGCCATAAGAAAAAAAGTAGGAAATTTTAATTTTTTATTTTATTTTTTACTTTGTATCCAATCCTGGCAATCCTCTGTGAGCTTACCGACCTGTATATACAGTTTATCTCATGGTAGCAAACCATCAGGATAGCAGAGAGATTGGCTCTTTAGCTCACAGAGGATTGTGTGAGCAAGATAAATTGTAACAAACCCTCCGCTGTGAGTAGTGAAGTGCCTAGTTCTATGTATTCAATCCTCTGTGAGCTAATTAGCCTGCTGATACAGTTTATCTCATTGTAGCAAACCCTCAGGATAGGAGAGAGATTTGCACTGCTGACATCTTTATCTCTCAGAGGATTATTTGGACAAGATACATTGTAGCAAACCTTCAGCTGTGAGTAGTTAAATGTCTACTTCTACAGTATGTATCAAATCCGGGAAATCCTCTGTGAGCTACCCCACCTGCAGATACAGTGATAAAGTTTATCATATAACTTTTAGGATAAGGGAGAAGTTTGCACTGCCGACATCTTTAGCTCACAGAGGATTGTGTAGACTAGATACATTGAAACAAACCCTCAGATGTGAGTAAAGTGTATATTTATAGCTAAACCTGACTGATAAAATATCCAAATAGTGGAAGGTTGTTCATAAATTGGAATTAGGAATCCACTAAGGCCTGTTCACACTTATCCTGTGCTCTCTGCTGAGCACTTGCATCAGGGTTTCCATCTAAATCTCAGACAATGGGATTCAGATGGAGCCTCTGAGACTGAGCCATTCAGTGTAATATGGCAAATGTAGTCATTTTGGATTCTGCCATGTCGATGTCCATCTTTTTAGGCCCGTTTTAAAAGAAGAATACCTCCGGCACGGAATCCTAAGTAACTCCGTCTGCCCTATTATACTGAACGTCTCCATTGGGGCTCTGTTGGGCCTAACTTGGTGAGATGGATCGACTGGGACAGGGGTGGGGAACCTCAGACCGGCAATGACCTTTTTTGTGACCCCCTGGGAAGATTCCTGGGAACCTAAGTGCTCTGGCTGGCAGCTGCGTTTTGATGGCTCCTGGCCCTTTAATTTCTTCTTACTCTGCGAAAATGCACACAGTGTTCTCTACAGGACACTGCTGCATGTGTAATGGAAGATTATGTTGGTCAGGACATACTTTGTGGGAGGAGTTAGTGGACAATGCACTTCTGTCCTACAAAAGAAGACAGCAGCAGCATCTCCTGTGATATATATGCCACATGTCTCCAGTGATGTATATGCCCCGGCCACATGTCTCCAGTGATGTATATGCCCCGGCCACATGTCTCCAGTGATGTATATGCCCCGGCCACATGTCTCCAGTGATGTATATGCCCCGGCCACATGTCTCCAGTGATGTATATGCTCCGGCCACATGTCTCCAGTGATGTATATGCTCCGGCCACATGTCTCCAGTGATGTATATGCTCCAGCCCAATGTCTCCAGTGATGTATATGCCCCAGCCCAATGTCTCCAGTGATGTATATGCTCCAGCCCAATGTCTCCAGTGATGTATATGCTCCAGCCCAATGTCTCCAGTGATGTATATGCCCCAGCCACATGTCTCCAGTGATGTATATGCTCCAGCCCAATGTCTCCAGTGATGTATATGCTCCGGCCCAATGTCTCCAGTGATGTATATGCTCCAGCCCAATGTCTCCAGTGATGTATATGCTCCAGCCCAATGTCTCCAGTGATGTATATGCTCCAGCCCAATGTCTCCAGTGATGTATATGCTCCAGCCCAATGTCTCCAGTGATGTATCTGCCCCAGCCCAATGTCTCCAGTGATGTACACTCACCGGCCACTTTATTAGGTACACCATGCTAGTAACGGGTTGGACCCCTTTTGCCTTCAGAACTGCCTCAATTCTTCGTGGCATAGATTCAACAAGGTGCTGGAAGCATTCCTCAGAGATTTTGGTCCATATTGACATGATGGCATCACACAGTTGCCGCAGATTTGTCGGCTGCACATCCCAAAGATGCTCCATACAAGGCAGGATGGATCCATGCTTTCATGTTGTTTACACCAAATTCTGACCCTACCATCCGAATGTCGCAGCAGAAATCGAGACTCATCAGACCAAGCAACGTTTTTCCAATCTTCTACTGTCCAATTTCGATGAGCTTGTACAAATTGTAGCCTCAGTTTCCTGTTCTTAGCTGAAAGGAGTGGTACCCGGTGTGGTCTTCTGCTGCTGTAGCCCATCTGCCTCAAAGTTCGACGCACTGTGCGTTCAGAGATGCTCTTAGGCCTACCTTGGTTGTAACGGGTGGCGATTTGAGTCACTGTTGCCTTTCTATCAGCTCGAACCAGTCTGCCCATTCTCCTCTGACCTCTGGCATCAACAAGGCATTTCCGCCCACAGAACTGCCGCTCACTGGATTTTTTTTCTTTTTCGGACCATTCTCTGTAAACCCTAGAGATGGTTGTGCGTGAAAATCCCAGTAGATCAGCAGTTTCTGAAATACTCAGACCAGCCCTTCTGGCACCAACAACCATGCCACGTTCAAAGGCACTCAAATCACCTTTCTTCCCCATACTGATGCTCGGTTTGAACTGCAGGAGATTGTCTTGACCATGTCTACATGCCTAAATGCACTGAGTTGCCGCCATGTGATTGGCTGATTAGAAATTAAGTGTTAACAAGAAGTTGGACAGGTGTACCTAATAAAGTGGCCAGTGAGTGTATATGCTCCAGCCCAATGTCTCCAGTGATGTATATGCTCCGGCCCAATGTCTCCAGTGATGTATATGCTCCAGCCCAATGTCTCCAGTGATGTATATGCTCCAGCCCAATGTCTCCAGTGATGTATATGCTCCAGCCCAATGTCTCCATTGATGTACATGCCCCAGCCCAATGTCTCCATTGATGTATATGCTCCAGCCCAATGTCTCCAGTGATGTATATGCTCCAGCCCAATGTCTCCATTGATGTACATGCCCCAGCCCAATGTCTCCAGTGATGTATATGCTCCGGCTCAATGTCTCCAGTGATGTATATGCTCCGGCCCAATGTCTCCAGTGATGTATATGCTCCGGCCCAATGTCTCCAGTGATGTATATGCTCCAGCCCAATGTCTCCAGTGATGTATATGCTCCAGCCCAATGTCTCCAGTGATGTATATGCTCCGGCCCAATGTTTCCAGTGATGTATATGCTCCGGCCCAATGTCTCCAGTGATGTATATGCTCCGGCCCAATGTCTCCAGTGATGTATATGCTCCGGCCCAATGTCTCCAGTGATGTATATGCTCCAGCCCAATGTCTCCAGTGATGTATATGCTCCAGCCCAATGTCTCCAGTGATGTATATGCTCCGGCCCAATGTCTCCAGTGATGTATATGCTCCAGCCCAATGTCTCCAGTGATGTATATGCTCCAGCCCAATGTCTCCAGTGATGTATATGCTCCGGCCACATGTCTCCAGTGATGTATCTGCCCCAGCCCTGACATCTAGTAATCTGGCCAGCAAAAAAAAAAAAAAAAAAGGATGGGGTAGTTTTGGCTCCCGGTAGATTTTGTGCCAATGAGATCTCTGTAGACTCACACTCAACAGAGAAGGGTTTGTATGACACACTTATGCAGGTGCCACATAATAAAGGGATTGTAATAAGATTCTAATAATACATTTATTTGTGAAGTAAATATCTCTGAAGAAAATCTAGGTCATTGCAAATATCCAGTGTACATAGAGCAGGATGTCCCATTGGCACTGTCATCTTGATCCTGGGGGTAATGTCAGCTAGTCCTGACAGGGCAAACAACTGGGGAATTGCTTTTTTGGCTATGGATGCCGGGATTCATGACGAGAACAGTTCTGTCCTGTTTTTGAAGGAAAGATCCCACATTTCACGCTGGTGTAAGTTACCGTCTATCGTGTCTAATGTTCAGTGTTTACTGCTGTAATGGGAATGCTCAATCCCGACTTGTTGCCGCAAGCGCACAAAACGTCCGCCGCCTATTCCGAGGAGACTACCAGTCAGTCACTTCTGGGGTTAATGAGACGGAATCACCACACCAGTCTATAGGACTACCTCTATCCCACTAAATACCAGTGTTAATGAATTGGGCCCTATGTGGCACATTTTGGCCTTCATACCCAGAACTCAAACAACCCCTTCTGAATCCCAATGTTTCCCCCTAGTAAAATAATAACACACTCACCTCCGGTGCCGTTCCAGCGGTGTCAGCACTGGCTCTCCCGGGGCTCACTTGACATTTTTATGTCATGCAATCCCTGTGGCCAATCAGTGTTGTCTTTCCTCTCCTCTCCTACGGATGTAATTGATACTTGAAGAGAGTTTTAGAGAAGCCACAGCCTTCACTTCCTTCAGATGTCTTGATTTGTCCGAAGGAGTGGAAAGTGAAGTCAATGCTGATGTCCTGCAAGCCCCGGGAGAGCCAGTGACGACATCGCCGGAACGGCGCTAGCACCGGAAGTGAGTATAAGTGTTATTATATTAATAGGGGGGACATGGGGATTCAGAAGGGGTTGTCCCGAGTAGTGGACAACCCCTTTAATTCCTAGTCCGCTAGTTAAAATGCACCCAATTCTTTAACGATTCACTCCTTGGGTGGTCCGTGCACCTCAAACAGATATCAATGCCAGCCATGCACAAGCGCAAATTTTCACTATAGTCTATACCAATCTCTTTCCTAATAAGTCCCATCCACTGTTTTGAAAATGGGGGAAAAAGTCGCTAATTTTTGTAACACCTTCATTTCTCACGTCTGACGCTGCACATATACGTGTGACTTCACAGATCGCACATCACAAATTAAAAGGAAAATCTCACTTAACTAAAAATTTAATTTTGGAGGAGAATGACTAATCAGAAGCACAGGAATTTATCAGAACTCAAGGGGTTTCAGATTGTACACGGAGATGCTATCCTCCATACAGACGACTTCCGGCCCTATAATTGGGTTAATAGAGAGAGGCTGCGGCAGACCTCACTGTGCTCTAAAATGGCTGATGGGAGCAGGAAACTAGTTGTGCGTACATATATTTTATATGCATATATTATATATATTTACACAATATCTATGGATTGACATTTACATATTTATTGATGTGCATATATATATATATATATATATATATATATATATACAGTATGTACCTGTCCATCTATCTATCTATACGCGTAAATATATACGGTACATACATTCTATATATAGAGAGAGAGAGAAAGTAATGGATATATATGTGTATATATATATATATATATATATATATATAGCGTATATATTGTTTAGATTTTTTTAATTCATTGAATATTTTTAATTTATATTAGTTCTTATAGGAGACTTGAACTTGCGATCGCTTCACCGATACGATGCAGTACTGTAATACTATATATTATATATGTTTCAGGTATCCTAATTTTCCCGGGCTGCCATTACAATATAAAAATTAAAGAGATTAACATAGTATAATAATAACTGCTATTGCCGCTTGCATAAGAGTCCAAGCTGGTCAAATATAATATGTAATCATCACAATACAGGCCAAAATAATTAAAAAAAAAATAGATAAAAATGGTCAAAATCTTTTTTTTTTTATCACTTTTCCTCCCCATAAAAAAAAAAAATAAATAAATAAAAAAAAGATCAGAAAGTCGTAATAAATCCAAAATGATAACGATAAATGCTATAGATTGCACAGCAAAAAATAAGGCCTATTGGCAAAAAAAAATAATAATAATAAGTTATAGGTTTTGGAAGGAGAAGAGAACAATCAAAAGCAAAGAGGGGCCCAAGGGTCTGCAACAATCTAAAGCTGGCCCTGACGTTGCACGACGTTCCGGCCCGTCAGGCGCTGTTTTGGCTTTGTCAGGTCAATAGAGGGGGGGGGGGGGGTCTCAGGATATATTTGATTTATAAGATGAGGGATTTATATTGTATTTCTCCTTCAGTCCATATGTCAGACAGGTTTATCGAGACTATGAAATGATGCAAGATCATAATACAGACGACACTACCCCGAACAGTGACAAATCCCCCTCTGCTACATCTCTACGTTGTGTGGACCTTTCGCAAAAATTTAGAAAACAACATTCTGACCGAGCGAGACAAATCTCTACGATGCAAATAAAACAAAAAATAAAATAACGACCATATCGCAGCAGCGAAGAAGTTAAAGATTCTCGTGGGAATGATTCCAGTCATGGCCGAGTGTCCCAGGCTCAGCAGGATGGGTTCCAAGCTCCGAGGGCCCTGTCTCCCACGGGGGAGCGGGCAGAGTTTTCTAAATATACCCCAGCACCACATTCCAGCCCACAGAGAAGACTATGGCGGGCCGGGGGGACGTCAGGCCCTCCCCATTGACTCATCACTGTGCTGGACCACAGAACAACTTGCCTTTTGCTTTCAATCACATTTCCTTCGTCAGGATGAAACATTAACAAATCTCATTCCGAGGCTCAATCGCAACCAAAAATGATAATAAAAATCTAATTATGGCTGAAGAAGTATACTGGTCGGCACCCATGACACATACACCTATGATAGCAGCTTTCTATGGTGCCCTGAGTGATGGCATCGCAGGCTGGGGTATCCCTAATGTCCCCGGACCGGCGTAGCCCACCCAGAAATAGAGTAGCGGATATAATCCTGCCACACAAGGTTTATTTTTAAGCATGTGCCCCAAAGGCTGACCCCTCCGAGGTCCTGATGATGCTTTTCATTGAGCCAAAAAAAGACCTATGCTATCATTTTCATTCCAAAAATATTTTTCCCCCTGACGACCATGCGATTTTCTCAGATATAGTCCTGCAGGAAAAATCTATCTTCAATAGATCATTATATTAGGTAACTGATTAGTAGTGATCTCCCAGAGGTGACTGCATCACCTACCAGAAGAAGACAACACCCTTATGTAAGGGTGATTTACAGAATGCACTGATCCTGAGCTACATATTATACCCCAGAGCTGCACTCAATATTCTGCTGGTGCAGTCACTGTGTGCATACATTACATTACTGATCCTAAGCTACATATTATACCCCAGAGCTGCACTCACTATTCTGCTGGTGCAGTCACTGTGTGCATACATTACATTACTGATCCTGAGCTACATATTATACCCCAGAGGTGCACTCAATATTCTGCTGGTGCAGTCACTGTGTGCATACATTACATTACTGATCCTGAGCTACATATTATACCCCAGAGGTGCACTCAATATTCTGCTGGTGCAGTCACTGTGTGCATACATTACATTACTGATCCTGAGCTACATATTATACCCCAGAGCTGCACTCACTATTCTGCTGGTGCAGTCACTGTGTGCATACATTACATTACTGATCCTGAGCTACATATTATACCCCAGAGCTGCACTCACTATTCTGCTGGTGCAGTCACTGTGTGCATACATTACATTACTGATCCTGAGTTACATATTATACCCCAGAGCTGCACTCACTATTCTGCTGGTGCAGTCACTGTGTGCATACATTACATTACTGATCCTGAGTTACATATTATACCCCAGAGCTGCACTCACTATTCTGCTGGTGCAGTCACTGTGTGCATACATTACATTACTGATCCTGAGTTACATCCTGTATTATACCCCAGAGCTGCACTCACTATTCTGCTGGTGCAGTCACTGTGTGCATACATTACATTACTGATCCTGAATTACATCCTGCATTATACCCCAGAGCTGCACTCACTATTCTGCTGGTGCAGTCACTGTGTACATACATTACATTACTGATCCTGTGTTACATCCTGTATTATACCCCAGAGCTGCACTCACTATTCTGCTGGTGCAGTCACTGTGTGCATACATTACATTACTGATCCTGAGTTACATCCTGTATTATACCCCAGAGCTGCACTCACTATTCTGCTGGTGCAGTCACTGTGTGCATACATTACATTACTGATCCTGAGTTACATATTATACCCCAGAGCTGCACTCACTATTCTGCTGGTGCAGTCACTGTGTGCATACATTACACTACTGATCCTGAGTTACATCCTGTATTATACCCCAGAGCTGCACTCACTATTCTGCTGGTGCAGTCACTGTGTACATACGTTACATTACTGATCCGGAGTTACATCCTGATTTATACCCCAGAGCTGCACTCACTATTCTGCTGGTGCAGTCACTGTATACATACATTACTGATCCTGAGTTACATCCTGTATTATACTCCAGAGCTGCACTCACTATTCAGCTGGTGCAGTCACTGTGTACATACATTACTGATCCTGAGTTACATCCTGTATTATACTCCAGAGCTGCACTCACTATTCTGCTGGTGCAGTCACTGTGTACATACATTACTGATCCTGAGTTACATCCTGTATTATACCCCAGAGCTGCACTCACTATTCTGCTGGTGCAGTCACTGTGTACATACATTACATTACTGATCCTGAGTTGCATCCTGTATTATACCCCAGAGCTGCACTCACTATTCTGCTGGTGCAGTCACTGTGTACATACATTACATTACTGATCCTGAGTTACATCCTGTATTATACCCCAGAGCTGCACTCACTATTCTGCTGGTGCAGTCTCTGTGTACACACATTACATTACTGATCCTGTGTTACATCCTGTATTATACCCCAGAGCTGCACTCACTATTCTGCTGGTGCAGTCACTGTGTGCATACATTACATTACTGATCCTGAGTTACATCCTGTATTATACCCCAGAGCTGCACTCACTATTCTGCTGGTGCAGTCACTGTGTACATACATTACACTACTGATCCTGAGTTACATCCTGTATTATACCCCAGAGCTGCACTCACTATTCTGCTGGTGCAGTCACTGTGTACATACGTTACATTACTGATCCGGAGTTACATCCTGTATTATACCCCAGAGCTGCACTCACTATTCTGCTGGTGCAGTCACTGTGTACATACATTACTGATCCTGAGTTACATCCTGTATTATACTCCAGAGCTGCACTCACTATTCAGCTGGTGCAGTCACTGTGTACATACATTACTGATCCTGAGTTACATCCTGTATTATACTCCAGAGCTGCACTCACTATTCTGCTGGTGCAGTCACTGTGTACATACATTACTGATCCTGAGTTACATCCTGTATTATACCCCAGAGCTGCACTCACTATTCTGCTGGTGCAGTCACTGTGTACATACATTACATTACTGATCCTGAGTTGCATCCTGTATTATACCCCAGAGCTGCACTCACTATTCTGCTGGTGCAGTCACTGTGTACACACATTACATTACTGATCCTGAGTTACATCCGGTATTATACCCCAGAGCTGCGCTCACTATTCTGCTGGTGCAGTCACTGTGTACATACATTACATTACTGATCCTGAGTTACATCCTGTATTATACCCCAGAGCTGCACTCACTATTCTGCTGGTGCAGTCACTGTGTACATACATTACATTACTGATCCTGTAGGTACATCCTGTATTATACTCCAGAGCTGCACTCACTATCCTGCAAGAAAGGATCTAGTGCTTTGGATTTAAAAAAAAAAAAGTGTTTAAGTGAAAGCATTGGGTCAAAGGAGCTAATTTCAGACTTTACTGGTTGGCACAGCGGCCTCTGGGATTTTCAGCACTTTATATAAATGCCATGTCTATACTTTGATGCAATGAAGCAAAATATGAAAATTCTACATTATATGAAATGAATTAACTTTAAAGCAAATGCTTTTCACTAAAACTGTCTTGCTGCCTATAACAACCAATGACAACTCAGCTTTTATTTTTTAAACTGCGCTGAGAAAATGAAAGCTGTGCTGTGATTGGTTGCTATGAGCAACAAAAGCAATTTCTGTGCTAGACAGCTTAGATGAATGAGGCCTAGAGTTTTCTGCCTAGTACAAGGCCCGAGGAGCCGGAGCGTGACACAAAGATTAACAAATGTCCTATATTCCTGCTCTCTAGGCCCTGGACTAGGAAGAACATCAGTTTTTCAGGAATTGTACCTCAAGAAAATTGTCCTTTTCTCAGATTTACATTGGTCGGCAGCACACAAAATGGCTTCCTCCGCTCAGCTGCCTTGTGAAGCAGGGAAATGTCACTGTATCTTCACTTTGGTATTTTGTCTGTCAGGCGGAGGCGAATGGATTCAGGGTCACGGAGTGATAATATGAGATGATTAACAGTATACAGCTGGAGCTGGTAATGTAGGCGAGCACCTATCTGCCATTAAAGGGGTTGTCTCATGTATACAAGTGTTTAGCAACCGCAGCAAATCAGCCAAGAAGTGGAGACCCCATAACGTTACAGAGCGGGGGGCCGAGTGCTGAGGACAGAAATGGCACCAACACTCAACACAAGACATCCTCAACACAAACACTGCGCCCCCACCGGGAACTTCATGGCCGAGCAGCTGCTTGCAGCCTTACATCACCAAGCACAATGTTGAGCGGCGGATAGTGGTGTGGTGAAACCTTGCTGCGTTTTTGTTCTGAAATCTGAAATTTCTGTTCAATTATCAGATCCCGCTATGATAGTAATATAACGCTAAGGAATTGCACTTTAAGCAACTTTCCACTATGCAATGATTAATAAGGGCTGCATTCATGTTACTAAACATCAGGGCACAATGCCGCAAATATTACCTGCCGACACCATGGTCAGATTGTGCCTGTACCGGTGCTGTCGGCCTCCATGTTTCCAGCCCAGATGTGATGGAGCGTGCTGGCACTGATTGCGGCTCACACGACCTGGGTTACGGAAGCACTTGGGCTAATAGACATGTCACTGGCAGCCCTTCAGCTATCATAATATCCCAGACATAAAGATCACACACGTCGGCGGATCTATCTACAGACACCACCCTGTTAGGTGCTGTTCCGAGCAGCGAGCCAAGGATCTGCCTTTCATAAACAACTCAACAGGTTCTTTAAACAGTCAGAAGAGAGCAAAAGAAGAAAAGGATGTCTGCGCTCTCAAGTGAAGAGAGCCGAGCGCGTCACTCACATTTTATTGGGTTTTAAAAAGAGTCTACGTCCGGCGCCCTTATACCTGCACACCATAGGACCAGATTACTATTGAAATCCTTCATCTGATAATCCAAAAAGTACCGTATGTTTTTCTCCACCAATGGCAAATTTGGATTATTGGCAAAACGCACAAACAATAAACCAACAAAACAAGTACAATATAAATAGCTCAAAACGACAGAACTAATATAACAAGTGGTTTCTCCAAATTCATTACAAAAAGAAACTTTTATCGACTACTGTAGTCTCATAAATTATCTTATTATTAATTATGAGTCATAATTATTCATCCCCTTCATGACAAGCATTTTCAGTACTAAATAGATCCCGTCTAGTTGTTATAACCTGCTGGAAACGTGATACATAGCCAGACAGCAGCTTCTGGCAGCTCCTGAGGAATCTTAGGCCGTTCCTCAGGTCACTAATATTCTTGGGTTTGCGTCCTGCAACTGCCTTCAAATCTAAGCAAACATTTTCTATGAAAACTCAAGAATCTTCCAGGACTTCTTCTGAAACCAAGCCTTGGTCGACTTTGAGGAATGGTTGTGTTCACCCCAAGCTTCAGGCATGACATTTTCTTCTAGGATTTCCTAATTCTTGATAGAACCATATGATCCTTCAAACACAGCAGTTTTCCAATTTCAGAAGAAGCAAAACAGCCCCAGAGTATCACCAATCCACCTCCATGCTTCACTGTAGGCATCACAGAGCCACCGCCATGATTCACCATAGGCATTATTGAGCCACCGCTATGATTCTCTGTAGGCATCACCAAGCCACTGTCATGCTTCACCGTAGACATCAGGCCACTGCCATGCTTCACTTTAGACATTGAGCCACCTTCATGCGTCACTCTAGAAATCACTGAGCCATTGACATTCTTCACTGTAGATATCACTGACCAACTGCCATGCTTCAATATAAACATCATCGAGCCACCACCATGCTTTACTGTAGACATCCCTGACCCACCACCATGCTTTATTGTAGACTTCCCTGGCCCACCGCCGTACTTCAATGTAATCATCATCAAGTCACTGCCATGCTTCATTGTAGGCATCACCGAGCCACTGCCATGCTTCAGTGTAAACATCCCTGACCCACTGCCATACTTCAATGTAAACATAAAGCTGCTGCCATGCTTCACTGCAGGCATCAAGTCACTGCCATGATTCAGCATAGACATCCCTGACCCACTGCCATGCTTCACTGTAGACATCCCTGACCCCCTGCCATACTTCAATGTAAACATCATCAAGTCACTACCATGCTTCATTGTAGGCATCACCGAGCCACTGCCATTCTTCACCCGTAGGCATCCCTGACCCTCTGCCATACTTCAATGTAAACATCATCAAGCTACTGCCATGCTTCACCCATAGGCATCCCTGACCCCCTGCCATACTTTAATGTAAACATTATCAAGCTGCTGCCATGCTTCACTGTAGACATCAAGTCACTGCCATGCTTCATGGTAGGCATCACTGAGCTTCACTATAATCAGGTTGTTCTTTTCAGCGTGTGTTTCATTCTTCTTCCTCCAGACATACCGCTGATCCACAGACCCAAAACATTCCAGTTTTGCTCCACAGAACATAGTCCCGAAACTTCTGTGGCTTCTTTATATGCTTTTGAGCCTATTAAAGGTGACTTTTCTTGACCATTTGTGTAAATAAAAGTTGATGTTCTAGTGCTCGATTATGGAGACCATCAGTGTTTAGAATGTGTCTACCTTTCCAAACTGAAACCTCAGTGTCTGCTTCCACCATATCTTGCTGCAGGTCTTTTGCAGTCACACCAGGATTTTTGGCCACCTGCCTCCTCAGGAATCTGGTGGCAGCTTACCTCCTGCTACGTCGAGGTAGTGTAGCCGGTGTTCCTGTAACTTGGAACTTGTGATCTCTGCTTCCATCTTTATCTCTAGGAACATTCAATGTCTTTGCTGTCGTAGTGTATCCTTATACTTCTTTGTGTAGGCAATGATTTATTTTCTTAACTTTTTGGAGCACGCTCTTGACATCAAATGTCACGGTCAAAAACCACCAGCAAGTCGTGGTATTTCATCTCAAGCACTCTTGATGCAACTAAAGAACTTGATTATTGGGAGTTTGGTAATAAACCTACATTCGGTGTCCCTTGGATGAGCGTGGCTTATACAATACCGCCATATAGAGCCAATAAATAATGCTGCTATACACTAATACTGATTTTTTTTTTGTGTCTAGATTAATTTTGTTTTTGGAATCCCTCTAGTAAATAGGGACCTTGTGCCATTCCCAGTTTGCCACCCACTTTAAGCCCCATAGTAAGAGGACTTAGCTGTAGACATGAATGGAGAATTAAGTATTTTGCAGTTCTGATCAGTAGAAGTAAATGAAAGTTCCGTAGCTTTTATGGCATGGTCCGAAATGTCATTCTGAAGTGGTCTCCTTTAATAGTTGGTGACCCCCGATAACCAGGGTCATCCACGGCTGATATACAGTAAGTAAAGTGTACAGAGCGATGTCTTGGAATTTGCCTTCCCCTTGAAGACAATATCTTTTATCTTAAACATACAAGAATGTGTTCTGGTAATATGTCTGTTATAACAAGAGCCAAAGAGGTTATCAGACACGTGAGATAAGAGACGGTAATTAATACCCGCGACTCTAGCGGCTTAAAGACGTCAATCTAAATTCATATACAGATCAGATCAGGGCGGGTATGTTATATATAGGGAGAGGGGAATTATCATCCCTGAAAACAAAAGGATTGGGCATGTTGAAATCCATCTGCCCAATCATTATCTCCAACCAGTGCATTATTTCTGTGCATGCAGAAGTTAGGTCCAAATATCAAAGACTAGGGTCAGTCACTTAGGAGTTTGTGACCTAAACAGTCAGCTACGTAGTGAATGAGTGTTACTGATGGCGTAAAGTCTTAAGACCACCACAAATCGTAAAAGTTGGGGGTTTTTTTTTCAATATTGATGGCTAACAATTCGGCTGGGGTCACACCGGCGTCTATACTCTAATCCGAGAGAAACGGGTCAACTATGTATCACCCAGCCGTGCGGACCCTCAAAAAAAAAGTAATGGTTGTTTGGGAAACCATAGTGGTTGGTGCTTATGATTATTACAGCAGAGGGAGCTGCAGATCATTACAGCAGAGGGGGCTGCAGATCATTACAGCAGAGGGAGCTGCAGATCATTACAGCAGAGGGGGCTGCAGATCATTACAGCAGAGGGGGCTGCAGATCATTACAGCAGAGGGGGCTGCAGATCACTACAGCAGAGGGGGCTGCAGATCATTACAGCAGAGGGGGCTGCAGATCATTACAGCAGAGGGGTCTGCAGATCATTACAGCAGAGGGGGCTGCAGATCATTACAGCAGAGGGAGCTGCAGATCATTACAGCAGAGGAGGCTGCAGATCATTACAGCAGAGGGGGCTGCAGATCATTACAGCAGAGGGAGCTGCAGATAATTACAGCAGAGGGGGCTGCAGATCATTACAGCAGAGGGGGCTGCAGATCATTACAGCAGAGGGGGCCGCAGATCATTACAGCAGAGGGGGCTGCAGATCATTACAGCAGAGGGGGCTGCAGATCATTACAGCAGAGGGAGCTGCAGATCATTACAGCAGAGGAGGCTGCAGATCATTACAGCAGAGGGGGCTGCAGATCATTACAGCAGAGGGAGCTGCAGATCATTACAGCAGAGGGGGCTGCAGATCATTACAGCAGAGGGGGCTGCAGATCATTACAGCAGAGGGGGCTGCAGATCATTACAGCAGAGGGGGCTGCAGATCATTACAGCAGAGGGGGCCGCAGATCATTACAGCAGAGGGGGCCGCAGATCATTACAACAGAGGGGTCTGCAGATCATTACAGCAGAGGGGGCTGCAGATCATTACAGCAGAGGGAGCTGCAGATCATTACAGCAGAGGGGGCTGCAGATCATTACAGCAGAGGGGGCTGCAGATCATTACAGTAGAGGGGCTGCAGATCATTACAGCAGAGGGGTCTGCAGATCATTACAGCAGAGGGGTCTGCAGATCATTACAGCAGAGGGGTCTGCAGATCATTACAGCAGAGGGGTCTGCAGATCATTACAGCAGAGGGGGCTGCAGATCATTACAGCAGAGGGGGCTGCAGATCATTACAGCAGAGGGGCCTGCAGATTATTACAGCAGAGGGGGCTGCAGATCATTACAGCAGATGGGGCTGCAGATCATTACAGCAGAGGGGGCTGCAGATCATTACAGCAGAGGGGGCTGCAGATCATTACAGCAGAGGGGGCTGCAGATCATTACAGCAGAGGGGGCCGCAGATCATTACAGCAGAGGGGGCCGCAGATCATTACAACAGAGGGGTCTGCAGATCATTACAGCAGAGGGGGCTGCAGATCATTACAGCAGAGGGGGACTGAGGAGCAATACAGCAGAGGGGGCTGCAGATCATTACAGCAGAGGGGGCTGCAGATCATTACAGCAGAGGGGGCTGCAGATTATTACAGCAGAGGGGGACTGAGGAGCAATACAGCAGAGGGGGCTGCAGATCATTACAACAGAGGGGTCTGCAGATCATTACAGCAGAGGGGGCTGCAGATCATTACAGCAGAGGGGGCTGCAGATCATTACAGCAGAGGGGGCTGCAGATCATTACAGCAGAGGGGGCTGCAGATCATTACAGCAGAGGGGGACTGAGGAGCAATACAGCATAAGGAGTGCTACAGTCACTGTATGGGATGTGCTGCAGAGCATGGCAGTAGAGTGGTGCTGCTGATAATTACTGAAGAGAGGTGCTGCAGAGCATTAGATTAAAGAGATACTACAGAGCATTATGGGTTGAGTAGAGCAACATAGCTGGGGGGTCTGCAGAACATTACAGCAGAGAGGTAATGAGCAGTAATACAGCATAAGAGGAGTATAGCAGAGTATTGTGGGAGAGGGGATTAGCGGAGCTTTGCATCAAAGAGGTGCTGCGGATCATTACAGCAGAAATGTTGCAGAGGATTACAGAAAAGAGGTGCTGCAGAGCATTACAGCAGATGTGTTCTGCAGAGAATTACAGCGGGGGTGCTGCAGAGCATTACAGCAGAGTTTCTGCAGAGCATTACAGCAGGGGTGCTGCAGAGCATTACAGCATAGCTTCTGCAGAGCATTATAGCAGAGGTGCTGCAGAGCATTATAGCAGCGGTGCTGCAGAGCATTACATCAGGGGTGCTGCAGAGCATTACAGCAGAGGTGCTGCAGAGCATTATAGCAGGGGTGCTGCAGAGCATTACAGCAGGGGTTCTGCAGAGTATTATAGCAGGGGTGCTGCAGAGCATTACAGCATAGAGGTTCTGCAGAGCATTACAGCAGAGAGGTTCTGCAGAGCATTACAGCAGAGAGGTTCTGCAGAGCATTATAGCAGGGGTGCTACAGAGCATTACAGCAGAGAGGTTCTGCAGAGCATTACAGCAGAGAGGTTCTGCAGAGCATTACAGCAGAGAGGTTCTGCAGAGCATTATAGCAGGGGTGCTGCAGAGCATTATAGCAGGGGTGCTGCAGAGCATTACAGCATAGAGGTTCTGCAGAGCATTACAGCAGAGAGGTTCTGCAGAGCATTACAGCAGAGAGGTTCTGCAGAGCATTATAGCAGGGGTGCTACAGAGCATTACAGCAGAGAGGTTCTGCAGAGCATTACAGCAGAGAGGTTCTGCAGAGCATTACAGCAGAGAGGTTCTGCAGAGCATTACAGCAGAGAGGTTCTGCAGAGCATTACAGCAGAGAGGTTCTGCAGAGCATTATAGCAGGGGTGCTACAGAGCATTACAGCAGAGAGGTTCTGCAGAGCATTACAGCAGAGGTGCTGCAGAGCATTACAGCAGGGGTGCTGCAGAGCATTACAGCATAGAGGTTCTGCAGAGCATTATAGCAGGGGTGCTGCAGAGCATTACAGCAGAGAGGTTCTGCAGAGCATTACAGCAGAGGTGCTGCAGAGCATTATAGCAGGGGTGCTGCAGAGCATTACAGCATAGAGGTTCTGCAGATGATTGCAGCGGAGAGGTGCAGTGTCCCTTTCTGCACAGAGGATATAACAGCCCGCAGAGCCTTCTTGCTGACCTGCCTGTGTGTACAGCAATAACAGAGATCAGATCCGATCCACCAAACCACAACAAAAAATACAGTCTCATACCGGAAAAAAAAGGAACAAGCGTCACCCATCCGTCCATTTAGGAAACTCAGAAAGGATCACAAAGCCTTATTGTATCCGGAGAGATAAATACAACTAGGCCCATAGAGTCATCAAAGGTGAACGTCACATGACGGCACCTGAGACAGGTTCACCTAACGGACATGTTTGGCCCGGGGAGAGGAAAACATGTATTCATAGTCACACGATTGGGCAACAAAAACAAAAACTGACAATATTGTTTTACCCCAATGCGAAAACATTTACCGATCTATTGTGAATGCTCTGCAAGGAGAGACGTAACGAAATACTGTAAGGCGCCGCTTATCATATAGGCACCACTCATCTTTACGCGCAGAACTTGTTTTTTAAGATAGCTTTTACCAGAAATTCCATTAATTTTCCTGATTAATTGACATGAAGAATAAATGCATGACTTGTATTTTTCAAGATTATTGTACCTGTTTTTATTATGTATACCCCTCCTCACATGTAAAGCGCCATGGAATAAATGGCGCTATAACAATAAATAATAATAATAATAATTTGCAGGGAGCTAACAACCTCCAGCAGCTTCTATTGTGAAACTACAACTCCCAGCAAAAGGGACTGGTGACACCCAGTTATCAATATATTCATATATTTCCAGGAGGAATAACAGAGGGACAGCACAAAGCAGGACTTTAAGAAAAGATGCTCCGGAATGTCTCTCGTTAAGATCTAATTTTCTAAAATACTGCAATTAATAATAATAATAATAATAATAATAATAATTTTATTTATATAGCGCCAACATATTCCGCAGCGCTTTCCAACTTATAGAGGGGACTTGTACAGACAATAGACATTACAGCAATGACATAAACGATGATCCATCCTCGTCCGGGGGTTGGTGCGGCGTTCCGAGCGCGCTGCGTATCTTCAGACATTACCGGAGGTGGATTTTTAAGTGTCACGCGTTGTGTAAACAGACGGACTTGGAATACCCTTATTTGTTCATCATGCCGCTGCCTGCAATGTGTTTACAAAACGAGGACAAGCAATTATGTAAATCATTTCCTTGTTTTGATAACACTTAAAATATATATATAGATATCAAAATAAAAAAATAAATAAATTAAAAAAAACAAGGACGAGGTGAAAAAGTTGAACCAAACGAGCCGTAGGTTACGTAAAGATGGTGGCACATAAAATGATAAAATTAGACAAAATTTGCATAAATAAAATAAACAAAATTCCTCCTGTGAGATGTAATCAAGCGTGGAAAATCCCAAACTATTGTGATCACATTCTACACAAGGAATCTAGACACCAGGAAGAAACTTGAGTTTTCTTTCTATACCATGGATAGGCATCTGACACATTACATATAATATATACTGTATATATATGTAATATTGTCCATCTATATGTGGACAGTAGGTGGCGTTGGAACTTCTGAAGAAGAGCTAATTTGCATAATTTTTCCCACTAATCACTGCCTGAAGGTTCTCTTTAATGAGAACCAGTACTTCTCAGAGGGCTGTATATATGTGAAAAAAAAATACATATAAATATATTTTATTTACATATGAATATTGTTTATATATGTACACACATATATATTTAATATTTTTCTTTACACATATATTTATTTTTGCATATACCGCATTTTTTTATTATATATATATATATATATATATATATATATATATATATATATATATTGTTTACATATGTACATAGATATAGTTTTTTTCTTTGCACAAATATATATTTGCATATTTTACATATATATACTACTAAAAATAAATAAATAAAGGGAGCAGTAAACTACCACATCCTAGATATCACTGAATGAAATATTCCAGTTGCAAATTTTTATTCATTGCATAGTGGAATGTGTTCAGAACTATAAAATATAACAATTATCAATGTAAATCACAATGAATATCCCATGGAAGTCTGGATTTGGAATGGTATTCAAAATCAAAGTGGAAAATCAAATTACATGCTGATCCAACTTCAGTGGTAATGCTTTAAAACAAGGAAATGATGCTCAGTAGTGTGTGTGGCCTCCACGTGCCTGTATGACCTCCATACAACTCCTGGGCATGCTCCTGATGAGGCGGCAGATGGTCTCCTGAGGGATCTCCTCCCAGACCTGGACTAAAGCATCCGCCAACTCCTGGACAGTCTGTGGTGCAACGTGACGTTGGTGGATGGAGAGAGACATGATGTCCCAGATGTGTTCAATCGGATTCAGGTCTGGGGAACGGGCGGGCCAGTCCATAGCTTCAATGCCTTCATCTTGCAGGAACTGCTGACACACTCCAGCCACATGAGGTCTGGCATTGTCCTGCATTAGGAGGAACCCAGGGCCAAACTGCACCAGCATATGGTCTCACAAGGGGCCTGAAGACCTCATCTCGGTACCTAATGGCAGTCAGGCTACCTCTGGCGAGCACATGGAGGGCTGTGCGGCCCTCCAAAGAAATGCCTCCCCACACCATTACTGACCCACTGCCAAACCGGTCACCATGGAGGAACGTTCTCCACGGCGTCTCCAGACTCTGTCACATCTGTCACATGTGCTCAGTGTGAACCTGCTTTCATCTGTGAAGAGCACAGGGCGCCAGTGGCGAATCTGGCAGTCTTAGTGTTCTCTGACAAATGCCAACGGCCCTGCATGGAGTTGGGCTGAAGGTACAACACCCACTTGTGGACGTCAGACCCTCATACCATCCTCATGGAGTCTGTTTGTGACAGTTTGATCAGACACATGTATGTTAGTGGCCTACTGGAGTCATTTTGCAGGGCTCTGGCACTGATCCTACTGTTCCTCCTTGTAAAAAAGAAGGAGGCAGCGGTCCTGCTGCTGGGTTGTTGCCCTCCTATGGCCCACTAAACATCTCGTGGTGTACTGGCCTGTCTCCTGGTATCTTCTCCATGCTCTGGACACTGTGCTGACAGACACAGCAAACCTTCTTGCCACAGCTCGCATTGATGTTCCATCCTGGATGAGCTGCACTACCTGAGCAAGTTCTGTGGGTTGTAGACACCGCCTCATGTTACTGTACCTCTAAGGGTGAGAGCAATGATAACATGCAAAAGTGACCAAAACAACCGCCAAATAAGATGAGAACAGAGAAATGGTCTGTGGTCACCCTCACCCCTGCAGAACTGCTCCTTTATAGGGGTCGTCTTGCTAATTCCCTATCATTTCTGCCTGTTGTCTATTCCATTTGCACAACAGCAGGAGACATTGATTCACAATCAGTGTTGCTTCCTAAGTGGACAGGTTGATTTCACAGACGTGTGACTTGACTTGGAGTTACACTGTGTTGTTTAAGTGTTCCCAAAAATTATGCAAATTAGCTCTCCTTCAGAAGGTCCCTCTAGTGCCATCTACTGTCTACGTACAGAACACAGAAATAGAACTTGTTGGATTTATCATTTATGACTGATTTTCTGGCCTGAACAATCTCTTTAAAGCCGCCACGTAAAATATCACATAGTAGCAACCACTTATCCTACAATCCTGACCACAGTCTTTCTAAAACAGCCATCTAGTGCACCAAATAACACCACCGTACAGCGTTCATTGCAATACAGACCTCGTAAAACCATTTTCTAATTACTTATAGTATTCATTTTGCTACGCAGCTTAAAATCCTATTAGAAAGTTCAAAATATAATGATTGTGGTACAACCACAAGTGAGCGGATCCTACAGGCTGAGACCACAGGCGGTAAGAATCTAGAGCAGTGGGATGGCGGGGCGTAAATGGTCTGCAATGCGGGACTTTTAACCCTTTTAGTTTCACCATCACTACGCCGTAACTTTTACAGTCATGGTCTAGATCCCGTGCGCGCTGACCCTAAAAGGACCATATATTGCGGTATAATAGCAGACTGTGAGCCCTCGCGGACAGGGTCCTCCCTCCTTATGTACCCGTGTGCCTTGTTTTTTGCTCATGTTTAATGGATTTGTCTATATTTGCCCCATATTCACATGTAAAGCGCCATGTAATAAATGGCGCTATAAAAATGTATAATATTAATAATAAAATAATAATATGGGCGTTGTGTGGCAGGACCCCGGTAACAGGACCAGCCACGGGACTCTCGTAAGAGTGCCAGGCATGTGGCCCCGATAACAGTGTCAGCTACAGGACACCAATAACAGGGTCAGTCATGGGACCCTAATAACAGGACCAGTCAAAGGACCCTCATAATAATGCCACATATGGAACCCTCATAACATTGTAAAAAACAGGGCTCTTATAACAGTGCTGGCTACATGGCCCTCATTACACTGCCAGCCAAAGGACCCTGACAACAGTGCCAGCCACAGGACCCTTATAACATTGCCAACCACAGGACCTTGACAACAGTGCCAGTCACAGGACCCTAATAACAGTGCCAGCCACAGGACCCTTATAGCAGTGCCAACCACAGGACCCTGATAACAGTGCCGGCCACAGGACCATGATAACAGTGACAGTCACAGGACCCTTATAACAGTGCCAGTTACAGGACCCTGATAACAGTTCCAGTCACAGGACCCTGATAACAGTGCCAGCCACAGGACCCTGATAACAGTGCCAGCCACAGGACCCTAATAACAGTGCCAGTTGCAGGACCATGATAACAGTGACGGCCACAGGACCCTGATAACAGTGCCAGCCACAGGACCCTGATAACAGTGCCAGCCACAGGACCCTGATAACAGTGCCAGTCACAGGACTCTGATAACAGTGCCAGCCACAGGACCCTGATAACAGTGTCAGCCACAGGACCATGATAACAGTGCCAGCCACAGAACCCTGATAACAGTACCAGTCACAGAACCCTGATAACAGTGCCAGCCACAGGACCTGGATAACAGTGCCGGCCACAGGACCCTGATAACAGTGCCAGTTACAGGACCCTGATAACAGTGCCGGCCACAGGACCCTGATAACAGTGCCAGTTACAGGACCCTGATAACAGTGCCGGCCACAGGACCCTGATAACAGTGCCTCACAGGACCATGATAACAGTGCCAGCCACAGGACCCTGATAACAGTGCCAGTCACAGGACCCTGATAACAGTGCCGGCCACAGGACCCTGATAACAGTGCGTGCCGGCCACAGGACCCTGATAACAGTGCCAGTCACAGGACTCTGATAACAGTGCCGGCCACAGGACCCTGATAACAGTGCCAGCCACAGGACCCTGATAACAGTGCCGGCCACAGGACCCTGATAACAGTACCAGTCACAGGACCCTGATAACAGTGCCAGCCACAGGACCCTGATAACAGTGCCAGTCACAGGACCATGATAACAGTGCCAGTCACAGAACCCCGATAACAGTGCGGGCCACAGGACCCTGATAGCAGTGCCAGTCACAGAACCCTGATAACAGTGCCGGCCACAGGACCCTGATAACAGTGCCGGCCACAGGACCCTGATAACAGTGCCAGTCACAGGACCCTGATAACAGTGCCAATCACAGGACCCTGATAACAGTGCCAGCCACAAGACCCTGATAACAGTGCCAGCCACAGGACCCTGATAACAGTACCAGTCACAGGACCCTGATAACAGTGCCAGCCACAGGACCCTGATAACAGTACCAGTCACAGGACCCTGATAACAGTGCCAGCCACAGGACCCTGATAACAGTGCCGGCCACAGGACCCTGATAACAGTGCCGGCCACAGGACCCTGATAACAGTGCCAGTCACAGGACCCTGATAACAGTGGGGGCCACAGGACCCAGATAACAGTGCCAGCCACAGGACCCTGATAACAGTGCCAGCCACAGGACCCTGATAACAGTACCAGTCACAGGACCCTGATCACAGTGCCGGCCACAGGACCCTGATAACAGTGCCGGCCACAGGACCCTGATAACAGTGCCGGCCACAGGACCCTGATAACAGTGCCAGTCACAGAACCCTGATAACAGTGCAGGCCACAGGACCCTGATAACAGTGCCAGCCACAGGACCATGATAACAGTGCCAGTCACAGAACCCTGATAACAGTGCCAGTCACAGGACCCTGATAACAGTGGGGGCCACAGGACCCAGATAACAGTGTCGGCGACAAGGTCTTCTTAACAGTGCCAGCCACAGACCCCTCATAAGAATACTAGTCACAGAACCGTCATAACAGTTGCAGCCATAGGACACCAGTAACAGAGCCAGCCACAGGACCCTCATAATAATGCCACATACAGAACTCATGTAACATTGCGAACAACAGAACCATCATAGCAGTGTCAAAAACAGGACCCTGATAACAGCGACAGCCACAGGACCCTGATAACAGTGCCAGCCACAAGGACCCTCATAAGAATACTAGCCACATAACCCTCATAACAATGCCAGTCTCAGAACCCTGATAACAGTGCCAGCCACAGCACCATGATAACAGTACCAGCCACAGGACAATATAATAACAGTACCTGCCACAGGGCCCTCATAACAGTGCCTGCTGTAGAAGTGTCGGCCACAAGACCCACAAAACAGGACCTACATAAACATGCCACCTATAGAACCTTCATAACTGTATCAGCCAAATAACTCTCAGATGGTATCAGTCATAGTACTGTCATAACGGTACCAGGCATAGTACCCTCATAACAGTACTAGGCATAGCACACACATAACAGTACCAGGCATAGCACACACATAACAGTACCAGGCATAGCACACACATAACAGTACCAGGCACAGGCTCCTCATTACTGTGGCAGCGGTAAAACTCTCATACCAATGCCAGTCATAGGACATCCATAACAGTGCCAACCATAGAACCCTCATAACAGTGCCAGTGACTAAACCCTTGTAACAGTGCCACCAATATCCCTATAACTCGGTCACCCACAAAACTCTAATAATAGTGCTAGCCACAGGACCCCCATAACAGTGATAGTAAAAAAATAAAATATATTTTGGAGTTCTGCATCTGGGTGGAAGAATGTAACCAGTGTGGTGCGATAGATGGCGGCAGGAAAAGAGCCGCAGGAGCAGCTGAGCTCTGGATGTGACTCATGACCCCACCACCCAATAATGCCAGGACAATGTTCACATGTGCCACTTTCCACACACGTGTCATGGGTTCGTCAGCCACCTACTGCGACACGCTAAATATGTATACTAACACCCAGCAGCGGATCATGAATCCACAGGAATCAATCATGGTAATCTATACTGTAGGTTATCATTTATAGTCGAATACCTGATACTATAGTTATGAAGAATTGGATTATAAACAGTGTCATGATATAGAGAAATACCCCAACTGTGGAGTATAAAGCAGGATTAGCGAGTTCTAGGAATGTATGTAATATATAGTGATCTCCGGTAATCTGCATGCTGAGGATTAACAGTCAGAGCAAATTAGTTTTAGGTATAGTATAACGTGATCCTCCAATTTTGGATTATCGAGCGAGATCAGTCAGTCTGTGAATGAGGGACATGTAATGGGATCTCCTGACTCCTTTGGATCACATTTTAGGAATTTTTTTTCCTTACGGATTATCATACAGGGAATACGAAATCATAAAACTTTTAGACATATGGTAATTCCCGCTATTTCAGGTATTATGCCCTGAAAACATGTCCAATCGAGTTTCCGTGATTCGCAATTAGCATTAGCTCTGATCGCAGTAGTTAAACCCCTTAGATGCCATAATGAACAACGACCATAGCGTCTAAGGGGTTATATTTGTGTGTGTGGGAACTATATATCCCACTGGATCCCTGTGGGAAATCAGTAGGTTGTTTAATGGCAGCTGGGGGACTATGGGGTTGGGGAGGCTCAAGTTTTGGACTTCCACTATAGGGCCTCCAGATTTCTATACATAGCCCATAATAGTGCCAATCAATGTGCTCCATAAAATCGTGACAACCACAGTGCCCTCTTAACAACGACGGCCACAGGAAACCTCTAAATCAGTAAAAGCGAAGTGCCCTAGATCCGAGCAAATCAATGGCAATAAAAGGACCACCATCTGTTTTTGGGGACTTCGGAAATAACTGGGGGACAGAATTAAAAGTGGTGATCTCTCGCGCCAAGAGACCAGGGACTCTAGGCAAAAGATCTACCGTACTTCATGTGCAAACTTGGCCACTGGTGCCACATATGAGTGGCAGCCACAGTGGCCTTTCTGTTAAGATGTCATTAGTGGATCACTGATGGAGACGTGGACCAGATGCCACCAACCCCGAACTACTAATGCCACAACTGGTAATCTGGGAGACTCGTCAACTCTTCCAGGACTCTGAGAGGTCTCCCTTTTTTGAGGGAAGTCTCTTTGACATTACGGGAAAATATGACTATGTGGATAGACTAAATGACTACAAAGTGATTTCCTGGATCCAGGTTATCAGGACAAGATTACATAGCGCTTTGCTCATTTATAGAGTAATATATCATGATCTCCTGATAGAGGATTATCAGGATGGGATTAGACATTACTCCATATTACATAATATCTAATACAAATGAACAGGATAAAGCAATGCCAGATAGGCATCTACGGTAATTCTCGGTGACCTCCTCAAAGAAAATTATAACACTCAAAATTGTCAATGTTCAAAGGGAGAATTTATCGCCACGAGAAGTTTGGCTAAGATCTAAACCACTGAATAAAATAATCCTCGGTAATTCAATTATATATTGTGGTAGTTTTGACTTCCTCGTAATCTAATGTCAAGTGATGGGGCTGTCAGTTTAGTTCTAAAATCACATTACTGTAAATAAGGTTATTGTTTCTGAACAAATAATTAGGATATAGGCAAAATAGCATTTTAATGGGACAGGTCTTACCTTTCAGCTGATCGGCCGCTACAATCTGCCCAACTCGTTCCACCACCAAACTGTCTTCCATCAAGTATCGATCATCCAGATATTTTGCCGTTTTCTCAGAAATGTGCACTTTGCCGGCCACACCAAGCTGCTCCATAAGATTGGCAAGGTTGACATCATTTGACCACACATCGAATTTAAACCTCCGCATGCCAAGGATACCGCATAACACCGTTCCAGTGTGTACACCGACACGCATGTTGACCATCTCTTTCTTTTCCTGGCAGAACTGCTCAATAGCCTCAATCATGCCAAGGCCCATCTCAATGCAGCAGTAGGCATGATCTGCCCGTGGCTCAGGGCATCCTGCCACGCAGTAGTAGCAATCACCCAAGGTGCTGATCTTCTCACATTTTGTTTCCTCACAGAGACGATCAAAACGGCCAAACAGGTCATTGAGAAGTCCCACAAGGGCATGAGCAGACTTGTTGGCGCTCATCTTCGTAAATCCTACAATATCGGCAAATAATATGCTTACTTGTTCTATTCTTTGCATCTTGAAGGGCCTGAAGACAATTGGGGTCTTCTGGATAGAAGATTTCTTTTTGCGACTTTTAGGGCTTGACGCCGAATGCCTCTTTACTGAATTCTCACTCTCGTCATCACCCTGCTTCATCAGGTCATCAGCAATAATCCGTGGCATGACAGAATGAATCATCCTTTCTTTGAGGGCTTTCTCCACTTCTAGATCTTTGCCATGCATGATGGACTGGCCAACCTTTAGGAAAGTGCTGCGTGATCGGACCTCAGACATTATGAAGAGATGGACCCCAATAGCATGAATACACACATGCAATAGCGCCTTGCTCAAAAGTTCCCAATGAGCCATTCTATCAGCTAAAGGAGCAAAACATCCTTCATCACGAAAGTGGTAGCCAAAGGTCTCGAAAAGTATAGAGTAAACTACCCCAAGACAGGCACTGAGGTACAAGGGCAAGTGCATGACTGAGTAGTGAAGGAGCAAAACCTCCACACAAATGGAGAAACTGCCAACTTGGGACAAGCAAGAAGTCGAAGTAGAAATTAAGAAGGAAGTAACGTTGGATAGATCATTGCGGGCAGCTTTAGGAGTCAGAACCTGGAACTGAGAGGCCAAAGTCAAGGCAAAGACCAGCAATGTGACAAGTAAGGAGACTGCCGTGCAGTGACGAGTGTAGGATTTAGTAAAGGTGAAGAAGAAAAAGCCTAGGCACACCACAAGGAAGCACAGGGTTGGTACAAGGTAGCCAATAAGTTTGGCTTTCATATGGAAACCAAAGTAGATGCTCCACAGGAGCGCAGAGACGGAGAGGTACAGTAGAGCGTAGCGAAACCTGCGCTGCGTCTGGGGAAAGCATCTCTCCACGCAGGCTTCCTCTAGGTTACTGGAATCAAATTTTGGGTTCCACCAGTTGGATGTTGACCTTTCGAAAAGTTGGGGGAGCTTCTTCTGCCTTCTAACACCCCCGACTCCTCCACCCTTCTTGACTCCCGACTCCCCCGAGCTGCAACTGGATGATATGCTATACTTGCAACGTCTTGAAGGTGCTTGGTGGTGCTGCCTGTTAATTTTTACAGTTACACTAGTGTTGTCCCCACTGCCATCACACCTCACCTCCGTATGATGCAGCAGCTGCTGGTTCACCGGGGAAGCCATATTGTCGATATATAGTTTTCCTGGGACTTTTTTTTTTTTCCTTTCCACTTCACACCCCCTTCCAACACCACCAATAACACTGCCGCCCCCTCCTAACCTTCAGCTACAGACTAACAGAAGGGTTTTGACAGCTTTCAGCCTGCCTGAGGCAACACTCACATGCGCCTCCATGCAAAGTAGCCTCTCCTGTCTGTCTCTTCTGGTAGCTAAATACAGTCATTCAAGAAAGCAGATATCTCCAGATGTAGACGGTCCACGCCAGAGTAAGGCAATGCAGTCCATACATTAATATGTCGGAAAGACACCCCAGAAGAGACGGTAGACCCTACCGCCGATCATCTCCTTCCTCTTGGTGATATTTAGGAGTAGCTCACTCAGTATTGTGTTCCCGGAGGGAGAAAATAATATACATTATATTCCATCCATGTTAGGGGGGGCTCCATCTTTATAGGAAAATATTCCAGTATTCCCAGGATGACATGTTGACGGAATCAATGCATAAGATACAGAAGCAATTTCCTGAGGATCCCTCTTGTTTTTGGGGTCCTAGATGTCAATTGCAGTCTTTCTTCTGGATCCCTCTTTAGGCAATGGCTTTGCAGTGGTCTCTGGCTCCCGATCACTCGCTGTCTATGTAGCAGGTTGGGGTTCCCCTCTCCTGGTGGTTAGGGGTGCACACAGGAGGGATCTGAAGCTCCAGTTCTCTTTGGCCAGACATGAGGGGCCTCACACCAGTACACAGACAGGCCGCTTGCTCGCTCTTCTCGCTTTCCTGGCTGATTTTCCTATGCTGGGTTGAGCAAGGAGGGGGGAAGAGGAGGAGGAGAGTGAATGGGGGCAGGCAGTGAGGAAAGGGAGGAGGAGAGAGATGGGAAAAGGGGTAAAGGCTGAGGAAAGAGAACCGCAGATATGTGATTTCAAGGGGAAAAATGCGAAAGGAGAGAATAAAACGGATGCAAAGTCATTAAGTGTTCCTCATGTGTTACATAGATATGGAGGACGCTTATGTAGGTTTTTTATTATTTTCCTGCACATGGCCGTGACATACAAAAGGAATCGAGGGCTGTTTCCGATTTCCCTGTAATGTAACGTCACCTTAGGTAATGGAAGCATCGACGTGATACTGTCATTCGATAATATGGAGGTCTGACCCTGGTGGACCTATCTAGGCTCGCACAAGATCGATCTTCCTACAGAGCGATCATCCATCAAGTCATCATTCCGAAGGCCGCTAAATGATAATAATTAAGAAAGAAGCGTCAGGAATGCTATACCGCCCACGCGTGCAGTGCCCATCGACTTCTACTGGCCGTATATAGTGTCGGCTGAATATGGCGGAATCCTTCTTCCTCAGCAAACAGAACCCGATCAGTCCCGCCATCAATCCGTGGTAACCTACGTACCATGAATCCGAACATTGAGGATTCCTTATGTGAACATAGCCTTATTTGAGTGATGCCGGCCTTTTCTAAAAGGGGTCCCCCTCAGCTCTGGACCACCCTTTATGAACATGGAGACGTCAAGATGTTAGTATGCCCGCTGTCAGCACCGGCTCTAGGTTTTTAAGGGCCCCCGTGGGTTTTTCTTCATATTTTTTACAGTACAAGCTGTTTTTTTTCTGGTGATACGGGCTGTAGATCTTACATTTACAATTTGGCGGTCAAAATGTTGTCATTTAATTTTTTGGGAAGACGAAGCGACAAAAAAAAGTGATTTTTCCGTTTTAATATTTTTCCATACCATTTTGAAGTCCATATGACTTTCAGATCCCTTTTTATTACATTTTTTGGGGGGAGGCAAACTTATAAAAAAAACAGCAATTCTGCCATTTTGATATTTTTTTCCTTATCATTTTGGGGTCCATATGACTTTCTGATCTCCTTTTATTCAAATGTTTGGGGGAGGAGGCAAAATAATAATAATAATAATAATAATAATAATAATAAAAAAAAGCAATTCTGCCATTTTGATATTTTTTAACTTACCATTTCGGGGTCCATATGACTGTCTGATCTTTTTTATTCCAGTTTTTTTGGGGAGGCAAAGTAATTTAAAAAAAAACAGCAATTTTTGCCACTTTGTTAGTTATTAGTTCGAACAGATGCGCACGAGACGATATTAAAATATGTTCATATTTTTAGGTCTTTATTTCTGCTCCAGAAAAATATGGCGGATGATGAACTTTTATATAATTTTTAAAAAAATATTTTACATATTTTATTAGGGCACCCGAACCTGCAATCAATGGTTTCCTTTTTTGTTTTCCTCTGTTTTCTCTCTATGTACCTTGAAAAACGAAATCTGGAAACCATCAGCAAGTAGGAGGAGGACTGTTCTTCCTGCTTGCTGATGGTTTCCAAGCACAAAAGCACATACACAAAAAAAAAAAAAAACTAATTTACATATGGTAACAGTAAAGTGCACTGCCTAAAACTTACCTAAATCCATCATCTTCACTTAATAAATGTAAAAAAAAAAAAAGTAATTATATGGCCTCTTACATCTCAGTGGTCAGTTGTAGATTATTTACTTGATTCCTAAATAAAAAAAAATATAGAAATAAAGTACAGTAAAATTCCTTTGCTCTGGCATCTGATAGTCCAGAAATCTCTTAGGGTTTTTATTAACCAGAAGATTTAGATGAGATATTTGATATTTGCATTTTATGTCCAATAATGCAGAATATTTGATAATCCAGTATGCCAAGTCTGTGTATTTTGCTGCTACCTGTCACTGTCAGTTGCCGGTCGGGCCGGTAATGATTATAGCTATTTACACATATTGTAAGTACGGTAAGTAGTTTTTATAGGTATAATTACATTTGCTGGCAATTCCGCCCTGCGCCATTTATTTATCTAACCCAAACATCCAGAACTCACATTGACCAGATGCCGTTAATAAAATACAATCGTCCCATGATCCCTGCTGCTTTCTATAGCCCGGGAGCGTGTCATCAGAACATGTACTGCACTCATAGACCGTGACTGGCTGCTGACAAATGTCATATTCATAGAAAATGATGAATATTTGCCATTTACTTACATAGAAGGGCTCCACCTAGTGTTCAAAGTGTATAGCAAGGTGCACGTCCACCTAACGAGCAGAGTTCTAGTGGTCACACGTGCTCAATCATTCCTACCCCCAGCCAGGTCTCTAATCACTGCAGCTTTTAGAAATCATTTTCCGCCTGCTTGTCAGGACAGGAGCAAAGTCTCAGCAGTAGCATGGCAGAAAACCTCCTTCTGCAGGATAAAAAGGAAGTTAGCTGCCAGAGGTAGAAGGAGACTGATTCTCTCCAAATCCTTCCTCAATTAACATAATTTACCAGCAACACCATTGGGGACAAAATAAAACCACAAAATTACTATATTTTTTTATTAAACTAGAAATGCTGCAAATCACTTTAAAGAGAACTTGTCACTTGCCATAAAAGTTCATTTATTTTAAACCTGGTGTAAATGCTGGCATTCTCCTTGTTTTATTTTTTTTGTTCCTGCTTTTCTCTGTTGCCGAGATATGACCCCTTCTTCCATGGGTATAAATCTAGTCTTTTTTAGTCAACTGGGCGTAGTCTTCAAGGAGGTGTTCACAGAGAATAGGTTTAGGACCACACCCATTTGGCTAGATTTATATGCCGGGAGAGGTTGCCATTTCTCAGGAAAGGAGACAGTTTAGATTTTATTACTTATCATCTCAGTGTTTTACGCCTCTGATATTTTTAGTGTGAGAATAATTGATGTTCCTTCTTCAGAATTTCTGCATAGGTGACAACAAAATCCTTTTAGACCATGTCCTGTTCTTCAGTCTTTTTACTGGATAGGTAAATACCGCCCCCTGGTGGACATACTGTGGAACTTCATGTTTATAAAATACAATGGCTATAAAGGGTTATATAATAAGAACCAGAGTTTCCACACTGATCATACTGATATAACAATACATTAAGTTGCATAATGTCTAAAATCGAATTCAATGGCACTTGTCACAGCTTTTGCAACACTTACACAATAGTTTAACCTCTTTAGAAGTGTAAACTGTCACGCTACGTCTAGTTTTGCAGCAGTAATGGAAAGTATCTATTGACTTTCATGTGGATTAATCATGTTAAAGTGATTCAAAGTCTTCAGATGTCTCATCATGTGACTAGTGTTGGTGGGCACAAAAATTGATCATTTAAACTTGATGAGCCATTGACTTAAAGGGAATCGGACATGAGGTTTATACTATGTAATACGACGTAGGGACAGAGCTCCTGATTCCAGCGATGTATCACTTAGCTTATTGGGTGCAGCAGTTGTGATAGAATCACAGTTTTCTCTGCTGCATATCTAGAATGCTGAGCTCTGTATAACCACGCCCCCATCACTGATTGGTTGTTTTCTGTGTACACTGTAAGAAGCTGCCAATCAATGCTGGGGGTGTGGCTGGACCACGAGACACCTAGTCCTGTAGTGATAATCTCCTGCTTATAAAACATTGATTTTTATTGAAACAGCAGCACACTGCCCAGTAAGTGACACATGGTTGGAATCAGGGTCTCTGTCCTACAACATGCTGCTCTCTGAATACAAAGCAAAAATCTGATGATAGATTCCCTTTAATAAACCATTATGTGTAGACTATTAGAAATCTAGACATTCAGCCGACCACCGAAGAGGTCGCATTCACTTAAGCCTGATTCACATAGCATGTGCATGATATTTTTTCATTCTCTTTTGTTTAGCTGATACTGTAAAATGCTACGTTTTCCGCTCACGAAAAATAACTTGTGAACAAGGCCTTTAAGGGGTTGTCCGGGACTTTAATGTTGATGGTCTATCCTTAGGATAGGTCATCAATGTCTGATCGGTGGCGTGCGACACCCCCGCTGATCAGCTGTCCGCTGTGTCTGCAGTGGCAGGAACTGCTCAGTTGCGGAGCTGCACAAGTAGTTGAAGATCTGAAACCTCTCGGCCCAATCCTACAGTTTCTCATACTGAATATCAGTAATGAATATCCATAGCAAACTATATTAGATTCAGAGTGGACATCAATACACGAAATAATAAAAATGACTTATGCACCAAAATTCTGGCCATAATCCTTCTAATTATCACAGATTATCCTCCGTACTTTATAAAATAAGATTAAGGGTTTAGAAGCTCGTTTATGGCGATGGAAGGAGCTTTTCATATGAATTCACTATTTTATAAATAATTATAAGGAGGATTTTCTCTTTCACGTAATTAGTGATGAGCGACCGTGCTGGGATAAGGTGTTATCTGAGCATGCTCAAGTGCTAATCGAGTGACCGGTGTGCTCAAATAATATGTTCGAGTCCCCGCGTCTCATTTCCATGAGATAGGAAATACTGCAGAATCTCGGGACGTGGCCTCCATGAGGCTGAATATTCCTTCTGTGTTCGCTTAGCCATCTGTTGCCCAGACGGAAGCTGCCCCCTGCAAGGAGGCTTATTTTAGATCCTTGAAGCAGAAAAGGTTTGTTTACAAAGGAGGGGGGACAGCTGTACAAGATGGCGATGGAGTCTCGGCGTATTCTTAGAAGATGGGGACAAAGGTTGTATTTATAAAAAAGTACATCAGTCCTGGAGAGAAAGTCCATTAGGCCCTGTTCACATCATTTGAGAGGAGTTCCTTCTGGAAAAATTGGATTCGGACTTGCCCCAATGAGCCTGGAGTCACTTTGTCTGGCCTCTATTCCGATGGTGTCCATCCCAATTGTGCCCTCCGTGACAAAGTCACTGGTAAAGTGCTGGAGGGGAGATGTTTCACTATGCCTAATGGCCGTCAGTGATATAAAACTCAGAGTTTTTCCTCCAGCGCATTAATTTGTTTAATGGGTTGGCTTTTATGTGGACATCCATAGAGCGGGTGGGAGGATGTCCACCTTATCTCCACCCCAGGGTATGATCTGGGGTTTAAGTTGCTGGCCTCCAAAGGCAGCAGAGTATTCAGTGTCTGGAGAGGAACACTCCAGAGAAATTGTGAGCAGGAGGAACCCTGCTCTCAGAAGGACTGTGCTTTCTGCTACCATTTTGTTCTGTTTTTCCTGTTTTGCCCAGAGGGCTGTATTTTCTTTACCACACCTTGGTTTATGCTGTCCGTAATAAACCAAAGGAAGTTCTTAAAGCTGCAGTGTTCCAATGTCTACGTCCATGTACAGCCGAGTGAGCTGATCTACCACATCTCTTAAAAAAAGACGTACATGGCCAGATTGAAGACCAGGTAGAATTACTCTGTCTGCCTCGTTAAAGTGAAGGGTTCTTTTTAGGCAAGCCTGAATCCCATTTTTCGTGAGTCCTGAAGGATTTCCTGTATGAGTGATGAACCTGTGACCTTAATGTGATGTAAATAGGGCCTTACAATGACTTGTTGATAATGTTCACCAAGAAGATCTTCCCAAGAAGACATCTGACTGCAACATGTTGCCGGAAATTCTTAGGGCCATGCTGTAACTATTTTGACTTATTTTGTCTTCAGCAGCAAGTCATCTCCAAATGGAAGAGGTCATGGACCTATCTGAGGCCTCTCTAGCATTCTAGTGTGATAGCCTAAACCCAGACATGTAGTCAAGTCACCTGGATTTCCAGGGAGTCACCCAATTTTACGTCCTGGTTACCTCTTCAATAGCAATTTTTTCCTCCAGCAGTATCTGCAAGAAACATCATAACCTGAAAAAGTTGTGTATAGTTCAGATATACGGTGGCAGTGAGATGACCATAGTAAAGCTCCGCATGGGCGGGGCTGGAGTAACTGCTAAGCTCCTGTGTCACCAATCACAGTTCTCTCTGGGACATATGCAAATGAGCAGGTGACAAGAGACAGAAGCAACGACTTTTCAGGAAAAATTCTCCTAAATCTTCGCTTTGTTGGGCTTTCTATAGCAGAAGGGGGTTCAGCAGGGGCGGCTTGTTATATTAGCGGGGGACATTCCATTCTCTTCTGATGGGTAGAAGTAATGTGTCTCTCTATAGGTGAAAAGTTCTCTTTTAAATACAGTTCATGGACACAAAACACCACGTTGCATATATAAGAAGTCCACAACACTTGTGAAGGAGTCCTGTGGTTCCATGAGTCAATACAAGGGCTTCCGTGAATCAACAATTTTTTTAGTTCTCCCCATAGATGACTGAGTAGATTGACATTTTGTCTATGGAAGTAAATATCTTTCCTGTGACCTACGAAATCTAGAGAGAGAACGAACATTCAGTGGAAATGTGCTGCGGCGCACAGAGTCACCGCGCCGCAATATCTATACAAGCCGCAGCCTATGAGGAGCAGGAAGCTGGCGACTTCGTTCCCGTCATGGCCGGCAGATGACATCACTGCCACACGCCGCCAAACCCCTCTGCACCTGCTATGTGGCAGGAAACTGACATTTCGTTGGAGTAGGGACAGGTGAGAGGAATCCTTTTTTTTTTTAACCCCTTCACCTCTGGAGCTATTTTAAGTTTTGCGTTTTCCTTTTTCGCTCCCCTCCTTCCCAGAGCCATAACTTTTTTAATTTTTCTGTCAATATGGCCATGTGAGGGCTTATTTTTTGCGGGACGAGTTGTACTTTTGAACGACACCATTGGTTTTACCATGGCTTGTACTAGAAAACAGGAAACAAATTCCAAGTGCGGTGAAATTGCAAAAAAAGTGCAGTCCCACACTGTTTTTTTGTTTGGCTTTTTTGCTAGGTTCACTACTAGAATTATGATTCTCCAGGTCATTACGAGTTCATAGACACCTAACATGTCTAGGTTCTTCTTTATCTAAGTGGTGAAAAAAAAATCCAAACTCTGCTAAAAACAAACAAACAAAATATTGCGCCATTCTCCATTTTTCATGATCTGGGGTCAGGTGAGGGCTTATTTTTTGCGTGCCGAGCTGACGATTTTAATGATACCATTTTGTGCATATACGATCTTTGATCACCCATTATTGCATTTTAATGTAATGTTGTGGCGACCAAAAAAAACGTAATTCTGGCGTTTTGACTTTTTTCTCGCTACGCTGTTTAGCGATGAGGTTAATCCTTTTTTTATTGATAGATCAGGTGATTCTGAACGCGGCAATACCAAATATGTGTAGGTTTGATTTTTTTTTTATTGTTTTATTTTGAATGCGGCAAAAGGGGGGTGATTTGAACTTTTATATATTTTTAAAAAACATTTTTCTTTAACTTTTGGCATGCTTCAATAGCCTCCATGGGAGACTAGAATCTGCCATAGCCCGATCGGCTCTGCTACATACAGGCGATGATCAGTTCGCCTCTATGGAGCTGGTTTACTGACTTGCTATGAGCGCCGACCACTGGGTGGCGCTCATATCAATCCAGCACTGACAACCATAGAGGTCTCCAGGAGACCTCTGGTTGTCATGCAGACGATGCTGATATTATTACAGGATGGTATTATTATTACAAGATGGGGACATCATTACAGGAAGGGGATATTATTACAGAATGGAGGATATTATTACAGGATAGGGGATGCTATTACAAGATGGTGATATTATTACAGGAAGGGGACATTATTACAGGATGGAGATATTATTACAGGACAGGGGTCATTATTACAGAATGGGTTGATATTGTTATAGGATAGGGTATATTATTACAAGATGAGGACATTATTACAGGAATGGGGATATTATTACAGGACAGGGGGACATTATTACAGGATGGGGATATTATTACAGGACAGGGGTCATTATTACAGGATGGGGAAATTATTGCAGGATAGGGGATATTATTACAAGATGGGGACATTATTACAGGATGGGGATATTATTACAGGACAGGGGTCATTATTACAGGATGTGGATATTATTACAGGATGGGGATATTATTACAGGACAGGGGGACACTATTACAGGATGGGGATATTGTTGCAGGACAGGGGTCATTATTATAGGATGAGGATATTATTACAGGATGGGGATATTATTACAGGACAGGGGGACACTATTACAGGATGGGGATATTATTACAGGACAGGAAGACACTATTACAGGATGGGGATATTGTTACAGGACAGGGGTCATTATTATAGGAAGGGGATATTATTACAAGATGGGGGACTTTATTACAAGATGGAGGACATTATTACATAAGGGGGATATCATTACAGGATGGAGATATTATTACATTATGTGAACAGTGCCGCATACAGATGTTTGTGCACTAATATACCAAATATCCACCCCCTCCATGGATTGGTAGGTTGAGAGTGATTATTTAATTGGTGTTGCTGCACCTGTGCTGCCGCCATCTTTAATTGGGTCCGCTGCACCCTGATAGTGCATTTGTTTGGAGGCGTGGGCAGGTAAACATTTCTGCCTTTTTTCTGCTGTTTTTTTTTAATAATTTTGGAGAATTTCTAAGTTCTCTTTTTGTGGCTTTAACATGTATGTCTCCATCCAAGAAGTATTAGCTCTTTTTTCAATCGGCGGGATCACTGGTTGTGTGCTGGACATTGGTGATGGTGTGACCCATTCTGTCCCAATATCTGAGGGTTACTACGCCCAGTTTCTAATAAGCCTCTGCCACATCCCCATTCCTCATTTTATCGAGTGCTCTACAACCCCCGCTTTCATAATGAGAGATGTAAAAACAAAACGATGCAACATTTTTAATGTAACCTAATTGGATAAAATTATTTTTTAGCCCCAAATATGTGCATGTAAGTAAAAAAAATGACCCCAGAGGTGCACAGAGCTTGATTGCAGGCAAGGACTATATGACTACCTGGTTGTCAGGTGTTTGGTCTAGTTATACTGTTGAACTATTAGCATTTTGTCTCACTATCACCACCCTGTGGCTGTTTTTATTAATTGCACTATTATAATCAATATCACGTCGATTATATGAACGTCCATCCGCCGTCTTTTTAAATTGCTTTAATTTTGTATTCTCAACAATTGCTTTGGATTCTTTAATTTATGTCTATTATTTGTTTTATTATTCATTCAGAATTTAGTTGTAGGGTTTTATACTCATGAGTCCAGTACTGCCTCCATTATTTCTTACAGGAATGTGCATGCTACCTGATAACCATTGTTTCCTTTATACTGACTTGAGAACTTCACCGATTGGCCACATGGTGGCAGAAGTGTTCAGCGTTCACATAATCCATGGGCACAGCAAAATATTATATGGCGGTATTATACAGTGTCTGTATGGCGGTTATATTTAGTCACTATATGGCAGTATTATCAGTCAGTGTATTCCTGTGGACACAATCTGTCGTGTGACAATATAATGAGGAGATATCACACTAGAAAAGCCGTGTGTGCAGCCCCGGTCTATGGTGGTATTGAGGAGATTATAATAAAGCTCCGCGTGGGAGGAGTTACTGTGTTAGCCAATCACAGTGTTTGCTCAGACATGCAAATTAGCTGAGGGGACAAAAGGACATAACTTTAGGCGCCCATACACATTAGATCCGTGTAGGACCTGCGGACCATCTGATATGTATGGGGGCCACTTGACTCTTTACTGACAGACGATAATGGGGGCGAAGAAGGATCTACCATGATGAAATACAGCTCCCGATCTCTGCTCGGAGAGGAATCTGGCAGTGAATAACTCCTGTCTTTGATGGAGAATACGCGCATGCTCGGCCAAACTGAGCATGCATGTGTATAATGGAGTCAGCCATCTTGATTCTCTACGATCAGTCTCCTTACACTATTTTTCCAAGAGTAATACATACCACAGAGATAGCTCTTGTATTTGCTAAAGCTGCCCTCAAGTTTTCCCAGTGGGTAGAAGTTAAACAGGACTTTTCCTCTTTGGAAATTTTGGAAAACCCAAGTCTGTGTCTTCAGTATCTTCCATGAATAATGACGCAAGTGTGGTCCACAGTTATTCCTAATGATCCCCCCATACACATGTATGCTCAGCTCAGCCAAGAGGTAGAGTGGAGTAAGCTGCTGCCAGAGACCTTTGTCGTTGGCTTTTTCTCCCTTAAAAATAAAGGATCATTTATGTCCTTATTTTTTTTTTTTTTTAAGTATCAAACTTTTTGTAGATTTATTACCAAGTCTTAAAAAAAAATTACAATTTGAGAATCCTAAGTGGTTGATACTTTTTTAATGGCCAACTGAAAAGATGAATTACAGCTTTCGAGACTACTCGGGTCTTTTCAGTAAAGCTTGCAATTTGTTACCGTCTTTTCAGTATCAACCACCGAGGACTCTCAAATTGTAATATTTTTCTATCTATTGGCTAAGACGGTACAAAGATATATATTTTTCCTTTACCAAATTACTCTGTTAGAACAACGCAGCTACAATTTGATTGATAGTTTCTTTCGAAAAACTTGAAGCGCCCGCGGTGTATTTTTCAGGAGTATAAAATCCGCATTGTCCGATAAGAAAAGGAGATCACAGAGAGTCCGAGGTTGACAAGCACAAACATGTTTATTGTACGTCAAGAGGAAGGTCCGTCCGGAGGACGCCAGCGACAGACTGAAAGGAGGGTTTGTGGGAGGAAAGAAAATGGAACAACTCCATTACTTGGACCAAGCGGCACCTCCTGCAAACATGCATCCACTTTCCATGAATACCCTTAAGAGCAGAAACTGTGAACAGCACACGGTCATTTCGTGGAGGCCTGTACTGAGATTCATCTAATACAACATATCAAAGAGTAACGAAACTTTCAAAAAAGTTATGAAACTTTGCAAATCACAATTTGTTTTTGTTCTCGTTAAAAAAAAAAAAAAAGAAAATAAATGGCTTCCAAACCCCGGCTGTTCCCCAGTTTATTTTCATGCCTTTTTCTGCATTCATATTAGTCATTTGGAGTACAGATGTTGGCAGTGAAAGTTGCCGATCCTTTAACCACCAGCATCAGTCCTCCGAAGGAGTACATTCTGATATCAACGGAAGGCAAATATTTATTAAGTTATGTCATTTTTCTTTTTACAAGAATGAACAAATCCTCTAATAAAGTGATTTGTAAAATTGTCATAAATTTCCACATTGGACAAAATGATAAAAATAAATAAAAGTTTTAGATACTCTTAACTTTTCATTACGCGACAGATTACACTTCTCATTCCCGCTCATTTACCTTTTTGTTTTCTATGTTTCACTTCCTGCTGCCTTATAAGGAGAAACCAAAACAAGTCTGTGTACCACAGTGAGGCAGCGTACTGTACAGCAGATCAAACTTCCTAATACATGTGCCAAGATGATGGTCTTGATAACAGGAGGTCAACTGGATGCCTGAATACTTTAAAAAGGTGGACGACTGGCTCCCAGCACTTACATATATCTCCACCATTTCCTCCTGGCTGTAAACCAGAAGTAATATTTAGGAAGCCTCTTGTTCCTATCTGATGGGTGTAGCACACAAAAATGGCTGCTTCTTGCGTTGAAGACAGGTCCAACGTATCTACACTTTCTGTTTTCCCTTCTTTCTGGTTTAGGGCCTCCTGGTATTCCACACTGGAATTCTGCATATCTATATGTTTATTTTTCCCCCCCAGAAAGGTGACTCCTGGTACATCTGGATTGTCAGAGCTGGTTCTACAAAATACCTGTATCTGTTCGACCTATAACCAGAAGCAGATGGTGACAACCACAAAATCTACTGACGAACGTGTTTGCCTCTCGGTGATTTTTTTTTGTTAGATATCATAGTGAATCACACAGACCGGACTTTCCGAGAAGATCCGAACAAGTCAACACCGTCGTCATGTTTTATTGAATCCTTGACAGATATCACATGGACTGATGTCCAACCGGACGGGTAAAAGTAAAACATCTATCAAATACTACACAATGGAAAATCCAAAGACTTTTTTCTAACCGTGGCAAATATTCCAAAGAATATTCAAGACAGTATAAAATAAGTACCTGCCGTCATTTCAGATTTTACCATGATCGACGTAACATTATACAATATTTCGGAAGATTATTGGCCAACGCATCGTCATGATCCCTACGTCTCGTCTGCCTTAAGTGACTTAGCTGAGGATGAGGTTTTGGAATATCTAACCATGGTGGATTCTATAGTAACAGAATTAACATAGGTTGAGCCTCTCCGTTAATGGTCAAGTCCACTTTGGGACCACGGTTCGGTTAAGCCAGTGCTGGTAGCTCTTATGGGGTTGACCAGTTGGCACTACCACCAATATCACATACAATGGACTGATGGTCCAACCGCTATGGTCTTGGCTTTGAAAGTGGACTCTATAAGGTACCTCATTGACCAAGACATGATGTAACATGGCTACTACCTTGCCACATTACAAGACAGATTATCATTACACACAATACATCAGAGAAGGTTGCAGTGAACTGAAATTCCTTGTAGACCTAACTCGTTTTCTCATTCCTTCTTCTCTTGGACCAAGGGAAGAGAAGGACCGTCGTAGTACGAGCTAGAATAAGGGTGGAAGAGCAGTTCTCTGCAAGATTATCTCAAAATAATCTAAACAACTATTTGGGAAGGCTCCATTAGCTGTCTTGCACATTATTCCTTCCTTCGGCACCAGAGTAACCACCAGTCCCTCTAGAACAGAAGGATTGTTTTGAGCATCATCTCTGTGACACACCTTGACAACATACTGTAAGTAGAATGGCCTGCAAAGGTTTCCCAAACAGGCAACATCCATCACCAAAAGGTCGTAAGACCTTTTTTTTCCGTCGTTGATACTGTTTTTTTTATTTGACTTTTTTTTAATTAAATATGAGAAGGGGGTTACGCTGGAGATAAGTTAATGTTTTTTATAACGGTTCTTTGGTGCTTCTCCACAACCGGTCACATCACAATTGAGGCCTGAAGGTTTTTTACTGATGCCACCTAGGAGATCTGGAAGCTCATGTGTTATGGCCTTTTCGATCTTCTCCAGGAAGCAGCCACCCATGTAGGAGCATTGTTGGGACAGAAGCTTGAAGCTTGTAATAGGGTTTACTCCAAAGAAATCTTTGTAGGCCTCGCGGTTGGGAAGATCAAATTTGCTGACGTTGGTTTTAGCCAAGATGGACTTGAAGATAAAAAATTTATCAGGATCTTCTAATATGTCCTTGAATACAAGTTCTCCATCACTAAAGAATGTCATCTTGTCCTTGTAGGTATGAAGGTATCGGTCAACCAGCAATGCATGAATACGGACTCTGATAGCATGCTGACGAATAAAGGCTATTTTGTTTTCAAGTCGGTTCTCGATGACTTGAGTAAGATCTTCCAGTAGGGAAATTTCTTCCTTAAGGAATAATTCTTTGTGTGTTTCGGGATGATAGTCTTCTGGCCAAAAAGAGCTAACATAGACTCTAGGTGGCTCGGTAACATTGATAAGAGGTGCCAAACTCCAGAAAAGAGCACCATATACCCTCATAAGTTCTTGGGTGGCCAAGCTATCGGCCTTGTTTAGGATGATGCGGATTTGAGACTCGCGTCCTTTCAGCTGCCTGAAGAGCATCTCCAACTCCAGACCCACGTCTAGTTTGGTTGGGTCAAATACAACGAAAATGAGATCAGCTCGGTCAATGAACCATTGGCATACATCATTGAATGGATAACCTGAGAAGGAAAATTAAGTCAATGAAGCTCAAGGGAATTTATGGTGCCACCTCGAGATTTCTTCTTCTCATACATACCTCTTTCTTGTTGTTTTCGGTTCTCAATGATACCAGGGGTATCCACAAATGTTACTCTTTCCAAAAGTTTATGAGGAATCTCAATGCCAATCAACTTCTCCAAAAAGTTCTGCCCAAATTTCTCTAGCGGAGAGAAGGAACGAGCGCTGTCAGCTGCCATCACGATGCCCTCAATGGTCTTCAACTTTGGACCATGCATAAGGACGGTAAATTCAGAAGTTGTGGGTTCAGCACCTACAAAGAGTTAGTAAGATGAGCACAATCTTTATAATGGAAGGATCGTCATGAAAAATGTATGTATGTTCTGAAAATGACTCCATCGTTACCTGTATACAATTGATGGGGGGTTTCATCCAACCCCAAGAGGTAGTTGATCATGGTGGACTTGCCAACACTCCACGGTCCCAAAAACAACACCATTGGTTTAGATGTGATCTCTCCATCTATAATAATAATTAAAAAATTACATTAAATTTTTATTATGGATTTTGTCATCAAAATAAAGAACAAAAGAAGAAGATTAGGAAGACAAAGAGACGGAAGAGAAGGAGAAGAGGGAGTAATTAGCCAATAAAGCCGATGCGAAAAGATGTGCATTAGATTTTTTTAAAATACTCGAGAGGTTTTTGAAAACTGATTATCTAGTCAGATAGGTTTGTTGACTGCACTGTTGAGGTCAATATAGTGTTAATAAATAGACTTAAAGGGGTTGTCCACTTTGGCCAATTACTTTATAGCATAAAAATCCTTTTTTTGATAAACCCTGTAGCTTAAACACCCATCAATCAGCTGCAATATATAGAAGAAACTGGTCGGAAGATGGCAATTCCCCCCACAACAGCGCCACCACAGGCAAAATTAAGTATTGCAGAGTTTCTATTGAAAACTATTAGATGTGAGAGGATGAAAATACATTTTCTGCATTATAATATAAGTTAAATTAAATATTTATCACAATACACATTCAATAGATTATACCAATACCCCAAGCTGACTGCAGTTCACATTACAACCACTGGGCGGCCACATACATAAACTTATAGCATAAATGTCTCCCGACAGAGTATCATAAAATTATGTTTTTGCCTTTTTTTCAAAGCGGATCATCTTGCACCACGCGTTTTGGGATTTGTCGACACAGAACAGATTCATTTCAAAGCACTTTAGTATTCCAACACAATTTTCCAAATGCCAGACCAATACGGTCCATTCTCCCCATCCAATCATGGAGCCCTGCTTCTCCTTGTATAATGTCCATTCATCGGTACATAATATTTTCAACCTGCATAAAGCAATATATTAGTGGCGTATTAGTGGTGTGGCGGTCATACATTACACGGCTTGTCAGAAGCTGGCGGATGAGTATGCAGGTGGGATGAATTCAGGCCTGTGTTATAGGAAGCAGACACGCAAGCTGAAAAGGCCAGGCAGGACACAGGCTCCTTAGGCAGTTCTACCCACCTGCGGCCGAGTCAGCAAGGCTACGTCCATGATAAGCTGTTAGCAGATGGGAGGGAAACGAAATGTCAACATTTAATCACAAGACAAGGGAAAGCTGGGCCCTATGGCAGATGCAAGTGGGAGGCATGGAGGACACGGTGCAGCGCTATCATCCAGTGCAATAAAAACTAATTAACCTTATCCTCATAGTAAATATAGTTTAAAATCAATAGGACTTGTCTCTGACTAGTGTTAAAGTATTTTTCACCACTAGGGGGAGCTAAAGGGCTAACTACATACAGTTTGTACATCTCAGTATGCAAGAAGCTCCAAAGCTCCCCCTAGTGGTGGAACAGAAAGTCAGAATTTGTATCATTTATCTGCTTCTATGCAGGGGATTTTTAGAACTTTGCAAAAAGAAGAGCTCAGATTACTTTAAAGATATATTAAAAAAAATAAGGTCTAAATGAGATCTTCAGCAGCTCTGGGAATTTGTAAGGAGTCTCTGCTGATAAACACCAATGTTATGTTCTTCTAACATGTCTCTATGGATTCTCAGAAAGTTAAAAAGGGTCAGATTCCAAAATTTGTAACCTTCTTCATCAGTTCTTGCATAGCAGAGGGGCCTTTGGGTGTCCCACGGCACCAGGACCCAGAAGTGACTGCTACTTTTGCACCCCCTATATCTATGCCACTGGTTACATGCAATCATATGCATTTAAAGGGGTTGTTCAGGTTTAGGGTATCGATGGCCTATCTTTAGAATAGGTCATCAATTTCAGATGAGGATGGGTGGTCCGGAGGAGCCAGAACAGCACAGCTCTGCATACCATATAATGGTCATTGCCAAAAAAATGCAGCTCAACTGCTATTCACTTGAATAGGAACCAAACTGCATTTCTCGCTAATGGCAACTACACAGTGTACACGGTTGTGCTGTTTCGCTGCCATTCTGCTGCCTCCGGCGCTGAAAGCAGCTGATCGATGGGGCCGTCAATATCACAAACATGGAAAACCCTTTTAAGTATCCAAGGGGCAATATGGAAACATGCAGTCATGCAAATTTGGGGTGCCAGGTGCTTATAGGGGCAGTCCTATTCTCTCTCTGAGCATTCTGGTAGGGGGAATAACTATGTAGCTGATGAAATTTGTCCACATCCCCCTCCCCCATATACAGTCCCCGATACGTAGTACATAGTTGTTTCCCAATATATATATAGAGGGTCATTGCATGTGGTTAGACGCTATTAATCAGTGCAGTTTCTTAGCACAATATACTGTTAGTTTGATCAATGTATGTAAAATTAAAAATTTAAAGGGGTGTTCCATAAAATATGCCATAAATACCTGGTAGGTGTAGGTCCCTTCTCTGGACTTGCACCTATCTTAAAAATGGAACCTTGCAAGTGGAACGGTGTCTGTCATGCCTGTCTCTTTCTATTCACTTTGGAAAATAGTTGTGCACGCTTGCATTGCTGTTTTTGAAACTCTTAATTGAAGTGTATGGAGAGAGTCGCGCATGCGCAGCCACCTTTCCGTTTACAGAAGTATAAGATGGAGCTACAGTCTCAAGGTGGAGGTCCCAGAGGTAGGAATACCCCAAAACAGAAAAAATTTAACACCATAGTTACTACTCAGTGGTCCCTAACAGAGTTTTCTTTTAATAACTCACCCATTTGATGAGCTATCAGCCATTAAACTTACTTATATGCATGGTATTAATTGCATATGATTGAGGGGGTCAAAATGTAGGTGTCCGTTAAAGAAACCTTAAGATAACCCCTTTAAAGAGAACCTGTCATTTCCCATAAATGTCTCATCTTTTTACCTGGTGAAAATGCCGCTGTTCTCCTGAATCCGGCGTTGTTTTCCTTTTGTTGCTGTGCCTTACCATTCCTGAGATATGGCCTCCTTTTCCCTATATGTAATAATAGTCTTTTATCTAATTGGGCGTGGCCTTCAAGACGACGCCCATAGAGAAAAGCTAGAGACCACGCCCACTTAGCGCAGAAGACTAGATTTAGATGAAAGGAAAAAGAGGCCATATCTCAGGAACAGAGAGGAGCAGGAACAAAAGAAAAACATCGCCGGATTCAGGAGAAGAGCAGCATTTACACCAGGTTAAAAGAAATACGTATTTTTAGCAAATGATAGAACCCCTTTAAGATGTGAATGGATCCTTCAATGTCCCTATTACGATAGAAATAACACCTTTGGGATAGAGGCTGAAGATGTACTTGTGAGACCATGGCTGCAATCATAGAAGCCATTAATCTAGAACTTAGAGTTCCGCTTTCAATGATGGTTCATAGATCCCAAAAGGATCACCTGGATCTCTTGTTTTGGAGTTCCTACATTTACCCTGGTGCTTCCTATCTGTCTCCTGTCAGGGATATTCATGGCACACTCCTATCACCCCGCTCACCTGTGATCTCATACTGTCTCAGCTCGTTGTATTTATAGGACAGTTCCAGGGGTTTGATAGAAGAGTGGTAGATTTTCCTGAGTCTCTGCAGTGCCACTGGAAAAGAGGAGACACAGAGCAGTGAGAAGCGAGGACAAGCAAGTAATGGGGCTTCTGCTGAGAGGTTGCTATGGGCTGTATGATGGGGAAGCCTCGCCTTCGTTGGTACCATCCACTGATGTACTAGGTAGTGAGAGCATAGACATTACTCCCTTCCTCCTGGGGTATTTGGCCAAAATCCTTATGGAAAGGGTGACCCACCATTACTGAGAATTGTGGTCTTGTACAAGGAGTGGCACAATTTACTATCTGGAACGTGGGAACTAATTTAGCACAGGAGCCGTATTCTTAGGATTGGTGGGGGTCCCAATTTCCAGACCCCCACTAATCATATTTTTTGATCAGCATACAGCTCCTTGGGAGCAAAAATGTGCAAATGTGCCCACCACTCTCAGACGGTGAATGAAAGGGTGATCATACAGCTCTTTTCATATATTAAATGCATGACTGTTGGGAAAACTCTGAATCCAAAAATTGGGATTCCAAAGTTTCCCTATGTGAATGGTGTGGTGATCCTTAAAGCGAACTACCACTTCATTTCACAGTCCGGTCACTGATGAATGTTGTTTTTAGGACCAATTTATATTATAAGGGGATTGTTTTTTGGCCCATTTTTTAGGGCATACACAGTCAGAACGAGAGAAAGATTAAAGACCCCAATATTTTGGATCTTGGATTTTGCTCTGTGTAATGTAGCCCAATATTACAAATATGTGGCTACCTGAATAATCATCTGCCGGTTTCTCTTCTGTGAGCTTTAAGGTGCTGTCTATGTGGCTCCGGTCCCTTCTCGGGAATTCTTCCACATCTTCTTCCACGTCATCTATAAGAAAGAAATGAATGGTGAATAAGTCATCAAGTCAACAGAAATCGCTACATAAGGCAGGACAGAGGATATCATTTGGTTACATGAACCCGTACATATTAGGAAATGCTGTCAGGAAGCAATTTATAGCCATAGAGGGGTATGTCTAGGGGTAGTCTTGGGGCATGTGCCCCGGGTGGTGCGGCATGCAGAGGCGACAAGGGCATCAAGTAGGGGGAGGTTTAGGTCCAGACCTCCATCCTGTGGTGTGACCTTAAATAGGAGCTGTCGCATAATTGTTTTTCATAAATCAGTCATACACATGAAAACAAGAAACTTTGTAATATTTCTTATTAGAGAAACCCATTTCTTTCTCCTCCTGGACTGATCTTTCACTCTCAAAATACTCAATTCATGGGTAAAATCCGTCTTCAGTGAATACAGATGGTCCCATTACTGAGCTAGGAGGTGACAGTGATTAGCGCGCATAAAGTTCTAAGGAGAACTGCAAGTGATGTTTTTGGAGAACTTGCAGCAGAATGTCTGCATCAACTTTACCGTAATCACCACATTCTATACCCCATTAACTTCTCAAGATCAGACCACCCTAAAGTCTGATATCACAGTGAAGTCAGGTTCCTCAAGAGTCCACGAGGTTAACAACAAGCTTTGGTACTACATGGAACCCAATACTAGAATAGATCATACATCTCTTAAAGAAGACCCCTTAGAAGAAGGTATCTAAGCCCCTTTGATATCTTTTTTTATTCTGTGTTGTCAAAGTTTGACCCAGGAGAATCACACCTTGAACCATGTCCCTACAAGAATACTTCTTGCCCTGTTCCTTAGCAGATCAACTGTTAAAAGGTTAATTTAATTAGATATCTAAAAGTAAAAGCAATGAATCGGAAAAGCTCAACTGGTTTATGTGTAAAAAGAGCGATAAGATTCAGAAACGTAATTTGCTGGTGAAGGTCCAGTAAGATTATTGGAATGTCTACCTTTTAGTCTTGTTGATTCAGACTTTGGAGTTTGCTTCTCGGATTGTTTAGTAGATAACGTTTCTGTATTTTCATCCAGAAATCTTTTCTCATCAGTCTCTGATTCACCAGCTTCTGCTTTGTCTTCTGAAACCTTTTCTTGTATATTCACTTCTGTATTTGATATTTCTCCTTCTGTTTCCTCTGATAGAGTCTCTGTGTTCCCATCAACATTTGTATCTTCTTTCTTTTCTTCTGAAGGTTCTCCTCTATTTATAACACCATCAGCATCTATCTGTGATTCTTCAGCATCTTCTGGCTCTTCTTCTAAAAGTTCTCCTTCATTCACGTGAGTCTCAGCCTCTTCCTCTAGTTCTTCTTCCTCGTATTGTTGTCCTTTAGAAGAATCAGCCTCATTTTTGTCAGTTTCAGCATCTACCTCTTGGTCTTCAGATTCTTCTTCCTCTTCTTCCAAAGACGCACCCCCATTTCCATCAGACTCTGCATCTACCCCTGGTTCTTCATCCTCTTCGTGCTGTTCTTCATTTTTATCAGTCCCAGCAACTACCTCTGGCTCTTCATCCTCTTCATGTTCTTCATTTAAAGAACCATCTCCATTTACATCAGTCTCAGCATCTACTTCTGGTTCTCCAACCTCTTCTTCATCTTCAGAAGAATCTCCCACATTTGCATCGGTCTTGGCATCCAACTTTGGTTCTACTGCTAGTTCTTGCTCTTCTTCTGGCTCATGTAAGCCACTGTTATCATGTAATTCGTCGTGTTCTTCTTCTTCTGTATCTAATTTTTCAGTATTCTCTTCTTCTGCTACATCCGTGACACCATCTTCTGATCCTCCATCTGTTTCTTCCTTGACTTCAAGAAATAACTTGGTTTCAATAGGTCTGCTTTCTACTGCTGTTCCAGGAAAGTCTTCTGCTGCTTCATTCTCAGTCTCTGGAACAACCTCTTGAATGATGCCCTCGTTTTCAACATCATCAATAACTACTTGTTCAGGTTCTTTATCCATGGTCGCATCTTGGCCTTCTTCAACATCATGTTCCTTTCCTCCATCTTCTTCTATCTCAACAGGATCACAGAGAGATGTGCCTGGAGTAATATTTTGCTTTTCTTGCCTCTCCCCAGTCAGTCCACAATCCTGTTGCTTTATTTCATGTGTTTCTGCCTCAAGGCCTTCATTGTAGGAGAATAGAAGATTTTTCTCTCGATGAACATGGTCCACATAAAGAGACTTGTCATCCAAGCTGGTGTCCACTGCTCCTGTCTGTCCATCAGCAAGGGGTCCAACATCCTCGGAGACATCAGGGGAAGAGACTTGAAATTCTAAACAGAAGACGATCAGTCAGTGTCATCCGATCACTGGGTTCAGGGGGTCATAGTAATACAATTATAAAAGCTGGAAAGTGGCGGGTATTGAGTTATCTCGCCAAGCCCTCTTCACCTTAATCTTTCGGATCCTCTATATTGATAAATTGTACCAGATTATCTTTCTCATATCTCATGTAAGGGGCTGAGCTAGGAATTTCAAAGCTTGCAAAAACTAGTGGATCAGTAGAGACACTTGAAGGGGTCCTGTCAACTCTCCTGACATATCTGTTTTAATAAATATTTGTATTTCCCATGAAATAACAATTCTATTGCATATTTTCTTATAAGGCTACTTTCACACTGGCGTTAACTGCAATACGTCGCAATGCGTCGTTTTGCCGAAAAAACGCATCCTGCAAAAGTGCTTGCAGGATGCGTTTTTTCTGCATTGACTAACATTAGCGACGCGTTTGCGACGCATTGACACACGTCGCAACCGTCGTGCGACGGTTGCGCCGTGCTGTGGCGGACCGTCGGGAGCAAAAAACGTTACATGTAACGTTTTTTGCTCCCGACGGTCCGCTTTTTCAGACCGCGCATGCGCGGCCGGAACTCCGCCCCCACCTCCACGCACTTCCCCACACCTCACAATGGGGCAGCGGATGCGCTGGAAAAATGCATCTGCTGCCCCCATTGTGCGGCGCAGAGAACGCTAGCATCGGTGACCTCGGCCCGACGCACGGCGACGGGCCGAGCCCGACGCTAGTGTTAAAGTAGCCTAACTCTACATTGTGCCGTTACTCTGTTATTCTCCCTAGAAATTTACAAACAAATTGACAACTGGTGTTACTATTATCAAGGGGGTGTGTTCCTGCACAGTTCAATATGGTCAGTGCTGATTGGGCAATATGAGACAATGAAGGGACACGCCCCCGACTGGTAACAACAAATGGATTTACAAGGTTCTAGAAGGAATAACAATAGATGATAGATAGATGATAGATAGATGATAGATAGATAGATAGATAGATAGATAGATAATAGATAGATAGATAATAGATAGATAGATAGATAGATAGATGATAGATAGATAATAGATAGATAATAAATAGATAGATAATAGATAGATAGATGATAGATAGATAATAGATAAATAGATAAATAGATAGATGATAGATAAATAGATAGATAATAGATAGATGATAGATAGATAATAGATAAATAGATAGATAGATAGATAGATAATAGATAGATGACAGATAGATAGATAATAGAGATAGATAGATGATAGAAGATAATAAATAGATAGATAATAGATAGATAGATTGATACAGTAGATAGATAATAGACAGATAATAGATAGATAGATAGATAGATGATAGATAGATACACTTGACATTGAACTACAACCAAGAAGGAAAAGTGAAGGAATGATGGAAACTACAGGGCAGACAGACATGTTAATGATATGTAAATGATGTTGAAAAAATGGAAATAAAATACCCCAAACATCTGGATTTAATGAGTATGAAGCATGAGAATTCCAGTGCACTTACAGCCTCGGCTGCTATCAATAAGGTTATTAATGGTTGTCCGAGGAAGATTCTGTCATGCTGAACGTAGCTGGGCAAAACATCAAGATCCTCTGCTGGCAGCTCCAGTATAATCACCAACCAATGAGTAATTATTGGATGATATTTCATGGACATTTGGTAATTGTCTTGAGGCCTGTACCTTCTATTTGTACCACTGGTGTCACATCAAATTTATTTTATATTGAGCTAGATAGATATAAGAAAGTTAGATGCTAGTAATGCGGAACATACGCTTGGTGTCCCAGCACACGGCCTGCAGCCCTGCTGGTGTATAATGGGTCCGTGTATCGCTGGTTCCCACTGAGATTTGGGAGGGGGTTATATAGATTAAAAAGTATTGTTTTTCTAGTTGTAGATTTTACTTTGGAATATTTGATTATTGCAGACAGAACAGAAGCCATTGCTGTATATCCTCACCATAGTTAGACTACAGCAGTGAGAAAAACTCGCAAAGAGGTATCTGCCCTTTACGGAGGTAAAAATACATCTGAAATGTGCTACGTTGTCCAGAGTTTGCCCCGTGTGCAATGTGCGAGGTGCCAGGAATTTCCGTGGGGACAGCAGTGAGATTCATCTATGCAGCTATTTCAGATCAGGTCCTGAGCCATCAGTATTGTCTCCAATCATTGCATGTCACAATCATTCAGCCGCCTTATTACCCTATAGGCTTCCATAGGTTCATGCAAGTCAGAGCACGTTACTACCAATCTGATAATATCTATTATCTATCTAACCTCTATCATCTATCTATCTAATATCTATCTATTATCTATTATCTATCTACTGTATCATCTATCTATTATCTATCATCTATCTATTCATATATCTATCTATTATCCATCTATCTATTATCTATCTATCATCTATTTATCTATTATCTATCTATAATCTATCTATTATCTATCTATCTATTTATATATCTATTATCCATCTATCTATCTATCTATCTATCTATTTATATATCTATCTATTATCCATCTATCTATTATCTATCTATCTATTCATATATCTATTATCCATCTATCTATTATCTATCTATCTATTCATATATCTATTATCCATCTATCTATCTATTATCTATCTATCTATTTATATATCTATCTATTATCCATCTATCATCTATCTATCTATTATCCATCTATCTATTTATATATCAATCTATTATCTATCTAATAATATGAATTATCTATTTATCAATCGATCTATTACCTATTGATATCTGTTTATCTAAAATAAAAAGCTGTGAAAAAACACCATGATATTCTGTTTCATGTGCCAGGTGGCAAAGACATGTACTCAAATTGTCTATCTCCAGTGGTGTAACTTGAAACTCATGGGTCCCAATACGAAAGCTCCAACGGGGCCCCCAAATATTTTGAATCTTGAATAGCAATAGTCTTTTTCTATAGGCCAAAGGGACTTTTCGGGCCCCCTAGGCTCCAGGGCCCGGGTGCGATTGCAACCCCTGCACCTGTTGTAGTTACGCCCCTGTCTGTCTCACATATTTCTACCCTTCTAGATGTAGTAACAACCAGAACTCCCCCCAGCTGGGATCCCACTGCACACACTATGATCTCCATAGATCCTTACACTGATATACATTCAATTTAGTGGAACCATTTAGAATCCTTTTACCTTTCCATGAAAATAAAATGTAAGGACTGGACCGCACTGTTCCTATGCCGCCGGCAAAGGGCTTTTCTAGTTTCAGCTTGGCTTGAAGCTGCAGTTATCAAGTGTATGGCGCAGGTGCATCATGCACCATCATTAATGGTGACACGAGCTGATGGACAATGAGCGGGTCGGGTCGGGTCGGGTGCTGAACCTGTTCTTCAGCCAAATGAACATGGACAACTTTTGAATTTCTTATGTCAGTAGTCATTACTATGGAATCTTAAAGGGAATGTATCATCAGAAAACGACCTATTATTTAATTGTGGTTTATGAGTTAAATGTATTTTTTACAATTTTTTTTCCATATAACATTTTGACGGAGTAGATAACTCTGGTCGATGGCAAGTCCTAAGTGTCGGACCCCCACTTATGGCATATTCATCAATATGTTAGTACTGAACAATCTCTTTAATTACCAGACTTGAAGAAGGGATGGGAGACTACAAGCCTATAATGTAGCCAATGTTTGGGGAGATCCTAAAGCCCCCCATTCAGAATGGATATCTGTTGGCTGATCATTCGGCCGGCAGCTATTCCTACCATCCCCTCGTACACAGGAGCCCATCGCTCGGGAGAGGGGCTCCTGTGTTCTCATTGAGCCACTGTCACAGTTTTCGGAGGACGATAGTATTGGCTGTTGGAAATTGGACTTGAGCGATCCTTCTCTCCCCCGACATCATCTTTCGGGGGAGAGTTTGGAGACCTCCATACATTAGACTTTTGAAGATTCGCCAATATCGAAGTTTGTCTAATGTAAATTGGGGTCTTAAAAAAGTTCTTATACCTTAATTATTGGCCAAGTCTTCAATTGGAAGAGGATCATAAGAAACCTTTGGCAGTGGGTTACGTCCTGGGAGAGCAATAGAAATGTTGAAATTGTACTTTTCCCCCAACTTAATCTGTCTGTGGAGCGTTGGGAGACCCCCTTACATATTAGAAGATTGGTGGATTTGGATGACTTTTCTCTAATGGTTTATGGGGGTGGGGTGTCCTTGTCTTTTAGAGCCAAGGGGTTAACTGTTCTGCTGATAGAGCCCACGAGATAATCCTCGATAGGGTTACTAAAGCTCTGCGCTACCAGTAGGAGACCTCTTGTGTCATTGATACTTGGCCTCCAAGCCCAAGAGGGTTGCGAGAAAAGTATGTGTCTTAGGTCGAAGCTGACGCAGCGTAAGTGACATATCTCAAATACTCAGCCAAGAGGAGGGAAAAGGGCACAGGCAGATGGATATAATTGTCCTCGCTCCTCCGGACAAATTGCCCTTGTGAGATTGACATCCTGATGGAGCGCGGATCGGGACGTCGTACATCCTCCTAATATCCTTAACAGCTTGCATGATTACATACAGTAGCCGCTGTGATTCCGGTGACACAAACCTAAAAATGACAAGGGGTCATGTACATTTAAATACTTAGCCACCCCGGTCAGTGTCAGTTCATCCTTTCTGCAGACTCTGCCTGGGCGTATATATTTAGGGTGGGTTAAAAAAAAAATAAAAAAACTTTAACGGTTATACAATGGGCAAAAATGACTTAAAGATTACAGCAATGTAAAATCTCACTGTACAATACGCCATTTTTATTTCAAGCTACTGAGAGTAGGATGAATTAGAATATTATTTCCTATTTCAGCCACTGTCCATTTACTATGATCTTTATTGTCAAGATGGGTAAAATTTCCACTTGGGGAATAAATCAGTACAAAGAGTGTAATAAAGAGATTGTTTCAATCTTTATAGACAAAGTTGTTAAAGGGAAAAATGAAAAGCTTAAAAGTTGGTGTACATGCCACTTTTCTCCTGAATTCGGCGTTGTTTTTCTTTTTTTCCTGCGCCTCTCCGTTCCTGAGATACGGCCTTTTCTTCGCTGTATATAAATCAAGCCTTTTTAGCCAACTGGGCGTGCCCTCTACCAGATACACCCAGAGGAGAGTTTAGGACCACGCCCACTTGGAAAACAAAGCTAGATTTGTGTACAGGGAAGAGAGGGCCATATCTCAGAAACAGAGAGGCGCAGGAACACAAGAAAAACAACGCCGGATTCAGAAAAATAGCGACATTTACACCGGGTTAAAAAAAAATCACATAGTTATGGCAAATAACATGTCCTCAATAAATACTTAGGCTAGGCCATCAATGTTGGATTGGTGGGGTTCCCAGACCTGCAAAATGAAGGGGTCGCAATCAACATCCATTTTAATACTTAAGCACAGTGACTTGTCCAGTCAGGCATCTGGGCCTAGTGCTGCAGCTCAGCCTCATTGTAGTGAATAGGACTAAGACTCTGTCCTGTGAACACTGTGACAAAGTCACTGGCAAGGTGCTGGAGGGAAGATACGTTTCACTGAGGCTATTAGCTTCAGTGATTTGAAACCCAGAAGTTTGCTTCTGCACATTATGTGTTGAGAAGGGTTAATTGGCCATTTTAAGGGCTGGGTTTTTGTGGACAACCATAGAGCGGGTGGGAGGTTGTCCACCTTATCTCCACCCCAGGGTGTGGTCACTCCTCTGCAGAAGACCTGCATTATTATCCAGTATAGGTGTAGATAACTGTCCGAGGACCATGGTGAGGGACATGGAGGGGAAACCAACACAATGTTCTCCTGTCCTGGGTATTCATGGACGTGATGACAGCTCCCAGTTTTAGACAAGAAAGGTTGGGGCCGTGGTATCTAGAGCGTAAGACTTCTAACACAGGGTAAGACCAAAGTGGAGTAGGGTTACCTTGGGTGCTTTGAGTTCACCGCAGTTCTTGCTCAGCAATAGGCCGAATACAGATCACACTGTCACTTCTCAACATAGATTTCCCCTTTTGGATTAACTCAGCAAATCATTATACATAAGCCAGACTACCAGGAGCCAGGCACGTCACCTACAAAATATAGACTTAAAGGGTTTTTACGGGACTTTAATATTCTAATATCAGTACTAGTGGTAGCCCCAGCGATCAGCAGGTTCACACATTGTGGAGTGGCCCTTACCCCCTACTATTGAATTGAGGGAAAGCCTGCAGTACCACGTACGGCCACTACACAATGTATGGCACTGTGCTGCACCTCCAATCAGCTGATCATTGGGGGTGCTGAATATTAAAGTCACGGAAAACCCCTTTAATGGTCGTCTTTTGCATTTTGGAATTTCCTACTTTAAGATTGCAAAAAAAAAAACCTTTGTGACCAATTAGCATAACTAACACTCCACTCTTTATTACATACTTGCCAACTTTTGCAGACTCTGTTTACATAAAATTTTTGCGTCACACGAAAATTTTTACGTTACCCTTCCTCGCCTGTTTCGTATCACCTCCATTCTACATATCTCATTATGTGCAAACCAATGCAGGGGCACAAGAAACTTTTGCAAAATTGCTGGTTTTCGGATGATTCGGCCATGTACGGTAGATTTTCCGACTCTTCCAGGAATCTAGGAGGTGTCTCCTTTTTTTCAAGGAACTTCCCAGATATCCTGGAAGAGTTGGCAAATATGCTTGTATTAAAGGGCTTGTCCATAGGAAACCGTGATTTCTGATATACATAGCAATGCTGAAGCGCTGCTATGTTTATAGCACAAGCGATCGGATGATCGCATCTTCACGTCCCCTAAGGGGACTAAGAAATACAGTAAAAAGTGAGAGAAAAAAAGTTCTTAAAAATACAAAAAAATAAATAAAACAAAAAACACGAAAGTTCCAATCACCTCCCTTTTGGCCCATTGGAAATAAAACAATTAAAAAAAGTACACATTTAATATTTCTGCATTTGTAAAAGTGTGATCTATCAAAATATTAAATAAATTAATCCGATCTGTAAGCGGAGTAAGGAAAAAAAAATTGAAGCTGCAGAATTAGTTGTTTTTTTTTTTTACTGCCGCAACATTGCAATAAGAGGTGATAAAAACATTGTATCTACCCCAAAATGGTATCAGTAAAAATGTAAACTTGGGGCATAAAAAATAAGCCATCACCCAGCTCAATAGCCCGAAAAATGATAAAATGAAAACAAAGTCTCGGAAAATGACGACAGGCAAAATTTTTAGTTTTTTTCCAAATTTCTGAATTTTTTTTAACCACCTAAATAATAAGAAAACTATACATGTTTGGAATCTGTGAACTCATAATGTCCTGCGGAATTATATTCCTAGGTCGGTTTTACCAAATAGTGAACATGGTAAATAAAAAAATAAAAAAAACTATTGCAGAATTGCAATTTTTTTGCAATTTTAACGCAGTTGGATTTTTTTTTCCTGCTTTCCATTGCATCATAAGAGAAAATGAATTGTGTCATTTAAAAAGCAAAACTTTCCCCCCCCAAAAAAAAACAAAACAAGCCCTCATACTGCTATATTGACAGAACAATAAAAAGTTATTGTTCTTGGAAGAAGGCGAGAAAAAAATGAAAAAAAAGCAAAAAAACGGAAAAATGGCCACAGTGTGAAGGGGTAAAGAAGTGGCCTACTGGAAAATGGAGTAAAGCAGCCATCAGCGAGTGTATTTAGGGATGTAATGAACATGAGTCCACTGGGTTTCCCCAACACACCAGTAGATGAGTGCAAGAACCATCTTCAGACACAAGGGAATTCCCTTTCTTGAACAAGTCCAAGAAATGCCGGACTGTGATCCCCTGTCTTTTCTCAGGGATATTCATCATATCAGGTTTCAAAATTACTTAGTAAAACAGATGCTGATATTCATAACGGAGATTTCCCCACTCCTGCAGCCTCGGTGTAAACCCATCCCATATGAAGTCATAGACAACAGCGGCCAGACGCGAAGTACATTAGTCCTGACATGAAAGGGACAATCTAAATACCCAAAACTTATGTGGTCAAAAACAATGCTTTGTAGAGAAGTAGAACATTGATGATTGAGGTTCTAGAGCAATATCACATCACTGTTTCTAGTCCTCAGTCTTAGACTAAGACTTAATCTGAGATTTAGGGTCTTACCGCAATGTAGCACTAATGTTCTGGTCTAAAACTAGTATGGGGTCTAGAACAATGGAAAATAGAGGCCTAATGGTCAAGATTAATGGCACATTTATACTAAGGGTCTTACAGAGATTGAGCACTGCTACTTGGTGTCTTGAACAATTAAACATTGTAGACTAGAGTTTAGAAAAACGGAACAGGGCACCACCCTTAAGTGTTCCATTAATCTAGACCCCAGTCAACAATGTTTAATTGTTCAACACAACAACCAGCAGTGCACCATGGAACCACAACCAGCAGTGCTCCATTGATCTAGACCCTAGTCAACAATGTTTAATTGTAGAAGACCACAACCACCAGAGCTCCATGGAACATCAAGGTTCCTAAAGCGTTGCAACACTGATGTCTAGAAGAATAGAGCATTGATACTTGAGGCCTAAAAGAATGGAACGCTGATGATGGATGTCTAGAGGGATGAAACGCTGATGCTTGAGCTCTTTAAGAATGGTACACTGATACTTCATGTGTAGGATAATGGAATGGAACGCTGATATTTGAGATCTAGAAGAACAGATAACTAATGCTGGATGTCTAGAAGAAAGGTACACTGATACTTGAGACCTAGAAGAATAGAACACTAATGCTTGATGTCTAGAGGAATGGAGCACTGATACTTGAGACCTGGAAGAACGGAACTCTGATGTTTGATGTTTAGAAGAATGGAGCACTGATGCTGGATGCCTAGAAAAATGGTACACTGGTAATTGAGACCTAGAAGAATAAAAATAATACTTGAGACCTAGAAGAGTGGAGCACAATTGAGACCTAGAAGAATAAAAATGATACTTGAGACCTAGAAGAGTGGAGCACAATTGAGACCTAGAAGAATAAAAATGATACTTGAGACCTAGAAGAGTGGAGCACAATTGAGACCTAGAAGAATAAAAATGATACTTGAGACCTAGAAGAGTGGAGCACAATTGAGACCTAGAAGAATAAAAATGATACTTGAGACCTAGAAGAGAGGAGCACAATTGAGACCTAGAAGAATAAAAATGATACTTGAGACCTAGAAGAGTGGAGCACAATTGAGACCTAGAAGAATAAAAATGATACTTGAGACCTAGAAGAATGAAACACATACTGTACTTGAGGTCTAAAAGAATGGAGCACTATTATGTGAGACCTAAAAAATGAAAGGAATGCTAATGCTTTATGTCCAGAAACTGATGAGTAAAGAAATATGAAACTCAGTCCTAATATTCCTATTTATTAAAAGTACTGAAACCAAGGTTCGTTTGCCTAAGAAAGTGTGCTTCCTGACTTGTGACATAGACAAGCTATAAGAAATATATTTTCTTCTTTGCTTCTTTTTTCAAACGTTTTTTTCCCCTAACATTTCAGAAATTTATATGCAAAATACAATGGTCTACCTCACAAAGTGTGCATGTTCTAAGAAAAAAGTTTTACATTTTTTCCACAGTTATTTTAATAGTCCAACATTACACATCTTTTCTGGGCAATTAGAGGTGGAGCTGTACTGGCAATTTTCAGTGAATTAAATTTTTTTGTAAGAATTCATCAAACCTGGAAAACTCTAATTTCAAAACATTCAATAAACTTTAACACTGATTGTTGAAGCCTAGAACAATGGAACACTGATGCTGGAGGCCCAGAAAAATGAAATATTGATATTGGAGACCTAGAGGAATAAAACACTGATGCTTGAGGCCTAGAAGAATGAAACATTGATGCTGGAGAACTAGAGGAATAAAACACTCATGTTTGAGGTCTAGAGGAATAGAACACTGATGATTGAGGCCTAGAAGAACGGAATAGTATTTCATCAGGCCTAGAAGAATTAAACACTGATGCTTGAGGCCTATAAGAATGGAATAGTAATTCTTCAGGCCTAGAAGAATGAAACACTGATGCTTGAGGCCTGGAAGAATAGAACACTGATGCTTGATGTCTAGAGGAATAGAACACTGATTGCTTGAGGCCAAGAAGAATGGAATAGTGATTCTTCAGGCCTAGAAGAATAAAACATTGATGCTTGAGGCCTAGAAGAATGAAACACTGATGCTTGAGGCCTAGAAGAATGAAACATTGATGCTGGAGAACTAGAGGAATAAAACACTCATGTTTGAGGTCTAGAGGAATAGAACACTGATGATTGAGGCCTAGAAGAATGGAATAGTATTTAATCAGGCCTAGAAGAATGAAACCCTGATGCTTGAGGCCTATAAGAATGGAATAGTAATTCTTCAGGCCTAGAAGAATGAAACACTGATGCTTGAGGCCTAGAAGAATAGAACACTGATGCTTGATGTCTAGAAGAATAGAACACTGATTGCTTGAGGCCAAGAAGAATGGAATAGTGATTCTTCAGGCCTAGAAGAATAAAACATTGATGCTTGAGGCCTAGAAGAATGAAACATTGATGCTGGAGAACTAGAGGAATAAAACACTCATGTTTGAGGTCTAGAGGAATAGAACACTGATGATTGAGGCCTAGAAGAATGGAATAGTATTTAATCAGGCCTAGAAGAATGAAACCCTGATGCTTGAGGCCTATAAGAATGGAATAGTAATTCTTCAGGCCTAGAAGAATGAAACACTGATGCTTGAGGCCTAGAAGAATAGAACACTGATGCTTGATGTCTAGAAGAATAGAACACGGATTGCTTGAGGCCTAGAAGAATGGAATAGTGATTCTTCAGGCCTAGAAGAATGAAACACTGATGCTTGAGGTCTAGAAGGAAACACTGATGCTGAGGTCTAGAGGAATAGAATACTGATGCTTACGGCCTAGAAGAATAGAATAATAATTCTTCAGGCCTTGAAGAATTAAACACTGATGTTTGAGGCCTAGAAGAATAAAACACCGATGCTTGAGGCCTAGAAGATTGGGATAGTAATTCTTCAGGCCTAGAAAAATGAAACACTGATGCTTGATGCCTAGGAGAATGGACTACTGACACTTCAGGCTTAGAAGACTATAACACTTATGATTGAGGGCAAAACAAATGGAATGCTTATGCTTGAGGCCTAGAAGAAGAGAATACTAATACTTCAGGCCTAGAAGAATAAAACATTGATGCTTGAGGGCTAGAAGAATGGAATACTGATGCTTGATGCCCAGAAGAATGGAACACTGATTTTTGAGGTAAAAAATAATTGACTGTTAATTTTTCTAGAACAAAAGAATTGAAATTCTGGATTCAAGGATTCAAGTTTCTAATGGAACTCCTAGTTACAGAGTAAAAACTGATATTTTTTCATATCTCGCAATTATTCACCCCTTTTTGTCCAAAGGATCAAGTATCCCAAGTGAATGGCTAGCTTCACTATCCTAATGCAATCTCCCACTAAGACCTAGGGTATTAACACAATAAGTCACTGAACATCATCAGAGGACTACGTCAATGCATGCCGATCCTGTACAACACTTAGGCCAAACAAAATGTAGAAACCCTCCCAATAGCAATCATCTCCAGCTTATCAGATCTTATGTAATGGTTTCATTGACCCATTTCCCAGATTCGTCGTGTCATCAATATGACGAAATCTCACTTCTTGGCTGGCTTGCCAAAACAATGCCATGTGATAGGGGTTTCTTATAACCCCACTGGCCCTGGTCAAATTGCAGTAGAAGTGGTAGTGAGGAGGATGTGAGCTCAGGTCATTCATATTGACCATTAATCAACCCCATCCAGAGGCTTTACCTAGAAAGCAAGTAGGCTGTAATAGAGTATATGGTATGGTTGTCAGGACATTCAGGGAGTTGTGGTTTTGCAACATGAAAGTGATTGAAAGTAATAGCACACATCTATACAAATCAAGATCTTTACAAAAGCCCTACATAGAAAGCCCTACATCGAAAGTCCCATTCCTAGGCTCCTAAAACCAATGTAGGCTGTCAAAATATCCCATTATATACCCATGATGGTGGTATATGACCACGACCCTGTAATGTAATATTTCGTTCTAAAACATAAGAGCAATGATATTTTAGAGACCTTACACTTATGACCCTTATTTTTAGATGGGTTCCACACCAATTAGTTAATTACAAGGTTTTATGGATTTCTCAATCAGCTGTATTGGGTGAAAGGCATCCATTCACAAGTGCTCAATCTCCCTACAGTGCCTCCGCAGGGCAAAACTGAGTATTACACTGTTTTCACTGAAAATTTTGGGCCTCATGGATGAGCCGGGCTCTCTTTTATTAGGTTAGGGCTCTGTTAACATCACATTTGGACACTGTTTGACTCCCAGATATATGCCAAATGTATTCTTAGGTTTCCATTCATCCAACGGAGGCCAAAAGTGTATCTGTCATGTTGAAATAGTCCTCTCTTTATAGGATTACCCTTGCCCATGTATCTGGAGGTTTCTAGTATTGAAGGATACAACAGCTGCAGGCTTATGCTTGACTCTTCGTTGAGCAGTCAGCAGATGGCGCTGTGATAATTGTTATAGTTGGTTAATACTGTACTGTATGACCTCTGTCTGGTTTGTGGTCAGATATCTCCTCTAATCCTCCATGATGTGATGGAGAATATATTGGTTGCTGTTCATTCTCCCACAATTTCTTAGTGATGAATCAATCTGCTGAAAGCTAAAATCTGCAACACTCAGAACGTTGAGATACGTGGCATAAAATCGTAATTGTGGCGGCTGTTGTTTTTCTGGCCTACCAGTCTATCGTGCTATTACAGGACACTTCGGATGGCTTTTCCTGAGCTGTTAATGGCCGATAACAGGGAGCAATAAAATAAAAAATGTATAATAATAATAAATAGATTATAAATAGTAAAGGATTTTAGTGTTAGAGAAAAAATTTGCTTTTTTTTCTAGAAAGAATACCACGTCTGTTCACGCACTAGAACTAAAGTGCAATACCAGGCACAGCCCACTGATAAAAGTGGCGCTGTTTCGGCCAAAAAAATAGCAGACTCTTTATTTTTTTTTCTTTTTAAAGTCCCGGATGATCACCGTACTAAATTGCATACTAAATGAAGACAGAATGAATGATAAAGCCCCATTTGGTTTCCAACTGGCGGACCCACGGCCAAGAGTAAGATATAACCGTAAAAGGATCGAGCCACCGTCCGCAACTGTGCTGTGTGACAGTGTAAGGGCCGAGCAGCTGCGGGCAAGTTTGACAGAGCAATGGGAGGGGGGTAAAGACAAGTTTACCATGCAGGGACAGTATAGGGCAGAAGAGACGCTAGAAACAGAGAATAGGGATCTGGCAGTCCTGAGCCTGTGGGTTTCCAGTTACAGCAGTGTTTCCATACTTAGCATGCTGACTAGAACCATTAGCTACGCACTCCGAGCCTGGGGGAACGGATAGCATCCTAAATTTACCCAAGGGCGAACAAGGGTATAGTCAAGCCTACTCGTGAGGGAAGCCATTGAAACATTGCTGGCTTCCCCTGTGCTTTGTCCAATTCTTTCCCATATGTTCGGAACCCCCTTTTGGTCCTTTCTCTTTACACAGAGGGTTAATAAAGAGGCCACATTTTTTATAGGACCCCCTTTTAATCAAAGAACCCGATTTGCAAATTTTGGGGTCTAAATGTAATAATAGAAGTAGTAAAACAAAAAAAGTTGGAGAATACGCAATAAATTAAAGATGGTTGTTTAACGGCATTCCCCTTGGGGATGCCCGGGATGTAAAGGGAGTTCCCCATAGCTCCGCTGGCACTAAGGCCATAATGGTGACCATTTTATGGGGCAGTAAAAAATACACCTGTCCGAATAGCTCACAACATCTCAAGATGTGGCCTTAGCATCGCTCCTATGATTAGTGCCCGCCACTATTGTGCCATGGTAGCCTAGGAATGCCATTCAGGACTCAACGTCTGCTATGCGGCAGCGGCGGCTACTATAAAAATGGTTTTATCTAGGACCGGTCATGTCTCCTTCAGGTCTTCTGGGGTGAATTTCGCAATGAAAATCTGAACCATAATTTCATTTTTGTGCAGATTTTTTTTAATGCAACATATAAATGGGATTTTGAAAGACCCATTGACTTGGATTGCATTGTAAATTGTTGCGGATTTGCAACGTGTGAACTCGGCCTTATTGTATGTGGTCCTGCGGTGTTATCACCTGGATTCTACTCATATCTTGTCCAGACCCTTACATGAAATGTATACAGTGGTCCCTTACACGAAACGTATACAGTGGTCCCTTACACAAAACGTATACAGTGGTCCCTTACACGAAACGTATACAGTAGTCCCTTACACAAAAAATATACAGTGGCCCCTTACACGAAACGTATACAGTTGTCCCTTACATGAAACCTATACAGTGGTCCCTTACACGAAACGTATACAGTGGTCCCTTACACGAAACGTATACAACGGTCCCTTAAACGAAACATATACAGTGGTGTTACCTGATAAGGGACCAACATCCTTGTTATTTTTGGACAGGTATAAATTATTCCAAAATAATGCAAAAACAACCCCTTTAAGGAGATTTATGAAGATCGGGGAACATTATAGTTGTAGCTGCTTTATTCACACAGCCATTGGGGGTTCTGTTCAGAGAATGTAGGAAAATCTTGGTGGACCCTATAATAAATCAATGGGATTTGACAAGCTATAATGAAATGGATCCAGTGTCCTCTAACACAGTAACAATGCCCCGAGTTCCCCTATACAGCAAAAAATGCCACTAATCACCTCCCTCTAGAAAGTTATTGCGCCCCCTTAAAATCTAATAATGCCCCTCAGTCACCCCATCCAAACATTGCCACTTTTGTGTCACCCCCCCACAAAAAAACTCCTTTAAAAAATACTACTAAACTATACTTGTCTTTCCCACCAAATCTGAGCGACTAAGTCCTCTTCTCCCAAGTACAGTTACTGCACCACGGGAACCAGGCGCGGCAGGTAAAGTGGTGCTTGCCAGGAGATCCGGGCACTCGGCCAGAAGTTTGGGCATGTGCACTGCACCGGATCTTTGGCAGTAGAGATATAGCTGCTACTTTTTTTTTTTTTTTACATTTTGCGCCCCTAAGAATTTTAAGCCCAGGGCAACTGCCAATGTGGCCTCCCCGAGCTATGCCGCTGGCATATTTCACCTATTCACAGGATAGTTGGCAAATGTATTATCACTGGTGCTCCAGCTGCTGAGACCCCCACCAAATTACGAGATCAAGGGTCCTAAATTCCCCTGTGTGAGTAGAGTGGTAGTGAGCATGTGCGACCACTGCTCTATTTTCCTTCCATGTGAACGGTGGTCGCACATGCTCACTACTGCTCCATTCACACAGGAGACTTTGGGCCTCCGGTTCTCACTGACAGTGTGATAAATGATTCTTAAGGGACAACCCCTTTAAGAATGTGAAGAAGATGACCTGTAGGAGGCGCTCTACGGTGTGCAGACTGTAATGCACTGTGTACATTTCACTTTAAGGTTTCCATTTCAGGTATGTGCCTCCCCCGCACACTTACGTTTTTGGCAGACTTCTGGACATTCTAGATGGTTTGGACACTCAGAGCTTTTATGGCCCCAACAGGGAATCCCAATAACACTGCAGACAGTCGGCACCAAACACTTTATCACACTTTCTGTAATTCTAGCCCCTCAAACATTGCACACGGCACGATTGGGAATTAGATCCCACATGGTGGTCTCATCAGCCGGCGACTTCTTCTGAAGAATGAACCGCAGAATGTTTATGTCATTTTACAGGCCCTGATCTGTGACAGTCACACTGTGTGATGGATTCCCAGGAAAGCTCCCGAAATTATAAAGTATAGACCATTCCCCAAATGTGCTCCCCCAGTGCGGATATCGGGCATTGTGGTGGCAGAGATGGCGTGGAGGGGTTGTGTGTGCTGCTCCCAATGTGACTATAATACAATTCATCTATCCTCCATACCTAGAAGACTACAACCCCCAACATGACCTGACCACTGTTCTATCATCCTCTATACACAGAACACTACAACCCCCAACATAACCCAACCACTGTTCTATTATACTCCATACCTAGAAGACTACAACCCCCAACATGACCTGACCACTGTTCTATCATCCTCTATACACAGAACACTACAACCCCCAACATAACCCAACCACTGTTCTATTATACTCTATACATAGAAGACTACAACCCCCAACATGACCCAACCACTGTTCTATTATACTCTATACATAGAAGACTACAACCCCCAACATGACCCAACCACTGTTCTATTATACTCTATACATAGAACACTACAACCCCCAACATGACCCAACCACTGTTCTATTATACTCTATACATAGAAGACTACAACCCCCAACATAACCCAACCACTGTTCTATTATACTCTATACATAGAAGACTACAATCCCCAACATAACCCAACCACTGTTCTATTATACTCTATACATAGAGGACTACAACCCCCAACATGACCCAACCACTGTTCTATTATACTCTATACATAGAAGACTACAATCCCCAACATAACCCAACCACTGTTCTATTATACTCTATACATAGAACACTACAACCCCCAACATGACCCAACCACTGTTCTATTATACTCTATACATAGAACACTACAACCCCCAACATGACCCAACCACTGTTCTATTATACTCTATACATAGAAGACTACAATCCCCAACATAACCCAACCACTGTTCTATTATACTCTATACATAGAAGACTACAATCCCCAACATAACCCAACCACTGTTCTATCATCCTCTATACACAGAACACTACAACCCCCAACATGACCCAACCACTGTTCTATTATACTCTATACATAGAACACTACAACCCCCAACATGACCCAACCACTGTTCTATTATACTCTATACATAGAACACTACAACCCCCAACATGACCCAACCACTGTTCTATTATACTCTATACATAGAACACTACAACCCCCAACATGACCCAACCACTGTTCTATTATACTCTATACATAGAAGACTACAATCCCCAACATAACCCAACCACTGTTCTATTATCCTCTATACATAGAACACTACAACCCCCAACATGACCCAACCACTGTTCTATTATACTCTATACATAGAACACTACAACCCCCAACATGACCCAACCACTGTTCTATTATACTCTATATATAGTAGACTACAACCCCCAACATAACCCAACCAGTGTACTATTATCCTCTATACATAGAAGACTACAACCCCCAACATAACCCAACCACTATTCTATTATCCTCTGTACATAGAAAACTACAACCCCCAACATAACCCAACCACTGTTCTATTATACTCTATACACAGAACACTACAATCCCCAACATAACCCAACCAATGATCTATTATACTCTATACATAGAACACTACAACCCCCAACATGACCCAACCACTGTTCTATTATACTCTATACATAGAAGACTACAATCCCCAACATAACCCAACCACTGTTCTATCATCCTCTATACACATAACCCAACCACTGTTCTATTATACTCTATACATAGAACACTACAACCCCCAACATGACCCAACCACTGTTCTATTATACTCTATACATAGAAGACTACAATCCCCAACATAACCCAACCACTGTTCTATTATACTCTATACATAGAACACTACAACCCCCAACATGACCCAACCACTGTTCTATCATCCTCTATACACAGAACACTACAACCCCCAACATAACCCAACCACTGTTCTATTATACTCTATACATAGAACACTACAACCCCCAACATGACCCAACCACTGTTCTATTATACTCTATACATAGAACACTACAACCCCCAACATGACCCAACCACTGTTCTATTATACTCTATACATAGAACACTACAACCCCCAACATGACCCAACCACTGTTCTATTATACTCTATACATAGAACACTACAACCCCCAACATGGCCCAACCACTGTTCTATCATCCTCTATACACAGAACACTACAACCCCCAACATAACCCAACCACTGTTCTATTATACTCTATACATAGAACACTACAACCCCCAACATGACCCAACCACTGTTCTATTATACTCTATACATAGAACACTACAACCCCCAACATGACCCAACCACTGTTCTATTATACTCTATACATAGAACACTACAATCCCCAACATGACCCAACCACTGTTCTATTATACTCTATACATAGAACACTACAATCCCCAACATGACCCAACCACTGTTCTATTATACTCTATACACAGAACACTACAATCCCCAACATAACCCAACCAATGATCTATTATACTCTATACATAGAAGACTACAACCCCCAAAATAACCCAACCACTATTCTATTATCCTCTGTACATAGAAAACTACAACCCCCAACATAACCCAACCACTGTTCTATTATACTCTATACATAGAACACTACAACCCCCAACATGGCCCAACCACTGTTCTATCATCCTCTATACACAGAACACTACAACCCCCAACATAACCCAACCACTGTTCTATTATACTCTATACATAGAACACTACAACCCCCAACATGACCCAACCACTGTTCTATTATACTCTATACATAGAACACTACAACCCCCAACATAACCCAACCAGTGTACTATTATCCTCTATACATAGAGGACTACAACCCCCAAAATAACCCAACCACTATTCTATTATACTCTATACATAGAACACTACAACCCCCAACATGGCCCAACCACTGTTCTATCATCCTCTATACACAGAACACTACAACCCCCAACATAACCCAACCACTGTTCTATTATACTCTATACATAGAACACTACAACCCCCAACATGACCCAACCACTGTTCTATTATACTCTATACATAGAACACTACAACCCCCAACATAACCCAACCACTGTTCTATTATACTCTATACACAGAACACTACAACCCCCAACATGACCCAACCACTGTTCTATTATACTCTATACATAGAACACTACAACCCCCAACATGACCCAACCACTGTTCTATTATACTCTATACATAGAACACTACAACCCCCAACATGACCCAACCACTGTTCTATTATACTCTATACATAGAACACTACAACCCCCAACATGACCCAACCACTGTTCTATTATACTCTATATATAGTAGACTACAATCCCCAACATAACCCAACCACTGTTCTATTATACTCTATACATAGAACACTACAACCCCCAACATGACCCAACCACTGTTCTATTATACTCTATACATAGAACACTACAACCCCCAACATGACCCAACCACTGTTCTATTATACTCTATACATAGAACACTACAACCCCCAACATGACCCAACCACTGTTCTATTATACTCTATATATAGTAGACTACAATCCCCAACATAACCCAACCACTGTTCTATTATACTCTATATATAGAAGACTACAACCCCCAACATAACCCAACCAGTGTACTATTATCCTCTATACATAGAGGACTACAACCCCCAAAATAACCCAACCACTATTCTATTATCCTCTGTACATAGAAAACTACAACCCCCAACATAACCCAACCACTGTTCTATTATCCTCTATACATAAGACTACAACCCCCAACATGATCTGACAATTGTTCTATTATTCTCCATACACAGAACACTACAACCTCCAACATAACCCTATCACTGCTCTACAACCCCCAACATACCTGAACACTGTTCTATCATCCTTTATACAAAAGGACACTACAACCCCCAACATGACTCGACCACTTTATAAAAATACAATTCTAATGTGCCCTATATATGAAGCACTACAACCCCCAACTTATTCACCCACTCACCCTGACTATAATGCAATCCTGTTATACCCTATATCTAGGACACTACAACCCCCAACATGCACCACCTACTTCCAGGACCCCTTTATTTTGGTCCTAGACCGCCACCAATTAAGCCTAAATGATTAGTCATAAAATCATGTCTGTGTCCGTGTCTGTCCTTTAATAGTAGCGTGCCGCTCCAAGTCCGGTGCCTCCAGTGATTCCACAAAAATTGCATCAGAGCTATGTACAGTATGCCAGCTGCCGGCACTGCCAAGAGCGGCGAGCACATGATATCACCCAGCGGCTCAGTGCTGACAACTCCCTGCCGTCCTACCTACTATGGCCGACATGTACAGCACCGTAGATAAAAAGACATTTCACAGTATAGGAGTCAAGTCGCTGGCGGGTGATAACGTAACTTCAGGCCTGTGCACATGGCGGCAAATACACTATGATGATCCGTGAGATCACAGTGAAGCCCATCAAGCAGTATACAATACGCTGGTGGCGTTTAGGGTCCGGGAACTTTGGAACAACCATTGATTTACAGAATTTTTCTAAGCCCTTTGGCACGGCTCGGAGATATCTATCACTTGAAATCTGACGCAATATTCATTGCACACCATCATTGATTTGAATGGCCCTGTTCTGAGTTTCTGGCAATGGAAGTCTCTGCGCGGTGCAAAGGGGCTTCCATTACTCTACAGAGTTCTTTCAGTGTTGGGCCAAGATGCTCGTGTTTCACCAATGTCAATTTCTCACCTGGATCTATGACTTATTAGAATATCTCTTAATTTAATACCCCTATCCATGGGGCTGGTGGATCCTGATAACCGAGGCCAGAAGAGCTAAGATGGAGCAGAGTTGTGCATGTTTGACCTCCGCTCCATCTATTGTCTATGGGACTGCTGGAAATTGTCAAGTGGTGTAATCAGCTAAAGGCTTCAATTACTCTATAGAGTCCATTCTTTTGGGATATCAGTGTTGGACCAAGATGTTCGAGCTTCACCAATGTCAATTTATCACCTGGATCTATGACCTATTAGAATATCTCTTGACTACGTCTTAATTTAATACCCCTCTCCATGGGGCTGGTGGATCCTGATAACCGAGCCCAGGAGAGCTAAGATGGAGCAGAGTTGTGCATGTTTGACCTCCGCTCCATCTATTGTCTATGGGACTGCTGGAAATTATCAAGTGGTGTAATCAGCTAAAAGCTTCAATTACTTTATAAGAGTCCTTTCTGTCGGGATATCAGTGATGGACCAATATGCTTGAGCTTCACCAATGTCAATTTCTCACCTGGATCTATGACCTATCAGAATATCTCTTGACTATGTCTTAATTAATACCCCTACCCACAGAGCAGGTGGATCCTGATAACCAAGCCCGGAAGAGATTTGATGGAGCAGAGTTGAGAGTGTTTGACTTGTGCTCCATCTATTATCTATGAGACTGCTGGAAATCGGCAAGTGCTGCACTCCACTATTTCCCATAGGTAATGGAGTAAGCACGTATTGCTCCTACTTTATCCAAGATGGGACACTGCAGAGTTTGGTTCTCCAGATTCAGAGCCCCATTCTTGGGATTGGTGGTACTCCCAGTGATCAGTCCATAGGATAGGAGAAAACTTCTGATTCTGGGAATAACCCTCTAAGTCATCTATACACTATAGATGGCAGTCAGCTAAATAATCATTTAGTCATCAGCACGCTCAGATCAGGAGGGAGAGCGGAGTAAGCCGCTGCCACACACTTCTGGCAGCGGCTTATCTTCCACGGGAGCATTGAAATCCAATATCATCTATCAAAGGAGAATAGATAGTTGTCCAGTTCCACCAAAATTGGGACTCGCTTTAAGCTAATGTGCATGGGGGCTTTAAAGGGTAACTCCATATCTTGGAAACTGCAGTAATTACAAAATATAATAATTAGGATCCAACAACAGCATCAAAGCATCGAAAGCACAAAAGAAAAGTCGTCATATCATTATGTCGACCAAACACTGTGCTGTAGAGCGCCCACTCACCGCCAGATCGTCCCCCTTTACCATTTATGCAAAGAAGCTGACAGACACCTTCATTGTTAACCTTCCTTGTACCAAAAAAAAAGTACAAGTAACTTCCCATATTCTCCCCCTTCCCCGCTGTCATCTCTTTACTCTTTATGTCTCCTGTCACTCCCTTAACACCAGCTGCCACTTCGGACCCCGGGGACTCCTCATGTTTCCTCGGCTATCAGCTGTTCAGCAGTTTGCAGCATGTTACACCGTGCTGTTTAGACAGTTTTCCAACATTTCAGATCATAAATTTAACAATTAACCAAAAAAAAAAAAGAAAAAAAAATTTTGGGGTATCACACATGCAACCCTTGAGAAAGTTTTTTGTGCAGTTTTTTCTTTATCCAAAGCCAAACAGGGGTTCAGAAACAATGAGAAATACAGGGGGGACGGCGTCTACTTCCCAAAACGGTATTTGGGATTCCAACCTGTAGGGCAAATCCTGTATTTTTTGTATTTTGGGGGGTAAAAGTCGTCTTATTTGGAAACTCCAACACTAGGTGCACCCTCTGATATCAGTCACTCAGTGCACTACACATACATGCAAGCGATGGGATTGTGGAGCTAGGGGGGGGCTCGTAAACAGTAAAGGGTTACAAGCATTTTTTTTTTTTACATTTTAAAAGCATCCCCCCTTTAAAAAGAGTGAGTAAGTGATATGCATTGAAATAATGTCATGCAAAAAAAAAAAATGCAAAAAATGTCCCTCACTTTGTTTTTTGCAAAATCCCATTTGATCAGAAATGTTAAGGTAATTGATTAATTAAATGTCAAACGTCATGTGCAACACAATATTGAGAAGTTAAGGCACTAGGTTAAAGTTCAAAGCTAAAGAAAAAATAATAATGCAAAGCAAATTATATATAATTAAAATTCTATTTTTTGCACAGTTGAAAAATATTTGTAAACCATGCACAACAGAAAAAAACAAACAAGGTCTAATATACTGTATATATATATATATAATAATATAATTTAGTTAATATAATTTATATTTAATAATATATATATAATATTTTCTCACTGTTTTTCTCTTAGTTATTTTGGTAGGAAAAAATAAAAATAAAAATAAAAATGCTGTAGTATTTTAGAGGCAACCCTGTAGTCTGCCCTAATGTTTTAAGAGCTGAGCTAAGTTTTATAGTTCTACTTAGCAGCAATATATCAATCACAGGAGTCTAAAAATACAGTAAGTAACAAGCAACGTGGTCCATTTATATAGAAGGAAAAGTAAGGAAGGTTCCTACCTGCTCCCACAAATAGGAGAAGGGCCACAAGGCAGCAGAATAACCCTGGTCCTCTCATGGTATCAGCCAGGAAATCTGGGATGGTTGGCTCCTCTATATATACCGTAGCTGGCACTGGACGCACACGTCACTGCAGGCTGGATCACAGGTGGTCACAACCAATTGACAAACAGTTCTGACCATTTGTGACCCTAAAAAAGAATTTAGGGCAAGTGCACGTCGTCGTTAACTCAGCTGCAGCCGACACACAAAAATACCTAATTTTCTTATTCTTATGGATTCCACTGCACGCCAAATTACCGGAGCCATTGCTTTGAAAGGAAGATATAACTAAGTTCTTCACTGAGATACTATGAAGGCATGAAGAATGCCCTACAGCTCTGTAATATGAACCCATTAGGGCCACACACATTGCAATGTTGTAAGTAAGGCTCTTAAAGAGAAATTATCATTAGATCAAAAATGTCCAGTTTTTGCTTTTATTCTGTTCCCGCCGCTCTCCTGAGTATTCCGGTTCTTGTTCTTTTCAAATCCGCCATACGGTTCCAGAGATAAGGGGTTTTTTATATAGAGCTAAATTTATGGTCTTTCCAAAATGGGCGTGGCATGCAGAGCAGCCTAAAGACACGCCCCCAGAGACTACTGTGAGCCACTCCCCCTTGAAAAGACACTAAATAAAAAGGCCCATATCTCTGGAACCGTATGACAGACTTGAAAAAAACTAAAAATGGATTACTCAGGGGATCAGCGTGAATAAAATAAGTGCAGAATCTGGCCACTTTTCGCTTTGTGACAGATCCTCCTTTAAGGGGTACAAAATTATAACATATGTACTGGAAAAATAATAATTGTTAGATTATTGAGGGTGAACCATCTTGGAACCTCACGATCACCAGAATAGGGGTCTAATGTCCTGTTTTTCCTAAGTACAGAGTCAGGAGTTGAGTGAAATGGGCAGTCGTGTTTTTTTTCCTGCAACTCTTATTGTCTACAGGACAAACTCTGGCAGATATCTATAGGATAGTTATTCCTCCAAGAAACTGATGAATAAATTGGGTACTACCATTCCTCTTGTCAATTAGCCGTGTCCCAACACAGTCTGGTACTATCAGCAGTAATTGTGTAGTGTGGGAATGTGCAGGGACACCCCCCCCCACCCGACTAGGAACGCCTAGTTGTCAATGTAAGCATATTTCTAGGAGGAATGACATAGCAATGTGATTAAGGCCGGTTTCACACGTCAGTGGCTCCGGTACGTGTGGTGACAGTTTTCTCACGTACCTGAGACACTGACTCACGTAGACACATTAAAATCAATATGTCTCTGCACATGTCAGCGTGTTTTCACGGACCGTGTGTCCGTTTGAAAAACACGGAGACATGTCAGTGTTCGTGGGAGCGCACGGATCACAAGGACCCATTAAGGTCAATGAGTCCGTGTAAAACACGTACCGCACACGGATGCTGTCCATGTGCCATCCGTGTGCCGTGCAGGAGACAGCGCTACAGTAAGCGCTGTCCCCCCAGCTTGTGGTGCTGAAGCCGCCATTCATTTCTTCTCTCCAGCAGCGTTCGCTGGAGAGAAGGAATGAAAAGTCAATGTTTTTTTATTTATTTTGCGGTTGAAATAAAGTTCCCGGTAACCCACCACCTCCCACCCCCTGTGCGCCCGCTCGCTGGAAATAAAATACTCACCCAGCTCCCTCGATGCCTCCTCTCAGCGCCGCAGCTTCTTCCTGTATGAGCGATCACGTGGTGCCGCTCATTACAGTGATGAATATGCGGCTCCACCTCCCATAGGGGTGGAGCCGTATATTCATCACTGTAATGAGCGGTACCACGTGACCGCTCATACAGGACAAGGTGCGATGCTGAGAGGAAGCATCGAGGGAGCTGGGTGAGTATTTTATTTCCAGCGGGTGGGCGCACAGGGGGTGGGAGGCGGGCGCACAGGGGGTGGGAGGGGGTGGGTTACCGGAAACTTCATTTCAACCGCAAAAAAAAACAAACAAAACAATTTTTCATTCCTTCTCTCCAGCGAACGCTGCTGGGAAGAAGGAATGAATGCCTTCAGCACCCAAAGCAGGGGACAGCGCGTACTGTAGCACTGTCTCCTGCACGGTCCGTGTGGTACCCAGTCGGCACACAGCTGCCGCACGTGTGCCACACTGATGTGCCATGTGAGCTCATGGACACGGATAACTCTGGTACCGATTTTTCCGGACGTGTGAGACTGGCCTAAAGGATTTTTTTCTCTCCTAAAAATCATTGTTTGCACTCGGCTTTTAGTCTTCTATAGCCTGTGTGTCACACTATTACTGGCTGTAGAATGAGTTAACTGAGAACCTGCGAGTGAGCGACTCCTGATGGGAACTACTTCTTCTGAACTTTACTCAGCTGATCTGTGACCTCAAATTTCAACTCAACTTTCGTATGGTCGTAAATCAACAAGAGGAGCTCAGAAGAAGAAAGATAAAATGTTACAAACTCTACCATCAGAGCCAAGCTCACTAAGGCTAGGGTCACATTGCGTTAGGGCAGTCCGTTTAGCGCATAGCGCTACAGACTGCGCTAACGCAATGTTCCAAAAGGGATCGCGTTAGCCGATCCCGCTAGCGCAGATCCCCGATCTGCGCTAGCGAGGAACGGACCGCGAACGCTGCAAGCAGCGTTCGCGGGCCGTCACTCAAATGACGGCACATCGCTAGCGCCCGCCCAATGTGGGCGGGCGCTAGCGGTGCGTTCGCCATTACAGGCAATGGCGGCGTTAATGGACTACGTTACACCGCGTTATGCCGCAGTGTAACGTAGTCCGTTAAACGCGGTCACATAACGCAATGTGACCCTAGCCTAACAGGTTCTCAGTTAACTCATTCTGCAGCCAGCAATAGATGGCAAACAGGATAAACATTTTTAATGAAACCCAATGGGTAAAAATTAGTTTTAGTCGAAAAAAATACATTTAAATAAAAAATAAAAACTTGCCCACAAAGGAGTCCATGCTCTTCCATGCTACGACACAGAGACCATATAATTCCACTTTTTTTGAGGGGGTCATTTGCTTCCAGGAGAAACCTGGTATATAATGATTTTGGATGCCCCTCAGGTCCTTCCCATAACTAAACCTGCACAGCCACATTATTCTGATCCGACCTGACGCCTTTTTTCTGCCTTCCGGACGTCAGCTGTCCCCCATCCGATTATGTGGAATGCTGTTGCTCCTAAGGGCCGGTTTAGGATTAATTCCTATGGTTTCCGAATCTGCCTGACCCATCACAATCATTAACCCCTTTGCTGCCAGCAACTGTGCATTGTCCTTATCTACTAAGGCACTTAAAATAGATCCAAGTTTTAGAGGGTAGACTTGTAGAGGGATTTTGCCTTTCTTCCCATTATAAGACCACGGTCCCAAGTCATCATTTGCAGGTTTTTTTTCCCTCTTTTAAGTCACATTTTTGTTGTCTTGTGGTTTCGGTTAGTCATTTTTTTTTTTTTTTTTTTTTTATTTTTATTTTTTTTTTTTTTAGGAGGACTAAAAATTCTTTAAAAAATACTTTGGATTTTTTTTTTCTCTCGTGCAAATTTTAATCCAGATGTGCATAAAATTATCCAGGATGACTGGCGTACATTTGCCCCAAAAAGTTTTGCAACTTTTTTTTAAAAAAAGTCACAAGTGATGAATAGACTGGGAACCCCAAGGCGCACCCACAAATGACAAACTATTAATCCACCTAAAATAGACTTTAAAAATGAGAAAATTAAGAAAAAAAAAAAAAAAAGTATAGATGAAAAAACACCACAAACTAGACTGAAAGCAATAATGAATTGCATACTGCGGTCTTTTTTTCTTATCCGTTTGGTGGTATTTGTCATCCATTTTTTTTTACATCTATAGTAATAATTGAAGACCAAATAGTTTCCTGTGCAATTTTTGCAGTGGATCTGCTAAAAACGTCACCACCTAGAATTTTTTTTGCACTTTGATTAAAATCTGTGCAAAAAAACAAACAAACACAAAACCCCACACCCTTGGTGTGGCCGAACGCACAGTGCACAAGCACCTCCACCCGATTTAGCATCCTTTTCGGCTCCCTGTATATTCATTGACCGTGGTCGCTTGCTGTGGGCGACTGGTCCGACGTTTCCTCCAATCTCCTCCCGGTAGAGCCGCGGCTCACAGCTGTGTACACAGGCCACCATTTGTGTTATGCTTTTTTTAGCGCATCAATTAAAAGTGGAACCTAACCTTTATTACAGAGGACGGTTTGGGGGTCATGTATAAAAATATGAGTGCAGAAGCCTGTGAAATAATGGAGCATCTGCAGCCAAACCCGTGCCACATTGCATTTATTATGTTCCAATGGTGTAAATGAAAACAAGGATGAATTTATCAAGGCTTTTCACCAGATTTCCCAAATGTTGCACATCATTCATGAGCAACAAAAATTGAAATTCATAAGTCTGGCCTGGGCCTATTTGCATTCCTAACAGACCCACTTTTTCAAAGTGGCGCATGACACACAAAAAAATTATATATATATATATATATATATATATATATATATATATATATATATATATATATATATATATATATATATATATATATATATATATATATATATATATATATATATATATAAAAAATTTTTTTAATACATATAATATAAATATAATTATTTATATTTTTTATATCATATGCATAAAAAATTATATAATTTTTTATGCATATATAAAACATATGATATATATTTATTAAAAAAAAATATATATTTTTTAATACATATATAATATAAATAAAATTATTTATTTAGAGTTTAATGCATATGATAAATTATATCATATATGCATTGCAAAATTATATAATTTTTTATGCATATATGATATAGAAAATAAATATATTTATTTATATTATCATATGTATTAAAAAAATTATATATATAATTTTTTAACTTCTTGATGCCAAAGAACTGGCGCAGAACCCTTTATAAATTCCCACCAATGTTTTGACCACAGGCCTTTTTCTGTATCCAAGAGGAGGGGAGGGAACCACTTGACAAGAATATGTGCCTGACCATAAAGAGAATAAAATATGTACCTAAATTGGAATACTTTTTTTTATCATCATTTTCATATCAGAGCACATGGAAAGTCGCTGTCTATGGTGAGAACTAAAATGTCGAGTTTGCACAGTTTGACCCTGGAAGAATAGTATTGTGACTAGAGCTAAAAAGACATTAGGACAGGAGAACATGGCGACTTGGTCACTTGATTTGTCTACATTTTGCCATTGGATGACTATTCTGGAGGGGCAATTTTGCTGAAAAGCAATAAATAAAAAATAAAACAATCGCCCCCTACTGGTCTGTTACGTAAAATCATTCTATAAAACATATTACGCCCCATTTGTCTTCAGGCAACGTGGGCGACATTTATTAACGCGCTCTTAAATTTAGACAGCCTAAAAGTAGACGAGACAGGAAAAACCCATCATTTATCCCAGGGGCACTTGCTGTGTCCTTCTAGATCTGTTTGTGACTTCTCTCTTCTTACGCCGTCTCTTGGGTTCAACTTTGCATCAATATAGTTTACTGAAACCTGCTGGGACAGGCGAGACATTGGGACAGGTGCACGATAACGATTTGTTTGTTTGCTTTTTCCCCAAATATTGAATATTTTCATAATTGAAAAACAACAATTTTGAAAATATTCAATATTTACGAAAAACAAATCAATTCTGACCCTCTGTTATTACTTGGGCAATAACCTTGGATACAGGCGATTTTCTCCATCGTTGCAAGAAATAAGAAAAAAAAAAAAAAAAAAAAAAGACAGGACAAGAAGTTTCTAAAAAACAAAGTACAAACATTTTATTTTGTTTCTTTACAAAGGCCGACGCCTTGCAGGGTTTTTATGTCACTTTCTTAACAAAATATAAAATAGCTTCTTTTTTTTTTTTTTTCTCAAAACACAAGAGCTGAAATGGTTAAAAAAAAAAAACATATAGGAAGATCTGATGGTAAGGTGAAGAGGGGGAGGAGTGCTGGGAATAGGGGGGACAAGTCTTAAAACTGCGGTACTCTCCCTTTACCCAAGCTGAAAGAGTAACAGGATGAGACCTACAGTGGTATATAACCGGTTATACCTATACAAAGCATACAATATGGTGTGAAGATCGGTCATCTCCCAATATTCTAGCCAAAAAAATTAATTCCTTATATTCAGGAGCCCATTTAATAAGCCTTGATTACATTTTTTTGCAAGACTTAGGGCCCCCATAAAGATCCGATTAAATGTACAGCCGACCGCTCTCTCTCCCGTCTCCCCCGTGCACAGGAACACTTGGTTTGGCCAAGCGCTCTTGTGCTCTCTCTGAAAGTGCCGCAGACAGGAGCCAAGGAGCAAAATTGCTGATATTTCTTTCCTGATAAAGGACCCTTAAACACATGGGACTGTCAGCCGATCCAGACAATATCGGCAGGTTCAGTTGACTTTATGAACATCTTTCAGAGTATGGTCCCACTTCTGATACCATCAGAATATTAACTTTTCCGGGAAGTTGTGGCCAGCCTGACAGCTGTCCGTGTAATGCTGAACTTCACGCGCCCTAGTGGATATAGGCACGGGGTGGTGTTCATGTGACAGCCTCTTTAATTTTTAAAAAGGTGTTCAGGACATCAGTGCCCAAAAAACCCTACACCCACCACTGTAAATCCCAGCGTGTTAGTCCAGTCAGCGGCCATTAAGTAGGGAGAAGTCCGCAGTCTACCTAACAGTTAGCATCCTTACTGGCAGACAAAACAAAAATACATTTTAAGTGCTTATGATTCAATGAACTATAATAAAAACAAAACAAAAAAACAGATAAGAAGTAAACGGCGGAGGTGTCAGTCTAGACATCCATATCTAACCAAACTGGCATCAAATCTCATGGGTGCAAATACACTGGCACAAGGTGACTGCCAAACTCAATAGTCTTGACCAAAAGCATACCCACTGGCTGGTCATAGTGAGGCATCCATAATCTAGAGGCGTTTCATGTCTCCTACCTCAATGAGATAGTATGACCTGGAAGTCTCCCCCCCTTGTATCCAGACAAAAGGAATATTTTATAGAGAAAACATGTCACTTGCCCTAAATACATCATTTGTTACTTGGTATAAATGCCGCCGTTCTCCTGAATCCGGCGTTGTTTTTCTTTTTTTCCTGCGCCTCTCCGTTCCCGAGATATGGCCTCCTCTTTCCTTTACATAAATCTCTGCCTTTTTTTTACCAAGGGGGCGTGTCTCAGACTCCCATGGAAGAGCCGAGCACTACGTCTCCTTATAACAAGGCGAAGAGAGGAGCATATCTCGGGAACGGAGAGGAGCAGAAACAAAAGAAAAATCACACCGGATTCAGGAGAACAGCGGCATTCACACCAGGTTTAAAAAAATTACATGTTACAAGTCCTTTAAGTATTATCACCTCAAATTTTTCAGGTTTTCGATAATTAAATGGTTTTAAGATTGCAGGGTTAAGACATCGTCAGCCCGCTTAATTACTAACCCCTTATTTACGTAAAAGGTTGGCGAATTCCTAACGGCTTCTGTTGCAAATGATGGAGCCAGTCTACAAAACAGCACAGTCCCTCCTCACATTACTGCATAGCCCTCTGAAGGTATCCTTTACCTACAAGCAATGGAGGTAGCCATATTGAGGGTTTCTCCTCCCAAACTTATTTTTCTTTTTGAAAGATAAATTCAGCAATGAGGAATAAAGGTTTTGGGCACTGATAAAAAGTTAACTAGGCCCCAAGTGAAAAGTCTGGATGATGGGAGGAGACTCCCTAGCAACCAGTCTACCTCGAGGTATGCATCCCTAGCAACCAGTGTCTTAGGCCGGATTCACACAATCATATTTCATGGTCCGTATAAGGACCGCAATACCCAGACTAACTTCAGGTCTCCGAACCTGAAATTACAGCCTTATGTCTATGAATCTGTAAATTTGGGGTCAAGAAACCCGCAGTCAGCCTGGGTATTACAGACCTTGAAATAAGCTCATGTGAACTCAGCCTAAAGCACTGGTTGCTAGGTGGACTCTGGTTAGTCTGGTTGCTAGGGAGCCTTCACCTGAGAGTTAAAGCTATGTTTCCCTAGCAACAAGTGTCTTAGGCTGTGTTCATATGAGCCCAATTCACGGTCCATATACAGAGTGCAATGTCCGGACTAACCACAGATCTCCCAACCTGAACTTACAACCTTGTCTTTGAAGCTGTAAACTCAGGTTAAGAGTCCGGCGGTCATTCTGGTCCATATACAGACAGTGAAATACGCCAGTGTGAACCTGGACTAAGACATTGGTTGCTAGGTGGAGACTCCGTAGCAACCAATCATCCAGATCTTTAATTTTTTTTTTTTCTTTTTTAACTAGGCCCCAAAAGCCTGTGTACATACATACATACACGTAAAGGACATAATGATAGGAAATTCGCATCAAGAGCTGGTGACAGGAAACGTGCCCACTCTGGTGCAACTAGCTCGACCATATATTACATGGTTGCTCTATGGGAAAATGTGTGGCTTACTCCACTTCCAAGTGGCAATATTAGTTGACGTTAGCGGCCATGATCGCCAGGGTGGCTTTCTTTGGAAATGGGGTTCTCCAGAAATACAAAACATGGCCGCTTTCTTTCAGAAACAGCGCCACACCTGCCCACAGGTTGAGTGAGGCATTACAGCTGAGGCATATTCACTTTAATGCCAGACACAAATGGCGGGGTTGCTTGGACAAACCTTTAAACAGGTTTGTTGTTTTTTTTTTTTTTTACTTATAAAAGCCAGGTTTAATATGGCCATATTTCACGGTTCGTATATGGCCGGGCCGAACTTATTATTTCATCACAATGAAGGTGTAAGATCGGGGTGAGAGACCCTGTATACGGGTCACCAGGTAAGGGGTTAACCCCGATCTGTTATATACAGACTGCATCTAAGGGATTGGTAAAACCGCAATCCCAATCTGGTTTCTCCAGCAAATCTACCGGGATTGTCTGTAAGTAATGGATACCAGTCAATGGAGTAAACAATGTAATGCACATTTTTTTTTTTCATCCATAATTTTGGAAAGTTTTGGTACTGCACAGTAAATGCAAAAATTCAGCATTTTAGCAGCTTGGGCGATTGTAATTTTGCAACTAAGCGTGCCAGTAAAAAACTAATTTTTATTATATATTTACCTTTTAAAGACTACCCACACCGGGAGCGGAGCATATAGGCGTCATCTTAAAAATAAAAAAAAAATAATAATAATATAAAAAAAAGAAAGTGGGGGTATGAAGGCCACAGCAGCAAATAGCTTAAAATATGCCAGAATGTAGTGCTAAGACTTTGCATGGTATAATCACATATAGCTATAAAAGTTGGGGTCCCTAAAACTTTACGAAAGTTAGAATGCAAGATCCTAAATGGGAAAAAAAAAAAAAAAAAAAAAAAAGGCCTGCACTTACTTTAGGCAGCTAGAATTATATGGGCATACATATTGTACGTAAATTGCCTTGAAATTTGGGCTTTTTTTTTTTTTTTTTAGGTTTCCTTTAAAAGTAACCGGTATTAAATCTAGGTATATTATACACAGCACTATAAAATATAAGAAGTATAAAATGTATCTATAATAGTATAAATTGAAAGGCATGGCGTTATGGACTACCACACCTACTATCTCCTAGGAGGCAGGACTATGCTTATTTCTCTTATACCTATATATAGAGGAGGGGGAACTTGATTTTTTTTTTTTTTTCACAAGTGCAGGCCTTGTGCTGAGAAAGACGTAACAAAAAAAAATTAAAATTGCTGCAAATTTAAGAAAAAAAAATATATAAAATTTTGTAAGCACCCTACCACAATGACACTCCTCCTTTTGTCTAACAGACCAGGACAACCCCTTAGTGCTTTTACCCTTTCTCGCCCTCAACAACCTCAATACAGTATCTTTGCGGTCAGCAGTAGACCACCCTATAAACCCTACAGATATGGGAAGAAGGCCGGCAGGGAGCGCCCCCTCAAGTACCCTCACAGCCTCCTCCCCTCCAGTTCCCCCAGTCTTTTGCCCACTCCTGGTGAGGGCAGTAGATGTCAGGGGTCCTCCATTGCATCATCCTTGATTTGATCTGCTTCGCTGTCATCGCATTCTGTGTCCGATGCGGTGTCTGAATCGTCGCATGGGCGCGCAGCGTTCACAATGACCGCCCTTCTCTGCTCGTCTTCCAGCAACTGTTTGTCTCGTGTGCCCTCTATGTGCTGTATGGCCTGGTGGAAACGGAAAAATAGGTAGAAACATTACTGAATTTCTAAGACCCTTCCATCTAATAGGAGAAAGGCTATAACCAAGGGAGGACCCGCCGCATCCATGTTTTACATGAGCAACCCATTGATTTCAATGTGTAATGCTCCATTTCCCCTCAAGAGGCGCTGCACGATAATGTAACACTTACTGCCGGGTTCCCCACGCAGAGGGCGCAATGACATCACTACAGCGAGCCCTCTGTCCTGACCACTGAAGAGAGACAGAAGTCGCTGAAGAGTCAGGACCTGCGCCCATTGGTCCGGTAGGAAGCATTACATGGGGCCCATTGGTCCGGTAGGGAGCATTACATGGGGCCCATTGGTCCGGTAGGGAGCATTACATGGGGCCCATTGGTCCGGTAGGGAGCATTACATGGGGCCCATTGGTCCGGTAGGGAGCATTACATGGGGCCCATTGGTCCGGTAGGGAGCATTACATGGGGCCCATTGGTCCGGTAGGGAGCATTACATGGGGCCCATTGGTCCGGTAGGGAGCATTACATGGGGCCCATTGGTCCGGTAGGGAGCATTACATGGGGCCCATTGGTCCGGTAGGGAGCATTACATGGGGCCCATTGGTCCGGTAGGGAGCATTACATGGGGCCCATTGGTCCGGTAGGGAGCATTACATGGGGCCCATTGGTCCGGTAGGGAGCATTACATGGGGCCCATTGGTCCGGTAGGGAGCATTACATGGGGCCCATTGGTCCGGTAGGGAGCATTACATGGGGCCCATTGGTCCGGTAGGGAGCATTACATGGGGCCCATTGGTCCGGTAGGGAGCATTACATGGGGCCCATTGGTCCGGTAGGGAGCATTACATGGGGCCCATTGGTCCGGTAGGGAGCATTACATGGGGCCCATTGGTCCGGTAGGGAGCATTACATGGGGCCCATTGGTCCGGTAGGGAGCATTACATGGGGCCCATTGGTCCGGTAGGGAGCATTACATGGGGCCCATTGGTCCGGTAGGGAGCATTACATGGGGCCCATTGGTCCGGTAGGGAGCATTACATGGGGCCCATTGGTCCGGTAGGGAGCATTACATGGGGCCCATTGGTCCGGTAGGGAGCATTACATGGGGCCCATTGGTCCGGTAGGGAGCATTACATGGGGCCCATTGGTCCGGTAGGGAGCATTATATGGGGCTTGTGCTTCACCTGCCTGTGTGCCCACGCAGACCTTGGGCTTGGAGTACCCACTTCACCAGGTGATCCCAACACCTCTTGGAGGTGGCAATCCTAGAAGTCAACATCTTAAGACCCGTTCAACATGACTTAAGCTATTTTGCCAAGAGGTGGTGACGAGAACCTCAAAAATAGTCTTCAAGTGTGGACGTTTCCTTTTTGGAGAAGATTCTGTTTTGTCTCCAGATCCTCAGACATATGGCCCAGCTGTCGACTTCTAGGACTGCGACTTCTAACAGGGGGCACTAGAGACTTTGTTCTCTCACATGGCCCATGTCATTTTGGTGCTGCACTTCAGGAGAAGACTTTACCCCCTATGGTGAGCCATGTTCGCTCAACCATCACTCATTCCATGCAGCATAAGACAATGCCACGTTCTTGTCAGAGGTGGAACCTACACCTTCCAGACCTGAAATCCTGAATGTTCATCTGAGTCAAAACCACAATACCAAGGCCTCTCCCAACTCATTTCACACTCACCTGCACAATCGTGTCCAAGTTTTGCCGGGATGTGGACACAGAACTGATAACCGAGGAATGTCCCACCGTCACGACATTGACGTGATGAGAAGGTGGAGGAGCGGGGACTATTACCGTGGGGTGGTGAGTGGGCGCCACAGGCATATGGGGACCCAGGACCTGCAGAAACAACATATATATTGTTATATATCACGAGGATAAAAAACAGAAAACACAAGTCTATGCAATAAAACAGGCAGCATGGCACCACCTCATCGGTGAAACTGGCAGCAGATAGCATGATGGCTAAGGAACAGCAGGGTGCTCCGATAATGGCAAGAAGCATCGTCTGTCTCACCTGGGAATGGAGAGGCTGCTCACCCCTGTCCAGTGACTCGTCCGACTGTCCCTGCCCTCCCTCTTCCTGGATTTGTTGAGTTATAGCCTTCAACTTTTCAGGGTACATGTGAGCTTCCAGAGCCCGCACCTGCCAGTTATATCAGTCAATTAGAAGTCTGACCAGTGATTTATTATAGGGGCATTCCTAGGCTATTAAAAAAATGACCTAGAATAAGACTCTGCGTCCCCTACCGAACCCGAGAACGAAGGGGCCGCAGCACTAATTTAATGCCGCAGCACTAATTTAGTGTCATATCCATGTTATTGTTGCATCTTGCACAGAGGAGCCCCAGGTTACCTGACTTTGTGCAGGGCAGCCCCTTCATTCTCAGACCTCCCTATTCCTAAAGTAATGATCATATGCCATCATTTAAAATGGGAATACCCCTTTAAGTCATGCAAAGCTACCGTGCCATCCTACACCAGCATCAATCTTCTTATAGGAAACTAATGGGTGGGTATATTCTCAGATGCCATTTGCATGCCATGCTATAAGGGCGCAGTCAGACGGGCGCTTAAAGTGGACGGCGGTGCGTGGACTGGCCGGCCCAAGAGTGACGGCTGCAAAGAAACGTATGAAGCCGTCACACGCAGGTCGGGAGAGCCGCCAGCCAGTCCGTGCATTGCGGTCCAAATTATACGGCCATTTGACTGCGCCGTAAAAAAGATCAGGCCATCCATTTAACCATTTACCTGCTCCTCCAGCATCATCCTCACAGAACGCTCTTTGTCCAGTTGCTGCCTCAATTCAATCATTTCCCTTCTCAGGTCGTCTGCTTTTTCCTCTTCCCAAATATCTGGGGAGCCAATGCCCTCATCTTTGTCTTCCGCCCGTCGTCGCTTAGGGGAAGAGCCATTGAACTCCTGTAATAGGTAGAAGACATTAAGGCTGTGTGCACACATTCAGGATTTTTTGCGTTTTTTTTTGCTATAAAACGCTTTAAAAAAATGCATACATAAGCATCCCATCATTTATAATGCATTCCGCAATTTTTTGTGAATATGGTGTTTTTTTTTTCCCCCGCAAAAAAAAACACGCATCGCAGAAAAAACGCAGCATGTTCATTAATTTTGCTGATTTTTTTTGCGGATTTCCCACTATATTATTGCATTGGGAACCGCTGGAGAAAGAAAAAAAAAAAAAAAACGCAAAAAATCTGCAACAAAAAAACAAACAAAAAAAACAACAACAAGCATTCGGATTTCTTGCAGAAAACGTCCAGTTTTGTTCAGGAAATTTCTGCAAGGAATCCTGACGTGTGCACATAGCCTAAGAGTATGAAAGGCTGGAAAAATGGTACACATTCCTAATAACTTGGATGCAGAGCAGAGCCCTGGTACATTTTGGGCGTAAGAAACCAAAAATCAAAGGGCTTCGTTAAAAAAAACAAAAACAAAAAAAAAGCCCCATAGAGAATGAATCAAGCTTTAGTAGTCGAGCGAGCGCACTGCCACTCCATTCTACACGGGAATAAAAGTGCCCCATTCTAATGATCGGTGCAGACCATGGCAGTCAGACCTCCAATCTGTAAGTCATTACCCATCCTGTGGATAGGAGATAACGTGTTTTCACCGTACAATCCCTTTAATGATGGCTATGCAACATTATGCAAACTTTTGCAGCAGTTCTCTACTTTCCTCACCTGTATAAACCGCTTGAGCTGGGTATTCTGCTGCAGCAACCTGGTCTTCTCCTGTTCCAGGGAGAATATATAGTCCGCAGTCTGCTGCAGTATTGCCGCCTGTGCGAAGAAGGCAAGCAGTAGACATATTAGCTTCGGAGACAGCAACTTTACAGACTTCCATCATACAAGACAACCACCCAATCAAGGTGCCGCCCCCCCATCAAAGTTTTCTGTAAAAGTTCATATGGTTCTAGTCTCTTCCCTGCCCACTATTTTCCCATTGTGCCAGCTGTCCAAATGCTCTAGGGTTAAAATTACATTTGGCACAATAAAACGGATTCTGTCAAAATATTCCCACCTTCAAGATAATTAAAGATTCAGCTTTACTACATGCAGTAAAACGAGCTTATTTTGTCGAGATTGAGCTCTCATGACATCTAGTGGCCAATGTGAAAACTGCAGCTTCCATTTACTTTTACATGGTTACACAACATTTGAGGTCATCCATGTTTAAGGCCAGATTCAGAAGGTTACATTTTACAATCCGCATGTAGAAGGCAATACCCAGACTGACCGCAGGTCTCTTGACCCCACCTTAAGGTCTCATATATGCCTATGGGCCAGGACACCCGCATTCTCTATGGGCATTTCAGTCTGTATACGGATCCGTGAGACACATATACTGGCCGACGTGGTCTACAGCGCAATAAGACCCCCCCAATGTTACGCACCTTGCTTAGCTTCTCCCCATCTGTATGAGGGATTAGAGTTTTCAGAGACTGGAAGCCAGCATTGATGCTCTGCATACGGCGGCGTTCATTGCTATTGGCGATTTCCCGACGTATCCGCCTTTCCTGGTCCCGTTGCGTCTCTGGCGTCAAGGGGATGTTTGCTAGGCTGAAAACAGAATTTAGGAACAACTCATGATGCACGTGCATACATTCGAGCTCACAAGGGGTTAAGGCGGGTGTAGATCATATTCGGCCTCCATATTATGACCTATTAGGCACCTCCGTGTGTGGCCTCTTGCAGGAAGGGATGGAAGCCGGATCTGAGGACCCCCCTCCTTTCATCCCCTCCTGTCTGCCCTGAGGGCTCTGTAATAATTTCCAGATGACAATATCAGAAGGGGGAATGAAGGCAGCTGACCCCCTCGGGGTGGAACGAGGGAACTCCAGCTTCCTGCCCCCTCCAAAATCCATTCTCCCCTCCGATAGCAGGGATTAGTCACAGGACATGATTAACCGGAGGACAAAGCGCAGCAGCGGCAAGACACCTCACAGCAATGGGATGTTAGCGATGCTTTCCATAAATCCCCCATCCAATATCTGACTCCATAAAACTGAAAACACATCCTCTGTAACATCCAGAAAACTCGTACAGCGCCCTCGTCAACAACGCGGTGGAAACGGCCATTTTAGGAGCCGAATCTGGTACAGTGCACATCTGCGCTCTGGTGGGGGGCCAATATCCAGAAAGTCCTCTGGTAACGACACGACTATACACAACTATAAGTTGTCATTAACCAATGAAGATATCCAACAAGCTCCCATAGGCAAAAGTTATGGGCACCAGCTGTTCAACATTAAAAAAGGGAGTTGTCCACCATTGGGGACAATTTTTTCTTAAAATTTAAATGCATGTACAGTGGGGCAAAAAAGTATTTAGTCAGTCAGCAATAGTGCAAGTTCCACCACTTAAAAAGATGAGAGGCGTCTGTAATTTACATCATAGGTAGACCTCAACTATGGGAGACAAACTGAGAAAAAAAAATCCAGAAAATCACATTGTCTGTTTTTTTATCATTTTATTTGCATATTCTGGTGGAAAATAAGTATTTGGTCAGAAACAAAATTTAATCTCAATACTTTGTAATATATCCTTTGTTGGCAATGACAGAGGTCAAACGTTTTCTGTAAGTCTTCACAAGGTTGCCACACACTGTTGTTGGTATGTTGGCCCATTCCTCCATGCAGATCTCCTCTAGAGCAGTGATGTTTTTGGCTTTTCGCTTGGCAACACGGACTTTCAACTCCCTCCAAAGGTTTTCTATAGGGTTGAGATCTGGAGACTGGCTAGGCCACTCCAGGACCTTGAAATGCTTCTTACGAAGCCACTCCTTCGTTGCCCTGGCGGTGTGGTTTGGATCATTGTCATGTTGAAAGACCCAGCCACGTTTCATCTTCAATGCCCTTGCTGATGGAAGGAGGTTTGCACTCAAAATCTCACGATACATGGCCCCATTCATTCTTTCATGTACCCGGATCAGTCGTCCTGGCCCCTTTGCAGAGAAACAGCCCCAAAGCATGATGTTTCCACCACCATGCTTTACAGTAGGTATGGTGTTTGATGGATGCAACTCAGTATTCTTTTTCCTCCAAACACGACAAGTTGTGTTTCTACCAAACAGTTCCAGTTTGGTTTCATCAGACCATAGGACATTCTCCCAAAACTCCTCTGGATCATCCAAATGCTCTCTAGCAAACTTTAGACGGGCCCGGACATGTACTGGCTTAAGCAGTGGGACACGTCTGGCACTGCAGGATCTGAGTCCATGGTGGCGTAGTGTGTTACTTATGGTAGGCCTTGTTACATTGGTCCCAGCTCTCTGCAGTTCATTCACTAGGTCCCCCCGCGTGGTTCTGGGATTTTTGCTCACCGTTCTTGTGATCATTCTGACCCCACGGGGTGAGATTTTGCGTGGAGCCCCAGATCGAGGGAGATTATCAGTGGTCTTGAATGTCTTCCATTTTCTAATTATTGCTCCCACTGTTGATTTCTTCACTCCAAGCTGGTTGGCTATTGCAGATTCAGTCTTCCCAGCCTGGTGCAGGGCTACAATTTTGTTTCTGGTGTCCTTTGACAGCTCTTTGGTCTTCACCATAGTGGAGTTTGGAGTCAGACTGTTTGAGGGTGTGCACAGGTGTCTTTTTATACTGATAACAAGTTTAAACAGGTGCCATTACTACAGGTAATGAGTGGAGGAAAGAGGAGACTCTTAAAGAAGAAGTTACAGGTCTGTGAGAGCCAGAAATCTTGATTGTTTGTTTCTGACCAAATACTTATTTTCCACCAGAATATGCAAATAAAATGATAAAAAAACAGACAATGTGATTTTTCTGGATTTTTTTTTCTCAGTTGGTCTCCCATAGTTGAGGTCTACCTATGATGTAAATTACTGACGCCTCTCATCTTTTTAAGTGGTGGAACTTGCACTATTGCTGACTGACTAAATACTTTTTTGCCCCACTGTATTTGTGGGAAAACTCCCTTTAAGGCCAGAATGGCAGAGTCTCATCTAAGTAAATGCAAAGCTCCCATGGTCCAATTGACTACTATTGGCGGCATATTACCACTCAGAGGGTGCACGGAGCCACAATACAGTCATGTGCTTGTGATCTTAAAGGGGGCAGTCAGATACTTAGGTCAACAATATCACATGGGTGAGGACTCAGAGCCAGCAACCGACACCCCCACGATCAGGGTGCGGCCGGATGTGCACAGTTTATGAAGCCAAAAAAGTAGAAGTGTTCAGCTCCTATTGAAGTGAATGTGACCTGAGCTGCAGTACCCGAGAATGGCCACTATGAGGTGTATAGAGCTCTGCATACACCTGTGACTTGGAACGCAGGGTGTCAGACAGACCCCCTCACCAGTCTGATATTAATGACCTATTATGCAAGTCCTTCACAATAAAAATAAATTGCAAACGAATCCATCCATGTGTCAACTATTTGATTTATTTTTTTTTTGCACATCCCACATGCTAACCCCCCCCAAAAAAAATACTGAAACTTTGACCCAATATCTATGGCCCTACTCACACCTTAACATATGAAAGTAAGATTTCCTCGACCCTCTCTAAATGAGGACATCATTGTTGACAGTGCACATAACTGAACAACCGGCTTATCAAAGGCCATAAAACCCCACATTAAAGAGACTCTCCGACATTAGATAACATTCATTACTGGCCTGTGAACGCCTGGTTTCCTTATTGCATGGTGTCATCTGACCAGCAAATTGGAGAACTGCATGTTCATCTCAAGAGAAAACAATAGCAAGGTGGCTCCTCAGGTACAATGCCTTGAAAATGTATTCATAACCAGTCAACTTTTCCACATTTTTTCGCATCACACCCACAGACTTAAATGTATTTTATTGGGATGTTATGTGATTTACCAACAAAAGTCTGCAAATATTTGAGAAGTATAAAAAGGAAATAAAACAAGGCTTTCTAATTATTTAAAAAAAAAAAAAAAAAATCTAAATCTGAAAATTGTGCTGTGCATTTGTATTCAGCCCCCTGTAGACGGATACCCCTAAATAAAAACCTGAGTGACCAATTGCCTCCATGACTTACATAATTAGTAAATTGAGTCCTCCTGTGTGTAATTTACTCTCAGTAGAACTACAGTCATTCTGTGAAGGCTTCAGGTTTGTGTGAGAACATTAGGGATCAAACAGCAACATGAAACCAAGGAACACACCAGACAGGTCAGGGATAAAGTTGTGAAGAAGAGTAAAGCAGGGTCAGGTTATAAATAAAAAAAATATAAAAACAGCCCAAGCTCTGAACCTCTCATATTCAATCCATCATCCAAAAAACGGAAGGAGTATGGCACAACTGGAAAACTACCAAGACATGGCTGTCCACCTAACCTGAAATCCCAAGCACGGAGAGCACTAAGTAGGGAAGCAGGCAAGGAGCACGTGGTCACTGTGGAGGAGCTGCAGACATCCATAGCTCAGGTGGGAGAATGTGTCCACAGGACAACTGTTAGTTGTAGACTCCACAAACCTGGTCTTTATGGAAGAGTGGCAAGAAGAAAACTATTTTATTTTATTTTTTTTCAAGCAAGCCATGAAAAGTCTTGGTTGAAGTCATGTTGGGGACACAGTAGTTTGTGGAAGAAAGTGCTCTGGTCAGAAAAGACCAAAAGTGGAACTTTTTTGGCTAAATGCAAAATGCTATGTGTGGCGGAAAACTAACAGCACATCACCTTGAAAATGCCATCCCCGCCATCAAACGTGGTGGCAGCATCTTACTGTGGGGAGGCTTTTCTTCAGGCGGGAAAGGCAAGCTGGTCAAAGTTAATGGGAAAATGGATAGAGCTAAATACAGGGCAATCCTGGAGGAAACCCTGCTAGAGGCTGCAAAAGACTTGAGACTGGGGCGTAGGTTCACCTTCATGGAGGACAAGGACCCTCAACATCCTGCTGTAGGTACAATGGATGGTTTAGATCAAAACATATTCATGTGGGTGAATGGTCCGATCACAGACCAGACCTAAATCCCAGTGAGAATCTGTGGCAAAACGAAAATTTCTGTTCAGACACCTCCATCCAATCTCAAAGAGCAAAGGGGCAAAAATGTCACCTCTGACTGTGCAAAGAGATATAGATATATATATAATTTTTTTATTTTTTATTTATTTTTTTTATTTAGAAAACCATGAATCTTTCCTTTTACACTTCACTTATAAATGTATTTTGTGTGATTATACCAACACAAAATAGCAGGTAAGTTTATGGGTGTAACATGAAAAGTGTGGAAAAGTTCACGGGGTATGAATACTTTTTCATGGCACTGTACGTATACATCTAAATCAAGGAACAGAATAACTATTACCACCATGCCCCCAATAGGTTCAACAAATTCACAATTACCCCCAATTGAGAATACAGAACATAGAACTAAATTATAGTGGAAATAGCAAATATTAAATTTAGAGCTAAAGCTTAGTAACATCCAATATGGCGGCCACCAAAGCTTCTGTCATCCCATTTCCCTACATGTGGACCACTGGATAAATCAGATTATTATCCCCGGCACCAGCTGATAAGAAGGACTTAAAGGTACATAGTTACATAGTTAGTAAGGCCGAAAAAAGACATTTGTCCATCCAGTTCAGCCTATATTCCATCATAATAAATCCTCAGATCTACGTCCTTCTACAGAACCTAATAATTGTATGATACAATATTGTTCTGCTCCAGGAAGACATCCAGGCCTCTCTTGAACCCCTCGACTGAGTTCGCCATCACCACCTCCTCAGGCAAGCAATTCCAGATTCTCACTGCCCTAACAGTAAAGAATCCTCTTCTATTTTGGTGGAAAAACCTTCTCTCCTCCAGACGCAAAGAATGCCCCCTTGTGCCCGTCACCTTCCTTGGTATAAACAGATCCTCAGCGAGATATTTGTATTGTCCCCTTATATACTTATACATGGTTATTAGATCGCCCCTCAGTCGTCTTTTTTCTAGACTAAATAATCCTAATTTTCCTAATCTCTCTGGGTATTGTAGTTCCCCCATCCCCTTTATTAATTTTGTTGCCCTCCTTTGTACTCTCTCTAGTTCCATTATATCCTTCTTGAGCACCGGTGCCCAAAACTGGACACAGTACTCCATGTGCGGTCTAACTAGGGATTTGTACAGAGGCAGTATAATGCTCTCATCATGTGTATCCAGACCTCTTTAATGCACCCCATGATCCTGTTTGCCTTGGCAGCTGCTGCCTGGCACTGGCTGCTCCAGGTAAGTTTATCATTAACTAGGATCCCCAAGTCCTTCTCCCTGTCAGATTTACCCAGTGGTTTCCCATTCAGTGTGTAATGGTGACATTGATTCCTTCTTCCCATGTGTATAACCTTACATTTATCATTGTTAAACCTCATCTGCCACCTTTCAGCCCAAGTTTCCAACTTCACACTGAACAACTTAACAACGATAACGACAGCGATCCGTGACGTTGCAGCGTCCTGGATAGCGATATCGTTGTGTTTGACACGCAGCAGCGATCAGGATCCCGCTGTGACATCGTTGGTCAGAGCTAGAAGGCCAGCACCTTATTTTGTCGCTTGATCACCCGCTGACATCGTTGAATCGGCGTGTGTGACACCGATCCAGCGATGTGTTCACTGGTAACCATCGGGTTACTAAGCGCAGGGCCGCGCTTAGTGACCCGATATTTACCCTGGTTACCATTGTAAATTTAAAAAAACCCCAAACACTACATACTTACATTCCGGTGTCTGTCACATCCCCCGGCGTCCGCTTCCCTGCACTGTGTCAGCGCCGGCCGGCCGTAAAGCAGGGCACAGTGGTGACGTCACCGCTCTGCTTTGCGGCCAGCGCTTACACAGGATGCAGGAGGAGTGCAGGGAAGCGGACGCCGAGGGACGTGACAGGCACCGGAATGTAAGTATGTAGTGTTTGGTTTTTTTTTAAATTTACAATGGTAACCAGGGTAAACATCGGGTTACTAAGCGCAGCCCTGCTCTTAGTAACCCGATGTTTACCCGGGGACTTTGGCATCGTTGGTCGCTGGAGAGCTGTCTGTGTGACAGCTCTCCAGCGACCACACAACGACGAAACAGCGACGCTGCAGCGATCGACATCGTTGTCTATATCGCTGCAGCGTCGCTTAATGTGACGGTACCTCAAGACGTTACAACAGTCGCTCTGTAGGACATAGCGCCGCCATATTGTACATGACTAATACAGTATTAGACATGAGCAGGCGCTGCCGGCGTCCCTGCCGATAACAGCAGATCGATGGGGGTTTCTAGTAGGCGTCACTTTAAGACTACGTGTGCCACCAAGGAGCGATATAGAGAATACAAAGTGGTTCAATGGCCGCCAGCCACCATGAAAGGTCGTGTGGCCCAAAGTCAAAATGGTATTTTTAGTATGGAGGGGGCAATTAAATGTTCACTGATATAAAGTGATTACAATGGTCCTAAACCCCCCAGGGGGCAGATTTATCAAACTGGTCTGGCTTAACATCTGGCCTTGTTGTCCATAGCAACCAACCAGTGCAGGCTTCATTTTCTACTTTTTTTTAGCGTAAAAGTACAAGATTTAAGGTTTTCCCAAAAGTGCAAGTTAACAACCAGACAATTCTTAAGATTACTGGTGGTCTAACTGCTCAGACCCCGATTGATCCTAAAAGGGGGCTCAACATATCCCCCCCCACGAAGGTGTACAGGCCTCTGCTCCAGTCACGGTCAATAGCCGAGAGCTGTACTCCCGTTCTCCAGGATCACGGGGGGCTTAGACCCCCCAACGATTATCAAGTTATCCCATGTGAACAGAGGATAGCTCGATATTTTTTTTGGGGGAACCCTTTAACCCTAAATTGATTGCTATGGGAAACAGAGCCATAAGATTGAAGGTTTCCTAATGAACCCACAGTTGAGGCCTACAGGAGGGGAGTCCGTGTCTGTCGCTCCAAAGTCACATTTCAGGAGGTTTTCAGCCCACAGATAAAGTAGCGTTTGGGGAAGCAGACATTTCGGGATCGCCTTTCACCCATCCCAAATGAAGAATATTATAGCTGAAATGGCTGACAACTGTGTATGAAATGCATCAAAGGGGGGACAAAAAAATAACCAAAAACGTAGAGTTAAGTTTTTGGGGGTGCAAAATAATGGATTACATGTGTGACAACCACGAGTAAGTAAATGCACACGATACGACCAGCACAATTTGCTCAGAAGCTGCCCAAATTCAATGGCGCCATTAACAAGAATAAGGGTATGTGCACACATTGCAGATTTTTCCGCACGGATTCTGCAAAATCCGCAGGTAAAACGCCTGCGGTTATCACCTGTGTTTTACACCTGCGGATTCCAATTATGGAGCAGGTGTAAACTGCTGTGGAATCCGCACAAAGAATTGACATGCTGCGGAAAATAAACCGCAACGTTTCCGTGCGGAATTTTCTGCAGCATGTGCACAGCGGGTTTGGTTTTCCATAGGTTTTCATGGTACTGTAAACTCATGGGAAACTGCTGCGAATCCGCAGCAAAATCCGCAACGTGTGCACATAGCCTTAGTAAGTGATATACAAGACAAGCTTTTCACTATGGACCACGGCTCATGACCAGGACGCAATAAAGCTGCTCCAAAACTGAAAACAGCGGCTATTATTCAGAAAGTGGACGGTTTTTTGCATAGCCTTTACTTTATAAAAAAAAAAAAAAAAAAAACCTGCTTTTTTTGTGAGAAACACAAAAAATATTGTGGACAGTTGGTGGCAGTTAGTCAACAGTATGTTTTGTTTTTTTGTTGATGGGGTGATTTTATTTCAGGCCGGCTCCTCTAAAGAAATAAATAAGATAAATGTGAAAAAAAAAAAAAAAAATACATATAGTTAGCTGAGGATTTTGACATTGTCAGGCTATGCTTCCATGCAGCTGAAAAGCGGTGTTTTTCCTGTGGAAATTCTTCTGCGTGTAACAGCTCAAGAGAAGTGGATGTAATTTCATTAAAAACCATGTTCGCTGCACGTTTCAAGAAGCTGAAGAACTGTGCATGTCGTGTATGGGGCTTTAAAGGGAATCTGTCACCCCAAAATTGGCCTATAAACTAAGGCCACTGGCATCAGGGGCTTATCTACAGCATTCTGGATGTTTCCTGAAAGATTAAAAAACAGGTTACCGTATATTACACTCACCCAGGGGCGGTCCCTGTTCAGTCCGGCGCCTCCCATCTTCTTACGATGACGTCCTCTTCTTGTATTCAGGCTGTGGCTCCGGCGCAGGCGTACTTTGTCTGTCCTGTTGAGGGCAGAGCAAAGTACTGCAGTGTTCCGGCATCGGGAAAGGTCAGAGAGGCCCAGCACCTGCGCACTGCAGTACTTTACTCTGCCCTCAACAGGACAAAATACGCCTGCGCCGGAGTGTGAATACAAGTAGAGGAAGTCATCGTAAGAAGATGGGAGGCCCCGGACCCAGACCATGACACCCATTGGACCAGACCGCAGCGGGACCGCCCCTGGGTGAGTATAATATAACCTGTTTTTCTTACCTTTCAGGATACATCGGGGGCTTATCTACAGCATTACAGAATGCATTACAGAATCCTGTAGATAAGCCCCTGATGCTGGTGGGCTTAGCTTATAGGCCAATTTTGGGGCGACAGATTCCCTTTAAGTACGGCTGTAGAGTCGATGCCCTTATTGGTGGAGTCAGTATAAAAGGGACCAACTCTGACAATATATAGTACAATGCAGGAGGTGCTATAAATGTTTTCAGAAGAATTTGCAAAAGTTATAAATGTCTGTTCTGTTCCTGCTTATAGTGGAGATGAATCTGTGCTGCACTTTATGTACATGCTCAGTAGTGACCCGCGTTGGAATCATATATACATACACATTTAGATGTTAGAAATACCCCAGGAAGTACATATTCCAGAACCAAAAAAAGGTGTGTGTGTGTGTGTGTGTGTGTGTGTGTGTGTGTGTGTGTGTGTGTGTGTGTGTGTGTGTGTGTGTGTGTGTGTGTGTGTGTGTTGAAAGAGGGGATGCCATTGGCAGTGGGGACAAGTTTCTCAAGTATATGTATAAGGACGCACAACCCCGAAAGTATAACCTTAACTAACGCGTTTCGGACAGGCACACCCTTACTTATGGGTGATGTGTGCTCAAAATGTGTAAGATGTCAGCCCCTCTTCTTTTAATGGACTTCAATAAACTGGATTTTTAATATAATTATATACACACACACATTTTTGGTATTGGATCCTCTCTTTCCGGTTTTACTTTTCCATGTTTTGTTAGGAGACACCGGCTCTGAGACATCAGAGCACCGGCCACGTGGAATTCCTTCTACATTGCCTTGGGTCTATGGTGAGATCATGTTTTGCTAGTTATTTCATTCTTTATGTTCCCCAACGGTGGCACACAGTGTTTCGGCACGATAAAAATAAATATATATATAATTTTTTTTATTATTATTTATTTATTTTATTTTTTTCAAATATTATATGGAAATCTCATGCGAAAAAAAAAAATTGCAATAAATCAGGGCATATGTTGCATTTTTCTTTTTTTAACACTTCCAATTTATTGGGGTGAACCCTCTTCTCACCCCACCCAAAAGAAAACAATGCACCACTCCAAGTGCACTAGTGATGTTTACCCCATTGCTGCCATCAGAAAACTTATTCATAGTATTCGCAGCATTTTTGGGTGGGTTTATAGCAAAATCTGCTCCATGGGAGCTTGTGGGGTCACCCTGGTGCTGATTTCATTTCTCATCTAATTAATATCCAGGTTTTTTAATTTAAGCCGTGACAAAGCCTGTGGATGACATCATGTGACTGCAGCACCCACGGTCGGGCAGAGCTGCACTGCCGCACGCACGGCGCCGCACACACCGGTCACATGACCTGCCCCTGTGCCATGCTTTGTGCTTAGGAGAAAGCATGGCCAGCCACGGACTACATCTCCCGGCATTCCCCGCGCCGCCGCACTACGTTTCCCGACAAGACGTGCGCTCCGACACTCCTACTCCAGGCGGGCTGCAGAGTCACGGCCAGGCCTGTCTGCGCTATAACATGTCCCACTCCCCCCTCAGCGTGGAAACAGGCGGCAAGGTCACGAATAGGAATCAAAACGGCGTCCATAATTCTAGCTGGCCCTGGGAAGGCATGGCAATAGCCAATACTGCCCTTTTCACCTCAGCCATAGTGACAAAAACACCACGAGTGGTGAAGCAACATGGAGGGGGCGTGTGACACGACTTGAGCTGCTCATGCAGCTACATACATTAAGTCACTGGAAATCGGCCTCATAGACCAAAACTAATCATTCTTTAGCCCCTCAGTGGGTCTCCGCCACAAATAATGGTGAAATTCGTCGTCGATATAAAGTAACGACATTGTATCTGCCAGGAAGTCGCCACATGAAATATTGGTGAACTTCGCACCCAACAAGGGTTCGTTGTTGCCAATTTTGGCCAAAGACGACAGACCGTGGAGCCAAGGGGCAGAGAAAATGGCCATTATTTTTTTTTTTTTCTTTTTGTGGGGTCCTAAATCAAAATGAGAATTTTGCAGCTCCCAATCTGATTGCTAAGGAAATCCCAAACACCAAATCGGGGCGAAGCGAATCGAAATCCTCATCTCTAATCCTATCAAATGGATTCGTACGATCAGACGCGTTTCATTCCCGTCGAATTCCTAATAATTCGTCGAACGATGCCAACCGGGGGCGTAAAACCGCCAAATCCGTCATCGCTTGTGGCAACGATCATGTGCCAATCTTGACCTTAAAAAATTGTCCCTTGTCAGTGAGCCAGTCTACTTCCTTCTGACTGTGACCTTGTGCAGAAGGCATGGCATTACAGGCGGCAGTCTGTAACCAGGGAATGCCATGGGGCACAGGTGTAGGGTGGCATGCTGGCACTTGTGGTGTCCTGGAGGCACACACCTGCACTCCACAGTGCTGCAGACCAGCACTACTACACATCAGGTGTTGCTTGTCTGTCTGGATCCCCATTGCTGGGAAATCAGCTGATTGCCCAAGGAGGGGTGTGTGTGTGTTGTGTGGCTGCATAGGGGCTCAGATTTGAGCTAAATACCCCCCCCCCCTCCCCATATGCACTGAAAGGGTGCAGTTAGGGGGCCGGGTAGAGGCAGCAGGTTTCCTTGGCAGTGTTTGCATGCTCCCTGATTACAGCTCTGCAGCATGGCCGAGGCACCACGTGGGTCTGTTTGCAAGTGACAAACCTTCCCTTGCGCCCTTTAAAAAAACCCTTCTCCCCACTTCCAAGGGTGGATCGACTCCCCTCCTATACAACCAGGCTGGATTTAGGGTGCACTAGGGGGGACCCCCTTATAATCCACCCCCCTTCTAACCATAACTGACCCCCTCCTACCTTCTCCTTTCCTGCAAGGTGATCTGCAGCATGTGCACTGCCAGCAAGCATCGGGGGGCATGGGTACCTACCTGCACAGACCACCAATGACTTCTTTCTCCGTCTTCCTGAAGTGTTGCAGGGAGGGTACTTTCTGCGCGGGCATCATGAAATACTCCATAGCAATCAGCAGGAGGACCAACCTCCAGCCCCCCCAAAGAAAAACGTGTCTCCCTCCCACCACCCCCCCTTTAGTTGCAGCTGCAGCAGCTTCCCCCCTATTGCTTCTGCTTGGTGGGCTCCCCGATCAGCCTTATTGATTAGGTGATGGTGCATGCAGGGGATCAATGGTGTAGTGTGTAGGATGTCCCAGATGATCAGGGGGAGGTGTCTGTCTCTCTCCTTGTGTTCTGCCTCTCAATGTGAGTGTGTGTTTGCAGCTGATGTCTGTTTCAAGGCGGGAAACAGCTGGTGAGAGATCAGAAACAGCACCCCTCCCCCTCCCTCCAGCCTGCCCCCTCCTTCTACCCAGAGCCAAATCCCAGCCCTTCTTCCGCAGAGTAAGGCATTGCATGTAAACAAAGGACTATTTGCAAAGCATTGCATGACCTGCTGCAGTGAGAAAAGGGCAGGCTTCTGCAGATCTTGCACATGCATTGTGCTGCAGGGGTGGCAGGGATAAATTAGGCTTGGATTTAGGGTGCAAAGAGAGGTCCTAGGACAAGGGGTGGGGTAACAGAAGCTTGAATGGGGAGGATGAGAGCTGATCTGGCTGCATGCGCCACGCTTGGGTGATCAGTCCCATCAGCTGACAGCTTGGCAGAGAGGAGAGCAGGGGAAGGAAGGAGAAGAAAAGGAGAAAAGACCTGAGCACATGGTCTGTGCCTGCATCATCCTCTAACCCCTGCACTGCCAGGGAGGCCTGCTGCAGAGCACAGTGTAACCCGTATGCATGGGGAAAGCATTCACACTTATGGATGGTGGGGTCTGCTGCCCTACAGCTGATCTAGACTGATGAAAAAGCAGGTGTTGCTGTTTTTTAAGTCCCTCTATAGGGCACTAAAAAAAAGTAATGCATAAAAATTAATAGGATCATTCCTATAAAGAAATGATCTAGCCTTGTACTGGCCATAATTATCGAGATTTTTTAATTCTTCCACCTCCAAGAGTTGTGAGGTTTTAGCGCAGAAAGCTGATGGCGAGCCATGCCTGATGTAGCTGGTATTAAGGAATAAGTGAAAATCCACATTGGTGTGCGTATGCCGATATCCGTAAATACCCCCCATCGTTTTAGCATGGGTTTCGTATTTATTGCCCAAAACATCCTTTATCCTACCTAGTGTCCAGCTTGCCCCAGATGGCCTAGTTTACACAATTTAAGGCTATGTGCACACAATTATTCTTTTTAAAGTTGTCAAAAATGACAGCTTTTCTAGTGGAAACATTCAGTAAATGCCCCTTTTTGAAGCAGTTTTGAAGTATTTTGGAAGAGTTTGTTTTTTTTTGTGTTTTTTTTAAAGGACAGTTCTTAGTTTGGAGTAGTTTCCAGCTGGTTCACAGAAGTATCATGCACTTTCTTTTTGCCTATCAGGCAGTTTCCAAAACTTTTTTTTTAAGTTTAAAATACTCTCAAAACACTGAACATATGAACTGCAAAGTGTTTTTTTCCCATATAAATTAATAGGAAGAGCATTTGAAGAGTTTATTAAGCATTTTTTCAGGTGTTTTTTGGAGGACTCATTCCTAAAAACTCCACAGAAAACGTGCCACATACCCAAAAATTTCATTTGGTTCATGCACCAGTGCGCTCCACTTCTAGGAACCTTCTGATATCTCCGTCATGCACACTATCTTTTCAAAGTTCTTACAACATAGACAAATGCTTTTGAGGGAATTTATTTAAATTATTGATTTCTATGCCTGTCTTAATATTGAGCTAGCCAGAGAATTTGACAACACATCTCTAGCCTTTTGAATATTTCAGTTTGTGGAGCGTGAACAGCCCAAGGTGCTCAAAAGTTGAGATGTGCACAGCTCAATAATTTTGGCACTTCTTACATCGAAGGCTAGTTTTAAACATCCGACATTCACAGTCATAGTAGGGACGGAGATGTCCGGGCCAGCCACTAGTCTCCAAACCTGCACTCAAAACATGAGGCTGTTGAGTTCAAGTCAGATGAGAAGTCCTGCGTCCACTCCAGACTTTGTGGTCCGAACACGGACTGTGAATATCGGACATGTGAAAATGGCCTTTCTGTGTTAATATGTTCTAAGTGAGTTACCATGTTTAGAAGTATCTAATTGACTACTACTACTCGTCAGATTGTGCTGGGATTTCCCGCTCTGAGAGACGGGCACTACTGCTTCATTTAGTGTTTGGGCATGTAGATACTTTAGCGCCAGTATCTCTGCATACTGCCCCTCTTCCCTGGCAGAGATGCCAGCTTACTCACCACCTTGGCCCTGTTCCGCACGTCCTCCGTCTCTGTTGATGCCCAGGGTGCGCACATGGCGTACAGATCCCCACTGTGCATAGGGCATGTGCTCCTTCTTTCTTTCATCGTCCTAAAGTGTCCCAAGCAAATATCTGGGAGACACTTACTATTTAAGGCACCTCCTCCAGCATACCTGTATGTCTGTCCTTGTCTGTGCTCATCTTTATAATAGCCGGTCCAGTCCGCCCCTGCCAGGGCTCATCTGTATATCAGCCGGTTCAGTCCGCACCCACCAGTGCTCATCTGTATGCCAGCCTGCACCTGCCAGTGCCTGTCTACCTGTCCTACCTGTTACACCCTTCCTGTCCATTTTTGCCTCCTGTCCTTTGGGGCCAGCTGCCATCTACCCGAGGTCAGTCCTGGTGTAGCACCTGGTTCCCTCTCCCTTATCTCTTCTTGGATCGTGTTGCCACCATACATCCGAGGCCGGACTTGGTGAGGCACCTAGTCACGCCCCTCCAGGCTCTCCTCGGATCACGGCACAGTGGTTCCACCACCTAGTCCGTTACAGATACGTTACTGGCGTAGGATTCAAGGGGGTTATTTGAAGGGTTGAAAACCTTTTTTTTTTCAAATATTTCTATTAGAAAATTCTGATTTTTGGGGGGGAGGGTTTTTGCCTATCATGACACCGAGTGACAATGCATTCAGTGCTCCTACTTTGGTAATAATTTAGGAAAAATTAAAGATTTCAGATGGTCTCTGAGCTCATAAGTTAAGTTCCTTCCTCAGAACAGCTCAGTGTTTGGGGGGCTAGCCAAAATGGAGAACCCCACGTTAGCTGTAATTATAATTTCCTCATTATTCGAGGTTGATCCTTTTCGGGATTTTTCTTTTCCAATATCTTCGATCCCAAGGAGAAAGTGACCTCCAGAGATGCCTGGTCTCCATAATCCTTCGGACACCTGCTGTGCTATTGACTGATGATAGAAGAAGTGATGTTTGTCACCTCTGCTGTCACAGCTCTCAGCTCCAGGATCATTTAGTCCTCTCAGCGTGCTAAGTACCCAGCAATGAATCTTCCCAGCACCTTGAGGCTGTCACATGTCTGCCTCATTGGGAATCTCGTCACTTGGGATTCACGCAGGATGACGGCAGCACTGGGGATATTTATTGGGATTCATGTGTTATAAGCAGCCTGGAATTTTTATATATCTGTATAGACAATATTACAATGATTGTATATTGATTGTAAAACACCAATTCCCAAAAAAAAGTTTTATGTTGTGTAAAATGTAAGTAAAACAAGAATACAATCATTTGGAAATCTATCTCTTATACCCTTATTTTAATCAAAGACGAGAAGTTGAACATTGGACATTTTTCCATTTCATTTGTAAAAATTTACTCAATTGGAAATTGATGGCAGTGAAAATTACCTTGTTTGGAAATAGATGGCAGCGACACATCTCAAAAAAGTTGGGCCCAGGCCCTGTCTACCATTGTGTAGCAATCCGTCTTCTTTTACAACAATTTGTAAACGTCTGGGATGTGAAGGGACCAATTCCTGGAGACTTGGGAGTGGATTGCTGTTCCGTTCTTGTTTGATGTAAGTTTTTTGTCAGATTTTTAATTTCATAATTCACCAAATGTTTTTTTATTGGCGAGAGATCCAGACTGCAGTCAACCGGTTCATCACCCAAACTCTTCTTCTGCGGAGCCATGATTCTGTGATAGATGTAGTATATGGTTTAGCTTCGTCCTCAGGTCTTCCCTGAAATAGACTTTTTCTGGATGGCACAGATGTTGTTCTAAAACATCTATATAAAGCTCAGCATTGATAGTGCTTTTCATGTTTAAGTTGCCGCTACCATAGGCACTAATGCCCCCCATACCATCAGTGGTGCAGAACTGTGCGCTGATAACAAGCTGGACTGTCTCTTTCCTCGATAACAAGCTGGACAGTCACTCTCCTTGAGAAAAGTCTGAATGGTCCCACTATTCTTGAGTCCTCAGGACACAGCATCCATGGTTTCCATAAAGAATTTCACATTTTGATTCAACTCACCACAGAACAGTTTTCTATTTTGCCTCGATCCATTATAAATGAGCTTTGGCTCAGAAAAGAACTCATCGTTTCTAGATTGTGTTGATATTTGTAACAGGAGTGGTGGAATCACTGTGCCGTGGACCGAGGAGAGCATGGAGGGGCATAACTAGGTGAACATCTGACTCTTCACCTGATCCCAAGACTGTGGGGTTCGAACCTGACTCTTTACCAGAGCCCCAGACTGGGGGGTTCAACTTGGCTCCAGATGGACACCAGGTGCTACACCAGGACGAACCTCAGACGCACAGCAGCTGACCCCAAAGTTCATCTCATACAGGCAGGCATGACAGGAATGGCAGGTGCTGGCGGGGATAGACAGGCACTGACAGGTGCAGACAGGTACGGATGATATACAGGCAAGCACTGGCAGGTACGACTGGTATACAGGCGGGCATGGCAGGTGCAGGCAGGTAAGGCTGATAGGTAGGTGCAGGCAGGTACAGGTGGTATACAGGCAGCCACTGGCAGGTGGAGGTAGGTACGGCAGGTATACAGGTGGGTACAGCAAGTACAGGCAGGTACTGGAAGATAAACTACTACAGGGGACTTTAGAACTTGCAAGCATGTAACTAACAAAGTGAACGCATTGCTCAGGCACCTCCCATCAGGTGGAGATGCCTTAAATAATAAGTGTCTCCCAGCCATTGGGTGGGTACACTTTAGGACGGTGGGTGCTGTGCTTTTAAGAAGGAGGTAGACTCCGGGCAGCAGCAGGAGGAGGAATTGCTTGATGGCGGCCACGGTGGTGAGTGAGTCTGCTTCCCTGCCGGGGAAGCAGGCGAGCATGTAGGGCTGTCGGCGCTACAATATTTGGCACCAATCTTTGCATAATAGAGCTGTAACTTGCATTTGTGAATTGCACTGTGACTTCTATTCACAGACAATGATATCTGGAAGTACTCCTGAGCATACGCTGTCATTTGTTCAACCAAATCATCCCTGCTTTTTATTTAGCGCCGCCGGAGGGCCCGTAAATACCGAGCATCCAATATTGACCATTGGCCTTGTTCCTTGTGCACATGGATTTCTCCAGAGTCTCTGAATCTTTTGATGATATTCTTCTGTACTGTAGATGGTGGGATATTCAAGGTCTTTGTAATTTTATGTTGAAGAACATTTTCCTAGAAGGCACAGTTGTTCATAAATTGGTGAACTCCTAACCATCTTTGCTTCTGAGAGACTCTGCCTCTCTCACTTGGTATTCTTATACACACTCATGTGATTTACTTGAGAATTGACCCTACAGCTGTTTTTCATCAGCACCACTTACTTTTCCATTCTTTTTGCTAACCCCCGTCCTAACTTTTTTTAGATACTTTGCTGCCATCATTTTCTAAATGAATTAATTTTTTTCAAATGAAATGGAAAAATGTCCAACGTTCAACTTTTGATCTGTGTTCTGCTGTGAACAAAATATAGCTAATAAGAAATTTCCAGATCATTTACATGGAATTCCAACTTTTTTTTTTAATTGGAGTTATATAATAAAGTACTATCACCCAGATTTGTGCCAGATGTCAGACATATGATAGAAAGGTGTCTGTTGAGGGCCCTCATGTTTTCTTTGCTCCAGAGGCCTTCGCACCCCATGTGGTCATTTTCCAGTGACAGTAAGATAGGGCTCACACAACTATATTTTGGCAAAAATTCCTGACTTGTGACCTGTAATGCAGCGGTGTTCACACAGTGCGGTAAAGAGGCAGTGACCCAGGATAGTCCAACTTTTAACTATTTTCAAAACTCACAAAGTAAAAGCAAATGTTATCCTACGGATCACAGCCGGGTCATTCAATACAGTCAGTACCAAACGATTGCATCGCCGTATCATTCGTGGGTGCGTCAGTTGCGTTGCCTTCGCTCGCCTGTGTTCAGTCGTCATACAGATCTGTACTGCACAGAGCCCCCTGCTCAGATGCTTGCAAACAACACTCTGACTAAGGGTACAATTTTGATCGCTACGACGGCACGATTCGTGACGTCGCAGCGTCGTATGATTATCGCTCCAGCGTCGTAGACTGCGGTCACACGTTGCAATCACGGCGCTGGAGCGATGCCGAAGTCCCCGGGTAACCAGGGTAAACATCGGGTTACTAAGCGCAGAGCCGCGCTTAGTAACCCGATGTTTACCGTGGTTACCAGCGTAAAAGTAAAAAAAACAAAAAACGTACATGCTCACCATCTGATGTCCGTCAGGTCCCTTGCCGTCCGCTTCCTGCTCTGACTGAGATCCGGCCGTACAGTGAGAGCAGAGCGCAGCGGTGACATCACCGCTGTGATCTGCTCTCACTTTCCGGCCGGCAGACAGTCAGAACGGGAAGCGGACGGCAAGGGATCTGACGGACATCAGATGGTGAGCATGTACGTTTTTTTTTTTTTTACTTTTACGCTGGTAACCACGGTAAACATCGGGTTACTAAGCGCGGCCCTGCGCTTAGTTACCCGATGTTTACCCTGGTTACCAGCGAACGCATCGCTGGATCGCTGTCACACACAACGATCCAGCGATGTCAGCGGGAGATCCAGCGACGAAAGAAAGTTTCAAACGATCTGCTACGACGTACGATTCTCAGCAGGGTCCCTGATCGCAGTAGCGTGTCAGACACTGCGAGATCGTAACGATATCGCTAGAACGTCACGAATCGTGCCGTCGTAGCGATCAAAATTGCACTGTGTGACAGTACCCTTACCCAAAGCTAAACTGAAAATTTAAATGTGAATCGTGGACATGAGCCACTCCAAAAACCCAGAGTGGAGGGAGAGGGAGATCAATCCAACCACCAATCTTATAGGTCGCTCCAAAAATAAAAGCCCATGTCAGGTTTTCCTAAATCTGACTTGGTCAAATAACTCGACCAAGTCCAGACTAACTTTTATTTTGCATTTTAAGCCCAGCTGTAGCTGTGATTACAATGCTCTCAAGCGGGTTCAATACGCTTCTAAGCACATTCTAGGGGATACAGAATGGCCCTCGCGTATAATTCTCCTCACTGTCACAAAATAAACAGTTTAGAAGTTTATGAATCCTTCAGAATTTCCAATATTCTAAGCTTGGAGAGGGCCGAGGAGTACTGAGTATGTTATATTTTTAACTTCTTTTTTTTAGTTTGTACCACATTTATTAAGTGCAAATCAAGCCACCTTGACGCCAAATTGAGCATATCTGCCCAAATCAAATTTTGTGAGATTTGCCCAAACTCTCCTGTTGGCCAATCGTTTGGTCAACCGACTGGGATCTCTGCTGAGAGCTCCCATGCACATAAAGGGGAGAAGATAAGAAGTCGCTGCCAGACCTCTCCTGAAGAAGCTTATCTCCCATGAAAATAAAAATTTAAGCTGTCCATCCCTTGCCATTACCTCTCAGGATGCCCCCAAACACATCAGATGATCTGCAGGTCCTCATTTCCCAAATCTTCGGGTTTGGCCAACTTTCATCCAACATGTCTGAAAGTAAAAAAATAAAGTTTACTTTTCTTCCTCTTCAGTCATGAAATTATCAAATCTTCCTCTAGTCTGGCCTGGCCTTACGAACCAGCTTCTCCGATTCAGGTAATCAATTACTATTATTGCATAATTATGCCTAGTAAATGAACTGGTTCATGTTGATCATGTGACTAGTGAGCATGAATGTCACTGCAGAGGTAGGGGGAAGGCGCTGAGCTTTTCTATAGCTGTTTGCTCTCTTTTCGGGCACATCCTTGCTCAATACAAAGGTACGAAAGGAGCAGGTGTCCCATATTGTCACCACGGTCCGGGCAGTTTATTGTTGGGGGGAACAATCTACAGATGCTGATAGCGATGCAGAACAGGTTTACATGGGTCGTAGACACAAGGGCCACACGTTGGAGATGGAGGCAATGGAGCATGCGTCGTGTCTGTCATCTCTTTGGGATTTTCTCCCTACTTGCTTCCTGTGAAATCCGCTTGAGGAGGCCATCATAGATTCAGGTCCAAAAACTAAGAATAAAACCCCTGTATAAAAGTAAAGTCTTCTGCCCTCATTCCCCATAAGAAGATAAAATTGCTTTCAGTGTACATACCAGGAACTATCCCAATTGTCATTCTCTGTAACTTGCCAATTAGTCTTTTTTATTGGGCTGTTACTTTTCACCAGCATTCTGCAAGCACTATAGGTGAAGGAACTTTCTTTCCCTCTTTTCCCACTGCATCTGCTATTGTCCTATGGCTTCTTAAGTTGAAAGCCCCCCACAAACTACCTGACTGACTCGGCTTCTCTGCTGAGAGAGACGGATTATACTCAACAACAGGCAGTGAAGAGCAAGGTAGACAGAAGGGAGACACCTAGTGGACACACCTTAGAGTGATTTTTTTCGAAGTTAAGACATCATAATTCTTGTTTTTAATTAGCATTTTTAAAATTGTGAAAAACAGAAAGACATAAGAAGCTGAACAATTTTTGACTAAAAGCATCTCATAAATACATAACAATACATACACAACCAGAGCTATAGTAATGACAGTATTCACACATATAAGGCTACTCTTCTCAGAGCGATAATGAAGCAGTGGCTGTTTTAGAACCATGAATCCTAACGTACAAATGTATCTGGGGTTGTTCAAGCCAATAGACATGAGTTACCAGTCACTCCCAGATCATATATATTAGGGTACCACGTTCCCTGTTTAGTACATACATCACACTACTCTCATCGGGGAGAAATATGCTCCATGAAATATTAAACCATGCTCTACAATAATGTGAAAACTGCTTTCAGTGCATATACCAGTCTAATATGTCCAGGATCTGTTTCTATTGGCACTGTGCCAGCACTATAGGTGCAGGAGTTTCTTTTGCTTCATTTCCCAGCATGCATTAATTATGCTATTATCCAATGCTTTAGCAGGCCTGAACGTAAAGACGCACCATATTTCCACACTGTCTTAGTGTCTCCACATAAAGGTAAGTTTCTTCAAGTGGAGGTCCTCCAACGCTGGTAAGACAACATGAAATTTAAGTAAGGTGATTGTCTATTTAACACATAATGAGATCAAGTTTTCTGAACAGTGACCAGTTAATCTTGGTATATCAGTAATTGTCTTTATTTTTTCTCCTGTTCTACATAGTCCTTTATCTGGTCACAAGTTTTATATTTGGCTGGGAATGGATGGCGACTTTGGGAGTGACACAACTCATTGCCAAAGATTGCTCTGTGCTGCTACCTGGCATCTCAATGGGGTTGCATTGCGACACCTATGACACATGACTGCGACAGGCAACTCACAAAATATCAAACTGGTTCTGACTTTTTGCAACTTGCTTGTTGCGGTTGCACTACTTTAGGGGTTGCAATGAGACCCCATTCATCTGCATTACGCTGCAATGGAGCAGGATCCAGTCCATTGGCCGCATTGATGAACTGTGGCTGCTGGATGGGAACGCTGAGGACCACCTTTTACTAAAGGCATCCCCAGCTCCTGTTTAGGTTAGCTTGCCCGGTGCAACCCCACATTGCGCCAGCCTGGCTAATCAAAAGGAAAGCCACAGAAGCCATCAGGTAGGAGGCGGTTCTCAGGGCTTCCATCCAGTAAATTACTGAGTTGGCCGATGGACCTTGTCCCGCGAATTGATTCCCACTAACCCTATTTCTAACCCATCCCCAACAGCCTTATAGACATAAATGTAAGGTCAAGGGGCGACAGTGATTTGCACTTTCGCTTTGCATCAATGGGGTCCTGGGGTCAAATTCCACCAAGGACAACATCTGCAAGGAGTTTGCATGTTCTCCCAAAATATTTAGAATTGAGAGTCCTCAGTAGTTGATACCTTTTAATGGCTAACTGAAAAGATGGTAACAAATTGCAAGCTTTCGAGACTACACAGGTCTCCTCATCAGGCATAGACTAAAAGAAATTCTGAAGAATCACATATTTATGCACAACACATCACAGGGAAAAAAAAAACATGGATAAGACAGGTGACATGAAGCAGAATTACCATAAGTGATAAACAGTTCTGTTCATAAATATTGGACCAGTTCTTAGATAAGGAGTGTTTTATTGTCCTCTAAGTGGGGTCTGGTCCTGTTGTGATGACCCCACATGGTCTGAGGGGCAAATTCCTTAGTTCCTTAGTTGATGTAAAAAGACATAAATCCATGCGACACATTCATTCCTGCACTAAGAGTGTCAAAGGTCGTCATCAGCTTATATTCCCATATTCTTCTGTCTCTTTGAAATTTAAAGCTACCTTTTAATACAAGTAATTTCATGTCCATAATGTTATGATCCGTGAGACAGAAATGTATTGCCCCAGGTAGATCCATTCTTTTTTATCTTATTGTATGGCGATGAGAGTTCATCCTTGTTTTCAGTTTCTGCCCTGTCTTCCCTACATACAGACCCCCAGTTGGATATTAACTACAAATAATTAGGTACACCACATTAGATGTGACGCAGCTGAAAGTACCTGGGATCTTGTAGTCCTGATCTTGTCCGTGGTCATTATAAATGGACAGGTTTTACATTTTTTCTGATTGCAAGGAAAGGTACCTGCAGCTGTTGGAGAGGACTGGGGGCTTTTGACAATGATGCTTCTTAGATTTTTGGGCTGCCTAAAACACAGTAGTGGGGGGTCTGTGTTGTGAATTTGCTTTTTGCTCCCTCTAGTGGTTACTAGTTTTTTGACTCTGGTTTTTCTGTCATTCCTTTTATCCGCACCTGGGTCGTTAGTTAGGGGTGTTGCTATATAAGCTCCCTGGACCTTCAGTTCAATGCCTGGCAACGTAGTTATCAGAGCTAGTCTGCTGTGCTCTTGTCTACTGATCCTGGTTCCAGTTATATCAGCTAAGTCTGCCTTTTGCTTTTTGCTATTTGTTTTGGTTTTGTATTTTTGTCCAGCTTGTTCCAAATCTATATCCTGACCTTTGCTGGAAGCTCTAGGGGGCTGGTGTTCTCCCCCCGGACCGTTAGACGGTTCGGGGGTTCTTGAATTTCCAGTGTGGATTTTGATAGGGTTTTTGTTGACCATATAAGTTACCTTTCTTTATTCTGCTATCAGTAAGCGGGCCTCTCTGTGCTAAACCTGATTCATTTCTGTGTTTGTCATTTCCTCTTACCTCACCGTCATTATTTGTGGGGGGCTTCTATCCAGCTTTGGGGTCCCCTTCTCTGGAGGCAAGAAAGGTCTTTGTTTTCCTCTACTAGGGGTAGCTAGATTCTCCGGCTGGCGCGTGTCATCTAGAATCAACGTAGGAATGATCCCCGGCTACTTCTAGTGTTGGCGTTAGGAGTAGATATATGGTCAACCCAGTTACCACTGCCCTATGAGCTGGATTTTTGTATTCTGCAGACTTCCACGTTCCTCTGAGACCCTCGCCATTGGGGTCATAACAGTTTGCCAGGCCAGTATTAAATGTTTAATGCATTGCAGAAGAGGGATTATAAGAAAGAAGATTCTGAGTTTTTTTTTTTTTCTTCTTCCCCTTTACCTCAGAGTGGCTATGCTTGCTGCAGACATGAATGTCCAGACCTTGATTACAAGTGTGGACCAGCTGGCTACTCGTGTGCAGGGCATACAAGACTATGTTATCAGAAATCCTAGGTCAGAACCTAAAATACCGATTCCTGAACTGTTTTCCGGAGACAGGTTTAAGTTTAGGAATTTCGTGAATAATTGTAAATTGTTTTTGTCCCTGAGACCCTGTTCATCTGGAGATTCTGCTCAGCAAGTAAAAATTGTTATTTCGTTCTTACGGGGCGACCCTCAGGATTGGGCTTTTTCGCTGGCGCCAGGAGATCCGGCATTGGCTGATCTTGATGCGTTTTTTCTGGCGCTCGGTTTACTTTATGAGGAACCCAATCTTGAGATTCAGGCAGAAAAGGCCTTGCTGGCTATGTCTCAGGGGCAGGACGAGGCTGAAGTGTATTGCCAAAAATTTCGGAAATGGTCCGTGCTGACACATTGGAACGAGTGTGCACTGGCCGCTAATTTTAGAAATGGCCTTTCTGAAGCCATTAAGAATGTTATGGTGGGTTTTCCCATTCCCACAGGTCTGAATGATACTATGGCACTGGCTATTCAAATTGACCGGCGGTTGCGGGAGCGCAAAACCGCAAATTCCCTCATGGTGTTGTCTGAACAGACACCTAATTCGGTGCAATGTGATAGAAAAACCACAAATTCCCTCATGGTGTTGTCTGAACAGACACCTGATTTAATGCAATGTGATAGAATCCTGACTAGAAATGAGCGGAAAATTCATAGACGCCGGAATGGCTTGTGCTACTACTGTGGTGATTCTACACATGTTATCTCAGCATGCTCTAAACGTATAGCTAAGGTTGTTAGTCCTGTCACCGTTGGTAATTTGCAACCTAAATTTATTCTGTCTGTAACTTTGATTTGCTCACTGTCATCTTATCCTGTCATGGCGTTTGTAGATTCAGGTGCTGCCCTGAGTCTCATGGATCTCTCATTTGCTAAGCGCTGTGGATTTACTCTTGAACCATTAGAAAATCCTATTCCTCTTAGGGGTATTGATGCTACACCATTGGCAGCAAATAAACCGCAGTATTGGACACAGGTTACCATGTGCATGACTCCTGAACACCGCGAGGTGATACGTTTCCTGGTTTTACATAAAATGCATGATTTGGTTGTTTTAGGGCTGCCATGGTTACAGACCCATAATCCAGTCCTGGACTGGAAGGCTATGTCAGTCTCAAGTTGGGGCTGTCGTGGTATTCATGGGGATTCCCTGCCTGTGTCTATTGCTTCTTCTACGCCTTCGGAAGTTCCGGAGTATTTGTCTGATTATCAGGATGTCTTCAGTGAGTCTGAGTCCAGTGCACTGCCTCCTCATAGGGACTGTGACTGTGCTATAGATTTGATCCCAGGCAGTAAGTTTCCTAAGGGAAGACTGTTTAATCTGTCGGTACCTGAACATACCGCTATGCGTTCATATATCAAGGAGTCTCTGGAGAAAGGACATATTCGTCCGTCTTCTTCCCCTCTTGGTGCGGGATTCTTTTTTGTGGCAAAAAAGGACGGATCTTTGAGACCTTGTATTGATTATCGGCTTTTAAATAAGATCACTGTCAAATTTCAGTATCCTTTACCGCTGTTGTCTGACTTGTTTGCCCGGATTAAGGGTGCCAAGTGGTTCACCAAGATAGACCTTCGTGGTGCGTACAACCTTGTGCGCATTAAGCAAGGTGATGAATGGAAAACCGCATTCAATACGCCCGAAGGTCATTTTGAGTACTTGGTGATGCCTTTTGGGCTCTCCAATGCGCCTTCAGTTTTTCAGTCCTTTATGCATGACATTTTCCGGAAGTATCTGGATAAATTTTTGATTGTTTATCTGGATGATATTTTGGTTTTTTCTGATAATTGGGATTCGCATGTGGAGCAGGTCAGGTTGGTCTTTAAAATTTTGCGTGAAAATTCTTTGTTTGTCAAGGGCTCAAAGTGTCTCTTTGGTGTACAGAAGGTTCCCTTTTTGGGGTTCATTTTTTCCCCTTCTGCTGTGGAGATGGACCCAGTCAAGGTCCGAGCTATTCTTGATTGGACTCAGCCCTCGTCAGTTAAGAGTCTTCAGAAGTTCTTGGGCTTCGCTAACTTCTACCGTCGTTTTATTGCTAATTTTTCTAGCATTGTGAAACCTTTGACGGATATGACCAAGAAGGGCTCCGATGTAGCTAACTGGGCTCCTGCTGCCGTGGAGGCTTTCCAGGAGTTGAAACGCCGGTTTACTTCGGCGCCTGTTTTGTGCCAGCCTGACGTCTCACTTCCCTTTCAGGTTGAGGTGGATGCTTCGGAGATTGGGGCAGGGGCCGTTTTGTCGCAGAGAGGCCCTGGTTGCTCTGTTATGAAACCTTGTGCCTTTTTCTCTAGGAAGTTTTCGCCTGCCGAGCGAAATTATGATGTGGGCAATCGGGAGTTGTTGGCCATGAAATGGGCATTTGAGGAGTGGCGTCATTGGCTCGAGGGTGCTAAGCATCGTGTGGTGGTCTTGACTGATCACAAAAATCTGATGTATCTCGAGTCTGCTAAACGCCTTAATCCGAGACAGGCCCGCTGGTCATTGTTTTTCTCCCGCTTTGATTTTGTTGTCTCGTATTTACCAGGTTCAAAGAATGTGAAGGCCGATGCTCTTTCTAGGAGCTTTGTGCCTGATGCTCCTGGAGTCGCTGATCCTGTTGGTATTCTTAAAGATGGAGTTATCTTGTCAGCTATTTCTCCGGATCTGCGACGTGTGTTGCAGAGATTTCAGGCTGATAGGCCTGAGTCTTGTCCACCTGACAGACTGTTTGTCCCGGATAAGTGGACCAGCAGAGTCATTTCCGAGGTTCATTCCTCGGTGTTGGCAGGTCACCCGGGAATTTTTGGCACCAGAGATCTGGTGGCCAGGTCCTTTTGGTGGCCTTCCTTGTCAAGGGATGTGCGGTCATTTGTGCAGTCCTGTGGGACTTGTGCTCGAGCTAAGCCTTGCTGTTCTCGTGCCAGCGGTTTGCTCTTGCCCTTGCCTGTCCCGAAGAGACCTTGGACACATATCTCCATGGATTTCATTTCTGATCTTCCGCTATCTCAGGGCATGTCCGTTATCTGGGTGATATGTGATCGCTTCTCCAAGATGGTCCATTTGGTTCCTTTGCCTAAGCTGCCTTCCTCTTCCGATCTGGTTCCTGTGTTTTTCCAGAACGTGGTTCGTTTGCACGGCATCCCTGAGAATATTGTGTCAGACAGAGGATCCCAGTTCGTTTCCAGGTTCTGGCGATCCTTTTGTAGTAGGATGGGCATTGATTTGTCGTTTTCGTCTGCTTTCCACCCTCAGACTAATGGACAGACGGAGCGAACCAATCAGACTTTGGAGGCTTATTTGAGGTGTTTTGTCTCTGCTGATCAGGACGATTGGGTGACATTCTTGCCGTTGGCTGAGTTTGCCCTTAATAATCGGGCTAGTTCCGCCACCTTGGTTTCGCCTTTTTTCTGCAACTCTGGTTTCCATCCTCGCTTTTCTTCGGGTCATGTGGAGCCTTCTGACTGTCCTGGGGTGGATTCTGTGGTGGATAGGTTGCAGCAGATCTGGAATCATGTGGTGGACAACTTGAAGTTGTCACAGGAGAAGGCTCAGCGCTTTGCCAACCGCCGCCGCGGTGTGGGTCCCCGACTACGCGTTGGGGATTTGGTATGGCTTTCTTCCCGCTTTGTTCCTATGAAGGTCTCCTCTCCCAAATTTAAACCTCGTTTTATTGGGCCTTACAAGATATTGGAAATCCTTAATCCTGTATCTTTTCGTCTGGATCTTCCTGTGTCGTTTGCTATTCACAATGTATTTCATAGGTCCTTGTTGCGGCGGTACATTGTGCCTGTAGTTCCTTCTGCTGAGCCTCCTGCTCCGGTGTTGGTTGAGGGCGAGTTGGAGTACGTGGTGGAGAAGATCTTGGATTCTCGCCTCTCCAGGCGGAGGCTTCAGTACCTGGTCAAGTGGAAGGGCTATGGTCAGGAGGATAATTCCTGGGTGGTCGCCTCTGATGTTCATGCGGCCGATTTAGTTCGTGCCTTTCATGCCGCTCATCCTGATCGCCCTGGTGGTCGTGGTGAGGGTTCGGTGACCCCTCACTAAGGGGGGGGTACTGTTGTGAATTTGCTTTTTGCTCCCTCTAGTGGTTACTAGTTTTTTGACTCTGGTTTTTCTGTCATTCCTTTTATCCGCACCTGGGTCGTTAGTTAGGGGCGTTGCTATATAAGCTCCCTGGACCTTCAGTTCAATGCCTGGCAACGTAGTTATCAGAGCTAGTCTGCTGTGCTCTTGTCTACTGATCCTGGTTCCAGTTATATCAGCTAAGTCTGCCTTTTGCTTTTTGCTATTTGTTTTGGTTTTGTATTTTTGTCCAGCTTGTTCCAAATCTATATCCTGACCTTTGCTGGAAGCTCTAGGGGGCTGGTGTTCTCCCCCCGGACCGTTAGACGGTTCGGGGGTTCTTGAATTTCCAGTGTGGATTTTGATAGGGTTTTTGTTGACCATATAAGTTACCTTTCTTTATTCTGCTATCAGTAAGCGGGCCTCTCTGTGCTAAACCTGATTCATTTCTGTGTTTGTCATTTCCTCTTACCTCACCGTCATTATTTGTGGGGGGCTTCTATCCAGCTTTGGGGTCCCCTTCTCTGGAGGCAAGAAAGGTCTTTGTTTTCCTCTACTAGGGGTAGCTAGATTCTCCGGCTGGCGCGTGTCATCTAGAATCAACGTAGGAATGATCCCCGGCTACTTCTAGTGTTGGCGTTAGGAGTAGATATATGGTCAACCCAGTTACCACTGCCCTATGAGCTGGATTTTTGTATTCTGCAGACTTCCACGTTCCTCTGAGACCCTCGCCATTGGGGTCATAACAGGTCTGGAAAAATGGATTGTAAGTGGGCATCTTTTTGTAGTAAAGGTTGTAATTTCCGTGCAGTTTTTTATGTGTTTTGGATGGAAACTGTCCCATTTAAGGTATGTTGGACAGTCGATTGGCTTCTGATACAGGGATGTTTCTATTTCATTGTTCTGCAGCTTAATGATGGTGTCCAAAAAGTTAATTTAAGTGCAGGAGTAGTTGAGTGTCAAGTTGAAATTGATTAAACTGTTCATGGAACGTCTTTAGCTGTGGCTCAGACTCCGTCCAGATGATTAAAATATCATCAATGTAGCGGTAGTAGGCCAGAGGCCTGATGGGACATGAGGACAAAAAGTCGCTTTCAAGCTTGGCCATGAAAAGATTTGCATACTGTGGGGCCATTTTACTTCCCATTGCTGTGCCAGTCTTCTGTAGATATACAGTATAGACTAAAAGTTTGGACACACCTTCTCATTTAAAAATTTTTCTGTATTTTCATGGCTATGAAAATTGTACATTCACACTGAAAGCATCAAAACTATGAATTAACACATGTGGAATTATATACTTAACAAAAAAAGTGTGAAACAACTGAAAATATGTCTTATATTCTAGGTTCTTCAAAGTAGCCACCTTTTGCTTTGATGACTGCTTTGCACACTCTTGGCATTCTCTTGATGAGCTTCAAGAGGTAGTCACCGGGAATGGTCTTCCAACAATCTTGAAGGAGTTCCCAGAGATGCTTAGCACTTGTTGGCCCTTTTGCCTTCACTCTGCGGTCCAGCTCACCCCAAACCATCTCGATTGGGTTCAGGTCTGGTGACTGTGGAGGCCAGGTCATCTGGCGTAGCACCCCATCACTCTCCTTCTTGGTCAAATAGCCCTTACACAGCCTGGAGGTGTGTTTGGGGTCATTGTCCTGTTGAAAAATAAATGATGGTCCAACTAAACACAAACCGGATGGAATAGCATGCCGCTGCAAGATGCTGTGGTAGCCATGCTGGTTCAGTATGCCTTCAATTTTGAATAAATCCCCAACAGTGTCATCAGCAAAGCACCCCCACACCATCACACCTCCTCCTCCATGCTTCACGGTGGGAACCAGGCATATAGAGTCCATCCGTTCACCTTTTCTGCGTCGCACAAAGACACGGTGGTTGGAACCAAAGATCTCAAATTTGGACTCATCAGACCAAAGCACAGATTTCCATTGGTCTAATGTCCATTCCTTGTGTTCTTTAGCCCAAACAAGTCTCTTCTGCTTGTTGCCTGTCCTTAGCAGTGGTTTCCTAGCAGCTATTTTACCATGAAGGCCTGCTGCACAAAGTTTCTTCTTAACGGTTGTTGTAGAGATGTGTCTGCTGCTAGAACTCTGTGTGGCATTGACCTGGTCTCTAATCTGAGCTGCTGTTAACCTGCGATTTCTGAGGCTGGTGACTTGGATAAACTTATACTCAGAAGCAGAGGTGACTCTTGGTCTTCCTTTCCTGGGGCCATCCTCATGTGAGCCAGTTTCTTTGTAGCGCTTGATGGTTTTTGCCACTGCACTTGGGGACACTTTCAAAGTTTGCCCAATTTTTCGGACTGACCTTCATTTCCTAAAGTAATGATGGCCACTCGTTTTTCTTTACTTAGCTGCTTTTTTCTTGCCATACTACAAATTCTAACAGTCTATTCAGTAGGACTATCAGCTGTGTATCCACCAGACTTCTGCTCAACACAACTGATGTTCCCAACCCCATTTATAAGGCAAGAAATACCACTTATTAAACCTGACAGGGCACACATGTGAAGTGAAAACCATTTACGGTGACTACCTCTTGAAGCTCATCAAGAGAATGCCAAGAGTGTGCAAAGCAGTCATCAAAGCAAAAGGTGGCTACTTTGAAGAACCTAGAATATAAGACATATTTTCAGTTGTTTCACACTTTTTTGTTAAGTATATAATTCCACATGTGTTAATTCATAGTTTTGATGCCTTCAGTGTGAATGTACAATTTTCATAGTCATAAAAATACAGAAAAATCTTTAAATGAGAAGGTGTGTCCAAACTTTTGGTCTGTACTGTATCTTATTGTCAAATTCAAAGTAATTGTGGGTGAGGATGAATTTTATAAGTTTCAGCAGAGAATCAGCATCAGTCCCTGTGTTTTCTAGGAAGAATTTGCAGGCATTTAATCTATCCTGGTGTGGGATATTAGAGTACAAAGATTCCACATCCATGGTGGCCAGGATGGTTCCTTCTGGTAGAGGACCTATTGCTGATAGTTTATTCAATAGGTCAGTTGTGTCCTGAATGAAGCTGGGTGTATCCTTTACCAGGGGTTTAAGAACACCCTCTACCCATCCAGATACCTGCTCAATAAGGCTGCCCACACATTGGTCTTCCTGGATTTCCAGATTTGTGGATTTTGGGAAGCAAGTACAGTGCCTACAAGTAGTATTCAACCCCCTGCAGATTTAGCAGGATTAATAAGATGCAAATAAGTTAGAGCCTTCAAACTTCAAACAAGAGCAGGATTTATTAACAGATGCATAAATCTTACAAACCAAAAAGTTTTGTTGCTCAGTTAAATTTTTATAAATTTTAAACATAAAAGTGTGGGTCAATTATTATTCAACCCGTAGGTTTAATATTTTGTGGAATAACCTTTGTTTGCAATTACAGCTAATAATCGTCTTTTATAAGACCTGATCAGGCCGGCACAGGTCTCTGGAGTTATCTTGGCCCACTCCTCCATGCAGATCTTCTCCAAGTTATCTAGGTTCTTTGGGTGTCTCATGTGGACTTTAATCTTGAGCTCCTTCCACAAGTTTTCAATTGGGTTAAGGTCAGGAGACTGACTAGGCCACTGCAACACCTTGATTTTTTGCCTCTTGAACCAGGCCTTGGTTTTCTTGGCTGTGTGCTTTGGGTCGTTGTCTTGTTGGAAGATGAAATGACGACCCATCTTAAGATCCTTGATGGAGGAGCGGAGGTTCTTGGCCAAAATCTCCAGGTAGGCCGTGCTATCCATCTTCCCATGGATGCGGACCAGATGGCCAGGCCCCTTGGCTGAGAAACAGCCCCACAGCATGATGCTGCCACCACCATGCTTGACTGTAGGGATGGTATTCTTGGGGTCATATGCAGTGCCATCCAGTCTCCAAACGTCACGTGTGTGGTTGGCACCAAAGATCTCGATCTTGGTATCATCAGACCAGAGAACCTTGAACCAGTCAGTCTCAGAGACCTCCAAGTGATCATGAGCAAACTGTAGACGAGCCTTGACATGACGCTTTGAAAGTAAAGGTACCTTACGGGCTCGTCTGGAACGGAGACCATTGCGGTGGAGTACGTTACTTATGGTATTGACTGAAACCAATGTCCCCACTGCCATGAGATCTTCCCGGAGCTCCTTCCTTGTTGTCCTTGGGTTAGCCTTGACTCTTCGGACAAGCCTGGCCTCGGCACGGGAGGAAACTTTCAAAGGCTGTCCAGGCCATGGAACGCTAACAGTAGTTCCATAAGCCTTCCACTTCCGGATGATGCTCCCAACAGTGGAGACAGGTAGGCCCAACTCATTGGAAAGGGGTTTGTACCCCTTGCCAGCCTTGTGACCCTCCACGATCTTGTCTGATGGCCTTGGAATGCTCCTTTGTCTTTCCCATGTTGACCATGTATGAGTGCTGTTCACAAGTTTGGGGAGGGTCTTAAATAGTCAGAAAAGGCTGGAAAAAGAGATAATTAATCCAAACATGTGAAGCTCATTGTTCTTTGTGCCTGAACTACTTCTTAATACTTTAAGGGAACCAAACAGAATTCTGGTGGGTTGAGGGGTTGAATAATAAATGACCCTCTGAAAAGACTTTTCACAAATTAAAAAAAAAATAAACAAAGAAATAACATTCTTTTTTGCTGCAGTGCATTTCACACTTCCAGGCTGATCTACAGTCCAAATGTCACAATGCCAAGTTAATTCCAAATGTGTAAACCTGCTAAATCTGCAGGGGGTTGAATACTACTTGTAAGCACTGTAGAATGTCTCTGTTCTTGGACTTCCTGGTATTAGGTCATCGGCTCTTATGGATTCGTCGGCCAGACAAGATACTAACTTGTTTAGTTCCTTGTAATAGTCCTGTGTAGGATCCGACTCCAACTTTTTGTAGTAGCGCGTGTCCATAAGTTGTCTGTTTGCTTCCTTCATATAGTCTGATGTGTTCATTCATGACTATTGCACCACCCTTGTCAGCAGGTTTGATGATGATTTCTTTGTTGGTTTTCAGAGACTGTATGGCCTTTCTCTCCTGGGCACTGATGTTGGATGCTTGTCTCCTGTTAGTGTCTATGATGGTGGATTTTATCAAATGTCTGAAGGAGTCTATATATTTATCCAAATGAGGGTTGCGTCCAGGTGGAGGTGTCCCGTCTAACCTCTTCTTGGTTGTTAGGATCCTTTTTCCTTCAGTCCGAGTGTTTTCTGAATCCTCTGTATCATTGAAATATTCCCTCAGGCACAGACTCCTGAAAAAATGTTCCATATCACTGCAGAGTTCAGTTTTATCCAGGGCCTTAGTAGAACAAAATGAGAGTTCTCTGCTTTCCATCCCTGTATCAGAAGCCAATCGACCGTCCAACATACCTTAAATGGGACAGTTTCCATCCAAAATCATAAAAAACTCTATTGTCTACAGCCAAGCCATCAGATACAATCGTATATGTTTCAACCCTATGGATAGAGATGAAGACCTTTTTGAATCAAGGCTTTTGAAACCATCCATGAACAATTGAAAACCAGATTACAAGAGCAACTAGAATATCAAGGAATCACCTGCTACATTACAAAGCTAAAGAAGAAAATAACCGGGTGCCTCTAGTGGTCACCTACAATCCAAATCTGGAGGTGCTAAGGGGAGCTGCACGAAAATTACAACCTTTACTACAAAAAGATGCCCACTTACAATCCATTTTCCCAGACCCCCCACTACTGTGTTTTAGGCAGCCCCCAAATCTAAGAAGTATCATTGTCAAAAGCTCCCTGTCCTCTCCAACCGCTGCAGGAACCTTTCCTTGCAATCAGAAAAAATGTAAAACCTGTCCATTTATAATGACCACGGACAAGATAAAGATTCCCAACTCACATCAGGACTACAAGATACCAGGTACTTTCAGCTGCGTCACTTCTAATGTGGTGTACCTAATTATTTGTACTAAATGTCCAACTGGGGTCTGTATGTGGGGGAGACAGGGCAGAAACTGAGAACAAGGATGAACTCTCATCGCCATACAATAAGAGAAAAAAGAATGGATCTACCTGTGGCCATACATTTCTGTCTCCCGGATCATAACATTATGGACATGAAATTACTTGTATTAAAAGGTAACTTAAAATCTCAAAGAGACAGAAGAATATGGGAATATAAACTGATGATGACCTTTGATACTCTCAGTGCAGGAATGAATGTGTCACATGGATTTATGTCTTTTTACATCAACTAAGGAACTAAGGAATTTGCCCTTCAGACCATGTGGGGTCATCACAACAGAGCCAGACCCCAATCAGAGGACAATAAAACATTCCTTATCTAAGAACTGGTCCAATATTTATGGACATAACTATTTATCACTCATGGTAATTGTGCTTCATGTCACCTGTCTTATCCATGTTTTTTTCTGTTTTTTTTTCCTGTGATGTGATGTGCATAAATATGTGATTCTCCAGAATTTCTTTTAGTCTATGCCTGATGAAGGGACCTGTTTAGTCTTGAAAGCTTGCAATTTGTTACCATCTTTTCAGTTAGCCATTAAAAGGTATCAACTACTGAGGACTCTCAATTCTAAATATTTTTCTATCCACTGGCTAACACGGTTCCAAGATATATATCTTTCCTGTATGTTCTCCCAGCGTTTGTGTGTGTTTCCTCCAGGTTCTCCAGTTTCCTCCCACACTCCAAGCTTAAGACATACTGATAGGAAATTCAGATTGTGATGACCCCAATGGGGACAGTGATGATGAAGCCTTGTAATTAATGGCGCTATATAAGTGAGTAACATAAATACATGAGGCTGTGAAGTTGGGGATCAGGAGACCCGTGACCAGTCCATGCATCCAGGTCCACACTCCGTACAAATGTGTAATTCCTTGATATTCTGGATCAGGAGCAGAACCATAAAAACTCTTATATCTGATTTTTATTTTGTCCTTTTTTACATCCTTGATTTTTTCTTATTTTTTTGCTTCCTGCTTGCTCTTTAGTGTGCAATTTTACGAGATTAAGATAAAAAGAAATTTCCTGTTTACTTCCAATAACATCGCCGTCACAACTGCACAGGTATAAATATTAACTGGGAAAAGGTGCGGAGTCCAAAATACCAAATCACAACTAATTCTAGTATTAAATTACTTTTTTCTTGTATTTACATAATTGAGAATATAAGAACAGGAGGAGACAGAACACGAGGGACCAGCGAGTGGCTAAACCTTTTCTTTATTTCCTCCACATTCACCGCAGAGTCCTCCCACGCACCTAACCCACTCCTAATTCCAGGCCGTCTCCCAGCCACACCCTGCTCCTGAACTCACCACACAGCACTGGCGGCCTCTTATTTCATCTCACACATGCAACGTGAAGGCTGCACATGGGTGGAATCTCAGGCTCAGCTTCCCATGGATCTGCTGATCTTCTGCAGGCCCAGGAGTGGGAGGAACGAGCCGTTCCATGATATCCTGAAAAGAGAATGTATATACATATGGCGTACTGGATAATGTCTGAAAAAGGTGTAAAAAGTGTAAGACTGAACAGCAAATTATATGGTGCAAAGCACTGGCGGACACACGCAGAAGAGGGCCCCTGGGCAAGGACACTATATGGGCCCTCTGCAGTCCAATAGCTCCTCAGAAATGGCCCCGTTACCTTCTGGTTGCACCAATGATATATCCGCCTCTGGGGCAATTGCTTTTTTGGGAACTGATAGTGGCAAATCCATGGAAGCCCTAGATGCAACACAACACTTCCTCAACCCCTTGTCATAGCCGAAAAGTGTAATTTTCTATGTGCGCGAGTTTTGGAACATTGGCGGACACAGACTGAAGAGGGCCCCTGTGCAAGAACAATATATGGGCCCTTTGCAGCCCAGTAGCTCATTATAATACAAAACTCCACTGCGACTGCACAGGTTGCACCAATGATATGTCTGCCCCGAATTTGGAAAGTTTACGCTCCATTTTTTTTGCACTAAAATCTCCCCAATCAACTCTGTAGCTATTGAGTGCAACGCTGGTTTATCCAAAAATTGCAAAAAAATGAATATACTTCCCCCAATTTTTTCATACAATTGCTATTTTACACATCTCAATACGAGACACGGTGCCAATGTAATCACATAATACGTCATACAAATCCGTATGACTTACGGTATTATTAGCATACCGTACTTTTCTATCCTCGTCAGTCCCATAGACTTTAGCTCCAGTACTTGATATCTGCTTAATTTATAGGGTTTGTCTCATCTTCATTCTTCAAGAGGGGTTAATATATAGCTTCCTGCTCGGCGGGGTCCTCCTGACGATTGACAGTTCGGACCAGTCGCATGGTTGAGCCCAAATTGTGAACTCTCCAATGCTCCTAAATAAGACAGGAGTGCAGGGGCGCTGGACGGATCCAGCAAACCAGACAGCTTCAGATCAGCGCCTGCAAGCTCTATAACAAAGAGATTGTAAGCTCTGTGCTCCTTGCCCAGACCAACGGCCACCACTGATAGACTGCAGAGGTGGCCGGTAACCTAGGCAATGAGTAAACTATAGCAGTAAAATCCCCTGCAAAGTCCAGGAATAAAATAAGTGAGTTAATAGATTTTTTTTCACTTCCTATAGTTCTTTGAATTTTGTAAGGTTTGCGTTCTGGAAGCTATGACTTTATCCAGGGAAAATGTAGCGAATGTATACAGCAATACAGGATCGGACTAAGGGTCTTTGGGCCCACCTGTATATATATATATATATATAATATTTGCATGTGTCCCATTACATGGGCCACATCATCAATAAGGTCTCATAGGTTAATTGTGAATGACCCATAAGAAATACACCCTAGTCACCCCCAAATCGGGATCCCTTCTGTTTGACCTTCAGGACCCTGTTGTATTCACAGCCCCCTATGAGTCTAGACTCTGTTCCCACCAAAGAGCCTTCGAGAACATATCTGCCCTATAAATCTCGGGCTACATGGAAATGTGTTTCACAGGACAGCAAGTCTAGGACAAGTTAAGCAACCAAAAAACATTTGTGCAATTTGCTGTCATGCAACTATTTTGGAGCCGTGAATTTGTGGGCATCAAAAGCAGAACGGGTTACATGGGACACCTAACCCGGACTTTTACCCTCTTGCTGCTTTCTATGATAAATACACCCTAGCATGAAAGATAAAACCCCAAAAATCACATTGGGTCATTATCATATATTTCTATCAACCATCAGACATGGAGTTGAAATTGGAGCACGTGCGCCTCCATGTTTATAGGGCACCTGAAATATTACAATAGGTGCTGTGAGGTTTGGTCGTGCACATAAAGACATCCTCTTCTTGCTGTATGTTGCCAGTAGAGGGAGTATTTCTTTATACAGAAGAGCATAGACCTATATAATACGATGGTTTTCATACCTGGTTCACAATGATGGGACATCCACATGTACTGATTTTCCACTGATAATCCACATGTGTTACGTGTGGATTTGGCTGCAGATGGATGAGATTTGGTAAGCTGCGATCCGCTTTGCAGCGATTGTATTTTTCTGTACCAAATCTGGATGGATAATGACCAGAGAATCAGCCATGTATAAGTTTTGTGAACCATCGATAGCACTTCACACTGAACATCCACACAAGAAAATGTCGCCTGTGTGAACAAACCCTTAAAGGGTTATTCCCAAAAACGCAAGTCATCCCCCCCATTCATTCTCCATCGATCCTGAAAACTGGGCTTTGGGATTCCGAGAAAGGAACTCTGCGGCCCTGTGCTAATTATGCATCATTTATTGTCTATGGTACTGCTGTGTACAGCATTTGGCTCTTTCCTTCAGTCCTGTAGACAATGAATGGGACAGAGACCGAGCATGTGCCTCTCCACTTTATTCAGGACTACAGAGTCTCTTTTTTCAGGATCAGTTACTCACAGTGATCAGCAAGTTATCGCCTAATCTTATAAACAGAATACGTTGATTATTTGGGAATAAGCCTTTAAATAATCAGCAGACAGAAACAGACTCCACAAGAAGGTGGACGGCACTCCTGGGACGTTTGTACCAGTCCGCAGAGGTGATAAATACTTTTATGGTTTCCCCTATATAGCGGCCAAGGAACAATTTATTTTTGAGATTTTTAAAATGCAAATACTAATGCAAAATAATCACATAATGAAAAGTCTACAGCTTACTTCTAGGTACTGTATATATTTATAAGGTGACATGTTTATATACAGCATGTGTGTGTTATTTGCACATATTTACAGTGTGCCTGTGATAAGTGTATTTGTATATATTGTTTAGTTACGTGAGCTCAGTTTACACAACGCTCTTTTTTTTTTTTTTTTTACTTTTTACAAACATTTTTTGGGGTTTTGTATTAGATCATTCAGAGATAGATTAGGGACTAGTTACCCTGAGTATCTACATCAGAGAGACACTGTATGCACAAAAGTATGTGCCCCCTCCACATTACACCTCCAGGGGCTTTTCTGACCTCTCGTTCCACTTCCATAGACATTAATATGGAGTCGGCCCCTCTGCAGATATAACGGCTCCTGCTCTTCTGGGAAAGATTTTGGAGGAGTCAGTGTGAATTTTTGCCCCTTCATCGAGAAGAGCATTTTATGAGGTCAGATACTGATGATGGGGGGAGGCCGGGCTCACAATCCCTGATATACCTCATCGCAAAGGTGTTGGATGGGGTTGAGGTCCATACTTTGTGGCATGTTCTTCCACCAAACTCCCCCAACCATGTTTTTATGGGCCTTGTGCACTGTGCAAAGTCATGGGGAAAATAAAAGGGCCTTCACCAAAGTGTTCCCCCAAATCTGGAATCTGCAGTGTCTTGTGGTCAGTCATTAAGATTTACCATCAAAGAGACTAAGGAGCTGCTGCCAACCCCTGGTAACAGCCCATAGCATTATCCTCCTCCACCATCTGTACAGGGGGCACAATGCAGTCAGGGGGCAACGTCCTCCTGGAGTCACCAAACCCAGACTCCTCCATCAGACGCCAGATAGAGCAGTGTGATCCGTCACTGCACAGAACACATTTCCTCCAGAGTCCAGTGGTGACGGCTTTACACCAGTCCATCCGACGCTCGGCATTGTGCTTGGTGATGTACGGCTGCATGCAGCTGCTCGGCCATGAAGCTCCCGGCGGTGGCGCAGTGTTTGTGCTGATGTTAATACCGGAGGAGGTCTGGATTCTGCAGTTATGGGGTCAGGAGACTGTTGGTGACATTTCTGCCCTCTGCTCCTCCTCAGCATTCAGCCCCCCGATCTGTAACATTATGGGGTCTCCACTTTGTAGTTGAGTTGCTGCTCTTCCTTCCGCTTCTCAATAATATCACTCGCAGGTAATGGGGGGGAAGATTTAGGAGGAAGAAATGTCACTTGTTACCCCGGTGGTGGAATTGAATGATTAAGACATGTCTCAATACTCTTCCCCGTATAATATGTACGGTATATATATATATATTACATATAAGATATCTGGTGGATTTCCTATATGGATCCATACAGTGGCACGAATCACCCATAAACCTATATTACATGCTGAACATTAGGATAAACGACTTTGTACAGAATGAAGTGTGTTTATCTCTCGTCAGGTGAATGGGACCCTATGGATCATTTTGTTGTATACACTGGGAGATTTTCCCGTGTATTTGCCATATGGACACTGCAGTCGCAATGTGAATACGCCCTTGGATAGTTGGTAAAAGTACAGGGTGGGCCATTTATATGGATACGCCTGGGTGGGACATTTATAAAGTTGGATCCAAAATGGCCAACTTCAAAATGGCCGCCATGGTTACCACCCATCTTGAAAAGTTTTCCCCCTCCCATATACTAATGTGCCACAAACAGGAAGCTGATATCACCAACCATTCCCATTTTATTTAGGTGTATCCATATACATGGCCCACCCTGTATATATATATTTGATAATAAAGATAGTTCATAGATTAGACATTATACTCATAAACACGACACCTGTCCTCAATTAGGTCCAATGGACATTATAGATGCGGGGCCCAAATAGCGACCCCCCCCCTCTACAAGCCATAACGGGGGGATTCTCTCTGCTAGTGGGGGACTCAACCTTCCTTGCTTTGCCTGAATGGCTGCACATATCAATGTTTACCACGTAATTCCACAGTCATAGCCAAAAAGTTGGAGACTGACACAAACTTTGCTGCTTCGTTGTTTTCGGATCTTTTATGTTACTGAAGTACAATTATCTGCAGTTCATAAACTTTACAAACTATTATTGACAAATATATGAAGTTTATAAAAAAAAAAATCGATATTTTCAGTGTTGACGCTTCTTATTTAAAAATTCTGCCCTTCGCCCTTGCCGGTAAATATCAGCTTCTGGGCCAAATCTTGACTTTCCCAATTAAGTGCTTGGAATTTATCAGAATTTATGTGTTTACTTTTCTTTTTTCTTTTCTTGTCCTGCCTCTTTTTGAGGACTGACCACAGGTTCTTGAGCTGGGGATTTTCCTGGCCCATAGAAACAGCCAACTAAAAGATCGAAGAACACTGAAGCAGCAAACTTTGGTGAACTGAAAACCAAAATTTTGGTCAGTTTCAAAACTTTGGGTCACGACTGTACAATGCCTGGCTGGCTACGGATTCTCCCACCAAAACCAGCCGATTTCCCCCCAGGTGCTGCATTCTTTTGTCTGATTTTCTGATCTAAGAACACGACCCATTAGTTTACACTAAAATCTAAAACTTTTTTATTTTTTTTTAAATGTTCTGCATTGAGATCCGATCACTAGAGGCCCAAATTTTGACGACAGATTGTGATGACACCCGGCCTTCAGCTTCTGATCTGTCAAGTGCACTTGTCTTCTCAACAGTGGCGGACATACCACTGGTGCAATCTTTGCAGCCATCTAGGGGCCCAAGATTTACGGGGGCCACTACCTCCTCCAAAGCTGCATAAAGGAGTGCATTATGGTGGACTGCAAATGGCCCATGTACAGTTCTTGCTCAGGGGCCGTCTTCTGCCTGTGTCCTCCCCTGCTTCTCCAGTAGGCGGCCTGTTGGACAGAACATGTGATCTAGACCACAATTTTTTGTTAACTATTTTTCATATATTAACGCAGCAAAAAAGTGCAACATTATTTACCTGCCCGGGTCTCAGAACTAATGCACTCATAACCTACAAATTCATGGAGGGGGGATTGCTTAGTATTAAAATGGCACACAAAAAAAGGCGCCACGCAGGTAGGTTGTGAGTGGCTGTCACATCAGTATTTTGCACCTATATTACCGCCACCTTTATTATATGGGTTTGCTGCATCCTAGTTTCTGTAACCTGGGCAGGTAAATACTGCTGCCCTTTAATTCTTGAATTTTGGGGGGAATTTTATTTCCTCATTTTGTGACTTTTCTTTTAATGCTTTTCATACATACCCCAAAAGAAGACCATTTTTTCACTGCAATGTTGGGCGATTGGGGGTCAGTAACTCAAAATAGCGGTATTTTATAGGGGTGGTCTTCTGAAATACGAGGGTCACAGTGAAAATCTCAACGAGATGAGGATTTTACGGTATCTCGATGCACAGGGGTACAGACTTTGTGTCATGCCTGCATTATCGTCTACCCATGGCCTCTATGGACAGGATTCATACAATCCTTCCTGTGTCCTTCCACCGAGAGCAGAATGACCAATCGGAACAATTGTGTCCCTCCAGATCGATCTACCGGGAGGGGGTCTCTCTCAGTAATCTTACAGGAGCCCCTTTAAAGTTGAAGAGCAGTAATACACAAGAACATTAGTGGCGGTGGGTGCACAGTCGGAGCCCCCATATATTGGTTGTGTGGTGGGTGCACAGTCAGAGCCCCCATATATCGGTTGTGTGGTGGGTGCAGAGTCGGGGCCCCCATATATCGGTTGTGTGGTGGGTGCACAGTCGGAGCCCCCATATATCAGTTGTGTGGTGGGTGCACAGTCAGAGCCCCCATATATCGGTTGTGTGGTGGGTGCACAGTCAGAGCCCCCATATATCGGTTGTGTGGTTGGTGCACAGTCGGAGCCCCCATATATCGGTTGTGTGGTGGGTGCACAGTCGGAGCCCCCATATATCGGTTGTGTGGTTGGTGCACAGTCGGAGCCCCCATATATCGGTTGTGTGGTGGGTGCACAGTCGGAGCCCCCATATATCGGTTGTGTGGTTGGTGCACAGTCGGAGCCCCCATATATCGGTTGTGTGGTTGGTGCACAGTCGGAGCCCCCATATATCGGTTGTGTGGTGGGTGCACAGTCGGAGCCCCCATATATCGGTTGTGTGGTTGGTGCACAGTCAGAGCCCCCATATATCGGTTGTGTGGTTGGTGCACAGTCGGAGCCCCCATATATCGGTTGTGTGGTGGGTGCACAGTCGGAGCCCCCATATATCGGTTGTGTGGTTGGTGCACAGTCGGAGCCCCCATATATCGGTTGTGTGGTGGGTGCACAGTCGGAGCCCCCATATATCGGTTGTGTGGTTGGTGCACAGTCGGAGCCCCCATATATCGGTTGTGTGGTTGGTGCACAGTCGGAGCCCCCATATATCGGTTGTGTGGTGGGTGCACAGTCGGAGCCCCCATATATCGGTTGTGTGGTGGGTGCACAGTCGGAGCCCCCATATATCGGTTGTGTGGTTGGTGCACAGTCGGAGCCCCCATATATCGGTTGTGTGGTGGGTGCACAGTCGGAGCCCCCATATATCGGTTGTGTGGTTGGTGCACAGTCGGAGCCCCCATATATCGGTTGTGTGGTGGGTGCACAGTCGGAGCCCCCATATATCGGTTGTGTGGTGGGTGCACAGTCGGAGCCCCCATATATCGGTTGTGTGGTGGGTGCACAGTCGGAGCCCCCATATATCGGTTGCGTGTGTGCATGTAGGGTCTTCTATGTGCAGGGGTGGAGTTGTGTATGTGTGGTATTTGTGTAGGGGTGAGAATCTGGCTCTCAGAGATCCCTTATATTATTGAAAGCCACTCCTTTCCCCTGTGTACTGGGAGAGAAGGGGAGAGAGGGCTCTGCAGCAGCAGCAGGCGCCTGTCCCCCTCCTATGGGCAGAGACTAGGAGGGAGAGAGCTGGGAAGGGAGGGGGTGTTGAATGGCGAAGCCCCCTCCTCTCTCCTGCAGCCCCTGTCTGGCTGGCCTGCACATGCGTAATAAGGCGCAGCCCTGGAGTAGAACTCATGTTGGAGGGTCATTCTCAGACAGTTCTGCAGGGCTGCAATAAATCACCCTGCACATTCCCACCCCTCCCTCCCTCTGTCTGTCTCCCTCCCTCTCTCCCTCTCACTCTCTCTCTCCTTCCTTCCTTCCTCCCATCAGCTTGCCACCTCTCACTTTGCAGCCTCTTCTCCCTTGCTTTCCTTAACCCAGGACCCCCCTCCTTCCCCTTTTGCCCCCCAAAATTCTCACCCTTTTAAAACACATTTTTTGGGGGGAATTAATATGCTCCCCCATATCCTAGTCAATCCTTTATCTCGAAGATTAGGGAGATTTGGTGCCAGATAATAGAAGAAAAAGAAAAAAGACCCTTTTCCTTTATTTCCAACCCCCCAACTCCGCTAATATGACTCCTGGATCCCTCCACAGATGATCGATGCCCCCCTATTGGATCTAGAAAGAGAAGACTCAAGAAAGCCTCCTCCAGACAGGGGATCCAGACTGTGGGGGGTTTTCAGATTGGGAGGAAAATATATAGATTTTTTTTTTTCATAAAAGCAAATATATGAAGACAAGGAGATAGGGATTTTTTTTATATATAATTTTTTTAATATATATATTTTTATTTTTTAAATCTTTATTCTTGGCACCAAAGAAGACGGGGACCCTCTTATCCTACAGACATTGCAACCTGCAAAAGGTGAGAATGGGAGAACTGGGGGCACTTAGTGGGGGGAGGGGGTAGACTGATCGGATCATAGCGGACGATCATACGGTTTACAATGCAGATTCATAGAATTATTGGATACATTATATTTATGGGACTATTCTAAAAAGTGTCAATATATTAGCAATTGGTATAATATGATGGGTCAATATTTAGGGGGTACCTGTCACATTAAAATACTAAGGGGGAGGGTAGTCTGTCCCATCATTATACTGGGGGGGAGTCCATGAGATTTTCTATGTGTACCCCCCCACTAGTGGAAGTGTGATGGTGTTACTGCCATGTCATATGTCACAGAACGGAGGCTGTCAGTCACAACGCATTACCCCCAAAAAGCCCAAACCCAATGGATGACCCCCCCAGCAATATATCCCATAGCTCAATGCATATTCCTCCATATTGCAAGCGACCAATCGAATCTTGGACGACGCGGCGCAAAGATTATCGCACAAACCCACAATCAGATATTCCGTACGTTTCCGCGGATGGAAGAGAATTTACAATTTTGGGAAATCCAACATTTTCAAACGTTCGAAGAATTCTTCTTTCGGAACTCGGAATTCTCGTCTTTGGACATTAACGAACGGCTTTCGCCATTATTGGCACATCCGCCCCCCTCGTCTGTAGGTTGGATGAGGTGACATATTGTTATAGGAGGCAACAGAAGAGAAATTGGGGGCCAAGCGCTATCTGCGATGTGGGGGTGTAAATTAATGCACGTGTGTCAGACAGAATTATGGAAATCAGTGGTCTTTGTATTAGGAGCATGGATTCTACCAGAGAAACATAGAAATCCTGATGACATAAAACTACTTATAATATGGGGCTCAGCATCTCCGGAATCTCATTAACCCTTTGTCACCTGCGTGCGTGAAGATCGTCACCATTATAAATATTGGGGGGGAGGGAATAGAAAGTGTTATGTCAGGAGGAGAATCTGCCCTGATATGTGGAAGAGTCCTGATCCCTGTGTATTAGGAGGAGGACGGGGCTGTGTCCTGATGGCTGTGTATTAGGAGGAGGATGGGGCTGGGTCATGATGTCTGTGTATTAGGAGGAGGACAAGGCTGTGTATTAGGAGGAGGATGGGGCCGTGTCCTGATGGCTGTGTATTAGGAGGAGGACGGGGCCGTGTACTGATGGCTATGTATTAGGAGGACGGGGCCGTGTCCTGATGACTGTGTATTAGGAGGAGGACCGGGCCGTGTCCTGATCCCTGTGTATTAGGAGGAGGACGGGGCCGTGTCCTGATCCCTGTGTATTAGGAGGAGGACGGGGCCGTGTCCTGATGGCTGTGTATTAGGAGGAGGACCGGGCCGTGTCCTGATCCCTGTGTATTAGGAGGAGGACGGGGCCGTGTCCTGATGACTGTGTATTAGGAGGAGGACCGGGCCGTGTCCTGATGGCTGTGTATTAGGAGGAGGACGGGGCCGTGTCCTGATGGCTGTGTATTAGGAGGAGGTCGGGGCCATGTCCTGATCCCTGTGTATTAGGAGGAGGACGGGGCCGTGTCCTGATCCCTGTGTATTAGGAGGAGGTCGGGGCCGTGTCCTGATGGCTGTGTATTAGGAGGAGGTCGGGGCCATGTCCTGATCCCTGTGTATTAGGAGGAGGACGGGGCCGTGTCCTGATCCCTGTGTATTAGGAGGAGGTCGGGGCCGTGTCCTGATCCCTGTGTATTAGGAGGAGGACGGGGCCATGTCCTGATGGCTGTGTATTAGGAGGAGGATGGGGCCGTGTCCTGATCCCTGTGTATTAGGAGGAGGACGGGGCCGTGTCCTGATGGCTGTGTATTAGGAGGAGGACGGGGCTGTGTCCTGATGGCTGTGTATTAGGAGGAGGACGGGGCTGTGTCCTGATGGCTGTGTATTAGGAGGAGGACGGGGCTGTGTCCTGATGGCTGTGTATTAGGAGGAGGACGGGGCTGTGTCCTGATGGCTGTGTATTAGGAGGAGGACAGGGCTGTGTCATGATGGCTGTGTATTAGGAGGAGGACGGGGCTGTGTCCTGATCCCTGTGTATTAGGAGGAGGACGGGGCTGTGTCCTGATGGCTGTGTATTAGGAGGAGGACGGGGCCGTGTACTGATGGCTGTGTATTAGGAGGAGGAGAGAAGTATAGGGTCTCATCCGTTCATTTTAGGGGAGATGTCATTGACTTTCACCTCTTTCCTGAACGCTCATTTATGAGGAGAGATAGTTGTCGGCCAAATGAATGTTCAAGTCAACAGCTCCGAAGACATACTGATAGGGAATTTAGATTGTGAGCCCCATCGAGGACAGCGACGATAATGTGTGCAAACTGTAAAGCGCTGTGGAATATGTTAGCGCTATATAAAAAAAAATAAAGAGGAAGAACAGCTTTGCTATGTGTACGGCCCGGTTAAGCCTCAGTCTGTGGCCAAATTGTAACATTCAGCTGTATTCTTATTTTCCTATGGAGAATAAAGTTGCGAGCCGCCTTATGACCACTGGAGGTGAGGAAAGTCTTGCAGTCGTCACAACAGTCACTTGCAACTTATTTTTCCATCGGGAAACTTTAAAGGCATAGTGCGGTCTTGATTTCACCACCGCTCGCAGGCCTCCTCCTCCCAAGCCATCAACATCTGCAATATCTGAAAAGGGCCTTAGCAGGAATGTGCATGTCTGTGCCATGATTCCTGTTTATTGAGGTCAGTACACACATACCTGCACACCTTACTGGTTGTAGCATTTGTGCACATGCACTTGTTTTTTCATGGACCATGTGTCCATGCAAAAAAATCACTTTGACAAGTCCACGGGTCGGTGAAAAATCACAGATGGCGGACGGATGGCATCAGGGAGCAGTCCGTGATTAACATTGCAGTGGGTAGAAGCTTTGTATTCTTAAAATGTTTGTGTTTTTTGCATGCATTAAAATCTCAGATAACTCAGTACAAACTGACACAAACACTGATGGAAATCAGACCATTTTTTTATTGCGTTCCCTAAAAATCACTCACTTGTGAATAAGGCCTTAGAATCAATATTGACCCTGTGCAAACCTGTTTTTCTCCTCCTTATGACACAGTAATGGCTACTCCCAAGGGATCATTGGGCTCCATGGAATATCCCAGAACCAGGGCAAGATCTTAAAGGGAAGGGGCCAATATCTGTATCCGATTTCCATTTTCCTACGCCTCTGAGTTCTGTCTTCCGCTTCTTGCATTCTGTGGTCAGTGCTCTCCGGGATGCTTTGTGTGCCGCCATATGTACAGCGCTGTATGACGGATATATCCCCACCATTGCAGCAATGATACCCAGTTTTGTCAGACCCGTAAGGGCCACATTTGCCTGGTTATTCAGAGAGAGGAGACTGTGGACAGCTTACAATATGGAGTACAGGATTTGTGGACAGCGTGTGAATGAGCCCATGAATATAGACGTGGGTGGGTGCACAATCCTGTGTGTGGGATTGGACTGTCCCGAGTCCTGTGTGCTCTGATTGTTGCCGTGTCAGGCTCCGCTGACTTATGACCCCGGCACCAGCTTTGTAGATGAGTGACCCATTGTATTATAGAGTGAGGTTCTGCATGACCCGGAGCCGAGTCTATGGGGCTCTGTGTATTCTGGAGCTCGCTGTGAGGTTCTCCCAGAGAGGCCCTGTGTTTGGAAGTTGGTTATGGGAGGACTGTCGTATTTTGCAGGGCTGTATCTATGCTTCCCCTAGGCTGCCTTATAGCATACACAGGCTCTGTGCTCTCCAGAAGGCCCCTACATTCTGCACCTCGGTGTGTGGGGCGCCTTGTCCCATGGATGTGGGTGTATGAGGCCCTGTACTTATCCAGAGGTCCCTCTCATACACTAATGCACTGGAAATTGGCCTCGCGTGCAGAATACATCCGCGTGCCGCCTATTTTCGCCGCAGCATTTGCTCCATGTAACAGTCTTCGCTGTCACAGTCTATCTACAGATCTTTATCCCATCGATAGGATATGACATAAGGGTGTGTGCACATAGGATTTTTTCAGGCCGTCAATAACTAATTTTCTAGTGTAAACCGTTTTAGGAAACGCTCCTTTATTGGAAGAGTTTTTCTTTTTCCAGAAGTAGTTTGGAAAAGTTTTTTGTTTTTTTCTTTAACTTTTTTTATTTAGTCATTTGATTAGAAAGCGCCTTGCTTAGAGAGGTTGCCTTCAGTATCAGTGTTTTTCAAAGCCTAAAAAATGCGCAAAACGTATGATCATCAAAGTGAATTATCACTGAAATTAATAGGAAGAGTCTCTCAAATGTTTTAGGTGATTTTTGTGGCCTATTTTGGAGAGGATTTGCTAAAAAAAATAATAAAAAAAATCACAAAAAAATCCCGCCTGCATGGGGTCTAATTGTCCGATAGATGCAGATCCGTCCGCTGGGATCTTCTGTATCTCGAGCATTGCTTTGCTAAATGAGCACGCTAGGAGCCTTCATAGAAGTTAATCTAGAAAGCTGTACTGCTACTTCTACTCCTAAAAAGCTGAGCACATGTATGATCAGCTTGGCTGGGCATGCATGTGTTCTTATTTGGAAGAAGGGAGTAAGCCCCATTAAAAACACCTCTGATGTGCCTACAAGCAAAAGTATCTGACAGTTGAAGTCCAGCAGCCATATCCCTATGTTTCCCCAATATCTATTGTCATGAGGCCCCATACACATTAGTTGATTGGCACCTATTCCAGAAGATATCCTGTTTTAATCACCTGTCCACTGCAGGAGGTCTTTGCTTCAAATGTTGTTTTTATTAATTTCTCTCTCCCTAGCTATAATTCATCCCACTTCAGGAAGGAGGTTGGAGTGTCAGCTCTTCACCAGTATTAAGAAGGTTTCCCTCTTCCCCATGTATTCAGTGTGATGGGGACAAGTCTTCTCCCTAAAGATGTCATATATAATATTATCCTTGATCTCATAGGATTCAGATTTGTTGTAATTGGATAATTCTCGGATGGCTCTTTGTTTGGATATCTTATTAACTTGAATCCAAATATCTTTCAACAAGCATAAAATCTTCTCTTTTTAGAAAAAAAATATGAGTTTTGATTGTTTTAAATGTTTGTCATTTTTCTAACAGAGTTTTTGCTCTTTAATAGTAGGTGCTACAAGGTTCTAGCTTTTCGGAATACACATTTGGGATTTGTTGACAGACTGTTCCCAATCATTTTGTCCTGCTGTAGAATTTGCCAGTATCTGCAAATTATTTTTATTATTTTTATTTTTTAAAGGCAGATTGGTTGCTTAACTACTGGGTAATGATTGGTATTTGATCTATTTGCACCTCAATAATGAGAGGTGTGCATGGTACCTTGGTTTTGTGAACAAGATCTTTCCTTAGTAGAGATTTAACTTCTTGTAATGCACTTTCGAGAGAAGATTGATAATGGCCTCTATTGATGAACTGTTCTTTAAAAAAATCAGCTTTTGACAGGTAGTCAAAATATAATGAGTGCAATTATGATAAATACGGGTGAATTGCCCTTTTGAAATATTAGATAATCAAATTGGCAAATTACAGCCATTTCTAAAAACGGAGCTGATAAGAGTCCAACTCTTTACGATGTTTTCATCTATAAAAATAGTATGGTGTAAAATATTCACACTAATTTTACTGAATACGGGTGTGAATTTAAGAAAATAGTCATTCTGGTTGATCTAATTGATAAAAACCAGTAAGAGATCCTGAGTTCTTTCCCCTGTAAATAGAATATAATCTGTGAAGCACCACTATAAGATAAGGGTTGCTCGCAGCTCGCAAGGATGGTGGTCTCTTCCCATCTGTTCATGTGTTTGTCTTTGAGATATAATAATAATAATAATCTTTATTTATATAGCGCCAACATATTCCGCAGCGCTTTACAGTTTAACAGTATCAAACACAACAGTCATAGGTAACAATGTTATGTGGGGAACCGAGTTACGCAATGTTGAAGATGAGTATCAATGTGTATTTAGCTAAATTGGTAGTAAGACAATTTATTCCTGATATGATGGGTCTACCAGGGGGTTGAGTAATATTTTTGTGTATTTAGGGAATGTGAAAATTACAAAAAGCTTCAGATATTCAAGCTAGGATTCACAAATATTCATGGAAGACATAATATAATAAGATCCATCAGCTAATTTGCTTGACTATGATTTCCTCTTTTAGACTTTAAGTAAAGGGATGAGTAAATTCAGAAGTGTGACTTCGAGTTATCGTAGAGGCAACTGTCCTTATGGATGCACTAGATGTATCAGCTGCCATTACAATTGATTGATCGGTGATGTAATCATTTTCTCAATGGGGACGTGTTTAATAAAAAGGGATTGTTCAAAGTGGTGAATATAAAAAGGGTCCATATCTACGACCTAAGTTCATCATATCGGTGCCCACTGGGCCTAAATGAATCCGGGGATTTTTGATGCTGTGATTTATTTATTTTTTCACATTTTCTGCATATGTAACGAAATCTGTAATGAAGGCTGTTGACAAAACTTCCACTCCAAATGTGAACAGAACCTAATACGATGGTCATTAATAACATCTGATAGCAGTATCTGGCAGCAACTTATTCCATAAGTACATATGCAGAAGATCCAAGCATGATTGCTAATGGTTAAGTATTGTATCGGATAGGTTTTAAAAGATATGGACCCTTTCGCAAGCAAATTTTAATTTTTTTTTTCCTTTTCTGTATTTTGGGATAAAAGCATTTTTACAAACTGGCTTTCATTAAAAATCTTACACCACTTATTTTCTATAGCCTCCGTGTTGGACTGTCTATTGCTAGAGTGAGTAAACTGGGAATAAATCGGTGAGCTGATTCCAACAGAGAATTTGTAACTATTTTTTATTTATTTTCCTAAGCAGCTTTTAACAGTTTTAAGACCACACAGGAAAGTTACTAATATTTGGAGGAGGCCACATGATTCACAGTGGGCCAAGAGATTACTTTTTAGGACGGTTTATTCTTTTTTTGCATTTTCTATGAAGTGTTATAGAAATGTTTTCAGCAAATTTCCCAATTTCAGCCATTTAAATCTGAAATTACATGTCGATAGGACACAGGAAATTGAAATACCATTTTCAGGCCAACATCTATCTCTCCCGATCTCCATACACATGCATGCTGGGTTCGACTGAGCGTGCATGTGTTTGTAAATGGAGAGAGGAGAGTAAAGGTGCACAGACACCGCTGATACCTGTCTGACAACTGCTTCTTCGGTCAATAGTCATCTCTCCTGATCTCCCACCCCCATGCAGATGAACGCTCGGCAAGTGTTCAGAGTGGGGAGAGTGGAGGAAGCCGCCGTCAGAGAGCTATGGTGGAGGCCTATCTTCTAGGAGAAATTCAACATGCCCAATCCTTTGCCAGGCACAAATTTCGGATAACGTTTGGATGGCATAACTTGCTGCCAAACTCACAGCTTATCTTTCCTCCTTGAGAATAAAATGATCGGACATTGAAATTCAATATGCCCCATCCTTGTATCCCCAGCATCTTATATTGAGGGAAGATGGGCGACTGGTCCTGCGGGGATGGGCAGGTTGATCTAATGTGTATGATGGGGGTATGGTTAGAACAAGGAGGCATGAATCCTTTTTGGGACAGTCAGCCATAGTCCAAATACAAGCCAGCCAAAAATGGCTGATAACAGCAAACAATAGCATGCATTGACTCTTGCCGCACACACTTAAGAAAGACTTTAGTTTTCTGTTAACTGATGTTCTTCTCTGCTTGGGTCCACTGATCATATTTTTCCCATAGATATACGGATAAATGGAAGGATATGGTCCATGCAGAATATTAGGGGGCTACGAGGATGAGGACGAAGCATGCCGAATAATGGGAAAAAGGAGACAGAATTAGGCTAAGCCAATATTTTGGGAAAGTTTCATGTCAGTGGTTATGAGGTTAGTAAGGAGAAGAAAACCAAACTGCAGTGACGGACTATGGTGTTTCCGAGTTCATTGGCTCCAGGTCTCTTACGGTTGATGTTATCTGGAGGAAAGCAGGAGGAAATTCTCCAATGGATGGAGCGGACATGCTTAAACTTGTGAGGATTTAGCCTCTAAGTCAATAACAATGGTGTTTTATAGCGGGGGGTATATTATTCTTCATAGCACTATTTTAATCCCCTCTTCCATCTTGCTAATGTTTGGAAAAAAAACTGGCTCTATCCATCTGAATAGCTGCAATACCACATACAACCTATGGACCGAGATGGCGCTGTTCTTGGAAAAAAGCAAACACTAAGTATAATATCAAGTATTTCGGTATTTAAAGGGAATCTGTCTAGACATTTTTGCATATAGAAGTAGTGGTACGGCTGTATAGAGGCTTGTCCTATGATATAATACCTTTTGTAAAGATGTGATGTGCCAGTAATGAGAAATCTAGTGTAGAAGCCATATGCAAATCACATTGGAAGTGCACCAGGGGTGTGTCAGTGCATTTGGGGGGGAAGCTGACAAGTGCATTGACACACCCCTGGTGCACTTTCGGCTTGATTTGCATATGGCTTCTAGACTAGATTTCTCATGACCAGCACATCAGATCTTCACAATAAAGGTATAATTTTTATAGGGGAACAAGCACATAGACAGGCGCACTACTACTTGCATATGTAAAAATGTCCTGACAGATTCCCTTAAAGTTCAATATTCTTTACTTTTGGGCACCTTACTGCCACTTTAACCCTCAATCGTGCAATCAAAGAGTTCCTTTGCATGGCTTAATCTGTTATCAGAAGGTGGTCCAACATGTGCCCCTGACATTGTATGTCATTAATAACAGCCTTGAGTAGTCACATGGATCCCACCGCCGCCACAGATATGTCATGGATAACAGCCGGGAGTGTCACGTAAAGCCCACCACTGTTACCACTTTGTCACAGATGACACCGGTCGAATCACACAGATCCCACTGATGCCACCAGTTTGTCAGTGAGTTGTATATGGAGATGGCTGCTCGCTCCTAGTATGCACCTGTTCACACTAGCTTGGAAGTGCCAGTCAGTCTTTTGTCACCAGTTTGTCAGGGGACACAACTCCGCTGCCTCCAATCGTCGGGACAATTACGCAATTTAGTGATGAATGATGGACGAGGCCACGGCTGCTTCCACTACTAGGCTGGTTATTTGGAACCTCGCAGTGAGCTTATGGTGTATACACCTCTGATTCCAACTCATGGAATATATGTATATACCCCAGTAGGGTCCCTGCCAACTCTAGAAAAACAAAAGAACTACTAGCTGCCACCACCAATCGTTAATACAGGCAGATTGGACATCCGTTACAAGTAGCGTATGGCTTCAGGGGTGCGTGTTGTGGATTCTGTTTGTGGGCTCCCTCTGGTGGTTACTGCTGGTACTGGGTGACTTTGGTGGGTTGCGGCCTTTGGTTTCCACCTGTCCATCAGTGGCTGGGTGTTTCCTATTTTACCTGGCCTTTCTGTCATTTCCCTTGCCGGCTATCAATGTATTCAGATGTGCTCTGTTTGGTTCCTGCCTACCTGCTCCCAGATCTTTCAGGATAAGCTAAGTGTTGATTTTCAGTTGTTTGGTTTTTTGTCCAGCTTGCTTATTATGTCTCTATGCTAGCTGGTAGCTCTAGTGGACTGAGGTTCTCCCCATGTGCCATGAGTTGGCACATGGGTTCTTGTAATCTCAGGATGGTTTTTTTGATTAGGGTTTTTTGCTGACCGCTCAGTCCCCTTTTGTATCGTTCTGCTTTCTAGTTTACAGCGGGCCTCAATTTGCTAAAACTATATATATCATCTCTATGTGTGTGCCTTCCTCTCATTTCACCGTCAATACATGTGGGGGGCAACTATATCTTTTGGGGTTCATTCCGCTGGAGGCAAGTGAGGTCTTTATTTTCTCTGCAGTGCTAGTTAGCTCTTAGGCTGGTGCGTGGCGTCTAGAACCAACGTAGGCACGCTCCCTGGCTATCTCTAGTTGCGTTTGTCAGGCGTAGGGCAGCGGTCAGCCCAGGTTCCATCACCCTAGAGCTCGTCCGTAATATATTTGTACTTTGCTTGTCCTGTGCTATCCCTAGCCATTGGGATTCATGACAGTATAGCCGGCCCACAAAGTGTTAATTGTTTGGGCTGAAGCAGGAGAAAGAGAAGTGTTTAAGGGAATTTTTTTTTTTTTTTTTTTCCCTTCAGAGTTTTGCTGCCTAGCCCTTAATTGCTGTCTAGCTGCTTCTTACCTCCTCTTAACCCTTGAATGGCTCTGATCTTAGCTGTTTAACATGGATGTCCAGAGTTTGGCTTCCAGCCTGAGTAATCTCGCGGCAAAAGTTCAAAACATACAGGATTTTGTTGTTCACACTCCCATGTCTGAACCTAGAATTCCTATTCCAGAGTTCTTTTCTGGAGATAGATCTACCTTCCTGAATTTCAGGAACAATTGTAAATTGTTTCTTTCTTTAAAATCTCGCTCCTCTGGAGACCCTGCTCAACAGGTCAAGATTGTTATATCGTTCCTACGGGGCGACCCTCAGAATTGGGCATTTGCATTGGCACCAGGGGATCCTGCATTTCTCAGTGTGGATGCGTTTTTTCTGGCATTGGGATTGCTCTATGAGGAACCTAACCTGGAGATTCAGGCTGAAAAGGCTTTATTAGCCCTCTCTCAGGGGCATGATGAAGCGGAGATATATTGTCAGAAGTTTCGGAAATGGTCGGTGCTTACTCAGTGGAATGAGTGCGCCCTGGCTGCAAACTTCAGAAATGGTCTTTCTGAGGCCATTAAGGATGTTATGGTGGGGTTTCCTACGCCTACAGGTCTGAATGAGTCTATGGCTATGGCCATTCAGATTGATCGGCGTTTACGGGAGCGCAAACCCGTGCACCAGTTGGCGGTGTCTTCTGAACAGGCACCTGAGACTATGCAATGTGATAGAATTCAGTCCAGAAGTGAACGGCAAAATTATAGGCGGAAAAATGGATTGTGTTTCTATTGTGGTGATTCAGCTCATGTTATATCAGCATGCTCTAAACGCACAAAAAGGGTTGATAAATCTTTTGCCATTGGTACTCTGCAGCCTAAGTTCATTTTGTCTGTGACTCTGATTTTTTCACTGTCTTCCATTTCCGTCGATGCCTATGTGGATTCGGGCGCTGCCCTGAGTCTTATGGATTGGTCATTTGCTAAACGCTGCGGTTTTAGTCTGGAACCTCTGGAAGTTCCTATTCCTCTGAAGGGAATTGACTCTACACCATTGGCTATGAATAAACCGCAGTATTGGACACAAGTGACCATGCGCATGACTCCCGTTCATCAGGAGGTGATTCGCTTCCTTGTACTTTATAATTTACATGATGTACTAGTGCTTGGTCTGCCATGGTTACAAACTCACAATCCTGTCCTGGACTGGAAAACAATGTCTGTGTTAAGCTGGGGATGTCAGGGGGTTCATGATGATGCACCTCCGATTTCTATCGCTTCATCTACTCCTTCTGAGATCCCTGCGTTTTTGTCTGACTATAGGGATGTTTTTGAGGAGCCTAAGCTCAATTCGCTCCCTCCGCATAGAGATTGTGACTGTGCTATAGAATTGATTCCTGGCAGTAAGTTCCCTAAGGGTCGTTTGTTTAATCTGTCACTGCCAGAGCATACTGCTATGCGGAATTATATTAAGGAGTCCTTGGAAAAGGGACATATTCGTCCATCTTCGTCCCCTCTGGGAGCAGGTTTTTTTTTTGTGGCAAAAAAAGATGGTTCCCTGAGGCCTTGTATAGATTATCGCCTTCTGAATAAGATTACAGTCAAGTATCAGTATCCATTGCCATTATTGACTGATTTGTTTGCTCGCATTAAGGGGGCTAGGTGGTTCACTAAGATAGATCTTCGCGGTGCGTATAATCTGGTGCGGATAAAACAAGGTGATGAGTGGAAAACCGCATTTAATACGCCTGAGGGCCATTTTGAGTATTTGGTAATGCCTTTTGGACTCTCCAATGCTCCGTCAGTCTTTCAGTCCTTTATGCACAATATTTTCCGTGAATATCTGGATAAGTTTATGATTGTGTATTTGGATGATATTTTGGTGTTTTCTGATGACTGGGAGTCTCATGTTCTACAGGTCAGGAAGGTGTTTCAGGTTCTGCGGGCCAATTCTCTGTTTGTGAAGGGCTCAAAGTGTCTCTTCGGAGTCCAGAAGATTTCTTTTTTGGGGTACATTTTTTCTCCTTCTACTATTGAGATGGATCCCGTCAAGGTTCAGGCGATTTGTGACTGGACACAACCTACATCTGTTAAGAGCCTTCAGAAGTTCTTGGGGTTTGCTAATTTTTATCGTCGGTTCATTGCTAATTTTTCCAGTATTGTTAAACCTTTGACTGATTTGACTAAAAAGGGTGCTGATGTTGCTGATTGGTCTCCTGCGGCCGTGGAGGCCTTTCAGGAACTTAAGCGCCGGTTTTCTTCTGCTCCTGTGTTGTGTCAACCAGATGTTTCACTTCCTTTTCAGGTTGAGGTTGATGCTTCCGAGATTGGAGCGGGGGCGGTTTTGTCACAGAGAAGTTCTAATGGCTCGGTGATGAAGCCATGTGCATTCTTCTCTAGAAAATTCTCGCCCGCCGAGCGCAATTATGATGTGGGTAATCGGGAGCTTTTGGCCATGAAGTGGGCATTTGAGGAGTGGCGTCATTGGCTTGAGGGTGCTAAACATCGTGTGGTGGTCTTGACTGATCACAAGAATCTCATTTACCTTGAGTCTGCCAGGCGTTTGAATCCTAGACAGGCTCGTTGGTCGTTGTTTTTTTCTCGTTTCAATTTCGTGGTTTCATACCTGCCAGGTTCAAAGAATGTGAAGGCAGATGCTCTTTCCAGGAGTTTTGTGCCTGACTCTCCTGGAGACTCTGGGCCTACTGGTATCCTTAGGGATGGGGTAATATTGTCCGCTGTATCCCCAGACTTGCGACGTGCATTGCAGGAGTTTCAGGTGGATAAACCGGATCGTTGTCCACCAGAAAGACTGTTTGTTCCGGATGATTGGACCAGTAGAGTCATCTCCGAGGTCCATTCTTCTGTGTTGGCTGGTCATCCTGGAATATTTGGTACTAGAGACTTGGTGGCCAGGTCTTTTTGGTGGCCTTCCTTGTCTAGGGATGTGCGTACCTTTGTGCAGTCTTGTGAAGTGTGTGCTCGAGCTAAGCCTTGCTGTTCTCGGGCCAGTGGGTTGTTGTTATCCTTGCCCATCCCGAAGAGGCCTTGGACGCACATTTCCATGGATTTTATTTCTGATCTCCCGGTTTCACAGAAAATGTCCGTTATCTGGGTTGTGTGTGACCGCTTTTCTAAGATGGTTCATTTGGTGCCCTTGCCTAAGTTGCCTTCCTCCTCTGAGTTGGTCCCTTTATTTTTTCAGAACGTGGTTCGTTTGCATGGGATTCCGGAGAATATCGTTTCTGACAGGGGATCCCAGTTTGTGTCTAGATTTTGGCGGACGTTTTGTGCCAAGATGGGCATTGATTTGTCTTTCTCGTCTGCATTCCATCCTCAGACGAATGGCCAGACAGAGCGAACTAATCAGACCTTGGAAACTTATTTGAGGTGTTTTGTTTCTGCTGATCAAGATGACTGGGTTGCTTTTTTGCCACTGGCCGAATTTGCTCTTAATAATCGGGCTAGTTCGGCCACGTTGGTCTCTCCTTTTTTTTGTAATTCGGGGTTTCATCCTCGTTTTTCCTCTGGTCAGGTGGAGCCTTCGGATTGTCCTGGAGTGGACGTGGTGGTGGACAGGCTACATCAGATTTGGAATCAGGTGGTGGACAATTTGAAGTTATCTCAGGAGAAGACTCAGCAGTTTGCTAATCGCCGTCGCCGCGTGGGTCCCCGACTTCTTGTTGGGGATTTGGTGTGGTTGTCTTCTCGTTTTGTCCCTATGAAGGTCTCTTCTCCTAAGTTCAAGCCTCGGTTCATCGGTCCTTATAGGATCTCGGAGATTCTTAACCCTGTATCTTTTCGTTTGGATCTCCCAGCATCGTTTGCTATTCATAATGTGTTCCATCGGTCGTTGTTGCGGAGGTATGAGGTGCCCGTTGTTCCTTCGGTTGAGCCTCCTGCTCCGGTGCTGGTGGAGGGAGAATTGGAGTATGTTGTTGAGAAGATCTTGGATTCTCGTGTTTCCAGACGCAAACTCCAGTATTTGGTTAAGTGGAAGGGTTATGGTCAGGAGGATAATTCCTGGGTGGTCGCCTCCGATGTTCATGCAACTGATTTGGTCCGCGCCTTCCATAGAGCTCACCCTGATCGCCCTGGGGGTTCTCGTGAGGGTTCGGTGACCCCTCCTCAAGGGGGGGGTACTGTTGTGGATTCTGTTTGTGGGCTCCCTCTGGTGGTTACTGCTGGTACTGGGTGACTTTGGTGGGTTGCGGCCTTTGGTTTCCACCTGTCCATCAGTGGCTGGGTGTTTCCTATTTTACCTGGCCTTTCTGTCATTTCCCTTGCCGGCTATCAATGTATTCAGATGTGCTCTGTTTGGTTCCTGCCTACCTGCTCCCAGATCTTTCAGGATAAGCTAAGTGTTGATTTTCAGTTGTTTGGTTTTTTGTCCAGCTTGCTTATTATGTCTCTATGCTAGCTGGTAGCTCTAGTGGACTGAGGTTCTCCCCATGTGCCATGAGTTGGCACATGGGTTCTTGTAATCTCAGGATGGTTTTTTTGATTAGGGTTTTTTGCTGACCGCTCAGTCCCCTTTTGTATCGTTCTGCTTTCTAGTTTACAGCGGGCCTCAATTTGCTAAAACTATATATATCATCTCTATGTGTGTGCCTTCCTCTCATTTCACCGTCAATACATGTGGGGGGCAACTATATCTTTTGGGGTTCATTCCGCTGGAGGCAAGTGAGGTCTTTATTTTCTCTGCAGTGCTAGTTAGCTCTTAGGCTGGTGCGTGGCGTCTAGAACCAACGTAGGCACGCTCCCTGGCTATCTCTAGTTGCGTTTGTCAGGCGTAGGGCAGCGGTCAGCCCAGGTTCCATCACCCTAGAGCTCGTCCGTAATATATTTGTACTTTGCTTGTCCTGTGCTATCCCTAGCCATTGGGATTCATGACAGGTGCGTTTTACAGAGCAAAAGGAACAGAGCAATTACATTTTATATATTTATTCCAGAAAGATAGGCAGTGTTTATAAAAAAAAATACAAGATGATACAAAATGGGAAAAAAGAATATGATATATATTCAATTTCATAAAATAAAAAGGAATAACAAAAGAAAAATGACTAAACCTGATGTCACGGAAATGGCTCAGAGCTTAGCTGAGGGAGGTGGCCCTTAGGAAAAAATGGGCCACGAGGTGTGTGAGGGGAGGGTAGGATCGGGCCGGAAGGTGTGTGAGGGGAGGAAAGGATTGAGCCAAGATGTGTGTAAGGGAGGGAGGGATCGGCCGGGAGGTGTGAGGGGAGGGAAGGATCGGGCCAGGAGGTGTGTGAGGGAAGGACCGGGCCAGGAGGTGTGTGAGGGGAGGCAAGGATTGGGCAGGGAGGTGTGTGAGGGAAGGATCGGGCCAGGAGGTGTGTGAGGGGAAGGAAGGATTGGGCCGGGAGGTGTGTGAGGGAGGGAGGGATTGGCTGGGAGGTGTGTGAGGGGAGGGAATGATCGGGCTGGGAGGTGTGTGAGGGAACGGAAGTATCAGGCAGGGAGGTCTGTGAGGGAAGGGAAGGATCGGGCTGCGAAGTGTGTGATGGAGGGAGTGATCAGCCAGGAGGTGTGTGAGGGGAGGGAAAGATCAGGCCGGGACATGTGTGAGGGGATGGAAGGATCAGGCTGGGAGGTGTGTGAGGGGAAGGAAGGATCGGCCGGGAGGTATGTGAGGGAGGGATCAGGCTGGGAGGTGTGTGAGGGAGGGAGGGATCAGGCTGGGAGGTGTGTGAGGGAGGGAGGGATCAGGCTGGGAGGTGTGTGAGGGAGGGAGGGATCAGGCTGGGAGGTGTGTGAGGAAGGGAGAGATCAGGCTGGGAGGTGTGTGAGGGAGGGATCAGGCTGGGAGGTGTGTGAGGGAGGGAAGGATCAGGCTGGGAGGTGTGTGAGGGAGGGAGGGATCAGGCTGGGAGGTGTGTGAGGGAGGGAAGGATCAGGCTGGGAGGTGTGTGAGGGAGGGAGGGATCAGGCCTGGACATGTGTGAGGGGAGGGAAGGATTGAGCCAAGATGTGTGTAAGGGAGGGAGGGATCGGGCCCAGAAGTGTGTGAGGAGAGGGAAGGATTGGGCTTGCAGGCGTGTTTTCAAGAGATCAGAAGAGTCTGGCAGCGGCTTTCTGCTCTGGCCCTGTTGAAAACACATGACTGTTCAGCCAAGTGTGTGCGTGTGTGTAGGGGGGAGTAAGGAATCTTCAGGTCAGAAAAGATGTGAAGTGGTCAAACATTCTGCAGTCTATGATTTGGAGGAATGATCTAGAGAAGCCAGAATCAAAATTTGAGAAGACACATCACCAGAGTCATGAAGGACTCTGTACCAGAGTTATGACCATCATGGAAGTCTGGTGGGGTGGGGTGGGTGGGGTGGGGGGCTCAATGCAAATTTGGGAATGAAGAGTTGTTGCGCTTCTCTATAATCATAATATCATAGATAGATATCACCAGATGTGAAGAACGTTCTACAGAACGCTATGAATCTCTAGACAGGTGAGTCAAGCAAATCAAAACTGCTGGTGTTCAAGAAACAATAGACCCATCAGACCGAGTCCCAGGAATTTACTGAACTCTGGATGTGTTTACAAAAACCAATGGAAAAAAAAAATAAAAAAATATTTAGATTTTTTTGCAAAATTGGAAGCTAACCTCACCCCACTGCCTCAAAAAAGCAAGTTGCAGAAAGTGGAAATTAGATGTGCACTGCTCAAAATAATAAAGGGAACACTTAAACAACAGAATATAACTCCAATTAAATCAAATTTCTGTGAAATCAAACTGTCCACTTAGGAAGCAACACTGACTGACAATCAATTTCACATGCTGTTGTGCAAATGGAATAGACAACAGATGGAAATTATTGGCAATTTTCAAGACCCCCCTCAATAAAGGAGTGGTTCTGCAGGTGGGGACCACAGACCACATCTCAGTGCCAATGCTTTCTGGCTGATGTTTTCGGCACTTTTGAATGCTGGTTTTCTTTCACACTCGTGGTAGCATGAGATGGACTCTACAACCCACACAAGTGGCTCAGGTAGTGCAGCTCATCCAGGATGGCACATCAATGCGACCTGTGGCAAGAAGGTTTGCTCTGTCTGTCAGCGTAGTGTCCAGAGGCTGGAGGCGCTACCAGGAGACAGGCCAGTACACCAGGAGATGTGGAGGGGGCCGTAGGAGGGAAACAACCCAGCAGTAAGACCGCTACCTCAGCCTTTGTGCAAGGAGGAACAGGAGGAGCACTGCCAGAGCCTTGCAAAATGACCTCCAGCAGGCCACAAATGTGCATGTGTCTGCACAAACGGTTAGAAACCGACTCCATGAGGATGGTCTGAGTGCCGACGTCCACAGATGGGGGTTGTCCTCACAGTTCAACACTGTGCAGGATGCTTGGCATTTGCCACAGAACACCAGGATTGGCAAATCGCCACTGGCACCCTGTGCTCTTCACAGATGAAAGCAGGTTCACACTGAGCACATGTGACAGACGTGACAGAGTCTGGAGACACTGTCAAGAGCGATCTGCTGCCTGCAACATCCTTCAGCATGACCGGTTTGGCAGTGGGTCAGTAATGGTGTGGGAGGGCATTTCTTTGGAGGGCCGCACAGTCCTCCATGTGCTCGCCAGAGGTAGCCTGACTGCCATTAGGTACCGCGATAAGATCCTCAGACCCCTTGTGAGACCATATGCTGGTGCAGTTGGCCCTGGGTTCCTCCTAATGCAGGACAATGCCAGACCTCATGTGGCTGGAGTGTGTCAGCAGTTCCTACAAGATGAAGGCATTGAAGCTATGGCCTGGCCCGCCCGTTCCCCAGATCTGAATCTGATTGAACACATCTGGGACATCATGTCTCGCACCATTCACCAACGTGACATTGCACCACAGACTGTCCAAGAGTTGGTGGATGCTTTAGTCCAGGTCTGGGACAGGATCCCGCAGGAGACCATCCACCGCTTCATCAGGAGCATGCCCAAGTGTTGTAGGGAGGTCATACAGGCACGTGGTGGCCACACACAATACTGAGCATCTTTCCCTTTTTCCTTGTCTTGAGGCATTTCCACTGAAGTTGGATCAGCCTGTAATTTGATTTTCCACTTTTTGAGCATCATTCCAACTCCAGACCTCCATGGGATATTAGTTGTGATTTACATTGATCATTTTTATGTTTTATTCTTCTCAACACATTCCACTATATGATGAATAAAGATTTACAACTGGAATATTTAATTCAGTGATATCTAGGATGTGTTATTTGAGTGTTCCCTTTATTCTTTTGAGCAGTGGTTTTCGATTGGAATGGCCAACCATCTAAAGAGTACAGGGGCTCCTGGCAGCAGAAGTCAAGAGAGATAAGGGTCAGATATCTCAGATTTCACTTGCCTGAGGGTACTGTCACACAGTGGCATTTTTATCGCTACGACGGCACGATTCGTGACGTTCTAGCGATATCGTTACGATCTCGCAGTGTCTGACACGCTACTGCGATCAGACACCCTGCTGAGAATCGTACGTCGTAGCAGATCGTTTGGAACTTTCTTTCGTCGCTGGATCTCCCGCTGTCATCGCTGGATCGTTGTGTGTGACAGCGATCCAACAATGTGTTCGCTGGTAACCAGGGTAAACATCGGGTTACTAAGCGCAGGGCCGCGCTTAGTAACCTGATGTTTACCCTGGTTACCAGCGTAAAAGTAAAAAAAAACAAACAGTACATACTCACCATCTGATGTCCGTCAGGTCCCTTGCCGTCCGCTTCCTGCTCTGACTGTCTGCCGGCCGGAAAGTGAGAGCAGATCACAGCGGTGACGTCACTGCTGTGCTGTGCTCTCACTGTACGGCGGCACTCAGTCAGAGCAGGAAGCAGACGGCAAGGGACCTGACGGACATCAGATGGTGAGTATGTACTGTTTTTTTTTTTTTACTTTTACGCTGGTAACCACGGTAAACATCGGGTTACTAAGCGCGGCCCTGCGCTTAGTAACCCGATGTTTACCCTGGTTACCAGCGAACCTCGGCATCGTTGGTCGCTGGAGAGCGGTCTGTGTGACAGCTCCCCAGCGACCACACAACGACTTACCAACGATCACGGCCAGGTCGTATCACAGGTCGTGATCGTTGGTAAATCGTATAGTGAGACGGTACCCTGAGTCTTTTGGAGATAAACCATCGCCTCGCCACTCTTTCTAATGAGAAAACATTGTGTTCCCCTATACACATGAGCGCTAGACAAACCGCTCATTTTTTCAACAGAGAGAGAGCAGAAAGTCGTTGCCAGGTATCCAGGGCCGGCCCGAGAGATTACGCCGCCCTAGGTGAAACTATTTTGTTGCGCCCCTACTACTTTTAACATACCTCCCAACTTTTGAAGATGGGAAAGAGGGACAATGTTTGCGGCGCGCGAAGCAGCAAATTTTAGGCCACGCCTCTGACCACACCCATTCATAACTATCCACACCCATATCCACGTCCCAACCACACCCATTTAGCACTGCTGATCACACTGTTTCATAAAGAATAATTATAAACAAAAAAATATGGCCACACAGTGCTCCATACTGTATAATGGCCACACATGATGCTCCATACTGTATAATGGCCACACATGATGCTCCATACTGTATATTGGCCGCACATACTTCGTACCGTATAATGGCCACACATAGCTACTCCTACACACGCGGCTGCGCTCCGTACACACGTGCTCCGCTCCATACACCTTGTACACACGCGGCTCCGCTCCGTACACCTCGTACACATTTAGCTCCGCTCCATACACCTCATACACACACGACTCCGCTCCGTACACCTCATACACACACGACTCCGCTCCGTACACCTCATACACACGGCTCCGCTCCATACACCTCATACACATTCAGCTCCGCTCCATACACCTTTTGCCTTTTGAAAAGATTTTTTTATAATTTTTTCTATTTTTTCTCTGGCGCCCCCTTAGGGCCGGCGCCCCCTTAGGGTCGGCGCCCGCCTAGTTCGCCTATACATTCGGGCCGGCCCTGCAGGTATCTCTGGCAGCGATTTATCTCCCTATAAACCATATTCTGTTGGGGGAGACTCAGGAGGCCTCCAAGCTCATCAGATGGTCAGACCGTTTTTCATGTCGAATCAAATCCTCCTTTTGTTGTTAGGATTGAGGCGTTATTCCACGTTCTGTCTTCTGGGGCGCACCGCTTCTACCAAGCTTTCTGCTAGCCAGAGGAACTGTGTGCTCCTGGCCAGAACTTTGCTTTCTTCCATGCTGCCTGCAGTATTGGTGAAGATCAGGTGCACTGGCTAGATCTGGTTATCTCCAGAGCAAAGAGCCTGTAAGCGCTCCACTTCTAGACCAGCCGCCACTGATAGACCCCAGAGGTGGCCGATAATCTAGGAAGCAAGCATTACACAATAAAATTGACATTTTTTTTTAATAATGCGTGAATTGCAAAGTTGCTAATTTTAACGTGGACATTACACAAAAACAATGCAAAAAACAAACCAAACACTTTATCCAAAATGTCTCGTGGCCCTAAAGGCTGTTTGCTCCAGGTCCTGCTCATTCTGCATTCATGGGGATATGGATTTAGTCTCATCATTGATGTCATGGTTCTTGTGTGTTGCATGCAGCAAATTCCCTTCACCTGTCTGTCCTCATTCCTCCATTCTCCCCGGTGTATGTTCATCAGTCACACCATGGCTGTGCTCTCTGACACTTATATCCTCCCCAGTGGTTACACGCTGTCAGCGCCCCCAAGTCCCATGGCTGCCATCAGTCCTTCCTGTGTCCTCAGTCACAGCTGGCTGCTGGCTGTCACCTTGTGTATCTCCCAGCGGAGCCCTGATCTCATCCTGTGTATGGGAATGTGCATACATCAGAGTCTACCATTACATGTACATATGCATAGACTATGGGGTACAGTATATATCCATCAGCCCACTAATCAAAAAAACATTTTCATGCACCCTATTAGGGAATTAACAGAGGGGGGTCCCCTGTTCAGGATCCCCATTTCTTGGCCTGAGTGGTTACATAGAGCTTCTCTCTCTCTGGAGGACCCGTCCTGGCCTGTGTTACTTATGTGGTGTACTTAATTATTTGTACCAAATGTCCATCTGGGGGTCTGTATGTAGGGGAGACAGGGCAGAAACTGAGAACAAGAAAGAACTCCCACCACCATACGATAAGAGAAAAAAGAATAGATCTACCTGTGGCCATACACTTTTGTCTCCCCGATCATAGCATCATGGACATGAAATTACTTGTGTTAAAAGGTAACTTCAAATCTCAGAGAGACAGAAGAATATGGGAATATAAACTGATGATGACCTTTGACACTCTCAGTGCAGGAATGAATGTGTCGCATGGATTTCTGTCTTTGCCCCTCAGACCCTGTGGGGTCATCATAACAGAACCAGACCCCAATCAGAGGACAAGAAAACAGTTACACTCCTTATCTATGAACTGCGCCAATATTTATGGACATAACTGTTTATAATGGTAGTTCTGCTTCATGTCGCCTGTCTTATCTATGGCATTTTCCTGTGATGTGATGTGCATAAATATGTGATTCTTCAGATTTTGTATTAGTCTATGCCTGATGAAGAGACCTGAGTAGTCTCGAAAGCTTGCAATTTGTTACCATCTTTACAGTTAGCCATTAAAAGGTATCAACCACTGAGGACTCGCAAATCTAAATATACTTAAATATGAATGTGCACTGTGTAATGCCTCCTTTCACCAGTGGGGGCACTGCAGGGAAATTCAACACATCGCCATGTTTCCCCATAGATCCCAGATAGAGAATACTTTATGATCAGCTTCTCTTAAAGGGACCTTATAGTGATTTCTCTAAGTGGCCCATCCCCTATATCCTGGTCATGAGCAAAACACGAGAGAGAGTTGTCGTCTGAACATCCACTTGGCCCACAGCGATTTCTCTGAATGTCCCATAGACATGCACATGGGGAATGGCCCAGTATGAGGGAACACACTTGGAAAGACTCAGTTTTTACATTTGCAGGGATGAATTAAAGCATCAGGAGGGCGCACAAGAGCCTCAAGCTATGAAATCCTGATAGATTTATGCTGTGATGTATGGCGCCCGAGGTGTTTGTCTTTTACTTTTCGAGATGAATAACGCAACATATTTTCTTTAAGTTATTGTAAATGTGCAGTATGTGTATTAAATATTACTGTGTGTGATGTATGCAGTATGTATGATACTGTGCATGTGCAGGATGTATGTCTGATAATGCACAAAGGCTTTATACAGATACATGGATGATCTGAGACCTGGTGTGCAGGATCAGATTAGATGTATACGGTATAGTTATGGGATCCTGAACATATGAAAGATATTGAATATGATTATACATATATGTTAAAGAATCAATGTGCATTGTATGTATATCCTTGTGTGTGTATGTGTACATGTACATTATGCATGTCTGCACCTAGGCATTATTATGTATGTGTATACGTTCATTGTTACGTGTGTGTGTGTATATGTATCTATGTGCATTGTTCTGTATTTATGTTCACAGGCATTGTTCACTGTGTATTGTTATGTAAGTGTATGTGCATTGTTCTGTATATGATGTACATGAGCATTGTTATGTATGTCTGTGTGTATACAGTGCTTTGCGAAAGTATTCGGCTCCATTGGAACTTTTCAACCTTTTCCACCAAATGTTAATTTTTGGTGAAGAATCAACAAGAAGTGGAACACAATTGTGAAGTTGAACGAAATTTATTGGTTTATTTTAAATTTTTGTGGAAATTCAAAAACTGAAAAGTGGGGCGTGCAATATTATTCAGCCCCTTTACTTTCAGTGCAGAAGTTCATTGTGGATCTCTGAATGATCCAATGTTGTCCTAAATGCCTAATGATGATAAATATAATCCACCTGTGTGTAATCAAGTCTCCGTATAAATGCACCTGCTCTGTGATAGTCTCAGGGTTCTGTTTGAAGCACAGAGAGCATCATGAAGACCAAGGAACACAACAGGCAGGTCCGTGATACTGTTGTGGAGAAGTTTAAAGACGGATTTGGATACAAAATGATTTCCAAAACTTTACACATCCCAAGGAGCACTGTGCAAGCGATCATATAGAAATGGAAGGAGTATCATACCACTGCAAATCTACCAAGACCCGGCCGTCCCTCTAAACTTTCATCTCAAACAAGGAGAAGACTGATCAGAGATGCAGCCAAGAGGCCCATGATCACTCTGGATGAACTGCAGAGATCTACAGCTGAGGTGGGACAGTCTGTCCATAGGACAACAATCAGTCGTACACTGCACAAATCTGGCCTTTATGGAAGAGTGGCAAGAAGAAAGCCATTTATCTTAGATATCTATAAAAAGTGTCGTTTAAAGTTTGCAACAAGCCACCTGGGAGACACCAAACACGTGGAAGAAGGTGCTCTGGTCAGATGAAACCAAAAGTGAACTTTTTGGCAACAATGCCAAACGATATGTTTGGCATAAAGGCAACACAGCTCATCACCCTGAACACACCATCCCCACTGTCAGACATGGTGGTGGCAGCATCATGGTTTGGGCCTGCTATTCTTCAGCAGGTACAGGGAAGATGGTTAAAATTGATGGGAAGATGGATGGAGCCAAATACAGGACCATTCTTGAAGAAAACCTGTTGGAGTCTGCAAAAGACCTGAGACTGGGACGGAGATTTGTCTTCCAACAAGACAATGATCCCAAACATAAAGCAAAATCTACAATGGAATGGTTCACAAATAAATGTATCCAGGTGTTAGAATGGCCAAGTCAGAGTCCAGACCTCAATCCAATCGAGAATCTGTGGAAAGAGCTGAAAACTGCTGTTCACAAACGATCTCCATCCAACCTCACTGAGCTCGAGCTGTTTGCCAAGGAAGAATGGGCAAGAATTTCAGTCTCTCGATGTACAAAACTGATAGAGACATACCCCAAGTGACTTGTAATCGCAGCAAAAGGTGGTGCAACAAAGTATTAAGTTACAGGGGCCGAATAATATTGCACGCCCCACTTTTTAGTTTTTGAATTTCCACAAAAATTTAAAATAACCAATACATTTCATTCAACTTCATAATTGTGTTCCACTTGTTATTGATTCTTCATCAAAAATTTACATTTGGTATCTTTATGTTAGAAGCATGATATGTGGCCAAAGGGTGAAAAGTTCCAGGGGGCCGAATACTTTCACAAGGCACTGTGTGTATGTATCTATATGTGCATTGTTCTGTTCTTATGTACACAGGCATTGTTCTGTATGTGTATTGTTACATATGTATATGTGCATTGTTATGTGTATGTGCATTGTTATGTATAGGTATATATGGACATTGTTATGTGGTTATGTATCTATATGTACATGGGCAATGTTATATCTGTGTGTATTGTTATGTATGTATATGTGCATTGTTCTGTATTTATGTACACAGGCATTGTTCTGTATTCTGTATGTATGAAATGTTATGCATGTGTGTATTGTTCTGAAGTTATGTATGTAAATGTGCATTGTTCTGTATTTATATACACAGGCATTGTTCTGTGTGTATTGTTATGTATATGTGCATTGTTCTGTAATGTGTGTAATGTTATATATGTATGTATATGTGCATTGTTCTGTTTGTGTATTGTTATGTATGTCTAGGTGCATTGTTCTGTATTTATGTATACAGGCATTGTTCTTTATGTGTATTGTTATTTATATATATGTGCATTGTTCTGTATTTATGTATACAAGCATTGTTCTGTATGTGTGTAATGTTATATATGTATATGTGCATTGTGCTGTATTTATGTATACAGGCATTGTTCTTTATGTGTATTGTTATTTATATATATGTGCATTGTTCTGTATTTATGTATCCGGGCATTATTCTGTATGTGTGTATTGTTATGTATATGTGCATTGTTCTGTATTTATGTATCCGGGCATTATTCTGTATGTGTGTATTGTTATGTATTTATGTATACAAGCATTGTTCTGTATGTGTGTAATGTTATATATGTATATGTGCATTGTTCTGTATGTGTATTGTTATGTATGTCTATGTGCATTGTTCTGTATTTATGTACACAGGCATTGTTAGGTGTGTGTACACACATGTGCATTATTCTGTATGTGTGTATTGTTATGTAATGTGTGTAATGTTATATATGTATGTCTATGTGCATTGTTTTGTATTTATGTACACAGGCATTGTTCTGTATGTGTGTAATGTTATAAATGTATGTGTGCATTGTTCTGTATGAATGAATATGTGCATTGTTCTGTATTTATGTATCCGGGCATTGTTCTTTATGTGTGTATTGTTATGTATCTGTGCATTGTTCTGTATTTATGTATCCGGGCATTGTTCTTTATGTGTGTATTGTTATGTATCTGTGCATTGTTCTGTATTTATGTATCCGGGCATTGTTCTTTATGTGTGTATTGTTATGTATCTGTACATTGTTCTGTATGTGTGCATTGTTATGTATGAATGAATATGTGCATTGTTCTGTATTTATGTATCCGGGCATTGTTCTTTATCTGTGCATTGTTCTGTATTTATGTACACAGGCATTGTTAGGTGTGTGTACACATTTGCATTATTTTGTGGTTCCTCTCCTGTAATGGGCTGTTTTTCTAGATCCCAGCACTCTCTGTTCATCACACCTCTGGCTACCTGTCACCTCCTGACTTCCTGGCCTGTCTCTCTAGCTCCTGCTCCTGTCTCTCCTCCCTGTCCACTGTCTTTCTCTCTCCTGTCATTCTGCCCCTCTTCTCCATGTCCTTCCCCTTCACATTGGCGGTGTCCTCTGTCGCCCTCCCCTTCACCATCTCTCTCCACCCTCCCATTCTCTCTGCACTCCACCGTGCTCCCAGGCCTCCAACATTCCTCAGTGTCTGGCCCTGGCTGGCCCTCTGCCCAGGATGGGGGTGGCGCAGAGGGTGGGGGGACACGCCTTTATCCCCACATGGCACTGGTTGGGTGACCCTCCCTCTGCCAGATTCCCTGAGGAGAGGGGGTATGTTACATCTCCTAGGGGGATCCTACACCCCTCACCCGTCAGGAAGCCACACGTGGCATTTGGTATTGACACTGCACCCAGGCGCAAAAATGTGTTTAACCCCCTGCATGCATGTGGGGTTAGGCTGCGTTGGGTTAATGGTGCGATGTGCTGCAGATTAGTGCCAGGCCTGAGTGTATGACTGTATGCATATTGTTCTAATCGCCTTCTCCTCTCTGCGCAGGACGGCGGGGGGCGCTCTGGCTGTAGCCATTGATCATGCACTCACTGGACGAGCCCCTGGACCTGAAGCTGAGTATCTCTAAGCTGCGGGCAGCACGAGAGAAGAGAGATCGCAATGGGGGTAACATGAAGAAAATATCTGTGCACCACGAGCTGATGATACGGGACGATGGAACGACTGTCATCACCCCTATCTGCCCCTCACCCCCTCCAGGTAACGTTTTGTATTTCCCATGGGACCCCCTTTTAATTTTTGCTTAAAGCCCTCCGTTGCCCCCTCTGTACCCAGATTGTGCCGTCCTTCTGATCCTTCTCCAATGTCGTGCTTTCCTACTTTACAGGGTTCCTGCCTCGTTTTCGGGAGGGAGACAGCCCCCCATTCTCTACTCCACCAATCGTGGACCTCAGTCTGTCTCCCCTTTCTGGTATGGACTCCCCCAGCCGGGCGTCTCTGTCCCCAGAAAGGGTGACTGGTGGAGACACTCCATTGGTAAGTCTTCTCCGCCAACGCTAATCACAGATGTCCATTGTAATATTGTTATACCTGCCCCCGCCAGTAGGTGGCAGAGTCAGACCCCTGCTTTGTCCCTATATGTTATATAAGGAGGACGTATCTAGGCCAGAGCTCTTCTGCCTTTTTCTACTCAGGGGAAACGCAGATTTCTTCTGGAAATGACCCTCGGCTCCATCCATTTCCTTCTCATCTAAAATATCTTGTGTTCCCTAGGACACTCCATCACTGCGCTGCAGGGGTGATATGGCTCCCAGCCCGTTCCAGTTTTTCCTGCCTCTCAGCTCTGGTCTACAGCTACCCCCATCCATGTTCCTGACCCCACCTAAGGAGAAGCGTCTGTCCCTGGAGTACACAGAACAAAAACAGCTGGTGTGTCAGTGGGCAAAGGTAATATAACACTAAATTAATTGCAGAGATTTATCAAAAAGTACAGCCTCAACACGCCCCCTTGTGGTCGGGCAAATAAAATCCACAGGCAGCACAATATGGCGTGCCTAGATAGATAGGAATTTTCTCCAGAGTTGTAAGCCCATAATATGTTAAATGTGTCTTCAGCAAAGTAGCCATAGAGTCCTAATTCACCGAAGCCTGAACTCTCCTCTCTTCTTCCCCAATCCCTGTATCAGGAAAGAAAATGAGGGTCACCGATAGTGAAGTATGGTTCCCTTTGTATCAAAGTACTCACAGCACAGACTTTTTTTAAACCAAATATCATTGTCTATAAAACAGGAGTAGCCTTGTCCCTCCTCTGAAAAAAACCCTCAAGTTTCACCTTTTTGGCTTCTTCTGGGGCGTGGAAGAAGCCCCAGAAGAAGCCTGTTAGGGATCCACCCGCTGTCACCAGTTGTTAAGTATAACAGCCAGGGAAGGGGTCACACAGATCCCACCGCGGTCACCACTTTGTCACAGATGACACCGGAGAGGTCACGCAGATCTCACCGCTGCCACCAGTTTGTCAGGGGAACACAACTCCGCTGCCTCCAATCGTCAGGACAATTATGCAATTAACTGACGAGTGATGGACGAGACCGTGTCAGCTTCAACTACTAGGCCGATTATTGGGGAGCTCACAGTGAGCATATGGTATATAGACCTCCGATTCTAACGCATGGAATATATACCCCGGCACGGTCACTGCCAACTCCATAATAACATTATAAAGGCCGGCTGGACGCCCGTTGCAGGTAGCGTATGACTTCAAGGGTGCGCTTTACAGAGCAAGAGGAACAGAGCTATTAAATTTTATATATTTAGTCCAGAAAGTTAAGCAGTGTTTATAAAAAATATACAAAGATGATACATTATTTGAACAAAACACTACGATATATGCAATTACATAAAATAAAAACTAATAATGAAAAGAAAATTAATAAACCTTATGTCACAGAAATGGCTCAGAGGGAAGCACTCCAAATGGGAAAATAGACCACCCTCACAGCAAACTATGACCCCAGAATGAACAAACACAAGAGACCCAAACTTTCATTTTTATTAGCTCAATGCTATGCCCACATACCTCCCCTTGATGAGCTCATGTGGGGGCTGGTTGTGGGATATACTAGGTCTTTCAGAATTTTATGATATCCCCAGGATATCGTCACCCCTGGAGGTCCTAGGCAGCAGATATTGTCGTCGTGTTTCTTATCGCAATTTATGGTCTGGATGACATCATCCATCGGACTGTTATTAAGTTGGATGGGTTACAATGGCCGTACAGTGATGTGAGTGAATGCGTTATGTTCATCCCTTCACAACAACTTCGAAAATATATCTCCCATAAATATTGTATTGATGCAAACCCAAATATTCATCATTGACCACTGGCAACAGCTGGGCTGCGAGAAGAGGATCAGAGGAAGCAGCTTATGCCTCTGTATAATCAAATCCCCATTCTGGTATCTGGTTCCCAGAGCAGACCTTCCTGTTTTAATTACCTGGTCACTTTGATCAGAGAAAGCTAATGCCTCTGCGTAAAGGAATCTCAGCCGCGGGGCCTTCTTACTAGGAAATCTCCCAGCTGTAATTACCTGGTTACTGCAGGGGGTTGCTACTTCGATGGAAATGAAGGTGTTAGCTCTCTATCTTGCTTCCCCTGTTATAATTACTTTTTCTCATTTCCCCATATGTTTAATGTTAGGGTGATAAGTCTTCTTCTCTGGAGATGTCTTTATGGATCCTAATTTTTCTTGAATTTTTTTCTCTATGACAAAGCTGGTGATTCTGCTACTGTATTTGACCTCGCGTCAACATAGCAGCTCATCCTCTTCTGCTTTATGTTGACAGGGCGTCAATGTCAATCTGATTGACAACTGCCTCCCCGCAGTTAGGCAGCAGGGAGCCAGCTGTCAATCAGCATGACATCAGCAGTAACGTCCACCTCTTCAACAGAGCAGCGCGAAAGAGAAGACGCTGCTCTGTCGGCGTGACATGCATGTGCTTCCTATTTGCGGAAGGAAGAAAGCCGCAGTCAGAGATGTGTTATCATTATCACCACAGAAGACAAAAAGATGGGACATTTAAATTCTGACCGCCCGATCCTTCTCTTCCCCAACACCATCTGTCAGAGAAAAGTAGTGAGACCCCTATATATGTGGCATTTCAGCTCCTTAGAGGGGTATCCAGCGACGTCCAGTAATGCTCCCTCCCTTATCAGAAGCTAGCGGTGCCAATGGCGTTACGACCCTCACACCTGCCCCAAGATGGGCGATTGGAGGGTAATGTGCATGGGGCCTATCCCGGTGCATGACACTGTACTATCGCGGCAAAGTCGGCAGGTCGTAACGTCGTCGGCACCGATGCAGAAGTGAGCGACTCTGGATGTCGCTGGATAATCCTTCACGCGAGTCCTGCAATACCAGACACAACCCACGGACATATGTGGCGCTATTTCTTATAGTTATACATATTAGATGAGTGGTATATGTGTATATATCTATGGTCATGATATACTGCAGTAACAGAGTCCAGCCAGCAGGAGGCAAAGTGTCACCTGGGGAAATCAATTAGCTCTTCTCTAACATCCAGCCCATTGATCACAAACCCTTATTACAGGCCGTGTCGGTATCAGATCGGTGGCAGAGGGACGATTCTCAGCACCATCGCCGATCAGCTGATAGAAGCGACCGCCGCGTCCGCTCCGTTGGCACAGCTGTACGTTTTGCAGCAGTTCAGTCCCTTTACGGTCAAGACTAAGCTGCAATACCAAACACAGCCACTGCTAAATGTGGGGCGCTGTAACCTACGAGGGCGACGTGCGCTCACCCCTTAAATCAGCTGATCGACGGTGGTTCCAAGGATCAGACCCCCGCGCTGATCTCATATTGATGATCTTTTCTAGTCCTGGTAATCCCATTATTTTGCAAAGATCAGAGAACTTTTCTGTTTGCGAATAACGTGTTTTATGGGAGGAAGAGCAGAAATCTGTCAGCCGGTGACCGGCCGCCCCTTCCCCTCGCTCTGCCCACTAGAGATCATTTCTCAGCTTCACCTTTGACCTCTGACTTTTTCAGTGCAACCGCCTGTTCGAGTTATTGCAAGAGTTGGTGGATCACGTTAATGATTTCCATGTGAAGCCAGAAAAAGATGCCGGATATTGCTGCCACTGGGAGGGATGTGCCCGCCGGGGACGAGGCTTCAATGCCAGGTGAGGCCCTACTTGCTAATCTGTGGGGGCCCGACCGCTGGGACCCTCCCGAAATCGGCACAACCGGGATTTTATTTTCCCGATGGGGCTCAAAGACACCGCAGGTTGGACGCCCGACCACCGCTGCTGAAAAAGCCGAGCGCAGCTCCGCAGGAAGTGAATGCAGCAGCAGTCAGGCACGTGCACTGACGCTCTATTCTAACAAGGATAAAGGTTCCCCCGTTCTGTCGATCGGTTGAGACCCACCAGTCATCAACCCCTTTAAATAGATCTCGTAGACCTGATGACACTGGTGTACTGACTTTGAAAATCCACTTTTGACCTAATATACATATTTTGATATTAATGAAAAATTTTCATTTAAACATTAGAAGTGATTAGATAGAAGTGATAAAGCAGAGATTACACATGCACCAAGGGATTTTTAGGACCCCCCTTTCAGGATCGGCGAGGGTCTCAGCAGTAGGACCCCCTGTCTATATTAGGTGCCATTGATTTGCAGTCTCTAGGTGTAAATCGTAAGGTTTCCATTCACTGACAGCAAAGTAAGTAATAGGTATGGACCAAGGAACCCACAACGCCCCCTGCAGGAACTATTGTGAATTTCAACTCTCCAGCTGTGGTGAAGGTGGTCAGGGCACGCTGGGAGTTGTAGTTCCAACAACGGCAGACTGCTACTAATATACATCTGATGCCTCCTGTGCCCGCAGGTATAAGATGCTGATTCACATCCGCACCCACACTAACGAGAGGCCGCATTGCTGCCCGACTTGTCACAAAAGTTTCTCACGGCTGGAAAACCTGAAGATCCACAACCGATCACACACAGGTACGTGTAATGGCAGCCCCCTGTCCGGGGCCGGGGGGCTCTTCTGACGGAGGCCCCGTGTGCGAAATGCATGGCACGCAGGCCAGTGTCATTATTGGGCTTGTTCAGATGAGCGTGCACTCGTCTAATGGGTGTGTAGAAAAAAGATGGATGCCATACAGACACAGGAGGGTCTCTATCTCGGAGACGGGGGGCTTCCACTGTGATCACTTTATAGCTTTGTGTGTGTTTTAATAAGGGGAAAGGGATTTTTTAAAAATATTTTTGAACTTTTTTTGTCCCATTGCGATACGTGAGCACTCATAAAATACACCGCGCCACGTTTGTATTGCTGTGTATTATCCCGCCACCTATTGGCGGTGCTTCTGGCGGGACGGAATAGGTGCAGTGGGTGGGCAGCCATTTTCTAGGCCCCTTATCACCTCCTCGGGACCCCCAGATGTGTTTCTGTGGCAGATAAGGAATCTTCCTCCCTCTCTCTAATCTCCTGGGTTTACGTACCTGCTGTTCGTGGCGCCGCCTGTGTGTAATATTTGGGTGGAGTTCCCCTTTAATATCATAGCTATCCTTCTTCTTTGGATTTAGGGGGCACCCTGACAACATGGGGTGTATTTTCCTGCCATTATTTTTTTTTTTTTGCTTGACACCATTTTTCTTTCGACAGGTGAAAAACCTTACATGTGTCCCTACGAGGGCTGCAACAAGCGTTACTCCAACTCCAGCGACCGCTTCAAGCACACGCGCACCCACTACGTGGACAAGCCCTACTATTGCAAGATGCCCGGGTGTCAGAAACGCTACACGGACCCCAGCTCTCTACGGAAACACATCAAGGCGCACGGCCACTTCATCTCCCATCAGCAGCGCCAGTTATTGAAGATACACCAGCCACCCAAATTACCAGCGTCCGGGGACGGCAGCTACGCCGGCGGTGCCCAGCTCATTATTCCCAACCCAGCAGCCATCTTTGGCAGTCAGACCCTGCCCATCCCATTGGCACCGGGACCTTTAGACCTGAGCTCGCTGGCTTGCAGCGGTGTAGCGTCTGCTCTGGCGGGGTTACCAAACCCCATGTTGACACTTGCAGGGTCCCCTCTCAACTTGGCCAAGGGCTCCCTGCTGTCCCAGGCTTACTCCGCGGCGGGGCTCGGATTGCCTTTAGTCTCTCTGATTGCAGCAGGGAAATCGGAAAATGAAAAACGACCTAAGAGTCAAAGGTCAGACAGCGGTGAAAGGACTGAAGGGTCAAAAATGAGGCCTAGCTCAGCAGATGCACTGTCTCTGCTACCCAGCGGGGTCTTAGATCTCTCGCCTGGCATGGGCTCAGATTCTCTACTGCCTGGATGGGTGGTCATCCCTCCGGGGTCCTTGTTACTGAAACCAGCGGTGGTCAACTGAGAAGGCCGTGCCCCTGTAACTTTCCACCTGTGCCCACCAAACCGACGCACACAACAGGGGCTCCTCCTCTGCCGAAAAAAGCGTGACCCACTTACATTCCCAGCGGACGTCCGGCACAAGCACCAATACAGAAGAACGTGCATTTTTCAGCCTCTGCGCTGAAGTCCGACCGGATCTGTATAATTTTGCTTTTTTTGTTCCCCTTTATGCGTCTAAAATGGGCAAAGATGGATGGACGGCAAACACTGAACAGTAAAGACAACTTCCCCCGGGGACGTAGAACGAAGCACTTTGTCAGAGGCCAAGGTGAACTTACTTTTGTTTCTCAGAATTCACGAGAGAAGGTTTTTATTTTTGACGCCTTCCGAGAAAAGCAATAATAATGGAGATGCTCGGGAGCGGAGCTGACTCTGCGAAACGACAAGAGAGGAGCGTGGGGGAGTCTGCGAAACGTCCGCTCTCGCATCCGCCCTCCGATTCTCTGCGGCTTTTCACATGCTCCATCCTCATTCCAGAACTGTTCCCCTCTCGGACTTGTATCGTCCCGGTCTCTCTTATATCACATTCCGCTCATTCCTTTTTTTTTTTTGACACGTACCTATGCACTAACTTGCTCTCTGCACTTTCTCCACGCCGCTCCATTTCTCACAACCCAGTTGCTCCCCCACAATACATATCCTGTGACAACGCATTCAGGCGCAATGAATGCCGCTTCTCTTTCGCTTGTCCTCAGAGCGCGCAGAAAATTTTTCGCTTTAAGAAAAAAAAAACAACAATCAAATCCCTATATATCCGGCATTTATCAGTGAGCGAGGAGGAGGATGGTTCTCCGCAGGCTCCGCCATCGACGGAGCCGAACAAGCTATTTTATAGACTGCGAGTGGTGTGTGAGTTCGATGCTCTGCTGGTATCACTTGGGTCCCCTAGGTCACGATTTGGGGTTCGGGTTGAAGTCCTTGAGGTAAAGGGGTCGTCTGATTTCCAAATGATAGAAAATTCTGCATTAACAGAGGCCTAACGCGTCCCATCCGCTCACTGATTTTAATGAGCGCTGTGTAATGCTTCATTTTACCTGTGGTGGCGCTGCAGAGAAAATTGAACACTGGCTGCCAGGATCTCCCCTGATCGCTGGAGATCCCAGCGTGATTTCCCGTCATCAATTTATTATTAGAGGACCCTTCCAGTAAATAGGGATTGTGCACAAATCCTTTAAGGTAAAAAAATTAAAGAGGTTGTCAAAATATTACAAAAACAGGACTGATTTCATTTGAAATCAGCGCCACCCCCTGGGCACAGGTCGTGTCAGGTATTGCAGCACCGCTTTATCAAAGAGGGCTGAGCTGCAATACCATAAACAACCTCAGGGCAAAGGAGGTGCTGTTTTTGGAGTAAAGTAGACATCTTTTTGATCCTTTTAATGATTGGAAAGGCTACTGGATTACTAAACTAATGTTTAATATGTGAGAGGGATCCTTTTTGGGTAAAGTTAAGTAAAAAAAAAAAGGGAAAATAATAACATCATTGTCATTGTCACCCCCTAATGGTCGGTCTGGAAGCCGAACTTAGAGCCTCATATGAAACCCGCGGTCAGTCCAGGCATTGCTGTACATATACGGACCGTATGAGATTAGAAAAACATGGCCGTTTTCTCCCAGGAAGAGCGCCCCCTTTTGCCTTTAGGCTGGGTCTGATATTGCAACGCTGTGATTCTTGCCATAGTGGGGATGGGGCTGATTTGGGCTGTTGGAACATTTACTGCCAGGACCCTTGTGATAAGCGGCGTCTGTCTTATGTAAGCTCCGCGCTCTGAAATCCAATTTGTCACAGTGGGGAATGAAAACCGTCCTGGCTCCAAGAGCAGCAATCACGCTTCTGTGTGCGTCAGCGGCCCCGTGCATTCCACACACACGTCTATGGCTCCGGGTACGATCCGGGCAGATGCAGCCACAGCACATTCCACATAGCCCGGCCCGCGTTACTTTCCATGTTGTACATGGACGACCTGGACTCGTCTGTGAGGCATGTGGCTCGTCGCAGCGGCGCTGGGCAATTGCCAGAATGCCTGTGTCGCCGCTGCGTGAGAACGTGAACCCCATTTTTATCTGGTATATTAATTTCTCTTTTCCCTGGGGGGGAAGAAGCCAAAGTGGCCTCTCCCCAATAATCCAGTCCCCCATCCACCACTTTTAAAGGGATTGTCCAGGACTGAGATATTGATGCCTTTGTAGTATAGGTCATCCATATCAAATTGGTGGGGTATGACACGCTGCACCACACAACCCTGGCCGTACAGTGTACAAAGCACTGCTCCATACACTGTGTAATGCCCAATCCCTTTAAGTATAGGTCATCACTATCTCAGACAATGCCTTTAATTACGAGAAATGTTGTTTTATTTAGCTACAGTTTTGATTCAAGATCTTTAAAGGGACTGTTGGCACAGAATGACCACGCACAGAAACAGGTGCACCCTTGGTGCAGCCGAACAGCTCAGTGCCCCCTCCCACCTGCTTGTCTCCCCTCTAGCTCCACCTCCCCTGTTTATATAGCCAGGGAAGCACTGAACTGTTCGGCCACACCAAGGGTGCACCTGTTTCTGTGCGTGGTTTGAACAGTCATTCTGTGTCGCTGTAAGAGGGGCCATTATACTCCCATGGGTTGTTGATAGGATAAGTCTACCAGGTCATGGACAGGAGTGGCAGCGTTTTGGAGAAAAAGACCCCCTTTTTTCCAATCTCAGCCCTGTAGCATTTATCACTTCTTGGTTATGGGGTCCTCTGGCATTGCGGCGGTGGGTGCAGGATTTCCGCAGTCTCGATTCACCCTGGAGCCAGATCTTCTATGACAATATGGTAAACTTCTGATTTACTTTGCACATATGATTCAGATGACCGACCCTGTGTCCACCACAAGGCAGATCCGCTGATGGTTTCCCATTGATGTCTATGGCAGGAGTGCGTTTATGGTTCATTAATGACGTCCATGAAAAAGCCGACCCCAATATACAGCTACAGGTGGCCTTTTTCTATTCTGTTGCCGTCTTCCTTCAGGGGTAAACGCACAGGAGCTTTTCCTGACATATACATCTGAGGACCCTATTGTGAACTGACGCTTTTCAGAAAATGTTATTACCTATGGATCTTCAACTAAAACGTATTGTTTTTTTGTTACTATTTATTCTTTAAAGCGTCTGTCATCAGACGTCACAATATATTATCAAATAAACCTCTAAGACCTGATGAGGCTGGTGTACTTACTTTGAGAATGGCTGTATAACCCTGCTATTAAAATTAGTATTTTAGGACTCCATGTTAAGATCAGGTAAGAAAACATTAACAAAATATATATATATATATACAGTAACTCATATGGGTTTTCCTAGTAAGTACATCAGCCTCAGTAGGTCATTGATCTATTTACTAATATAGGGTTTTGTACTGTGAAATCTGGTGCAGATCCACTTCAACGTAAGCTTCCAACTTTTGGCAAAGGTCTAGCAATCTGTAAATTAATTCTGATATTTATAGGGGTCAGAGATCAGATATTCACACGAAGCAGAATTTTTATTTTTTTTAAGCTGCCCTAATTATCTCACCGCGGCTTGCAAATAATCATGTGTTTGCCACCAGAACAATGACACTCGGATGTACGGTACTGATTTTCATCCTGGTGCGTGTGTATATATCCTCTAAAGACCCCAATTACACATGATACATTTCTGCAGCCACCACTAGAGGGAGCTCATAGCATAGTTTTATTATTGAGTGTATGCAGTGAGCTCCCCCTAATGGTGGCTGCAGGTAGTGAGAATTTTATCATTTGGCTCTGTGCAGGTTTAGAGGCCTGTGGGGGGGTGGGGACTTTCTCAAGATGTGATTTTAGGAGGCAGTGCTTTAATTTCTGCTGGTGGGACCACAAGTAAAAGTCGCACGCTGGATATTCTAAATTCTCATTCACACACATGTAATGTTAAGAGGCCGGAGACGGACGGGTCACTGCGTCAGCCAGCGTTTCTGTCTATGACCCATTCTAGCCCCTGCACCATTAATGTGCATGAATTACTGTGTTGGAGACACTCGAGTACAGCAATGCCAAGCTTAAAGGGAGTGATGCTCTGTGTGGCCCTCGGGTGCAGGAGCCACATAACGTGCCTTCTGTATCAGGATGAACCTCCCGATCCCTCCTTCCCCCCGTTTGTCTTTAACTCCTCATTGTCCAAGTGAAGACAGCTCTTGCATCGGTGTGCGTGGGAGATCCTGAGTGACTGCGACATGACGAGACCGCCCCATGAGTGCGGAGATTGTCCAGTGAGCTCCATATGGGAGCAAAGCTGCCAACGAGATGCCTCCCCGAGTCGGGGGCATTTATTCAACCATTAAAAGAAACAATAAAAACAACACAAAAAAAGTCCATGCTTGTTTTTTTTTTAGATCATATCAAGTTACTGTATATTATGTAGTGGAATTTAAAGGCCTAAAGATGGGTCATTAATATCAGATCGATGGGGAAACCCAACAGCGGGAAAATTAAAGGGATATGGAGTAATTGATCTGATCTAGAGATCCTTCTCATCACCACTAGGGGGAGCAAAAGAGATTACTACAGACAGTGACCAGCACACAGCAAGCTCCCCCTAGTGGTGACATCAAGGACTGGGAATTCTATACCTAAGTGACGATCTGACCTCCGCTCGCATCTAAAGGCGCAAATTACATAATAAATACGCTGCAAACATACGTCACTATTAAAACCATTTTTATTCCCAAAAAATAGTACAGAGACAATGATGAATCCGGGTCTATATGGATCTGTTCTCATGACCGGGGAGGTGATGGAATTTAGCGCAGTTTCCAGATCAAATTCTTCCATTCTAATGAAAGGCTCCTTGATACAAACAGACAGCACCTGGATATCATCCATCCGTCCGCGGACATAAGGCCTAAATGTAATTGTCGCAACACATACAGCAGATTTCTGAAGGATTTGGTTATATACTGGATGGAAATGTTGCAATTTTTTTTTCTTTTTTTTAGCAAGACATTGCCGACTTTTTGGGCTTTTCACGCCAGCTCCCTTAACCATTTAAAAATTGGGGACACAATTTAAAAAAAAAATATAAAAATGTACTTTTATTTTTTAACTTGATTAAAAAAACAAACAAATTAATAGACCTACAAGGTCAGACACCATAAAACAACAACTAGGTGATCCCCGAGACCAGACCACCCTCTTAGATGTGACACAAAACATTAGAGATCAGTTGCTCGCACCATCTCAGCATTGGGAAAAGGAAAGAGTCAACGAGCGCAAAGACATCAATGCTCAGAGGCAAATACTGCAAAAGAGAAGGGCTCACCCATAATGACGCACATACACAGCAGTATTGGTAAAGCCTCATCCATAATAATAACAAAAAAATGCACATTTCACATCCAGCACCCGGACTAAGCTTCATGCGAATCAAGTGGTTGTTTCTTAATAGGTGAGCAGTGTATGTACGTGATTATATGTGAGCCCTTCTCTTTTTCCCATCGATTACCCTGCGCTCTTCTATTGTTTTTTTCTGTGAGTATCCATCTCCGATTTATATCATTTGCTCATAATATCTAATGTTTTGACTAACGTCTATGCAGGGTGGTCTCATTGTTCGCCTAGTTGTCATTTTATGTGTCTGACTTTGTATGTCCATTAATTGTTTTTAATTGTGTCAAAAAACAAAAAATTATGTTTGTTTTTTTTTTTTTTAACACATATTTTATACACACACTTATTTTTTTGAGCTTGGCAAATATTTTTGGATATAGATCTGGCTCTGCAAATAAGGTTTCTATATTTAATCTTAGGTTACTAATGTAAGATTGGTAACCTAAAGTGTCGCAGCTCAGTGGTAGGAGGAAAATGACTATCACGGCCTCACGTGGGTGCAACCACCTCCAATAACTTACTAGATTTCACAATACAAGCAGCAAATGGATTTTAGCCCTGATGAGGCTGGTCTACTTACAGTAACTTGAAACTACCTGTTAAAATTGCTGTACAAAGCTAAAACAAACATTTAAAGTCTGCCTTGGAATTAATACGCAGGGAAACTTTCTCAATAGATCATGCAGTCATTTTTCAAAGTAAAGTCAGCAGCCTCACTTGGTCCAAGATCTACTCAACCCCATTCGCAACCGTGCCCATATTTAACATGTGAAATCCTCCTGTCCTGATAAATTCCACTTAGGGCCCATTCCCCATATACAAGGACGCTTAAAGCAGGTCTAGAGGCCAAACAACATCTCAATGTTCAGCTTCCTAGGCCAACCATGTGCTATGTTGTCAACATACGGCCTACAGAGAGGCGAGATTTTATAAATTCTACTAATCACAGCCCATGAAGCATTACTGTGGGTAGGAAATTACTTTATTTGGATCATTTGTGCATCATCAGGGCCGTTAATACCCCACACTGCTTGGGTAGAACATAACATGGCGTCCGGGAGGAACCAGTGCCCCAGATTCAATCATCCTAACCTTCTTGGACATTCAAGCATCAGCAGTAAAAATGCTCGACTGTAACCAGCGACATACAATGGCTGCGTCCAGTGTAAGTGCTGGGATGGGGGAACACCCCGGCTGTCTGGTCAGTGAGAACCTGGACAGCACTCAGCCACGTAGGACTGTCATGGCTGTGCACCTGGCATGTGCGATCCCGTACACCACTCCTCACAACCACCTACAAAAATATAAAGCTTTATTATCTCAGCAATATATTACATGAAGGCTTTTCCCGTCTTGTGCCATCAGAGGGGATAACCTTATGTGTCGTCACCCCTGGGGCCGTGCAGGGGTCTATTGGCAGGAGGCATCTGGAAGGGTCTCAGTCACGTGGTCTTGGACTCCTCTCCCGAGTCGATCGTGTTGTTTTGGATCTGTAATTCCTGATCCAGTCTCTCTTTGGCTCGAACGACCTAGAAAAAGTAGAACACATAAAAATCAGAATAAAGTGACATCACAAGATTATTGTGCAGGAGCCGGCCCGTGGGTGGGCGCTCGACCACGTACACAATATGCAGAATCCTTCCAAGGCCGAATTCAAGTCTGCAAATTCTGGCTGTGACTGCGCCTGTATGTAGCTCTGTGAGCATGAGCAGGGGGCTCACAACATGTGGCACCACTGAAACCAGCAACTTCCTAATGCAAAACGGACTAAACTAGATTGGTTCAAATCCAGTCCACGGACCAATATGACAGTCAGATACTGGACCTGGTGTAACTTCCTAAAAATGTAAACGAGGCGGTCAATAAAAGGCACTCAAGGTCTCTGCGGGGGGGCACTCAGGTCTCTGCGGGGCCCCTCAAGGTTAAAGCTTATCACTGCACATCTGGCTTTGTATCTGAGGCTCAGTCAGCTGTAGCTTCACTTCGGAGATGCAGCCATTTGTTGCCTTTACTTTTGCCTCCTCTTCTTCTACTTCTTCATTAGTTTTTTTTTTTCTGGAGACATAGCCATATTAGGGTTTATATTTTGTGGGATGATTTGAAGTTTTGAATTACACCATTTATTTTACTACATAATGCACTGAAAAAAAAAAAATTCCAGGTGGCATGGAATTGAAAAAAAAACAAAACAAAGATCATGCTGTAGGTGTTTGCAGCATTCACTTTGCAATAAAAAATGCAAATCTAACCTATTTTAAATGGACCTCGGACAGTGGCATTTAAGAGGTTAAAATGCTATGATTGCAGGCAGCTTTGACAGCAGCAGTTTCTCTTTGGCGCCGGCTCCTCCATACAGGCAATGGGAATATCAGTCGCACATGTACGACGAATGTTGTCAAGGGGTTCAATTAAGGATGGGATGGCTTCTCACCACGGCCTCTACATAGGCAGCTCCAGCACGGATCCATAGCACAGTCATGTGTGCAGAGCGTAACGTGGCAGCAAACACGGCAAACAGGAGCGAGATGACGAACAATGGGGGTCCCATTACCAGGACTCCCAGGGATGTGGAGATTGGGGATTTGGATCCTCAGAAACGGGCTGGACAGATGAAGCAGAGTTGCTCATGCTCAGCTCCATTCATTGTCTATGAGACTGCAGGAAATAACAGAGCGTTGTACTTGGCTCATGCACAGGGGGTGCAGTGGTGGAGCACAGGCACGTCTGCTTCATCCAAGATGGAGCTCTGGAGCAGAGGTGTCAAACTGCATTCCTCGAGGGCCGCCAACAGGTCATGTTTTCAGGATTTCCTTAGCATTCCACAAGGTGCTGGAATCATTCTGTGCAGGTGATTAAATTATCACCTGTGCAATACAAGGAAATCCTGAAAACATGACCTGTTGGCGGCCCTCGAGGAACGCAGTTTGACACCTCTGCTCTGGAGCATCACTGTGAGTCTCAGCGGTTGGACCCCAGAGATCGGTAAATTATACCCTATTCTGATGATATGGGATAACTTAGGGACTAACCCGTTAAAAGGGCTGCCCCAGCAATAGGACAGGCGAGTAATATATGATCGTTAGGGGGCCGACTGCTGGCTCTCCCCCCGATCATGTATTTGCAGGTCCCTTGTGAATGGAGCTGTAGTGCATGCAGGCTCCATTCACTGCCCTTGGGAGCGATGGCCACACATGTGCACACAGGGGACATGGGACCACCAGTCCGGGGAGTATCTTGCTGATAAATGTCACTGCACTGCACTCACTTTTGACTGTAAGTAGAAGGATCCTCCCGCCGCCTTGTCATTCACTTTGAAAAGATGGTCGTATTTCTAGAGGAGAGAGACAAGATCAGATCCTCAGTAAAGTTTTAATCGTGACCTGCAAGGAGCGTCTAGCGCCCCCTGTGGGTCATCTTTCAATATAGGTAATTACAAAATTGCTATTTGTGCAGTTTTCCCAAATACCATATTTCAACTAAATGTACATGAGGTGACGTATAAGGAGCCCAATGAGTCCTGAGGTCACTGGACTGCGGCCCCTCCGGGCCGTTCTTACCGTCTGGATCTCTTCAGGTTCCAGTTTGGAGACGTTCAGGATCTGCTGCGCCTCCTGCAGGCTTATTCCTGACAAGCTGCTGGCGGCTGCGGACTCTTTTCCTGCGCGTCCCCCCCTCGCCTCTGCGGCTGCTCTGCTTGCTGGAGATGACATTTGGGGGGGGCCATGTAAGACGTGTATACAGTACACTGCCCCATCACCTCTACTGTCCGCTGAGCACTTACCAGCAAACTCCTGCCGCAGGGCCCGTGTGAATGCCCGGCCCACCACCTGCGCCCCCATCACCAGGATCTGAGCCAAATACTTCGCCTATAGAGGAGACAACGTACATCAGTAGTATCGGGACAGCTGCAGGCCTTGTGGGTCCGACTCGTTTTTGATTCTTCCCTTTTCAGGAGCTACAACTTTATGTATCTGTCTGTGTGCGGAGCTCGGTCAGCGCTGGGTTTAATTAGTGACCAAAAAAAAGATTAATATGTTATTTTTTCTTTATTAGAATTGCCTTACTTTCTGGGAAAAGGGGGTGGGGTGATGTAAATAAATTATATATATATATATATATATATATATATATATATATATATATATATATATATATATATTGCCCTCCACACTTTTATATTGGTCCCCCTCCTCCCCAAATTGCTGGATTACATAGGTGTACATCATTGGCAACCCCCCCCCCAACTACAATGACATCGTTGGCACCCTATGATCACTTTCTATGAAGGCCATTGGGCTGGGAAGTGAAACTTACACCCCCCCCATTTCCATCCTTTTAAATGTCACGACTGGCAGCAGCATCTTAGGGCTTAAAGGGGGTCATCATCGGGAAACTACTTATTGTTTAAGGGGAACCAGCCACGAGCACTGCAGGTAAATTGCATTACTGAAAATGCAACGACCATCAGAAAATTAACTTTCTTCCTCTCGAGAGCCGCCGGCTTTCAGTCATTGAGATTGACAGAACGATGTGAGCGGCGGCTGTAACCTCGCCCCCACACTGACCGACACCTCGCTCTGCACAAATGCGATGTACTGCACGCTGTCAGTCAGTGTTGGGGAGAAGTTACATCGTTCTGTCGCTCTCCTCTATGACTGAAAGCCGGCGGCTCCTGAGAGTAATAAAGCTCATTTTCTCAATAAGGCGGCCGGGCAGAATTATATAAAATAATTATTAACCTGCAGATTAACCCTATATTTGCAGGTTAATAGCTTGTGGGGGATAAGACAGGTTCCCTTTAAATCAGGTATTTTTTATACACATTTTTGGCAATGTTTTTTTTTTTCTATATCACAATTTGTATTTTAAAAAAACCCTGAAATTTTCAATGTTCCCACCGGTCGGGTATTTTAGTCTTGCAGTCTTAACATCCTGTCTCAGGAAACACATGAACATTAGCTGCGATGATCACACCCCGATCTGCTGTATTGAGGCATCTCATGAGCGTGTGCGAAGTGACGTCGCCTGCTACGATTGATGGATCCTGTGCTATAACTTCTGTAGAAAGGTGCGAGCCGTCACTGACTCTGGTGGTAATGAGACTGCTGAAAAAACGTTCCTGAAAGGACAAGGAGTCCAAAAAAAGGTTTATCTGATGACGTCATGTTCGCCGATGGCCCCGCAGAGGTGACGGGTGACCGGGGCGAGTCGGGGTCATATATGACAAGTGTTGATGTTTATGCGGCAGGAATGACCCCATGAGGTCGGGTCTATGTGTGACGCGGCGCAGTCCCCGTCCTGGTCCCATCAGAGGCATCGTTGTCATAGTAACCTCACGGCGCTGCTTTACGGTAACGTGAGCACGACGGCCCTAATAACATTTGTCATTAATGATAATCAACTCTTGGGGTAAAAAGATACAATTCTATCAAAGGAAAACCCGGGAGCACAGTCACCCATGTCATCTTCACGTCACTGCCGTCAAATGAGCAGCACGCCGGCAGGGCATGCTGGGATTTGTAGTGCACACACGGCAGTGACCCGCACACACCCCCCGGCTCGCTGGGTCACGGCTCGGTCTCTTACCATCCTGCTCTGCTGCCGTCAAGGTTACACGTGCGGCCGCGGCGTCCACTCTCCGTGCGGTGCAAGGACCTATGATGACGTCATAGTCAGGTGACCGGGGCTGAGACACCACGTGACGGCGCCATTTTGGAAAGCTTGCGGGAGCATTGAATTATGGGAGTTTAGATGTGAACACGTCATCACCCAGCGGCCTGGACGAGGAAGCACGCGCCTCACGCCGTCACTGGCGCTTGATGACTGTGCATCTATCTTCCAGCCGCCATCGTGTGTAAATCCTGAAGCGTGAAGACCAACCAATGAGAGTTCAGCTTTTATCTCTCCACTTAATTGAAAACGGAGATTGGATTGGGCGCTATTGTTACCATAGAAGGGAAAGGAGGCGTAGCCAACTGCAGCCAATCAGATATCCGCTCTCATTTTTTTTAACATTTTGAAAAATGAAAGATGTCTCCCGATTGGTCGTTATTAGACAGATTAATCCTTGCATTAACCCCTTCCTGCCCTGGCCATTTTTCAAACTTCCTTTATTTCCTCCCTTTCCTAAGAGCCAGAAAGGTTTTCTTTCTTTTTTTTTTTTCTCCATAGATTCTGCTGGACGAGACGTAGTTATTAATTTCACCGTTCCCTTTACAACGTTCAAGACATAAATTCCAAATCTGGCGAAATGATGGAAAAAAAAAAAAAAAAAAACCAACCAAAAAATTAAAAACCATTATTCTAAAAGTGATCATCTGGTTCGTGATTCTCCGGCTCACGACAAAGGCGCCAACACCAAACTTGTAGATATTTTTTCATTATTTTAACAGATTATTATTTTTTTAAACTTATTTTTTTAAAAAAAAATTCTATCCGTGGAGCCGTGCGGTGCTTGTATTCTCGCGGGACGAGCCGTCGTTTTTATCAAAACCATTTTGGGATACATACAATGTTTTTGTCAATCACTTTTTATTTATTTATTTTACTCATTGATATAGCACCATTAACTGCACAGCACTTTATTATTATTATGCATACATTATCATCACTGTCCCCAATGGGGCTCACAATCTACATTCCCTATCAGTATGTCTTTGGAATGTGGGAGGAAACCGGAGAACCCGGAGGAAACCCACGCAAACATGGAGAGAACATAAACTCCTTGCAGATGTCACCTTTTATTGCATTTTTTGGGGGAGATGCAGCCACCAAACTGCAAGTCTGAGGCTTAAAAAAAAATAAAAAAAAAAATAAGACAAATAAACGTTAACATATGTTAATTAGAGAAATCTGCTTTTCTCCTCTTGGACAGTTGGTGCTTATAAAGTTCTATGGAGCGCGGGGAACCCCGACCTTCTGCTGCAAGTTCTGAAATGACCGGTACATTTTGAACTTTTCTTTTAGGCTATGTGCACACGTTCTGGATTTTTCACGTTTTTTCCCCCTATAAAAAACGAGATAAAACCGCGAAAAAAAAAACCCGCATCCATTAATCATCCTATAGTTAGAATGCAATCCGCAATTTTTGTGCGTATGTTGCATTTTTTTCCCGCAAGAAAAAAAACATTGCGGGAAAAAAACACAGCATGTTCATTAATTTTGCGGATTTTTTGCGTTTTCCCCTCTACAGTATTCAATTGGGGAAGCTTTGGAAAAAAAAGCAAAAAATCTGCAAAAAAAAAAAAAACGTGCAAAAACCGCGAGGAAAAAACGCGTGCGGATTTCCTGCGGAAAAAGTCAGTTTTTTGTCAGGAAATATCTGCAAAGATTCCAGACGTGTGCACATAGCCTTAAACTGTAAGGGTATGTGCACACGCTGCGGATTTTGCTGCAGATCCGCAGCATTTCCGCAGCTGTTTCCCATGCGTTTACAGTACAATGTAAACCTATGGGAAACGAAAACCGCAGTGCACATGCGGAAAAAAACGCGCGGAAACGCAGCGGTTTACATTCCACAGCATGTCAATTCTTTGTGCGGATTCCGCTGCGGGTTTACACCTGCTCCAATAGAAAACTGCAGGTGAAAACCCGCAGCGGAATCTGCAATAAAAACCGCGATAAATCTGCAGGAAAAACCGCAGTGGTTTTGCACTGCGGATTTATCAAAACCGCTGCAGAAAATTCCGCAATGGAATCCCCAGCGTGTGCACATGGCCTGTCATTTCGGAAGAACTCTGGCTCCTCCATAGAAGTTTATAAGCACCAACTGTCAGCTCTCAGTAACTGGAGAATCTGTTCTCACTGAATACAGATCTTACATCATGAAATCAAAGTGGAAGGATCGCTCCAAGAGGAGAAAGAAGCCGATTTCTCCGATACGATCTATTACAATGTTGTTTATTTCCATTTATTACAGCGACGGTTACTCTCTCTTATACGAGTTAAGTAATTTAATGACTTGATAGATCGGAATTTGATGGACAAGACAATACCAAATTTTTATTTTTTTTTTCAAATTTATTTAATTCATTTTTGCATTTATATTTTTTAAGTTCCCCCTAATAGGATGAGAACTTGCAATAATTTGTGTTGTATACTGCAGTATAAGGCTCATATTAATCTGCATTAAAAAATGGACGAGTGCAAGCTGATAAAAAAAAAAATCAAACTTATCAGACGGAGAAAAAAAAAAAAAAAATCGCAGCATATGTCAGACGAGAATTGCCAATGCAAGTCAATGGGTGCAGGAAAAAAAAAAAAAAAATCACAAGGCACACAAGACCATGTGTGAGCCGTCCTATTTTTACGCACCCATCTTATAGTAAACCTGACATTTCATCAGTTGAGTACAGTAAATTATAGCCAGGGAGGGGGCCATGGATATTGGCCCCCTCCCAGACTAAGAGCATCAGTTCTCAGCCGCCCCAGAAATGGCGCATTTATAAGATGTGAAAAAAGTGCAACCTGTAGAGGGATTGATGAAATAAAATAAAAAAGAGAAAAAAAGAGACATAACCAATTGTCCTGCTAAGACTAATAGTGACTGGCTTATATATATATATGCACTGCATGCCCATAAATTTGGCTGATATAGGCTCATGGTATAAGGTCTGCTCTCTAGCATTGATTGCTTATGCTATTTATTATTATATTTTTTTGATATAGTACTACCACTGGCTTTGTATGTGTGGCTCCAGGGGGGTCTACCTCTTTATGGGGTTTGTTATTGTATTGTTTTTAAATGTTTTTATTGTTTTTTTGTGTGTTTTGGACTCTAATAAATAAATAAAACACTTTTTCTATTAATTTATGATATGTGATATTATTATCTAGGGTGTTCCCCAGTTGGTTATGTCTCTTTTTTATTTTATTTGTTCATATTTTGACATACCTTGGGTTGATTCCCCTTTATTGTTGCAAGTATTGTGGTAGGTGCCCTCCACTTCTCTTTATTTCTGTAGAGGGTTTGATGGTTTCGGGAAACCTCTATCCTATGGGTGCAGTTGGTTTAAAAAAAAAAAAAAAAAAAACCCTTACCCACCTCCGGTCCAAAGCCACTGCTCTGCTGCAGTTATGTGCAGTGTTGATGTAACGTAGACAGCCCTGCAGCCAGTCAGTGACTTTAGCGGCTCCTGGTGTCCAACTCAGGCAGAGGAGCTAAACACAGTGATGTCCACATGACAATGACAGCGCTGGACCTGGGGAGGGTGAGTAAGGATTTTTAAGCAATTTGCAGCCGGGGACAGGGGGTTTCCTAAATCAGAGAACCCCATTAATAAGCCTTGCCACATAACACGGAATATCAGACGTGGCAGAACGTTCATCTGAAGCAGATATTTCCTATCATCTATCTGAAGCAGAGACAAGAGATGGACACGAGACATGTTTTGAGAGTTTTATTAGAAGTATAAGGCAGACCCCGCTCTGCAGGGCACATTTGGCAGTGCCACAAGTGGTCCCTGTGTTAGTAAAATATATGGCTTCTACACGGCAGGTAAACATTAGACGAGGTATGACCCGGGCATCTTATTAGACCTGTTCCCCTGATTGACACTGGTTAAGCAAGGAAGTCACTAGAATAAACTCATGCAGTCATGGAATACACCGCCATACTGTAAACATCACAATATTCTGCAGATCATAAACACGATATGCAGGTAGACGAAAAATGGCACCAGAAGGCAGGGGATGCCAGCGTGCCCAGTGCCAGAAGGCAGGGGATGCCAGTGTGCCCAGTGCTAGAAGGCATAGGATGCCAGTGTGCCCAGTGCCAGAAGGCAGGGGATGCCAGCGTGCCCAGTGCAAGAAGGCAGGGGATGCCAGTGTGCCCAGTGCTAGAAGGCATAGGATGCCAGTGTGCCCAGTGCCAGAAGGCAGGGGATGCCAGCGTGCCCAGTGCAAGAAGGCAGGGGATGCCAGTGTGCCCAGTGCTAGAAGGCAGGGGATGCCAGTGTGCCCAGTGCTAGAAGGCAGGGGGTCCCAGAGTGCCCATGCTGTGGCGGCCCCCATGGTAGGCAATGCTCCAGTTTTCTGGAGGGCCAGGAATGCTGGGAGTGTGTAAACAATCGGCCTGAGTTTATTTTTCCCTGGGCTCGGAATGTATCAGAAGCAGAGGTTTCGCCAAGACATTTCCAGTTACACGGGAGAGAGGTGAGGGGTGAGCAGGCAGCTGGGGTTACCGGAGGTCACCGCTAATCCTGAAAGAGACAAAATGCAGACTTGTAAGGAGAACAAAGAGCGTTCTGTGCAGAGGCCGGTGTGCGCTGCTCTGCTGTGTACATGGAGAAGAACAAGCCAACATGCAGACACATTCCGACCAGGTGTGCAGCACGTGTGCAGGGTATGGCGGGGACGTATTACCTCTGATTAATCATTCTGTATAATTATTATTTTAACATCTGCAGCAAGAGACACTGAGGGCTCGTCCATGGGGACAATCTGGAAGCATTTTACCCAAAAATGTGTATAGAGAGCATTTTCCCTTTAAAAAAAAAAAAAAAAAAAAGACACCAACTTTTCAGTTGCTCCTTAGTAACAGACTGGTGTGGAGTAACTGATTTTATAGTGTACCTGTCCGTTTAAGTGACTTTTCAGAATAAGCTGTCCTATGTGCGTACATGAGGAATAACACTATCTCTGGCCATTATAGGAGTTCTATGGAGGATAGTATACAGTAGTACTGAGCAGTGTAGTGGTGAATCCAGCACTGGGGTGAGATAAAACGCTTACTAAATACAGAGGTCATTATGCAGCAGTACTGAGAAGTATAACTGTGAATCCAACAATGAGGTGAGATAAAACATCTGAAAGCTGAGGACATTATACAGCAGTACTGAGCAGTGTAACTGTGAATCTAACACTGGGGTGAGATAAAACACTTAGTAGAAAGAAGAGGACTTTCTAAAGCAGTACTGAGCAGTGCAAACGTGAATCTAACACTGGGGTGAGATAAAACACTTAGAAGAAAGAAGAGGACTTTCTAAAGCAGTACTGAGCAGTGTAAACGTGAATCTAACACTAGGGTGAGATAAAACAGTAGAAAGAAGAGGACTTTTCAAAGCAGTACTGAGCAGTGTAGCTGTGTTTCTAACAATGAGGTGAGATAAAACACTAAAAAGCTGTGTAACTGTGAATACAGCCCAAGAGTGAAATAAAACACTTAGTAGAGACCTCAGCAGCTCTCTGGCTCCAACAGATGCCCAACCACCACTCCATTCGATCTCTATGAGGCTCCACAGCCACATAGAGAATGAATGGAGCACAGGTCGAGCAAGCGCAATGATGTTCTGTACTAATGTGTATAAATGTTCCCCGTTCTGCTGATCGGTGCAGGTCCCAGGACCCTTTAAGGTGCCATTTTGATGCAACTTTTGAAGCCAAAACAGTAAGAGGTTTAAAAAAAAAGAAAGAAGTAGAATGGATCCTAAATACTTCCCCTCCCATTATCATCTACTTGGGACATTGCCTTGAAAAAGGCATAAAATATTGCATCAAAACGGAACTTCTGAGAGCAACTGAATAAGAACTGCTCTCTTGATCAGGGATTAGCAAGGTAAAAACTAGATCCTAAAGTCGTCCTTATGATTAGTCATCAGGATACGGCCGGCCATATACATCAGCCGGAGCCAGCAGCCTGTGTGCTCTGTGACATGGAAACAATACAAGCCGAGTCTGGTGACCGCAAGCACAACGATGGAAGTATCTCCATGTGTAGGCTCACCCGGGGCTAAGGAAAAGGAGAACCTACAATTCTGGAGTCTCAGAGGACGGTGAAACCCACAGGATGGATTATCTTATGAATCTTGTCCTCGGCTGACCCCGGAGAAGAAATGGATTCCAGCAAATCAAGCAGAACCTTTCTCATTCTGTGTCGGAAGCTTAGAGACCAAGAACACAGAAATGTATCTGTGATATTCACAGTGCTTGATACTCACCCACTCGTCCTCATCAACGCCTTCAAATGCGTCCTGGGGCAGAGGGTCGTCCCGGTTCCCCAGTTTTGCAACCATTGCACTTAGAAGCTGAGGAATAGAAGACGTACATGGATTAGTCGTCATTAGGGGTTCTCTGCTGCAGTAGAAGACTTAGCTTGGTTGCCATATCTGCTGACAACTTCGTGGCAGGCCACACTCGGAAAACACAAGGCCTAAATTAAGACCAGATACCCAAGGTCCTGGCATTAGCGCCAGGCTGCTGTATCCCAGAGGCTAAAGTAGTAGGACCCTACTGGTCTTGTAATTCCACAACTTTGTACTGTCTACCCTTATACACTGTGTGCTAAACCTGCTGATATCGCCGGGGTCAGTGACAGTCTAATATGTATGGAGTCTCCAGACTCTTTCCCCAGGAGACATCGGTGGAGAGAAGGATCCGGAGCGCTGAATTGTAATCCTTTTGTTCTCCCGCTGCCAGAGGGATCACTAGTTATCTCCTACCCTTATTAAGTGATTGGGTAAAACATAAAATGAGCGTCAGCCTGCAGATCTAACCTCCTCCTTCTTCTGCTCATCTGTCTTCTCTTGAAGGTACACAGCAGCCGGTACAAACTTCTTGCTCGGTGCTTCCTTAGGAGCTTGGCTGACTGCGGGCAGGGAAAAAAACAATATTTTTAACCCTTTAAGGATACAGCCATTTTGGATTTTTGCATCCTGTTTTTTTTTGCTCCCCTTCTTCCAACAGGCATAACTTTTTTTTACTGTTTTGTCCACATTGTCATACAGTATAAGGGCTTGTCTTTTTTTGGGGGACAAGTTGTAGTTTTCAACGACACCATTCATGTTACCTAAAAAATAAAAATGATGAAGAAAAAAAACACAAAAACAAAATTGCTTTTGGTGATTGGTATTTATGTTGTCTGTTGTGTGGGGGAAAAATTACCTGGTAATAGGATTGTTCAGGTCAGTACGATCACAGTGACACCAAACTTGTATAGTTATTTAATTATTATTATTTTTATTATTTTAGTAACTTAAAAAAATTTGGAATGTAATAAAAAAATAAAAAAATGTTGCCAATTTGCACTTTTAGTCGATGGCGTGACTGTTTTTTTTTTTGCATGGTGAGCTGTAATTTTATTGGGGCTTTGATCATTTTATTGCATTGCAACCAAAAAAAACTCACCATATTTGTTGTTTCCATTCTGTCAAATTTAAAATATTTTTTTTTTTTACTTTTTAATTATGGTAATTTTTGGATGGGGAAAAGGATGAGAGGACTCTGATTTTTATTTTTTGTACTGTTATTATTTATGACAAACTTTATTACTTTTTACTGTATTTTTTTTTTATTTTTAGTCCCCATCGGGGACTTTGCTCGTTCTATATCTGGTTATATCATATGCAGATGCCTATACAGTGGACAATCATTAGCGAGTGTCCGGCTTCTGTGGACAGGTACCCTCGGAGTATTACTGGCGCTTACCAGGAACCATGCCCTGAGGACAGAGGCTGATGCTCGGCTGCTGCTTGTCTTTACCACTCAGCCATTCCTCCGCAGTCAGTGCCGGCTCCCAGGTGACACGGGATGGTGGGAACACGTCATCTTGGAAGAACTCTTTCTGTGTAGGTAAAATAACACGACAGCTGACTCTCCATTCACACAGTTATATGCAACCTACTAACTATGAAGCAGCGCCCACCTTAACACGCGGCACCCGGAAAGCCACAGGTTCAACAGAGCTGTAACAGAGGCGAAGGGCGCGCAGAACCTCCACGTCCGGCACGGAGCAATCCACCTTCCGCAGGTACTGGAAACCCTGGCGGTAGAGAAAACACAAGACCGTAATCTGATCATTATACACAGATGTCTCCTGCGGGCACCAGATATATCATTAGATGCGGGGTCCCACCTTATGTGGATCGCTGGGGATGAAGGTATTACATTCCAGGAAATAGGGGGATTCCGGGACCACCTCATAGAGGAACACTCTGGTGTCACCCTAGAGAAGAAGCAGCACAAGCAGGCTAGTAAAATAATAGGCAGACGAACATAAGAGCTTCTCTAAACCCAGGACAACAGGAGCCGACAATAAATACCTGTATTCCCATAAAATTACAACTCTGGAGCAGGAGCCTATAACCCACAGTAGTCCGGGCCTATACTCCTATTCCCACAGTAGTCAGGGTCTATACCCCTATTCCCACAGTAGTCAGGGCCTATACCCCTATTCCCACAGTAGTCAGGGCCTATACCCCATTCCCCCAGTAGTCAGGGTCTATACCCCTATTCCCACAGTAGTCAGGGCCTATACCCCTATTCCCACAGTAGTCAGGGCCTATACCCCATTCCCCCAGTAGTCAGGGTCTATACCCCTATTCCCACAGTAGTCAGGGCCTATACCCCTATTCCCACAGTAGTCAGGGCCTATACCCCATTCCCCCAGTAGTCAGGGTCTATACCCCTATTCCCACAGTAGTCAGGGCCTATACCCCTATTCCCACAGTAGTCAGGGCCTATACCCCTATTCCCACAGTAGTCAGGGCCTATACTCCTATTCCCACAGTAGTCAGGGCCTATACCCCTATTCCCACAGTAGTCAGGGTCTATACCCCTATTCCCACAGTAGTCAGGGCCTATACCCCTATTCCCACAGTAGTCAGGGCCTATACCCCATTCCCCCAGTAGTCAGGGTCTATACCCCTATTCCCACAGTAGTCAGGGCCTATACCCCTATTCCCACAGTAGTCAGGGCCTATACCCCTATTCCCACAGTAGTCAGGGCCTATACCCCATTCCCCCAGTAGTCAGGGTCTATACCCCTATTCCCACAGTAGTCAGGGCCTATACCCCTATTCCCACAGTAGTCAGGGTCTATACCCCTATTCCCACAGTAGTCAGGGCCTATACCCCTATTCCCACAGTAGTCAGGGCCTATACCCCATTCCCCCAGTAGTCAGGGTCTATACCCCTATTCCCACAGTAGTCAGGGCCTATACCCCTATTCCCACAGTAGTCAGGGTCTATACCCCATTCCCCCAGTAGTCAGGGTCTATACCCCTATTCCCACAGTAGTCAGGGCCTATACCCCTATTCCCACAGTAGACAGGGCCTATACCCCTATTCCCACAGTAGTCAGGGCCTATACCCCTATTCCCACAGTAGTCAGGGCCTATACCCCTATTCCCACAGTAGTCAGGGCATATCCCCCTATTCCCACAGTAGTCAGGGCCTATCCCCCTATTCCCACAGTAGTCAGGGTCTATACCCCTATTCCCACAGTAGTCAGGGTCTATACCTCTATTCCCACAGTAGTCAGGGCCTATACCCCTATTCCCACAGTAGTCAGGGCCTATAACCCAATTCCCACAGTAGTCAGGGCATATCCCCCTATTCCCACAGTAGTCAGGGCATATCCCCCTATTCCCACAGTAGTCAGGGCATATCCCCCTATTCCCACAGTAGTCAGGGTCTATACCCCATTCCCCCAGTAGTCAGGGCCTATACCCCTATTCCCACAGTAGTCAGGGTCTATATCCCTATTCCCACAGTAGTCAGGGCCTATCCCCCTATTCCCACAGTAGTCAGGGTCTATACCCCTATTCCCACAGTAGTCAGGGCCTATACCCCTATTTCCACAGTAGTCAGGGCCTATCCCCCTATTCCCACAGTAGTCAGGGTCTATACCCCTATTCCCACAGTAGTCAGGGCCTATACCCCTATTCCCACAGTAGTCAGGGCCTATAACCCAATTCCCACAGTAGTCAGGGCATATCCCCCTATTCCCACAGTAGTCAGGGCATATCCCCCTATTCCCACAGTAGTCAGGGCATATCCCCCTATTCCCACAGTAGTCAGGGTCTATACCCCATTCCCCCAGTAGTCAGGGCCTATACCCCTATTCCCACAGTAGTCAGGGTCTATATCCCTATTCCCACAGTAGTCAGGGCCTATCCCCCTATTCCCACAGTAGTCAGGGTCTATACCCCTATTCCCACAGTAGTCAGGGCCTATCCCCCTATTCCCACAGTAGTCAGGGTCTATACCCCTATTCCCATAGTAGTCAGGGTCTATATCCCTATTCCCACAGTAGTCAGGGCATATCCCCCTATTCCCACAGTAGTCAGGGCCTATCCCCCTATTCCCACAGTAGTCAGGGTCTATACCCCTATTCCCACAGTAGTCAGGGTCTATATCCCTATTCCCACAGTAGTCAGGGCATATCCCCCTATTCCCACAGTAGTCAGGGCCTATCCCCCTATTCCCACAGTAGTCAGGGTCTATACCCCTATTCCCACAGTAGTCAGGGTCTATATCCCTATTCCCACAGTAGTCAGGGCCTATACCCCTATTCCCACAGTAGTCAGGGCCTATCCCCCTATTCCCACTGTAGTCAGGGTCTATATCCCTATTCCCACAGTAGTCAGGGCCTATCCCCCTATTCCCACAGTAGTCAGGGTCAATACCCCTATTCCCACAGTAGTCAGGGTCTATATCCCCATTTGCACAGCAGTCAGGGCCTATACCCCTATTCCCACAGCAGTCAGGGCCTATACCCCTATTCCCACAGTAGTCAGGGCCTATACCCCTATTCCCACAGTAGTCAGGGCCTATCCCCCTATTCCCACTGTAGTCAGGGTCTATACCCCTATTCCCACAGTAGTCAGGGCCTATACCCCTATTTCCACAGTAGTCAGGGTCTATACCCCTATTCCCTCAGTAGTGAGAGCCTATACCCCTATTTCCACTGTAGTCAGGGTCTATACCCCTATTCCCACAGTAGTCAGGGTCTATACCCCTATTCCCTCAGGAGTGAGAGCCTATACCCCTATTTCCACAGTAGTCAGGGTCTATACCCCTATTCCCTCAGTAGTGAGAGCCTATACCCCTATTTCCACAGTAGTCAGGGTCTATACCCCTATTCCCACAGTAGTCAGGTCCTATACCCCTATTCCCACAGTAGTCAGGGCCTATACCCCTATTCCCACAGTAGTCAGGTCCTATACCCCTATTCCCACAGTAGTCAGGGCCTATACCCCTATTCCCACAGTAGTCGGGGCCTATACCCTTATTTCTGCTCCCAATAATGCGGTCTCTATTGAGCAGACATGTTATGTGATCTCCCCATTCCCAGCTTCCTACTCTTTGAGTTACAAGTCATCGTCGGAGGAGCACAGATAATAGTTATCTGATGACCACCTATGCCAGGACCCCCATAGCCGCTCACAGCCGGGGCACCAGGTTGGCCTGCGGACTCTTGGCTGGTAATGGCTGGTTGGCTCACCTTCCCAGTAAGCAGCAGGAGCCCAGTGTCCGGGTCGTAGTACGGGATAAGGGTGGCCGGCGACACATCGATGCTGACTGTAGCGATAGGACCTTGAGACAAGTCCTGTGCACTGTGCAGAGTCAGCTGCCGTTCACTTCGGCTGTGAACAATCACATAATGACGGTCACTGTACCTGCGCCACGTCCATGTCTATACAGCGGACATCAGGCTGCCCTCACCTGTCAAACCCAGACACCAGCAGATATTTGCCGTCACACACCCAGAGAATACGAGCTCCGCGAGGACCTTCAGGGCCGGCTCCCTCCTGTAAGGAGCGACAGTCACATTAGCGCATTACCACGGCAGGAAAGAATAGTATATAGAAATGTCGGCGCATGGCACCATCACCGCGCTCTATCTAACCTGCTGTGCCTCGGTGGAAACGCGCGGCTCATATATACGAATGCGCTGATCCTTGCTGCAGGTCGCCAAGTGCTTCCCATCCGGGCTCCATGCCAGAGAGAAGATCTGTAGAAAATAAGAGCTCGATAGACTTCAATGTTCCACTATTATATACCCCTATATTCCACTATATTTTGATACTACATTTACAGATGCAGAAATACCAACTGTTTTTATTTCATTTTTTTGTTTATTATTTTTATTTTTTTAAGTTTAGGATTTTCAACTTTTTTATATATATATATTTTTGAAACTTTTTTCTTCTTTTGTAAACTTTCAATTGATTTTTTTTACTCCTTGTAGGGGACTTGAATGTGTGATCATTTGATGATGTGTGCGATATTCTGCCAGTATTTCACACATGATCAGAAGGCGTCCCACTGGTCGGATCCCCACTGATCGTACAAATAGTTATCTATCGGGTTTACAGGACTACCTTTAACTACTGAATTAATGGTAATATCTCTGATTTCTTAATTTATGCATGATACAAACACATTACGTCTATCAATAGGCTTGGAAGGGCGATGATCTCTGTAATATCTATACCGACATTACATGTATGTTTTTCCCTAAAGAGGTGGTCACCTGATCATCATGACCTTGAAGGGTCAGGACATTTTTTCCAGTCTTCAGGTTCCAGATCCTCAGGGTAAGGTCGTACGAGGAGGAGGCGAGGATATCGGAAGCGCACGGGTGGAACCGCACAGTATAAATTCTCTCGTTATGAACTGTGGAATAAGAATACATCAATTAGCCGTATATCTTTCATTTATCTCACCGCCAGTGTTAGATTTAATGATACTTCTCATCTTGCCTGTAATAAATAAGAACTTCTCACCAGGGGGCGACACAGATTATCTCTTTACGTTGTGGAAACACGAAAGGGTTAACTTTAGAAATATGCGGAGAATAAACATTTGTTTTGTCCGTATAGTGAAGCTATTCTGCATGTATTGACATTGAGAGGTGTGTAAGCCCCCTATTCAGGGCGATGGGCTGCCCGTGCCGGTGCGGGAGCATTCCTCAGTCACGGTGATTCTTTCAGCGGATGATGATTGATCGCCTCATTCCGATGTCAGTCCCGGGGTGTGATCAGTAGTTTGACATCCAACGTTGCCACTGGGCCACACGAGCCTTGGCCTGATGATGGTGTCTCATCCAAAGGTTGGGAAAAGATGAGAAAAGAAGATTTGCACCATCAGGTCCGTGGCCCCCGGAGCAGAGCCCTGCAAATCTGCTCCTACCCAAGACATCCCGGATTAGTAGGTCCTGTGACATCGTTAAGTTGCGTTGCGACACATGCTTGACGTTGTGAATGCTTATTAATCAGAAGAGGCGCTGCAGATGCCGGCAGGTAGTAGGAGATTCGTAAGGCTCTGCTCCGCTGGTCACGGGCTACCAACATGCAATGTGGCGGCCGGACCAGGGTCCTGCAAATCTCTTCTGCTCAACTATAGTTGGAACTAATATAGAGAATTCATCAGAACCCCCCAATAAATTGAATATGAGGAAGGTACTATTAGCCAGGCATCTCACTTATCCACCTAGTACCCTGCTCTGTACTGATGAGGGGCAATCATCCCCCAAACAGTGGTCTACAGAATGGTATCTGGTTGGCTAATGACCCTAGTCAGGATGTGAGGCTTGTTAAACGGTGAGATATTGAGTCTCTGTCAAGAACTGTCGCCCTGCTAACGACACCGCCACTTACCACACTTGTAGAAATTTATGTGCCCTTAAAACCCGGAAACCTATGAAGAATTTGCAATCATTAGCCCCAATCTCCTCCCTCTCATGTCCCGATTCTGCTCTGAAATATTATAATGAGACATTGAAATGTGTCCTGGATGAAGCTGCATCTCCTACAAAACAACTCGGCAGAGATGGCGACAACCCTGGCACACGCCGCAAGCACATTATCTCCAGCGGTGCTCCGATAGTCTATGGTGAAAATCCAGTCTGGCTGAAAATTCAAAACTTAATTTGTCAAAACCTGAACTCCTCATGTTTCCTCTCTCCACTAACCTACCTATGCCCGATATTGCAAATTCCATGTGAGGTTCTATCATTACTCCCCAGCAACATGCCCGCCTGCTGTCTTGGGTTCATATTTGATCAGATTTTTCATTCACTCCCCACATCCGTTCACTTGATCGCGTATGTCACCTACATCTCAAAAACATCACTAGAATTTAAACGTTTCTTACTTTTGACTCTGCAAAAACTCTTACAGCTGCTTTTATTCATTCTCGTCTGGACTATTGCAACTCTGCACTAATCTCTCCCCTCTCCAATCCGCCCAGAATACAGCTGCCAGGATAATATTCCTTTCCAGCTGCTACCCTGATGCCTCTACCCTGCGCCAGTCATTGCACTGGTTACCCATCCCCTACAGATTCTAATATAAACTAATTACTCTCACCTGCAAAGTGCTCCACGGTTCAGCACCGCAATACATCTCCTCCCTTATATCGGTCTACCACCCTACCGGTGCCCTCCGTTCTGCTAATGACCTGAGGTTAACATACTCAATAATCCGAACCTCCCACTCCCGTCTCCAAGACTTCTCCCAAGCTGCGCCACTTCTCTGGAATTAATCTAATTGTCCTGGGTAGTGCATTCCAAATACCCACAGTTTTAAGCGTGGCCTAAAAACGCACTTCTTTAGACTGGCCTTATCACCTCACCTTAGTTAACTATCTCCGTTATGCCCACACAAAATTTTCTTCAAGATCATATGGTAGCACTAAAGCGTCCCTTTTTCCGGCCCCCCATGTTATAGCCAGTCTAACCTCCCAACTGCTACACCCAGAAACCCCTCTAACCTTATTAATATTCCATGCATGCCTTCTGTCTCTTTCAATTGTGCTCTTTGGAATTCTCGCTCTGTGTGTAATAAACTCTCCTTCATTCATGACTTCTTCCTTTCTAACTCTCTTAATCTCTTGGCTCTTACTGAAACCTGGATCCAGCAGTCAGACACCACCGCTGCTGCTGCTCTCTCATTTGGTGGACTACACTTTTCTCATACCCCAAGATCAGACAACAGAGCAGGTGGAGGCGTTGGTCTGCTCCTTTCACCCAAATGTACCTTCCAAGTTATCCCCCAAGTACCCTCACTTGTATTCCCTTCCTTTGAGGTCCATGCTGTCAGATTCTACGTCCCCTTCTCCATGCGAGTGGCGGTGGTGTATCGTCCTCCCGGCCCCTCTCACCAGTTCCTGGATCATTTTGCCACCTGGCTTCCACACTTTCTCTCCTGTGACACCCCCACCCTCATCATGGGTGATTTCAATATCCCAATTGCTTCTCCCCTCTCCCCATCTGCTTCTCACCTTTTATCTCTAACCTCCTCTTTCGGCCTCTCGCAGCATACTAACTCTCCAACACATGATGATGGAAACTCCCTTGATTTGGTCTTCTCCCGGCTTTGCTCACTGGATGATTTCACAAACTCCCCTCTCCCACTCTCTGACCACAACCTTCTTTCATTCTCTATCAAGAACTGCCATCCCGCTCAGGTCATCCCCACTTTCCACACTTATAGAAACATACAGGCCATTAACACCCAGAAACTTATGAAGAACTTGCAGTCTTCATTGGCCCCAATCTCCTCCATCTCTTGTCCTGATTCTGCTCTGAAGCATTACAATGAAACCCTGCAAAGTGCCCTGGAAGAAGCTGCACCTCCTATACATAGAACAACTCGGCACAGACGGCGACAACCGTGGCACACGCTGCAAACACGTTTCTTGCAGCGGTGCTCCAGGTGCGCCGAACGTCTGTGGAGAAAATCTAATCTGCCCGAAGATTTCATCCATTATAAGTTCATGTTAAAAACATACAACTCTGCCCTTCACCTCTCCAAACAAACCTATTTCAACACCCTCATCACCTCGCTGTCCAATAACCCTAAACGTCTCTTTGACACTTTCCGGTCCCTACTCAACCCAAGAGAGCAGGCCCCAACCACAGATCTCCGCGCTGACGATCTGGCCAATTACTTCAAAGAAAAAATTGACCACATTCGACAGGAAATCATTTCCCAATCTCTTCATACCAAGCACTGTCCTCCCTCCCCCACTGCATCTAGTTCACTCTCTGACTTTGAACCAGTTACAGAAGAAGAAGTAAGCAGGCTCCTTGCATCTTCTCGCCCGACCACTTGCACCAGCGACCCCATTCCGTCGCATCTCCTCCAGTCCCTTTCCCCGGCTGTCACCTCTCACCTAACAAAAATATTCAACCTTTCCCTCACTTCCGGTATTTTTCCCTCCTCATTTAAGCATGCCATCATACATCCACTACTTAAAAAGCCCTCCCTCGATCAAAATTGTGCCGCTAATTATAGACCTGTCTCTAATCTTCCCTTCATCTCTAAACTCCTGGAACGCCTGGTCCACTCCCGTCTTACCCGCTATCTCTCAGATAATTCTCTTCTCGACCCTCTTCAATCTGGTTTCCGCTCTTTACACTCTACTGAAACTGCCCTCACTAAAGTCTCTAATGACCTACTAACAGCTAAATCTAATGGTCACTATTCCATGCTAATTCTCTTGGATCTCTCCGCAGCATTCGACACTGTGGATCATCAGCTCCTCCTCACTATGCTCCGCTCCATCGGCCTCAAGGACACCGTTCTCTCTTGGTTCTCCTCCTATCTCTCTGGCCGATCCTTCACTGTTTGTTTTGCTGGTTCCTCCTCCTCTCACCTTCCCCTTACTGTTGGGGTTCCTCAAGGATCAGTCCTAGGCCCCCTCCTCTTCTCTTTGTATACTGCCCCTATTGGACAAACAATCAGTAGATTTGGTTTCCAGTACCATCTCTATGCTGACGACACCCAATTATATACCTCTTCTCCTGTTATCACGCCGACCTTTTTAGAAAACACCAGTGATTGTCTTACCGCTGTCTCTAACATCATGTCCTCCCTCTATCTGAAACTGAACCTGTCAAAAACTGAACTCCTCGTGTTCTCTCCCTCTACAAACCTACCTTTGCCCGACATTGCCATCTCTGTGTGCGGTTCCACCATTACTCCAAAGCAACATGCCCGCTGCCTTGGAGTCATCCTTGATTCCGAGCTTTCATTCACCCCCCACATCCGATCACTGGCTCGCTCTTCTTATCTGCATCTCAAAAACATTTCCAGAATTCGCCCTTTTCTTACTTTCGACTCTGCAAAAACTCTTACTGTCTCACTTATTCATTCTCGTCTGGACTATTGTAACTCTCTACTAATTGGCCTACCTTTTACCAGACTCTCCCCGCTCCAATCTGTCCTGAATGCTGCTGCCAGGATCATATTCCTCGCCAACCGTTACACCGATGCCTCTACCTTGTGCCAGTCATTACACTGGCTACCCATCCAATCCAGAATCCAGTACAAAACTACTACCCTCATCCACAAAGCACTCCATGGCTCAGCACCACCCTACATCTCCTCTCTGGTCTCAGTCTACCACCCTACCCGTGCCCTCCGCTCCGCTAATGACCTCAGGTTAGCATCCTCAATAATCAGAACCTCCCACTCCCGTCTCCAAGACTTTACACGTGCGGCGCCGATTCTTTGGAATGCACTACCTAGGTTAATACAATTAATCCCCAATCCCCACAGTTTTAAGCGTGCACTAAAAACTTATTTGTTCAGATTGGCCTACCGCCTCAACGCATTAACCTAATTATCCCTGTGTGGCCTATTAATAAAAAACAACAACATAATCACGTTCCTCCATCATGTTCTCATACACTTTATGCAGTTAATAGCCTCTGTGTCTGTACTGCTACATACTTAGGCAGTTAACTGGTTCATGCAGCTTTACATGAACACCCGAGCCTTACACTATGGCTGGTCCAAATAACTAAAGCAATTGTTACCATCCACCTCTTGTGTCTCCCCTTTTCCTCATAGATTGTAAGCTTGCGAGCAGCAGGGCCCTCATTCCTCCTGGTATCTGTTTTGAACTGTGATTTCTGTTATGCTGTAATGTCTGTTGTCTGTATAAGTCCCCTCTATAAGTTGTAAAGCGCTGCGGAATATGTTGGCGCTATATAAATAAAATTATTATTATTATTATTATTATTATCCTTATGATGGAAAGCTCATTTAAATACTTTTCCCTCCAAGAAGCATTGCCTGTAAGACTGGATCTCCTCAGTACATGCAACGACTTACCAGCAAGTGTATTCTGAGGTTCAGTCAGGACCTCTTTGAGTCCATCCGGTGGAATCTCCCACACCCGTATCCGTCCATCCTCCCCACCTGAAATGTTAAGATATGAAAGAACACGAGTCTAATGGAATGTTACGATTATATTTCCAATCACTAAATTACGGTATTACTTTTTTTTAATGACCCCAAAATTACTTCTTATAGTCCCATATTTTGGCAATATGGAGTTTGCAGTTCTCTATAATTTCATGATTTTGGGGGAAATCAAATACAAAATCAATAATATTGAAAATCACAGTTCAAATCAGACCATAGGAAATAGTATTGTCCTACCGATGACCAGCCGATGAGGGTTGAATGGATCCCAAGTGAGATCGGTGACAGGAACAGAGTTCTGGACAGTGGGCAGAGTGTCAGGGAGACGTCCCGCCTGAGACAGCTGCAAGAGACATAGAATATCTGTAGAATTACACATAATCAGATGATTGCAGCTGTTAGTCTATGATCCTCAGTCCTCACTATGGAGCTTCCAAACTAGGGTTACTTTTGCATAACAGAAGGATTTTAGCCTTGTAGATGCTTAGTATGGGGCGCAGGACCGCTCCGAAACACCATTTCCTCTATTGAACTAAATAGGCCCCAATATTTTGTGCTTATCATTATTTTTCTGTAACTTTACAGTGGTTGGTGCTCAGTTTGAGCTTCTAATCCCCGGCATAAACATAGAGTAAAATCATAAAATTCTGTCTGCCGGCATCCACCACTAGGGGGAGCTTCTGAGCTCATTGCATACAGTTATTACACTCAACTCCATAATAAATCTGTCTGCAGAGAGCTCCCTCTAGTGGTGGCTGCATCTTAACTTCAGAGCTCTGGATTAGAAAAAAAAAATTGGAGCACTGAGCACGGTAAAGACCTGGTCATGAAAGATTAAATTATGGCACAATAATAATGAGAGACCTAGATAAAAGGTATTTCTATTTTAAAGTCATTAATTTACCTCCAGTACAGCCACCTGACCCCCAGCAACGGCCAGTGGGACTGCCAGCCGCTGGTGATTCACGCAGAAGCCATCGCTCTCTCCTGGCGTACTCTGGCTCACACCTTTCAGGTTGGTAATGTGATGGTCCCGGTGGAGCACAATGCCCTGGGTATGACGGAGTCGTGAGCTGGGACCTAGGAGGATCAGACCGCGAGTCAGTAAAATTACTAGTTTTGACTAATAAGCAGCGGCAGCGCTGTACGGCAGCTGCTGATCTCCTTTCTCTGAGCAAAATGCCGTTATTAAATAAATCCCCTCGGCTTCACACATGAGCATGGGTGGTGGAGTCTTTGGAAAAATAATGAAACCGTGTGATGATTGTTAGATCACATTAAAGGGAACCAGTCATTAGATTCCTGCTGCCCAAACTAAGGGCAGCGCTGTCCTCTGGAGGCCTGGACGACAGAGAATCCCAAAAATATCTGCACGGCACCGAGTAAGTAGTTAATTCTCTACGGTCTGGTCTTGTTAGCGGCCCCAGAGAGGAGTGAGCAACACTTACCCAGAATGCTCTGCAAGGAGCGCTGGCTGGCGCTGGACACGATCCCGCTAGAGGGGGAGGTGACGGAGCTGGACGGAGAAGTCAGGACACTTCCATCCTAGGAAAAACACAGTTGCAACATGCAATGAGTTAAAGGGATTGTCCAGGCTTGAAACTTGAAGTTTCAGTCACTCTGTGCGAGTGCAGACTTGTGAATCCTTACAGCGCGCACAATGCACACTGTCAGCATTCTCTAAAATGCTGAAGCCGAGTATGTGAGCGCAAGTATGTGATTTGCATGCAAGGGAGTCACGTGCCAACTAGACATGAGTGGCCTCGCTGAATACAAGTGAATTGAGAGATGCCGGATACGTCTAGTCAGAATGTGACCGGAAGTATGCAAAACATATACGTGCGGTTACATGACCGTCCTGTCAGGATTCTCCTGTGGTGGGAGCGGACGCTCATGTAACCGCATGTATGCGTTTTGCATACTTCCGGTCACATTCTGACTAGACGTGTCCGGCATCTCTCAATTCACTTTTATTCAGTGAGGCCACTGACGTCTAGTCAGAATGTGACCGCATGCATGCAAATCATATGCTTGCACTCACACAGCCGTCTGCTCCCGGCTTCGGCATTTTGGAGACTCCTGACAGTGCACACTGTGAGGCTTCCATAGTTTGCAGTTACATAGAGTGACTGCAGATTTGGACCCCACTCAAAAAAAGTCTTGTTCCCATCACGTGAAAGGCTTCAGGCGTACACGCCAAGTGTATGTATAGGTAACCCAATGCAGGCGCAAACATTGTCCTATTGGTCTTCATTGGGCCGTATACATCAGTATACTGTAAACACATAAAGCTACTGAACAGCGCAGTAGACGGAGGAGACAGATTACACTACGTCATTATTTATTTATTAAAAAAACGGGCTAAAATATCAAAACAGCGTGTGAAAAATTAAGCACACCTTTTCAGCTTTCAAATAAATTAAAAGGGTAAGTAGTAGCCAGATACTGCCAATCAAATACCCATGATTGAATGTTCATCAGCAAGTGTGACCAACAACATAAAAGCAGAAGTTTTGGCACTGTGCTGGTCTGGAAAAATTTGTCACATGATAACACAATGCCACGGGGGAAAGACACTGGCAATGATCTTAGAAGTGTTAAAGGGCCATTTCCAATCAATTTGGGGTCCATTATACATTTAGAAAGATTATTCACAAGTGGGAAAGCAATCAAGACAGCGGACAATCTTCTGAGGAGTAGATGTCCGGGCAAATGTACTGAATGGTCAGACCGCGCAATGTTCATAGACCGTGCAAGATGGATATGGGATAGATAAGATCGATAGATATATTTTATGGATGGATACATGGATAGAGATGATGGATGGACATGATGGATGGATAGAGATGATGGATGGAGATGATGGATGGATGGATAGAGATGATGGATGGAGATGATGGATGGATGGATAGAGATGATGGATGGACATGATGGATGGATGGATAGAGATGATGGATGGACATGATGGATGGATAGAGATGATGGATGGATGGATGGATGGAGATGATGGATGGATGGATAGAGATGATGGATGGAGATGATGGATGGATGGATAGATAGAGATGATGGATGGAGAGATGGATAGATAGAGATGATGGATGGATGGATGGTTGGATAGAGAGGACGGATGGATACATAGACATCATGGATGGATGGATGGATGGATGGATGGATACTCACACTTGGCTCAGGAGATGCAATGCTCGGTTCTGGGCGGTTGGTCACTTTCTCTTTGCTGGGGAGGCAAGTAGGAGGGGTTCTTCTCGCTGGATTTAATGAGACCTTTCCTACCTGAGGGCAATCATTACATACATATAGTTATAAATACAGAAACTTAAAGATCCGGGCTCTAACGATTAGTTCTGTCAACATCATCTGTGCAGTAGACATTGTAGTCAGGAATTTAGCATTTTGCAATATTACACTGTGGCTACAGTCATCATGCAGACATGGCAGTCAACACTAGCAATGGGGTATGCAGTAAGTGGCAGTAGCCGAAACAGTTTTCGGCAGTTACGATAAATCACGACTGGCCGCATTACTGTAGTAAAGGAGCGCTGATCAGCCTGCAATGTGTCAGTATATATATATGCACCCTACATATGACCGGTAACTAGATCTGTATCATTATGTGCACAGCCGCCATATACCTGTTTGTTCTCTCCAGCCCACCAGCTCTGGGATGAGAGCGCCGCTGTGCGTCCCGCTGTATCGGGAAAAAGGTCACTTGGAAACTCGGCTCCTGTTTGCTGGTGGGAGACAAAATCCGAACCCGTAAGGATAAAATAGAGAGTAAGAGGTATGGATCTTAGGTCTTGCCTGATGGCGGTCTTCAGATGATGGTCTGCTGGACCCCTTAGTGAATAAGTATCAGATTAGAAAAACATGGCTGCCTTGTTACAGAAATGGCGCCACTTTTTTTCGATGGGTTGTGTCTGGTATTGCGTCATGCACTTTAATGGGTTTGAGATGAAATTCCAGGCACATCAGAGAAGGGTGGCATTGTTTCTGGAAGAAGTCAGATATTAGTTTTGTAATCTCAGACAACCCCTTTAAAAGGAGAGATTATTAATAGGTCCAGGGTGACCCGCGTTGTTCCTCCATACTTTGAACTGCGTTCCTGCAGGAGAGATACATATACACATTATATATATATATATATATATATATATATATATATATATATATATATATATATATATATATATATATATATATATATATATATATATATATATATATATATATAATTAGTTTTTGTACCAACCTGGGAGTCTGTCAGAATAGGATGACTGTTCAAACAGAGCTCGGTGCACCCTTGGCGCAGTGGTGCACCCTTCCCACCTACTTGTTTCCCATCTATCTCCACCTTTCTTTTGCTCCTGTAAAGCCAGTGCTGTCAATCAAGCTAGAGGAGGGCGGAGACAGATGAAAAACAAGCAGATAGGAAGGTGCACGGAACTGCTCGGCCCTTGCACGGGTGCTCCGAGCGCTTGTGCTTGGTTTGAACACTCAGTCCCTTTAAAATAGTGGAAAATTCCTTTAAACTAGATAATTATCGGTACATCCAACTGATATCAAAATGCACAAATCTGATTTGCTGGGGCGACATTCCAATAGAAATCAATGTAACCAAAGTGTGAGATTTCGGCCGCATTCTCAATCACACAGCGACGGCGTATTATATAATATACGATGCGCATCTGTATAAAGCCCCCGTACACCTTACATAGAAAACGGATGATCCCGGTTGGGCCGACTTTACTTTAGTCTGATGTGTGTATTGGGGCCTTCGTGAATAAGTGATGATCAGAAGTCATATACTTTATGAAGGGAATGGATTCTGCAATCTGCCTGTGGATCGATAGAGGCTCATGGAACAGATCAGCTACGGTACCTTGCGTGGAACTGTATAACTGATGGGGATGATGAATCGGTCAGTCAGCTGGAGGAGACGTAGGACTTCAGAGCCCATGACATCAAGGCACAGCTTGGGAGCCAAAGCCAGGCCGCGGGACTGCTGCTCCGTGACACACTGCGACACTGCGAGATACAGAGAGGTGACATAGTGCAGCACTGAGCTAAAATTGTAAAATTATATATATATATATATATATATATATATATATATATATATATATATATATATATATATTATAAAGCTTCCTTACGTTGTGCAAGGGAGTGGGGTTCTGTGCCGACCTCCATGCAGTACACCGTGCCTTCACCCTGCAAATGGTAATGGACAGACTGATGTAACGCATATATACAGATAATTATACAGTTTTAAATTCTGGAGGAACAGTCATTTTCTCAATCCTTTGATTTAATGTGAATTATGTAATTCTCCTCCCCCCCCTGTGGTGGCGCTACAGGGAAACGGAATACTTTACAGCTAGGTTCCCTCGCCGATCACAGATGATCTGATCAGTATGACATTCTATGATCCACCTGATCAATATAAGTCATAGCATTAGGACAAGTTTGTTTAATGGCCGTGCTGGGTGATGGAGACAATTTTACCTGTGCGGCCAGAATAAGGAGGCCGGTGTCTTCATCATAGAGAGGGATAAGGAGCCTGTAAGAAGAAAAGAAATCTGGTTACACCAGCCGTGATGCCCCCCAGACCTGAGTCCTGCATGTGTAGACCCCCTCAGGATAGGAAGAACAGATGATCGTCCCCCAATCCAGCCTTGCACTAGTATGACCTAAACACCAGGGGGCAGCGGAGATACACCGTCCTGGCATTGTACACCAGTAATAATCATTATATATGGTTTATATGGTTCTGGGTGTCATTTTGGCTCGTGGACACAGATAATTTCGGATGAGGGAGTAACGCACTCCCTACACATAGCATCCTGCAAAGAGTTCAGAAAATTCTCTGCCGCTGCGGATGAACATCTCCCAAATTTAATTTTCATTGGATAGAAAACAGGCCTCACAAATGTTATCAGTATTACTACAAAATCTGACAAAAGTAGCCAGCGGTTACAGCACTGCTTCCTCTGTCAGCTCATTATCTTTTACTTTTGGCAGTAAAAGGCAACGAGCTGATGAGCGGGGTCTTATCCAAAAAAAAAAAAAGAGACTGTGCAGCTCCCCTTGCCGACCAATCAGATCTCGGTTTTCATTAGGTAATCTGAAAATTTTGTTTTGGGGAACTGGAATTTGATTGGTCAACTTTTTTCCTACACTATGGAGGAAAATGGATCAATTCTGATACATTAGGCGTAAAAAAGTTGCAAGTGTTAAGTCATTTTCGCAGAAAGTACAGTAATTCTTTCAACTTTTTCAATTTTGCAGCCCCGTACTTTCCACATCAGATGTTGATCAAAGTGTGATCAGATAGATTTTCTCGGAGGTGGAGAGAAAAAAGAAAAAAAGTTTCTCTAGCAGTCTGAATATTGGACTGCACTCAAATGTCATCAGAGTGCAGTCCGGTGTTTTCCACGGACCCATAGACATGAATGGGTGAGTGCCATCCGATTATCAAAGGCAAATCTCACATGCTATTCATTTTTTCCTAGAACCACTCAATACGAGGCCAAAATCGAACATGTGCACAACCTCATAGGTCCTAGTGCGATCCGACGTTTTGACAGATCGCACTCAGACTGAAACTATGGTCGTCTGCATGAGCCTTTAACGCAGCCTTATATCGTCCACACAAAAGGTACAGAGAAAAAAGTTTCCCGGTTTATTATTTGTGATTTTTTTTTAAGTCTCTTTTCTGTATTTGTCTTGTGGAATGTGACTTTTTTTTTTTTTGCATGTCGCATGCAATTCAAGAATTGTGCACAAAATCTAAAATGCTTTTTATTTCGGCCTTTGACTTTTTTTTTTGCTTTGAAAAAACTTGCAAAACAGGTTAAATATTCTGCTAAAATGTCAGAAAAATTACACCAAAGTTTCAGGGGCACATAAATTCACTCCAAGGAAGGTACCTAGAGAATATCTGTGGCAACTTATTAAAAAGTCGCAAATGAAAAAAATTAGGAAAAAATATCTGCTAACCCACTAAAAAAAAGAAAAAAAAAGTATTTTTCTCTTTTTTACGTGGCATAAAAATATGCCAACTATCAGGTGTGTCTTGTGAGGGGTGAAGAAGGCTCCTGTTCTAAAAAGGCCAGAATCAGAGGGACAATGGATACTGTTTAACCCCTAAATTGCTGCAGCCAATACAGACAGAGGCACCTAAGTGGTTTACAGTGGGAAGGACCACCCCAATGATTGCCCCCTGAAGCGGGGTGCCGATGTGGCACTTAGGGGCCTTATAAAGGCTCTCTGCTCTGCCATCTATATACTCCTACTAGGCATTGCCGGAATCTGGGCACACAGAAGTAATGGAGTTTTAGAGAAGAGATCAAAATGATGAAAAAAAAAAAAAAAAAAGTAAAAAAAAGTTTTATTACATAAAATGGAAATTGCTGCATCCGTTACGACACAAGAATAATGCATTAAAAGGAGCGTCCCTACAAAAAAAAAAAACCCCAAAATATTCCAGAGAAAGACCCTAAATGGAGTTTTACAGATTCCACCAATTTCGTTCTCACCTATTGGGCTATGCTAGGGGCGAGGAGTGCAGTTTTAGGCCTCAGTTTTAGTGGGAATCCGCCATGAAGTGAGGTCAGCGAGTCCAGAGGGGATGCAGGGACAGGGTGCTCTGGTGGGGTCTCACAGACAGTAGAGTCGCTAGGGGGATCCTATGTTTTCCCCCCCTATAGAAGGGGACATTTCCTGCCGGGTGTCCTCTCCATCCTAACGTCACCCCGTACAGACCTCTCTCACACTTCTCCGCTCTCCCAGATCCCCATCCTCTACCTCTGCTCTCATCACCTCCTTCTTTTCCTTTCTTCTGCGCCCCCCAGGGCTGGGAAATCTTCCCCCTACGAAAAAAAAATAAAAATCCAGGCCCGTGGGAAGTGAGTCCTACCGCTCACCCACGTTACGTAGACTCGCCAGCGACTGAAATGATTAAAAATCCTCCCCATCAGGAAATCCCTTAACACTTTAAACGACTTTCCCTCAGAGAGATGAGAAATAAAAATGAGCAAAAAAAAATTAAAAATTCTGAACGAAATTCTCCAGCGCTGACGTTACGCCATTTATCCCTATAAAACCCGAAAATGCGGATAAACAAACACCATGTAAACTAAACAAACAGCCCGGTCCCACAGAAGAAGAAGTAGGGGTCTCGCTACGGGTCGCCATGGAGATGTGCTTCGCAGTATTCTGAGGCCTATTCTGAGGCCTAGCGGCTGGAAAGTGCGGCCTATGTTTACATTTTCACCGCTGTGAACGTGCGCGTACAAACCGCGGGCTAATCCGTCTACTGTTTGTGAATGGGAAGGTATACTGAGGAGGGCGGCCATGTTTTTTATTTATTTATGTTTTTTTAAGAGACCCCCTTTCTTTTTGGTCCCAGAAGGAATTCTCTCACACATCTCGCTTTCTCTCTTGTCAAACATTCGGGGAGAGATTTATCTCTGGAAATATCTCATGTATAGTGGGGGCCGTGAGAGAGGGGAGGGAAAAAGAAACGAGAACATGGATGTCTGAGGGAATAACGCAGGACGAGCCACGTGAGAGGGACAAAAACAAACTGTGAGAAGAGGAGAATGACATAAATAAAAGAAAGAAAAAAAAAGATGTCTCCTCAGTTTTTTTATGCAAAGGTTGTCCCATAGAACGTTCTCTGCGCTATAAAATATTATAAAAAATATTATATTCCATTTCTCCACTGCAAACAGAGCATGAAGCAATCAACCATAGCAACCAATCAGACTCTAGCTTACATTTTTTCATAGTATATTTGAAAATGATAGAAGCAATCTGATTGGTTGCTACATGAAACTACCCCAATTTCTGCCTTCAGTTGTTTTCGTAGACCAGGGCCTATATGTACACGTTAGTTTTGTAGATTTGTCCTCTGCTGAGAGTCCACCACCCCAGACACGTCACACAAGTGGCGACTCACTTGTCCCTCTGTATAAATTCCAGACCTGGCCGTCAGCAAACATCTATAACAACATATAACTTTATGGCGGCAAACATAAGGCTCCCATATGTCTCAGTTTCCCCTTTTTCTCTTGAAATCCCAGACATAAAAATATAGTTATTTCCCTATAATCCAAACGCCTAACGATGTGATATTAACATGGCGGGATGTTGAGATGTATTGCATGTGATTTCAGATGTAGAACTAGATAATAAAGGGTTAAAGAGCGTTTCCCACCGAGCGTTCAAGATGGTCTGACAATCATTTGGAAAAGCAAAATAAAAACCCTGTGACATAATGGATACCATCCAGCTTTCCTAGAATCATCACCGTTTAGGATGGATTCACACGGAGCTTTTTTTTGTTGTTGTTGCGTTTTTGGAGTGGAAAGTCTCCAAAATCCTCCTTAAAAACTTGACGTTTCCACTGCAAAAATTAAACTAGGAAAACTCTATATCAACACACCCTGAGGGTCTGTGCATACGCAATTGTTGTAGCAGAAACTGAGCGGAAACTCTTCAAATCCTCCTCAAAATGTGAAACGCCACAAAAAGCTTTGAGTTTCTGCTCAATTTCCGCTCCAAAGGATTCAGTGTTCACATAAACTTAGGGTATGTCCACACCAGGGTTTTTTAGGCGTTCTAGGAGCAAAGACTGGATGGAAACTCTCCAAATCCTCCTTAAAATGCAAAACTACTCAAAAACTTGGGAGTTTCTGCTCCAAAAACTCTGCAAAAAGCTTGCTATTGGAAAGAGCTAAACGAAAAAACGAGGGTTAAAAAACACTGCAGAATCACTTCAGGAAAAAGATGTCAGGTTTTGTGAATAAAACCCCAGATGCTGTGTGCACATATGTAGCAGTTGAGTGAAGATTCTAAGTTTTTGCGTAGTTTTGTGAGGATTTGGAGAGATTCCGCTCAGTTTCTGCTCCAAAACCTCCTAAAAAAAACCCTTCAATGTGTACATACCCTAAAAGTGGCCATACTCAGCGTACTGTCACTGCCAAAATACATATGGGGGCATCAGAATGATCGGGCTGTTGGATTTCAACATGCCTAAACCCTTTGTTTTTACTGGAGATAAGAGGAGTCGGCAGTAACCGATTCCTTCTCCGGACTTCACGATTTCCGCAGCAGAAAGTCTCCAGGGGAAAAAAAATCTGCACAAAATGGTGTACATTTCGCTGCAGATTTACTGCAGTTTTAACCCCATCTGCACCAAAAGTCAATTTATGTTGCAGATTTTTTCAGCAGCGTGGATGAGATTTTGGAAAATCCGTTACTAATATGGATTCCAGTAATAGGATCTGACCCATCAGACTGTATATATAATGATATTACTCCCCAATTGTGCACAAAGGTCAGAAAAGTGACATTATCTCCTTTGTAAATGTCAGTTTAGTCTAGCTTCTCGGTACAGATGACTTCATGTGACACGGCTGTTTTGTCTTTGTAGGGAAGAATAGTCTGACTTAGGCTACGTTCACATTTGCGGTCAGCGCCGCAGCGTCGGGCGCCGCAGCGGCGCCGCATGCGTCATGCGCCCCTATATTTAACATGGGGGCGCATGGACATGCGTTGTGCTGCGTTTAGCGCCGCATGGCCGCAAGCGTTGGACGCAAGAAACGCATCAAGTTGCATTTTTTTTGCGTCCAACTTGCGGCCAAAAACGACGCATGCGGCGCAAAACGCAGCGTTTTAGCGTGCGTTTTGCCGCGTTTTCGTTTGCGTTGTGCGCTGCGGCGCCGACGCTGCGGCGCACAACGCAAATGTGAACGTAGCCTTACAGCAACATGGAAAGCTCGGAGGGTTACACAGTCAGGGCCCCGTAACAAAACTCAGCTTGGGGCCCCTCTCTAGGAACCACATAGGCCCCATCTTAGGGTAGAGAATGTATTTATAACATAAGGTCTTTCACACTTTTCCCCCCCATCTCTCACATGTCATGGAAGCTAATGTAGTATCGATGCATGCTCGATGGAACGGAGAATTTGGGATTTTCTATAATTCACACCATAAAATAATAGTAAATTATAGTAAAAATCTAATTTGAGGGGAAACTACCCAAAATAATCCAAGCTTATAAACCTGAGCACCGCTGACACCCACCCAAAATTGTGGAATCATAATATTGTGACGGCTGGCGCCTGCCATTAAGGGAGGTAAAAGATTTTGTATCAGCGTTTCCCAACCAGAAACGGGGTCGCGTGGGACCATTACAGTGGCGCAGCAGTGATTGGGTGAAGATGGGCAAACTTTGCTCTCCTTTTTAGTCCTTTTTTCATCCCTGATTGCATAGGACTGTATCTAAAAAAAATCGTGAAAGTCCCAGCAAAATTAGGGCTATTAACAAATATGGTTTTTAGCCTTGTGTCCTATATGATATTGATCGGTGCACTGACGCCATCACGACCGGGTGTATCAGAAATCAGGCCACTGTGCGGGAGGCTTTCTCTAAGCTTTAGATTCCATTTGAACCTTTGCCTGTGACCTAATCCATGGCCTGGAGTTGTTGGGCAGAATTGTAAGTGACCCCCCACCATTCTATATGCCAACCCTATGATACGACTTTTTTTTAGCACTGTATGCGGTATGCTCACAAGCTCCCTCTAGTGGTGGCTGCAAAAAGCCAAAATGTTATTCTTTAACTTTGGGTTATATAGAAGATTTGGACTACAACCACCATAAAAATGTATTAAAGAAATTATTTTTCATGGAATAGTGGACCTATAACCCAATTTTTCATTCTATATATACTTTTTTCCCTTTTGTCAGGACTTGACAAAAGCTGGGTTGCCTTTTTTTCATCTGATATTAGACACCCCGAGCCTGCCGCTAACCACATGAAATAAGCCTTTGTGCGAATGGCACAAGTAACTTTTTTACTCATTAACTTATTTTCTTGACTTTCCCAGCAGAAGTCCATTTGTCTAAATAAATCTGGTATTTGCTCCAAAGACGTGACCGAAGTGTTCAGATCTTTTATCTATAAATGTCAGATAAATCACTGCTTCTTTTGTGATGAGCAATGGTCCCCCCCACACCTGCACACACCTGTCCTATGTGTCAGCGCTCAGACATACACGTGTTACACCTGCCGTCCCCGGCACACAGAACAGGTCTTGCCGGTCCAGAAATGTCACTTAGATACTTGGCAGGAATCGGCATGCACCTGACGAAATTCATTTAATATCAGCTGAAGTGGAACAAGACGTTCTATAATTAGGAGGCAGACAATCGGGATCTGACCTATATCTCGGAGGTCGGAGGGCTTTGTGGTTAGGGCTAGACAGTGACAGCCGCCAACATACAAGTGTTACGGGTAGACGCAGAACAGTGCCGCAGCCATAGTTCATGGAAGTCTATGCAAAACGACACCCGAGTCTCATAATGGTCAATGCTATTGCCTTGGAGCACAAGACATAACGCAATTGTGACCTGCTGGATTTCGGTCTTACGGCTCGAAAATCCCAAACAAATTGCAAAAATTATTTGTGCAACTTGTCGGAGACTTAATATTGCCCGATCAAAGCCCCAGCCTTATTTACATCCTCAGTTTTAGTACCAAGCAAATAAAGTTGCTGATGTCGATGACAGTCTTAACACCCACAGACGACACCAGTCACCTAATGAGATGTTCCTCAGACGTCCACTCATGGAGGTCATGAGCTCAGCATCCTGATACTCCGCAGATTTACAGGCTGCAAACAGCAGAGCGGCCTCTCCCTCTCCGGCTCACCCACTTTTATTGGTTTAAACATCATAAATCTGTGAGATGTATCTGAGGAACTGCTGCAGGAAAGCTTTGCTTGTTGTGGGCCTCCGCCCCGTCCTTAATACCGGTAAGGAGGATTCCTCAACCAACCAGTCCTGGAAGTCTCATCACTGTCATATTGCATCGCGTCCATTCTCTTGGTATTACTGCACACGCTGATCTGTAGGTTTAGTCCTCAATCCGACGTCCGTTTTTCACTTTCGTCTCCTATACACATTTTAGAACATGCATCATTAGAATCTATGGGGCTGTTCACATGTCAGTGTTTATTCGGAACAGAATGTCCGCAAAAAACAAGCAAACAAAAAAAAAACACAGAAATATCCGAGTGCTGATCCGAGTGCTGATCCGAGTGCTGATCCGAGTGCTGATCCGAGTGCTGATCGATCAGCACTCCGATCAAATTAATCCGTCCTTTTTCTCTAGTGAGAGAAACGCACGTCTGAATGAAGCCTTTACCCGTTTTTATGAGGGTTTAGTCAAGTATTGGTCATAATCCCTGGGTCTGTGTGATTAGAAGCTGGTATAAAAATATAATTATACTGTATATAAATCCTATACAACATGAAGTAATCAAAAAATCAGAACTCCTGATGTCATCACACACAGCAACGCTGCATACGAGATCTTTATAGCACATCATTTTTATAGCAGCTAAATGGAAAAAAAAAACAAAAAACGTAGCACTAAGTGGCTGTAGATTTTCCAGGCTGCTGTAGTCAAAGGTGGAGACAGTGACCTAATCAGCGAGTACTAATCACTGAACTTTGCATCAATCAAGGCAAGAGTATAATCTGGCGAGAAGGGAGGGGTAAAGATTACTACTAACCCATAACATGCTGGTATGGGATTATGTAGAATATTGCCCGATACGACAAGAAACTGCTCCTTTATGAAAAATTTAGCTCACACGTTTCAGCTTGGCTTATGTCGTTTGTATACATGGTGTGCTTAAAGGCGACAAACCGCGAAAAGTTTTAACATACTAAATCAGGTCAGGAAAAACCTTAAAGTTACTCCCATCTTCATAGATTGATATTTTGTCAGATAGAGCTTGTAAATACAAGCACTTTTGCAATTTACTGCTTAATAAAACTGGCAGCAGTTCTTGAGATACTAACACATTTCTTTAGCATACAGCTTGTCGCCTAGGAGACCGACCACTACAGCTGTCTGGCTTGTAAGTGCTGCCCTGAAACTGGCTGGGATTAGGAGGTAACAGCGCGCTCCAGTGATCCTGGCAAGATTCAAAACAGCGCTTACAAACGGAACAGAAAAGCGCTTATAAGCACTGCACATGTTCTGCTGCCTAGCAGCGGTGGTCGGTCACCAAGGCAACGAGCTGAAAAGTGTGAATATCTCAAGAACGGCTGAAAATTTTAATAAGTAGTAAATTGAAAAATTGCCCATAATTACAAGCACTATTCAAAGATAACCCATTTATGAAGAAGAAAATAACCCTTTAAGGGAATATCCAAGATTAGATAAAGGGGTCATTTTTATTATTTTATTTATTTTTACAGAAACAATGCCACTTTTTTATAGGGTGTTTTTAGTATTTCAGTTTATCCCCATTAAGGACTCGGAACTCATCAGCATAAATAAAATTGGTCCGATGTTGTTCCTGAAAAGTCGGACGATTGTCATGCAAGTACAATGTGATTTTTCTCACCCAGCACTGGAGCTATGTTCGTCTCCTGGATGCCGGGCTGAGTGGTCATATTTTATGGGACGCTCAGCAAAGCAACCAGATCTAGCCGAGTTGGGCTCCTCATGGGACAAATAGATTATCGGCAGACAGGTGAGGATGTCTTTAGTTTCTTATTTTTCTTGAGATATTAATAAATGGGTAAAAGAGGGTCGTAGATTTTTTTTTATTTCAATTAAAGAACTTTACTCGGTCTGTGTCTTTATTACATTTGACTATGGGGTTAGTAATGGGGGCGTCTTCTAGACGGCTCTCCATTACTAACCCTTGGGCTTGATGTGAGAGGACATTACAAAGCGGACATCAACCCCAATACTATCACCCCACTTGTCACTGCACCAGGGCAAGTGGGAAGTGTGGAGGCTAAGCGCCCGAATTGGTGCATCTAAAGGATGCGCCATTTCTGGGGCGGCTGAGGGTTGATGTTCTTAGTCTGGGAGGGGGCCAATATCCATGGCCCCTTCCTAGCCTATTAATATCAGCCCGCAGCTGTATATATATTATATCTTCTATTCTGAATTTAGTGAACTCGGCTGATGAAATGTCAGGTTTCCTATGAGATGGGTGCTTTAAGAAAAAAAAAATTGCATGGCATACGCATGGTCCATGTGCTGTGCAATTGTTTTCCTCGCACCCATTGACTTGCACTGGCGAGCCTCGTTCAGCGTACGCGACCACTCGCAACTTACTGCAATTATTTTTCTTAGTCCAATCCAAGCTGAGAAAAAATAAATAAATCACAAATGAACATAATCACTGACTAACATTAGTCAGGGTGCAATCTGATTTTTTTATAGGAATCCACTCATCCATTTTAAAACTTAAAGTGAGCCTCCACCTATAGATCTAAATGTCACTATACATTTTCCATGTAACGTCACACCACCCGGTGCCCTCCATCCTGATGCCTCCCTGTGAATTCGATGACCCGCTCCATGCCACCACAGAGGCATAGAGAAGGCTGGGAAAAGTCATAACTATGTCTCCCTGCATTTTCTCAGCTATAAGTTGGACTTAGGACTGTTGTCATGGGGCAGGTCCATTCCATACCAATACAAAGGAAGAATCTGAGAGCAGCAAAATGTAGGGCCAGGAGCCCAATTCCAGCGATGTATCACTTATTAGGCTTTGTGTTGTAGTTTCAATACAATCAGTGTTTTATCAGCAGGAGATTATCACTGCAGGACTAGGTGTCACGTGCATGGCAGTTAATCTATGTAACCCCTCCCCCACCACTGTGATTGGCAGATTATGAACAATCAGAGGATTAGGCAACTTCATATTCATAGTGCTGCTACATCTACAGAAGAGAAAACAGGGTTTTTTTTCAAAATTGCACCAAGCAGCCTAGTAAGTGACACATCGCTGGAATCAGGGTCTCTTGCCCTACATTAGATTCCATAGCGAAAACCTGCCGACAGACTCTCTTTAAGTCAGACAGACACAGTCCATGGACAAGAGTGGGGCTTTTTACAAAGAAAGCGAAGCAGATTTTTTTTTTTCTAATCCTGGGCAATCGTTTCAAAGTCTCGAGTACGCTGGCTTATGTCGTGGCCATCCTTTTTCTTTAGGAGGATGTTTTTAAGTGATCTTTCAAAAACAAATGGACCCTCGGTGTGGACTTGGCCCTGATGGTCCGGAGGGTCAGGAGACAACTTGGCCATGTTTCAGAGTGCAATATTACAGCCCCATTTTACTTTAGATGAAGAAACAAAAAAAAAAAAAAGACGAAAAGAAAATGTAAAAAAAATAATGAAAATCCCGTGGCGTATGGTCAACCGTTCAGACTAAAGTAGAAAAACAGATAGTTTTATAGATTTGTCCAGGACTGCCAGCAATTTGAGGCCGCGTCAATACTTCAGGTGATATATTAACAAGAGTCCATGAAATTCTGTGGATTTCTGCCAAAACCTACTGAAAAACTGATTTAACGGAACTCGGAGAGGAAATCTGTAATTTCACTTTAGCGGATCGGGTCCGGGGTATTTCTTTTCAATTACAAGCAGCTGTGAAAGTAAAAACGTAAGAGACGGTGACTTCTTATATCCAGACATTTGTTGTCAGACACGAGACAATGCAATCCAATGCACTCGTCTGGTCCATTTCGAGGGTGATCTATGTATAACACGGATTGCTCATTTTCAGGTATATTTAAAGGGGTTGTCCAGATAAAAAATATCTATTGCCCCTAATTGTGCTTAAATTAGCAAAAGTTGAGTCATCCAGTGCGGTGAAGTTTTTTCGGGAAGTTTTTCATTTCATGAAGCGGTTTTTAAAGTGCTTTGGAAAAGTTTTCGTCCCCCTTAAATATATATATTTTTTTGCAGCCTTTTGATTGGACAATGGCCAGTTTGAAGCAGATTCCATTAGGATCCGTTTTCAAAGAAAATACATCAACTTATTCCCTCCCCCCCCCCCCACATGAAACCTGACGTGGAAAAAATGCTCAAAAGACAGAACATACCGGCAGCAGCAAATAAGTTTTACAATAGAAATAAACAGGAAAAGTTTTCCAAGAGTTTTTAAAGGAAGATTTCTTCTTTTTAACTGCTTTGCGGTTTCCGGAACCCTGAAGTGGTTAAAAGAAGTGGCAAAAAAAACTGACAATGTGAACAGTAATGTGTATGATGTTCATTTTTGTGGCGGTTTCGCTGAGCTTTTTCAGGTGGAATTCAACTGAAATAGAGGTCGTGAACATTTGAATAAAAATGATCTTGCTAACAACCCTTTTTAATAAACTTTGGGAAAATAATGTGGAAGTATAACACAATCTGTGCTAGCTGTCAGTGAATAGTAAACTCTATAACTAAAGGCTGAAAAGTGGGTATTGCACTTCTTCGAAGTACCAAGGTCTGATGTCCGGTTTGGTCCCCCCCCCCCGGCAGCGGAACCAGGGAAGTGTTCACTCCTCCGCCAGCAATCCCTGCCGCTAACTAGGACCCCACAATGTCACGACGCCTAGTAAATCAGGGGTCCAGGATACACCCAAATTCGGCTGTCAAAGAGAACCCAACTGGACGCCAGAAGGGGGTAACGCAATTATTTTCAGTCATCCCTGCTGCAAACCCCTTTCTGATCCAGTCTGATCACAGCTTTGTTACAATGTATCCAGTCTATTCGATACAATGTAGCAAAATATCAACAGAGAACAAGAGTTTAGTTGATACTTTTACAAAGATTTGTCTGAACTGGATTCAATTGTAGCAAACCCTCAGCTGTGAGAATGCAATTTTTTTTAAATAATTTTGTAGGATTTTGACGAATCTCTTTATGACCTCAGATGAAAAGAAAACCAATAATTATGTGGCCATTGTTCTGTATCTATTATATTTTAGGTCTTCGTGGCTGGAAAATAACTAGGAAAAGCCGCCATAAGAGTATCTGTCAGGATTACGTTTCGCATGGCGCTAGTTAAAGTTCACCCCTCGTTTGATAGTTTTTGGAGATAAGGTGACACCATCCTGATATTGACAGTGAAGCAATGTCTAGGTCTCTGTGCAGCCGGGCGCGTGCAGGTCGTACTGTGCAAACTGCAAAATTTGGGGTGTTTGCAGCCCTGTAGGTGTGGGGTCGGCCAGTGGAAAGGTGGAGGTGGGACGGTCTGTGATTTGGACTGGGAGAAAAGGGCAGGAGGGGGTAATTTTAGCCAATAGTTGGGATTTGGAGGCACTGGAGGGGAAGCCTTAGTCCTGCCTCTGTCCTGGTAACGCCTTCCCTGCCCCAGGCAAATAGCATAGGAATAGCTAAACTATCACTTCCACTGCCAGAAAGAGTGGAGAGGTTGGAGGAAAGAGGGAAGGAAAAAGGAGAAAAAAAGGAAAAAAAAAGAAGAGGGAAAGGGGCAGGAGAAAAAGTAAGGAGAGAGAAAAAAAAAGAACAAGACAAAGAAGTTTGTACAGAGGTGTGAGAAGAGGAAGGCGACTTCAGAAAAGTTTCAAAACTTTACTCATCTGGATGTCATTTGGTTGCCTGGAGCTGCAGACAGTCCCAGGACGTACGGTAAAGCTCGATGCTCATTTTATATCCTCCCCACCCCGTATACTCGCTGCGATAGTGATTATATACCGTCTGTACATATACAAGGCACACGCTGGATGCAGATGTGGCGGCTTCATCTCATGTACAGTTTTGGGGCTGGGATGACGGCCATCACATTTTTTTTATCCTGATAAAGGGCATTTTTAATTAAGTTTTCTTGTAAATCCAATTTACACATAAAAAAATAGAGCAGGCTCCTTTTTGGGGGGTGGTCTGTCCTCCACAATAGAAGTCAATGGCAGCAGGAGTTCGGAGGGCTGGCATCTTGTTGTATCCTGGTTTAAAGGGACCTAATCTTCATTAACAGAACAGTACTGTTCAGCAGGTGCTGAAACTTACAGGAGATGGGGGGGAAGTAGGTGACTTTTGCTCCATCAGTTAGGGGCTTAAATCACGGACCACCCACCTTTATTGATATTAGATGCAACATATAGGGGAACCTGCAATTAGGACTTTAACTGTATCTTGCATGGTGTCGTCAGTCGTTTTACATAGGACTGCCTGTAGATCTCTCTCTGTGAGGGTTAAATGCCAAGCTGACTTCTGCCACATCTGGACCCAGCGTCATCTGTAAGTACCACAATGGCGGTGTGGTGGGATAGTGCTGCACAGCAGTGCATAGATACACACACCACACAGAGAGACCCTCTGTGCGCTTCCCACACACAGCGCAAGCAGCCGTGCAGGGGAGGCAGCCTGGACGCTGTACAAAGCTCACACATACAGAGAGCACACAGGGCCTGGCGTTACACAGGACTGCTGCTTTCTATTAATACATACCGCACATCTGTGGCGGGGGGGAAATAACCCCATTTATGCAGGGGGTCACGGGCGACCGTGCTGGACTTTCCATGTGTAGTTGTGGCTTTATAGGGAGGATATTCGAATATGGCGCAAAATCGCAAATTCAGGCTCCTGCGCTGCAATGCAATGACTATGAGATGCTCATTCACTTTGTGCTTTTTTCTTTTTTTTTTTGGGGGGGGGGTGAAAATTGACCCATGGTGCTTTTTTGTCAATCCCTCTTGCAGTAAATATACGTTTTATTTGCAAATTTTTCCATAGACTTCAACAAGAGGCCAAAAATGATCAGAAAAAGAACTTGTGTTTGAAGGCTATGTTCAGACGTTTGCATTTTTTTAATGCAAATTTTAAGATGTGCTTTACAGTACCAGCAAAGTCTATGAGATTTCAGAAGTCTCACGCACACACATTGGTTTTATTTTCCTGACTGATTTGGAAAAAAAGCTGTAGCATTTTTGATAACTGGGTAACAATGGGTAAGTGCAAAACGCAGCAAAAAAACCCGCAGGCATCAGTTTTTGCTGCGTTTTTGGTGCAAAAACCTTAAGGAAGTTAAATCATGATTTTTTGGGGGGGCACTAAACTTTGTCAAAAAAAAAAAAAGACAAGTACGCAGAAAAAAACGCACCAAAACAAACCTGCTCTTTTGTTAGTTGCAGCTTTGAGGAGGTTTTGCCTGCAGAAAAAAAAAACGCAGCCAAAATGCAACATGTGAACATAGACTTGGTGTGTTTTTTTCGCAATGGAAATGTAGTAAAAACACATGCAATCCAAACGTGACTATCAATACAATCTCCAAAACAAAGCGATTTTTAATTTCTAACTTAACATACCAAAAAGATACAAAAAAAAAAAAGGTGATAAAACTATACGATGAGATTAAAAAAAAAAAGTTTGAAAAATTCTGAAGGGATTTGGCGCCAACCAACCCCTTCCACCTCCATGAACCTCAGAAAATGCATGAAATTAACTTAAAACTCATCCACTTTGCTGCTTCTGTGAAAATGTTGTAAGTTTTCCAAGCGGAAAATCTGCACCAAATATGCAACGTGTGAACATAACCTGAAGCGTCACTAAAACCCAAACTGCGGCTATTAGCAGCCATAGAAATGGTTATGGGGGTGGCCAGCACTGGGGGCAGATGCTTCTGTTATCACTAATCATATTAAGTCAGCATCTCGGTACATGGCTGATAACAGAGAACAGATCCGCATTCCTCTGCACAGCAGACATAAAAAGATGTTAATTGGCTGTTCCTTTAAGGCCTCCATCACACTTACTTTTTTTGGAGGTACCAACCAATGCTATGAAGTTACGAAGTTTTAGTAACTTTTACAGTTTTAGTTTGGCATCACTTGCATGAATTTTTTAGTTTTTTTGTGTTTGATTTTCATATCCTATAGAGAAACCAGTGGGAAAATTGTCAACCAAAAACCCAGAGCCATACTTATAGTCTTCTCTAGAACCATAGTGTTTTCTGCTCAGTTTTTTTTTACAGTTATCAAAGGTATTTATGAGTTGTGCGATTGTATTGTCCCATCTCCTCACTTGTCAGTCTCTTCCTCCTTTTCCTGCTCACATGCAGATTAAACACATATACGTAGGTGTTGGCCATGAGGTTTTTTTTCCCTCTTTCTGAAACTTATGCGCTGGCTTTTTAAAAAGTTTATAGAACTGAGTATTGTCTTGTTCCATCTTAGCGGGCTCGGACTGGCCCACTGGAGAATGGGAAAATCCTCCGGTAGGCCCCTATGAAGTAGTGCTGAAGAAGGTATCAGTTAATCATTCGCCAACGTTCTGTCGTCAGTTGAAATAAGGGATCGTTAATTTCAGCGAAACAGCCGAAGGGAGTTTGTTGTGGCCGAAATAGACCATTTCAGAGGATTAGTACTAGTGATGAGCGAATGTGCTGGGATAAGGTGTTATCTGAGCATGCTCGGGTGCTAACCAAGCGTCTTCGGCGTGCTCGAATAATATGCTCGAGTCCCCGTGGCTGCATGTTTCGTGGCTGTTCGACAGCCGCAACAGATGTAGGGATTGCCTAACAAACAGGAAATCCCTGCATATGTTGCGGCTGTCATGCAGCCGCGGGGACTCAAACATATTTTTTGAGCATGCTGAAGTCACTCAGTTTGCACACAAGCATGCTCAGATAACACCTTATCCTAGCACATTCGCTGATCACTAATTAAGATCTAACGTGTATAGACACCATCAGTTCTTTTGACGAGATCAAGAACCACTTTTTTTTTTTCTATCAAGCCAAAACGGCTTCAGGAAATGCTCCTTCTTTGGAGACTTTTTGGAGGAGTTTTTATTTTCCGGAAGCTGTTTTGGAAGTTTTTCTCTCTCCCCCGAATTTCAGTGTGTTCAATGGACACGAGAGGTTTCCTCCAGGATCTTCTTCAAAAGAGCTGACATGCACTTTTATTCCTAAAACCTCTTCAAGAAAAAAGAAAAAAAAAAAAAAGCTCAAAAAATTCCGCATATTTAAACAGCAAAGTGGATTTACCATAGAAATTAATTGGAAGAGTTTTCCAGGAGTTTTTGAAATGTGCTAAAAAAATGTCTGGTGGGGAGAAAAAAAAAAAAAGTGCACGTCCCTTCTTTGCAGCGGCTCCAGGTAGAATCTGTAGTATGGGATCAGAAGGCTGCAAAAAATGCTTCAGGATAAAATAAAAACTCTTCAAAAAACTGTCCAGTGGCCATGTGCACAGTCTTTATGCAGAGTTTTTGGAGCAGAAACGGAGCAGTTTTTTAGGCTTTTGAGTTTTTTCAGGAGGATTTGGAGTTTCTGCTCCAAAAAAACTTTTTTTTACGCCTTAAAAAACCCAAGACCAGGAAGTCGCTCGGGATCCTTAGTGAAGACACAAGGAAGCTCGTCGGGTAGTTTGAGCATTTAAGAAGAACAATTCAGCAAATGACAGATACAGGTCTGTAAGGACCAACACCCAGGATTACTCAGAGGCTGCGGCAGGGCCAGGACCCGGCTGACGGTGACGGGTCAGGCGGTGACACACATCATGTACAGACGCCGGCTTCACATCAACATTTAGATTAACGCCATGTGCGGCAGAGCCGGATTAGCGCAGCTTCCTACATACAGGATGGGGTTCACAGAAATAGGCCAAGGGACACTATTGGTGGGGGGGTCACACATGCGGCGAGTAGCAAGTCTACATAATCTCCAACATCCGAGGGGTCAGACCCTGGAAGTCTTCTCCCCCCCAGGACCCCTAGATTTATTTTTACTTGGAGTGGGTGTAATAATACAGCTGCCAGATAGGGGCTTTATCCAAGTCTCTGCGGCTGAACCTCGGGGTGTGGATGAAAATTAGACTGAAGCGCTACCTAGAATAGCGAGGATTAGAACCCCATATATATATTTTAGCCTCTTCCACTGCATTGCACAGTCTACCCTACAGATCTTGGAGGACTACAATGCCCAGCATTCAATAGATCTATTATAAAAGGGCAGGTATCTCTTTTATAGCCATGAGCACCTTTCTTAGCATCTGTGGAACTACAAGTACAAGCAGGATATGATGCAAATAAGTTATCTTTCCAGAATTGTAATGCATGCCCCCTGGCTACCTCCGTGCCCAACATGCTGGCACTTCCATAAAGGTACAAGCTGCCAAGTCCAGATCAGCTTGGATTATTCTGGGTGACTCCATCTTTTTCGTTAAGTGCTTCCTCACACCCTGCCGTTTATTCTGGCACAGATCCGGACGTACTTTCGCGAGTGGCTTAACGCATGTGACAATTTCTGCCAAATATCTCTCGTCTTCAAACACGAGATGAGGCAAACATGGCTGCGCGCTTATCAGTGCTTATTCCAAGTCCCCGCAGTCACTGACCCTAGTGATACCCTCACAAAAAGGGCTTTACCCTTGGAAAAGAGTATTCCAACCTTAGGAAATTAATATTATTCTATGCATTGGACAGTGTTATAAACTATGAGAAATTGCTGGAGAAAATATAGTGCAAAGTTTTCTAAGACCTCTGCTTGCTGTCATTCAAGAGCAACCTTCATTATAACCCCGGACAGTGAATGTCGGACATGTGAAAAAAACTCCAAAAAAAAATAGTATTAGTCTCAGAGTACTGAGATAATAATTTGATGACTGTACTGACTAATTGCTAGAGACATTGTTAAACCAATGTGCATGCATAGCAACCAGTCTAGGTAAAACTGTGACCTAAAGGCATAAGTAATCTAAGACAGGCTGGTTGCTAGGGAAGCTTTGCTTGTCAACCCCATTTGTATGCATAGCAACCAGTCTAGGTAAAACTGTGACCTAAAGGCATAAGTAATCTAAGACAGGCTGGTTGCTAGGGAAGCTTTGCTTGTCAACCCCATTTGTATGCATGGCAACCAGTCTAGGTAAAACTGTGACCTAAAGACATAAGTCATCTAAGACAGGCTGGTTGCTAGGGAAGCTTTGCTTGTCAACCCCATTTTTATGCATGGCAACCAGTCTAGGTAAAACTGTGACCTAAAGGCCTAAGTAATCTAAGACAGGCTGGTTACTAGGGAAGCTTTGCTTGTCAACCCCATTTGTATGCATAGCAACCAGTCTAGGTAAAACTGTGACCTAAAGGCCTAAGTAATCTAAGACAGACTGGTTGCTAGGGAAGCTTTGCTTGTCAACCCTATGTGTATCCATAGCAACTAGTTTAGGAACAAAATATGACCAAAATAAGACAGAGCGGGTTGACAAGCAATGCTTCCCTACTAATCAGTCTGTCTTAGACTACTTAGGTCATATTTTTTCCTAGACTAGTTGCTATAGATTCACTTCCAAATCTTCCCTAGCAACCGACGTGTATCTATAGCAAGAAGTCTAGAACAAAATCTGGCCTAAAGACCTAAGTAGTCAAAAACAGATCAGGTTGATGAACAAAGCTTCCCTAGCAACCAATGTGTAGCCACAGAAACAAGTTTAGGTGAAAGTATGAACTACAGACCAGAACAGTCTGAGACACTGGTTGCTAGGGAAGCCATGCTTAACAATCCGTGGGGTATCCGTAGCAACAAGTCTAAGTAAAAGTATGACCTGAGTATTCTGAGATGGACTGGTTGCTAGGGAAGCTCATCTTGACAACTTGTGCATCCATAGCACCCAGCTTTTCTGTTAGAGACTCCATAACCTATCCATGTATTCCTTGAAACAGAATATTGAACAGATCTACAGCGGTCGACCATGACCTACTATAATTTCTACTCCGTTATATGGAAAGTTAAAGGGGTAGTCTCATCACGAGATTAATCATGGAAGATGGGAACCCACTTCTTGGGTTGGGTCTTAGCGGAGCATATAAATCAATCCTATAGGGCAAACAAGGTGTTAATAAAACCAGGCGGCATCACAAGAGCATCACTGCCATAAAAATGAAGGGCTGTGTCTCCTCAGCAGCGTTACAAAGGACAGAAAAGCTTTAATATCTTAAGCTGCTGTGATTTTACAGCCAAAACATACAGAGGAGTAATGGCGCCCTACCTATATGTGCGGCTGACAATAGGTAGCAGTGGAGTGGGAGGCTGGAACGGATCCGATCTCGCTCACAATACCTATTGTATAGCAAAAGTCTTAGGAAATCACACATCGTAATTATCTATATGCAGCCCGGGGATATAATAGGTACCGTAAATAGGTTTATGGTTAGTTAGTAGGAATTCTGAACACGCGATGCTCTGCAGACGTACAAGTTCATGCAGAAGCAAACAGGTCTATGTGAACTGCGGTCTGCGGGGGTAAAGGGTAGACATTATTTCTAGCACTCGAGTCGTCCTCTTCTGTCAAAAAACTTCTACTCCGGCGTATCATAGATATATATATGTTCCTTGCAAAGCTGAGTGATAACCAAAAAGGCCGCCCCTACCAAACCTACAAAAGGTTGGTGGTCAGCTTTCCTAGAAGCATAAAGAGGAAAGAGGACCTGTCACTTGCCAGAATTATAATATATATTATATATAATTTTTTTTTTTTTTTTAACCTGGTGTAAATGAGGCTTTTCTCCCGAATCCGGCGCAGTTTTTCTTTTGTTCCTGCTCCTCTCCATTCCTGAGATATGGCCTCTTCTTCCCGGTATATAAATCTAGTGTTTTTAGCTAACTGGGCATGCTCATTATCGAGACTACCGCTGAGAAGAGTTAGAGACCACGCCCACTTTGCTTTAAAGATTAAATTTGAATACAGAGAAGAGAAGACAATATCTCAGGAACGGAGAGACGCAGGTACAAAAGAACAACAACGTCGGATTCAGGAGAACAGAGGCATTTATACCAGGTTAAAATAAATACATATTTGACACAAGTGACAAGTCCCCTTTAAATAGCTAATAATCCCATATCTCTGCATAACTAACACCCCTGGAAGGTACGTTTTATTATTTGTATGAAGAAATAAGTAGTTATACCCCACCTCCAAAACTATAAGTATTGAATGCTCTGGGAAAGCTGGGTGGCTGAAACAGTGGTGACATCTTGACAGAAGAGGCAAAATCAACGACTTCAGTGGGACTTGATGGACCTCAGAGGTGTATGGGGGGGGGTCCATAGCTTCTTCCTTATAGCTTATGCTAGGGGGGATAAAGGATTGGGCTGATTGATTTCAACATGCCTGATCCTGTTTTCAGGGAAGATAAGTCGACACCAGAGTGTTTCTGGAAGCCATTTACTCACTTATCCCCCATTCAGAACACATATATACTCAGCCAAGCGGAATGGTGATATCACTCACTCATGAACCGCTAGTTTCCACCATCTCTCTTTCTGGAAAGTCCCGCCAGTTAATAATGTGTAATACTTGGCTGCGATACACACGCGGGGTCGCGGTGCTATGTCATACACCGGTGATGTGCTGTATACATAAACCAGGGAGGGTCGCTGCTTGGCCCAGACGCTTGGGGCGAACATCTGCAGGCGCGATGCTCTGCAGGCTTCTGGTCTATGAACCTACCAATGAGAAAAAGGAAGCTTAATGATCGTCCATGGATGTCACTGTCCTACAGTTTGTTTTCCTTACCGCTCACAAGTGTTCCTAGGATCAGTGACCCTTAATGCTTTTCGCCCATTAACCCTTCGCACCCCAGCGGTTTCTAGCACCCGTTTCATATCAATTTCTAAAATTCCTAACGTACTTCCGAAATCTAAGCGAGCCAACGCCGGGTTCCCCAATATTCTCCGCTCCAGATGTGCCTGTCAGGTATATAAGGTCTTAAAGTGACAGCGCAGACACCAGGAGCACCGTAACAGGTGTGACTTAGTGAGTGAACTAGATGGACAGCCTGACTCCAGACCAGAAGGTTTATCATGTCCTGGCCTGCAGAATCCTACTGATTTCATTTCCAATAACACCCAAGGGCAGGAATAAATGCCTAAGCTGGCATTTCAAAGGCTTTAATGCCTAATTGCTAAGGGACTGTGGTATGTACGGGATGCCCCCAGGTGGAGGGCAGGCGATACGCTGGTGGTAATACTTGTGGATTCCTTGCAGTCCTTTACCAATGGGATATCCCCATAATTAATAATGTTGAGGCCAGTATATCCTGCTGTTCCCCTCGTCCTCCTTATCCCTCTACACCGGCCAATGTATGTACCATACTATCAGAAATGTTGCCCGGCCCATTGGGGCATCTTCTCGAGGGAGTCATTGTGCCAAACCGTTGCCAGGTATTCTCCTATAAGCTTGCTTTGCTATTGAGTAGGTGCAAGGGATTATACAACTTTTGCCTTAAAAAAAAAAAGGAAAAAGAGTTTTGTTCCTTAGGAGTCCAGGGGGAGGGGCTTGCCTTTTTTAATTTATTTATTTATTTTTTTAATTATTATCTTGGAGGCAATTTAGGCTGTGTAAGAGGATCCAGAAAATGTCCCAGAGATGCAATACCAGAAACAGCCTATAGACAGCGGTGGCGCCATCTCTGGGGGGGAAAAAAAAATCCTAGTGAATGTGGAAACAGAGGGGACTTCTACTATATTTCGCAATGTCTCGGCTGGAACCTATAAAGGGGATTTCCAGTTTCAAAAAAATCCTTGTTTCCCTGCTGCAATTTACGTAAAAAAAACCCTAAACAAACCCCAGAACTTTACTCATCCACCTCGGTCCAGCACTGAGCCCTGTGGAATCGATGGTTTGAGCTACTGAGCTTATGGATTGGCTGCAGCGCTGTCGACATGATGACATCAGCACTGTAGACAAGCAGCAGAAACTCAACTCTGGACCTGGGGAAGGTGAGCAATGCACAGTTCTGTACATTGTTTGTCTTTTTATCTTTTTTTCCCCCAAGTATGAGAAAAACTGGTGACACTCAGACCAAATTCGGATGAAACTCACTGATGTAGACGCGATCTGTTTTTTTCTTTTGTGAAAAAAAACGACGTGTGAATGAGGCCTAAAGCCGATATCGGGGGGGAGGGGGGAATAAGGATCCTCCGTTCCCAAACCTTCTGTGCAGCCCTATTGTCATAAACATATTTGCTGGGCTGATTTTGTATGTTTAAGGGGGCGAATCTTTATAGAATTCCCGGCCGCAGGAGCATAAAGGAACAATGTGGATGCCACTGCCCACTATTGTTACGTGGGGATTACCTTGTTTTTTTGGATATGTGACGGAAGCGAGCTCAGTAAATAAGATTAAGCTTGGTAAATACAAATTAACAGGATCCTACTGTGTGCCGCAGCGCTGGAGTAGGACGGGGGCTTTGGTTTCTTCGTAGGGGTTTGTCTAGATGTCAAACAAACGTTATATCCGTCCTGTCTCCCCCAAACACATGGGCGCTTGGCTTGGTCGACCTTTTAGTTGGGAGGTCCCCACTGTACAGCGGGTCCGGCTGACTTTCAGCTAATGTGTATGGAGGGGTCTTTTGGGTTTATCCCACACAACATCCCAGTTCTTGCTGTTTTTTTCTAAAATTCCAAAAACCAAGGCAAAAACTTTTGCAATTGCTGCAAAGACTTGGCACTTTAGTTCCCCCATATGCAGTACCGCTCTCACCTCTACAACTCGGCTCCATTTACAATAGACAGCAATACCAAACACAACCCAAGGGAAAGAGTGGCACTATCCAAAACAAGATTTTTATTTTTTGTAGTCCAGGACAATATTTTGGGACTAAAACTCCCATACTGTGGTGGCAGTTTGTTTTAAAAAGACACTGCTTTACCCACCCTCCCCTGGTCCGGCACCAAGTCTCCAATGTCTGTAGCGCTGACCTCACGTCAACAGCGCTGCAGCCAATTAGCAAGTTCTGTGGCTCGGTTAGAGTTGCTAAGCTCGCTGATTGGCTGCAGTGCTGTCAAAATGAGGTCAATGCTGCAGACACCAAATACTTTGTGATGGACCAAGGGAGGGTGATAAAACAATTTTTTTTTAATAAACTGCAAAACTCCTTTTCATTCTACTTTTCCCATTTTAAGGTCTGTTTCATCAAGACTCTGATCACCAGAGGGTACGTCTCCAGTTATCATCCCGAAAAGAAAAAAAAAAAACCTCTCTGGGGTCTGGGCGATGTTGCGTTTTCTCTAGGGAGATAACAGATGTACATTTGTATTCTTTTTTCCCTTGCATTACAGTATTGGAACAAGCACCATCACCGGAAGTCAGAGCCATGATGAGAGCGGCCTTCCATGTATTGTGGCTGATACATCGCTTACAATAAGTTTCCTTTTAACTTGATCCTAAACAAAGAGCCAGAATACCCCATCTTTACACACCGTGAAGCTTTTATAAATGGAAAGAAAAGAAAAAAAAAAAAAGATATCAGGGTATTTTCTGTATGACATTTACTTCTTACAAGATGACACCCCGCACCCCACCTTCTCCCAGACACTGTGCCCCCATCCTCCTCCTCCTGGACAGCAATTACCACCGTGCCCCTCCTCTCCTCACCATCTGCAACATCTCCTCTCCTTTTCTTCTTTAGATTCGGGCCTATTCCCTTCTCTCACCTCGGTCTCCCCCTTCTCACAGCTGCACATTCCTCAGAATATTACCTGCCTCCTACTGACCCCTACTTAACTCTGTCAGTGGAGGCGCAGATCTCACAGACACCATCTCTCCTCATCTGAGATGTATTCATGCGGAGGGCAACTCTTGGTGCGGATGTAAAATACAAGCTCCACATATTGTTCCGCAAAGGGATTTACAGAATCGCAGATCTTATGAATTTTCGGATGAGTACTTCTTGCGCCCGCTGCGGGTGGGGGGCTGGAGGGAGCGCGCAGCTGAGGCTTTATGACTGTACAGATGGAGTAGACCTGAGTGCGTCATAAGCTGCAGATGTGAGGTTGTAACCAAATTTGAAAAACGCAGGCTTGTCATTTTGGGTAGTTTTTCAACTCATATAATACCGCCATACAGCGCTGAAGTAATACTAACTTACTCAGCTCACATGCTGCATCGAAAGTAAATGTGGCTAGGATGAATTTGCCAATTTAGGGTTTTCCACTTGTCGTTTTGGGTAGTTTTTCAGCTCACATAATACCGCCATATAGTGCTGCGGTAATACTAACTTACTCAGCTCACATGCTGCATCGAAATTAAATGTGGATAGGATGAATTTGCCCATTTAGGGTTCTCCGCTTGTCATTTTGGGTAGTTTTTCAGCTCACATAATACCGCCATATAGTGCTGCGGAAATACTAACTAAGGCTACTTTCACACTAGCGTCGGGCCGAGGTTACCGACGCTAGCGTTCTCTGCGCCACACAACGGGGGCAGCGGATGCATTTTTCCAGCGCATCCGCCGCCCCATTGTGAGGTGCGGGGAAGTGCGGGGAGGTGGGTCGGAGTTCCGGCCGCGCATGCGCGGTCGGAAAAAGCGGACCGTCGGCGGCAAAAAAACGTTACATGTAGCGTTTTTTGCAGCCGACGGTCCGCCACAACACGGCGCAACCGTCGCACGACGGTTGCGACGTGTGTCAATTCGTCGCAATGCGTCGTTAATGTTAGTCTATGGACAAAAAACGCATCCTGCAAGCACTTTTGCAGGATGCGTTTTTTGACCAAAACGACGCATTGCGACAGAGGACAAAAAACGCTAGTGTGAAAGTAGCCTTACTCAGCTCACATGCTGCATCGAAATCAAATGTGGAGAGTATGAATTTGCCCATTAGAGTTTCTCCCCCGCTTGTCATTTTAGGCAGTTTTCATTCAGCTTGCATAATACCGCCATATAGTGCCATGGTAATACTAAACTCCCAAGGCTCACATGCTGCATCAAAATCAAATGCAGCATTCAAATTATGATCTGTATATAAAGCCTTGCATTGGAGGTATATACTCAACATTTGGCGTTGTAAAGGCATACAGCGGGCACACGGCGCCCAAATGGATCCATTGTAGAAAAATAATATGTTACCACATGTATACTTTATTTTATGGTGTATAAAATGAATTGTGCAATCTACCACTCTAAAATGATTGAATAAGGGCCTAAGGATGCTTGTAACAGATACCCTTGGCCTTTACGTTACACATGTGCTATGAACCCAGGCTATATAATTCTATTGTGCCTATATAATACTACCATATACTGCTAAGTAATACTGTGTCGGTTTCGTCTCCTCCTGTGGGTTAATATCCCCGGCGCTATTTCTCAGATGTAGCAGAGCTGTGTTTGTTAGAAGAAGCAGAGCTACATTTTGCTGTATCCGATTGTGAGCTATTTTTGATCCGCATCTTTATTTAAATGTTATTTTTGCCACCAGTGTGGTATTTATTTCTTGCAAATAGAAAAATAAAATAATTAATTTTTATTGGGCTTTTTTCACACTTCAGTATTTTTGAGGGTTAGGACTCTTTCAGATGCCCTTGATCAACCAGATTGGCAGAATTGTCTTAGTGTCTGCCGCCACTTTGCGCGTGTCCATGAATGGCGACGATAACGATAACGTCTTTACGGAAGAAAAATAAGGACATGTGTCTAAGCAAATCACATTGTGCAAACAGAAGCCGAGATAAGGGTGAGGACTGGGGTGTGAGATGGATGTACAGGGCACCCTGGACAGGGATCATCATGGGTTGTGCACCAAGAAGAGGGTCCTCAAGCTGCACCATTGCCAGGTTGTGTGGCCTAGGACTTTATCTACACCGTGTCTTACAAGTGACAGATAGGGAAGGGGGGTCTGCATACCAGTCGGGGCTCTGTTTATACACATGGGGCATGGCCTGACAGGCACAAGCCTTTTTTTGTACAGGAGTTGAAAGTTCATGTAACCTAAATGATAGGGGTACAAATACCAGCCGATTCTCTAGGAGGCAGAAGGATCCTGTCCACACAAGCCTCACCAGGAACCTCTCAGATCATTTCATGCTCGGTGGTAACGGTTCAAGTAAGAAATTGGAATCTGCCAATCATACGGGGAACCTTATAAGATTACATCCCAGAAAATATGCAGCAGATGAAAATTAAGTCTGGCACAAGCTTGGAGGAGAGAACGTTAACCCTTAACCCCTTCTCCAAGTCGGTACTTGAACAGATCCCATAGAATAGTCCTGGATAGAGTCAGGATTGTCCAGAATTTATTTAATTTGTAGGTTGAAACTCAAAAACTTTACCAGGGTTATTAATAATTTTTTGTTTATTTCTTGCAGATCTTGCACCATGCATCTCCTGTTGGTCTGGACGGTCCTCTGCGCTGCATACACAGTCCTTACAGAAGGTTGCCCAGAAGGCTGTCAATGCAACCAACCATCTATCGTCTTCTGTATGAGTCGCAGAAACCCTGGCTTTCCTCGCGCCATACCTCCGAACACTATCACTTTATACCTGTTTGAGAATGGAATCAGTTCAGTAGAGGAAAGCAGTTTCTCAGGTTTGTGGGACCTTCAGCTCTTGGATCTATCCCATAACAAGCTGTCCAACCTACCTGGAGGAGTCTTCAAAAGGCTGACCAATCTCAGCAACCTGGATCTTTCATCGAACCAAATCACCGAAATCTCTGCCGAAACCTTTCAAGGTCTGAGTCGTCTAGAAAGGCTGTACCTCAGCGAGAACCACATTCGGAGCATTCATCAAGATGCTTTCAGAGGTCTCGAGAAATTACTTGAGCTCAAACTGACCAAAAATCAATTGGTAGTCCCTCCAGCCTTCTCATTACCTCATCTTCTGCTCCTGGATCTTAGTTATAATGCTATCCCTGTCATCCAGCCTGGCATCTTCCATGTAAAAAACATAGAGACTTTACGGTTGGCAGGTCTTGGGTTGAGAGAGTTGCCCGCAGATCTGTTGAATGAACTCAAGAATCTCCATGAGCTGGACCTATCCGATAATCAGTTAACTAAGGTGCCTCCAGGTCTACGAGGCTTGACCAAACTCAATCTAGCTGGCAATGTGGCAATTTCCCAGCTTCAAACTGATGACTTTTCAAGCCTTAGTGGATTACAAGATTTAGATTTAAGTAGAATGAGCCTTCGTACTTTGCCAAAAGGCCTCTTCCAGTCTACACCACGCCTACGTGGTGTTAGTCTGGCACAAAACCCTTTTAATTGTGTATGTGTATTAAGCTGGCTAACAGAATGGCTGAGAGTCAATGGAATTGTTCTACAACGCTCAGAAGAAACTCGTTGCCACTTCCCTCCTAAAAATGCAGGCAAAATTTTACGTAATTTGCAAAATTCTGACTTTGGATGCCCCATACCAACAACAGTCTTTGTGCCTACAACTTTGGCACTTACCAGTACACCAGCACCACCTACATCAACCAATCCAAGTCCAACAATGGCACTGACCACTATCCCCACCACAACAACAATTGAACCCAATGACCCAACGGAGGAGCCTGTCAAACCAACCCAATATGATCAGCTCTGTCCACCTCAAACATGCTTGAATGGTGGGTTTTGCCGTTTAGATGTCCTTGGAGAAGTGGCATGTGAATGTCCATCAGGATTTTACGGCATGTACTGTGAGATGCTATCACTAACACAAGCAGATTTCACAGAGCTTCCCGAAATTCAGTTGCAAGTCCTAGAAAGGACTAGTAGCTCACTGAAAGTGGATCTACAAACTTTTATCCAAAGTAAGGGACATCTACTGGGACTAAGACTCACGGTGCAGAACCTTTCTGGCTCAGACAATAGGCCGGACCGATACCAGTTGCCTCCATCTCTCCCACACTATACCTTAATGGGACTGAACTCTAATAGCACATACAGAATTTGCCTTAGATCGATGACCGATGTAAGTGGAGAGACTGAACTATGCTCGGAAACACAGACCATGGGAGAAACTCCAACGCCTAGTGCCCATATTACACAAACCAAAGATGGAAGCCTAACTTTAGTGTTGGTGCCTGCTGTAGCGGCTGGTATCCTCCTCTTGGTGGTTATAGTAAGCGCAATCTGCTATACAAGGAGGCGTAAGGAAAAAGCACACGCATGTGAGAACGGAGGTCCTCTAGAGTTGGAAGGTGTAAAAACAGGTCTAGATGAGAAAAGAGAGTTAAAAAAGTTATCAGAGAGTTCAAATGGTACCGAAAGAGGTTGGGAGTCAGAAGAACCTCTCATGGACTCCTCTAGGGTGGGAAATAATAATGATACACCAATCGGACGGCTTCCTCACTCTTACTTTTAAGCAGGGGAGGGACTCCAAAACTATGGACTTACAAGATATGTTTCCTCCATGTCTGAGCATACCAGGAGACCTGTCCAGAAGACAGCAGTGCTGTCTAGGTGTCCGGGTAGGAGATGAAGGGATAAAGCGACGAGCAGGGATACTATACTGGAGCAATTGCATGCGAGCAAAACGGGACCTTGCTGGTCACTGAAATTATTGATCATCCACTATCTGAGGGTCAAGGAGACATGTTCTTAGCTGGACTCCCGATGAGATCCCATGCACTGAAAGCTCGGATGGGCTTGCGCCTGCATAATTGGGTTCGGAGTGGCTTCTGACATGAAATGGCACTTACAGGACTGGACAGAACCTCATTTTTAGAGGAGATGAGGTTACGAAATAATGCATGCACCCTATTCCTGTGAAGGGGTGGTCAATATCTTTTTCTGATACGAGTGTTAAATGTCAATGATTGCTGGATGATGGCGAAGTACAAGGCACCGATTGCTGGTCAAAGTGGTGCCGATTGTTAATAACTGACTGCTATGTAATAAATATGGATTCTTTTTAAGCGTCTGGTTTTCATTCTTCACCTTCAGATCTACAGGGGGGGGGGGGCAGCTAAACCTGCATTATGTTACGGTCATCAGCCGCAGAATGTCTGTCTGCCTTCTGTTCTGGTCTCAGACATAGCGCAATCACTATTTTTGCAGAATCCACATATATTATACCGTTCCCTTTTTTTTTTTTTGCTTCAGGCTACGTGGCCATTTCTGAGCTCTAATCTCTTGCCAAGGTCTCACTTTCAGCTTTTCCAGCCACTAAAAGTCAAGAGGGAAAAAGTGAGGTATCTGCTGAAGCCATTAGGCTCAGACCGCTCCACTGGAAAGCATGTGCGTATGGTCAATGGAGGAGGGGGCGAGCCCAAAATATGAGCCCACTGGAGAATTATGAGCGCTCATCAACCCTAGCAGAACAGTATGGCCCACGCCGGCAGGGATAGATGGGGTTTGTTTTAAGAAGGTAGAGTCTGAACTCTCGAATTAAGGCTTTCATCCATTATGAGGCGCAGTTGATTATGTAGCGTATCCCGGTGTCAGACTATTTCCTGTCGGAGACCTGTGTATTATCACCGCCATGTGCTCATGTCGGCAGGAGTGTAACATTTACCAGATCATGTTCATGGCTTAACCCTACATAAAACTTAGGACTGACTCTCCTGAACTATCCCGCTGCTGGTGTTACAAAATACTTGTGAAACAAACATATATATACACAGTACAGACCATAAGTTTGGACACACCTTCTCATTTAAAGATTTTTCTGTATTTTCATGACTATGAAAATTGTACATTCACACTGAAGGCATCAAAACTATGAATTAACACATGTGGAATTATGTACTTAACAAAAAAAGTGTGAAACAACTGAAATTATGTCTTATATTCTAGGTTCTTCAAAGTAGCCACCTTTTGCTTTGATGACTGCTTTGCACACTCTTGGCATTCTCTTGATGAGCTTCAAGAGGTAGTCACCTGGAATGGTTTTCACTTCACAGGTGTGCCCTGTCAGGTTTAATGAGTGGGATTTCTTGCCTTATAAATGAGGTTGGGACCATTAGTTGTGTTGTGCAGAAGTCTGGTGGATACACAGCTGATAGTCCTACTGAATAGACTGTTAGAATTTGTATTATGGCTAGAAAAAAACAGCTAAGTAAAGAAAAACGAGTGGCCATCATTACTTTAAGAAATGAAGGTCAGTCAGTCCGAAAAATTGGGAAAACTTTGAAAGTGTCCCCAAGTGCAGTTGCAAAAAAACAATCAAGCGCTACAAAGAAACTGGCTCACATGAGGACCGCCCCAGGAAAGGAAGACCAAGAGTCACCTCTGCTTCTGAGGATAAGTTTATCCAAGTCACCAGCCTCAGAAATCGCAGGTTAACAGCAGCTCAGATTAGAGACCAGGTCAATGTCACACAGAGTTCTAGCAGCAGACACATCTCTACAACAACTGTTAAGAGGAGACTTTGTGCAGCAGGTCTTCATGGTAAAATAGCTGCTAGGAAACCACTGCTAAGGACAGGTAACAAGCAGAAGAGACTTGTTTGGGCTAAAGAACACAAGGAATGGACATTAGACCAGTGGAAATCTGTGCTTTGGTCTGATGAGTCCAAATTTGAGATCTTTGGTTCCAACCACCGTGTCTTTGTGCGACGCAGAAAAGGTGAACGGATGGACTCTACATGCCTGGTTCCCACCGTGAAGCATGGAGGAGGAGGTGTGATGGTGTGGGGGGGCTTTGCTGGTGACACTGTTGGGGATTTATTCAAAATTGAAGGCATACTGAACCAGCATGGCTACCACAGCATCTTGCAGCGGCATGCTATTCCATCCGGTTTGCGTTTAGTTGGACCATCATTTATTATTCAACAGGACAATAACCCCAAACACACCGCCAGGCTGTGTAAGGGCTATTTGACCAAGAAGGAGAGTGATGGGGTGCTACGCCAGATGACCTGGCCTCCACAGTCACCAGACCTGAACCAAATCGAGATGGTTTGGGGTGAGCTGGACCGCAGAGTGAAGGCAAAAAGGCCAACAAGTGCTAAGCATCTCTGGGAACTCCTTCAAGATTGTTGGAAGACCATTCCCGGTGACTACCTCTTGAAGCTCATCAAGAGAATGCCAAGAGTGTGCAAAGCAGTCATCAAAGCAAAAGGTGGCTACTTTGAAGAACCTAGAATATAAGACATATTTTCAGTTGTTTCACACTTTTTTGTTAAGCATATAATTCCACATGTGTTAATTCATAGATTTGATGCTTTCAGTGTAAATTTACAATTTTCATAGTCATGAAAATACAGAAAAATCTTTAAATGAGAAGGTGTGTGCAAACTTTTGGTCTGTACTGTATATATACATTATATATATATATATATATATATATATATATATATATATATATATATATATACATACACACATATACATATATATACACATATACACACACACACTATATATATATATATATATATATATATATATATATATATATATATATATATATATATATATTCACATTCTGAGACATGCACAATGCAGGAAATTATTTCTATATATTTTTTATTGATAATATTATCAATAATAAAAGTAATAACAAAAATAACAATAATAATATAGATTTATTTTTATTATAATTATTTTTTTATTTATTATTAATAATATTATAAATTTGTATATAGACATAATTTGTGCAAGGGTCAGAATGTGACAATGATACGTGACCGGTGATCTGTAGACCCTTTACCTGCAGCTCTGTGGCACTGATTTGAGTTCTTGAGCCAAAAGTTTAGTACTAAAAAAAAATTAAATAAAAAAATAAAGAGGTGGGGAAAAGGGTAGGGGGGATGGAGGGGTCTGGAAGTAATTATCCAAACTGGGCAGGAGGTCTGCGGCTAATCTGTGGCGAGTGTACATGGAGCGAGCGGAGGGAGGTGGGGGCAGGTGTGTGCATCCTGAGGCGATGTTTTATATTACATGGAAAGAAAGGTCTCTCTGTGAAGGAATAGAGATATTATCCAAATATCAGTGGGGTGAGGGAGAGACGTAGGGGCAAAGTATGGCTGGGGCAGAGAAAAGCCAGACAGGGAGAGACTGTCGCAGAGAGGATTAATGGGTCCTATCCTGCAAATTGGAGTGTCCATAGTCTGCAAATATAAATATTTACAGTTAAAGGGGAACTTTGCATAAATATGTAATTTTCATCTGGTGTAAAAGCCACTGTTCTCCTGAATCCGGCGTTGTGTTTCTTTTCTTCCTGCGCCTCTCCGTTCCTGAGATATGGTCTATGTATAAATCGAGTCTTTTTAGCCAAGGGAGCGTGGTCCTCAACACTTCTCTGTGGGCGTCGTCTTCTCGACCACGCCCAGTTGGTTAAAAAAAACAAACAACAACAACAGATTTATATACAGGGAAGAGAGGGCCCATATCTCAGGAATGGAGAGGAGCAGGATCAAAAGAAAAACGACGCCGGATTCAGGAGAACAGCGGCATTTACAACAAGTAGGAAAAATTACGTATTTATTGCAAGTGACAGGTCCTCTTATAATGCCCACAATTAAACCGTTTCTGCTGCTGATCGCTTCAAACTGCCCCCTAACTTCCAAGCCTCCCTCACAGAGTCTCCCTAAAAGAGAACAGAGTTTCCATGATGAACTTCATGCTTTTCTTATTGTTGCCAGTCTATATAACCCTCCATTAGCATTAACTGAAATTGCAACGCTGGGAAGTTAAAGTCCTGGAGTTTTGGAAATCACAGAATGGGTAGATGTGTTACTGATTTTGCAAATTTGGAAATGTAAAAAAAAAAAAATTAACATTTTAAAAACATCTTGATTTATTCAGTATGGAGTATGAGCTCTAAGTGTAGAAACCCGGCACTTACAGCCTCGGCTGCCATCACTGAGGTTATTGAAGAAGTCGTCCACTACTTGGACAACTTCTCATACCCCTCGCCTGGCCCCCATAAATAATAAAGCCTATACTAGTCTCATATGTCGGCACTCGTTCTCCCCAGGGCTCCCGTGCTGTTGTTGTGACACGTTACCCTGGCGCCCAATCAGAGCTGGCGTCACTGTCCTCACTTCCTGTCAAATTGAGCTGGAAGAGGAAGTCAGAGATGAGCCGCAGCCTGGACTTCCTCTTCATGTAAGATTTGTCTGAAGGCGGTGACAGCGATGCCAGCACTGATTGGGCGTCGGAGTCAAAACAAGCACCGGGAGAGCCAGAGCCAACACCGCGAGAACAGCGCCGGCACGGGAGGGGAGCATAAGCTTTATTAATTTATGGGGGTCAAAGATTTTGATCAACAAGGGGTTGTCCTAGTAGTGTACAGACCCTTTAATGATTGTCTGAGGAAGGATCTCCCATGCTGAATGCACTTGGGAAAATCACCAAGATCCGCTGCTGGCAGCTACCTTTACTATTGCCAACCAATGACAACCCAGATGTGTCGCTGCAGCCATAGTAGCACATTGAGGCCACGCGGGATGCTCACAGGAGCACGAGCAACACGTAGCCTGGTGTGGTCTTACTCATACTCCATAAACCGAGAAGTTTGGACACTTTTTTCCATTTTTCACAATAGGTCTGTCCACCCTGTGATTTCTGTAATTCCACAACCTTTCTTTTTTGGCGATTTTTCATGCTTTGCTCACTTATTTGTATTGTTTCTATGCACAAATCCCAGGAGATTTCCTACGATTGTGTCCATAGAAATGTAATAATTGATTGCAGATTCAGCCAAGATCTGACAATAATCTAATGTTTCTGTGGTTTCCAGATCCTTATGTTGGAAGAAACATGGATTGGCTTAGAAAACCAGCTATATTTATAGGATTGTCTGTTCCTATGGCAAATAGTAAATGTCGCCGAGTCTCTAAGGGTAAATGCACATGAGCGACTACTCTGCAAAAACTACACCAAATTACGACGGTTTTTTGGGGTGAATTCTGCAAGGGAAACCACCTGAAAAACATCAAAAGATTATCAAAGAAGTGACCCGTCCATTCTTCTGGCGTTTTCTGCTCCGAAGACCCTTGGTACTTTTACAATACAAATCAATGGGAAAGCTCAAATGGCACCCTGACATTTTTTGGAGCCTTTTGCCATCGTTTAAAAAAAAAAATAAAGTAAAACACTATTGGTTTCTTCATCAATAGAGTAGGGGAAAAAAAAAACGACTTTACAAAAACCATAGGGAACCCTCCACTTTTTGCTTGTACTGTTAAGTGATGAGTTTTTGGTGAGTTTTTTTTTACGCTTAGGAATTTGGAAAAATGTAAGTAACCCATTTTACTTAATGGGGCAGAGGATCTGCTTCATCAAAAAGCTCATCGTGGGAACGTAGCCTTATATTCTCTGGATTTCCCAACATATCCTGAGGGAGTCGCTGCACAAAGTTGGTGTTTGGTGCAGAAACATCCGCAGCGTAATAGAGTAACCAGTTAAGTAGATGAGATTTTATATACCGTATGTGGAAATTGTTCACCTACGTGTTTGGAAATCTGTACCTGGTCAATGCTTTCATTGCAGATCTCATTCATTGCATTGCACTGGGTGAAATCTGCAACAAAATCAGCATCAAAAATCAACACGTCACGCTTGCAAATTTCCGTGCAGATTTTGGTGCAGATTTCGAGTGCGATGGAAAATACATAGTAAATCCGTGACCTGTGCATTGGGATGTTTTGGGGGGAGTCCATTTAGTTCCTTTGGAAGAGGCAAAGTTGAATCGGGGAATTGATCCGTTCATTTAGGGGGTCGGAGAGTTATTAGAAGGGGCTTTATCGATCTGCAGAGATAGGGATGAGCAGTCAATGAAGTGAGTGCAGGACACAATGCACAGGAGTGAGGAGCACAATACGGAGGAGTGAGACCTCAGAAAGAAGCCTTTGTTTGGCTCTCAGACACCGGCCCCTGGATTCCTGCTGGAATTTGCTGCTGTGTAAATATTTTCGCTCTGGACGCGTCTCTCTTCCAATCCCCTTAAATCTGCGCCAACTTCTAGCCTCAAATTAAAAACCAGACTCTGCAGAAAAGCATGCTGGGATATTGTATCCCCGCACAAAGCTCTCTTATGCCTTGTTATTAACTCTCTGCGGGCTGGGACATTGCCAGAGGCTTGCGGTGTGCGCCTGTAATTTAACCCCTTGTCAGCAAGAGACGTGCCGATTAACTAGATCATTAACTTTCACTTATATACCCTCCGCCAAAGCCGCCGGGTGATCAGCGTTCCTTTTACACGCCGATCTCCAAAGCAAAACTCTAGAAAAAAAATAAAATAATAAATATATAAATAAAAATGGTTATAATAAATATATATATATATATATATATATATATATATATATATATATATATTTTTTTTTTTTTTTTTTTTTATTTGTTTTCCTTACCCTGACAAACCTGGGTGAATATACCTTTTTGAAGCCATTCTGGTAGCCATCCAGCTTTCCCTGGCTCCACAATGGTAATACCAGCTAACAATGCCGGGTGGTTATCGTTCCAGCTACATGCAGCAGATTTCCAAGGCAAAATTGTGAAAAATCGGCCACTTTATAGTAAAAAATAAAAATATTTACTGTGAAAAACCTGGGTGAAAATACCTTTTTGGAGACATACTGGTTGACATCCAGCTTTTTCAGGCTCCTGAATAGCAATGTTGGGCGATTATCACTTATTTTATATACAGCAGCACCGTAGCGTTCCAAAACAAAAACAATTTTTAAATCTGTCACTTTATCATACTAAATAAGAATATTTACCCTGAAAAACCTGGGCGAAAAATCCCTTTTGGAGCCATACTGTCTGTCACCCAGCTTGCCAATGCTCCTGAATAGCACCGTTGGGTGACTATCATTACCTTTAGGGTATGTGCACACGATGCAGATTTAGTGCAGAATTAGTGCAGTTCTGCAGCAGATTTTTCTGCTGCAGAAACGCACTGTGATTAAGGGTATGTGCACACGTTGCAGATTCTCTGCGGATCCGCAGCGTTTTTTGCAGTGCAGAAACGCTGCAGATCCGCAATTGATTTACAGTACAATGTAAATCAATGAGAAAAAAAAAATGCAGTGTACACGTTGCGGAAAATCCGCTGCGGAAACACTGCGGTTTAAAAGAAGTAGCATGTGACTTCTTTTTTGTGAATCTGCAGCGTTTTTGTACCCATTCCTGTATAGAAAACCGCAGGGGTAAAAAACGCAGCAAAAACGCACAAAAAAACGCTGCGGAACCGCACAAAAAACCGCAGGTGCGTTTTCTGCAAGGAGAGGCAGAATCCGCACCAGAAATTCCTAAGCCTAATCCGCAACGTGTGCACATAGCCTTACAGTACAATGTAAATCAATGTGAAAAAAAAAAAAGCTGTGCACATGGTGCAGAAAAATCAGCGCAGAAACGCGGCAGATTTCAAAGAAGTGCATGTCGCTTCTTTTGTGCAGTTCTGCAGCGTTTCTGCACCCCTCCATGATAAAAATCTGCACTGGTAAAATCTGCACAGAAACTGCACAGAAACTGCACAAAATCTGCAACAAAAACGCACAAAAACTGCATCAAATCTGCACCTGCATTTTCTGCCAGGAGATGCAGATTTAGTGCAGAATATTCTGCACCACATTTCCTACGTGTGCACATAGCCTTATGGGTAGTAGTACCATAGTTTTCTCAAGAAAAAATAAATAAATAAAAAAATCTGCCACTTACAAGAATATTTATCCTGAAAAACCTGGGTGAAAAGCCATTTTGGAGCCTTATTATTTGTCACTCAGCTTTGCCAGACTCCTGAATAGCAATACTAGGAAGTGATGTTGGCTAGTTCATTCCTTTTATGTGTAGGAATACCATAGTTTTCCAAAGCAAATAAAAGAAAAGTTAAAAAAATAAATAATTAAAAAAAAATAAAAAAAAAAATCTATCACTTTATATTACTAAATCATATTCACCCTGAAAAATCTGGGTGAAAATCCTTTTTGAAGCCATGTTGGTAGTCACCTAACTTTCCCAGGCTGCTAAATGACAATACGAACTGACAGTAAAAAAAACCAAAACAACTTTGCGTTGGAAAACTGTCCCATAGCTGCATATAAAAAAGCAAAGTCACTTTATAGTACTAAATAGGAATATTTGCCCTGAAAAACCTGGGTGAAAATCATTTTTGGAGCCATATTAGCTGTCTCCCAGCTTTCCCAGGCTACTGAATGGCAATGATGATGATTATAAATCTTTTTCTATGCTGCTTTCCAAAGCACATAAAACGTTTTTGTTTTTTTTAATAAAAATCTGTAATTTCGTAATACTAAATAGGAATATTTACCCTGAAAAACCTGGGTGAAAATCCCTTACACAGCCATATTGGATCCAGTAATGGTGTGATATGGGGACGGAGAATACGTATCTGCGTAAATGATAATATTCGCCATGAATAGACGGGTGACGATCGCTGTCGGATCCTTGCGGCCGCCACAAAGTAAACCTGGCAAACCTGGAGTTAAAAAGTTTTTGTAAGGTTTTATGCCTTAAGTTCATTAACTGGACCAACCTCAGCATCTGGGAGCCATTTCTGAGCTGACATTAAAATCTGCCAGAACTATGATTAGAGGGAGGAGGAGGGCGGCGGGTGAGGTAAGAAAACTTATTTCTGGTTTAATTATGGGGTCAGTTCAGTCCCGGTGGGACGTAGATGGAGGGTGAGGTGAAGAAAAGGGGGGGGGAAGAGGGAGGTGGAGCTGCAGTGCCAGAATTGGGCACTCACCACTCTGTAATCTATATACATATACTTAAAGCTGTGAACGCCGCACAATGGGCAAAACCCTGGCGAGGTGGCGACGTCTGCCCCGGCTGGATTAGTATTGGGGGGGCCTCAGGCCTGGCAGTGACCTGTTTATTTTAGGGTAGTTATGGAGATCGGCTGGGGCCCGCAGGCTAAGCTCCTGCTAAATAAACTCCACTCCTGGAGACCAGTGGAGGACGGGAGCGGTGGTGTACAGAGGAAAGAGGGGGCCAGGCGGACATGAAAGTCTATTCTGAAAACAGCCAAAATTCATTTTCAGCCCAGGGCAGGCGCAGAACGGCCATTACCTCACACACCAAGAGCCGGAACACATGGAGATCCGTCTTAGGAGCTTAAAGTAACAGCGCCGATCTGGATTTTGGACAATAAATAATACCGCTAAAAAAGAAAAAAAAAAGTTTGACAGTGGTAGATAGCAGAGCACAATAGCTTCCTTACACCATTTTTCATGCCCCAATACGACATTGGAAAAGCTGCTGCCCAAGTTAGAGAACCAACCACAAAAAAGTGATACAGATTTAATACAAAACCCGATATGTTATACCTATACCATGTGTATATCCGTGAACCCCCCACTATACATCTTACAGGGGCTGTACAGTTTAGACAACCCAGGTCCATACACCCTAAGACTATGTGCACACCTATTTAAGGCGGGCGAAATAGACAAGTTTTTCAAAACTTTTTCAAAACTTTGTTGTTGCTTTTTTTTTTTTTTGAGGATTTTTCCAGCATTTTTTGTGTGTCTTTTTATAGGGTATGAGCACATAGCATCTTTAAGTTGTCAGTGGAAAAAAAAAGCTGTGCATTACGTTCATTTTTTGCAAGGGTTTCACTGCGCTTTTTCAGGTGGATTCCAGGCAGAAACTGCCTGAAAAAGACATTGTACGCACATAATCTTACTAGAGGTTTTCAGCTGTTGTTTTAACTCCATTCAGTTCTAAAGAAAAACTGCTAATGGTTTTTCCAAGTAAAAATGCTGGAAAAAAAAAATCCTTTGAGCCTTCCCAATTACTTCTATTATAAAGTATAGAGTGTCACCAAAGCAGAAACCATGTGAAGAATGGTCTGCTCACTTCTTTTAACAACTTGGCACCTGTGGAATCCTGAAGTGGCTAAAAGACGCTTCAGAGACGAATATTTGCACAGCAAGCTGTTTTTACATAGAAAAGTTCATTCTTTTCAGTGTTTCGCCAGTGCTTTTTCAGGCGGTTTCCATAGCAGAATCTGCCTGAAAAAGAGATAGTATCCCGAGTTAGTAGAGGGGGAAAATCCTCGGTTAAAGATGCTCTAGAGATCCTGTCCTGTATTATACAGGTAATCGATAAATTTAAATTTGTGCTGTGTAATGCCTCATCTCTCCTGTGGGGGAGCTGCAGGGAAACTGAACAATTACTGAGAGCTCATTCAATGCCCCGCTGTCAGTGACAGTCCAGCAGAGCATGCCATATGGATTCTAGGGGTAAGTATGGCTTCTTTTACCACCCTTTAAAAAAAAAAAAATCTATAAGGCCACGCTCACAGGTTCAGTATGAACGTGGCCTAATAGTCCTGTGCGGGGGTCTAGACTCGGCCCCCCGGCGTACTGCTCGGGATGACAGCATTCTGTTCCTTCTCAGAATATTTTGGCGTGGTGAAGGTCAGGGTCGGATCACCGTCTGTAGCTGCGTTTTTGTTTCCGTCTCTCCTTAGTTCAGATGTTTTCTTGAAAACAAGGAACTTATTGTAGTTTAATGTAACTTTTTCAGTGTTGTGTGGCGGTGACCCCCACAATTCACATATATTGGAGTTTTACCACTATCTTATGTCCCCACTATCCCCCGACAAACTGTATCAAAGGAAAGGAGCTCTGTACATGTAGAGTATCAAAAGACGAACCTTGTGTTCTCTGGGAATAGAAGTAGCAGCCAGAGGGGTCCGGAGCTTATTTTCCTATTGACAACACGTGGATGCTCAGCCTAACTGATCATACATGTATGGGAGGAGAGCTACTGACGGTATATGGCTATAAGGCTGCAGCTCGCTCTACTCTCATACCCCTGAAAAACAAGGGTGACTTTTTTTTTTCCCCTATCTGGATGACCCACTTTAAAAGAAAAATAATGTATATATGTGTTTTAGAATCAAAATATATACACAACCCACTGATATACTGCACTATCCAGTAATGTCAGCACCGGTCTCAGGGGTTTCACTTTGGTGTTGGGATAAACATATGACAGAGCTTTATATGTCACCACATGACCAGTAATGTGTATGAAGGGGGCTGGCTGAGCGATCATTTCAGTTAAAGAAGCCCCTTTTTCTGCCTAGAAATGAGCCATTACGGAATGGAGGCTGGAAAATCAATTCAAATGAGCCATTACGGAGAAGGGGGCTGGCAAATCTATTCAAATGAGCCAATACGGAGAAGGGGGCTGGCTAATCTATTCAAATGACCCATTAAGGAGAAGGGGGCAGGCTAATCTATTCAAATGATCCATTAAAGAGAATGGGGCTGGCTAATCTATTCAAATGAGCCATTACGGAGAAGGAGGCAGGCTAATCTATTCAAATGAGCCATTAAGAAGGGGGCAGGCAAATCTATTCAAATGAGCCATTACGGAGAAGGAGGCAGGCTAATCTATTCAAATGAGCCATTAAGAAGGGGGCAGGCGAATCTATTCAAATGAGCCATTACTGAGAAGGGGGCAGGCGAATCTATTCAAATGAGCCATTACTGAGAAGGGGGCAGGCTAATCTATTCAAATGAGCCATTATCAAGAAGGGGGCTGGTTAATCTATTCAAATGAGACATTAAGGAGAATGGGGCAGGCTAATCTATTCAAATGAGCCATTATCAAGAAGGGGGCTGGTTAATCTATTCAAATGAGCCATTAAGGAGAAGGGGGCAGGCTAATCTATTCAAATGAGCCATTACAGATAATGGGGCTGGCTAATCTATTCAAATGAGCCATTACGGAGAAGGAGGCAGGCTAATCTATTCAAATGAGCCATTACGGAGAAGGAGGCAGGCTAATCTATTCAAATGAGCCATTAAGGAGAAAGGGGCAGGCGAATCTATTCAAATGAGCCATTACAGAGAAGGGGGCTGGCTAAACTATTCAAATGAGCCATTAAGGAGAAGGGGGCTAGCTAATTATTCAAATGAGCCATTACGGAGAAGGGGGCAGGCTAATCTATTCAAATGAGCCATTACGGAGAAGGAGGCAGACTAATCTATTCAAATGAGCCATTAAGGAGAAAGGGGCAGGCGAATCTATTCAAATGAGCCATTACTGAGAAGGGGGCAGGCTAATCTATTCAAATGAGCCATTATCAAGAAGGGGGCTGGTTAATCTATTCAAATGAGCCATTAAGGAGAAAGGGGCAGGCGAATATATTCAAATGAGCCATTACAGAGAAGGGGGCTGGCTAAACTATTCAAATGAGCCATTAAGGAGAAGGGGGCTAGCTAATTATTCAAATGAGCCATTACGGAGAAGGGGGCAGGCTAATCTATTCAAATGAGCCATTACGGAGAAGGGGGCAGGCTAATCTATTCAAATGAGCCATTACGGAGAAGGGGGCTGGCTAGTCTATTCAAATGAGCCATTATCAAGAAGGGGGCTGGCTAATCTATTCAAGTAAGCCATTAAGGAGAATGGGGCAGGCTAATCTATTCAAATGAGCCATTACGGAGAAGGGGGCTGGCTAATCTATTCAAATAAGCCATTAAGGAGAAGGGGAAGGCTAATCTATTCAAACTAGTTCACTTGTCATGCGCCAACGTAGAAAACTGCCTGCTGTGTTGTGTTGAAACGATCATGGAAGTGTTGGAGTACAGTTGAACTAAGGGGCAAAAGAAACGTGGGAGGAAGTTTCTGCTTCAGCTAGTTGCCTTACAGCCAAGAACAGGCTAATCTGGGGTTTGTAAGAAAAAAAATATCAATACGTGACTTTATAAGTCATAAGGGCCAATGTTTGGAAGCTGGTGAAAATTGGGGAGGACGAGGGAAGGGGCAAAAAAAAAAGAAAAAGAAGAAAAAACACCAGGGAGGAGTTTTTGCTGCAGATAGTTTCCTTACAGTGAAGAACGGGCTAATCTGGGGTTTGTAAGAAGAAATATCCACGGGTGATTATTAGTCATATAGATCAAATTTTAGAAGACGGTCATAATCGTGGGGGGAAGGGGCAGAAGAGAAGAGATTATTGGGGGGGTGGGAAGGTATAAGGGGCAGAAGAGATTGCTGGTGGGGAAGCTCCTGCTGCAGAATTTCCTTACAGCCAAGAAAAGGCTAATCTTGTGTTTGTAAGAAGAACTATCAATATGTGACTTTAGAAGTCATATTGACCAACTGATGGAGTCTGGTCATAATTGTGGAGGGAAGGGAGTAGAATAGTAGGGGGAGGCTTCTGCTGCAGGTAGTTGTCCTACCGCCATCAGGCTTATCTGGGGTTTACAGGAAGGAATAAACAATACCTACGGAACGCTATTAATCTTACGGATCACTTATGGAATCTGGCACCGGATAGTAACTAAACGTTGTGGAGAGTGACCTACACCTGTTCCCCGTCCTCTCCACCCCAATATTCTGCCTCTCTAAACCCTTTGGCCATGCCCTCCAGAGATATTAAAAAAAAGGCACAAGAAACTTTTCTGAAATTGATTCCAAAAAGTTTTGGCTGAGCTCTGAAGCTCTCCTTAGCTTTTGAAGCCTCAAAAATGTTCAGGAGGTCTGTCAATTCTTAAAAGGTGCAAAGTCTTAAAGGGAAATACCTGTGCTCCACATTCGGATCTGGTTTTATTAAGAGTACCGCGTTAAGTATCGATCATTTTAGATGTTGGACAATAGTGTGAATTTGCGGCGACATCTTACTGATTCTTTACGGTGATGAATGATAGGTAGAAAACATTGCTCGTTCCTCCACAGAGACGCGAGACCGCGGTGTAGGAAGACACCATCAATATTCTTGCACAACCTGTGTCACATATTTCACATTTTTCACTTTTCTCACTTAAAAATTTGCTGCAAGCAACCAGACGTGGGGGGTAAAGAATGAAAAATTCATATCTTCAATTTCCACTAAACCGTCCTCTCCTTGCTGGTTTTTGCCAGGGGCGTACTAACCTTTTTGGCTTTCAATCATTTTTAGTTTTTTTTGTAGGTTATTATTTGTGCTGACCTCACCAGAGCGCACTGGTTCTTCATGCCCTTACAGCCAAAAATAAAAAAAAATTACTGGGCTTTGAAATGTGCAATAACTGTGTGAAAGGGATTTGTCCACTGTATTTTTCTGGAAGCGGAGAGGGTCAAAACACATGGAATTAATCAACGAAATCCTGGACGACATGTCTGAAGATCACTTTTGCTTTGCTTTGGCCAAAAGTTGTGATGAGGACCGTTTCTTCATCAATGAAGAAGTGTATGATATGTATGATTGCTGTGTTTCCAGCTGCTGAGACCACAACTGATCCCAAAAATGAGAGGCCCACCCATAGTGTGAGGATTGTTAGTGAGCATGCGAGACCACTGCTGTCATCAGATTCATTATGCTCAAACGACGCGTTTCAAGCCAGGCATCTAGCATGAAATATAGCAGAACGTAGCATCTTTACGTTTCCAGTAAAAAAAGCTTGACATTGGTGTACAATATGCTCACTTTTAGTAGCGGTTTCGCCGTGCTTTTTCAGGTGGATTCTAGAATTGGCTCCTTTGGGGGGAGACCATTCTTATTGTGAGACAATCCAGCACAGACAGTGTCTCAATGGGCTTTCCAGAAAGCCTTTACAAAGCCCTCTGGCCCAGAGATTTGGTAAAATAGGTCCAGGGGACTTTCTCCTAATCCATTACCATATTTGCCAAGTGAATTAGGTCCGACTTACAAGAAGCACGTGGTTCTTATTTCACAAGGAACGGTCTTAAATATTTGTAGTCACATTCAAGTACTTTGTGAGTCTGAAAGGTCAAACTTGAAGAACTGCACTTTCAAGCCCCTCCGTCATTCTGTCTTTTTTTTTGAAGGACGTCGAATTCTTGGATGAAAGCCCCTAATGAGGTTAACCATTATTTCAAGATGTTCCCATTCTCTCTTAATGAAATACACAACTACCATGCAAGAAAAAAAAAAAATATATATATCTTTTGTTTTCTCTGGCTTTTCGATTGGAGAAGACACAAAGCCCTTCCTCTGTGCCATAGTAAGTGGAGTAAAAATACAGTTTCACAAAAATGGCGTCATGGACGGGACGCAATTTATTATATAATATTTAAATTAGCGGAATTAAATGCATAGTGGTCTTTGCTCAGCGCAAGGATTCACTTTTGCACCTCACTAGGCGCCTCTTTCGCTTACTGGATGCCACGACGTTACGGCACCACGAACGTGGCAAGTGCCGGAGACGCCCAGGATCACGGGCACAGAAGTGAAGTCTGGCGGCCATGAAGGTCCAAATTGGACACCGAGAATTGAACTGCTCGTTTCCATTATGATGGGAACACTTGCCTCCAAATTAATGCAATTTAACACCCTTGATGCTGTGGTCGTTAGTGGCCTCGGTATCTAATTGGTTAGACGAATTGGAAAGCCACTTTATCACCCGATGAGCTGTAATGGAGGACGGGGACCAAATTAAATTCTCGCAATGGGTGACGCCTCCAGTTTCAGCCTTTAGATTCCCAATATCTATAAGATCCAATATCTATAAGACCCCATTACACATTAGATGAAAGTTGGCCGAACCCGCCAATTTATGTTGGAAGAGATAAAAATTGGGAATTGGAATTTCAATGACGACGAGTCTCTGCCAGGGGAGTCTGGCAGCGGTTTTCTCCGATCCCCCAGTGGAAAAACACTCAGCCGAGCCACGCCACTTATGTGGAGAGGAGAGATGGCTGCCTGCAAAGCAAACCTTCTCCCGACAGCTATGTCTTGTATATGACCAGATTATGTCCGCCAGACAGACATTTTAGGTAATGTTTAAAGTGAAGCGTAACGACTTTTGGGCAAATTCCTAGCCATACACTTGCCAACAATGACTTTCTCTTAGAGGGGAAACTTGTTCAGGCTCTCCCCAACTCTCTCCTCAACCTCTCTCCCAGGGCCCCATGGGCCATTTCTATTATACATACACTCCACACATTGCCTTATTCAGTATACATAACAGTGGCTCCAAGGCGAATCTTCATCAGGAAAACAAAGCTAATTGCTGCGGAATCAGTGACAATGGAACGATTGTACGAATCAGGTATAAACAGGCAGAAAAAAAACAAATGCAAGAAGAAATGTGCGTCTGTTTTCCTACCCTGAGGATGCATCAAGCGATAAGGATGACACCGGCCGACTGAAGTTACGAAGATCCCAAAGCAGCAGCTCTCGTTCCCGGACCTAATGTAACATGTAAGAGGTACAATATCATACATGAAAAATCAACAACAACTACTGTACAAGTAATAAATCAGAATAAATGGCAAAACCTCATGCAGACCATAGAAGCTGGGTAAGGGTGCCGAATGACCGAATGTCTGATGAATGGTTTTTGTGTTGATACAGCCCTACACATTTTAGTCCGAAGTGGATGTTAAGGCACCGATATACCTAAGACAGCGGTCAGCTCGTTACCGACCGAGAGAACGAGAACATCAAGATGTCAGCAGCACATCCCATGTGTACACAGGACAATGAGCTGCCGATGATAAAACATCTGATCAGCTGATGGAGGGATTCCAAGAATGTTCACACAGATGATACTCAGGTACATTTGTCATCCTGTATTATACTCCAGAGCTGCACTCACTATTCTGCTGGTGCAGTCACTGTGTACATACATTACATTACTGATCCTGAGTTACATCCTGTATTGTACCCCAGAGCTGCGCTCACTATTCTGCTGGTGCAGTCACTGTGTACATACATTACATTACTGATCCTGAGTTACATCCTGTATTATACTCAAGAGCTGCATGCACTATTCTGCTGGTGCAGTCACTGTGTACATACATTACATTACTGATCCTGAGTTACATCCTGTATTATACCCCAGAGCTGCACTCACTATTCTGCTGGTGCAGTCACTGTGTATATACATTACATTACTGATCCTGAGTTACATCCTGTATTATACCCCAGAGCAGCGCTCACTATTCTGCTGGTTCAGTCACTGTGTACATACATTACATTACTGATCCTGAGTTACATCCTGTATTATACTCCAGAGCTGCACTCACTATTCTGCTGGTGCAGTCACTGTGTACATACATTACATTACTGATCCTGAGTTACATCCTGTATTATACCCCAGAGCTGCACTCACTATTCTGCTGGTGCAGTCACTGTATACATACATTACATTACTGATCCTGAGTTACATCCTGTATTATACTCCAGAGCTGCACTCACTATTCTGCTGGTGCAGTGCTAACATCTAGCAGCACTCCTTGTGTAGTATTGCTGTAAAAAAAATAAATAAAAAATTGCATTTGAAGATTTCAGCTGTGAAGGTTATGTCAACAAGCCTGTTGACTGGTTCCAAGAACACCCATCAGAATCGTGAATACAGCTCTCGAGTGTAATTCGTGTATACATGTGAACTGTGAACAGTTTTCCTTCATTGAATATACAGTGGGGAAATTAAGTATTTGATGCACTGCCAATTTTGCCAGTTTTCCCACATACAAAGAATGGAGAGGTCTGTAATTTTTATCGTAGGTACACTTCACCTGTGAGAGATGGAATCTAAAAATAAAATCCAGAAAATCACATTGTATGATTTTTACATATTTCATGCAATAAAATGCAATTTAATTACCGTAAGTATTTGATAACCTAAGAACCAGAAAGAATTCTAGTTCTCACAGACCTGTTAGTTTTCCTTAAGAAGCCTCCTACTCTGCACTCATTACATTGTATAAAAGACACCTATCCACAGACTGAATCACACTCCAACCTCTCCACCATGGCCAAGATCAAAGAGCTGTCTACGGACACCATGGACAAAATTGTAGACCTTCATAAGGTTGAGATGGGCCACAGGCAAGCAGCTTGTGAGAAGGCAACAACTCTTGGAACAATTATTAGAAAATGGAAGAAACACCAGATGACAATGTAAGGGATGAACTGAAGGGAGCTGGGACCACAGTCTCAAACATTGCTGCTAATAACTCACTACACCGTCATGGATTAAAATCCTGCAGGGCACACAAGGTCCCCCTGCTCACGCCAGCACATGTCCAGGCCTGTTTGAAGCTCTCCAATGACCATCTGGATGATCCAGAAGAGACATGGGAGAAGGTCATGTGCTCCGATGAGACCACAATAGAACTTTTTGGTACCATCTCCACTCGCCTTGTTTGGAGGAAGAAGAAGGATGAGTACAACCCCAAGAACACCATCCCAACCGTGAAGCATGGTGGGGGAGACATAATACTTTGGGGGTGTTTTTCTGCAAAGGGGACAGGATGACTACACCGTACTGAAGGGAGGATGGATGGGGTCATGTATTGTAAGATTTTGGCCAACGACCTCCTTCCCTCAGTAAGAGCATTGAAGATGGGTCGTGGCTGGGTCTTCCAGCGTGACTATGACCTGAAACACACAACTAAGGAGTGACTCTGTAAGAAGCATTTCAATGTGCTGGAGCGGCCTAGCCAATCTCCAGACCTGAACCCAATAGAAAATCTTTGTACGGAGCTGAAACTCAATGTTGCTCAGTGACAGCCCAGAAACCTGAAAGATCTGGAGAAGATCTGTATGGAGGAGGGGGCCAAAATCCCTGCTACAGTGTGTGTGCGAAGATAGTCAAGAACTACAGGAAACATCTGACCTCTGTAATTGCAAACAAAGGTTTCTGTACCAAATAATAAGTTCTGTTTTTCTATTACCGTATATCAAATACTTATTTCATGCAATAAATGCAAATTAATTATGTAAAATTCTTACAATGTGATAATCTGGATTTTTTTTTTTTTTAGATTCTGTCTCCCTCAGGTAAAGTGTACGTATAATAAAAGTTACAGACCTCTCCATTCTTTGCAGGTGGGAAAATTTGCTAAATCGGCAGTGTATGAAATACCTATTTTCCCCACTGTGTGTATTGTTTGATACAGATGAACAAGTGTCAAACGCTCTGCAGCAGAACTGCAATTCCCTGGGATACAATATATAACTTTTGTCCAAAGGAGGGCTAGCCAACTGGCGGGCGTCCAAGGCTTTTTTGTGTCCCTCGCTATCTACGACAACCCCCACAGACTCCATTGTACAACATAACCTTTTTCTAATAGTTTCTGGCCCAAGAACTCAAAGCTGTAGCTTATAAATGTTGCAGAAAAAAAAAAAAGAAACCTGAAAAAAAAAGCAAAAATAAACAGAGAAGTGAAGCTATAAGGTTACAGATTGGTCCACGGTAACTGGTCCCACCGGCTGCTCACGGATAATGGAAGGTTATAAAGCAATGGTGCATCTATGTGACCCGTGACTTGCATCGAAAAAGTATCACCTTGCTAGGAAGCAGACAATGCATACAGAGGATATGTGGCCCCTCGGGGCGTACGCTACCTGGTTGAATCCTGATGTTAGGAGGTGGCTGCTGGAATTGGTCCAGACCACACGAGAATCTTTATTGTTGTCGTGACCCTGTGCGTCCTGAAAAAAAAAAAACAAAGACGTTACTGTGCAAAAATGATAAAACCAGACGCGCGTGGATCATAAATCATCACCATATTCATGCGTCGCCCATGGAGGAGAGTAGGACTACAGAATCCACAATCAGGGTTTGTTTGTAGTCTGTTACCATGGAGACACATAAGTCTGCATTGGAGCTGTAGACCGAAAACAATAGGCTTCACTGAAGAAATGAGCTGCGCTCAAGGCTAGTACGGGACGGTTAGGTAGGGTCTACAGCCAGTCACAACATTTCCAGAATTTAGGGAAGGCCCATTGGAGAATTGACTGATATTTTGCATTTGCATGCGGCCACCATGTAAAAGGTAAATTGAAGCAAATTAATCCCTGTATGAAAACATACAAATCACAGGTTAGTAAAGTTGAATGTCCCTTTAAGGCAGCGCGCAAGAACCTGCTGCCAGCTGTAGACCGGAGCGGTGCCAGCACAGGACCTGTCAGTGTGCCTTAGGCGGCAACAAATCGTTCTGTCACTCACTGTGACCCCACACTGAGCCGGCTGCAGCGCTGCCACTTCTGTAATGTGATCTCCAAACCCATCTAGTTCAGGCCACGTAGCTCCTGCTGTGACTCAAACGCAATAGTTTGCTGTGTGCCTGCTGCCTCTGGCGCGCCGTGTGCCACTGGGCTGTGCTGCCATCGCCACATCGTGGTAGTGAGCAGGCACATCTGTCAAACGTCTGCATGCAGGCGCAGCAGCATGACTGTGTACACTGGTGTATAGACAGATAGACAGATCATGGGCTGCGAAACGCGTCACGTAAATATTTATGTCTCATGTGTGAATTGCATGTGTCCTAGTGAACCAAAACCAAGACACAAGGATTCCTAAAATATAACTTTTAATATATAAAGTTAAAATGACAAAGTTCTATGATTGAGGACAACACAATGAAATAAATACCAGCAGGGGAACTAACTGACCCCTACCAAATTCCCTACTCTTATCCACTACCTATTTGCGGGGGTAGGCACCCTAGATTTCTGCGGTTGGCGCCCCCGCTCCACGAAGACTGGCCCTGTTGGCCCTACAAATACCCTATAGTCCCTAAAAGGTAGTGTCACAGATAACACATCGACCCAAAAAACAAAAATATCATAAAAAATATACAAAATAAGAAGAAAAAAATAAAAAAACAAACCCAGCAGAAAAACTCAAAAAATAGTTATAGCCAAAGGCTGAAGACCCTTAATAGGGTATTCATCTACAGTATATAGTTTTTATGAAATATACAAAAAATAATTATTATCCCATTTATACAGAACAGTTCATATATATTATATATAGTATCTATGAAGTATACAAAAAGGAAAATACCATTATCCTATTTATACAGAATAATCCAATCAAAAAGGACCACCCAGATCACAGTAATACCATAATGAACCTATTATAAAAAATTAGCAAAATAGTTTATAAAGAAAATCAGAAAAAATTAGAAAAAACAAACTAAACAAAAAAAACAAAAATAGTTGTATAGCCAACAGGCTGGGGGCCCTTAGTAAGGTTTTCGTATACAAATATATAATTTTTATAGAGTATAAAGAAGAAAGGTATTATTCTCTCATTAACACAGAGCCGTTCAATCAAACAGAGCCCCTCCAGACACACTGCATACCATATTTGCTAATTACGGTGGTCTACTAATTTTTTATCCAAGAAATAACTATCCTATGGAGAGGCTTATCGTTGGCTGATTTGGTCTGCTATGCCGTTGAAGGATTCCGATTAATCAGATGAGTAAGAGCGCCTGTTACGGCGGAATGACTACTGTAGCCGCATGGAATATGGCTGCCATGGGATATGCTTCCCCTGCTGGTATTTATTTCATTGTGTTGTCCTCAATCATAGAACTTTGTCATTTTAACTTTATATATTAAAAGTTATATTTTAGGAATCCTTGTGTCTTGGTTTTGGTTTTGTAGTCTAGGATTCCATTTATATTTGTCTTTGGTTCTTTTCATGTGTCCTAGTGAAAAGGACAGGACCTGTGTATAGGTTCCCAAATGTCTCCAGAAGATACTGGATTTACTAATCCTTAAGGGGCGAACACACAGGAAGTCAAGGGAATTGCCATCCCTTGCAAAATAATAAACCTTGCTTGGTCTTCCATGCCCCTATCCCAAGTTCACTGGTTCTCCTTCCTTGGACGATTTTTGATAGATATGAACGGAAACAATTCACAAAACGAGCTATATACTGAAATGACCCCACAAACCAATCAAATACCTAGAACCCCCCACCAGACCTGCCATATACCGGAAACACCCCACGAGACCCGGCGTATACCGGAAACACCCCACAAGACCCGGCGTATACCGGAAACACCCCACAAGACCCGGCGTATACCGGAAACACCCCACAAGACCCGGCGTATACCGGAAACACCCCACAAGACCCGGCGTATACCGGGAACACCCCACAAGACCCGGTGTACACCGGGAACACCCCACGAGTCCCGGCGTATACCGGGAACACCCCACAAGACCCGGCGTATACCGGGAACACCCCACAAGACCTGCCGTATACCGGGAACACCCCACAAGACCCGGCGTATACTGGGAACACCCCAAAAGAACCTGCTGTATACCGAGAACACCCCACAGGACCTGCCGTATACCAGGAAAACACCACAAGACCTGCCGTATACCGGGAAGACCCCACAAGACTTGCCTTATACCGGGAACACCCCACAAGACCTGCCGTATACCGGAAAGACCCCACAAGATCCGGCATATACTGGGAAGACCCCCCAAGATCTGGCGTATACCGGGAACACCCCACAAGATCCGGTGTATACCGGGAACACCCCCACAAGACCTGCCGTGTATCGGGAACACCCAACAAGACCTGCCGTATACCGGGAACACCCCACAAGACCTGCCGTATACCGGGAACACCCCACAAGACCTGCAGTACATCGGGAACACCCCACAAGGGGCCACAAGACCTGCCATATGCAAGGAACACCCCACAAGACCTGCAGTATATCGGGAACACCGTGAATCCTGACGTATACTGGCAACACCCAAAAAAGCATGCCATATACCGAAACACATCACAAGATGCAGCTTTAAGTTCTTTGGCATCACTGCCAAATTAATTTTAGGCCCCAACCTGCCACATGCATCTTCTTATGAAGCAGTGGGGTCTTGGTTCAGTGTCAAAATGTGACAGCAACTTCACCCCCTATTGCTATGTGTTTGGATGAAGCTGCACCTCCTATACATAGAACAACTCGGCACAGACGGCGACAACCGTGGCACACGCTGCAAACACATTTCCTGCAGCGGTGCTCCAGGTGCGCCGAACGTCTGTGGAGAAAATCTAATCTACCCGAAGATTTCATCCATTATAAGTTCATGCTAAAAACATACAACTCTGCCCTTCACCTCTCCAAACAAACCTATTTCAACACCCTCATCACCTCACTGTCAAATAACCCTAAACGTCTCTTTGACACTTTCCAGTCCTTACTCAACCCAAGAGAGCAGGCCCCAACCACAGATCTCCGCGCTGACGATCTGGCCAATTACTTCAAAGAAAAAATTGACCACATTTGACAGGAAATCATCTCCCAATCTCTTCATACCATGCACTGTCCTCCCTCCCCCACTGCATCTAGTTCACTCTCTGACTTTGAACCAGTTACAGAAGAAGTAATCAGGCTCCTTGCATCTTCTCACCCGATCACTTGCACCAGTGACCCCATTCCGTCACATCTCCTCCAGTCCCTTTCCCCGGCTGTCACCTCTCACCTAACAAAAATATTCAACCTTACCCTCACTTCCGGTATTTTCCCTCCTCATTTAAGCATGCCATCATACATCCATTACTTAAAAAACCCTCCCTCGACCAAAATTGTGCCGCTAATTACAGACCTGTCTCTAATCTTAATAAATAATAATCTTTATTTTTATATAGCGCTAACATATTCCGCAGCGCTTTACAGTTTGCTCACATTATCATCACTGTCCCTGATGGGGCTCACAATCTAAATTCCCTATCAGTATGTCTTTGGAATGTGGGAGGAAACCGGAGTACCCGGAGGAAACCCATGCAAACATGGAGAGAACATAAACTCTTTACAGATGTCGTCCTTGGTGGGGTTTGAACCCAGGACTCCAGCGCTGCAAGGCTGCTGTGCTAACCACTGCGCCACTGTGCTGCTCCTTCAATACATCTGTGACTGCATCCCCCCATTAGATAGGTATTTCTAGATAAGCGATCATCTAAGGTGGTTTTCAAACAAGTGGAGTTGAAAAATACATGAAAATAAATCCAAATGTCCAGCAAAAGAAAAAGTGATGAAAAACTAAGGCAATTTCATGAAAGATTGGAAAGTGAATACGTGAAAAGGTTTTCAAGGCGAAAAAAATCTTCCCTTCATCTCTAAACTTCTCGAACGCCTGGTCCACTCCCGTCTTACCCGCTATCTCTCAGATAACTCTCTTCTCGACCCTCTTCAATCTGGCTTCCGCTCTTTACACTCTACTGAAACTGCCCTCACTAAAGTCTCTAATGATCTACTAACAGCTAAATCTAATGGTCACTATTCCATGCTAATTCTCTTGGATCTCTCCGCAGCATTCGACACTGTGGATCATCAGCTCCTCCTCACTATGCTCCGCTCCATCGGCCTCAAGGACACCGTTCTCTCCTGGTTCTCCTCCTATCTCTCTGACCGATCCTTCACTGTATGTTTTGCTGGTTCCTCCTCCTCTCACCTTCCCCTTACTGTTGTGGTTCCTCAAGGATCAGTCCTTGGCCCCCTCCTCTTCTCTTTGTATACTGCCCCTATTGGACAAACAATCAGTAGATTTGGTTTCCAGTACCATCTCTATGCTGAGGACACCCAATTATATACCTCTTCTCCTGCTTTCACGCCGACCTTCTTAGAAAACACCAGTGATTGTCTTACCGCTGTCTCTAACATCATGTCCTCCCTCTATCTGAAACTGAACCTGTCAAAAACTGAACTCCTCGTGTTCTCTCCCTCTACTAACCTACCTTTGCCTGACATTGCCATCTCCGTGTGCGGTTCCACCATTACTCCAAAGCAACATGCCCGCTGCCTTGGGGTCATCCTTGATTCCGAGCTTTCATTCACCCCCCACATCCGATCATTGGCTCACTCTTCTTATCTGCATCTCAAAAACATTTCTAGAATTCGCCCGTTTCTTACTTTCGACTCTGCAAAAACTCTTACTGTCTCACTTATTCATTCTCGTCTGGACGATTGTAAAGGTACCGTCACATTTAGCGACGCTGCAGCGATCAAGACAACGATGCCGATCGCTGCAGCGTCGCTGTTTCGTCGCTGTTTGGTCGCTGGAGAGCTGTCACACAGAGAACTCTCCAGCGACCAACGATGCCGGTCCCCGGGTAGCAGGGCCGCGCTTAGTAACCCGATGTTTACCCTGGTTACCAGTGTAAATGTAAAAAAAACCAAACACTACATACTTACATTCCGGTGTCTGTCGCGTCCCCCGGCGTCCACTTCCCTGCACTGTGTCAGTGCCGGCCGTAAAGCACAGCGGTGACGTCACCGCTGTGCTCTGCTTTACGGCCAGCCGGCGCTGACACAGTGCAGGACAGCAGAACGCCGGAGGACGCCACAGACACCGGAATGTAAGTATGTAGTGTTTGGTTTTTTTTACATTTACACTGGTAACCAGGGTAAACATCGGGTTACTAAGCGCGGCCCTGCGCTTAGTAACCCGATGTTTACCCTGGTTACAAGTGAAGACATCGCTGAATCGGCGTCACACACCGATCCAGCGATGTCTGTGGGAGATCCAGCGACAAAATAAAGTTCTGGACTTTCAGCTCCGACCAACGATGTCACAGCAGGATCCAGATCGCTGCTGCGTGTCAAACACAACGATATCGCTATCCAGGACGCTGCAACGTCACGGATCGCTAGCGATATCGTTGTTAAGTTGGTCAGTGTGAAGGTACCTTAACTCTCTACAAATCGGCCTCCCTCTTACCAAACTCTCCCCGCTCCAATCTGTCCTGAATGCTGCTGCCAGGATCATATTCCTCACCAACCGTTACACCGATGCCTCTACCTTGTGCCAGTCATTACACTGGCTACCCATCCACTCCAGAATCCAGTACAAAACTACTACCCTCATCCACAAAGCACTCCATGGCTCAGTACCACCCTACATCTCCTCCCTGGTCTCAGTCTACCACCCTACCCGTGCCCTCCGCTCCACTAATGACCTCAGGTTAGCATCCTCAATAATCAGAACCTCCCACTCCCGTCTCCAAGACTTTACACGTGCTGCACCGATTCTTTGGAATGCACTACCCAGGTTAATACGATTAATCCCCAATCCCCACTGTTTTAAGCGTGCCCTAAAAACTCATTTATTCAGACTGGCCTACCGCCTCAATGCATTAACCTAACCATCCCTGTGTGGCCCATTCAAAAAAAAATATATATATATCAGGTTCCTCTCATCATGTTCTCATACACTTTATACAGTTAATAGCCCTCTGTGTCTGCACTGCTACATACTTAGGCTGTTAACTGGTTCATGCAGCTTTACATGAACACCCGAGCCTTACACTATGGCTGGTCCAAATAACTAAAGCAATTGTCACCATCCACCTCTCGTGTCTCCCCTTTTCCTCATAGTTTGTAAGCTTGCGAGCAGGGCCCTCATTCCTCCTGGTATCTGTTTCGAACTGTGATTTCTGTTATGCTGTAATGTCTATTGTCTGTACAAGTCCCCTCTATAAGTTGTAAAGCGCTGCGGAATATGTTGGCGCTATATAAATAAAAATTATTATTATTATTATTACAGAAACGGGGATCAGGCATGTTAAAATTCAACATGTCCAATCCCTTGTTTCCCCAGAGATTAGAGAAGCCAGGGACGCCGAGTAGCTGGTGACGATATTCACTGCGATTATAACAATTTTTGCACATTGCGCCCCTGCGGACGACTTGCCGGACACGTCTGCGTTCCGGCGTACATTAAATAAATACCTAACCATGCTAATCTGTCTAACAAATTAATACAAACATACAGTGACACATGGTGTAAACCGCAATAAGATGTCACGGTTCCTATTTATAGCCTTCACCTCAGCTCCGTCCGAACTTCCCACGGCCCCAAATCCTCTAATCCCACACACTTCCTGCCGGCAGAGGGGGGACACACTTACTTCTAGGGATGCACTTATACACAGATACTACAGAAATGTCGCCAGATTCCCATTGTCACACTGAAGTCCCAGCGATCACGGGGACAATGTATGTGTAACATCTGGCCTCCAAATATCACCTCAGCTCCCAGGAGCCCCCCAAAAATCCTCTAATACATAGAAAGTAATTTGGCGAGTGTTTGATCAGCCCCTGCTCAGTACATAGGCCCAGACCATTACTTAAATATTCTCCTCTTGTTAAAGTGTCGTCATGACGACAGAGACCAGACATGGCTGACACCCCGTAGAGACAAGGCCGGGCAAACATCCAACCCTTGGGAATGGCTATCTGGGGGCACAGCTGTGACTGTCACAGAGCCCCCGATAACAAATACCACCCCCCGGTAACGGTACAGCTAATATTGAGCGACTGGCAATGCTTCAAAGTATAGCGTAGACTGGATTTCTACTAACACGCCCTTGATGTCTGCCATGAAACAACCCCTTTAATATGTCCCTTTTAAAAAAAATAGGCACTTGGTTATGAAATAGGAAATAACCCTTTAAATGGCCCTTTATTTGTGCAGATTTGGCAAAATTTTGTGAAAAAAAACTCTTATATTTCCATTATGAAGTAATGCAGAAGAAAATCTTCCCTACGTCGCCCTCTTTTGAGGTGGTAAATGTAATAAATTAATTGGCTCCAAGATGGAGTTCCCCTTTAAGAAAGACCGGTCACCATAAAAATGCATTTTTTTTTTCACCTCATGTAAACGCCGCTGTTCTCCTGAATCCGGAGTTGTTGTTTTTTTCTTCCTGGGCCTCTCCGTTCATGAGATATGGCCCCATCTTCCCTGCACGTAATTCTAGTCTTGTTAGACAAGTGGGTGTGGTTCTGCACTATTCTCTGCTGGAGCCTTCCTGAAAACCACACCCAGTTGGGAAAAAAAAAGACTAATTTTATATATCGCAAAGAAGAAGCCATATCTCAGGAACGGAGAGGCGCAGAAATGAAAGAAAAACAACGCCGGATTCAGGAGAACAGCGGCATTTACACCGAGCAAAGCAATATGTATATTTATGGCAAGTATCACGTCGCCTTCAAAAGGGAGAATGTATTAAAAAATATATATTCCTGACACCTAGAATAGAAAATCATTACATCCACCTGCAATCGGAAGCAATTAGGTATTTACATGACATCCGAATACGATTAGAATGCCAGCACAGGATGCTGGAAGTTGTAGTTCCCGCGCTGATACGCGGCAAAGTCTCGATTGTAATGTAGCTGCGTCCAGGATTCTGCATCTTAGTCTGGATTGTACTGACTCGTGGAGGACGGACATTGGATGTTTTGATTTCTCAAGTTCACAATTGTGAAAGAGTTCTGCATCGTCCAGGAATGCTAAAATAAATGATGAATCAGTCGGAGCAATGAAACCGCAGGGACCAGATACTAGATTCACTATAAACAAGTAACTCCCAATGTAGAGGAGCGTCCAGATTCATCACAGGACTGGCTCTGTAATACCCCCACCTAGCTGGTGTCATGGAAGTGACAGTATGCCAGACATTAAAGATGTGCGCAAAGAACCTTGTATGAGAAGGGCGACGAGGAGAGGTCTGTGTATTAGGAGGAGGACGGGGCCGTGTCCTGATGGCTGTGTATTAGGAGGAGGACGGGGCCGTGTCCTGATGGCTGTGTATTAGGAGGAGGACGGGGCCGTGTCCTGATGGCTGTGTATTAGGAGGAGGACGGGGCCGTGTCCTGATGGCTGTGTATTAGGAGGAAGACGGGGCCGTGTCCTGATGGCTGTGTATTAGGAGGAGGACGGGGCTGTGTCCTGATGGTTGTGTATTAGGAGGAGGACGGGGCCATGTCCTGATGGTTGTGTATTAGGAGGAGGACGGGGCCGTGTCCTGATCCCTGTGTATTAGGAGGACGGGGCCATGTCCTGATGGCTGTGTATTAGGAGGAGGATGGGGCCATGTCCTGATGGCTGTGTATTAGGAGGAGGACGGGGCCGTGTCCTGATGGCTGTGTATAAGGAGGAGGACGGGGCAGTGTCCTGATCCCTGTGTATTAGGAGGAGGACGGGGCCGTGTCCTGATCCCTGTGTATTAGGAGGAGGACGGGACCGTGTCCTGATCCCTGTGTATTGGGAGGAGGACGGGGCCGTGTCCTGATCCCTGTGTATTAGGAGGAGGACGGGGCCGTGTCCGGATCCCTGTGTATTAGGAGGAGGACGGGGCTGTGTCCTGATCCCTGTGTATTAGGAGGAGGACAGGGCCGTGTACTGATGGCTGTGTATTAGGAGGAGGACGGGGCCGTGTCCTGATCCCTGTGTATTAGGAGGAGGACGGGACCGTGTCCTGATCCCTGTGTATTGGGAGGAGGACGGGGCCGTGTCCTGATCCCTGTGTATTGGGAGGAGGACGGGGCCGTGTCCGGATCCCTGTGTATTAGGAGGAGGACGGGGCTGTGTCCTGATCCCTGTGTATTAGGAGGAGGACAGGGCCGTGTACTGATGGCTGTGTATTAGGAGGAGGACGGGGCTGTGTCCTGATCCCTGTGTATTATGAGGAGGACGGGGCTGTGTCCTGATTGCTGTGTATTAGGAGGAGGACGGGGCAGTGTCCTGATCCCTGTGTATTAGGAGGACGGGGCAGTGTCCTGATCCCTGTGTATTAGGAGGAGGACGGGGCCGTGTCCTGATAGCTGTGTATAAGGAGGAGGAAGGGGCAGTGTCCTGATCCCTGTGTATTAGGAGGAGGAGGACGGGGCCGTGTCCTGATCCCTGTGTATTAGGAGGAGGACGGGGCCGTGTCCTGATAGCTGTGTATAAGGAGGAGGAAGGGGCAGTGTCCTGATCCCTGTGTATTAGGAGGAGGAGGACGGGGCCGTGTCCTGATCCCTGTGTATTAGGAGAGCTTGCTGTATATAGGGGATAATACCGCCAGTGCCCTGTGTAATGGTGTAGGCATGCGTCTGTGTATTAGGTGCACAGAGCTGGTCTTTGTGCAGTTGCCTTTATATTAGGAGGACACACAGGCTTCTGTGAGGAGGGGGAGTGATGGTTTTCTCATGAGAAGCCTGGTTTCAATACTTAATAGAGAACATGTGCTGAAGCATTTTTGCGCCAGCAGAAGACTATACTGAAATTAAGCCCTCTCTTTAAAGCCAGATCTGCAGAACATTCCTGCCCTAATGGTTACAACACGCAGATCGTGGCATTAACCCCTAATTGCCAGCAGAACTAGAATTCCCTGCATGTGCAAAAAGCTTCATAAAACTAAACAAACAGCAGTCATAAACTGCGAGATCTACAAGTTCTGCTCCCCCTCCTCGGCACTTCGCCTGTGCACAGGATCCGGACCTGCAGACCATTCCGTCAGGAAAGAGGAAATTGAGAGTATTTGGACAGAGAAGGGAGAGGAGGTTAGGAGGAATTTTATGATGCTGAAGGAAAGAATTTCTCTCCTCCTCCCGCCCAGAATGATGAAGGATGCTAGGACGCCCTGCAACATCTGGAAGCAGTTTCTGCGGCCAATTCACCCACACACTCTGGGATGCGGCTGCCCATTTTATCTTCTTGCATGTGGCGCTGAACACTATGCCAGCAAATATATGAGCACATTGACCACGAGCCGAGTTCCCTTACCCTACTATCAGGAAACTAATTCACAAAAATGTAATTAAGAAGGTCAGTGGGCTATAAATCCTAACATAGAGCCCAGTAAAACCATAAGAAGGGAACCTGTCAGCACGGTTTTTTAGTGTTATGGCTGAATTCGCGCTTGTCCCCCAATAAAAACGATACCTTTTTTGTAGAGATCCGATCTGCCAGTCATTAGATATTTAGCGTAGAAGCCATAGGCAAATGAGGCAGAAAGTGTACTGGGGGCGTCATGAAAAAAAAAATTCAATTGCAGACACGCCCACAGTAAACTTCCAGCCTCATTTGCATATGGCTTCTACACTAGATTTCTCATCAATGGCTCATCGGATCTCTACAAAAAAGGTCTCGTTTTTATTGGCAGACAAGCGCCTATAAAGCTGTACCACTTCTTCCATGTATAAAAATGTGCCGATAGGTTTCCTTTAAAATAAAGTTTTGCCCCAAATTCTTTTCTAGCAGGTCGTATATCTGGTTTATAAGGCTATAAAATAAAAGACAGTCTACATTGTGATGGTACTAGAAAAACATGGAAGAACAAAAAAGGTGCTAAATATACCTAAAGAGGGCCCTCTGGAGGTTATAACCTGACATGATCTGGGCAATATCTGGAGGTTGTAACCAGATATTACCAGTAACACACACAGTTCTCCATCATTTCAAGGATAAATTGGAGGCATTCATAAACAATCCCGAGGCTTGTGATTTCCCCTTCATGTGGCCCAAATATCAGATCATACCACATGAAGGAGCCATGAGCCTAGCAATGACTGTTCCTGCTCACAGACCCCAACCAAAACCTGGGATGCCCCCCACATGTATATTTGCAGGCTTATAGTAAGTTCTCTGCTTTTAATTAGCAAGATAGAGGTAGATGATGTGCTTGTATTTAACGAGTACTGCGTTTAATTATTATAGTAGAAACAGGGGTTGTTGTTTTTTGCACTTGATCGTCTTGGGATCTGTCCTTGGCCTAGTTTCAGTGCAATAATGGATCATTAACTAAAAGACAAATACCCGAGAATTCCTACATACAATCATTAATACAAAACAGACGGAATGTCCCCAAATTATACTCAACTTCATTGTATAATAAAGGGATTCGTGTGGTTGTTTCTATAGAGCTTCACAATAATAGACTAGATAATGCACAACAGGCTGAGATCAGGAGTGTAGTGGCCCTGTACTGTGACATCACTGTGTGTATTATCCCTGTACTGTGCTGTCACTGTGTGTATTATCCCTGTCCTGTGCTGTCACTGTGTGTATTATCTCTGTACTGTGACATCACTGTGTGTATTATCCCTGTACTGTGACATCACTGTGTGTATTATCCCTGTACTGTGACATCACTGTGTGTATTATCCCTGTACTGTGCTGTCACTGTGTGTATTATCCCTGTCCTGTGCTGTCACTGTGTGTATTATCCCTGTACTGTGACATCACTGTGTGTATTATCCCTGTACTGTGACATCACTGTGTGTATTATCCCTGTACTGTGACATCACTGTGTGTATTATCCCTGTACTGTGACATCACTGTGTGTATTATCCCTGTACTGTGACATCACTGTGTGTATTATCCCTGTACTGTGACATCACTGTGTGTATTATCCCTGTACTGTGACATCACTGTGTGTATTATCCCTGTACTGTGACATCACTGTGTGTATTATCCCTGTACTGTGACATCACTGTGTGTATTATCCCTGTACTGTGACATCACTGTGTGTATTATCCCTGTACTGTGACATCACCGTGTTTATTATCCCTGTACTGTGACATCACCGTGTGCATTATCCCTGTACTGTGACATCACTGTGTGCATTATCCCTGTACTGTGACATCACTGTGTGTATTATCCCTGTTCTGTGACATCACTGTGTGTATTATCCCTGTACTGTAACATCACTGTGTTTATTATCCCTGTACTGTGACATCACTGTGTGTATTATCCCTGTACTGTGACATCACTGTGTTTATTATCCCTGTACTGTGACATCACCGTGTGTATTATCCCTGTACTGTGACATCACTGTGTGCATTATCCCTGTACTGTGACATCACTGTGTGTATTATCCCTGTTCTGTGACATCACTGTGTGTATTATCCCTGTACTGTAACATCACTGTGTTTATTATCCCTGTACTGTGACATCACGGTGTGTATTATCCCTGTACTGTGACATCACTGTGTGCATTATCCCTGTACTGTGACATCACTGTGTGTATTATCCCTGTTCTGTGACATCACTGTGTGTATTATCCCTGTACTGTAACATCACTGTGTTTATTATCCCTGTACTGTGACATCACTGTCACACCGTGGGCAGCACGGTGGCGCAGTGGTTAGCACAGCAGCCTTGCAGCGCTGGAGTCCTGGGTTCAAACCCCACCAAGGACAACATCTGCAAAGAGTTTGTATGTTCTCTCCGTGTTTGGGTGGGTTTCCTCCAGGTATTCTGGTTTCCTCCCACATTCCAAAGACATACTGATAGGGAATTTAGATTATGAGCCCCAACGGGGACAGTGATGATTATGTGTGCAAACTGTAAAGCGCTGCGGAATATGTTAGCGCTATATAAAAATATATAGTACTGTGTATATGTACTGTGACATCACAGTGTGTATTATTCCTGTACTGTGACATCACTGTGTGTATTATCCCTGTACTGTGACATCACCGTTTGTATTATCTCTGTACTGTGACATCACTGTGTGTATTATTCCTGTACTGTGACATCACTGTGTGTATTATTCCTGTACTGTGACATCACTGTGTGTATTATCCCTGTACTGTGACATCACTGTGTGTATTATTCCTGTACTGTGACATCACTGTGTGTATTATCCCTGTACTGTGACATCACCGTGTGTATTATCTCTGTATTGTGACATCACTGTGTTTATTATCCCTGTACTGTGACATCACTGTGTGTATTATCCCTGTACTGTGACATCACTGTGTGTATTATCCCTGTACTGTGACATCACTGTGTGTATTATCCCTGTACTGTGACATCACTGTGTGTATTATTCCTGTACTGTGACATCACTGTGTGTATTATCCCTGTACTGTGACATCACTGTGTGTATTATCCCTGTACTGTGACATCACTGTGTGTATTATCCCTGTACTGTGACATCACTGTGTGTATTATCCCTGTACTGTGACATCACTGTGTGCATTATCCCTGTACTGTGACATCACCACTGTGTGAATTAGGAATAACATTTTTTTTGTACAGGGGGGCATAATTTCCTGTTATGTCCCTGGTCAAGGCTGCAGGCATGGGAGGACCCAGACAATGGGGGGGATGTATAGAGTCCATAACATGTACACAGAGAGATCAGATATCAAAGGATCAGTGTAAAATAGCAGCCATTTCCAGAAAGCTCTCACATGAATGCCCTTATCTCCTGTTGTGACACGCTGGCTGGATCTTGTCTATGTGTCATTTGTTTATGTGTGGTACCAACATGTAATCACAAGCGGACAGATTCCTCCAGCACTTATGTGGTGACAGCCATAGACCCTGAATGCAGATCTCCCTGAGATTTATCCTACAGCCTCCCCTCCCCCCATGGCATCAGCGCCATGAGAATATGCAGCAATACCTGAATGGCTTTTGTGCTTTTCCGGACATCAAAAATCCTCAGTCTCTTGTCCTGCAAGAAAGAAAGCGGAAAATATATCAAAATGGGGAAATCAAGCAATAACAAAACATTAAGACGCAAGTTGAAATCACGCCGTTATGTCCAATGCCAGCGTTCTGCCATTACACCGCCATCATCATATGATACAATGTCAGATCATCACGTGCATAAAAAGGGATTAAAAGGCTTCAAAACTTATGTAAAACCCCTTTAACTATATTTTTCCCATAAATTTTATATTAAAAAATAAATAAACTTATATCCAAAGGAATAAATCAATAAAGAGGCACGCTGATAAACGACCTGAAAATTGGATAGTAGGCAACTAAATATAGTAAATAAGGGGTAAAACAATTGTAAAGTTAGGACAAGAAAGTCAGTTCAGTATACTAAGAGCGCCACCTAATGGACACATCAGAAAATACCAACGTAAAACTAGAATTTAAAGGGTTATTCCCTTTAAATTCTATAAGGGTATTGTTGGATAGGGCTTGTAAAAACAAACACTTTTGCAATTTACTGTTTATTAAAAATTGCAGCCGTTCTTGAGATATTAACACTTCTTCTTTTGTTTATAGCTCGTTGCCTAGGTGACCGACCACCGCTGCTGTCTAGCTTGTAAGTGCTGTGATGAAGCTGGGTTGGGATTAGGAGCCAACCCTGTGCTCAAGCGATCCCGGACAGCTTGAAAACCATTCAGGTTAATATCTCAGTCGATGGAGATGGACGGGGTTTTTTTTTGCCTGGTGAATCAACATTCTTGGGGTACATAGTTTTTTTTATTCCTTTATTTATTTATTTATTTTTTTATTTTTTTTTTGGGGGGGGAGGCAAGACTCCTAAATTATATAGTATTTACCATAAGAGTTAAATAATAATAATAATCTTATTTAATTTTTTTTTTTTTTTTCACCTAGTATAGGGGAATGGAACCAGTAATATTTTTACATCTATGGCAATACATGTCGAAAATAACTATCCCCTATGAAGTCCAGCCAGGGCAGAAAGCTGAGGTTCACAATGTACAGACTGGGCTGTGGGAAGAGTGACTGAGCGTGTGCGACCACCTCTGCTCATCTCATAAGATGCACGTCCACATTGTTATCCACTTTGGACACTAGGTGGCGCCAGAGTATGGAAGTAAATGATATACGGTAACTCTTCACTGCATTGATTTTCCAACAGTCAGTAAATGGAAAACATTATTATTTGTTTATTATCTATGCAAAGAGTAAAAAATGTAATCCCCATTTTAAAGTCCCTTCTATTTCTCACCTTAGAAGTGGTTCCAATCAGTACCCCATCCTGACTCCAGCATATACTCTGCACCTGGTCGCCATGATCATCCAAAGCTATACAGAAAAGAAAGAGAAATCAAGATTCTAGTGACCCGTATCTGTTCTCGATCACACGTAGTAAAGCTCGTCTGGCACCCACAGCTCAGGCACTCATCAGGGAAGTAATGATAGTGGTCACAGAAGTAGCAATCGAGCCCTTGCGGGTGAGTGGTCTGCTGATGCCAGCACAAACGTCAACGTAAGTGTAATGTGGAGCAGAGACCCGCCAGGTCCATGCGCTGCGATACACGCTGCAAGAGGCCAGCAGCTGACATCAGCGCGCACATGACTGGGGGCATATGACAGTGGCGTCATGCGTTCCCACACTGAAGTCAGCTTCCGGTTTCAGAAGAGAACGCATTAAGCCACTTTGTTACCATTTTGGTAGTATGCTTCGGGTCATTGTCCATTTGGAAGACCCATTTCCGTCCAAGCTTTAACTACCTGGCTGATGTGTTGAGATGTTGCTTCAGTATTGCCACATAATCTTTTCTCATGATGCCATCTATTTTTGTGAAGTGCACCAGTCCCTCCAGCACCAAAACAACCCCACAACATGATGTTGCACTTGCTACCACTGTGTTTCACAGTGGGGATGGTGTTCTTAGGCTTCCAAGCTCCTCCCTTTTTCCTCCAAACATAACGACTGTCATTATGCACAAATAGTTAAAGTTTAGTTTCATCAGACCACAGGACATGTCTCCAAAAATGAAGGTCTTTGTTCCAGTGTGCATTTGCAAATATTAATCTGGCTTTTTTATGTTTCTTTTGGAGTAATGGGCTGAAAGGCCACTCTGCCAGGAAGAAGCCATGTTGATACAGTGCTCGTTTCTCTGTGGATATTGACACAATCTTACCAGCTTCCGCCATCATCTTCACAAGGGCTTTTGCTTTTGTCCTTGGGTTGATATGAAGACGCCGGACCAAAGCACGCTCATCTCTGGGACACAGAGCCCGTCTTCTTCCTGAGCGGTATGATGGCTGGACATTCCCATCTTCTTTGTACTTGTATATAATTGTTTGTAGAAATTAACGAGGCACCTTCAGGTATCTTTAAAGTGAAATTGTACCCAAGGATGAGCCAGACTTGTGCAAGTCCACAATTCTCTTCCTGATATCTTGGATGATTTCTTTAGACTTTCCCATGATGCTACATAAAGAAGCAGTGTGTTTCAGGTGTGCATTAAAACACATCCACAGGTGTGCCTCTATTTAAACTCAGATGTTGCCAAAAAAACAGAGGCTTCCAAACACAAGACATCATCATATGGGCAGTCCAGAATTGTTTAAAGGTATAGTAATCTTAGTGTATGGAAACGTTTGACTTTGAAGTAATAAAAATGCCTTAAAACAGTCTCTCTCTCATTTGGCAAATATTAATAATTATGGTAATCCTAATTGACCTAAAACGGGAAAGGTTTATTCTGATTTCAGGTCAGATATTGAGAAACACATGCAGATGTCCCTTTTTATATAGTGTATGGAAACTTCTGATTTCAACTGTATGATGTCCTTAATCTTGGTATATTGCACAAGGATGGGGCCAGGATGAGGGTCATATATACAAGGCCCAGGATGGGGGAACTTGCTACATAATGTGGGGGAGGGGGTACGACTCGTATGTCCTTATAGGATTTAGAATACTATAAGGGCTCATACATCTAACCAACATGCGGGAGCCCAGGACTAACTTTTGCACAGAGGCCCTTCTGACTGATTACGCCCCTGATGTAATGGCGCCTTTTATTTTCCTAATTTCAAGGGAATTACATGGGTCATATATTTATCCCACTAGATTTAAGGGGGATGTCTCATGTACTAGTTTCAGGAGCGCACCACTTCCCTGTCTCCCGGCTAATCAGCAGTGCTGAACGCCTGATTAACTAACTACACTTGCCCTGAACGGTGCTCTCTTCCATGTTACAAGCAGAGGCAGCGTGAGAGGCGGGCAGGGACACTGAAGCTGCCCAGATTGGGAGCCAACAGTGCACTCCAGCCATCTTCGGCGCAGCGCTTACAAGCTGTATAGCAAAGATCTTGGAGGCACTGTGCTATTTGCCTAGGAGAGCGACCAACGATGATAGACCGCAGAGGTGGCCGGTAACCTCGACAACAATGTAATTAAAAATCTCACCGATTTCGAGGAGAGAGAAAGGATTTTTTACAAGCACTTTGCAAATTTACATATTTAAAACCCCTCCAAAAGGGGTATTCTGATTTATAAAGGGGTTGCATATCCCTAGGATATATATGTTCGGTCCGGAGACTGAAGCGACCATTGTAATACAGTAATGATGGCTGTGCAAGAAACTGCAGCCACGTGAATCGGTCCACGCCACATATCCCTGCACAGCGGATGGCCTTGGGATGTGCCACACCAGAGCTGAAACCCCTTCATTCAAAGGATGAATATGGGTCCCATAAGTCGATAGTAAAGGGAAGGCGATATGCCATCACTTTATAAGCTAGGAATACCCCTTTAAGATGTTATACAGGTTTATACAAAGAATAATAAATTCCCATCTGTTCATATAAAGACGTGCTTATAACCCAGCTCCGCGGCCACAGTAAAATAAACAGTCGTCTCTGTACACCAGGCTTATAGGAAACCAGCTAGCCAACACGTATGTTACAGGAATGCGAAGGAAACCTGAGCACCGAGAAAAGCCCAAAAAATTCCTGGAAGAAGGGAAAAAAAAAAAAAAAGTCTTACAAACAAGGGTTTTTTTTTGTTTTCCATATTCCAGAAATGGCGCCACTCCCCTACAAGAAAGTGTCTGGTATTGCAAGTCAAGGGCAAAAAAGTTCTACATGAATTCAAACCAGATACAAACGTCTGCAGATATGTACATTCAGACAGAAAAACCCCTTTAAGAAGCCTTATAGGGTCATTTCTATTTTACAGCAATGCATGGGTGTCGCATGCCGTCCTGCAATAGGTGCAAGACTGGCTAATGACTGCCGAGCTGCTGCTCTGACGGGTGGGATCGGAGAAAGCTCTGACCCGGGACAGTCAAGCCGCTGTTTGCCATAGTCATTCTTAATCAAGGCAGTCTCCTGTCTTCAGTTGGATTATTGGGTCTGATGGTGACAACATAAAATGTCTGGGGTAACTCTTGTGCAGTGTTAAATAAACAATAAAATGGTAATGATCGGGTATAAAAAAAAAAAAAAAAAAAAATGTAATAAAAATATATGAAAAAAAGAATTTGAAATTTTTTTAATAAAAAATAAATAAATTGAATTGCGCTTAAATTCTAAAAAACACAAACGACAATAAGCTAGATTATGTTCACAAGTTCTACACTAAGAGAAAATCAATCAAGGACTAATATATATATACACATACATACACACACCGTATATACTCAAGTATAAGCCGAGATTTTCAGCCCATTTTTTTAGGCTGAAAGTGCCCCTCTCTGCTAATACTCGAATCATTGTCGGCGGGGGAGGGGGGAGCGGCGGGGCAGGTGGTGCGGCGGCTGTCACATATTCACCTGCTCCTGGCAAGGTCCCAGAATCTCCGATGGTCTCCAGGCGCTGACAGCTTCTACCAGCGTTGAGCGGTCACATGGTACCGCTCATTACAGTAATGAATATGGACGCGACTCCACTCCCACAGGGGTGGAGCCACATATTCATTACTGTAATGAGCGGTACCATGTGACCGCTCAACGCAGGAAGAAGCTGTCAGCGCCCGGAGACCATCTGTAAGAAAGAAGCAGAGTATATAATGGGGAGGGTGAGCACTGCACAATATTCACCTGTCCCCGTTCCACCGCCGGGCGCCGCTCCGTCTTCCGCTTCCTCTACAGTGACTGTTCAGGTCAGAGGTTGCAATGACGTGTATAGTGCGCGCCCTCTGCCTGAACAGTCAGTGCAGAGGACGCGGAAGACAGAGTGGCGCCCGACGGTGGAACGGGGACAGGTGAATATTGCAAGTGCTGGGGGCCTGAGCGACGAGAGGCGAGTATGTGATGTTTTTGTTTTTTAAATCGCAGCAACAGCATATGGGGCAAATGTTTCTATGGAGCATTTTATGGGGCCATAATCAGCATTTGTGCAGCATTGTGTGGGGAAAATGTCTGTATGGAGAATCTTATGGGGCAATAATCAACCTTTATGCAGCATTGTATGGGGCAAATGTCTCAATTGAGCATTTTATGGGGCCATAATCAAGAATTGTGCAGCATTGTATGGGTCAAATGTGTCTATGGAGCATCTTATGGGGCAATAATCAACCTTTATGCAGCATTATATGGGGCACATTTTCTATGGAGCATCTTATGGGGCCATTATTAACCTTTGTGCAGCATTACATGGGGCATATGTTAATATGGAGTATCTTATGGGGCCCATCATGAACTGTATGGAGCATTATATGGTGCTCCTGATTCAATATGGATATTCAAAAACACTAAGGCTGGGTTCACACTGCGTTGAACCTGTCCGTTAGACAGACTACGTTACACCGCGGCATAACGCGGTGTAACGCAGTCCGATAACGCCGCCATTTAATCCAATGTCGGACGCATCGCTAGCGCACGCCCACAATGGGCGTGCGCTAGCGATGTGCCGTCATTGAGTGACGGACCCCGAGACGCGGGCTGCAGCGTTTCCAGGTCTGTCAACGCTAGCGCAGATAGAGCTAGCAGTTGCTCTATCTGCGCTAACGCGCTCCCATTCCGGCACTTGCGTTAACAGCAGCCAATTAACGTATGTGTTTAACGGGCTGCTGTTAACGCAATGTGAACCTAGCCTTAGACTACTGATGTCTCAATTAATTTTACTTTTATTGGTACCTATTTTTATTTTTGACATTTACCGGTAGCTGCTGCATTTTTCACCCTAGGCTTATACTCGAGTCAATAAGTTGTCACGCTCGCGCCCTGACTGGTGGGCGTGAGCTCGGGTGGTTTGTGGCCCCACTGTGCCACGAACCAAACTACCCCTGGAAGGGGCGTGACTATGACAGCTGCCTTGGTCTTCGCTGGAGCCTCTGATGGTGAGATCAGACTTGTGCAGCAGGCAGCTGCCAGGTGCTACTCCAGGGTGGTGTCTGGCTGTGGCTGCTGATCCCACTTGGAGAACAGGAACATTAGGACAGGTGCGGGCATCAGTCAGGACTAGCAGATGAGCACGGATGAAACTCAGACGAGTAGGCTGGCACGGCAGAGACACAGGGCTGGCAGGCACGGCAGAGACACAGAGCTGGCAGGCACGGCAGAGACACAGGGCTGGCAGGCACGGCAGAGACACAGGGCTGGCAGGCACGGCAGAGACACAGGGCTGGCAGGCACGGCAGAGACACAGGGCTGGCAGGCACGGCAGAGACACAGGGCTGGCAGGCACGGCAGAGACACAGGGCTGGCAGGCACGGCAGAGACACAGGGCTGGCAGGCACGGCAGAGACACAGGGCTGGCAGGCACGGCAGAGACACAGGGCTGGCAGGCACGGCAGAGACACAGGGCTGGTTGGTGTGGTGTATGAAGGAACAGGAAGGGACCTGTTCACACAGGAGGTGCAGGTAAGGAAACAAGCCGGAAGGAAAGGAGTATGAAGGAACAGGTTGGGACCTGTTCACACAGGAAGAGAACCGCAAGCCTGCACATAGGAGCGATAGAGCAGCAAGAGATTTCTGCAGCAGCAGAAGCCAAGCAGAGCGGAACCGCAAGGAATGCGGAGAGGAGCTGCAGCAAGAGATTCCTGCAGCAACAGGAATGGAGCAGAACTGAATGGAGCAGAACCGCAGGAGTGTGGAGCAGAGGTAAAGCTGCAAGAGAGCAGAGCACAGGCAAAGTCTCAAGGGTACAGAGCAGGCAGAGCCGCAAGAGTGCGGAGCATAAGCAAACAGAGAGGACACAAAGAAAGACACAGCAGGGAAAGAAGCCACAGACAGGGAGACAGAGATAGGACAAAGTTCAGACAAGGTAATGGAACGAGACAAGGCACAAGCACAAAGACACAGGGACCAGGATATACTGCCTCCTGGATGGCGGACAGACCAAAACAAGGCAAAGCAAGGACACAGACACAGAGACCAGGATATACAGCCTCCTGGAGGGCAGGCCAACAAGAACAAGGCAAAGCTAAGAGTAGAGCCTCCAGAGAAGGAGGAACACAGAGCAAGGCCTGGCAACTCAGAAGCAAAACAATAACTGAGTTAACACATTGCACAGGCCCAGTCCACAGGGTGAAGCTGCCCTAAATACTGGAGGCCTCTTGGTAATTGGTCAGGAACAGATTAGACAGGTGCGCCCTGATTCCATAAGAACCAGAGAGTTCTGGCGCCGCCCCCCTATGCACACAGCCAGGAAGCATGCAGAGAACAGAGGCACAGAATATGGAGCTGGCAACAGACAGAACACAACATGACCTGGAGCAGTGAGTAAGATGGTGTGCGAGGGACGGGAGGTCATGTAGTGATGCCAGCAGAGTTGTTACATAAGTTTTCCCAGTTTTGTGGCAAAATTAGGGGTCTCGACTTATACTCGTGTATACAGGGTATAATATATTTATTAATAATGTGATGCAGCTCTGAGGAAGAAATAATGGACATATATATTAAAATAAGGGAACATTAAGTAAGAAAATAATTCAATATTTATATGTTTTAAACAACAAATATATATGTGCTTTATGTTTATACAAATTAGTCATTTAGGGTGTTAAATTGAAAAAAAAAAAACATGCTGATTCAGAACAGTTTTGGAGGTGTATCTGCCCTTACCGGCGAGGGCAGAGTCTCTGGAGAGATCCCAGACTTGTACGGATTTGCCAGCCGCGGAGACAAGCAGGGCATCAGCGGATGGATGGAACTGCAGAGCTTTCACATGGCCGCCTTTCACCGTCAGAGTCGCCGCAGAGTCGCCCACATCGCCAGTCTCTGACAAGCGCCACAATTTCACCTACAAAACAAAATTTCAAATTACTTATTAATACGCCTGGATATTAACGAGCTTTACAGTGCGTAGGATCTCTGCTTGCAGTCAGTGAATGGAGACATTATATATAACCGGATTTTGAAAACCTGTATTGATATTGTAATGGACACTAGCAGATCTGCCTCTGTGTGTTGCAGGTTCAAGTCCCCTAAGGGGACAAAAAAATATATATATTTATACATATTTTTAAAAATTTCTATTGCCCCAATATATTCCGCAGCTCTTTAACATTTCTTAGGGGACTTGTACTGACAAAAAAGACATTAGAGAGTAACATATAATTAAACAGATACCAAGAGGAGAGAGAGTCATGCTCGAAAGTTACAATCTATGAGGAATTAGGGGAGAAACGAAAGGTAAATGGTAAAATGTGCTTGTATTGTGTGGTACGGCCATCAATATAATAAGGAGGGTAATGCAACATAGCTGGGAAGGACAGAGCTATATCTCAGCTTTGCAGTGTTTGATTAGAAGCTCCTGCATCGTTTCTCCAAGAAGGAAAAAAAATAATAATATATTTGGCATTGTGACCAAAAAAAGTCCAATCTAGGAAAATATAAAATAACTTAAACAGCGCGTTAAATGCCGAAAAGATGAATCTGAACATCAGAATTGCCATTTTTTTGTGCACTTCCTAAAAAAAAAAAAAAAAAAAAAAAAAAATGTAAATACAAAGCAACCAAAACACCATATCTACCCCAAAGTGGTGTCAACATAGATGTCAGCTCAAAGTGCAAAAAGACAAGTCCTATCAACGGAAAAAAGTTACAGGTCTCGCTTTTTTTTTTTTTTTTTTTTTTATTTCAGATTTTTTGAGCGTCATCACTCACAGACTGGTCCGCAGATCCAGTGGCCAGGAGATCGTCATCAAATGGTGAAAACGCAAAATCCGTCACCACGTCTGCGGGAGAAATAGAAAACGGGTGAGAAGGAGACATAATGGGGCGCATGTGCAACAAATAACATCCTACAACCAGAACTGAAAACTGTGAACTACAAAGTAAATATATAAGGGAGGGTTAAATATATATATTTATGTACCGTATATTTGCACCAGGGGGCACCATGGCAGGCGATTATTGCGACATGCAATTATTTGATGACATACTTTAATACTTCTGGAGTACCAAGAGATAGCAATCATGGGGGCTTAAAGTAGGCCCCCAACTACCTTGATAACCCATCGACACCCCTTTATTGCACCACGGGGGACAAAGTGAATTGATAAAGGGATTGACAAAACCGTTCATCCCAACGTAGCGCCCACCTGAGTGACAATGCAGCCGGGATATCTTCCTCTTCTCTCCTTGCTCCACCTGTAGAGAGGTCAGCCCCAGCACCCCTGAAAATAAATCACATATGAGGATGAATTAATCAAATGCAAAAATATTGACAGATCGCGATTTTGATCTGACTACAATACATATCACAATGAGGCCGATTTCATCTGTCAGACATTCCCTGTGATCGCTAGGTCGGAACCAGTGGTTGGTCTCCTGACCAAACCTCAATGTACAAACAGGCATAGAGGAGGCTATTGAGTTGGGGTCAATAGTCCTGCGGCCGGTCCAGACATTGCAGATGGCGCTCAGCACAAGAAACATCAGAGAAAGGTTAGACCATAAACACAAACAATTATATGGATCCACTCAAAGTAGGAACAACTACTGTGACATGGCAGCAGAGACACCCAGAGCTAACAGGTCACTTCCCATCATGGACAGCTGACAGCAAATGAAAGGTATTATCCGAAAATAACGCAGTATTTAAATTAGATTTTATTGTTATTAGTTTTTTTCCATGATTTTTTTTTTAATTATTTTATATTATATATCTAGCAATTTGAAAATTTGCCGTTTGACCCAATAATAGGCTCACTCTCCCTGTCCCATACAGAAGACTTTTCAGCAGTCTCATTATCATCAAAGGCAAGATTAAAATGACAGGTAGCACATATATATTCACAATAGGTGATGTCACAGCTAACCTCCTCCCCCTCCTGTACAATGACTGATAACACCTCTATATACAGTAGATAGCACTGGATCCACCATTCACAATAGGAGATGTCACAGCTCACCTCCTTCTCCTGTACAATGACTGATAACACCTCTATATACAGTAGATAACACAGGATCCACCATTCACAATAGATGATGTCACAGCTCACCTCCTCCTCCTGTACAATGACTAATAACACCTCCATATACAGTAGAAAACACAGGATCCACCATTCACAACAGGTGATATCACAGCTCACCTCCTCCCCCTCTATTCATAGTCACCTTTCCAAACAGTCTATATTAGGCTAAGTGGCCAGTGTGAAAATTGTACATTTTGTTTTACTTCTAATATGGACAGCGTTATTTAAAAAAATAAAAAATAAAAAAAAAATATTTAACATAAAAACCCAATCTTAACTATAGGTAATTTTCTGATTCCTGTAATAAGGAGGAATTGATCAGCGCTACTTGTTATACTGCTTTCCATATTGTGATGCCTCCATACAGGTGTATTATGGAAGTCCAATGGCCGCCATAGAGCGCAGCACCGATGGTCACGTACCTGGACTGTCAGTGCTGTACACAATACGTCTGTGTCCACATCTGATGTTGTTCCCACTGGTAGAAGTAGATACACCGCCAATGTCCGTAATCCAGCCCTAAAGATGAACGGCGACATATAGGATCACAATATGTATAAAACACATGGCGATATGGCAGCCATTGTTCTGCCGCGGTATTCTCTCTCATCACCTCCGGAGTATTGGGAGGCAGAACGGCTACTAATGTACCACTAAGAATCTTTATCCTACCATTAATTAGGGCCGGGCTATGGTAGAGGCAACTGGGGTATTTGCCCCAGAGCCTGAGATATTATCGGCCCCCACATCCCCTTCCCTAGATCCGGCAGGTCTGTGCTCTCGTCACAGTCAAATATGGTTGGACGTTGTATGGAGCTTTTATTTTTGGTCACTGACACCAGTATTTGCGCTTTATTTGGTGGCACTGGATGGACGCGGTGTCACAGGTTATATAGCGCTTATTGCATCAGTACATTAATTGACTTCATTTCTCTTTTCCAAAAATCCATCTAGAGAGAGTGGCTACACATGAACTTCTAATTGACAGGCGTGGTATATACACTATATGGAGAAAAGTATGTGCCTCCTCCACATTACACCTCCAGGAGCTTTCCTGACCTCCCATCTTACCATAGACATTAAGGCCAGTCTCACACATCCAGATAATTCCGGTACCGGAGAAAACGGTACCGGAGTTATCCATGTCCCTGTGCTCACGTAGGTCATCCGTGTGATGTCCGTGAGTACGTTTTTAAGGTCCGTGTGCTGTCCATGTGCTGTCCGTGTGTCATTATATTGCAACAATTTTTACAATTTTAACCCTATGACAGGAAAAATGCACACGGATGTCACACGGACGGCATCCGTGTGCGGTACGTGTTTACACGGACCCATTGACTTTAATGGGTCTGTGTGATCCGTGCGTTCCTCCCACGAACACTGACATGTCTCCGTGTTTTGAAAACGGACACACGGTCCGGGAAAAATCACTGATATCTGCAGAGACACATTCATTTTAATTTGTCTACATGTGTCAGTGTCTCCGGTACGTGAGAAAACTGTCACTACACGTACCGGAGACACTGACATGTGAAACCGGCCTAATATGGAGTCGCCCCTCCGCAGATATAACGGCTCCCGCTCTTCTGGGAAGGATTTCTATAATATTTTGGAGGAGTGTGTGGAAATTTTTGCTCCCTCGTCCAGAAGAGCATTTGTGAGGTCAGATACGGATGATGGGGAGAAGCTGAATTCACAATCTCTGCTCTACCTCATCCATGGGTTGGTTGGGGATGAGGTCAGGAGTCCACACCAACCTCCCCCTTCATATTTTAATGGACCTTGTGCACTGGGCACAGTCATGGGGAACAGAAAAAGGGTCTTCACCAAAGTGTTCCTACAATTGTCCATAATGTCTTGAGCTGAAAAATTAAGATTTCCCTTCACTGAAACCAAGGGGCTGAGGCTAACCCCTGATAACAGCCCATAGTATTATCTCTCCACCATCTGTACAGCGGGCACAATGCAGTCAGGGGGTAACGTTTTCCTGGAATCACCAAACCCAGACTCCTCCATCAGACGCCAGATAGAGTAGTGTGATCTGTCACTGCACAGAACACGTCTCCTCCAGAGTCCAGTGGTGGCAGCTTTACACCACTCCATCCATCGATTGGCATTGTGCTTGGTGATGTACGACTACATGCAACTGCTCGGCCATGAAGCTTCTGGCGGGGCGCAGTATTTTTCAGAGAAACTGGGTGAGAGCCGCATCACCGCTTGCATATTACCACTGATCTTCATGTAGAAGGATCCGACTTACTATGCATATGGACTATTAACCCTGGTGCCGTTCACTCATTTTCTCTGCTGGTGACAGTACATATAATTTATATCTCAAAACACTAAAAATATTTTACTTTGGACTTCCAGGTCACGGCCACACACGCCAGCAGATTACTAAAGGATGCCAACCACATGTATGTCAGCTACAGTTTTACCTCACAAAAACTTTCCATGGGATTATGTGTTTTGTGTCACCTGACAATCTGCAAAGGACAAAAAAGCCATAGAAATTATCATGTAAGAAGGCCATTACCAGGCAGCAAACATGAGCTGATATGGCGGCACACACACACAGTTTATGTATAGAGGAGATGTGCCGCCATATGGTGCCTTCATACAGCTGAGGTAAAGTCCATCAGAAGCAATATACTATGGTGTTTGGACCCGCCATCATTGCTGGGTTCTGTCCGGGTAACAGCCACGAGATGACTTGTAGTACAGGAAATGCAGGAGGAAATGAGATTATTACGACATGGCCGTACAGACAAAACTCCGGAAATTTTACATCACGAGGGCACAAATACTAACAGCAGGTCTACATTTACATGAGCTCGGCGTGGGAGGACTCGGTGCCCAGCTCCCATGTCGCATCTGCTTATTTTTAGAGCTTCGTTGTCCTTAGTTCTCCTTTCCTGAATTATCCTGATTCTCGTTATATCAAGCCATCAAAAAAAAAAAAAAAAAAAAAAAGGCTGAAAGGACTAACGCAAAGGAAGCGGAGGGTTAATACAATTATGCGAGATTTTGCTTGTAGATATGAAATGCAGAGAGGGTAATATAAATATAAAAAAAAAAAAGATGGCAGAAATGTAATGCTGTGCTGATCGGTGAAGATTGTAGAGGTTCGGATCCTGAATAGTCAGTGTATTACCAGAAGATCCTTTTAACCCTTTCTCGATTTGACATCCTGGGTAGTGGTCTGCATGTGTGTAGGGGGCTCGGGAGCTGAGATTTCTTCACATGTCTGATGCCGACTATGATACATAACCAAAATCTGTCCCTAAGGCCGGAATCACACTAGTGGTTAAAAAGTCAGTCCGATGAGCGTCATTCAATTGTCATGCGAGTATAATGCGATTTTTCTCACCTAGCATCTGTATATGATATGAATATGTGATGCGATTTTAACATTAGCTTTTACATAGAATGTCATTAAAGTAAAACACAGTAAATATTCTACAGTGGGGAAATAAGTATTGGATTCACTGCCGATTTTGCAAGTTTTCCCACATACAAAGAATGGAGAGGTCTATAATTTTTATCGTAGGTACACTTCACCTGTGAGAGACAGAATCTAAAAATAAAAACCAGAAAATCACATTGTATGATTCTTACATAATTAAATTGCACTTTAGTTTTCCCGTAAGAAGCCTCCTACTCTGCACTCCTTACCTGTATAAAAGACACCTGTCCACACACTCAATCACACTCCAACCTCTCCACCATGGCCAAGACCAAAAAGCTGTCTAAGGACACCAGGGACAAAATTGTAGACCTGCACAAAAGCTGGGATGGGCTACAGGACAATAGGCAAGCAGCTTGGGCAGAAGGCAACAACTGTTGGCACAATTATTAAAAATTGGAAAAAAAAAAAAAACATGATGACTGTCAATCTTCCTCGGTCTGGGGCAGCATGCAAGATCTCGCCTCGTGGGATGATGATTCTGAGAAAGGTCAGTAATCAGCTCAGAACTACACGGGAGGACCTGGTCAATGACCCTAAGAGAGCTGGGACCATAGTTTCAAACATTACCGTTAGTAACACACTGCGTCGTCATGGATCAAAATCCTGCAGGACACCCAAGGTCCCCCTGCTCACCAGGACATGTCCAGGCCAATTTGAAGTTCGCCAATGACCATCTGGATGATCCAGAGGAGGCATGGGAGAAGGTCATGTCAGATGAGACCAAAAGAGAACATTTTGTTATCAACTCCACTCGCCGTGTTTGGAGGAAGAAGAAGGATGAGTACAACCCCAAAAACATCATCCCAACTGTGAAGCATGGTGGGGGAAACATCATACTTTGGGGGTACTGTTCTGCAAAGGGGACAGGACATCTGCTATGTATTGAAGGGTGGATGGATGGGGTCATGCATTACAAGATTTTGGCCAACAACCTCCTTCCCTCAGTAAGAGTATTGAAGATGGTTCGTGGCTGAGTCTTCCAGCATGACAATGACCCGAAAAACAAAGCCAGGGCAAAAAAAGAGTGGCTACGTAAGAAGCATTTCAAGGTCCTGGAGTGGCCTAGCCAGTGACCAGACCAGAACCCAATAGAAGTTTTTTGTAGGGAGCTGAAACTCAATGTTGCCCTGAAACATCAGGAGAAGATCTGTATGGAGGAGGGGCCCAAAATCCCTGCTGCAGTGTGCGCAAACCTGGTCAAGAACTACAGGAAACATCTCACCTCTGTAAATTGCAAAGAAAGGTTTCTGTACCAAATATTAAGCTCTGCTTTTCTATTGTATCAAATACTTATTTCATGCAATAAAATGCAAATTAATTATGTAATAATCATACAATGTTATTTTCTGGTTTTTTTTGTTTACATTCTATCACAGTTAAAGTGTACCTACAATAAAAATTACAGACCTCTTCATTCTTTGCAGGTAGAAAAACTTGCAAAATCGATAGTGTATCAAACACTTATTTTCCCCACTGTCGATAAATAAATAGATATATGTGAGTGACATATATAATTAGTGCAGTGTGTGTGCGTGTGTGTGTGTAGCTTACTGTACATGCATTTAAGTAAGAAATCAATAAATTAAAGAAAAAAAAATTGAGTGGTGACCCCTCGAAATTTTTGTTAACCAGCAGAGGGAAAGCGGACAGCTAGGGGCTGATGTTTATTAGCCTGAGAAAGGAGTAATTAACATGGAGCTTCCCAGGCTATTAATATCAGCTCACAGTTGTATACTTAGGCTTTAGTGAGATTATAATATATATATATATATATATATATATATATCTATCTATCTATCTCATGGGGCCTTCCTATAATAAGTAGCAAAGCCTAAGCAGATGGCTGAGGGCTATATTAATTGCATAAGAAGGGGCAATGGATACTGGCCCTCCCACACAGACTAAAAACATCAGCTCTGAGCCGCCCCAGAAATGGCGCATCCATAAAATGCGGCAATTCTGGTGCTTAGCCTCCGCTCTTCCCACTTGCCCTGGGGCATTGGCAAGTGGGGTGATGAGGTTGGGGTTGAGGTCAGCTTTGTATTGGCAGCTGACATCAAGCCCAGGGTTTAGAAAGTTTTACCTCTGTCTGCTTTACAGAATTTCGGAGGATCACACGCCATTCTTTTCTGTAATTTATTGATTTATTAAATACATGAACATTAAACTACACACGAACTGCACTAAATATATACGACACACATATTTGTAGAGATCTATTCTATGTTTAAATACGTTCTTTTCTGACGGGTCATGCTGTGAGTTTACTGTGCTCGGCTGATGAAATCTCAGGTATCCTATAAATTGAGTGCATAAAAAAATTGGGCGGAACACGAGCAAGTGCCGTGCGATTTTTTTCCTTGCTCCCATTGACTTGTATTGGCGATTACAATACGAAATTTGCATCCACTTGCAGCACGCTGTGAATTTTTATCAGTCTGATCGCAATCCGATCAGAGATTATTTAAATAAATAAATAAATAAATAAATAAATTACAGATGAGCACTGAATCATTGAATAACATTGGTCTGAATGCAATCAGATTTTTTGTAAATCGGGTAGCATCTGTCAGATTTCATCGCAAGTGAGAGAGACCTAACAGTTCTGGCTGTGGCTGTTAACCATTTAGATGCTGCTAGTTATCTCTGACAGTGGAGTCAGTACGGAGGAAGCATCGGTGCACGTTCCATGTAAATGCCAATCAGCACTCAGTGACATAAACGCGGGGGCTTGCTGGGCCATAATGACATCTGGGGCTTGCTGAAAGCCCCAGTGTCTGTAATCTGTACCATCTTGGTACTACTGTGAAGCTCAGCCACAGGTATAATGGCAATACTACAGTACTAAAGTATATAATACAAGTGATCAAACAATCGCAGGTTTATGTCCCGTAACGGAAAAATATATCTAATATACAAAGCTGAGTGTGTGTGTGTGTGTGTGTGTGTGTGTGTGTGTGTGTGTGTGTGTGTGTGTGTGTGTGTGTGTGTGTGTGTGTGTGTGTGTGTGTGTGTGTGTGTGTGTATGTCCGGGATTGGCATCTGAACCGTCGCAGCTACAGGCACAAAATTTTGCACAGTCACACGTCTGGACCCCGAGAGCGTCAAAGCTATGTTGTGAGGTGAAATTTTAACCCCGCGCTTTCCAATTCACCAAACAATTTTGCCCCTATCTACATAATGGGGAAAAAATGAAAGGAAAAGTGTTGGAGGCAAGTTAACAGCTGCCAGATGTGAACAAGGGGGACTTAAAGAACAAGAGCGATGGCGCCAAAGAGTATATACTGTACAGTTGCTAAGGTGGGGCCCCAACATGGGATAATCACCACACCACCACGGGGATATGAACACACACACAAAATGCGCCACACACTACCACGTGCTCGAACACATATACCACCCTCAGCGCACATTTCCCCACACATACACCAACCTCGCCACATCAAAGTCGAAACACAAAAGTCGCCGCTCAAAACTCGCCACACGTGCAAAACTCGCCACATGGAAAACTCGCCACACGGAAAACTTGCACACGCGGAAAAATTGCCACATGCACAAAAGTTGCAACACATGCAAAAGTTGCCTCACACAAAACTTGCACTGTCATGGTTCCCAATGGCAAGGGAACGTAAAAAAACACATAAGTAACGAACGAGCTCTCGGGTGATGGAAACTCGAGTTGACCGTGAGCTAAATCTACCACACAACTAACAGTAGCCAGGGAGCATACCTACGGCTTCCTATATGCCACGCGCCAGCCGGAGGACTAACTACGCCTGGTAGAGGAAGAAACAGACCTGGCTTACCTCTAGGGAAATACCCCAAAAGATGATAGCAGCCCCCCACATGTAATAACGGTGAATTAAGAGGAAAAGACATACACAGTATGAAAGTAGATTTAGCAAAGAGAGGTCCACTTACTAGATAGCAGAAGGATACAAAAGAGGACTTCACGGTCAACTGAAAACCCTTTCAAAAACCATCCTGAAATTACTTTAAGACTCCTGTGTCAACTCATGACACAGGAGTGGCAATTTCAGCCCGCAAGAGCTTCCAGCTACAGAGAATTACAAAAACTGCAAACTGGACAAAAGGTACAAAACAAAAGGACAAAGTCCACTTAGCTGATCAGCAGACTAGTAGCAGGAACATGCAACCGAAGGCTCTGGTTACAATGATGACCGGCAAGGAAATGACTGGAGAGCAAGGCTAAATAGGAAACTCCCAAACACTGATGGAAGCAGGTGAACAGAAGAAGCAAAGTGCAAACAAGTCACCAGTACCACCAGCAACCACCAGGGGAGCCCAAAAAGCGGATACACAACATTGCACATACTCAAAAGGCACCACACATAAAACTCGCCATGCGCAAAACTCGCCATGCACAAAACTTGCTGCACACAACTTGCTACACTAACCTGTCACATGCAACTCGACACACAAAAAGTTGCTACACGCATGTCGCCACACGCAACTCAACACACACAACTTGACACACGAAACTCGCCCTAAAACACACACAAGTCTGGTATTATCCTTCAAAAATAAAAATCTGATTAATAAGCAGACAAACTACAAGAGCAACAAATGTACCATATAGGAATCCGGCAGCTGTCAGTCACATGACCAGTCTATTATGTGTATGTGTGAGCTAATATATACTGCCAGGGGGTGGGCTTCCTGTAGGCTGGGGATTTATCAGGCTGCCAATTTAGCTTACAAATACTGAGGTAAAAATACTGACCAAATAAGGTGTGAACGAGGTCTAATACAGGAGGAGATGACATACAGATATATACTATATACAGGAGGAGATGACACACAGGTATATACTATTTACAGGGGAGATGACACACAGGTATATACAGGAGGAGATGACATACAGATATATACTACATACAGGAGGAGATGACATACAGGTATATACTATATACAGGAGGAGATGACACACAGGTATATACTATTTACAGGGGAGATGACACACAGGTATATACTATATACAGGAGGAGATGACACACAGATATATACTATATACAGGAGAGATGACACACAGGTATATACTATATAGAGGAGGAGATGACATACAGGTATATGCTATATATATAGGTGAGATGACACACAGGTATATACTATATACAGGAGATTACATACAGGTATATCTAATATATAAAGCTAAATGTGTGTATGTATGTATGTGTGTATGTCTGGGATTGGCATCTGCACCGTCGCAGCTACAGGCACAAAATTTTGCACAGTCACACGTCTGGAACCCGAGAGCGTCATAGGCAAAATTTTAACCCCGCGCGTTCCAATTCACCAAACAATTTTGCCCCTATCTACATAATGGGGAAAAAGTGAAGGGAAAAGTGTTGGAGGCAAATTGACAGCTGCCAGATGTGAACAATGAGGACTTAAAGAATGAGAGCGATGGCGCCAAAGAGTATATACCGTACAGTTGCTAAGGTGGGGCCCCGACATGGGATACTCACCACACACGGGGATATGAACACACACACAAAATGCGCCACACACTACCACGTGCTCGAACACATATACCACCCTCAGCACACATTTCACCACACACACACCAACCTCGCCACATAAAAGTCGAAACACAAAAGTCACCACTCAAAACTCGCCACGCGCAAAACTCGCTACATGCAAAACTCACCATATGTAAAACTAGGCTCACGCAAAACTCGCCACACGCAAAACTCACCTCATGGAAAACTCACCTCATGCAAAACTTGCACACACAGAAAAATTGCCACATGTACAAAAGTTGCACCATATGCAAAAGTTGCCTCACACAAAACTTGCACATACTCAAAACGCACCACACATAAAACTCGCCACGCGCAAAACTCGCCATGCACAAATCTTGCTGCACACAACTTGCTACACTAACCTGTCACATGCAACTCGACACACAAAAAGTTGCTACACGCATGTCGCCACACAAAACTCATCTCACAAAAGTCGCTACATGCATGTCGCCACACGCAACTCAACACACACAACTTGACACATGAAACTCGCCCTAAAACACACACAAGTCTGGTATTATCCTTCAAAAATAAAAATCTGATTAATAAGCAGACAAACTACAAGAGCAACAAATGTACCATATAGGAAATACGGCAGCTGTCAGTCACATGACCAGTCTATTATGTGTATGTGTGAGCTAATATATACTGCCAGGGGGGAGGGCTTACTGTTGGCTGGGGATTTATCAGGCTGCCAATAGCAACCAATCACAGCTCAGCTTCTATTTTGCTACAGTTAATTAATCTGAGCTCTGATTGGTTAATATAGGCAGCAAAGACATTCTCAGTATAACAAAGCTAATATATGTTGTGAAATTCTTCTATTAGCTTAGTTTTTGCCTTTTAATAATTACATTTCTATCTATTTGTTTTGTGGTTTTTGTGTGCAGAATAAATTTTTGTTAACACATTCTATTTTGCTAACAGCAGTCATTAACCCGGGCGAGGCCGGGTAGTACAGTATATATATATATATATATATATATATATATATATATATATATATATATATATATATATATATATATATATATATATATATATATATATATATATATATATATATATATATATATATATATATTCAACATTTCAAATCACTCCCATTTTCCCCCCCATTAAAAAAAAGAAGGAAAAAGGGGGGAAAAAAATAAGCTTACTTGTAATCATTGAATCCACAAATGTCTTTCAAAATATATATAAATTAACCCTTACTTTAAAGGAGAAAAAAAAAAATAGTCAAAACACCGGAATTGTAGTTTTTTGGTCACCTCACCGCCCTAAAAAGATGCAATAAGAATTGACCGACACCTCGTATGTACCCCTAGTTGGTATAAAAAATAAAATAAAATTATGCAAAAAAAAAAAACAACACAGCCCTCAGTTAGCTCCACCAACAGAAAGTAATAATGTTATGGAACTCAGAAAATGGTGCTGAAAAAGCAAAAAAAAAAAAAAAAAAAAAATTATATATATTATATTTATATATATTTATTATTTATTCTACAAAAATCTGAAATTCTCTTCATCATTTCAATAGAAAAAAATAATAATTGCAAGTTTGGCATTGACATAAATCACACTGACTAAGAAAATCAAGTTTCCAGGTCATTATTTGCACATGATGAATGTAGTAAAAACAAAAACACACACACAAAAAAAAAACACCGGTGGGATTGTATTTCTTTTTACACCATTTTATTACATTTGTAATATTCTCCTTGTTTTCAGAAAATTATATAGTAAAGTGCATGGTGTAATTCAAAAGTACAACTCGGCACAAAAAAAAAAAACAAGCCCTTACATGAATATATACAGTACACCCAAAAATAAAAAAAAGAAAGCTATGGATTTTTCTAGTATGCAAAAATAAAAACGGACAGCATTCGGGTGGTATAAATGGAGGGTAAATGGAGAATATTATTTTTTTTTGCCAGTCAGTCCATTAGAAGAACATGTGAAAGCCCCAGGGACTAAAATGGGTGCGTGTCCAATCTGTAAAAAACACGGATAGAACATAACCGTGAAAACTGCCTGTCTGAATGAGGCCATATATGAAACCTTCTTTAAAAAAAAAAAAAAATGTTCCCAAATTCTCAGACAGGTTCCTTGTTCTAGTGACCTGAAATTAAAGGGTTAGTCCGGTGATAATGTGTTGAGTCCGACCATAGGGACCCTCACCGACTGGCAGAAAGGGACACTTTTATCCCTGTTTTATCCCTGGGGTCGGACTTGCGTGTGCAGCGCGCGTCTCTCACATCAATACTCGGGACCGGAGTGTGCGGCTGCAGAGAAATACACGGCGGCAGTGCCGGGTAGTGATGCAAGAGACTCGTATGAGTTTCTCGCATTGCCCTCGTAAGTGTGACCCCGGCCTTACGCTTTCAGACAACCGTGTACTCACAATGCTCGGACTGGCCGGCAGCTCTCCCTACCCGAGCCGGACAGCTGCATAGAATTATATGAAGCGGTCACTCGGGTGGGGAGAGCCGCCGGCCAGTCCGTGCTCTGCGGTCTGATTTATACGGCCATCTGACTGCGCCCTAAGTATGGAGCAGTGAACATGCCCGACCGCCGCTCTGTTCGTTCCCTATGGGGCTACTGAGCGCTGCATTCGGCTTTTTCTAGCAGAACAGATGTGAACAACGTAGAGGGGCTCCTACTATGCAGGACTTTTTTTTTTTTTTCTTCCCCCATTCCAAAAACTGACACCAAACGTAACCCAGATGGACCCCATAATAACAATCAATGGGGCCCCTCTGCTTTCGCTTGTATCAGTTATGGAACCGATCCGTTTTAGGCATCGAGGTTCCTCTGGGCAGAACATGCCCCAAATCTCTGCGCCCCAGACCGTGGTGACCTGTGCATCTATGTGCAGGTACAAGACGGTGCTCCCTATCTGGCGGTATGAAGCGTGCCCTCACCCCACGCACGCCTATCACTGCACATCATGCGGAGTTAACCCTGCGTGTACCCACACCTTCAAAATAAACGACAGCATGCATACGCATTGCACGAATGCGCCACTTCCCGTGCATTAACCCCTTAAGATGCATATAGCTACACCGCTCATTGAGACCAGGGCTTTGCAATCTGCACGTCTCCTTCTGCTATGGAACTACAACTCCCAGCAAACCCTGACAGCTGCCTTGCACGCTAGGAGCTGTAGTTTCGCAACAGCTGGAAATCTGCAGGTTGCAGAGCACAGATTCAAGCTGTCACTTTTCATGTCTTACCTCCTTCTTGGGGATCTTAGGGATGCAGTTCTTGTATTTGGAGGTCTTAAAGCGGTTCATGGTGATGCAGGGAGGCCGCCTGGCTGTCTCTCAGTCCCTGGGATGGGGCTGTCAGTCTCTCAGTCCCTGGGATCTGGGGCTGTCTCTCAGTCCCTGAGGTCTGGGGCTGTCTCTCAGTCCCTGGGATCTGGGGCTGTCAGTCTCTCAGTCCCTGAGATCTGGGGCTGTCTCTCAGTCCCTGAGGTCTGGGGCTGTCTCTCAGTCCCTGGGATCTGGGGCTGTCAGTCTCTCAGTCCCTGAGATCTGGGGCTGTCTCTCAGTCCCTGAGATCTGGGACTGTCTCGCTGCTTCTCAGTCTCTTCTTCCTTTTTCACTCTCTTACCTCCCCAGAGTCCCTCCCAGCCCCTGAGACAGCATGCAGCGATGAGCTCTGCGATCTATTGCTCCAGTCTGCTCCTGCCCTGCAGCTCATCTGTCATCTTCTCTGCATGTCTCACCATAGTACTTTCCATTTCTAGAGATTTATTTTTTCAATTTTTTTTTTTTTCATTTTTTTTTTTAAAATCAACTGATTTACAATTTCTTTTTATTATAAAACTGTATAATTGGTAATTCCAATATCTCAAATTTAACCCCTTGGATGAATCCATCCTAAATAGGCAATTTGAAATCCACAGCGGCCCCGGCGGTGGTTCTTGGCCGTGTGTCATGAGCGCCACTTGGCGCGGATCGGTAGCCGTGGGCGAGGTATTCATCTTCCACTCCACGGCACGCTACATGAAAATGGGGGTCCTAGTTGGGTGTGTGAAGTGTGTCTACCAGGGGCGCTACGCCCTTGTAGGCTGCATCATGCTGGTGACTTTGGCTGGCCCTCAATGAGGGAGACCACCACTCCAAAAGGAACTGTCTTTTACTGAACAATAACTCGGTGGGAATTATATACAGTAGATAACGGGGGCAAAACTTCATGAACGGGTCTCTTAATACATGGAACATCTTCATACACACGCTCTCTCTCCTTCCTTAATTATTCCTCTGTGACGGCATTAAAACTGTCCCTGCTGGATAATGTCTGGGGCATTTCCTAGAGCAGAGCACATCCTTACCTGCAGCCCGGGCCTATGGCGGCAGGAGGAAGACTAAAATAAGGCTCCGTGTGGGCGGGGCTGCACTAAATACTAAGCTACTTTGTCAACCAATCACAGTGCTCCATCAGTGACGTATGCGAATGAGCTTCTGGGAAAAGGGGCAGAAGCCGTTTTATCAGGGTAAATCTCTTAAATCTTCGCTGTAGTTGGGCTTTCTATAGCAGAAGGGGGTTAAGCAGGGGCGGCTCATATTAGCAGGGGACGTTCCATTCTCTTGTGATGAGTAGGAAAAACTTCTCTCTCCCTACGGTAAAAAATTCTCATTTTACGGACTATAAATACAGTATAGGCACAGTAGTATATTGGAGGTGAGAGGTAGTCTGAAGAAAAAAAAAAGATTAAAAAAATAATAAAAAAAAAGAAATTATTAAAAAATCATTATATGCTGATAATTGATAAAACCACTGTACTAAAGTCAATAATCTCACCATAAAGTGGGCATATAGTAGTAGATATCAGTCTTACAGGGGTGCTGTATAGACCATATACACAGATACTTTACAGGTATATTTATTGACTTCCAGGTGACGTCTCTAATAGAATTATTCACTTTACTTTTTCTTCTCCTTTTTTCCCAGACCATTATGACAGCTTCTTCCATCTATTATGTGTCTCTGCAAAATTGAACACACAGACATTTTTGGCTCATAATTTTTCCACCATCCTATCCAATTGTCCACACCTCCATACAAACTCCTGGGTCCTTTGTGATTTGTGTTCAAAATACCAGTCTTAATGAATTGAGACCATATTGCTATATCGATGCAAAACGTCCTAGACAGTAACAATACCCCTCCGATACCCCGCACTGTAATAGTACCTGCCGTGTGCCCTTCTCTGTGCCTTCAAATAGTAATAGTGTCATCAACATGCCTTCGCAATAAAATAATGACCCAAATGTGCTTCTACAAAGTAATAATGCATTTTGCACTCTGCGTAACTTTACATAGTACCGACGCCCCTATTGTGCCTCCACAGTGTAATTGTGTCCTCTGTATTGTACCCATATAACAGTTACCTATCCTCACCTAAAAATAAGCTTTCCCTCTCCTCCCCGCACACACATGAGGCACGGTGATCTCCTCCTGACTTCAGTCATGCAGTCAATGATGGCCAGTCTGGCCCTGACATGTTGGTTCTCTTGTAATGCCCATTACTATTCTAAGTCTTTCACAGGTCATCCTTGCAATTTTGGGGGAACAACATGGAGCAATGTTATTATTAGGACCCAAAAAAGTTTTGATCATACTTTTTTATCAAACTGAGAAAGCCCAATGAGGTCCGTAGAACCTAATTGTCCATACCCAAGTGCAGTCCCATACATAATGGCTCTAAAGCCTCAAAGTCAGGATTGTGGGGGGCCCAGTGGTTGGACCCCCGCGAACAGGAGGTTCTCCCTTATCCCATAGGGAAGAGATCTAAAGCCTCAAAGTCAGGATTGTGGGGGGCCCAGTGGTTGGACCCCCGCGAACAGGAGGTTCTCCCTTATCCCATAGGGAAGAGATCTAAAGCCTCAAAGTCAGGATTGTGGGGGGACCCAGGGTTGGACCCCCGCGAGCAGCAGGTCCTCCCTTATCCCATAGGGGTAACCTTTTCATGTTTTTTATCAACATAGTTGTGCATAAAATCACTCATGGGGTTAGGGGAGCATTCGAAAGGTCGCAAATGTTGGATACAGCGACTACATCTGGAAAACCTAACAAGAAAAGACAAACACATAGTGACTTTAAAAAAATAGATGAAATTCACAGAAATAAAAAATACACCAAATACACAAAAAATGGTAAAAAAACCCCATATATTTTCTATAATGTTTTCAGTAAGTAGGCCATTAATTGACATAACTTTATTACACAGCTCGGGCACAAGTGACGCAACTTTCTTGAAAAATAGAGATTTCTAGAGATTTCTCTCAGCGCAGTTATGGGAGTACTAATATGGCGACCAGTTAGCTCTGGACGTCGGTGAAGTGATGGGATTTGGGTGGAGTAAGAGGGCGCATTTCCGGTGCCCCAATGACATTCCTCCATAGTGGTGTCCAGGACGCATGCGCAGTGGAGAAAGTTTCCCCGGCAAGATGGCGGCTCGCTGCTCCTCGCGTTGGTTGTCAGTTGCTGTGTCCGGGGCCCGGGGACCGCTGCTTCCCGGGGTACAGCGATGGCCTCGGGGTGAAGGAGCTCTGCGTCTAGCTCTGAGGGCGGCAATAACCCGGGCATCTGCAGGAGGTGAGTGCTGGAGGGACCCGGTGTCCGGCCTGTGCTCCCATGTGTGCTGGACACTCAAGGTTATGCTTCTCTGGGGAGTCTGGCTGATTATTGGGGAAGAGTAGGTGCGGTACTGCTGCAGGACTACAGATCCCAGCATGTTCCCACCGTGCAGGACTACAGATTCTGGCTTGTCACCGCTGTACAGGACTACAGATCCCAGCATGTCGCCAGTGTGTGCAACTACAGATCCCAGCATGCCACTATTGCATACAACTTCAGATCCTGGTTTATCTCCACTGCGCAGACTTGATGATCGTGGAGTGTGGTCTCCGTGTAGGACTACAGATCCCAGCTTGTCACTCTCTTGTAGGTTTAAAGATCCCGCTGTGTCGCCTTCGCTCTGTACAGCCACAGATCCCGGCGCGTCGCCTCCGCGTAGGGCGGCAGATCCCGGCGCGTCGCCTCCGCGTAGGGCGGCAGATCCCGGCGCGACGCCTCCGCGTAGGGCGGCAGATCCCGGCGTGACGCCTCCACTCCTGGTTTTGGCTACAAATATTGATGTAAAATACTGACCAAATACTGCTAGTGTGACAGCAGCCTTAAATTGAGTGTTAATGCTCCATACTGCTTGCAGACAGGTGTGACCCTGATTTTTGAGGGTGGAAAAAAATCAGCCATGTTTTTCTAATTCTGAACATTCCCTCTAAGGAGGCAGGCGTCGGGCTCTCTGTGTGATCGCAGGGATCTAGTAGCACGGTGTAATGTCTAAGGCTGGTCATTCTGGGGACTTCCTCGTATTCACTATCACCTCCCTTCTCTCCGGTCTTTGCAGCCTTCTCAGGACACGTCTCCCAGTTTCACACCAGTTCATCTGTTAACAAGTCGGACTATTACCAGGTCTTAGGAGTCCCGAAGAGTGCGACCCAGAAAGAAATCAAGAAGGCGTATTACCAGGTGGGATGAATGGTCAGACGTGACTGGATTGCGCCACAGCCCCGGTGCTAACGGTCCGCACTTTTTCATATTGGATGTATTGATTAGTGTTGCGGGGACTTGTTTCACCTTCTTGTGAAATGGGCAAACAATCCTGTGACTGGGCGGTTTCACACGGAGACATAGTAAACCTTTATCGAGGGCCTCTCACCCAGTCATCCAGTATCCTTGTCTGCCCTGACGAGCTGCAGGAACCCCAAATCTGCTGTCTGTAGTTGGGGGTCATTGTCTGGTTTTACTATGTGACAAGCCTCTAGTGATGAGCGTGCTGAGATTAGGTGTTATCTGAGCATGCTTGTGTGCGAATAGAGTATCTTCAGTGTGATTGAATTCTATGTTCACGTCACTGCGGCTGCGTCTCTCCTGTTTGTTAGGCAATCCCTGCATGTGCTGCAGCTGTCGAAGAGCCGCGGGGACTCGAACATAGAGCACGAAGATACTTTATTAGCATATAAGCGTCCTTGGATAACACCTTATCCGAGCATGATCTCTCTTTACATGCTCCTATGTTAGCTTAAAACGTGGCTGCTCTCTAGTAGATCGCCCTAGAAAACCAATTTTCATCCCCCATAGATGAGAACTAGTAATTAATACACTTATTTTTTGCAACGATCATTCCCTGGCCTTGGTCTTCCTAAGCTTGCTGGTGGGCTCCACATAGATGACCTATAGAGACAACTTTACTGCCCCCTTTCGCCATGTAAGTATCCGCCCATCAGGCTTACAATGGTAAATTCTTGTATTCCCCATGAAAAAGCACAAGCACAGCAAGTAGTTACGGTATTTCAGTATTTTACATTGGGCCTTTCCTTTTTTTTATTCCTCCTGCAAATTTATATTAAAAGAGTTTATCCGGCAACTCCTACATTTAAAGCAAGCAGTGCCAAAGACGTTACCTGTCGAGACGCGGGTACAATCAGCCGTTATCGTGCACATGTTTGATACCTGACGGCCATGCGCTCTTGGCAGGTACGCGGTGTTGTAATGTCGTCGGCACTACTCACCTGTGCGGAAGTGAGGGCACTGGACACCGCCATTGTCTTTGTCGGTGGCATCAAGGTCCCATTTTATGTTTATATTTCCAGGAAGAATAACTGAGTTACATGTCAATCTAGAGATTTAGGAAAAGAAGCTGCAGAATTTATGGGAAATGCAGTTATTTACTACCAGCGACTTATAAGAGGGGCTTATAATCACCCTTCCGCCTGATGGCTGCTGGACAGATCTTAATTGGAGAGAGGGGGGTTCAGCTCGGTGATTTTGCTGAGATCACAGATGCCTGACAACCACTGAACTTCCTTTATCTCCTCTGCTTTATAACATGCATATAAAACAGGGCAGAAAGCTGCTGACAGGTTGTACGGTCTTTGGCAGCTTCATCCTTTTGCATCTACAGTTCTCTTTTTCCGTGTCTCTGCCTTAATAAATTTCTTTTTTTTACACTTATTTTTATGATTGCAATTATTCCTGGTCCTATACTGTTATGTGATTCTCGGTGATGTGATCTAATCTGCCTTTGTCTATTACTATAGCTGGCCAAAAAATACCATCCAGACACCAACAAAGACGATCCCCAGGCCAAGGAGAAGTTCTCTCAGCTGGCTGAAGCCTATGAGGTAACTGATTAAAGTGGGTTATGTGAACGGCCGTGTGCCCCCCGCACTAGTGAGGTCTGATGTGCCCCACCATCTGAACAGCACAGCTCCATACTCTCTATAGCAGCCGTTCCCAAGTGCTGCGGCTCGGCTCCTATTCAGTTCATTAGGAGCCGAGGGGCAGGATTTGGGAATGGCCACTACACCGTGATCAGGGCAGTGCTATTCTAGCTGCGTCCACTGAACGATTGGTGTGCCGGGTGAAGACCCCTCCACCGATCTGAAATAGCGAAAGCCTGGGTAACCCTTTTTATTAGACCTTGGTTACAGAGTGCCTGCCATGCTTTTTGTATCTTTTTTTTTGTTGTGGTTTTCTGAGATGGTGGACTCTCCCCTCAATTGCTCTTCACTGAAGAGTAAGACAGTACCCCTATCTGTGCACGCTAATGCAGCAGGTCCGGACCCCCGCCGATCTGTGGCATTGACAACAGACTTTCCTTAACTTGTTTATTTCCTATTTGTACCTAGGTGCTCAGCGATGAAGTGAAAAGAAAGCAGTATGATGCATATGGCACTGCCGATTTTGCAGCAGGGGCCGGGGGAGGTGGGCAACAGTACTGGAGAGGTGGCCCTACTGTTGATCCAGAGGAGCTGTTCCGCAGGATATTTGGGGAGTTCTCCGGCTCGCCTTTCGGGGACTTAAATAATATGTTCGATCAACCCCAGGAGGTGAGTGCCGCTTATCCATCCCCTGGAGGTTCTATAGGAGCTGCGAGTCTATATTTCGGAGGTGGGCCTGATCTGCTCTTGTTCCTTGCAGTACATCATGGACCTGACATTTAATCAGGCGGCCAAGGGAGTGAACAAAGAAATGTCTGTAAACATCACGGACACGTGTGAGCGGTGCAATGGGAAAGGCAATGAACCCGGCACAAAACTGCAGCACTGTCACTACTGCAACGGCACGGGCATGGTAAGTCTGCCCGATGTCCCCTGGATATATAAACATTGATGTGTTTTCATCATACATTTTTGTTGGTGCTGATTGTTAGTTTTTAACTCTTTATTTTTATTAATCTTTTTTATTTTTAATTTCATTGACACAATTGCTTATCTTTGTAGGAGACTATTAACACGGGTCCCTTCGTCATGCGATCAACATGTCGACGTTGCAGTGGGAAGGGTACGACTATGACAAATCCGTGTCTCTCTTGCCATGGTAGTGGACAGACAAAGCAGAAGAAATCTGTGACTGTGCCAGTACCTGCTGGTAAGTGCGAAGGGGATGACAGACCCCCCTCCCAAAAAAACAAATCTCTATTACAATGAAGGGGAATTATAATAATAATCTTTATTTTTTTATATAGTGCTAACATATTCCGCAGTTCTTTACAGTTTGCACACATTATCATTATATTTGTATCAATCTCTTAGATTTGCCATATTTTCTTATGCAGGTAGAAAATGCTTTTTATTTATGTGGATAGTGTCATGTACATTTATCAGTGTCTCGACTTAATACATATTGTGCAATATAATCTAAATAATATTAAAACGTCTAATTTTGCAATTAATTAAGATGCTGGTTGGTAAATGCACTATTACCCGGTGCCCTTGATTGCACCTCTTGGCTCGCTACGCTGACTAATAAATGGGGAGAACCTCTTCTCGGAAGTTCGTCTTACCTAAAGAAAATATTTTGTTTATTCTACTTATTTAGGATTTTATTGTATAATTACATTTATAGAAATATAATTCTTCTACAGGTATAGAAGATGGGCAGACTGTCCGGATGCCAGTGGGCAGAAAAGAAATCTTTATTACATTTAGGGTTGGTACACTTGTCCATTCTTTTGCTCTCGGTATATATCCCATATAAGTTGACGATGTTGCGAAAATTTGGAAATTGACTTCTTCATTTTGAACAGCAGAGGGCAGTGTAGCACACATGATTGCAGATATTGCTGCACAGTAATGTACATTTCTGGGTCACTTCGCCATGGGTGTACGCTGCTGCCACCAGGAGGCTGAAACTATGACTTACAACTGAAAAAAAGTCATAAAATGTACACACAATTTGGTATAGAAACGACTATAATTATCCGCAGATTGATTGATGTTAAACATGACTATGTATAATTTCAATAGAGCAAAAAGAAAAAAAAGTAATGTAATAGGTCCCGCATACACAAAGTAGATTGGTTAAATGTGTCTGTTTTTTTGCTATTTTATGTTTGTGTTACATTGCTGTGTGATATCACGTAATACAGGTGCAGAAGAGTCCCATATTCAGACGGACCGGGGCCGATATCCATTCTGATCTACATGTATCTATTGCACAAGCGATCTTGGGTGGTACGTCCCGGGCACAAGGACTTTATGAAACCATCAATGTTGCGGTGGGTGTTTTTTTTTTTTTAATATTATTATTATTTAGTATGTTGTTATCTTATTGTGACCTGATGTTGTTTGCTTGTCTGACCCTTCCATCTTTGTGTATTTCAGATACCGCCGGGCACACAGGCAGACCAAAGTATCAGAATTAGCGGCAAGGGCATAGCAAGAATGAACAGTTATGGCTACGGTGACCACTACATACATGTCAAGCTGAAAGTTCCTCGGTGAGTGGGTTTAGAGAGGGTTTTGTTTGCCTGCTACATTTCTGATGTGAGATTATCCAATTCTCTCTTCTGTCCTGCTTTAGGCAACTCACCGACAAGCAGCGCACACTGATGCAGAGCTTTGCCGAAGAAGAAAATGATGTGGAGGGCACGGTGAATGGCATCACCACCACAACCACAGGTAGCTTAGAGCTGAGATCCAAGTAGATCTAGTAGAGTATAGAAAGGTATGTGTTCAGAACAATTGCGCCTTTCTCGGGGCGTCTGCTCCTGCTCTGCTCGGGGCGTCTGCACCTGCTCTGCTCGGGGCGTCTGCGCCTGCTCTGCTCGGGGCGTCTGCGCCTGCTCTGCTCGGGGCGTCTGCGCCTGCTCTGCTCGGGGCGTCTGCGCCTGCTCTGCTCGGGGCGTCTGCGCCTGCTCTGCTCGGGGCGTCTGCGCCTGCTCTGCTCGGGGCGTCTGCGCCTGCTCTGCTCGGGGCGTCTGCGCCTGCTCTGCTCGGGGCGTCTGCGCCTGCTCTGCTCGGGGCGTCTGCGCCTGCTCTGCTCGGGGCGTCTGCGCCTGCTCTGCTCGGGGCGTCTGCGCCTGCTCTGCTCGGGACGTCTGCGCCTGCTCTGCTCGGGACGGAATGGGGGAGGTGTTTGCGCCTGCCCGGGACGTCTGCGCCTGCTCTGCTCGGGACGGAATGGGGGAGGTGTTTGCGCCTGCCCGGGACGTCTGCGCCTGCCCTGCTCGGGACGGAATGGGGGAGGTGTTTGCGCCTGCCCGGGACGTCTGCGCCTGCCCTGCTCGGGACGGAATGGGGGAGGTGTTTGCGCCTGCCCGGGACGTCTGCGCCTGCCCTGCTCGGGACAGAATGGGGGAGGTGTTTGCGCCTGCCCGGGACGTCTGCGCCTGCCCGGGACGTCTGCGCCTGCCCGGGACGTCTGCGCCTGCCCGGGACGCCTGCGCCTGCCCGGGACGCGGTGGGGGAGGTGTCTGTTTCTGCTCGGGGCGTCTGTTTCTGCTCGGGGCGTCTGCGCCTGCTCGGGGTGGGGGAGGTGTTTGCTCCTGCTTGGGGAACGATTGTCCATACACATACACATGTGTATTACACATACACGTAGCACTAAGAATGTGATACATGCTGGTGGATGGGGAGGATGAGGGTCTGACGCCTATTTACTGTTTGTGCCCACCAGGCAGCTCACGGCAGAGCTCTGCAGCTGATGAGGAGAGGCCTGAGGCTGAGCAGGCAGGGAAAAACAAGGAGGGATTCCTAAGCAAACTAAAGAAAATGTTTATTTCTTGACGGTAGGAATTAGCTGTTTTTATTTCTCTAGAACAAGCCGCATTGTATTACAGCTGTTTACTTCCATTGGCTGTAAGTGTGCACGGTTTGGGAGTTTTTAGACTGATCTAACAATAGTCGGAGCCCGATCTGTCAGTTGCCTTGATGGCAGCTTTTTCTGTGATTACACATATAATAGATGAATGTCGCCATTATTTTACATCCCGGGGAGATATCTGAGATCCTTCTGGGACGTAAATGTAGACCCCTCCGGCCTGAGCTCATGCCCCGGACACTCGGCTCTACCAGCTGCAGCTTTCTGCTATGAGCAAAGTGCTTTAATTCAGTATCTGTGATAATCTGTTTTTTTGTATTTTTTTGGCGCTCATTGTGTGTATAAATAATTCAGCAAAATTACGGTGATGCTAAACTTTTTTTTATTATTATTATTTTAGTGGTGACAAAATAAAAAAAAATTGTAAAGAAAAAAAAATTGTCACCATTTTCTGAGACCTGTGATTTTATTTTTTTCCCTTTGATGGAGTTGGGTGAGGGCTTGGTTTTTTGTTCTTGTTTTTTTTGTTTGTTTTTTTCTTTTTTTTTGCACCCTGGCCTGACATTTTTACTTATACCGTTTTTAGGTACATATGACAATTTGATTGCTTTTTATTACATTTTTGGAGGGGAGGTGTAAGTGCAGTGATCAAAAAAATGATAATTCTAGAGTTCTGATTTCTTTTTTAAAGGGAACCTGTCAGCAGGATTGTGCACAGTAACCTACAGACAGTGTCAGGTCAGCGCCATTATACTGAATGCAATGAAACCTGGTGATGAAATCTGTCTTGTGGTTGTTGTTTAATCTTTATATTCAGTTCTGAGTTAATGATATACACTTGCCCCGGGGCGGCCTGTGGGGGGTTTTATGTGGTGCTCTCATTAGGTATTTATAATGCAAACTCCTGACTGATCCTTCACTGACCTGCCCCCTTAGTTTACATAATGAATATTATACACTCACCGGCCACTTTATTAGGTACACCATGCTAGTAACGGGTTGGACCCCCTTTTGCCTTCAGAACTGCCTCAATTCTTCGTGGCATAGATTCAACAAGGTGCTGGAAGCATTCCTCAGAGATTTTGGTCCATATTGACATGATGGCATCACACAGTTGCCGCAGATTTGTCGGCTGCACATCCCAAAGATGCTCCATACAAGGCAGGATGGATCCATGCTTTCATGTTGTTTACGCCAAATTCTGACCCTACCATCCGAATGTCGCAGCAGAAATCGAGACTCATCAGACCAAGCAACGTTTTTCCAATCTTCTACTGTCCAATTTCGATGAGCTTGTACAAATTGTAGCCTCAGTTTCCTGTTCTTAGCTGAAAGGAGTGGTACCCGGTGTGGTCTTCTGCTGCTGTAGCCCATCTGCCTCAAAGTTCGACGCACTGTGCGTTCAGAGATGCTCTTAGGCGTACCTTGGTTGTAACGGGTGGCGATTTGAGTCACTGTTGCCTTTCTATCAGCTCGAACCAGTCTGCCCATTACCTTCTGACCTCTGGCATCAACAAGGCATTTCCGCCCACAGAACTGCCGCTCACTGGATTTTTTTTCTTTTTCGGACCATTCTCTGTAAACCCTAGAGATGGTTGTGCGTGAAAATCCCAGTAGATCAGCAGTTTCTGAAATACTCAGACCAGCCCTTCTGGCACCAACAACCATGCCACGTTCAAAGGCACTCAAATCACCTTTCTTCCCCATACTGATGCTCGGTTTGAACTGCAGGAGATTGTCTTGACCATGTCTACATGCCTAAATGCACTGAGTTGCCGCCATGTGATTGGCTGATTAGAAATTAAGTGTTAACAAGAAGTTGGACAGGTGTACCTAATAAAGTGGCCAGTGAGTGTATATACATAATGAAAAAAAACAAAACCTTCTGCAGGCAGGCGCCAGCCGTGACACCTGCTCTGCAGCATAATCGGAGCACCACATGAAGAACCCCCACAGGCCACCCCGGTGCACCAGCATATCATTAACTCAAAACTGAAAATAAAGATAAAACAACAACCACAAGACGGATTTCATCACCAGGTTTCATTGTAATCAGCATAACGGCTCCGACCTGACACTGTCTGTAGGTTACTCCACACAATCCTGCTGACAGGTTCCATTTAAGGGTTAACCTGTGATAGTTTGATCGCTTATATTAAATATTTCAGTACCACAGTATATAGTGGAGTCATAGTTCTCCTTCATAGGAGGACCAAGATAAGTTACAAGGCCTCCAGTAGGCGACCATATTAGCCCGAGTTCCCCACGACCTCTCCGCGGGCAGTCTGTGCACACAGCGGCAATGGTGTATTATTTGCTGCTGTCAATCATTGACTGACTGCAGACTTTGTAACTTTTGTGGTTGTGTTGTTCCAGTCCCACTGCTTTGTGCAAACCCTACAGACGTGCAGTAATGTTATCTTTTATCATTATAACATGCCATGATTTGCAATAATTAGTATCTGCAATTTTGGATATTTTGTGACATTTTAATGTTTTACTCTACAGGAAAGAGATCGACGGGAAACTGACGTAGTTTGGATTTTCCGTGGAGACAAAGGCCTTGTATTGTGGCGTCGTTACATCTTGAAAATGTCCCGTGTGATACTGGATGGACAAACGACATTTCTCAGTTTTGCCACCTGTCGAATTTATCTGCACAGAATTAAAGAATTCTTCCTGTCCTGTAGATGACGGATTATCTGAATCAGACTAATCTAATGCTACATGTTTCCTTTTATGTTTGGTGCCTCCCTGTAATTCAGATCCTGTGCGTCCCTGTCGTCTACACTTAGTGTATAATATATGGGGTTATTACACATCCACAATACACCGCAGGCACTCTGCTCTATATTGTACCTGACTGTGAACAGGAGACGTCTAGAACATGTACAACACATGGGAAGAAGGAAGATTTGCTCTCTAGGCTTCTCATGATGCATATTTGATTGCTTTTCTGTGCTTTTTTGCAGCATCGGATATGTCCTGGCACCTTATAATATTCCTTAATATGCGGCCATAGTGCCGGACAGCGTACAGACTCCTATGTCCTATACATGTGAATAAAATTGCTGACGGCAAACACCATGTATCTAAGTTTTGTTTTTTTTTGTTTTTGTTTTTTAAACATACCTTAAAAAAATAACCTTAGCCGCAGATACTTTGAGAAACTTCTACATCTAAAGATCATCTTCCATCCGAATGACGTCCTTTTGGTTCCAAGAACATAGATTTCTGCACGTCCCGTTCAGATGGAGGATGGAGTCACAATCCCCGCAAACATTTCTGAAAAACTCCTTTCCTTCCAGTGTAGTTTCTTAAAAACAAAAAAAAGAGAAAGTTCTTTACTCTCCTTCACCGGGTCCAGATATGAGTCTCCCATGATTGTCTGCAGCCAATAAATAGATTGAACTCAGCAGCTTTTCCCGAGTTGATGCCACCAGCAGCTCCATTATTGACTGCTGCTCTGTTGATTGATGTCAGCACTGGAGACAATCACAAACAGGAAGCAGCAGCAGGGAAGAATAAGCAAAATATATTCTTAGTTAATAAATGTATTACACATGTAATAGCAATGCTGGAGTGTATTGCATTGTGTTTTTCTAATGTTATTCCTCCTGGAATTATTACGGGGATGTGCCCTCACACTGTCAGCACTGATTGAGCAGTGTCGGTGTATTGGGCAAGGGTTAACAATGAATTGTCAGATTATTCCTACATTTCTATGCAGAATGATAGAGGAGCGGCACAACGCTGACCGCTAAGGAAAGCTCAGAAGCGGCAGGGTCGGTTACCTGAAGGCTTCTTCCAACTGGGATACTCCTTTAAGTAATAGAATTTACCTTCTGATATATAAGGGGTCAGTTTCCCCTTGTGGAGAGCGCCAAGCCTGGCATATCAGAGTGAGTGAGGAGACTTAAAAGCCATGCATGCTCCTATGGTCGGGTTATTGCTGGAGACTGGAGCTATACACTGCGCTCGGTATCACTTTACGCTTGTGGGGAGTGGATGTAGCTACAATACTACAGAGACCGATCAGATGTCGGAGAAGTGACTGTGACTCCAGCACATTGTGTCCTGCAGGCCGTGTTTTTAATGTTCTTCTGCTGAGTTTGTTGAAAATTACATTAAATCCATCTGCTATCCAGGGTTCAGCGTTTTATTTTTTTTGCATAGAATTTTTGTTGCAGGTAATGAAAACCACAATGTCCATGGTCCCCTGCTCCCGGGGACCATCCCTCCACATCAACTAGGTTCAGGCTGCAACTCCCAACACAACCGTGGCTTTCGAAGTCTGACTGAACGGCATCGTAGGACTGAACGGCATCGTAGGCATCATGGACTGTAAAATCTGTTTATGGAAATGCGCAACATATCTTGAAAAAAAGAGTAGAAATGAGTCTGCTGGTCGGCTGCTATCTTCTCCCTTCTCGTCTTGGCTTGACTGATAGACTTGTCAATCAGTAAACATATTTGCTGGGATGCCGGCACGATCATTACATTCTAACCACAATACCCGACGATCATTCACAGATTCACATGCGGGGATTGCCTAACAAACGGGCAATCTCTGCCTGTGTTGCAGCTGTTGTTCAGCCACGGGGACTCAAACATTATTTGAGCACGCCAAAGTCACTCGGTCAGCACTCAAAGTTCTCCACTGGGGTTGGAGGAAGGTGCCAAACGTCACCAAAACATTGATTTCCGTATCTGCTTAGACATTTTCCAGGGTCACAACAATCGCTCTGCAAGGATCCAACTAGTTTTTCTGTTCTGCTATGCAAGTCTCTGCAGAATCAGAGTTAATTCCTAGACCAGTGGGCAACCAAGTGCAATAAAATGGCTATACCGCGGGTGACTTATTTTTATTTTTCTCACGTATATAACGCCATTAATTCCACAGCGCTTTACTGACATAATCACTGTCCCCATTGGGGCTCACAATCTAATTTCCCTATTAGTAGGTGGTGGGAGAAAACCGGAGGAAACCCGCACAAACACGGGGAGAACAGACAGACTTCTTGCAGATTTGAACCAAGAACCAGAGTGCTGCAAAGCTGCAGTACTAACCAGTGAGCCAACATACAGTGCTAACTACTGAGCCACCGTGCCGCCCCATCCATCCATTGATGTCTATGGAAATGAATGTGTGACGGGCTATAGAGAATCCAACATATTTGGAAATATTTGAGTCACAGGGCGACACCATAGAAAATCGTTAGATGCAACATTGGCCAAAAAGTGGATATCCGGCGTGGCGCGTTGCTTTAGTATTCAAAAATGAGGGTCAACACTAGCTATTGAGCCTTCATATAAACTTGATGGGTTTGTCAATAAAAGTGTAAAAACTTATGAAATCTTGATAACTATACGTCAATAACCACGGAAACATCCAACTAAAAAAATCGAAAAACACTGAAGCAGCAAATGGTGTGACTTTGTCTCAGTCTCGAAAGTTCTGGCCAAAGGCGTAAATATATAAAATTATCCACTGTGCCCTCCGAATGTAAAGAAGAAAAAATACACCACACAAATGTGTCTTAAGAGATACTATGGAGGAATAAAACCCCACAGGCCTGACATTGGACACAGCGGCACCTCAATGGCGGCACAAAAACATCATTGCACCGCCTGATGCGAGCATGGCTTCCTGCTTTATTCTTCTATATCTGCACTTTATAGATACGTAGCTTCCTACCTAGCGCCTTTGCGCTCCCGCCGCCATTTTTAACGTCAGCGCCTCGCCACATCACTTGGGACATGATAATGGTCTATATGCATTGAGGTCGGCAGTGACATGAACACTTGGAAAACGCTTCCTATTAATTTCTATGGCAAACTCAGTTTGCTGTTCATATGAGTTTTTTTTCTCAAAAAACGCCTTGTGGCGATGAAGAGGATTGTGACAGAATTGGCACTGTTTTATCAAAAGGATGCAAAAAAAAAAACGCTTCAGGAAAAAACTCCCAAAGGCTATGACCACAAGGAATCATTTTGATGATTTTTTTCGGGGCAGAAACTCACAAGTTTTTGAAGAGATTTCAGATTTGGAGTTATGGCTGAAAGACCCCCCATTCTTTCCATTTATTTCTATGGGAGCTTGAAAAATTACAAGAAAGCATGTCTGCCAATTTTCAGAACTGACATGAATGAACTCCGCCATTGTGGACCAGATATTGGGAGTGATCTGGAGCCACATTCCTCATTGTCAGAATATGGCGGGGTTAATGTGTGCACGGTCAACCAAGGAAAAGTATAAGAACATTTTATTTTCTGAATTTTTATTAATAATTTATAATGTTCGTTGTTGTGCCCCTCTGCTTCCACCAGGCGTCACTCTTTGTTTTTAAAAGCAGATTTGTTCCTACTATCCAGCTGTATAGAGGGCTGACGCCTGGAGAAAAGGTCACACAAGATGGCGGCGCAGGCTGTGCTGAGGAGCTCGGCTCCCGCCCGGCTTCTGTCAGGTGCGTGTGTTTGTTTCCCGCCCAAAACGAGCGCCACTTTCCGAGCGCTCACGGCCCGCTCTGGTGGCGCCAAAATTACCTCAGCCCCGCTATCCCCGCGGTTTTGCGCGGTATAAGCGAAGCGGCTAAATCACTCAAGTGACATTGAGGAAGCCGGGCTCCTTCTCACATCTGTCATTAGAGGGCACGGTGCCCCACCATGGAGACGTGCCACGTAATGACAGATGTCAGTAATACTAGTGTTCTTGTCTGGCAGCCATTACTGTGACTCTGGTAACAAACATGGCAGTTACATAAAAATACACGAATATTTGTCATTTCCGCCAATATTCATCAATGTCCTAATTTTTTTTTAACATTTTTCCGGCAGCCGAGCCGTACAAGGCCTGTTTTCTTTTTTTATTATATTTTTGTGTGCGACAATTTGCTGTTTTAATGACGCCATTCACTATCTCATGTACTGTTCTGAAATACATGAAAAACATTTCCAAGTGAGGTGAATTAAATGCAACTCCACCATTTATTTTTGTGGATTTTGATATGACATTTATTTTTATTTTTTCCTCATCTGTATAATTATAGCGATACCAAACGTCGTTTTAGCACCTAAACACATTTTTAAACCTTTCCAAAAAATACTAAAAAGTTAGGTTTGTGCCGCCATTTTTGGAGACCCGTTTTTCTTTTTGAGGGACTGTTTTTCTCAAGTAGCTATCCGTACTACTTACTGATATAATTTTGGGGTACATGATGTTTTGACAATTTTTATCCCACTTTTGAGGGGGAATGAGAAATGTGAGGGAAGAAAAAGCATTTTCTCTGACGAGGCAATTTGCGTATTACCCCACATGTTAATTTTTGTTTTAATCAATCTGATTATCTTCTCGATAAAATATTGGCAAATATTGTTTTAAATTTATATTATTGGGAAAAGGGTGATTCAAATTCTTATATATTATAATTTTTTATCCCCCTAAGGGACTTGAACCTGTGATTTTCTGATTGCTTGTACTATATTCTGCAGTATATAGAGAGTTTAACCATCCACAGGATGGGCTTTAGGATGAGATCAATGATGGCGGTGTCGACAGTATGTAGTGAATTTACACATCCACAGGATGGGCTTTAGGATGAGATCAAAGATGGCGGTGTCGACAGTATATAGGGAATTTAGCCATTCACAGGCTGGGCTTTACAGTGAGATCAAACATGGCGGTGTTGACAGTATATAGTGAATTTGCACATCCACATATTTGGCTTTAGGATGAGATCAATGATGGCGGTGTCGACAGAATGTAGTGAATTTACACATCCACAGGATGGGCTTTAGGATGAGATCAATGATGGCGGTGTCGACAGTATGTAGTGAATTTACACATCCACATATTTGGCTTTAGGATGAGATCAAAGATGGCGGTGTCGACAGTATATAGGGAATTTAGCCATTCACAGGGTGGGCTTTACAGTGAGATCAAACATGGCGGTGTCGACAGTATATAGGGAATTTGCACATCCACATATTTGGCTTTAGGATGAGATCAATGATGGCGGAGTCGACAGTGTATATAGTGAATTTACACATCCACATATTTGGCTTTAGGATGAGATCAATGATGGCGGAGTCGACAGTGTATATAGTGAATTTACACATCCACATATTTGGCTTTAGGATGAGATCAATGATGGCGGAGTCGACAGTGTATATAGTGAATTTACACATCCACATATTTGGCTTTAGGATGAGATCAATGATGGCGGAGTCGACAGTGTATATAGTGAATTTACACATCCATATACTTGGCTTTGGGGTGACATCAAAGATGGCGGTGTCGACAGTGTATATAGTGAATTTACACATCCATATACTTGGCTTTGGGGTGACATCAAAGATGGCGGTGTCGACAGTATATAGTGTATTTACAAATCCATATACTTGGCTTTAGGATGAGATCAATGATGGCGGTGTCACAGTATATGGTGAATTTACACATACACAGACTGGGCTTTACAATAAGATCACAGATGGTGGTGGTGGTGTCAGCAGTATATAATGAATTTACACATCTTCATACTTAGCTTTAGGGTGACATCAAAGATGGCGGTGTCGACAGTATATAGTGTATTTACAAATCCATATACTTGGCTTTAGGATGAGATCAATGATGGCGGTGTCACAGTATATGGTGAATTTACACATACACAGACTGGGCTTTACAATAAGATCACAGATGGTGGTGGTGTCAGCAGTATATAGTGAACTAGATGGTGGCCCGATTCTAACGCATCGGGTATTCTAGAATATGCATGTCCACGTAGTATATTGCCCATTTACGTAGTATATTGCCCAGTCACGTAGTATATTGCCCAGCGATGTAGTATATTGCCCTGCCACGTAGTGTATTGCCCAGCTACATAGTATACAGCTCAGCGACGTAGGATATTGCGCAGCTACGTAGTATATTGCACAGAGCCACATAGTATATTGCACAGCTTTGTAGTATATTGCTCAGCCTTGTAGTATACAGCAGAGCCACATAGTCTTGTAGTATACAGCAGAGCCACATAGTATATTGCACAGCTTTGTAGTATATTGCTCAGCCTTGTAGTATATTGTCCAGCCACGTAGTCTTGTAGTATACAGCAGAGCCACGTAGTATATTGCCCAGTCACGTAGTATATTGCCCAGCCTTGTAGTATATTGCCCTGCCACGTAGTGTATTGCCCAGCTACATAGTATATAGCACAGCGACGTAGGATATTGCACAGCTACGTTGTATATTGCACAGAGCCACATAATATATTGCACAGCTTTGTAGTATTTTGCCCAGCCTTGTAGTATACAGCAGAGCCACGTAGGATATTGCCCAGTGACGTAGTATATTACCGAGGCATGTATGTCACAGGGCCAAAAAATAAAAACTAAACATACTCACCTAACGATCCAAGGGCCCCTTGTAGTGTATCATACTCACCATTCTTGTCGCTGCTCCTCTGCATCCCGTGTCTCCTCTTCCTGGGATCCTGTGCAGATGGTAGTGCTCGGCTTCAGGAAAATGGCCGCGGGATGCCGCGCTTGCGCAGATCGAGATCGATCGAGATCGCGGCGGCCATTTTCCTGAAGCCGAGTTCCATTGCAAGTGCCAGGGCTGGTGGGAGCAGGACCTATGAAGACGTCGTGGTCACATGACCGTGACGTCACGGCAGGTCCTTGCCGCACGCCAGCCCTGGGACGGGACCTCACCGCAAGCTGATGCTTGTAATGGAGCGGTCCGGGGAGCATGGCGAGGAGCGAGAAAGGCGGAGGAGGGTGAGTATAGCAGGTTTTTTTAATTTATTTATTATTTTTAACATTACATTTTGTACTATTGATGCCGCATAGGCATCGTCAATAGTACAAAGTTGGGGACACACAGGGTTAATAGCGGTAACGGAGTGCGTTACCCGCGGCATAACGCGGTCTGTTACCGCCGGCATTAACCCTGTGTGAGCGGTGTATGCGGGCGCCGGCAGTGAGTGCGGGGAGTAAGCGGCCATTTTTTTCTGGACTGTGCGCATCGCTGATTGGTCGCGGCAGCCATGACAGGCAGCTGCCGAGACCAATCAGCGAACGAATAACCGTTACAGAAGGACAGACGGAAGTACCCTTAGGCAATTATATAGTAGATTTACACATCTTCATACTTAGCTTTAGGGTGACATCAAAGATGGCGGTGTCGACAGTATATGGTGAATTCAACCATCCACAGGCTGGGCTTGACGATGAGATCAACGATGGTGCTTTCGACACAGCATTCACTAGTCACCTGGCTGTTTTTGTAGCCCATTAGTACCCCGTGATTTTGTTGCCCACGCAGTAAAACCATTTATAAGCCGACGTCAGAGGTGGACAGCAGAATCTACACAGTGACAGCTGCAGTGATCAGCGCCAGCTCCGATCGTTGCTGTTCAGAGTAAAAAAAATACAGTGTTGTTTTCCATCATGGCATAAAAAAGATGTGAATGTGGACTAAAGAAAAATGACATTTCTGAAGTCTGCAAACTAATTTCCAAAACGAATTGTGCGAATACATTCACAGAGCATTTTGCATTATCTGCCACCTGGGGCTGATTCTGTAGAAAGTACCCATTAAAAAAAAAAAAAGCATACTGCCCAGTGTTCACCTGTGGAAAATCTGCGTTTATTAGAGCCAGCATCGTGCATAAGAAATTTCATTCTCATGCTGCAAAATATATCTGCAGCATAAACTGACAGGAGCTGTGGACTGAGATCTTCTTAGTCAATTTGTGCTACAAATGTAAGTGCACATCTCTCACTGTTTTCAGTGCAAAAGTTAAAATTCACAGGTTTTTTTGCAAAGATTTCTGCAGCGATAAATGCCACTTATATCAGTGTGGTAGCTCCATAGCTGAGATGCACACAGCACAAAATGGAAAAAAAACAAATTGCAAAGCTGCTCACTTTTAAAGATATACTATGGGTATGTTTCCACGTTCAGGCTTGCTTCAGGCTTTGGTCAGGATTTTATGCAAGTAAAATCCTGACCAAAACTGCACCTGAGGTCACTGGCAGGTCACCTGCGGTGTGCCTGCGTGTTTTGCTCATTGTAGCAACATGCTGCGTTTTGAAAAAACGCACCACGCATGCGTTTTCACGGCAAAAACGCATGCGTTTTTTAACGCATAGTGGAGTCGGGATTTCATGAAATCCCCTCCACTATGCTGTAACATCTGGACGCTGCGTTTTTGACGCTGCGGAAAAACGCAGCGTCAAAAACGCAGCGTTTCCTGAACGTGGAAACATACCCTAAGAGAACATACGAAGTGTGGTTTGTGGAGCAATCACTATGAAACATTTTCTTTAGGCAAATTCAGAGAGACTTGTCTACAGTAATACAAATGATGAAGAGATGGTTGATTACTGTCTTAATTCTACAGGCTCGTTCTACATCCGAAAAGGTGGGCTGGCATCATGGCAACACTACCAGAGCCGGAGACCATTCAGTAATGAGAAGATTTTGGTAGAACTGGATGAATCAACAGGTATGGCTCCCAAATATAGTCACATGGAAAAATATTTATATAAAAAAATATATATATATATATCAATCAACATTGCTCATATTGGTAATAAAAGTAGTCTAATACCTAATACCTTGCAACAAAAGTAAAAAAAAAAAAATAATTGGTTTCTGCTGTGGATGATTTGCTTTTTGATCAAAGGTCGCAGCTGAAGTCTCATGTTTCTGATAAGTAAGACATAATGAAGCTTTGTATGTCTCTCAGGGGTGGCAGTCATGAAAATGAAGAACCCACCGGTGAACAGCCTCAGCCTGGACGTCCTGACAGAATTCTCTATAAGTCTGGAGAAGCTGGAAATCGACCGCGGCTGCCGGGGGGTTATCCTAACTTCTGTAGGTGCTGCAACTTGTACCACACTAATGTATTTCCTGATGATAATTCCCATTAAAGGGAACCTGTCACCCCCAAAATCGAAGGTGAGCTAAGCCCACCGGCATCAGGGGCTTATCTACAGCATTCTGTAATGCTGTAGATAAGCCCCCGATGTATCCTGAAAGATGAGAAAAAGAGGTTAGATTATACTCACCCAGGGGCGGTCCTGGTTCTGCTCTGGTCCGATGGGCGTCGCGGTCCGGTCTGGGGCCTCCTATCATCTTACGAGGACATCCTCTTCTTGTCTTCACGCTGCGGCTCTGGCGCAGGCGTACTTTGTCTGCCCTGTTGAGGGCAGAGTAAAGTACTACAGTGCGCAGGCGCCGGGAAAAGTCAGAGAGGCCCGGCGCCTGCGCACTGCAGTACTTTGCTCTACCCTCAACAGGGCAGACAAGGTACGCCGGAGCCACAGCCTGAAGACAAGAAGAGGACGTCATCCTATGGAGATGGGAGGCCCCGGACCGCGACGCCCCCCCAGGTGAGTGTAATCTAACCTCTTTTTCTCATCTTTCAGGATACATCGGGGACTTATCTACAGCATTACAGAATGCATTACAGAATGCTGTAGATAAGCCCCTGATGCCAGTGGGCTTAGTTCACCTTCGATTTTGGGGGTGACAGGTTCCATTTAAAGGGGGTTTCTAGGACTTTAATATATTTAACCTATTATTAGAATATCAGATTGAAGGGGGGCTGACTCCCAGCACCCAAAATGGCTTAGCAGCTTTCTCCCATGCAAGCTAATCTGGTTGTGCTATAATGTGAAATTCCATATCATATTAATTCTGTGTTTGAAACAAGGGTCAGTTTGGGGGGCTTTCTGGATTAAAGGCATTTCACTGTTTTGGCTTCTTATGTATTATTTTAACCCCTCCCAGATGTAACGCACATGTAAATCGGGTAGCAGTGCATGGAGCAAGATCAAGAGCTGAGCCCTCTGCACACATGGCGGGTGCCAGCTGTGCTATACAGGCGACATTCACTTCTTTCAGCATCGGTCTGATAACTACTGTTAACCATTTAAATGCAGCTGTTTGTCTCTGACAGCGGCATTTTAGGCATGTATTCCATATTGGACACCCATCATCCTCCTCCGCTATGTGATTGTGGGGTGCCACGGATTACCAGGGGCCCCATAGCTATCATTTTGGGAGACTATCAATTTAACTACATGCTGTAATACTGTAGTCATCAGAATCTCGCAGGTTGTAGGCCCTAAGGACCCCGTCAGTAACAGTCTGATCTATCAAAATGTATTATTTGCACAAACTGTATGGAAAACGATGTAAGCAAAGAACACAATTAAAACTCCCCAAAAATTCAAAAAATATTTATTATTATAAAAATCGAATTTATTTGTCAACCCCCCTCAGTTTTCCAGTGGATTTTATGGTAAAATTAATGGCGTCGTTCCAACCTACAACTCATCAGGCAAAAAAAAGCAATCCTTCATGTGACTTCTTTAAACACCCCCCCCCCCCCCCCCAAAAAAAAAAAAAAAAAGAAAAAAAAAATTATCTCTTGTGAGGGGGTGGGAGAAAAAAAAAACCAAAAGCGGGGGGAACGGTAAATCATTTGGTCAAGAACGAATTAAAGTAATAGAGATCAAGAATTGTGTTTAAATATATAGCAATTTTTTATATTTTTATTTTTTTTATTCCAGGCATTTCCCAAAATCTTCTCTGCTGGGCTGGACATCACAGAGATGTGTGGGAAAAGTGCCGAGCACTACGCCGCTTTCTGGAGAGCTGTGCAGGAAATGTGGCTGAAGTTATACGGGTCCAATATGGTGACGATCGCAGCCATCAATGTAAGTGTTTGGGTCCTATTGACATTGGAGAGACTCTCCAGTGCTGCCCACTTATGCACCGATGACTTCCCATCATCGCATATCTGCCATAATGCAGGAATTGTGCTTGTCCTATTCATTACATAACCCCCTTTAAAATGTATTTATTATAGTTAGAAAAGTATTCCAGTAACTTTGTTCTGTTTCTAGAGTATATCCACATGGAAAAAAATGTTATATGACCCAACTACAATTCAGACTTGTGCATTATATAAAAATCTCCCCATCAGCTTGCAATCAAGTGAAAACCTCGAATATTTTAGAAACAGTAACAATATGATTTCAATATAAGGCACTAATCACATCCTTTAATTACACAGGGTTCCAGTCCGGCCGGTGGCTGCCTCATGTCAATGTGTTGTGATTACAGAATTATGGCTGACAATCCGAAATTTGCCATTGGCTTGAACGAGACCCAACTTGGCATAGTTGCTCCTTTCTGGTAATGTATGAATTTTGCAGAAATAAATTAATGATATGTTTCTTCTGACCTTACCCAACACTGAGGGTGCGTCTGGATTCTGATCTTTTCCATTGTTCATATAATTACACGTGCTCTTTGTGTGAACCTTTTTAGCGTTGTACGGAAAATCTATTTTGTTCCATGGTGTTAATGATCTGACAAGTCCTCCAACGGCTCCCACACTTAGGGAAGGTGCCATCAAAAAAAATTTTTTTGCAGCAATTGTAAAAATGTAAAGAATTAATGTTTACATTTTCTTAAAAAATATTATCATTTGTTTATAATTTAGTAAAATATGAAAAATAATTTGAAAAGTTTTGGAATTTCCACTTTTAAACACTAGGGGGAGCAGCTGCTGAAATTTCAGAAAAACCTAGTGTACAACTAGCTCACATTACAGCACTGCAGTAATTATGGGCGGAGTCTGCTGACATGTGTGTGATGTCACTCCTCTCCTTCCCTTCTGAGTGTCTGCTAAGGCAGAGGTCCCCAACCGCCGGTCCGCGGACCAGGACCGGGCCGTTGGGGTTTTTCAGCCGGTCCGCGGCGCCCCTGTTCAGCGGTCACGTGGGACCGCTCATTAGAGAAATGAATAGGCGGCTCCACCTCCCATAGGGGCGGAGCCGCATAATTCATTTCTCTAATCAGCGGTGCCGGTGACCGCTGACAGAGGAAGAGGCTGCGGCACCGAAGACCAGCTGTCCGGGGGAAGGAGCGGGAGGCCGGGAGCAGGTAAGTATCGCATATTTACCTGTCCTCGTTCCACACGCCGGGCGCTGTCTCCATCTTCCCGGCGTCTCTCCGCACTGACTGCAGGCAGAGGGCGCGATGACGCATATAGTGTGCGCGCCGCCCTCTGCCTGATCAGTCAGTGCAGAGAGACGCCGGGAAGATGGCGCCGAGGAGCTGCAAGCAAGACAGGTGAGTATGTGTTTTATTATTTTTATTGCAGCAGCAGCAACAGCTATGGGGCAATAATGGACGGTGCAGAGCACTATATGGCACAGCTATGGGGCAATAATGGTGCAGAGCACTATATGGCACAGCTATGGGGCAATAATGGTGCAGAGCACTATATGGCACAGCTATGGGGCAATGGTGCAGAGCACTGTATGGCACAGCTATGGGGCAATTATGAACGGTGCAGAGCACTATATGGCACAGCTATGGGGCAATTATGAACGGTGCAGAGCACTGTATGGCACAGCTATGGGGCAATAATAAACGGTGCAGAGCACTGTATGGCACAGCTATGGGGCAATAATGGTGCAGAGCACTATATGGCACAGCTATGGGGCAATAATGGTGCAAAGCACTATATGGCACAGCTATGGGGCAATAATGGTGCAGAGCACTATATGGCACAGCTATGGGGCAATAATGGTGCAAAGCACCAGGGAAACAAGCATGGTGCTCCCACTCATTCTGAACTGTCATGATCTCTGCAGGCAGAGATCATAGCAAGCCTATAGAGGGACAAGCTCTCGGAAGATGGAACTATACTGACCATGAACTAAGCCTGCCGCGCAACTAGAAATAGCCAGGTAGCATTTCCTATTTATCGCTAGATGCCCAGCTCTGGCCTAAGACCTAAATAGCTAGCAGAGGGAAATATAAGACCTGGCTCACCTCTAGAGAAATATTCCAAAGAAGACAGTAGCCCCCCACATATAATGACGGTGAGTTCAGATGAAACAACAAACGCAGCAGGAAAATAGTCTTAGCAAATTTGAGGTCCGCTTACTAGATAGCAGAAGACAGATAGTATACTTTCATGGTCAGCAGAAAAACACTAACAAAACACCATCCAGAGATTACCTTAAACTCTGGCATTAACTCATAACGCCAGAGTAGCAATCCCTGATCAACGAGAGCTTTCCAGACACAGTAACAAAACTTCAGCTGTGAACTGGAACAAATAGGAAAAACAAAACATGGACAAAAGTCCAACTTAACTAGTAGTTGTCTAGAAGCAGGAACAAGCACTGAGAGGCATCAGATAACATTGTTGACCGGCAAGAAACCACCAGAGAAATGAGCTTAAATAGCGACACCCACTACTGATGGAACCAGGAGAAACAGGAAGGAGGATGACAAGTCCAATTCCACAAGCGACCACCGGGGGAGCCCAGAATCCAAATTCACAACAGTACCCCCCCCTCAAGGAGGGGGCACCGAACCCTCACCAGATCCACCAGGGCGACCAGGATGAGCCCTATGGAAGGCACGAACAAGATCAGAAGCATGAACATCAGATGCATTGACCCAAGAATTATCCTCCTGGCCGTAACCCTTCCAGTTGATCAGATACTGGAGTCTCCGTCTGGAAACACGAGAGTCCAAAATTTTCTCCACAACGTACTCCAACTCACCCTCAACCAACACCGGAGCAGGAGGCTCAACTGAAGGTACAACAGGTACCTCATACCTGCGCAATAACGACCGATGAAAAACGTTATGAATGGAAAAGGACGCAGGGAGGTCCAAACGGAAAGAAACAGGATTAAGAATCTCCAATATTCTATAAGGGCCGATGAACCGAGGTTTAAACTTAGGAGAAGAGACCCTCATAGGGACAAAACGAGAAGACAACCACACCAAATCTCCAACACAAAGCCGAGAACCAACACGACGATGACGGTTGGCAAAACGCTGAGTCTTCTCCTGGGACAACTTCAAATTGTCCATAACCTGCCCCCAGATGTGATGCAATCTCTCCACCACCGCATCCACTCCAGGACAATCCGAGGATTCCACCTGACCGGAGGAAAATCGAGGGTGAAACCCCGAATTACAGAAAAACGGGGACACCAAGGTGGAAGAGCTGGCCCGATTATTGAGGGCGAACTCTGCCAATGGCAAAAAAGCAACCCAATCATCCTGGTCAGCAGAGACAAAACACCTCAGATATGTCTCAAGGGTCTGATTAGTCCGCTCGGTCTGGCCATTAGTCTGAGGGTGAAAAGCAGATGAAAAAGACAAATCTATGCCCATCCTAGCACAGAATGCCCGCCAAAATCTAGACACAAATTGGGTACCTCTGTCAGAAACAATATTCTCAGGAATACCGTGCAATCGGACAACATTCTGAAAAAACAGAGGAACCAACTCAGAAGAAGAAGGCAACTTGGGCAGAGGAACCAAATGGACCATTTTAGAGAAACGGTCACAGACCACCCAGATGACAGACATCTTCTGGGAAACAGGCAGATCTGAAATAAAATCCATCGAGATGTGTGTCCAAGGCCTCTTAGGAATAGGCAAGGGCAACAGCAGTCCGCTAGCCCGAGAACTACAAGACTTGGCCCGAGCACAAACGTCACATGACTGCACAAAGACTCGCACATCTCGTGACAGGGAAGGCCACCAGAAGGATCTTGCCACCAAATCCCTGGTACCAAAAATTCCGGGATGACCTGCCAATGCAGAAGAATGTACCTCAGAGATGACTCTGCTGGTCCAATCATCCGGAACAAACAGTCTATCAGGCGGACAACGATCCGGTCTATCCGCCTGAAACTCTTGCAAGGACCGCCGCAGATCAGGAGAAACGGCCGACAAAATTACTCCCTCCCTAAGGATACCTGTGGGTTCAGAATTACCAGGAGAGTCCGGGTCAAAACTCCTAGAAAGGGCATCTGCCTTAACATTCTTAGAACCCGGTAGGTATGACACCACAAAATTAAAGCGAGAAAAAAATAAAGACCAGCGCGCCTGTCTAGGATTCAGGCGTCTGGCAGTCTCAAGATAAATCAAATTTTTGTGGTCAGTCAATACCACCACCTGATGCCTAGCCCCCTCGAGCCAATGGCGCCACTCCTCAAACGCCCACTTCATGGCCAAAAGCTCCCGATTCCCAACATCATAATTCCGCTCTGCGGGCGAAAATTTGCGAGAAAAGAAGGCACAAGGCCTAATGACGGAGCAGTCGGAACCTTTCTGCGACAACACTGCCCCAGCTCCGATCTCCGAAGCGTCAACCTCAACCTGAAAAGGCAGATTCACATCAGGCTGACGCAACACAGGGGCAGAGGCAAAACGGCGCTTAAGCTCCTGAAAGGCCTCTACAGCATGAGGGGACCAATTAGCAACATCAGCGCCTTGTCTGGTCAAATCAGTCAGTGGTTTAACGACATCCGAAAAACCAGCAATAAATCGGCGGTAAAAGTTGGCAAAGCCCAAAAATCTCTGAAGACCCTTAAGAGAGGAGGGCTGAGTCCAGTCACAAATAGCTTGCACCTTGACGGGATCCATCTCAATGGAAGAGGGAGAAAAAATATACCCCAAAAAGGAAATTTTCTGGACCCCAAAATCGCACTTAGACCCCTTCACACATAAAGAATTAGACCGCAGAACCTGAAAAACTCTCCTGACCTGCTGGACATGAGAGTCCCAGTCATCAGAAAAAATCAGAATATCATCCAGATATATTATCATAAATTTATCCAGAAAATCGCGGAAAATATCATGCATAAAAGACTGGAAAACTGAAGGGGCATTAGAAAGACCAAAAGGCATGACCAAATACTCAAAGTGGCCCTCGGGCGTATTAAATGCGGTCTTCCACTCATCCCCCTGCCTGATCCGCACCAAATTATACGCCCCACGAAGATCAATTTTAGAGAACCACTTAGCACCTTCTATACGAGCAAACAAATCAGTAAGCAATGGCAATGGGTATTGATACTTAACAGTGATCTTATTCAGAAGCCGATAATCAATACATGGTCTCAAAGAGCCGTCTTTTTTTGAGACAAAGAAAAACCCAGCTCCCAAGGGAGAAGAAGATGGACGAATATGTCCCTTTTCCAAAGACTCCTTTATATATTCCCGCATAGCAGCATGTTCCGGCACAGACAGATTAAACAAACGACCCTTTGGATATTTACAACCCGGTATCAAATCTATGGCACAATCGCACTCACGGTGCGGAGGTAACGACCCAAGCTTGGGTTCGTCAAAGACGTCTTGATAATCAGAGAGGAACTCAGGGACTTCAGAGGGAATGGACGACGAAATAGAAACCAAAGGTAAGTCCCCATGAATACCCTTACATCCCCAGCTCAACACAGACATTGCTCTCCAGTCCAAGACTGGGTTGTGAGACTGCAACCATGGCAATCCCAGTACCAAATCGTCATGTAAATTATACAGCACCAGGAAACGAATAATCTCCTGGTGATCCGGATAGATACGCATGGTAACTTGTGTCCAGTATTGTGGTTTATTATTAGCCAATGGGGTGGAGTCAATCCCCTTCAGAGGAATAAGAGTCTCCAAAGGCTCTAAATCAAAACCACAACGATTGGCAAAGGACCAATCCATAAGACTCAGAGCGGCGCCAGAGTCAACATAGGCGTCCGTGGCAATGGATGACAAAGAGCAAATCAGGGTTACAGACAAAATAAACTTAGACTGAATGGTGCCAATGGAAACAGACTTATCAAGCTTCTTTGTACGCCTAGAGCATGCTGATATAACATGAGTAGAATCCCCACAATAGAAACACAATCCATTCTTCCGTCTAAAATTCTGTCGCTCGCTCCTGGACAGAATTCTATCACACTGCATACTTTCTGGCGTCTTTTCCATAGACACCGCCAGATGGTGCACCGGTTTGCGCTCCCGCAGACGCCTATCAATCTGAATAGCCATTGTCATGGACTCATTCAGACCTGCAGGCACAGGGAACCCCACCATAACATCCTTAACGGCATCAGAGAGACCTTCTCTGAAAGTTGCCGCCAAGGCGCACTCATTCCACTGAGTAAGCACAGACCATTTACGGAATTTTTGGCAGAAAACTTCAGCTTCGTCTTGCCCCTGAGATAGTGCCATCAAAGTTTTTTCTGCCTGAAGTTCCAAATGAGGTTCCTCATAAAGCAAGCCCATGGCCAGAAAAAACGCATCCACATCGCGTAACGCAGGATCCCCTGCTGGCAATGAGAAGGCCCAATCTTGAGGGTCACCCCTGAGCAAGGAAATCACAATCCTAACCTGCTGAGCAGGGTCTCCAGCTGAACGAGACTTCAGGGACAAATAAAGCTTACAATTATTTCGGAAATTCTGGAAGCTAGCTCTATTCCCTGTGAAGAACTCCGGCAAAGGAATTCTCGGCTCAGATACCGGAGCATGTACCACAAAATCTTGTAAATTTTGTACCTTCGTGATGAGATTATTCAAACCCGCAGTTACACTCTGGAGATCCATTATTGTCAGGTGCACACAGAGCCATACAGAGATTAGGAGGAGAGAGAGAAAAAAGACTGCAGCAAGGCAGACTGGAGGAAAAAAAAAAAAAAAAATTCCAGCAGACTTCTTATAACTCTCCTTTCTCAACCTGGGTCTTTAACACTTTATAGGCCGGTCAAACTGTCATGATCTCTGCAGGCAGAGATCATAGCAAGCCTATAGAGGGACAAGCTCTCGGAAGATGGAACTATACTGACCATGAACTAAGCCTGCCGCGCAACTAGAAATAGCCAGGTAGCATTTCCTATTTATCGCTAGATGCCCAGCTCTGGCCTAAGACCTAAATAGCTAGCAGAGGGAAATATAAGACCTGGCTCACCTCTAGAGAAATATTCCAAAGAAGACAGTAGCCCCCCACATATAATGACGGTGAGTTCAGATGAAACAACAAACGCAGCAGGAAAATAGTCTTAGCAAATTTGAGGTCCGCTTACTAGATAGCAGAAGACAGATAGTATACTTTCATGGTCAGCAGAAAAACACTAACAAAACACCATCCAGAGATTACCTTAAACTCTGGCATTAACTCATAACGCCAGAGTAGCAATCCCTGATCAACGAGAGCTTTCCAGACACAGTAACAAAACTTCAGCTGTGAACTGGAACAAATAGGAAAAACAAAACATGGACAAAAGTCCAACTTAACTAGTAGTTGTCTAGAAGCAGGAACAAGCACTGAGAGGCATCAGATAACATTGTTGACCGGCAAGAAACCACCAGAGAAATGAGCTTAAATAGCGACACCCACTACTGATGGAACCAGGAGAAACAGGAAGGAGGATGACAAGTCCAATTCCACAAGCGACCACCGGGGGAGCCCAGAATCCAAATTCACAACACTGAACCTATGGTAAGTTGAATCACATTCTCATTATAAATGTCATAATTATATGATAAGTATGCACTAAGCTCCATCCCTCCATAACCCCACCCCCATATGACCAAAGCCCCGCCCCTGCCCCACCCCCACCGGGCCATGGAAAACTGGTCTTGCTTAAAGCCGGTCCCTGGTGCAAAAAAGGTTGGGGACCTCTGTGCTAAGGGATAAGAGCGGATGATATTCAGGAATCCAGTGAGCAGCCATTTTGTTGGTGACTGCAGAGTAAGGCTGCCGTCACACTAGCAGTATTTGGTCAGTATTTTACCTCAGTATTTGTAAGCCAAAACCAGGAGTGGGACAATGAGAGGAAAAGTATAACAGAGACATATGCTCCACTTCTGCATTTATCACCCACTCCTGGTTTTGGCTTACAAATACTGAGGTAAAATACTGACCAAATACTGAATGTGTGACCGCAGCCTTAGGCTACTTTCACACTAGCGTTGTTTGCAATACGTCGCAATGCGTCATTCAGGAGAAAAAAAACGCATCCTGCAAAGTTGTCTGCAGGATTCGTTTTTTCACCATAGACTAACATTACCGACGCATTGCGATGTATTGCCACACGTCGCAACCGTCGTGCGACGGTTGCGTCGTGTTTTGGCGGACCGCCGCCATAAAAAAATGTTACATGTAACTTTTTTTTGTGCGTCGAGTCCAACATTTTCGACCGCGCATGTGTGGCCGAAACTCCGCCCCCTCCTCCCCGGACCTTACAATGGGGCAGCGGAAGCGTCGTAAGACTGCTTCCACTGCCCACGTCGGGCATTTCTTTCACAGCATGTGTCGGTACGTCGGGCCGACGCACTGCGACGGGCCCGTACCGACGCTAGTGTGAAAGCAGCCTTAGGGTATGTTTCCACGTTCAGGAAACGCTGCTTGTTTGACGCTGCGCAGCGCTGCAGCGTCAAACAAGCAGCGTCCAGATGTTCCAGCATAGTGGAGGGGATTTGATGAAATCCCGTCTCCACTATGCGTGGAAACCCGCACGCGGCGGCCCTGCGACTACGGAAATGCTGCGCGTCTTTTCAGATCGCAGCATGCCCTTACACCTTGCGGGGACGCAGCGTCCCCGCAAGGCATATCACAGGGCCCTATGGGACAGAGCGATCATCCCGGATGTGAAGAGTTAACACATCCGGCATGATCGCGTCCCATTAAGGGGGCGGGGCTTAGCGCCGAGCGGCTTCGCCGCTGCGGCGATACCGCCGCCCATCCGTACCGTGGAGTCATACCCTTATACTGACAAGTAGACAGTCACCGAGGATGGCAGGCAGCAAGGATTCTGGGAGATATGTGGTGGAGGGAGCAGGGTGACAGCAGCACAGAGTATTTCAGGAGAGCAGTGTGCTGGTCTATGGGGGGCACCCTGTTTAGTGCGCGGAGCAGCCAGGGATTGTACACAGAGCACTGTCTTTTATACACATGGATGGACCGTCTCCTCAGAAATCCAGGAAACATTTCTGCGGATTGATGGCCTGTTCTGATCCAGACTTTGCATGCAGACCCCATTCCCCTCCTCAGATCCTGTCTTCTCCATCCTGTCCTGGCGATGTGTGAAAGCGAGGCGACAGGCGCAGTCTGGGGTGACGCTGGGAAGGAAATGTAGCCATATAGTAACGATAAAAATGAGACTCCTCTTCAGCTGCCTCACCAGCCTTCCCCTGACTGCACCTAACTGGAGGTCATGCTGCCCCCTCTATTACCCCAGACCCGCGTGCAGGTGCTCAGCCAGAACCACCCTATAATGGGTCCGCTTTCTGAAGATAATACTGCCATAGTGTTCTCACATAATACCGCCATATAGATCACACATAATACCGCCATATAGATCACACACAATACCATCAAATAGATCACACAATACTGTCATACAGTTCTCACATAATACCACCATATAGACCACACATAATACCGCCAGTGTTCTCACATACCGCCATATAGATCACACAATACCGCCACATACTTGTCACAATGCCGCCATATAGATCTCACATAATACCGCCTTATAGATCACACACAATACCACCATATAATTCTCACAATACTGATAAAGCATAATACCACCATACAGATCACATAATACCGTCATATAGATCTCACATAATGCCATAATACAGCATGACCCCTGCAGCTCCTGTTATCGCACGCATTGAGTTGTGTGTGCAATGGGGAAAGACATGCAGGGGGGAGAGGAGTGCATAGGAGAGGATTAGATACACTGTTCACCAGACAGTATCACACAGGATAGGATTAGATACATGGCTCAGCAGACAGTATCACACAGGAGCGGATTAGATACACGGCTCAGGCTACTTTCACACTTTCGTCTTTAGGGATACGTCACAATGCTTCGTTTTGGAGAAAAAACGCATCCTGCAAAGTTGCCCGCAGGATGTGCCTTTTCCCCATAGACTTACATTAGCGACACATTGCGACGTATGGCCACACGTCGCATCCGTCATGCGACGGATGCGTTGTGTTTCGTCGGCCGCGACGCGCAAAAAAAAGTTCCATGTAACTTTTTTTGTCCGTCGGTTCCGCTTTTTCTGCCCGCTCATGCGCGGCCGGAACTCCGCACCCTCCACCCCGCTCATCACACTGGGTAGCGGATGCGTCGTAAGACTGCATCCGCTGCCGACGTTGTGCTAAATTTAGCACAACATCCGTCGGTACGTCGGGCCAACGGTTTGCGACGGCCCCGTACTGACGGAAGTGTGAAAGTAGCCTCAGCAGACAGTATCACACAGGAGCAGATTAGATACACAGGTCAGCACAGTATAGGATTAGATACACAGGTCAGCATACAGTATCACACAGTATAGGATTAGATACACGGTTCAGCATAGAATCACACAGTATAGGATTAGATACACGGCGCAGCAGACAGTATCACACAGGATAGGATTAGATACACGGCTCAGCAGACAGTATCATACAGGATAGGATTAGATACACGGCTCAGCATAGTATCACACAGGATAGGATTAGATACACGGCTCAGCATAGTATCACACAGTATAGGATTAGATGTATGGCTCAGCACACAGTATCACACAGGATAGGATTAGGTACACGGCTCAGCAGACAGTATCATACAGGATAGGATTAGATACACGGCTCAGCATAGTATCACACAGGATAGGATTAGATACACGGCGCAGCAGACAGTATCATACAGGATAGGATTAGATACACGGCTCAGCATAGTATCACACAGGATAGGATTAGATACACGGCTCAGCATAGTATCACACAGTATAGGATTAGATGCATGGCTCGGCACACAGTATCACACAGGATAGGATTAGATACACGGCTCAACATAGTATCACACAGTATAGGATTAGATGCATGGCTCGGCACACAGTATCACACAGGATAGGATTAGATACACGGCTCAACATAGTATCACACAGTATAGGATTAGATGCATGGCTCAGCACACAGTATCACACAGGAGAGGATTAGATACACAGCTCAGTTAGTATCACACAGGAGATGATTAGATGCATGGCTAAGCAGACAGTATCACACAGGAGAGGAGTAGATACACAGCACAGTAACACACATGGGAGGAGATAACTGCTCAGTCAGCACCACAAAGGAGAGGATTAGATTCCCTCTCCCCCTCCCCACTGATACTTACTTCACGGCTCCCGGCTGAGTCCTTCTCCCTCCCGTCCTTGGTCTCCTCCTCCTCCTCCTATGACTGCAGGGCTCCTGTGATTATCCTGGTAAGCTGGAGCTCACAGCTGCAGTGTGAGCTCCAGGAAGATGGCGCTGGTCTCCTGCCTCTACTGTGGTGTGGACGGCTCAGGGGGCGTGGCCAGAGCACAGCAGGGAGCAGATAAGAATGGTAGGTATAGAGTCGGCTCCCGACTGCAGATCTCTATGCCCTGGGCTGCCGTAAATGCAGAGTGTAAGTGACGTGCAGCTTCACTTACACTCCTGCAAAGCAAAATGGCGGCGCCCAGTGGCTGAAAAAAAAAAAATAATAATAAAAAAAATGTTAAAGTTAAAAAATGTAAATTTGTATTAAAAATAATTGTTTATATAAACAATCATTTTTAATACAAAAAATAAACTGCGGCACCTTTCCTTTAATCCCTGCCTAATGCTTCCCCCTTGATCTTGACTGAGGACTACACCATTACAACAGTCACTGCAATCTGGACTGAAATCTCGTGAATGTGCTTTGTATTTCCAGCAAGGCATATGCACGCTACTTTATAAGCTGTAGGCCTCCCCTGTTGTATGCAGTAAGCGTATATACATACCTGGTGTTTTGCTGCGTATTTTATGCAGCATTTTACAGTACCGGCATAATCGATAAGATTTCTGAAATCTTATCCACATGCTGCAATTTCTCCCCCCGCTGGTATTTTCATCCCTGTTTGATTTTTTTTTTTTTTTTTTTTTTTTCAAGATCAGCAAGTCAATTTGTTTTGTTCTTTTCACCCACTGAAATAAATTGGCAAAAAATGCAATTAAAACGTGCATTTTGCATTGTTTTTCCTTCCACCACTTTGGTTTTTGGTGCAGAAATAAAAGAAGTGATGTGTGAACATACTCTAAGTCAGTGAGCAGGGAGGCAATTGCCCACAGCAGAGAGGGTACCTTCCATAGATTGTAAGTTCACTACCTGAGGCATGCATGATACAAGGTTTTAGATTATTATAGGTGCAAATCATCAGATGGACTCCCTTTACATTTTTGTGTTGCCTTTGCCATGAGCTCTAACAGTGTTTTTACAACTTCCTATATTTCTCTCAGGTTCAAGGAGACCATGGTAAACACCGTAGGCAATCGTGTGACCGAACAGTCCCTCCAGCTGGGCCAGATGTATCCAGCCCCCGATGCACTTAAAATTGGCCTTGTGGATAAGCTAGTCCCCGAAGAAAAGGTTCAGAGCACAGCAGTAGCCGCCATGAGCCAGTGGCTTGCTGTTCCAGGTAAGGACTACACATGGCATATATAACTTCTGACACAACTTTGTTAGTAACACATTTTATATTACTCTACAATGAAGTCTCTGTGTCATACAAAGGCACTTGCTAATTACTAAGTAATACCTTCGCTCACGCCAATCCCAAAACTACAGGTTCTGAGTGATTCACACCAATTCTAATCTGAAGGACCCAGTCAATTGGCCAAATCCAATATACTGATGGACGGAGCCCTGAGAACAGACTCCTGCCTCCTGGAGTCCACAGCTCCTCTTTTGATAGTCATCCTGACGCTATGTCAGTCACATGTGCGTTATGCTGCAAAGACGACCTTTCGCCAGGCCGGCTAACCAAGAGAGGAGCCACAGATGCCGGGAGGTAGGAGGCCGCTTTCAGGATCGTTACTGGCAGTTAGGCGCCTTTATTCTCTGGATAATGGTGGTGCAATGATGGACTATCCTATTCTGCGATGGGATCTTTTTTTTTTTTTTCCTGTTCATATTTTTATATATGTGACCTGCAGTGTTTCACCATGAAACAGTCCATGTGATTATTTTTTTTGTTTGTTTTTCTCACACACAGATCATGCCCGTCAGATCACCAAATCCATCATGCGCAAACCCACAATCGACAGTCTAGTTAAACATCGCGAAGCCGACATTAACAATTTTGTCAGTTTCATCACAAAAGACTCCATCCAGAAGTCTCTGCAGGTCTACATGGACAGACTGAAACAGAAGAAATAACTGTAGGCTGAGCTGATGCTTGGATTTAGTAAACCATATATATCGAAATGAAAAGGTTGAGCGCTCCTATCACTTGTGTAGTGTTTAATGGGGCAGAGTGGTATAATTCTTCTGTCCACTGGGCCACTATTGTGCCCCTGTTGTATTTTTTTACCGTAGCCCTCCAAATAGTCAAGACAAGCTGTTGTTCTAGGTCATCTGAACAGAAGGTTTCTTAAAAAAAAAAATGTATGTCAGTCAGGAGTCGGCAAAGCTGTTTCTAAAACCCCTAACATCCTTACTCACAACCTTTCTGCGCGGATGGTCTTGTGCTGCCTTCTTTATCTGCCACTTTCCAATAAAATATAATTTTTAAATCTGCAGCAATTTTGGCATTTTCATGTCGTCAATACACTTTCTGACCTTTTTACAAAATAAAAAAAATGATATTTTGTGATTAATTAAGTTCTGAAATGTCTTAGTCATTACAATGAAGAAAAATTGGAAATGTCCACATCAGTCTTATTTCTGTTTGTTTGAAAGCTATAGAAATGTACAGATCCATAATGCAACCCACTAAGGCTCCTTCACATGTTCGTTTTTCGCAAACGAGTTCTGTGTTTTTCATGATGGTACTTGTACCTGTGAGGCCCTTATGTCTAGCACTGCCATATCCACCTAGAAGAGGCACTCCGGTTGTGAAAGCCAGATCTGCTACTGAATGATCTCAGCATTTTCCTGAGTCATAATCGCCATTACTTTTTTGTTTTATACACGAGAGTTGTTTTTTTTGTTTTGTGTAAATGAGCTGCTTCATATGTCTGGAAAAAGGTGGAATAAGATATCATGAATGCTGGCTGATTAGTCCATCTCTGACACAGCCCATGAAGTGAAAGAGAAGGATCTGAGTTATGTAGTGAACTGAGCATCCAACCAGCCTCCTTCATACAGATGACGGACTGATCAGCCACCACATCATAGGCTTTCCTGTATCAAGCACAGGCCCCGAAATGGAGCTACTCCAAAACCCGACACTTATAATGAAAAACTAAAGTTCAGTGCACCTATATTAGTATATTACTTCTTTACAATTTTTCTTACATATTAAAGACCGTTTTGGAAAGTGGACCATGACCTTCAAAAGAACTTTTGTATTTTTATTGCTTCATTGGGGGACACGGGACACCATGGGTGTATGCTGCTGACACTGTGCAAAAAAACAACAACAAACCTAGCTCCTTCTCAGCAGGTTACACCCACAAACTGGAACCAAGCTAAACTGTTTTAGCTTGGGTGTCAGTAGGAGGCAGACACTGCGCTCTCGGTCTCCATGTGGAGTGACAGAGTGGCATTTCTACTGTTTCCCTATCACACGCACTGAATGTGAAAATCAAAAAAGTGGAAAAAAACTGAAAACAAACTTCAGGTAGAAACAGGTCTGCCTCCTACTGACTCTAAGCTAAGGGCTGTCCCACACATCCAGATAATTCCGGTACCGGAAAAAATCGGTACCGGAGTTATCCGTGTGCCCGTGAGCTCACGTAGGCCATGCGTGCGGCACACGTGTGGCGAGTGGTTACCACACGGAGCGTGCAGGAGACAGCGCTAAAGTTTGGCGCTGTCCCCTGTATCGTGCTGAAGCCGCCATTCATATCTTCTCTGCAGCAGCGTTTGCTGCATAGAAGATATGAATAATAGTGTTTAAAAGAAAGATCTATGTGTCCGCTGCCCTCCCACCCCCTGTGCGCCCCCCCGCTGTCCAGAAAATACTCACCCGCTTCCCTCGTTAGCTGTCGTTCCTTCCTGGTCTGGCCGCGGCTTCCACTGTATGCGGTCACGTGGGGCCGATCATTTACAGTCATGAATAGGCGGCTCCACCTCCCATAGGGGCAGAGCCGACTGTTCATGATTGTAAATGAGCGGCCCCACGTGACCGCATACAGTAGAAGACGCGGGGCAGAGAGGAAGCAGCGACAGCCAACGAGGGAAGCGGGTGAGTAGCGGGCGGGGGGGGGGGGGGCGGCGGACACATAGATCTTTCATTTAAACGCTATTATTCATATCTTCTATGCAGCAAACGCTGCTGCACAGAAGATATAAATGGCGGCTTCAGCACCATGTGGGGGGGACAGCGCTTACTGTAGCGCTGTCTCCTGCACGCCACACGGACTGCAAACGGAGACTGTCCGTGTGTGGTCTGTGTTATACACGGACCCATTGACTTTAATGGGTCCGTGTAATACGTGCGCTCCCACGAACACTGACATGTCTCCGTGTTTGGCACACGGAGACATGGTCCTGAAAAAATCAATGACATCTGAACAGATGCATTGATTTTAATGTGTCTATGTGTGTCAGTGTCTCCGGTACGTGAGGAAACTGTCACCTCACGTACCGGAGCCACTGACGTGTGAAACCGGCCTAACACTGATTAGCTTGGCTTTAGTTGGTGGGTGTAACCTGCTGAGGAGGAGCTTTTTTTTTTTTTTTTTTGCCTAGTGGAAGCTATATACCTGTGGTTTCCTGCATACTCCAATAAAGAATGAATACTCACTCACCATAAAATCTCTTATCTTCTTTTTCTGCTTTTGTGGTATTTATTAATGAGGAAAATTGTAATTAGAATTGCAAAACAATTGTTTGAAATGTTTCCTCATGTCACTGTATTCTTAATAGAAACCACAGGTTTATAAAATGGTTTCATCTCCCAGCAGCTTGCTACTGAGAATTACATGAAGGCGTCCCACATCCTCACCTCCTAATTGTCACAGAGCGGCTTGTCCTTAGATGACTTCAGTTCACACAGCCTGTTGTATTGGAATCACTCGACAGGAGTTTCATCCCGTGGGATCGCCGTCACATTTAATTCTGAATTCTCTATCCAATTTAATTGCCCTTTCAAGAGTTTCCCTAGTAACAAGGAACGTCTTTGTTTTTGGGTTAAAATATATATTACCATGTTGTTTAAAAGGGCCAAGCAATTCAGTTAATGTATTTGCAGGCTTCAGGAATTTACTTTTACATTGCTTTTTTTATTATGCAATTTGGCTAATTCTATAAAATCTATAATTTACAAGTTTAAAGGCAGTGATTGTTTGAGACAGACATTATGAAGCATATTTATTTTACTTTTAATTCCACACTAATTTTACATGTCTTATTGAAAGGAATTGCCCATATACCAGCACCTATGTTGGCTCTTTGGTCAGACGATAGTTTTCACACAGGCTTATCGCTTTCATAAAACTCCAGTACTTAAAAAACAAAACAAAAAAAAAACAGCCTCTTCCGGCTACAAAGATAAAACAGAAGCAGCAGCAGGCTACAACTACCAGGATGGGCTCGACAGTTCAGATTACAGTCCTCTCCCGCTCAGCTTCGGCTTGCGACTGCCAGTACTAGAGGTCTTTTCTATCTCCCACACACAGACCTAAGGCCGGTTTCACATGTCAGTGGCTCCGGTACGTGAGGAAACTGTCACCACACGTACCGGAGACACTGACACACATAGACGCCATTAAAATGAATGTGTCTCTGCACATGTCAGCGTGTTTTCACGGACCGTGTGTCCGTGTGCAAAACACAGAAACATGTCAGTGTTCGTGGGAACGCACGGATCCATTAAAGTCAATGGGTGCGTGTAGACACGTACCGCACTTGGATGCCATCCATGTGCTGTCCGTGTGCATTTTTAAAGTCATAGGGTTAAAATTGAAACAAATTGTTTCAATACACGGACAGCATACGGACGCTAAACACGGACATCACACACATCCCACACGGATAACTCCAGTACCGTGTTCTCCAGTACCGGAAATATCTGGATGTGTGAGACTGGCCTAAGACTGTGCAGCTGCCTTATATATGACCTTGAAATCTTGGACTGCAGATATGGGAGCGATCATTCCCAGCCAAGCTCTCCTGGTCGCTCCTAAAACCCGAACCCAAAATCCTGTCCCAATAGAAAAAAAACCTCTCTGCAACCTGCTGTTGCTGGAGCCTTCATCTCTGGGACTTGGCCACCTTGGTGACACACAACTTCCATCCAGGACTTTACAACTTGCTTTCCTACAATATATATATATGTGAGGCTTCTTTAAATGAACTTGTGGAGAATATATATATATATATATATATATATATATATATATATATATATATATATATATATATATATATATATATATATATATATATATATATATATATATATATACATACAATATTCACTGTTTCACAGCAGTAGTCTGCTACATACTGTTTCAGCCTACACAGGAAAGCAAAGTCCCCAGGTGTGTAGTAATACTGGCTCATGGTAGGAAGGAGAAATTATGGAACCACTCAATAGACATTGCAGATTTTTATAAGATATGTCACTAATTAATACATAAGAAATACTGGGAAGATGATATTTACAGGTTGTACATGATTATATACATAGTAGTTACATACATAATTACACTTCATTTTCTATACTGTTTATCAAACTTGCTGCATGTTATACTCCTATGGATCCAGTTTGCTTTCCTCAGCGACCTGCTGCCTTCTGAGAACCATCCAGATACCTGATATCCCCCTGCCTATTTTGCTGCAGATCCGCAGCAGATTGGCTGCTGCAGATTCGCAGCCGTTTTCCATGCGTTTACAGTACCATGTAAACCTATGGAAAACATCCGCAGTGCACATGCTGTGGGAAAAACGCACGGAAACGTAGCGTTTATTCCGCAGCATGTCAATTCTTTGTGCGGATTCCGCAGCGGTTTACACCTGCTCCATAATAGGAATCCGCAGATGTAAAACCGCAGGTGAAATCCGCACAAAAAACGCAAAAAAAACCATGGGAAATCCGTGGGAAATCCGCAATGTGGATTACCTGCGGATTAACCAAAATCAGTCTGGAAAAAACTGCTGAGTAATCCGCAGCGTGTGCACATAGCCTTAGTTGTGATGTTTCAAAAATGTAGGACATGGCTTTATGAGCTTGATTCAATATTATATCTGCTTTTTTTTCCCTGTTTTTCTAAATTTCGCTATTTTTAAAAGTCTATATGTGATTGTGCAGAATGATGATTAAAAAAAAAAGCCACAGGCAAAGTTTGGGGGTCTTCAGATGTTTTCAGAAAATTGATCAATTGCGCCTTTTAAAAAAAAAATTGTTACATTTTCTTGCAAATCTACTCGTTTTCTCCTCCTTTTTCTCCCCCTCTCCCTCATAGTGATTATAAGTATATCAGTGATTTTTTTTTTTTTTGCACTAATTTCGCCACATTTTCAAGTAATGTGACTTTTTTTGCATTAAAAAGTTGCAAAAAAAATGTGTTGCGGCTGTCGAACAGCCGAGAGACACGCAGCCGCAGGGACTCTAGCATATTTTTTGAGTACACCGTAGTCACTTGGTTAGCACCCGAGCATGCTCCAATAACACCTTAGCCGAGCACGTTTGCTCATCACTAGTAGTGAACCCTGTCATCATAATCCTACCTGTAAACCGATGACCTAATACTCATAGCTTACTATCTAAATCTACGTAATGTGTCCTAAATGCAAAGAGTCAAGGGGGCGGTCTTAGTCTCTGCTGGAGTCATGTAGTCCTAAAAATACAAGTCCGCTCTTGCTGCCTCCACCACGACTGAGGCTACGACTGCTCACTTCATTGCGCATATGCCAGGGCTGCGTAACACCAGAGGAGACCTGGACCCATCCTATAGCACTAAGGCACCACTTTTCGGACTGTGCATATTTGTCTATACATATATAATATTTATAAGTCTATGAAATGTCAGTGTCCTAAACAAATCGTCTAACACGCAGACATGAGAAGTCATGGCAAAAGGACATCTCTCATGTGCTTTTACCATGGAACGGGGTACAAAAAATCAATTAAATCTTCATGTAGGGAGTCGCATTGTCCTGTTCCTTTAGTCACCAAGGGCCGGGGTTAAGCAGACATCAGTTCCAACTCCACGGGATAATGGTCACTCACTGCTAGAGCCTGTAAAAAGGTACAGATACATAAAACACTAGTGTATTATATGCAGATATATTGCAGTAATATTAGGCTCTGGCATCCATTCTTTTGCATTTCTTTTTATATTATTATTATTTTTTTTTTTTTAATTACCTGCTCTTGGGTCAGTTTATATTTTGCCTGAAAGTTGAAAACTTTGGCCGAGTCTGGCACTATGGCGTTGTGGAGGTCGGCACCGCTGATGACAATTCTGAAAAAAAAAAAAATTAAATGAATAGAATTTGGACACATGAATACAGTTTTTGGTGTCATTGATCCAAACTGATCGGAAAAACTTGGCGACCAATCAAAACTCCACTTTAATTTCTTAGGTTGGCACCACATGTACGATGTTCACAGCTAACAGACCAAGGTGTCTGAACCGGTCGCTGGTCTCCTAACTCGACTTCAACATTCAATGCAACGTGTTGCGTTCACCGTGATAAAAGTACATGGGATCGGTAATGTTGGACACGTGGAAACGGCTCAGTAAAAGTAAAACACTGGGCAATAAAGCTACATTTCGTGAATGGGTCATGTATATTGTTGGCAAAGTCTTCAGTAGTATGCCAAAATTGGTGGAAGATGACTTCTCATTTGAGAGACCTCAAAGTTTTTCCACCTAATTTTGATACCATGTGATATTATATAGTGACTCCGAATCTGTAAAAGTGTGGGGCATGGGCATAGCTAGGGGGCACCAACAAGGTTTATTTCCAGGGTACTTAGGGTAATTAGGTAATTTCTCCTACGCCTCATTGGGGGACACAGGACCATGGGTGTTATGCTGCTGCCACTAGGAGGACACTAAACACAGAAAGAATAGCTCCTCCCCTGCAGTATACACCCTCCTGCTGGCTGTCAGCTCCTCCCCTGCAGTATAGACCCTCCTGCTGGCTCTCAGCTCCTCCCCTGCAGTATACACCCTCCTGCTGGCTCTCAGCTCCTCCCCTGCAGTATAGACACTCCTGCTGGCTCTCAGCTCCTCCCCTGCAGTATACACCCTCCTGATGGCTCTCAGCTCCTCCCCTGCAGTATAGACCCTCCTGCTGGCTCTCAGCTTCTCCCCTGCAGTATAGACCCTCCTGCTGGCTCTCAGCTCCTCCCCTGCAGTATACACCCTCCTGCTGGCTCTCAGCTCCTCCCCTGCAGTATAGACCCTCCTGCTGGCTCTCAGCTCCTCCCCTGCAGTATACACCCTCCTGATGGCTCTCAGCTCCTCCCCTGCAGTATACACCCTCCTGCTGGCTCTCAGCTCCTCCCCTGCAGTATACACCCTCCTGCTGGCTCTCAGTGAACCAGTTCTTGCTTAGTGTCTGTAGGAGGCACTTGGGTCTGTTTCAGACCCCACCGTTTTTATTTTAATTTTTAATTTTTTTGTTCTATTTTTTCCTTTAACAGAGCCAATGGGGGCGACGGATCCTTTCTAGGCTCCGATCTCCCCCGAACCATCAACAGGCAAGTACGTGGAGCGTCCCTCCCGTATCCTTTCCTGCACCGTTGGATGCCAGCCCTGAGCTCACCTTACGGGCGACGGTTCCTTCGCGTTCCGATCTCCCCCTTCCATAGCAGGCGACCACATGGAGTAGCCCTCCATCTATCTCTCCTGGAGCCAGGTGCACAGCCGGACATGATATATATGGCTTCCGTGCATCCCCCCTCTGCATCACCACTGATATAGCGGATGATGCATGGCGGCAGAAGCTCTTCACCCCCTCCCTGACTATGGCGACGGTGGATTGAGCACCGGCCCACCGCATCTACCGTGAGTACACTGCGGGGGCCGAGGCGCTGGGGGGTCCTGATCCCCGGGGTATGGGAGGTCCGCACCTTAAGCCTGTGTCCGTGGGTGGTCCGTAGTGCGGCAACCCCACGAAGGAGTGCAGCTAATGATGGCGCTAATAGCGGTCGCGGCGCTGCAGGCCGCAACCGCAGAAGAGAGTAAAAAAAATAAATAAAAATTTTCCCTCAATACAGGCTGGAGTTTTGGCCATGCCCACCGGCAGTTAGCCCCGCCCACTTTTCCTGGCGCTTCTCGTTCCCTGTGATGAGCTCCCACTTCCTGGTCTCAGCGGCCATCTTGGGACACCCACAGCCCTGATGCTGCTGCACTGCTCCAGCATTTCCTATCACAGCCCTCAGGACTAGCGTTTTTCTCTGCCTACACTGCGGACCTGCCCTGGGGACTCAAGACACAGGACCTGGGTAAGCTGCAGACACATAGCTTAACCATTCCCCTGCTAGTAAGTGCTTTCCTCCAGGCTTTACTACAGTATGTCTCAACCAAAGCCTCACAAAAAGTTTGGGAAAACCCACACTGTATTTTTCGCTGCATGTACCTCTTGTAAGGTATCATTACCCCGGGGTCACAATACTGCATTGTGCATAGCTTGTGAACCGGTGACTGCTTAGGAACCACCTGTTGCTGAGTGAGCCTAGTCCCAGTGAGCCTAGTCCCCCTGAGTGGGCTACCTCCCTTACCCGGTCTATGGCATCCCTGGCAAAAGCGTTAGACTCGTTCCGAGACCCTTCCTCTAACCAGGGCACTAATACGGACGACGCTTCCGATGCTCAGAACCCCTCGTACTCCAGGGGTCATACCTTGCCAAGGAGTTCTCACTCTTCCAGGAAAAGGACTCATGCCATATCCCCAGACCATCACCAGGATTACGGTTCTGAGAGCTCCATTTCTCGCTCCCCTTCCATTGGGGCTAGTAGAAAACCTGTTTCAGAGGACGATTCTGATACGTCCCTAGATCAGGAATTTCATCACGATCAGGAGACTCTCGACTCTCTAATTGAGTCAGTGAATAAGGCTTTGAGACTTGAGGAGGAACCCTCATCTAAAACGGATCATTCCGTGTCCTTTAAGAGGACCAAACGAGCTCACAGAGTGTTCGCCACTCATCCCGAGTTTAAGCAGATTGTTGAATCTCACAGGATCCGTCCAGATAAACGATTCACAGGGCAGAAGCCTATGGAGTCCAAATATCCCTTTGCCCAGGATCTAAGAAAACATAGGTCACAATCTCCCCCAGTAGATTCTCCGGTATCGCGTCTGGCTACGAAATCTGTTTTATCCTCCTCGGAGGGCGCCTCTATTAAAAATACAACCGATCGTCAGATCGACAATATGGCGCGTTCAGCCTTTGAAGCCTCAGCGGCCGCACTCTTTCCATCTTTTGCCGCTACGTGGGTTGCTAAGGCTATGACCCACTGGGCTGATGTCTTGTCTTCAGCAGTACTGGATACCCCTCGAGATAGCAGACCTCGCTACTCAGATAGCCAGAGCTGGAGATTTTGTAGTGACCGCATCCCTGGATGCCGCTGACTGCGCTTCTCAAGCAGCAGCAAATGCCATCACCATCCGGAGGTCCTTATAGCTCAGGGACTTGCGTGCGGATTCTACTTCCAAAAAGTCATTGACTTCTCTCCCATATCAGAGCGGTCGCCTTTTTGGCGAAAAGCTCGACAAGTTAATTTCTGACGCCACTGGAGGGAAAAGTAAATTTCTTCCACAACAGAGACCCTCTTGGCCCTTTCGGAACCTGCAACCACAGGCTCGTTCCCGATTTTTTTTTTTTTTGTTACAACTCAAACTGGTCTTCTACTTCCACATCTCCCGGTTCCGGCCGGGCACAACATGAAGACAGAGGTTCACAGGCCTCTTTTAAGCCTTCCCCTTCATGGAGAGGTAGGCCAAGGCAGCCGGGATCCAGAGGCGCCAGAACGGGCAGACCTTCCACACAATGACTCCCTGCGGTATCCGGGGGACACCCTCAAAGTAGGCGGCCGCCTGCTTTCCTTCAGTGCCGCATGGCTCTCGGTCGTTCACGACGAGTGGGTCCGCGATCTAGTGTCCTCCAGATACAAGATAGATCTCTTATCTCGTCCTCCAAACCGTTTTTTCCTGTTTTCTCCTCCCAGGGCAAAAGCATCAGAGTTCTTCAAAGCTATAAGCTCTCTGAGAAAAGACAGAGTTATTATTCTGGTCCCTCAAAGCGAAAGGTTTCAAGGTTTTTATTCAAACCTCTTCATTGTTCCAAAGCAGGACGGTACAGTACGGCCCATACTGGACCTAAAACTGCTGAACAGGTTCGTCAGGGTACAACGATTCCAGATGGAATCGCTTCGTTCTGTCATTGCCTCCATGGAAAAAGGCGAGTTCCTGGCGTCTATAGACATCCAGGACGCATACCTCCACATTCCTATTTTACCTTCTCACCAAAGGTTTCTTCGCTTCGCAGTTCAGGAAGATCACTTCCAATTCGTTGCTCTGCCCTCCAGCCTCGCCACCGCTCCCAGGGTATTCACCAAGGTCATGGCGGCTGCCGTGGCCATACTCCACACCCATGGAGTGGTGGCATGCCCTTATTTAGACGATATCCTCATCAAAGGCCCCTCTTTCTGCTCCTGCAAGGAAGCTGTGGCCATCACAATATATACCCTTTCTCGTCTGGGTTGGAAGATAATCTTCAAAAAATCTTTCCCAGTACCGGATCAGCGAATTTCCTTTCTAGGAATGATACTCGACTCGTCCTGGGGTTGGTTCTTCTTCCCCCGGAAAAGATTTCAGTCTTACAGCGAGAAGCTCAGAAGCTCTCTCAGCCTCACTCTCACTCTCTGCGCTTCAGTATGAGAGTCCTCGGCAGGATGGTAGCAGCTATGGAGGCAGTTCCATTTGCCCAACTACACCTCCGTCCTCTACAGCATGTCCTCCTGGCTGTTTGGGACAGGAACCCGTTCTCCCTAGACAGTCGGTTCCTTCTTCCCCAGCGAGTCAGACAGCCTCTCAGGTGGTGGACATTGAAATCCTCCCTGAATCAAGGGAAGTCTTTTCTTCCAGTACACTGGCTGGTTGTGACGATAGATGCCAGTCTTCTAGGCTGGGGAGCGGTGTTCCTTCATCACACTGCTGCTGGTCCCCCCAGGAATCACGCCTTCCAATCAACATCTTGGAAATCCGGGCGATCAGGCTGGCACTTCTCCAGTTCCATCCCTTCCTAGCAGGTCGCCCAATCAGGATTCAGTCCGACATCGCCACTGCAGTAGCATACATCAACCGCCAAGGGGGAACCCACAGCAGGGTGGCCATGACAGAGGTAGGCCACATCCTCCGATGGGCCGAGGAAAACCGCTCAATGATCTCTGCGGTTCACATCCCGGGAGTGGACAATTGGGAGGCAGACTTCCTCATTCGGCAATGCCTCGACTCTGGGGAGTGATCTCTCCATCCGGAGATCTTCCACCAGATCTGCTGTCGTTGGGGAACCCCGGACGTGGATCTGATGGCCTCACGGCTGAATTCCAAGGTTCCCGACTTCATGGCTCAGTCCCACGATCCGGCAGCCATCGGGGCAGACGCTCTTGTACTCCCGTGGCATTATTTTCGGCTTCCGTACATATTTCCCCCACTTCCTCTCCTACCGAGAGTCATCAAGAAAATCAGAGCGTAGAGCGTTCCGGTAATCCTGATTGCGCCAGATTGGCCGCGCCGGGCGTGGTACACGGAACTAGTTCAACTAGTTGCCGACGTTCCCTGGCGATTACCGAATCGCACAGATCTGCTATCTCAAGGCCCCTTTTACCACCAGAACTCAGAGGCCCTGTGTTTGACGGCATGGCCATTGAGTCCTGGGTCCTAATCCGGACAGGTTTCTCTCCAGAAGTCATAGCTACCATGATCAACGCTAGAAAGCCTACATCTATGCGTATCTATCATCGCACTTGGAAGCCTTTCTTTCCATGGTGTAGCGACCGAGGACGTTCTCCTCTACATTTTTCCATCCCTTCCATTCTCAAGTTCTTAGGCTAGGTTCACATTGCGTTAGGGCAATCCGTTTAGCGCTAGCGCTAGCGGATTGCGCTAACGCAATGTTTATTTAGGGGCCGCGTTCAGGGGTCGCGTTAACGTCCCCGCTCTCGCAGATCCCCGATCTGCGAGAGCGGGGAACGGACCTCGGGCGCCCCGCGGACGCTGCAAGCAGCGTCCGAGGCGCGTCACAGAAGAACGGCACATCACTAGCGCGAGCCGAAAAAGGCACGCGCTAGTGATGCGCTGCAGGCGAAATTTACATTGCTGTCAATGGGTGCGCTAACGGACCCGTTGCACGGCGTTAATTGCGACATTTTCGCCGTGCAACGCTGTCCGTTAGCGATCACCCACTAACGCAATGTGAACCTAGCCTTACAAACGGGTTTGGACTTGGGTCTCGCCCTTAGTTCTCTCAAGGGGCCGATCCAGCCCTGTCTGTTCTCTTCCAACGCAGGATTGCCAACAGATTACCGGTCAAGACATTTATTCAGGGAGTCTCCCATCGGGCGCCCCCCTATAGGATGCCGTTGGAACCATGGGATCTTAATCTGTTCCTCGGAGCTTTGCAACAGGCTCCTTTCGACCCTCTACAGGAGGTTTCCCTGTCTCTTCTTTCATGGAAAGTTGCTTTTCTAGTTGCGGTCACCTCTATCAGACGAGTCTCCGAGCTGGCGGCTCTGTCCTCTCAAGTTCCGTTCCTGAATTTTCATCAGGATAAGGTGGCTTTGAGGACATCCCTGTCTTTTCTACCGAAAGTTGTATCCTCTTTTCATCTCAATGAGGATATTGTCTTACCGTCACTCTGTCCGGCACCAGTCCATCGCATCGAGAAGGCCCTTCACACACTGGATTTAGTGAGAGCTGTTAGGAGATACATCTCGCGGACAGCTTCTTTCCGCAGGTCAGATGCCCTATTCGTGCTCCCGGAAGGACCGAGGAAAGGGTTTCCCGCTTCCAAGGCGACAATAGCCAAATGGATCCGTTCGGCTATTCAGGAGTCCTACCGAGTCAGAGGTCTTCCTGTCCCAGCAGGGATTAAGGCTCACTCCACTCGGTCAGTGGGTGCATCTTGGGCCATCCGGCACCAAGCTTCGGCAGCACAAGTTTGTAAGGCTGCGACTTGGTCCAGCCTGCATACCTTTACAAAACATTACCATATTCACTCTCAGGCCTCGGCAGATGTGACCGTCGGAAGACGAATTTTGCAGGCGGCTGTGCCGCATCTGTAACTTGTGGGTGCAAGTAGCAATTGCAGTTAATTGTTTCCCACCCAGGGACTGCTTTAGGACGTCCCATGGTCCTGTGTCCCCCCAATGAGGCGTAGGAGAAATGGAGATTTTTGTGTACTCACCGTAAAATCCTTTTCTCCGAGCCAATCATTAGGGGACACTTCACCCACCCTGTTAGCCTATTGGCTTTGGTCTTTGTTGAGTTAACTTGGTTTTTGACATAGTTCATCCTTGCTAAATATTAAGCTCCTACTGCTTTGTTACCGAACTGGTTCACTGAGAGCCAGCAGGAGGGTGTATACTGCAGGGGAGGAGCTATTCTTTCTGTGTTTACTTAGTGTCCTCCTAGTGGCAGCAGCATAACACCCATGGTCCTGTGTCCCCCAATGATTGGCTCGGAGAAAAGGATTTTACGGTGAGTACACAAAAATCTCCTTATTGCAGCAAACAACTGATCTGGGGTAATTATAAATAATGGTGCTTTATTGCCCCTTCACATCCCATTGATTACATTAGTTTAATCATCCTCTGTATCTTTGCACTTACCTGTCATATGCACAGTTTGATTTGCCCACGGTGGTGTCGATATCATCCGCTATGAGCCATGTGAAGTCCCCACTGCTGTACATGCGGATGCTGTCCCAGTCAGATGTCGTGACGTAGCTGCAGTCGGCATTGAAATCGCCCAAGAAAATAATGTTCTATAAAAATACAAAGAATAAAAGGGGAATAATTTTCCTACTAAATCGTAAGAAGCTGTGATCCCATGATTAATAGTTACATGCGCTGATTCTAGTATAACCTTTTTTTGCTTCCCTGTGTCCCTGTAACCCTTTGGTGCGGTTTGGGATCTATTCAAAAATATATTAATATTAAATGGTCAAATAACCCCTTTAACCGCTACCCGACATGACATAATAGTACGTGAAATAACAGGTCCATGTGTGTGGTGCGGGCTCAGGAGTTGAGCCTGCACCATGCCAAGGCAGATGCTGGCTGTGTTACTTAGTCAGAATCTTCCGGTAACGGCAGCAGCCGTAGCTAGCTCTGATCGCTGCTGTTTAACTATTGAAATGCCTCTTTCAATAACTGTAAGAGTCGTTTAGATCATTGGTGCTCGCTTGCACTGGCTCCCGTTGGCCCACACTATCGTGACCGATGGGTTACAGCGCTGTTATTTTTATCCCCCCTGTGCACACAAATATGGCTCGGCTTCATAGAAGACAGCTATTTTATCTACTGCAATAAAAGCAAGTTCAAGTCCTTTAAGGTAATTAAATAAAACCAAAAAAAAAAATGGGTTTCAGAAAATAGCGACACAAACCAAATTTAAAATAATTATGTCTCTTGGAAAAAGGTAAGGGAAAAAAACGAAAATGTGAAAATTAAAAAATTTCCCGCCAGTCTCAGAAGGGGTTGAAAGGATTTTTAAAATTTAAAAAGGCAATTTTTTTTTTCTCCAGAAACAGCGCCACTCTTGTCCATAGACCATGTCTGGTATTACAACTCCCATTGCAAAAACGCTGAACATCGAGCATGGACAAGTTACTTTATTGCTGAAAATGGAATCTATTGTACCCCATATACTTTCTATGGTCAGATTTGTATATTCTGCCCTAAATCTTTGTATTAGGGCTGTAGGTATATGGAAATTTGATGCACTTTCAGGGTTGACATGAAGAAACCATCCTGTAAAATCTCCACACGACAGATATATAAACCGTCACCGTACATCCGCCGTGTCCTTCATATGCAGCACAATACTTACATCATTTTGGCATTTCTCGCATGCGTCCACATAGACGTCATATAACGCATCGATCTCCGGAACCGCAGCTTTAGGTGCAGAGTGCAAAGGAACCAGAACAAAATCCTTGATGACTGGAAATAAAAATCATAAATATCATACTATAGAATAATCCGCTATAATGTGCCAACCATCAGAAGTGCTATACCTAGCCAGATCAGATCTCATACTTTGCGCTGACGAGGAGCAATACCCCGAAACACGTCTGCAAATTGAGATTCTGATTTGGCTTTTATCCTAAGTCATATTGCAAGGCTCGTTAAAGGGTCGATGGTGACTTGTAGGATCACTATTTCCAACAGGGGGCGCTATAGAGTTCAAGTCATCTTTTCTGAAGAGTCAAATTGAAATTATAGTGTTCACTAGGGAGACTTAAAGGGAACCTGTCACCACGTTTTTGGAAGATGGGATAAAAATAGCGTTAAATAGGGGCAGAGGTGGGCATTACATTAGTGTGTTTGTTATGCGTTTATTACCCACCTAAGTTGCCGAAATACCTTTGCAAAGTCTCCGTTTTCGCCTGTCAATCAGGCTGATCTGGTCAAAAGGGCGTTGTCTTCCCCCAGATTTTGCGTAGTTTTCCGTTGGTGGCGTAGTGGTGTGCGCATGCCCAAGGTCCCGAATCCTCTGCCAGGGGATTTAAAAGAGCGCGCTGTTCGTTTTCATTGGTGATCGGTGGGCGCGGCCATCTTCCTTTGGCCGCGCGTGCGCAGAAGCGGCGCTCTGCTGGCCGCGGCTTCAGGAAAATGGCCGCCGCGATATCCATCTGCGCACGCGCGGCATCCCGCGGCCATTTTCCTGAAGCCGCGGCCAGCAGAGCGCCGCTTCTGCGCACGCGCGGCCAAAGGAAGATGGCCGCGCCCACCGATCACCAATGAAAACGAACAGCGCGCTCTTTTAAATCCCCTGGCAGAGGATTCAGGACTTTGGGCATGCGCACACCACTACGCCACCAACGGAAAAGTACGCAAAATCTGGGGGAAGACAAGACGCCCTTTTGACCAGACCAGCCTGATTGACAGGCGAAAACGGAGACTTTGCAAAGGTATTTCGGCAACTTAGGTGGGTAATAAACGCATAACAAACACACTAATGTAACGCCCACCTCTGCCCCTATTTAACGCTATTTTTATCCCATCTTCCAAAAACGTGGTGACAGGTTCCCTTTAATCCTTAAAGGGGATGTACCAAGACTGCAATTTCTCAGTTATCCACAGGATCAATGATCAGTTGCTGATTGATGGGAGTCGCAGCTCTGTTAGTTGCACCGATCTCAAGAACAAGGGTGTATAGATATTGAAACCATGGTACCAAATTTGGCATAAAATATTAATATAATGGTCCTATAGTTCTGACCTGTCCCTGGAGCATGGAAAGTGACCACAAATGGTTCCCTGCTGAAGGCGTCTTCTCCAGTGTACATGTTGTGATCGTGGTAATGGTAGCTGTCGTGCACACTCGCTTTGTCATTCCTACGGGGGTGAAGTTTGGGAGAAATACAGGTCAGGTAAGTTTCTCTCCAAGTGAGAAGTCAGGTAGCACTTAGTTTACATCCATTTTGCCAGATTTCACAATACAAACTGTGTACACTATTATATAGATCTTAGACCTGATGAGATTGGTGTGCATACTGTGAAAATCCACATCAGAATGTATAACTCTTTATGAAAGTTTAACACCCTCTCCCCCCACTTAGCCTGATTGACAGCTCCTCAGTGTCCCTCCTCTCTGTTGCTGCTGATATCTCACACTGCCCAGTACAAGCTGCAGCTGAAGAGGCAGCGACTGAATACAATTGGACTCTCACTCTCCGCTATACAGCAATTCTGACATGGATTTTCAAGATAACTACACCAGCCTCATTAGGTCTAAAATATCTCTTTAATAATGTGTACAGTTTGTTTTGTGAAATCTGGTGACAGAGCCGCTTTAGAGTGGAGAGAGTGTCCCTTGCTCTAGGTGACCTCTGGGGGTTCCAACAGTTTCCTAACAGCTGGATATCCTTTTATTATTTTCTCAACAGGCGACCCACCTACTACATAGGGATGGTGCTAAGCGCACATTCCCTACCATTCATAGGTCATCCTGTATGAACATATCTTTACGGCTACACATCATGCCTCCTACAGCAGCCTGCACAGATAAACATGGTACCATGGGCATCGCGCCAGGCTCGGCAGACTGCGCCCTCTTCTCATTGTGCTCTGGGCTGTGCGCCAGCTCAAACACTGGGATATGATTTATAGAACTGTAACAATATCGCAAATAATGCTTCAAAGCTAATACAAAGAGATAAACCAGTAATTCGACACATCACATAGTCCTAAAAATAAGACAAGAAAGTTACACCAGGGAGGTTGTCTCTACAGTAACAGCATTGAGAGAGTCATAAATGTTTTGCAAATGTATCAAATGCTTTCAAGAGAGAATCCAAACCAATGAGAGGGATTACGATTGTGTTACTTCTGCCTACAGAGTATCAGGCAACAAAGAAAACTGTATAGATGTTGTTTTAGAATTAACGTGTTCATGTGCCAAGTTAAAAATTATTATTATGATTAAAGGTCTTTTTTTGGCTAATTTTTGCAATAGGGTTTCATTTTCAAATATATTCATGGTATGGCTTTTATAAGAATTTAGTCTTCATTCACATTGCTAGCTGCAGAACGAGTTAACTGAGGATTCGTCAGTGATCTAATTCTGATGGAGACTTTGCAACAATTTTATCTGTCTTTTTCTGAGCTATTTTGGTGCTGATTTATGACCATTGACCGCAACAAAGTTGAGCTGAACTTTGATATGATCATAAATGAGCATAGAGGAGCTAAAAAAAAGACAAAGATTTTGTATCTCTTTTATCTGTCTTTTTCTGAGCACATCTGCTGATTGTTGATTATAGACAACATGACAACTAAGCTGAACTTTGAGGTCATAGATCAGCCAAGAGGTGCTCAGAAAAAGACAGATAGAAGAGTTACAAAATCTTTGCTTTTTTTTTTCTTTTAGCTCCTCTCTGCTGATTTCTGATCACATCAAAGTTCAGCTCAACCTTGTTGTGATCAGAGGTCATAAATCAGCACCAATGAGCTCAGAAAAAGACAGATAAAACAGTTGCAAACTCTCCATCAGGATGAACTCACTGACAGAACTCAGTTCACTCATTCTGCAACCAGTAATGTGCAAGGAAATAGTTGGCAAAAGCCAAATGGTGCAAAAATACATTTAAATGACATCCAATTGCAACAAAAAAAAAAAAATTTCTCCAAAAATAAATTAAGTAAATAAATAAGTAAAATAAGTAAATTAAATAATTAATTAATTAAATAATTAATTATATAAAATAAGTAAATTAAATAATTAATTAATTAAATAATTAATTATATAATTAATTAAATTAATTAATTAAATAATTAATCATAATAATAAATAATAATAAAATAATAATAAAAATATTAATAATAATAAATAATTAATTGAATAATTAATTAAATTAAGTAAATAAATAAGTAAAAAATGAGTGTCCTTTTCTTTTAAAGGGGTTATCATTTTTATTAAAATGCTGCCACTTGGGTGATCAGCTGCTGATCCTCCCAGGTCCTGTTTCTGGTAATCCCAGGAAGCAGCTGATTTTGTTGGGGTTGACAATTTCCCCTGCTGGTAAAATGTAGTATTACATGGCGGCATTTCTGATAAATATCTCTCCATGTATGACAGGGACAGATTTTGCGCTATACACAAAGTAATTAATGCTTGAGGAATCTTACCTGTAGACAAACAGGTAGCGCTCTTTATAAGTGTCTCTTCCAAGAGTGTCGCTGACCACATAGGAGTAGATCGGTTCAGACGAATCGCTGAAAATTAATAAAAAGGTTTGTACTTATTAGCAATAATATATTGCATATCATTATATATTTGTGTTTCAGTTCCCCACCATTTTTAAGATTTCTGCTTGCTGTAAGTGAATGAAAACATTTTGTTTAAAGCCAGAACCAGTATCCTGGGTTTGATGGCAGGTAGCAGATAAGGATGAATGATGGTTAATTCCATTGTTTGATACAAGTAGATTTTGCATTTTGTTGGCAGTAGCATATTTCCGTATATATGGGGCAATTATATGAGGAATTTTTACACCAAGAATGAACAATCTGATTAGCCGATGAATGAGCCTGTGGTCGCTGCCATGTTTAGACCGGTCAATGATTGTTACCAACCATTCGTACGATTCCGGTGGTTGCTGCCATGTTTAGACGGGTCAATGATTGTCACCAAGTGTTCATACAATTTCGTGGTCGCTGCCATATTTAGACAGGTCAATGATTGTTAACAAGTGTTCTTGTGATTCCGGTGATCTCTGTCATGTTTAGACGGGTCAATGATTGTCACCAAGCGTTCCTGTGATTCCCGTGGTCGCTGCCATGTTTAGACGGGTCAATGATTGTCACCAAGCGTTCCTGTGATTCCAGTGGTTGCTGCCATGTTTAGACGGGTCAATGATTGTCACCAAGTGTTCATATGATTCGGTGGTCGCTGCCTTGTTTAGACCTTTCAATGATTGTCACCAAGTGTTTGCACGATTCCGGTGGTCGCTGCCATGTTTAGACGGGTCAATGATTGTCACCAAGTGTTCATATGATTCGGTGGTCGCTGCCTTGTTTAGACCTTTCAATGATTGTCACCAAGTGTTTGCATGATTCCGGCGGTCGCTGCCATGTTTAGACGGGTTAATGATTGTCACCAAGTGTTAGTATGATTCTGGTGGTCACTGCCATGTTTAGACGGGTCAATGATTGTCACCAAATGTTCCTGTGATTCCGGTGGTCGCTGCCATGTTTAGACGGGTCAATGATTGTCACCAAGTGTTCCTGTGATTCCGGTGGTCGCTGCCATGTTTAGACGGGTCAATGATTGTCACCAAGTGTTCCTGTGATTCCGGTGGTCGCTGCCATGTTTAGACGGGTCAATGACTGTCACCAAGTGTTCGTACGATTCCGGTGGTCGCTGCCATGTTTAGACGGGTCAATGACTGTCACCAAGTGTTCGTACGATTCCGGTGGTCGCTGCCATGTTTAGACGGGTCAATGATTGTCACCTAATGTTCGTACGATTCCAGTGGTCACTGCCATGTTTAGATGGGTCAATGATTGTCACCAAGTGTTTGTACGATTAACAGTTGTCTCATTTGGAATTTTCAGGCCCTACTGCAGCCTCCGCTGTGCTTATAAGTAGCCCACATTCAGAAGAACATGAACACCATTGACTAAACATTCTGAAAAATGAAACACGTGGGATAAGTTATTTCTAGCATTAGTAATTTGTCCTTTTTGGACATGAGACATGTGATATACAGGCTCGGACTGGCCACAGGGTAACAGGGGAATCCCCCGGTGGGCCCCTGTGTCGATCTGATTCACTCTGTACAGAAAAAAGCAGCATCTCATCATTCATTAACCACGCTACCCAGTTTATTATTATATAGAGATATAGGTAAATTTGTGAATGAACTTAGTATAATATTTGCATGCAGGTGAAAAGTGGGCCCCCCCAAAGTCAATGTTATTGGTGGGCCCTTGTCACCCCAGTCTGACGCTGGTGATATAGGACTCATATGAAGACTAGTAGTGCAATAAACAGGAGTAAGAGATGGTAAAAAAAATGTCTAACCCATTCAGTTCTGTCATCATAGTTTTAACTGCGCTGAGGTCGGCGTCCCGAACTTCCTGGATCAGAACTATATCATAGCGCTGCAATATCTGAAATCATAGAAGTTACTGGAAATTATCACAAAGCATAGACGCAGGAACAAACACATTTCTTCATCTACTGAAGCTTGGAAACCTGTTTTCACATTAAAGTCTTTCTCCATTAATGTAGTTTAGTAGAATTTATCTTTATCTTTTTTAATCATTTTTCAGTGTTAAATCCTCAATTCTTTATGTAAACATTTAGTATAAATATTTGAAAAACACTTTACCTTCATTATAATGGCGCACACTTCGGGATTATTTATTTTCGAGTCCCCAAAAGCCTGAATGTTAAATGCACCAATTTTGAATGCCGAGACGGTGCAGGAAGCGACCATGAGCGCAATCACCAAACGCAGCATCTCTGATGAGAGCGAAACACACAATAAACATCAAATATTATGTCATAAATAGATTAGAAAAAATAAACCAAACAAATAAAACCATACAAAATGTATTGTAGAAGTCGCTGTTCGGTGAGGATCAGCAAAAAAACATTCTGTACCAAATTAATTTAAAGAAAATTTACTAAATTAACACCAGGATCAATTGTTGTACACCTCAGGTACCTGTCAGTCTCCGTGCTCCTAAGGAAAAGCCTAAAGATGGACATGGCACCTCCTATGATTTCGGTAGGGAGGCAGCAATGGGACAGGACAGAGTATATGTAAAAAAGTTGCACCTTATACTGATTGCTACCTGTAGGACACCTATATATGTACATGTATGAATTGTGCAGGCACTAAGGGCACGATTCATCAAGATGCTTTCACCAGAATACACTTTCAAACATGGCAACATTTTTGGGCAACACAAAAAGTGCAACTTTTGAGTTTCGCCCAATTCTGCCAAAGTGGAGCTGGGGTTGGGATAGGATATGACGAATCGCCAGTTTTTATGAATCAGAGTTTAAGTGCTGATAAGATTCGAATAAAGAAGTTTCCAATATTTTTGAATCATACTCAGAAAGCAGGAAATTTCTTAAAATTACAAAATAGCTAATAATCACCCGCCACTCCAATGCCCAACGGCAATTTTCTGGTGGTTGTGTCTGGTGTTTATTAGCTGTGATAACATTTTGACTACTGCTTCAGTTTATCACTGGCGGTCACGTGCTGACCGTGCTACCATCACTAATGAGACCAGTGATTGGTCTTGTGAGCATAGTCTCAGTGGCATCACGACAGGAAAACTTAGAAAGTCCAATAGAACCACACTGGTTGTGTTGGAGTAGGAGAAAAATTACCAGGTGACCAGAAATGGCTTTCTGGCAATGTTTCAAATTTCTTGGACAACCTGATGAGGTCTAAGGGGGAATGTTTCTCCTTCCGGAGAGTGCCAAGCCTATAAGTCTCCTCATGCCGGCTTGGCACTCTCCGCAGAGAGAAACATTCCCACTAGGACCCTCAGTCAGAGGTCTCTCACCTATCCAAATAAGATCTCCTGCTTTGCACTGAGGAGGGGAAACATGTTTCTGTAAATGGGGTTCTGGTTTGGCTTCTTATCTTAAATCATGTGGCAAAGTTCCTTAAAGGGTTGATATAGTTGGTGCCAAAGATCAAGATCTCTTCTTTACGAAGAGGATATTTGCATATTGGACAACCTCTTTAAAGATTTGTCTTAAAATCTATTTTGTTTTAAGGCAGTCGGACAACTGTGAAGTTCATGACATTGAGGTGTTGAGTTTATGCGGTGAAGGGGTCTCCTGTTCAAGACCCTCATCTAGTAGCCAGAGGAGTGAGCAGCACCATAAAGCATCTCTCGCACTGGAGGACCGACACATCTGTACATTACATGGACACTCCATAGGATTCAGTAGGAAAAGTGTAATGCTTTATTTTCCCTGTGGAGGCGCTATAGGAAATATGAACAGTTGCCATCACAAGATATGAAATAAAACACCAGAATGATCTCTTACCAGAATTCCCAAGAACATCACTTTATGTATTTATTGATTAATGTTTGTTTCAATAATGTGATATCTAACTTCCTTCCCATATAGATAGGTAAGTGCAGGAAATAATAATACGACTGTTATTGATTCATAAGATATTCACCCGGGAATTTACATAATAACATCCTGCACGCTGCAATTATCAAAACCACTCAGCAAATAGGATGGCAAGCAATGTTGAGGAGTGAGATAAGGCTGAAGCTAGTAATATATATATATCACCTAATTAATCATTTATTTATGGGGTTCTGATTATATAAAATAAGACTGCAAATTAGTACACGAACAAGGAAGAGGAGAGCCAGCGACCTGTGCATTAGGAGTTGTACTGGAGAGATATAAATTAGGAGTAATATAGAAGGATGAGAGAGTACAGGTCACCCATTACTGGGAGTATTCCAGGGACATTATCTGTACTAATGTATAAATTGGGACTATTAGAACTGAGTGACAATCAGACATAGAGAAATTAGGAATATTATACGAGGAGGAGTAGCGGAGAAGTAATGGCATAATGGGCGGAAAGGGTTACAATAATGGAGTAATGAAGCACTAGATATGAAGGGAGGAATATATATGGTAGGCACAAGGGTGCTGGAGTTAAATAGGGAAAGTACAGAACGTAGAAGTGGTAGGGAGTGTAGTAATGGTAGTAGTAGTCATGGTAGAAATAGAGTTGGGATAGTAGCACTGCTGGTAGTAGTAACGATGGTAGTATTAGTAGTGGAAAGGGTAGTTGTAATGGTAAGAATAGAAGCACTGGTAGTAGTGATGGTAGAAGTAGAGGTAGGGATAGTAGTACTGGTAGTAGTAGTGATGGTAGCATTAGTAGTGGAAAGGGTAGTTGTAATCGTAGGAATAGTAGTACTGGTAGTAGTGATGGTAGAAGAAGAGGTAGGGATAGTAGTACTGGTTGTAGTAGTAGTGATGGTAATATTTGTATTTGTAGGGATACTAGTACTGATGTTGGTAGTAGTAGTAGTTGCAGGGGTAGTAGCAGTGATAGGGATAGTAGTACTGGTAATAGTGATGGTAATATTTGTAGTGGTAGGGATACTAGTACTGATGATGGTAGTAGTAGTAGTAGTAGTGATGATACTATTATAAGTGGTAGGAATAGTAGTAGTGATGGTAGTATTAGTGATAGGGGTAGTAGTAGCAACAGTGATTGTAGTATTAGTAGTGGTAGGGAGGTGATACTAGTACTGATGATGGTAGTAGTAATAGTTGTAATGATGGTAGTATTAGTAGTTGCAGGGGTAGGGGCAGTGGTAGGGATAGTAGTACTGGTAGTAGTAACAGGGATAGTAGTAGTTGTAGTGATAGGGATAGTAGTGGTGGAGGTGGCAGTGGTAGGGATAGTAGCACTGGTAGTAGTGATAGTAGTATTAGTACTGGTAGTAGTTGTGGTAGTGGTAGGGATAGTAGTACTTGAAGTGATGGTAGTATTAGTAGTGGTAGTAGTAGTGATAGGTATAGTAGTAGTTGTAGCAGTGGTAGGGATAGTAGTGGTGGAGGTGGCAGTAGTGGTAGTGGTAGGGATAGTAGTACTGGTAGTAGTGATGGTATTAGTAGTAGTAGTTGTAGTAATAGGGATAGTAGTAGTAGTTGTAGCAGCAGTGGTAGGGATAGTGGTGGAGGTGGCAGTAGTAGTAGTGGCAGTGGTAGGGATAGTAGTACTGGTAGTAGTGATAGTAGTATTAGTAGTGGTAGTAGTAGTTGTAGCAGTGGTAGGGATAGTAGTACTGGTAGTAGTGATAGTAGTAGTAGTGGTAGTTGTAGTTGTAGCAGTGGTAGGGATAGCAGTACTGGTAGTAGTAGTGATAGTAGTATTAGTAGTGGTAGTAGTAGCAGTGGTAGGGATAGTAGTACTGGTAGTAGTGATAGTAGTATTATTAGTGGTATTAGTTGTAGCAGTGGTAGGGATAGTAGTGGTGGAGATGGCAGTAGTAGTAGTGGTAGATCTGGTGATAGTAGCAGAACACAAGAAGCTACTAATGTGGGGAACCTGTGATATCAGCTAAAGAGTGCGAAGTACACCTGAAATATAAAGTATTAGGGAGCTGGAGGAGAATATATCAGCCATACAGGGCATTACATGTGTCTCAGACAATACCGATAAATAAGATCACAACATTGCGAAATTCATCAACAATGTCCAAGAGGAACGAGAAAGAAGATGGAAGTCGGCCAAGTTTTGGGTGGTTGTTAAGTCTGTCTTTGATCTAATTTCAGTCTGTAAATGAAACATTTTTGTAAAAAAATAAATCTGATCTGGAAAAATAAGGTAAGAAAAAGAGGAAGACCCTCATTGACATGGCGTGGGGAGGAGAATTTGGTTTGGGGCAGGAATTCGAAACCCTTGTTGGGTTTGGAAAGAAGTAGAGACTGAAGAAGACAAAGCCCAACTTGGTCTATGGGGCCAAGAGAAAATTAGAGACATCATAGGATAAGACTGCAGACTTTACCAGTCATTATAGACCTTTAAGTACTAGAGTAATAGAAGATGAAGCCTACTTCAGAAGATAGAGGAGGATGGGAGTGGTGGTGGTACCAAAGGATTAGAAGAAAATTGAATACTCACTGAACTGTGTGCTTCTGCTTTCCTGATGTGTCTTCCTGATCCCGGTCGTTGATGATAGACTTTAGAGAGTTATCATTGGAGTTATTAGACAGCAGGTTATATAGTGTATATCCTCCCACACAGACAGGTGACCCAGCGAGCCCTGCGACTCCTCCCAAATTTCATTTGTGGTGATAGTAAAGGCAGTGAGTGTCACACCTGCCCAGGAGAAGACTGTGCAAACTCAAGGTCCACAGAGATAAGAACATGTTGTCCATGGGAACATCATGTATAACATGTACTAATGGGATTTATTGCCATAGTTAGGGCACCAGCATGTATAATACTGGTCAGCCATTCATAGGTAAAACCTTCATTGGCTGATGGTAAGAGGAAGACAGCTTCAGAAGAAAGGAAATATGGGAAATGATGGAGGCAAAATTACCAGATAATGCAAAATCAACTGCAATAATCACTGTTGCTTCAACAAACTTTGCATTAATCCATAGTACAAAACAAAACTTTGTAATATATCTTAGCAAGGAACTTTGCTTCTATCTCCACTTATGAGCCACTTCTATCCCCGCTTCCTGAACTCATTCATTCTGTAAAACTGCTATAAATCTGTCTTACTCAAGATAAAAAAGAACTGCCTGCTCACTAAGAAATCAGATTAAAGCTGCCTATTAAGGTCTATGGAGAAGAAAGGGATCTGTGCTTTCTAGCAAGTGCTTTATTTTTTTCCCCAGAGCTGGATTCACAGCTACACTGCTCAGTGCTGATGTATAATGTCCTCCATGCTGCTGCTTCTGAATGTTTGCTACATAGAGACAGGAGATCAGAAATCCCTCACGTACAGCATATTCTAAACAATTACCTGAACTGAGTTTCAGTTGGCAACATATTTCTTGACCTCCTGCGGGAATAGGGCTTCCAGTGGGAAGAAAGATGAAAAAAAGCAAGTCATAAAGTTATCATGGAGTCATAGCCGATGAGGTTCAGATATTTTGAGTCTCGTAATTGATAGAATTGTATTTTACTAATAGCTCATAACTTGAATGTGACTTTTTTTTTATCGGCATTGATTAAATATGATTATTTAGACGCTTCTGGCAGCATATTTTTACATATGGGAGTAGTGGTATAGCCATATAGACACTTGTCATCCTCAAAAATTTTTTTTTGCAGAGATACAATGTGCCAGGTATCAGAAATCTAGTGTAGAAGCGATATACAAATTAGGGGGTAAGTAGTTCAAGTGCATTGACACACCCCCAGTGCACTTCCAGACTGATTTGCATGTGATTTTTATGCTTGATTTCTCATGACTGGCACATCGGATTTTGGCAATAAAGGTATCATTTTTCATCAGCGACAAGCACCTACAAGTCCGCATCACTATTCCTACATGTAATAGCCAGCTGACTGGTTCCCTTTAATATAAATAGGTTTAATCATTGTATAATGAAAGGTTTCGGAACTTTCCATTATGCTTTACCGTCAACATCTCTCTGCTTGGTGCCAGAGGTTAGACACATCCAGAGCCTGACAATATTACAGACTTACGGTAGTTCAATTCTGCGTGCTTTATAGGAGGGCCAAGAACCGCTTCCTCCAAAAGGGGGTCCACTGACTTATAACATACAGTCATGGTCAAAAGTATTAGCACCCTTGAAATTGTTCCAGAAAATGAAGTATTTCTCTCAGAAAATTATTACAATTAGACAAAATTGTTGGCAACTTCAGCTTAATATTTGTTTGCACATCCTTTGGAATAAATAACTGCAATCAATCGCTTCCTATAACCATCAACAAGCTTCTAACACCTCTCACCTGGTATTTTAGATCACTCTTCTTTAGCAAACTGCTCCAGGTCTCTCATATTTGAAGGCGCCTTCTCCCAACAGCAATTTTAAGATCTCTCCACAAGTGATCAATGGGATTTACTGTAGATCCAGACTCATTGCTGCCACTTTAGAACTCACCAGCGCTTTGTTTCTATCCATTTCTGGGTGCTTCTTGAAGTATATTTGGAGTCATTGTCCTGCTGGAAGACCCATGACCCAGGATGCAAACCCAGCTTTCTGACTCTGTGCTCTACATTGCGACCCAAAATCCTTTGGTAATCTTCACATTTAATGATGCATTGCACACAGTCAAGTCACCCAGTGCCCAAGGCAGCAGAACAACTCCAAAACATCTTTGAACCTCCACCATATTTGACTGTAGGTACTGTGTTCTTTTATTTGTAGGCTTCATTCCATTTTCGGTAAACAGTAGAATGATGTGCTTTACCAAAAAGCTCTATCTTGCTCTCAACTGTCCACAAGACACTTTCCCAGAAGGATTTTGGCTTGCTCACATACATTTTGGCAATGTGCTGTCTAGCTTTTTTATATCTCTGTGTCAGCAGAGTCAGCCATAGTGTTTCATTTCTTTCAAATGTCAACGGCTAGTCTGCGCTGTCATTGATGCACCCTGATCCGGCAGGAGAGCTTGAATGTCTTCGGAACTTGATTAGTGCTGCTTATCCACCATCCGGACTATCCTGCGTTGCAACCTTTCATCAATTGTTCTCTGTCATCCAGGGAGATTAGCTACAGTGTAAAGGGTTGTAAATTTTTTGATTATGTTGCGCAGCGTGGACCTCAAGGTCTCTGGAGATGGACTTGTAACTTTAAGATTGTTGATATTTTTCAACAATTTTGGTTCTCAAGTCCTCAGATAGTTCTCTTCTTTCTGTTCTCCATGCATAATGTGGCACACACAGACACACGATGCAAAGATTGAGTCAACTTCTCCCCTTTTTATCTGGTTTCAGGTGTACTTTTTATATTGCTCACACCTGTTACTTGCCACAGGTGAATTTGAACGAGTATCACATGCTTGAAACAAAGTTGTTGTTTTTTTTTTTTTTTTTTTGAAAGGTGCCAACTATTTTGTCCATCCCATTTTGGGTGTTTTGTATGAAGTTATGTTCAACTTGCCCTTTTTTCTCATTTTTGTTTCTGTGTTGTTCCAATAAACACAAAAGAAAATATAACCAAAAATGTATAATTGCAATAATTTTCTGTGAGAAATACTTCATTTACCGGAACAACACTTTTGGCTATGACTCTATAACTGTGACATTTTTAATGTTTTTTTTTTGTTTGTTTGTTTTTTAAAGAACCTGTTAAATAATTCCTAAATTAATCTCAAGATCCCAAGATATAAGGATCATTGGGAAATGAATAATGAAGGGATAATTATACTGTATGGCGTAGTGACTCTTGTAAAATATATGAGTGTATAAAAGCAGAAGGACACAAACATACGTATGTCATCGGATGACATCAACAGAAGCGTAAGGAAAGGGTGGAGGAGAGAGAAGTATGTAGAAACCAGGAGAGGAAAACTGAAAAGTTCTTTTATCAGGCAATGAAGGAATTTTTTTTTTTTTAAAGAACCTGCAGCCAAGAAATAGAAATTATATCCGGTATGAGCCACTGGATGTCCCGACCCCTGAGTGGCGAATGGGGGTCCAGACAGAGGTACATAACAGCATAAATTACAATGTTTTCTGTCCTTATTACTCCATATTTTTGTATTTTTTTCCCTATAGAGATTAATTAAAAAAAAATGCCATACTTAGAGCATACTGTATTTGGACAAGCAAACCTAAAAATCACCAAAAGCATTAAAAAAATACCTGTGATCCTTCCAGCTTCAGAGCTGTGCTTACAAGCTCTGTAGCAAGTGCAGCGCCCCAGAGTCCTGGTCGTTGCAGTACTGTGGCTCCGCCACTAAGGGGAGCTATGGCACGTCTGATGGCACTGAAGGAGTTCATCTGACCAGGTATCACAGACACCAATACATTTCACAGCCGGGCCTCCAGGGGGAGCTAAGGGTGCTATTCATTAGGCCACTCCTCACATACTGGTAAAACTGGGGGTTAGGCAGGAAGTTAGGGAGAAAGCCGACTGGATGGGAACCAGGCAACACCTTGTGGCAGAGGGTGTTGCAGGGGAAGATTCGGTAGGGTCCCTGTCAGGGGTGGGATCCTGACAGAGACTTGGCAACTTGAGCGAACGTAACGGGGCCGTGCCTGCTCAGCATAGCGGCGGTGCCCAAGGAGGGATTGGAAGCGAGATAGATTGTGCTGAGTGAGAAACGAGAACAAAGCAAGAAGGAGAATACCAGTAGGAGTCGTGCTGTAAGACCGAGGCAACATCCTACTGAGGCGCATAACCGGCGGCCGGAACGCCGAGGGAGTATTACAATATTCAGCTTCAAGCAATACTTTAAACCAACGGCAGGACAGTCAGTCAAAGGCGGGCTGTCTCACCTAAATCACCTATGCAGTCTTGGGGGGCAACTTGTGGAGAGGGGCGACTCTAGGGTCCCGGAAGAGCTCCGAGCCTACCCGTCAAACGGGTGCCGTCCTAACCGTAACATCAGGGAGGGACGGAGGATTAGCAGAACATCATCTAATCGAGTTGTGAGGGAACTTAAGAAACGGACACAACAGTTGTAGGGACTTTCCGTAAGCACAGCAGGGAAGGACCGCAACACCTAGCGCTAGAAGGAAGGCACAGATTTCCACCTGTTAAGAGAACTCTGGAGGTGCCATTGGACCGGCCGGACTTGCGAAGCCTGGTTATCCGGACTCCGGACTGAGGACCCAGAGATCTTCAGTAAAGAGGTAAAGAGACTGCAACCTGGTGTCCTTGTTATTTACTGCACCGCACCACCACATCCACCTATCATCATTATCCGATACTGTGCGTCCCTCGGCAGGGTCACGGACCGGGGCCTAGCCACTGTGACAACCCCAGAGCAGAGACTCAGAGGCCCGGTACCGGGTACCCCTCGGCCCTGCGGCAGTGGGGGCGCTGCAAACTTGGCGTCACGAACAGGATCTACTTAAGCCTGAAGAATCAGGTCATGTGTGCCTTGGAACTGTGATTTACTGTGCTTGGACTGTACTTTATTGCAAGGACTGTGCTACGCCATTTACCGCCAAAATCCGCCGCCATTACAGCGCTGAGGAGAGCGCAGGAGAAGAAGAGGGGCGTGGAGTGGGCGTAGACAAGCTGAAGAGCGCGAAAGACAATGGCCGCCCAGTCTAAATATTTCTGTGCCCTGAGGACGTGTCCGTCAACAGCCGAGGTCCGCCTCCTGATCTTGTTTGGAGGGTGGAGACCATGGAGACGGGGCCGCCCACGGAAGAGACCGCGGGAAGAGGACACTGGAGAAGAAGCGAAAATGGCGACGCCGGGAGCACCGCATGGGAATGACCAGACTCGGCGAGAGGCTGTGCAGCCCGATGCAACCCAGGGTACGCCATCACTGCGGGAGCTGACCCTTGCGGAGCCAACGATGGGCCGACCTCCCCGGCCGCCGTCCGAAGAGTGCGTGGCCGCGGCCGAGGCCCGGCGGATGGCCTACCGCTTGGAAGCCGATGCCCGTGTGATCGCTTGGCTGGGCCAGCCTACGGAGGTCCGCTTGTCCCCAGTGTCCCCTGCTTCCTCCATCCAGGCCGCGGCAGAGTGTGAGCTGCGCGCATCGGGCCTGAGGATCCTGCCGGAGGCCGAACATCTGCGGCGCCTCATGGCAGCCTGGCGGAACAGACCTCAGCCTGCAGCCCAGGTTGATCTCACCAGTGTGGAAGAAACCCCACCGTCACACTGGGGTGTGGTGGTCTCCTTTAACTCCCGACACAGAAAGGGAGTTATCCAAGAGATCGGGGAGCCACTGCAGGTCCGCGTTGACCGTGAAGAAGTTGAACCCTGTGGAGGAAGGTATGACGCCGACCTGGAGCCTGGCGATGCCGTGACCTACACCCGGTGGAGGAGGGAAGCGGGTGGAACAGGCTGGATAGCTCGGGGTGTCCAGCGGTGCGTCGCCCTGCAGGCTGCTGCTGGAACGCCAGAGGATGAGCCTTCTGTAGAGAAGGTGCCGGAGCCCGTCCCCGCGGAACCTCAGGAGGTCCGGGTCCACCGCGTGCCTCTGGGTCGCGCTCGCCCACAAGCTAGGGGGGCATCCCGGCGAGGGATCCTGTCGCTGCTGGAACCAGGACCGGCCCTTGCCGCACCAAGGCGACCCGTTGGCCGGGTGAGGCCTGGAAGAAGACCACCCCCTACCCTACAAGAATGAGTAAGCAAAAACGCTTTACCATGGAAATGTAAATAGTTAATTGTTCTACTGTTTTGCTGCTAAACCCGTCCAGGGTTAACTCTTAAAGGGATCCCTTTGTTGACCCGGGATCCCTATTGTTTTGTTTACTTCTTCTAAGTTTTGCACAAGTTTCCAGAACTGCCGCAATCATGAACAGTGCATGATACAAACTTTTTGTAAATAGTTTGCACCTTCTTAAAGGTGCTCCCTACTGGTTTTACTTAAAGAAAGACTCTTTGTGAAGATACCGCACTGGAGCCTTTGCTGAGTATGGACTGGTAGCTTGAGAAGATGTGCTACCTCATAAAGACTTGGTCCCTTCTTAAAGGGGACATCCACTTGTTGCATTTAAAGAATGGTATTGCTTTAAGACTGAGAGATAGCAATAATGTCTTAAAAGAGAAAGTGATGATGATGCTTACTCGAAAGAGAGTAATAATGTAGGCATGAAGAAGTTAAATGTAGAAAACTGGTCTATTGTAAAGAAAGTGTTTAATAATGTGTTACAAATAGAGGACAGGAAGTGAACCCGTAGGGGTTAGTGGTGAGTCCTCCTAGGAGCCATATAGAGATGGCTCAGTGCTCTTAAACTGAAAGTATGTTATGTTCTATACTATGTATAGTAGTTGAAAAGACAGAAGGCTCGGGCTGAAAGGAGCGGTCCTGTAAGAAAGGAGAGGCAGTAGGTCTGGTGCCGTTAGGACAGGCGGTCCTGCAGATATAACGAAGGAGAATGTAGCACAGTTGCTCAAGCCTTATAATGTGTTATAAGAAGGTCTTTAGTGGATTCAGAGTGTACGTCCTTAAAGGCGATGTTAAATTATTGTTCAAGAATTTGCACTAAGTAGAATACCCGGTTGGGTAACAGGAGTTGTTTATAGCCTGTAATTTATAATATTTAATCATGTTTGTAACGTTCAAGTGTCCTCACCTCCCATAAAGGGAAGCTCTGTTCAAGTATACTTATTGTTATTGCACTCAACAAAATTGTATGTCTTTTTGCTAACCTGCATTGTTGTTTTCTTCCCAGTCCCGGAGTACTGGATTTAACCGGGGGGGAGTGCAGCGCCCCAGAGTCCTGGTCGTTGCAGTACTGTGGCTCCGCCGCTAAGGGGAGCTATGGTACGTCTGATGGCACTGAAGGAGTTCATCTGACCAGGTATCACAGACACCAATACATTTCACAGCCGGGCCTCCAGGGGGAGCTAAGGGTTCTATTCATTAGGCCACTCCTCACATACTGGTAAAACTGGGGGTCAGGCAGGAAGTTAGGGAGAAAGCCGACTGGATGGGAACCAGGCAACACCTTGTGGCAGAGGGTGTTGCAGGGGAAGATTCGGTAGGGTCCCTGTCAGGGGTGGGATCCTGACAGAGACTTGGCAACTTGAGCGAACGTAACGGGGCCGTGCCTGCTCAGTATAGCGGCGGTGCCCAAGGAGGGATTGGAAGCGAGATAGATTGTGCTGAGTGAGAAACGAGATCAAAGCAAGAAGGAGAATACCAGTAGGAGTCGTGCTGTAAGACCGAGGCAACATCCTACTGAGGCGCATAACCGGCGGCCGGAACGCCGAGGGAGTATTACAATATTCAGCTTCAAGCAATACTCTAAACCAACGGCAGGACAGTCAGTCAAAGGCGGGCTGTCTCATCTAAATCACCTATGCAGTCTTGGGGGGCAACTTGTGGAGAGGGGCGACTCTAGGGTCCCGGAAGAGCTCCGAGCCTACCCGTCATACGGGTGCCGTCCTAACCGTAACATCAGGGAGGGACGGAGGATTAGCAGAACATCATCTAATCGAGTTGTGAGGGAACTTAAGAAACAGACACAACAGCTGTGGGGACTTTCCGTAAGCACAGCAGGGAAGGACCGCAACACATAGCGCTAGAAGGAAGGCACAGATTTCCACCTGTTAAGAGAACTCTGGAGGTGCCATTGGACCGGCCGGACTTGCGAAGCCTGGTTATCCGGACTCCGGACTGAGGACCCAGAGATCTTCAGTAAAGAGGTAAAGAGACTGCAAACTGGTGTCCTCGTTATTTACTGCACCGCACCACCACATCCACCTATCATCATTATCCGATACTGTGCGTCCCTCGGCAGGGTCACGGACCGGGGCCTAGCCACCGTGACAACCCCAGAGCAGAGACTCAGAGGCCCGGTACCGGGTACCCCTCGGCCCTGCGGCGGTGGGGGCGCTGCACATAGAGCTTGCAAGCGCTACCCTCGGCCACCACTGATAGACTGCAGAAGCGGCGGGTAACCTAGGCAATAAGCTGTAAACTTTAGAATTAAAAATCCTTCTGATCTTGAGAACGGAGTGAATTTTTAATAGGTAAATTGCAAGGTTGCTGCTTTTACAAGCACTTTGCGATCTTATCCATTTACGATTATAAGAATAACCCTTTTAACATATTTTTTTTATAATATCATATAAATAGGGTGATTTTTTGATGGGGGTCTCTTTCTTTCTTTGCTTTTGATCATGAGAAATCACCAAAGGGTTAATCACGCTAATTTATAGCGGAAGTGTTCATGCTTTTCCAACGAGCGCAAGTAAACAAAACCTAGAAAGTCGCTTTATCATTCTGATACGTATGGGCATGAAGATCGGCACATCCTGGCACTTATCATACCTGTGAGCGACAGTCATTTATGCACATGTCATGATTAGATAATCACCGGCACATCACAACAAAAATCCTTGGCTATTAATCAGTGTTGATGGAATTGCTCTCCCCATACACCCTTCCAGGCAGCTCTGCGGTTCGGGGCACACCTGTATAGGAGGACAATGCTCTGGCAGACAGATATTACTAGTATGACAAGTATTACCGCCCTAATGATGGAATCTGGGAGCATCGTCACACCGCTGCTCAATACGCCCAGATATTCAGCGACAACCAATGCTATTACATCACTAGGGGTTGTTATGGGACAATAATCTGTCACTTTTATAATCCCCTTACTGTATATAGACATACTTTTTTTTGCATTTTTTATTGTTTGTATCATCACTGCAGCTCACAATGGGATTGGAATAAAAATTGACCATTTAATGAAAGTTCAGATATCTTATGTGGCCATTTTTGGAAAGTGAGAGGACAGTGGAGTATCTAGAAAAAAAAATCCATGCAAACATAGGTTGGATCCATAATGGGGTTGGGACGTCATCACTTTTGGCCTCCTTAGCTTCAGGTGAATTAATGGACACTACATAATTGCTTCCTGTCCTGGCGGAGACCACCAATGTGGCATGGCTAGAGTGGTGGACCATTGAAGTGGTAAGTAGCCCTTCTTTCTTTATGCTATAGGACATGTGCGTGTGACATAATTTTACGATGGTTTCGAGTTGCTTTTTCAGGCGGGTTCCTGACAAAATCCTCCTGAAAAAGCAACTCGAAACCAAAGCAAAAAATTAGTATAGTGCACAACAATGTAAAAACAACTTGCTGCGCACGTATTCAGTTTTTTGTTTCGTAAACCATGAAGCGGTTAAGGGACGTAGCGTGGTCAATCTCCAGGCGGCTTCCACTCGCTCTCCACTATAGTGGATGGTACAGAAAAAAAATGCTTTGGCAAAACCGCCTGATGAGCCGCTTTAGAAAAAAGACCTTTTGAAGTGGCTTCTCCTAGAACAACTTTGTCAAAGTAATGGAAAACACCTTTGTGCCTCTGAGTGAGTAAAACTTGACTTCAGCAGTTGCAACCCGAGTGTTAGCCCCATTTTCATGCCTCTCTTGGGCGGTCACCACCAGACCCCTCACTTTCACTCATACCCCCTACTGGCAACATTACATTTCCCTAGTAGATGTATTTAGTTCTGTACCCCAAATTAGGACTATAAGGCATTATGACATGACATAACTACGGTCCCACCGTGCTCACCCATCAGTAGGCTGTCTGTGGACAGGAGCTCCCTCTTGTCACCGGCATTTCACCGTACTGAGGAGACACTTTCCAGGTAATCATTTCAGAAAACGTGACGCTATGGAAATTCCACACTCTGCTAATAGCAGACAAATCAATAATGGTGATGGCTTCAGGAATGTAATGGATTTCTACAGTCAATATACTTGGCTCACAGACAGTAGGATTTCTATGGGGATTGTATGAGACTTCTAGGGCAATGTTATGCCAAATGCTAACTAAGGGCCCAATATGGAAAAAAGCAAGACATTGAAATTGCATCACCAAGAAGGAAAAGTCTTAGGATTATGGAAATCACAGAAGGGAGACTTTATTGATGTTCAAATACTGAAAACATAATATTCAAAACATCTCGATTTATTCAGTATGGATTATGAGCGCCACGTGCAGAAATCCTGGCACTTACAGCCTCGGCTGCCATCACTGAGGGTAATAAGAGTCATCTGAGGAATGCTTTGGTGTCCTGAGAGCACTCTGGCAAATCATCAAGATCCTCCGCTGCTGGCAGCTCCTGTGTAATCACCGTCCAATGACGTCCCAGATGTGCTCGATGAGAGACAAGTCAAAGACGCTGCAGCCATGGGAGCACGTTATAGGTGGCTCACAAGGTCAAGCACATGTAGCCTGGTGTTGGAAAATGGTTCCTGGGACACTTGGAGAAAAGGCCGCACCAGTGGCTCCACCACCAAATCGATGTAACGCTGAGCTGTTACTGCACCTGAAATAAAGACTAGAAGGGTCGGCTACTGTACATTATCTGGATGTTCCCTTATCCAACATGTAACCTCTGCTCTGTGGATTTATGACATTGGGCGTGCTCCTATATAAGGTCCTTGCAGAGCAGGTGTTTGACTAATGTCTGAACAAACACTGGTCAGCGTCCTCCTGTTTCCCTTAGTCGGAGGGTTTCCTGGAGTTAGGTACATTATCCTTTTTGCTGCCAAATGCTGTACATTGTACAAATAGTTATGACTATAGACAGGGGCGTAACTACAGCGTGTGCAGGGTTGGCAATCGCACCCAGGCCCTGGAGCCTAGGTGGCCCTAAAAGTCCCTTTGGCCTATAGAAAAAGACTATTGCTATTAAAGACTTAAAATATTTGGTGGTGCTTTCGCATCGGGGGCCCATGAGTTTCAAGTTACGCCACTGACTATAGACCAAAGGTGGGCAATTAATTTTCCCAAGGGGCCACATGACAGACCGTGGCTGTTGTGGAGGCCAAATCAATAGGCTGATATTAATTCTGCTTAATATTAATACATTAATTATAAATATTATTTTATATTAATAGAAATTGTATAATTTAACCCCTTAACGACCGCCGATGCGCCTTTTCACCGCGGCAATTAAGGGTACTTATACCACAGCGCCGTTAATTAATGGTGGAATTCTGTTTTTTTTTCATAAGTAAACGCAAGTCATATTGTAGAAATTTACCACTAACATGAAGTACAATATGTCACGGAAAAACATTCTCAGAATCAGTGGGATACGTTAAAGCGTTCCAGAGTTATAACCTCATAAAGTGACAGTGGTCAGAATTGTAAAAATTGGCTTGGTCATTAAGCTGCAAATTGTCTCTGTCACTAATGGGTTAATAATGAGCAGAATTAAGTATGGTGATACCCCTGATATACAGCTTGAGCCTGCACACAACCCCATTATATACAGTTGTGCTCAAAATTTTACATACCCCGGCAGAATGTTGGCTTTCTTGGCCTTTTTTTCAGAAAATATGAATGATAACACCACAAATTTTTCTCCACTCATGGTAGTGGTTGGGTGAAGCCATTTATTGTCAAACTACTGTGTTTTCTCTTTTTAAATCATAATGACAACCCAAGACATCGAACATCCAGTGTTTTATATTTTTCCGTCCCTATCTCTTTGGCTAAGCTGTGATGTGAACTGTGATGTTCTCTCACTACAAATAGCGTCTGCCTTCCCTGCCTCGGCTTTTATACAGCAGGCTATGATAGTCCCTACCAATTGGCTGTGCCAAACTATCTGAAGTAATAACTGCATTATGAGGAAGCTGGTCTGGCCGTTCTCAAGGCCATGTGAGCTTTCTATGGCTGATGCAGTCTTTTGAAAGTCTTGTGAAAAATGGCCTTGACCATCAGAGATGAATTGCAAATTGTTCAGATTCGCCGTGTTCAACAAATTTGTAAAAATTCGACACCAATTCAATTTTACGATTAATCGATTCGTTATCACCTGATCCACCATAAATCTCTATGATTATGAAACAACTGAAAAGCTTCTTAAAATTTGAAATAGTTTTCAAATATTACCAATTGTTTACGGCTTGTTGCCTAGGAGACCGACCACCACTGCTGTCTAGCTTGTAAAGGCTGCGCTGAAGCTGGCCGGGATTAGCAGGTAGCGGCATACTCCTGTGATTCTGGTCTGCTTCAGAATATCACTTACATGCTCAATAGAAAAGAGCTTGTAAACACTGTACATGTTCTTCTGTCTAGTAGAGGTGGTCGGTCTCCAAGGAAACAATTTGTTCACAAAAGAAAAGTTTTAATATCTGAAGAACTCCTGAAAACTTTAATAAGCAGTAACTTGCAAAATTGCTTGTATTTACAAGATCTATCCGACAATGCATTTAGTGTGAATATAGGAACAACCCTTTAGTTTTCATATGGATCTGCTGCACACCAATAACTTACTGTAGCTTAGGCTATGTTAACAAGTCAGGTTAAAAGCATCTACGCTAAAATCTGGGTCAAATTCGACAGTTCTCTCAATTGCTGCTTATAGTGGCATATTTAAAGGGCCCGATCCTGGCACAAGCTCTGTTCTGGTGCCTATAGGTTTCCTGGTGACTCGATCATGGGGAGCCGATGAGTTAACATGGCAATGAGGGTCCTGCTAAAGAACCTCTTCTAAGCCATCTTGGTAGTCCACAATGGAGAATGTGTTTTTAGTTTCCACTGCAACACTTTTGTATTGCACAATACAGAACAAGTGATCAGATTCTAAAAATAAAGTAAAAATGTATTTAAAAAAAAAAGTTTACATTTTAAAAAAAAGAAAGAAAAAAAATTAAAAGCTTGATCTTCCTTCTTCTCCTCCTGTGAAAAGAAAGAAAATATGTATGAACGTATTATGTACAGAGTGAATCTATGAAAATATGATATTAATTAGCTGATACAGTAAATCACGTAAATTAAAAAAAAAATCGAAATGTCAGATTTGCCAATTACAGGTCACTGCACATCCCCATACAAAAATGCTACAAAATGCAATCAAAACCTACCAAAAATAGTATAAATCAAAACTACGGCTCGACACAAAAAAAAATGGAGACACAAAGCACATTTATTCTCCGCAAACGTCAGATTTTTTTTTTTTACCTTTATAATAATTTAAAAAAAAGCTGTTCCAAGTTTGGTATCTTCGCATCATGTCATCAGGTTACTTTTTGTTCCCTTCATTGAATGAATAAAAAAAAGGAAACCCCAAAAACCAATGGTGGAATTACATTTTTTTTCACTATTTTATCCCATTTGGCATTTTCTTCTCATTTTCCGGTATATCTCATGGTAAAATGAATGGTGTCATTGAAGACTACAACTTGTCCTGCGAAAATAAACCAAAAGAGAGGGCGCTCCAGGTGAAGTTTTGGCTTTTGGAGGGGCGGTGGGAAGGAACAAAAAAAAAACAAAAGTGCAAAAATGAAAAAATTGTCCGGTCCTGAAAAGGTTAAAGGGGTGGCCCGGCCTTTGGCTACAAGTCTGCTCTCACTCTATGTGTCTACAGACTTGTGAATCCTCACATTGTGCGCACTGCACACCATGAGGATTCTCCGGCGCTGTGAGTAGATGTCATGTGACCGCAGGTATGTGATTTGCATACTTCCAGCCACATTCCAACTAGACATGTCCGACCTCTCAATACTCTTGCATACAGCGATGCTGGACACGTCTAGTCGGCATGTGATTTCCTGTATGCAAATCATATACTGGCGGTCACGCACCTGACCGCCATGCACAGTGACTGCAGACTTCTACCCTAAAGCCGGACAAGCCCTTTAGTACTTTTCTTTACGATTTTTGGAGCAAAATCACCTCCAAAATCCCAGATTGCCCGCAGGACCTAGGGAAAGCTGGGTAACCACTGACCACCCCTCAGGGTCCATATTGTCCACCACCCAGCTTTCCCAGACACTGATAGAATAATATACATTGTCTGAACACCATTTTTATTTTTACAATTGGATAAAAGACGACACAGCATGTATGTATGTTCACTTTATGATTTTTTAGAATTAAAATCTATAATCTGAACTGAATACTGAAACCTCATCGTTGTATAAAGACAGAGCACAGATCAGAGCACAGTTAAGAGGTCCGACTTTCTATTACTTGAGCATTTTCTCGTAGTGTACTCTTTAAATAAAGTTATCTTTGAATTGAAAAAAAAAAAAAAAGGAAGCCGTCTTTCTACGACCTGGCCAAAGCGAGGCTTGGTTGTAACCACGCCCATCCACAGCTACGGTGGCCGAGAGGGATACGATTTGAGCCTTTTCGGCGCCCGTGGTTCCTGTAAAGCAAAGGAAACGGTAGTTGGAAGAGCGAGGTCAGAGGCGAGAGGTGACTAGAGGCAGCAGGGCAGGTCAATACTAGAGATATGTGCTTGTGCCGAGGGGGGCGCCCTAACTCCAGCTGACAGCGGCCATGTCATGCACTTGCTGCAGTTTCACTACCTCTGCTTGCTGGCAGTGATATACGATTTAACAGTTTTCAGTATTATTGATATAAGAGGAGGCACATTGGTAATTGTGAACTACAACTCTTATTGTGCTGCATGGGGTATGCTGGGACTTGTAGTACTGTAGCTGCTGCACTTATTAAAGGCTGAAGTATCTGTTTTCTTCCCACAGGACCGCGATGAGCGACATCCGCCATTCTCTCCTGCGGCGGGATGCCCTTAGCGCAGCCAAGGAGGTTCTCTACCACCTGGATATCTATTTTAGCAGCCAGCTCCAGAGCGCCCCCGTGCCCATGGTGGAGAAGGGGCCCATCGATTTACTTGAAGAGTTCATCTTCCAGGTTCCCAAGGATCGAGGATCCCACAAGGTTTCTGTCTGTTTGTTACATTGTATCACCCTGCAGGAAGTCCGGGTTCTGCTCCCCTGGTGTCTGGGAATGAGCCCGTCAGTGGGATTTGTGTCATCTAAGGTTATAGAACAGGGAAATGATCACAGTGTGTGTGTGAAATTCTGCTGCTCATAACTGTTTGGGTAGTCAGCACATGGTTATCTGCCAGCCTCATTCAGATGAAAGGCAAAGTAGCAAAAATCTCTGCAGCCTATTTTGCTTCCAGCTTTGCTCTTGTCTGTCTTCTGTTTTTGCAGATTTCTGCCCTTTAAAGGGGTGTCCTATGAACATAATACGTTTCACAATTGGAAGCGTTAAAAAAAATGTTCCTGTGCTGAGATAATCTTATAAGTGTGCCCCTGTACTGTGTAAAGCCTGTGTCTGGCCGTACAGGAACATGGTCTGATCATACCACAGCTCCTGGCCAGGGGAGCAATCATAAATCACTTAAGATAAGGGAGCATACAGATGACACTGCAAAAGCTCACAATTGCTTCTTACTGTGAGGTAACACATTTGCCTGCATGTTTTATCACAGGAGTGTTTCTGCTGTGTCTCCAGCCTTCTGAGCTAATCATATATCAAGTCAATGACATACAAGCTCCGATGGCCACTGATCTGATCATGCCACAGCTCCTGGCCAGGGGAGGAAGCATACACATGACATAGCGAGGGGGCTTCTGTGAGGTAACACATTTCCCTGGCTCAGTAGCCACCAGAACTTGTATGTTACTGGCTTGATTTATGATGGACTCAGAAAGTTGGAGACACTGCAGAAACTCTCCTGTGATAAAACAGGCAGGGAAATGTGTTACCTCACAGAAGCAATTGCGAGCTCCTGCTGCGTCGTCTGTATGCTCCCTTATCATAAGTGATTTATGCTTCCTACCCTGGTCAGGAGCTGTGGTTGTGCCGATCAAGAACAGAAGCAGACACAGTAGGAACACATTTACAAAATTATCACAGCACAGGAAGATTTTTTTTTTAGCGCGTCCAAAAGTAAAACATATTATTATTCCAAAATATATTAATTAAAATGTACATTTTTTTTCTGGGACAACCCCTTACAAGTGAGTAAAAGTACTTAAATGTACAGCATGCTTGCTGATTGATGGGGGTCCCCTCAGTCACAAGAACAAGGATCCCATGTGCCCTTTGAATAGAACGATTTTCATGCATGCACGCTACTATGTCTTTTACAGTTTATGGACTGGTGGATAAGTGCTGTCTATGTCAGTGTGAACACTGCTAAGAAACTGAATGTAGCGGTGGCCTGCAAGTGTGACCGCTTAGGGAGATTTGGGACATCTGCTCTCTTAATAAAAGGGAGTAAATAATCAGGATTTATCTCCTATTACATGGACAGGTGATAAATGTTTTATTTATTTAATATATTATAATTGTATTTCCAAAATAGTAAGTTATTTCCTATCCATAAGGTAGTAAAATTAAAGAGGTATGTTAAGAAAGAAGGTATACTGAGGAACGCCAATTTAAAAAAATAAATAAAAAGTAGCTGAAGGAATATAATCCAAAGATAGCTTATTTTGGGTGGCAGAAAACAACGGGTTTTGGGGCTAAACCATCTACACCAATCACTGTTTAGTGTGTTTATTTTTTTAACAAAGGGGCTGGAATGCCCCAAAACGTGTTGGTTTATTCAGGTGGCAGAAAGCAAGGTGCGAATGGACCCCCTACTTCAAGCAAGCTTCCCAAATATTCATTGGGACAAGTTCGCCCCTGGAATAAGATACTTTTTGCCACCGGATTCAAATAATTCGCTTTAGGCGCACTCCAGCCACTTCATCAAAAAAGCTTACCAAGCATTGATTAGTGCGTCTGCCTGATAAAGGAGACAGGAAAGCCCCGAAATCAAAAGTTGTTTTTTTGCCACTCAAATAAGCTATTTTTGTGCAAACTGTAAAGCGCTGCGGAATATGATAGCGCTATATAAAAATAAAGATTATTATTATTATTTTTTAATATTATATTCCTTCATCTACTTTTTTTCATCGGCGCCCCTTACCATACCCTCATTTTTAATATACTGCTTACGTTTTACTATGGCCGAACCCACATGGGCTATCCGAGAGGGAGAGGAGGCTGCCAATCATCACTTTGGTTCCTGAAAAAACTTGATAACTTTTTTAAGAGAGAGTTTTCACTTACGTTGTTGCCATATTACCAATATGAGCATTGTTTCTCTATGAAGCACTTTTTTCTTTTTGCTCTAATATCCATAAGGTAGGGATTTTCTTCCTGATCGTTGGGGGTCCCACGACTGAGACCTCTAGTGATTCGGAGAAAATGGTTCTCCTCTTGAAAGGAGCGGTGGTGCGCATTTTTTGTACCTTTGCTCCATTCATTTTCGGTTGGACATGGCCCAGTGCCATGTTCAGCTTTTCCCTAATGATCCGTAAAGAATCCCCTATTATGCAGATAGGGAATAATTTGTTACTCTGCACGCTATGAAAATCTTGCAAGTAAACCTACGATGTCTATCCTGTCCTCGCATTATTTAACACCAACTCACCTCGTCTCTTCACTGACAAGTGGCTCAGTCAGTAAGTGTCCCAAAATTAGTGTAATCCGGGGGTAGACAAAGTACCAGGACCCATTTGGAATATTTGTTAGTGGCCAGTGCCCCACCACCAATATTACTGTTCTATATCGTACATAAAGGAAACGTATGGACCCTAATAATTGATACGTAATTTTGACCCGATTTTTCTCCCTTCAGCGATTCACGGCCTTGCAAGAGCTGCAGCTGCTGGAGATTCTTTGCAACTACTTCCAAGACCAATCCAAGGAGGCAGTCCGCCAGGTCATCTTCTCCTCGCTATTCAGCCCGCAGGGGAATAAGGCAGATGAGCAGCGAATGGTGCTCCTGGGGAAGCTGACGTCCATGGCAGTGGCGGTATGCAGGTTGCCAGTGCTGGAATGTGCTGCATCGTGGCTCCAGGTACAAAGTCATTTGCGATCAAATGCTCACAATGCTCAACCTCTGCTTGCTGTCAGTGAATGCAGAATCCTATTTTTTTACTTTGCACGTTGTCTTACACTTCTGTTGTGTCCTCTGATGCAGCGCACTCCTGCCGTGTACTGTGTACGTTTGGCCAAGGCTCTGGTCAGTGACTACTGCGGCTTAGTTCCTGGCTCTGTGCAGACCCTGAAGCAAATCTTTAATGTCAGCCCACGGTTTTGCTGCCAGTTCATCACTGCGGTTGCAACACTGTATGATATGTCTTCAGGTAAGAGATTGTATCCTATATGGGTTAAGCCATCATGGATGATCCCTTTACTAAAGCAATTTTTTTATTTTTGCAGAAGAACTTATTCCTCCTCATGACCTCCTGGAAATGATCGTTTCTTGGATTTTCGAGGATCCTCGTCTGATTTTGATCACTTTCCTTAACACTCCTATTACGGCCAACCTGCCTATTGGTTACTTGGACTTCTCCCCATTGATGGGTCTGGTGAGGTGGTGTGTGATAGCCCCTCTGGCCTACAGACACAAACAGAAGGCCGCTGGTGGTGGTCCTATTGGGGTAGATCAGAACCTCTACTCCAAGCTACATTTGAGTGTCTTGCAAGGTCTCATGATCCTCCAGACTCACCTGACAGAGAAAAGCCTGTATGGGCGATTAGCACTGATCCTATTTGAGCAGCTTGTGCCTCTTGTGGAGGAATTGGGACAACTCTGCGAAGAGCTTAACCCGCTGAATGCTGAGCAAGAGATGGAATTGGCACTGGATCGGCTGGCGCAAGCGTTACAAGTCTCGATGGCTACCGGAGCGTTACTTTGCACTCGGGGTAAATTTTATATTCGCTAAATCCAGGACTAATGGGTTACGTGGCAGAGACTCACATTGTAATCAACGGTGCTACTTCTTGAGTTGATGCCTACTGTGCAGGAGAACTACCAGGAGCCGGGAATACCACAGGTTGCAGGAGGGTCGCGGTGCCCTTATCCGGTGGCCACTGACTACCGACGTGGCTGCTAGATCAGGAACCTGCCAATCGTTTTTGCTCCACTCCCCACTGATCACATATCCTAGGAATAGGCCGTCACTTTATGAGATGGCAAACCTGAGAAGCTTCAATTGCCCAGTGCACGTCCTACAGGCTTAGATGTATGACCACAATCCTTAACAGTTAATTACTTTTGTTTCCCTTGCAGATGACCTGAGGACCCTCTGTGCACGACTCCCCCATAACAAGTGAGTACCCCGCTGTATCCTTTATCGACCATGCACTGATGTTTTAGACTAATAATAGAAAAATTAACTCCTGTCACCTAACTTCATTAAAATAGTTTTTTAGTCCACCCTTGGAGTGTGCATATACATAATAAATATAAATGTAGGGATCCCAGCTATACTCTGGATGGGACTAGACAGGAGCCGGCCACATACTTGTATAAGTATGTACAGGGTGGGCCATGTATATGGATACACCTAGATAAAATGGGAATGGTTGGTAATATCAACTTCCTGTTTGTGGCACATTAGTATATGGGAGGGGGAAAACTTTTTAAGATGGGTGGTGACCATGGCGGCCAATTTGAAGTTGGCCATTTTGGATCCAACTTTATTTTTTCCAATGGGAAGTGTCATGTGACACATCAAACTTATTGACAATTTCACAAGAAAAACAGTGGTGTGCTTGGTTTTAACGTAACTTTGTTCTTTCACGAGTTATTTAAAAGTTTATGACCACTTATAAAATGTGTTCAAAGTGCTGCCCATTGTGATGGATTGTCAATGCAACCCTCTTCTCCCACTCTTGACACACTGATAGCAACACCGCAGAAGAAATGCTAGCACAGGCTGCCAGTATCTGTTTCAGAGGCTACACATCTCGTATCTTCACAGTATAGGCAATTGCCTTACAATGCGAGATGCGCAGCCTCTGAAACAACGGATACTGGCAGCCTGTGCTAGCATTTCTTCTGCGGTGTTGCTATCAGTGTGTCAAGAGTGGGAGAAGATGGTTACATTGACAATCCATCAAAATGAGCAGCACTTTGAACACATTTTATAAGTGGTCATAAACTTTTAAATAACTCGTGAAAGAACAAAGTTACGTTAAAACCAAGCACACCATTGTTTTTCTTGTGAAATTCTCAATAAGTTTGTGTCACATGACACTTCCCATTGGAAAAAATAAAGTTGGATCTAAAATGGCCGACTTCAAAATGGCAGCAATGGTCACCACACATCTTGAAAAGTTTCCCCCTCCCATATACTAATGTGCCACAAACAGGAAGCTGATATCACCAACCATTCCCATTTTATTTAGATGTATCCATATACATGGCCCACCCTGTATATTCTGTGTTTTAAAGTGTTTGCAATTTATTTATTTTTTTACTGAAATGCATGCGTTCTGGTCTAAAAAAAAAAAATCATCTGTACAATTGGGTTTCATTAAACATTTTGCGCAGCTTGCAGTCTATAACCTCTTTGTTGCACTGTCCATCGCTGGCTGCAGAATGAGTTAACTGGGTTAGTGAGCTCACTAGGACGGTCTGAAAGGGAGTTTGTAAATCTTTTATGTCTTTTTTTTTTTTTCTAAGCTCCTCTCAGACCACATTATTAAACCTGGAAACAAACAAACGGTGCAAAATTGTAAATGTAACGCAATTGCAAAAATAATTCTTAGCAGCAAATGTATGTATTGATGTAAAAAAAAAATGTCCCAAAATTTAGACAACTCTTATTTAACCCCCCCATTTCTTCCCCATATTTCCATTTTTTTTTTTCTCTTCCAGCTTAATGCAGTTGGTGGTATCCGGCCCTGTGCAGCCGCCCGCTCATCCGACTCTGACCCCTGCGTTCTATCCTCACATCCATACGCCACCTCTGGTTTACCCCACACTCCCTGCTCATGCAGCGTTACCAGCACATGCAGCATTGCCCGCTCATACTGCTCTTCCAGCACACACTGCTTTACCCGGCCATGCAGCGCTACCTACACATCCTGCAATGCCCGCCCATGCAGCGCTGCCAACACTCCCCACACTACCAGGACATCCTGTGCAGACGTTCATGCCTGGCATGACTTTTCCTTATCGACCTATGCGTTGATTACCTCTATAATATTCCCGGAGAAGGACTCATAGTCATAAAGGACAGACGTACACGGAAAGTCTTCAGGGATGCGTCGACCACTGATATTCCAGGACAACCGGATGGCATCACATATAGGCTACAGTAGGCCGGGGACGGACAAACGTCCACCATCGGATCACAGTCACCCCCTCTGGACTGTAATAAAAGTCAATATCATTCACATTTTGGTGGAAAAAAAACAAAAGAGACAATTCTTTTAAAGGGGTTATCTCCCATCTGTGGGGTAGGGGAAACTTACTGATTGCTCTGGATCTGACACCTCCTCTCTATTCATTGTCTAGAGCACACCCTCCCATAGTGAGGTTTCCTGATCACTAGGTCCTCAGCAATAAGTAAGTTATCCCGTACCCTATCGATTTCTGGCAATTTTACCTGGTTCGATCATGTTGGAGCTGGATTGAGAGAGCATAGAGGCCATTGGGTTGGATCTTTTTTTATTATGTAAATATAAAATATATATAGTGAAGAAATAAAATGATAATTATCAGACATGGCTGAGCAGATCCCCGCGCTGCTGCTTTCTCAATGCCCGGTCTGCAGTGTAAGGCTGCTCCTGCATCTGTGTAATAAGACTTGAATGTTAACCCGTCTTACGCTCCCCAGATTGAGGGTCTTTTATGGATGTTACAGGGGTGGGCTAACCTTAGACATTTAATATAGATGCAAGTCTCTTATCCAGAAGGAAGAGCGGTCCCGGACCCCTGTCCTGCCTGGCCAGGTGGACAAGGACGTCGCATGTGCAAAGCTGTCTTCATTCACTTTTAGGAGTTAGTATGAAAGCGAACAAGTGTGTCCACACTTCCGGCCCCCTTGGCCTTCATTCTTTGCCTCGGTGCACAGGATTTGGGGGGGATCCACATACAGAACCTTCCCGGTGGGCTTGTACTTTGGTTGCTCCCTAATCTAAAGTGTTAGCTCCTTGTTGCACGGCACGTACGCTCTTCATCTCTGCTAGTAGTAACGCTCCCAACATGCTCTAATAAGGTCTGGTGGGAGTCGTACTGAAGAGATGCAAGAATAAGACCACTGCTATATAGACTGGGCATCCTGCCTACATCTTAGGGCTGTTTTCTCTTGATGGCTATGAAATATCTTGCCTTGAGGGAAAAAAATAGCTCGTGGAATCGTTCAGCTGCCTTATCAATCTATAGCAGATCCCTAGATATGACGCCAGCAGATGGGAGTCTGACCTCTGGGACCCCCACCGATCCTGAGCATTGGGAGATGTGGGGCTGCTTCTGTGCTCCCACCATTCACCTACACAAGGTCGCGCTGCGGTTCCCTGCACGGCGGGTGGCTGCTGCGCAGGGGACACATTGATGCTGCAGCCCCGGCACTCTCGGAGGTCTGACCTGACGGAGCAGAAAGGGATGATATTCCCTGACCAGTAATGTGCAAGGGACTGGCTGCAGTTACCCCGCTGGTCACTCAGAATAGTAGTCTGCAGGCGGGAGCGCGACGCTTATGCAGGAGCGGAACCGTGCACTTCTGACAATTCTCGTCTGCAATCAGTAGGGGTCTCCAGACCCCACCGATCTGCAGAGCTTTAAGGGAATCTTTATGGAGAATAACCATTTATTGCCGGTCCATAGGTTAGGGGATAACTTGCTGATTGCCGGGGTGCGATCATTAGGAACCCCAGAGGTCAGGGCTCTGTTGCCCCATCCTGGATGCAGTGGCGATCTGTCTGCTCAGCCTCCGCTCCATTAATTGTCTATGGGACTGCCAGAAATAACGGAGCACAGTCCCATAGACAATGAACGGCGCAGGCATTGAGCACAGGCGCCACCACTGCACTGAGGATGGGGTAACGGAGCTCTGATCTCTGGGATTCCCGACAGTCCGGTCCCCAGCGGGTTATCCCCATCCTATGGATTAGCACACAGCCTTGTAGGGGACATCGCCCCTGTAAAAACTGCACTTTTAGACATCAATATTTCTGCCAAAACTAAAGTGTAATCAGATATTGATGATTGACAGCTCTGGAGCGAAAGCCTGCAGGCAGAATAGTGCACTGATCGTCTTGGCCACGCCCAGGGTGCACTGATAACCTCATTAACATATAATTAATCATGGTTTCTGCAGAATGGAGGCAGCGATCAGAATAGTACAGGGGTGATTATTACAGGGTGCTATATGCATACAAGGCTGCGCGCTGAGCTTATACTGTCAGGTTGGGCCGACACATTCCCTTTAAGTGATTACAAAGGGTCTTTCACCGGAGGACCCCACATGTCCCCGCGTCAGGCGGCATCCGGAGGGTCCAGACGCCATAAGTCGGTGACTGATCCGCCAGCGTTATTCCAGATTCCATAATAACTATGGACGGCGCACAAGCAAATGTCCTCTCCCATACACAGAGTGGCCATGTATTATTCAGACCATTATGTCAGTTCACACGGTGCGTTTGTAGTATCCGCAGCGGACACGGGAGTGAGAGTGAGTGCACGGTGTCAGTGAGTGTGGCCGGGTCGCGCCTGCGCGCAGAGGAAGGACTCGCGGCCTTTGTTGCCATGGAGATCGCCGCGCACACGCACGCACCCTGCGCACAGCAGGCGGACTGCCGCGTGACGCGCGTGCCCGTGAGCTGGAGAGGAAGATCGCCTTCCTGTTCCTGTGCTGCTGACAGCAAAACAACCGGGGGACCGGCGGCGACGTCACCACACCGGAAGTACCGGGAGGAAGGAGAGAGCAGCGCGGAGAAGACACGGGTAATGCAGACGAGAGAGTGTGTGAGGCCCCAGGCGGAGGGATACACTGAGATCAGATCCATCCTGGGGGCTGCAGGATACACCTGCCATATAGGTCATGCTCCAGAACTGCCATCTCCTTATTAAAGGGGTCCTATTGCATTAAAGGGATCCAAATACTCAATCAGCACGCTCCTTTTGGTTGGTATCTGTTTACATCTTTAATTCCCTGCAGGACCCCGCTGAGCTGTGTATCTGTACATCATCAGAGGACCCCCTTTAAATGGGTAAAATTGCAAAGCGCTTGTAAACAGGCAATTTTCTTCTTTAACCCTTTAACCCCTGGAGCTTTTTTCGTTTTCCGCTCCCCTCCTTCCCAGAGCCATAACTTTTTTATTTTTCCGTCAATATGGCCATGTGAGGGCTTGTTTTTTTTCTGTACGAGTTGTACTTTTGAAGACACCATTGGTTTTACCACGTCGTGTACTAGAAAACGGGAAAAAAATTCCAAGTGCGGTGAAATTGCAAAAAAAGTGCAACCCCACACTTGTTTTTTGTTTGGCTTTTTTGCTAGGTTCACTAAATGCTAAAACTGACCTGCCATTATGATTCTCCAGGTCATTACAAGTTCATAGACACCAAACATGTCTAGGTTATTTTTTATCTAAGTTGTGAAAAAAAAATTCCAAACTTTGCTAAAAAAAAAATTGTGCCATTTTTCGATAGCCCGTAGCGTCTCCATTTTTCGTAATCTGGGGTCAGGTGATGGCTTACTTTTTTGCGCGCAGAGCTAACGGTTTTAATGATACCATTTTTGTGCAGATACGTTCGTTTGATCGCTCGTTATTGCATTTTAATGCAATGTCGCGGCGACCAAAAACTCTTCTCACTACGCCGTTTAGCGATCAGGTTAATCCTTTTTTATTGATAGATCGGGCGATTCTGAACGTGGCGATACCAAATATGTGTATTTTTTTTTAATAGTTTTAATTTGAACAGGGCTAAAGGGGAGTGATTTAAACTTTTATAATTTTTTTTATTTTTTTTCATATTTTTGAAAATATTTTTTTTTTTACTTTTGCCATGCTTCAATAGCTTCCATGGGAGACTAGAAGCTGGCATAGCCTAATTGGCTCTGCTACATAGGGGCGATGCTTAGATCGCCTCTATGTAGCTAAATTACAGCATTGCTATGAGCGCCGACCACAGGGTGGTGCTCACAGTAATCCGGCATCAACAACCATAGAGGTCTTCAGGAGACCTCTGGTTGTCATGCAGATGCACCGCTGACCCCCGATCACGTGACGGGGTCACCGGTGCGCTCATATCCAGCAGGAAGTGCTTGTTAAATGCCGCTGTCAGAGTTTGACAGCGGCATTTAACTAGTTAATAGGCGTGGGCGGATCGCGATCCCGCGTGCGCCTATTGCGGGCACATGTCAGCTGTTGAAAACATCTGACATGTCCCAGCTTTGATGCGGGCTTACCACCGGAGCCTGCATCAAAGCTGGGGTTCTGACATTGGATGTACTATTCCATTTGATGGCAGAAAGGGGTTAAAAAAATCCTCTTTATTCCCAAGAAAGGAGGATTTTTAGTTTTTACAGCTTTTTGCTCCTTGGCGAGGGTGCTGTGCACCGCTGCAATCTTATCAGCAGTGGCTGGTCTCCAAGGGAAAAAGCACAGGGCTTACAAGCTTGTTGATGTAGAGCTTGTAAGCGCTGCTCTGAAGCTGCGGTCTTCCTATGCTGCAGAAACAAAGCTGTCTTTACTTGCAACATAGGCAAGAGGGCAGGGCTTACAAGCTTGTTGATGTAGAGCTTGTAAGTGCTGCTCTGAAGCTGTCGGGATACATCCAGATTCAGTGCCCCTGCTTTCTTCTTATTCTGAAGAGACAAAGCTGTCTCTGCAAAAAGAAAAAGAACAGTTCGGACCCTCGTCATGATCATCAGGAGGTTCTGAAGAAAGATTATGGGAACCTTCCTTTAATTTGTCTGAGTTTATAAACACCTGTGTAACCTTTTTAATTCCACTTAAAGGGGTATTTTATCTTAGCAAGTTATGTCCAATCCACAGGATAGGTGATCACTTGCTGATCTCTGGGGGTCCCAACGCTGAGACATCCATCCATTGTTTATGGGATTGCAGGACATAGCTGTATACATGGCTCTGCTATTTTCCGCAGACCCAGAGGTCGAGCACGTGCACCTCAGCTCCATTGAAGACTGTAGTCCTGTCTTTGGAATTGTTGAGGGTCCCAGCAGTCGGACCACCATCAATTAGTCAATGCAAAGGAGATATCATACAATTTTGGAAATTATCCTATAAAAGGGGCCTCTGTGCAATTAAGGTCGTGTTTTGTGTTATGGCTTCAGTTCACGGCCCTGGACCAGTACTGACAGCCTCAGTGGCAGCTAATGGAGTCCAGTGGACCGGTGCCTGCCAGGACGTGTGCAACCTGTCGGGCGCTGGTCGATGGGACGTCATCCCCACTTGATGCAAAAGTGAACCGCACCAGAGCAACCCTTTAAAGACCCCATAAAGAAGTATTGTCTTCCTTCTTTCAGGGTTTTTAGAGCACCCCAGGTCCACGAGATCCCACCACCTGATGGTAGTAGTGAGGGGGCTTTGCGGCACCATCGGGAGTAATCTGTGTTCTCGTCTCCTTTTTGTCTTCAGCTCATGGAGTCTCTGTAAACGGTGGAGGAGCTCGGGGCTCGGCCGGGAGGCGCTGATCGGAGGCCTCGCTGCTCCAGAACCAAGGTGAGGCTGTTTACCTTCACGCCACCCTATAATCCGCTGCCTCCTCGCCCGTACTGCGTGTAGGATACGTCCTCTATCGGGCGTGCTTGTAATCTCTGCTGTGCCAGGGTGCAACAATCACAGTCTCTGGGCACATACTCCAAGGATTTAGTGTCTGGGCAGACAAAGGCGGCCGATCCTTGGCACTTCATACAGGAGGCTGCTGTGACTTGGGTACCTGATACCCGAGACTGCTCTTGGGTTACAATGGTTGGATACAGGATACGGGAAGTATAATCCTTCAGCTCGCCTCTTCGGAGGAGGCTGGGGGTGGTAGTGTCTGTTCACGTAAAAGTATACCGCCCCCTGGAGGAGAATTTCTCATGAAACTTTTCTTTTTTTTTTTCTGCCGTCGCTGCCAGGTGTGAATGAGCGAGGAGGGCTCCCCCGCTGCTCTCGCTGACACGGTCCTGCGCTTCCTGTGCCATGATGACATAGACACGGTGAAGGAACTATGTGCCGACTGGTTTCCCATCGAGTAAGTCTATTCCCGAGGGGGCGGCCATTGCCCCGAGCAGTATTGAATATCCTATGTACGTCATCCCTTATTACAATCCCTCGCAGGTACCCGGATTCCTGGTACCGAGACATCACATCGAACAAGAAATTCTTCTCCCTGGCTGCCACCTACAATGGGCAAATAGTGGGCATGATTGTAGCCGAAATAAAGAGCAGGACCAAAGTGCACAAAGAGGTGAGTGGAAGCGTCGCCATCTTCTTATATCGCCCTTGTTGGCGTCGTCACCTTAATTAATTTGTGATTTCCCTCCTTGTAGGATGGGGACATCTTGGCGTCCAGCTTCACCAGCGACACACAGGTGGCATACATACTGAGCCTGGGCGTGGTGAAGGAGTTCAGGAAACAAGGCATTGGTGAGACCCGCGGCGGCAGACCGACATTGGCATCTGTGCACACTCACTTGCTAATGGGCTTTTTTACTATCAGGGTCCCTGCTGCTGGAAAGTCTGAAGAGTCACATCTCCAGTACCGCCCAGGACCTGTGCAAGGCGCTGTACCTGCACGTGCTGACCACCAACAGCAGTGCCATTCGCTTTTACGAGAACCGACACTTCCATCAGCACCACTATCTGCCGTACTACTACTCCATCCGCGGGGTGCTGCAGGATGCCTACACGTATGTGCTATACCTCAACGGAGGGCACCCGCCCTGGACTGTGATATATCCTTCTCAGATTAATGGGGGTTTACGATAGAAGATCCTTCAAACAGTTTTTCTCCCCTCTCCATATACACATGCACTCTCACTTCGGCTGTGCGTGCATGTGTTCTGACTAGGAAGAGGAATGTAAATGGCTGCTGGACACCCCTGTCAGTGGGTTAACAAAGGATCGGGCATGTTGAAATCCAACATGCCTGATCCTCCAAAAACATTTGCTGTCAGAGAAGAGTCGGGACTTCCCCAAACACATTTACTGGTCAGTCATTTCCACCAAAATTAGCATGTTTGGCCTCCTTAAAGGGGGTTTTCCTCTACTTAGATATTGTTGGCCTTTCCTTAGAATATCAGATTGGTGGAGTCAAACACCCAGCACTCCACCGATTTTTTTTTTTTTTTTGCAGCTCCCTCGACAGCTGGATATATGGAGCCAGAATAGCACAGATTCATACGCTGTATAGTGGCCGTTCTCGAGTACTGCAGATCAGCTCGTGTTGAAGTGAATGGGAGCTGAGTTGCAGTACCCCAAAACATCCACTACACAGTGCACTATGCGTCCTACCGCCGCTGGAGCTGCAAACAGCTGATCAGTTGGGTGCTGACTGTCGGACCCCTTCCGATCTGATATTCTAAGGATAGGCCATCAATGTCAGCACTCGGGACCCCTTTAAAAGCTGTATAGTTGGCTTTAGGCATTAGATAGTTGGAGAATTAATGCTATTCTTTTACACCATGTCGAGGTCAGCCATACTTTCTTTATCTTCCTTAATGTTTCTTCACGGACTATCTGCAGCACCTGGGTTCTGCCCTGGCCGGTCTCAGCCCATGCTCGCTGCCCCAGAGGATCTACCGCCAGGCCCACACTCTGCTGCGTAGTTTACTTCCCTGGTCCGGCATCTCTGCAAAGAGTGGCATCGAGTACAGTCGCACCATGTGATAACAGGTATGGCACACTGACACTGCAGGAGTGCCGAGCGCACTGTCACTCACATGGCTGTTCATGTCTATCATGTGCTACCAGAAACTAGGACAGCCATTGCACAGCTTAAAGAATTTTCAGAGAAGTCTCTAGTGCCTACATGATAAAGAAAAAACATTTCTGCGGCCAATTTGCATGTTTCCTAATTTTTGCTTCTGTCTCATTTCATTTACTTCTTTTTCTCTTTTGTCATGTTGTTCCAAGCATCAATTAATCCTATTAGACATAACACCAAACACAAGGGTACTCCTGTGCTGTGTATAATCCGGATGTTCCTATGGCCACAGGAGGCGCTGTCCTATTAGATGTAACCATACATTTTAAAATCCTTCTCCTATCTATAGAGAGAACTGGGGGACAGCCTTCCTTGATTGGTGGGAGTCCTGGCTGCATGTGTCCACAGCTTTTTCCCTTCTAATCTATGGGCTTTATGCAAACTGCTGCTTTAATGGTTATCACTGATCCTGATAACGGGGGTCCCCCTGTGAATGCACATGACATGCAGTGGAGCATTGGTCATCAGAGTTGAGCAAAAAGAATTGCAGGACACTGGTCCATTGGCCACATCGGTAGCCCTGCGATCTTCCTCCTAACCCCAGAGCCGCCTGCGATTAGTAGATTTGATGGCCGTTGGTCCAGGGTCCTGCAATGAACTCTTTTACTGCTCATTTCACACAAGAGACACCAGACCTTTGTTCTCGGGATTAAAGGGGTTAACCCATGGGGGACTCTCAACCGTCACTAGAACAGGGGTCTCAAAGTCACTTGTGTGAATGAGCATGTGCGACCATTGCTCCATTCACCGTGTAGAAGTGGTGGTCGCACACGCTCGCTCACACACGGGACTTTAGGACCCCTGTGGGGGGGTCTCGGCAGCTGGGGCACCCAACGATCATACACTTATGCTGGTGGGACACCTTGTCACTGGTGGCACTACCCTAACACTAATGTCTCCCTTTTCCTGCAGATCCCCATGGCTGCACATCTCCGTGACTGCACGCCGGCTGCCAGAGGAGCGACACGGTCATAGGATACAGGGTCGGTCTTACCTTCCACGCTCTCGGCAGCCCAGGATCTGTCCTGCCCCCAACGTTTTATGTACAGGACCTGATAATGGGATCTTCATTACTTTCTGGCTGCTGCTATATAACCCTTATGGTTTCCTAATGAAAACTTTCAAAGAAGATCCCGTTCTCTCCAGCGACACAGGAAGCAGCCTACATTCTGCCCTATTTTTGTAGCCTGGAGCTGCATGTCTAATTTTTTTTTTTTTTTTTTTTTTATGACTTCTATTTTTTCCTTACAATCAGTTGATGTTGGTGTCTACATGGTTGCAGAGTTTTACATATATCTATATATATGGGACGGGTGGGGGCCGTGCGGAACTATGCAGCGGTTTATGAGGCCTCTGCTATGTAGAGGACACAGTCGCCCTTCCCATTCAGGTCTTCCTTATGTGTTGTGTGCGGTCCGACCAATACTGACATTATCCTACAGAGCGTAGCGGAGGACCCATCCCCGTACAGTAATGGCGCCCTCTTTTCAGGCAGGGTGTGTACATTGGGGTCCTATCTACATGCCAACTGGCAAGAATTGCTATCAGCTGAGACAAAGCAGATGCCAAGTAATCGCGTCATGCAATTTTTTTTTTTCTTTGTTAACCCTAGCGTTAGCCTTTTTTTTTTTTTTGTGCAAAACCACCCTCATTATCCTCATGCTACACCGTGCAAATACCTGATTAATATAATGGTAAAGTATGGCTGCCCCCCACCTCAGCTTCATGCATTTAATAGCTGCCGTCACATCATGCCACATCTCTGCCTGGCTTATTAATCAGATTTGTGTTGTTTCCTAATCCATAGATTTATATTGTGTACCTTTTATGGCCTGTATCATATTTGCAGCATGTTTTTTGTGATTTTTATTTTTTTATTTTTTATTTTTGGCTCATCCAATTTTAATTTATTTTAATTTTTTTCCCTTTAGGACTGAATTTGCACTTGTCCACATACATGCGTTTGCTCATATTAGTACATAATTAAATGTAAGATCTATACAATGTCTGTTACAGAAAATCAAGCTCTTATCTCGCCAGCACATACCGTAAAGGCCCTAGATGACCCTGTATACTATGTAATTGGGTGGCAATAAACAAGTGCGAAGGGGGAAAAAAAAATCGCAGGCCCTTCACTTAAAAGTGGCAAAACCTGGCACCATAATAACCTACGTATGCCCATTGCCCTCCAGTTTGCATTTCCCAATATCGGCTTTTATGTTTTTAAAGAACATTTTTTCTTCTTTTGCAGAAGACTTTTGTGCTATTCACTTGCGGGTTTTAACTTCTTCAATGCTGTCATTTTGATTCGTAGACGGCAAATGATGGCGGATCAATGTTTTGTCAAACGTACCTCGTGGGCCGCAGCTCATAACTGGCAGGTATAATGAGGGATATGCAGACATCTCTGTATTGTGGGTTTGACCAGAAATTGGAACCATGGCAGATCCAGGATTGGGAGAAAGAAAGAAAGTGTAGGCATGTTATGTGTGAAGGGGGGGTGTCAGGTGACAATAACGTCGTGAGGTTACGTAGGCGCGTTCACAGGCGGCAGGACTCGTGGCACTGTCCAGGCAGGCATCTTCTGACGTCTTCTCATTAGTCGCCCCTATCCACACACCTTTCAATGGTTAGGGACCAGACACACCCTTTAAGGCTATGGTCATGTTACCATATACACTTACGGTAAGTTTTTTTTCGTATTGCCAAAACGGTGGACCTTACCGTTCTTCCTGGTATATGTGAACCAGGTTTTATTAAAGAAATCTGCTCGTCCTTGTAAGATTCGGACCCCCGTCCCCAACCTGTGGCTTTCCTAATCCGAGCCTGGGCTCTTTCCACACTACATGAAGCTTTTCATCGACGGCATATTTTGGAAAGCTTTCTGATGTCGGAGTCCGACGTATGCCACTGTATAGGCCTACGGTAGCAAATGTCAGGCATAGGGTCCTATTAAATGTAAAGGTCGACCTCCTAGTATAATGGGGGGGGGGGGGGTTAGGCCAAAGCCCAACATTTATAGGTCGGACTCGGAACAGAACACAATGTGGACAGAGCTATAGATCACCATAGGGTTCCATAATGATTCAACCTCACTTCAGTAAAATGATTAGGGGGGGTGTAAGGGTCTTATATTTGCATTATGACCTCCTAAAAACGGGCTCTGGAAAAGAAGTATAATCTGGGGACTTCTCCACTTGATCTAACCCTATTGCACTTTTCCTTGTAGCAGCAGAAAGGAGGACAGAAGGGGGCACATCTCTTATTAGGTCATCTATTGTTTCCTCTCCCTCGCTGACCCACAGCGGGGACGCCGTCAATAGACCACCCATTAGTGCTCGATTTGACATTGGACGGAGGGGTCCTCCATAAAAAAAAACTGGACAATTAACTTTAAAGTTTCTGCACTTTCACAAAACTTTTTCACACGTCCTATATATTGATTGCACGTATAAATGAAAGAACAGAATAGCTCATCTGACCTCCAACTCGAAAAATGAGGCTTCATTGAAAGTATATGAAAGCCGAACTGGACGGGGAACTTCTGATCCTCCGTTTTGGCTTCCAGAACACAACTTCTGTCCAATGTTTCGTGAACGTGCAGATAAACTTTCAGCAATGTCTCGGGATATCAGTATGTTCTGCTTTGCATCGGTCCTGGGTGTACGGACTCCATTATATGGTTTTGTGTGTAGTGTATTGCACACTTTAATTGCACATGATATAAGAATCCTATGAGTTGTCATTCTGTAAATCTAGAGAGCTATAGACACTTCTCCGGTATTTCTGCCCCCGCCTAGCTGTACATGAATACATGTGTCTTGTATGTCAGCCTATACAGTGTGCGTGTGTGATCGAGTGTGCGTACACAACATTTGGGTTGCTTTTTGCTCCATCGCTGCACCAGTCATTGTGAAACCCTTTGGATGTTTTCTATTTATGACAAAAGTGTTGACAAATAATAAAATATATTAGAACCATTGTTTCCTGGCCGATTTCCTGGGTATTGATGGGGTCTCATCTAAAAAGTCGTCCTAGGAGCATTGCAAGGCATCATGACCGCTCCTTTGAGGACTGCGCTGCATTCCAATTTCTGTTCAATTTATACGGCGCCTTTAAGGAGTTGCTAGTTGTGCAATTTCCCTATACTAACAAACGCCCTTCCACACTGAGTATCTCCTATACCGATGCCTTTGTAGACGAGGGGGAGCACACTTTACAGCTTAGGAGAAGATATGGAGCAATCTTGTAGCACTGCAGCTCATCTGCAATACCAGACACAACCTGTGAACAGAGGTGGCACTGTTTTGGGGATAAGATCATCTGTGTAAGGGTATTTGCCCACTTTAAGTTTTTTTTTCTGTTGCAAATACTTATGCGTTGTTAGGAAAAACACGTCTTGTATTTTGATGTATTTTTTAATGTGTTTTTTTTCCTATTAAAATAGGTGAAGGAGGCTGAAATTGCTACAAATCTGGAAGGAAATAAAATAAGCAATGTTCATGCGATTTCAGATATCTCATTCAGGGCTCATTTACATTGTCAGTATTTTTCATGTAGGAGAAAAACGCACCAATTATTCTGACCAGAGTGTGGTCTGATTGTCATCGGTTTTTCTCATACAAGGAGAGAAAAATAAAAGTTTCTGCACCTTCTCCATATTGACGATCTGTGAAAATCGGACCACGCTCTGATGTCATCCGAGTGCAGTCCAATTTTTTTTTTAAGGGACCCATAGACTTGCATGACCTGTTTTGAGCTGATGCGCTTATTAAAATTGGACCGTGTACACTCCCTCTGCCTGGTATTGGGGGCACAATGGTCACCAGCCGCCATGACGTGGCAGGGGGCCAGTAAGTGTCAGAGGACCCCAGAATGCAAGATAGGGCATCACCAGCGCAGAAGTAAACCTGTCTCGGTCCCGCTGCTCTGGAGAACTAAATTGCAAGTTAATGGGTCTGTGAAAAAATTGGACTGCGCTTGGATGACATCCAAGTACGCTCTGATTTTCACGGATGGGCAGAAAGAAGGTGGAGAAACTTTGTTATTCACATATAAGAAAAACAGATGACACTCGGACCAAACTCTGATCAGAATAATCGGTGTTATAGTACGTGTGAGTGAGCCCTTAACCAGATAATGGCCGCGTTCAGATGACTGTGCATTCTAATATCTGAATCTGGTCCCCGCGTTATCTCTGGTTTTATGATCCGAGTTCCTAGTATCTTGCGATTCTGGTAAACGCGCAGTCAGGCCAGGATTTGCGGCTGTAATATGGAAGCTAAGATGCTTCCGTCTGAATAAAGCCTTAGTCCCCCCCATAGAATTGTACAGATTTGCGACAACATTTACCCTGGACCTCTTTGGCCATCAAACAGTTAAGCCTATGTGTGGAGGAATGCATGTGGTGACACAAGGGGACATGTTTGGGCAGGCCCGGGTGATAGTGCACGTTGTGTCCCTGCCAGTCACAATGCCCTGGGAGGTATCAAAGAAAGACTCGGAGGGGGGCTGTCCACCACCCGGGCAGGTCCGATCATGCTGAACATTCCTAGGTGATGGTATGAAGGGTTAAAAACTTGATGGACCTGTTCAGAATGGCCGAGCCCTTTGCTGCCAGTGGATTAGCAGTATTATGGAATATTGGCGGCCAGGAAGGACCTGGTTAATGGGACCATATGGTGCACCTTTTTATACCCAGTACCATAAAATTTGCTTCCCCAATCCGGGCACCCACCATTAACAACCATTAAAGTGGCCATAAAGGATTGTCAATGTCTCTCTGTGGGACTACAAACCCCAGCAGCTTCTACCAGTCAAAAAAAAAACTCATTCCAATACCACAAGTGATAGTTCCTTACACCCAGCTCGGCTGTAAAAGGGTTAACCCTCCCGACACCCGATCTGCGCGCGACTGAAAGATGAGGTTACGTGGCTTTATTCTTTACGTGTAACACAAGGAAGAGATCGGGAAATTACCGTCGCGTGGTCACGTCACACGATATTGTCTGACTGACCTAAAGGGTTGGACACGGTGCGTGCTGCCTGTATCAATACATTCTGCTCCACCTGTAATATGGCAGAGGCAGTCTACCATATGTAAAATAATAATAGCAGGTTTAGGTGGGCGTAAGCTAAAACATTTGTTATAAACAGGCAAAAAAGGCCCTGAAGTCTAGACAGTAAATATAAGTACTATATTAATCGGGAGGGCATAAAAGAGTGCCAATATTAAGATCTTATAGATCCTTTCTAGACTCATCCCCCTGAGGACGCTGGTCAGGCGAAACATTAGGATAGGAGGTAATACAATATAAAATAAATGTGATGACTGCAGCCCATAACAGTATCACATTTAGATTGTTTTTGTCATGCTTGATACAGTCTCATATGCTGTTGAAAGAATTATTCATAACTAGTGATGAGCGAATATACTTGTTACTCGAGATTTCCCGAGCACGCTCAGGTGTCCCGAGTATTTTTTAGTGCTCGGAGATTTAGTTTTCATCGCCTCAGCTGGATGATTTACAGCTATTAGCCAGGCTAAGTACATGTGGGGGTTGCCTGGTTGCTAGGGAATCCCCACATGTAATCCAGCTGGCTAATAGCTGTAAATCATTCAGCTGCGGCGAAGAAAACTAAATCTCCGAGCACTAAAAAATACTCGGAGGACACCCGAGGGTGATCGGGAAATCTCGAGTAACGAGTATATTCGCTCATCACTATTCATAACCTCTCTGGCATGTTTCGCCTGACCAGCGTCCTCAGGGGCATGGGTTTATAATAGTGTCATAATATAATATGTTAATACTAGTACACTTTTATGCCTCACTGTACTCTAGTCCCTCACTGTTAATAGGATACAAAAAAATAAGTTTTGCTTTACAGTCTACTTTTTAGGTATTTTTGCATTTGACAATCTGTATATAACAAATGCTATATATATATATATATATATATATATATGTATGTATATACAGTATATATATATATATATATATGTATGTATGTATATACTATGTGTGTATATATATATATATATATATATATATATATATATATATATATATATATATATATATATATATATATATATACCTCACGTATTGGCTCTGGGCTTATGTTAAATAATCACACCCGTCATTATGAAAATGGCTAAATATTATGTACGCTATAGACCCCCTGAGGACGCTGAGCTGGCTAGGCGGAACATTAAGATAGGAGGTAATATGATATCAATAACAGGGATGACTGCAGTCCTTAAACAGTATCACATTTAGGCCGGGGTCACACTTGCATGTGCAATGCGAGAAACTCATCAATACCCGGCACTGCCGCTGGCACTCAGGACCGGAGCATGCGGCTGCATGTATTTCTATGCAGCTGAACCCTACAGTCCCAAGTGCCGGCGGCAGTGCTGGGCATTGATGCAAAAGACTCGCGCGAGTTTCTCGTATTGCACACGCAAGTGTGACCCTGGCCTTAGATTATTAGTCATGCATGATACAGTTGCATATGGTGTTAAAAGAATCTTATATCTTCTCCCGACATGTTTCGCCTCACCAGCTTCCTCAGGGGAATGGGTCTATAGTGGAGTTATAATGTGTTAATATTGGTACTCTTTTATGCCTCACTGTACTCTAGTTCCTCACTGTTAATAGGATGCTATAACAAGTTTTATTTTGCAGTCTAGAGTTTGGGGATTTGTTTTTGCGTTTGAAAATCTTTATATAACAAATACTATATATAAGCCTCACGTATTGGCCCCGGGCTTATGTTGAATAATTACACCTGCCATTATGAAAATGCCTGAATACTATGTCTTAACATGACGCCATCCACAGCTGGTACATCTTGGCCTGTCTACAATCATTGGTGTCATGGCTTGTACCCAATTTAAGAGAAGCCTAGATATTAGCCACCGGTGGGACCTGATGGCCTACTACTATGCTAATTTACCCACAGTGAAGGGTTTGTTATGTCATCCTCCATGTTATGGGGTAAGTCTAGATGAGAGCACATTACAGAGCGGAGGGATGAGTGTGGGGCCGACAGGTGCGTGACAGGTCCTTGACAGGTGACGGGATCCCATTAATAATTCACTCAGTCTTGGAATATTTATCGAGCTTGTGTTTGCTCACAGCTTGTGTGTTAGTGAGGGAGCGGTGCCACACATGCCCGCGAGATCCATTTCACCAGGGGAGGCGTTCCTGCTTACATCAGAGTGAGTTATCTTGGTCTCAAATTAGATGGTGTCCGGTATACCAGTTATAGACCAGTATGGAACAACTGGTAAGGGTTGGGCCGTGACACTGGAATCCGATCAAAAGTGCTCCACAGTCAAGTGGAAAGCACTTCAGGAAATGCAAGTCTTTGTCAAGAATTTTTGGAGAAGGTTTCTATTCCTGAAACAATGAGTATTTGGTCAGGTTTTTTTTTTGTGCATGAAAAAAACCTAAAATGGAGCATATTACAGTTCCAGATTTTTATAAATTTCATGCCACTGTGCTTTTTTTTTACGCTGCAGAAATTAACCTGTGGGGCATTGTTTTCAAAATCCTAAGCATGTCAATATATCTGGTAGTAAATATGCACTTTATATGCAAATTTCCGCCATAGACTTGAATGAGCGATGAGAGAGCTTGCTTGAATGATAATCGAGCATTTCGGCGTGCTAGAAAAATATGTTCAAGTCCCTGCGGCCGTATGTTGCGCAAATGTTCGACAGCTACTACACATTCATAGATTACCTGTTTGTTAGGCAATCCCTGCATGTGTAGCGGGTGTCAAACTAACACGTGACATGCAGCCACTTCGTCTCGAGCATATTTTTCGAGCACACCGAAAATACTCAATTAAGCACGAGCATTCTGGGATAACGCTCCTCACTACTTCTTATATATTTTTAGTGTGTTTCAGCAGCAGAAACATAGTCAAATCTCATGTAATACGTACATAACGTTTAATAACTGAGCAAACAGAAAGTTTCCAAAACAAATTAGTTTTATTTTAAACAAGACATATTAAAAAGAGGCAAAAAAAACGCAGCTGAAAAATATGCAATAAAAATTAATGCAAAAAATGCTCTTAAAAAATGCAATAAGCAAAAACAGTGGAATTCCTGTAGAAATAAATAGAAAGAGTTTTTAAAGTATTTGAAGAAGATTTTGGAGCTGATTTGCTTTCTGAAGACTTTTTAGAGTGGATCCTTTCCAAAATCTGCTTAAGATAATCTTGGATAACTTTTCCTATTCATTTCTATGGGAAATCCATTTTGCGATTCGTATAAGGAGGATTTTATTGCCAATTATTTTCCTGAAAAGGTTATGAAAAACATCCGGTGGGGAAAAAAAACAGTATATGTCAGTTCGTTAAAGCCGGCGCTAAAGGAATTCACTCCAATATAGGCATTCTCCAATCAAAAGACTACAGAAATAAAAAATGCTTCAGGGAAAAATAACTCTTCAAAAATCATTCAAAACCAAATCAGGAAATAAGAAATAGCAATTAAGAAATTTATACATAGATTCTGGCGTCGTCAGGTTTTTCGCCGGAACAAAAAACGTTCCTCTGAACGTTTTCTCTGGCCTCCGGACCGGCAATTTTTGTAAAACGGACAAAACGGAAGGCCATCAGGTGCAATCTGGAGGTAATACAAGTCTATGGGAAAAAAACGGATCCGGCAGTATAATTCACCAGATCCGTTTTTTTCACAATTCGCCAGATTGTGCCTGACGGCGAAAAACGGATGTGGGAAAGTACCCTAAGACTGCCGCTTTAGGCTTTTTTCACACATCAGGTTTTTTTATTTTTTTGTCTGGTTTATTGAACTCGTCAATGCAAGTCAATATACCAAGGAAAAAAAAAAAAACAATAACATGCAGAAGTTTAATGGGTAGGAGCTAAGCTAAGGAGGAAGCTAAGATTTTTTTATATATATATACGTGAAAAACTGATGCAACAATGATTGTAAAAACTGACACATGGACGAAAAATGGGCCCAGCACACTGAAAAAAAAGATGCATGAGGAAAAAATTTTCACATACAAGGAAAAAAAAAAACGGTATATGTCCAGCCGACCTTAGCGTGACTTAAAAACTACTTCAATTTTCCCTTTTTTGAGGGAAAAAGTCACAATTCATTCACATTGCAAAACTGTTTTGCAGTAATTCCACCATTTTTCTAGGGTTCAGGCAGTGGGGGGTCATGAAGTGCAGTCATTCTGTCATAATAGCGCTGATCTCCTGACCTAAACGTCTGTTTGGGACCAGAAAAGGCCTCGCGCTGACTTAGAAGTAGTGGTGTTGAAGTGCAGGGCGACAACATGGCTTAGAGGGGCAAAAGAAACTGTAAATATGGGAGTGTTTTTAGTACTGGTGTGTGAGGAGAATGTTTTGTTCTATATATTTGTTAGCCCTGGACTTGTCAGTTGTGGGAGAATTGGTGGAGTGGAGTCACGAGTGGGTGACGAGTTGCCTGAGGAAACACTCTGTGGCGGGTCACCTAGGAAACCATGTAGTAAGGCCTGGAAATCAACATGGCCATGACCATCTCTCGCAGCCTCAGACATCTCTGTATATTATGGTCCGACTACTACGGACCACCATGTACAAAATGGCCGCTGGTACCCTGACCCAAACATATAGGCCTATGAGGCTGTTGAGTTCAGGCCAGGAGATCGGCGGCCGGTCCATACATCGCGTTCCGCACTCGGGCCGTGAAACGTGGATGTGTGAAATCGACCTAATAGTGAAGGCACATGGAATATACTATACAGGATGATTAATTAATCTGTGAATAAAGAGAATTATATGTCAAATCTTCCCATACATAGAAGAAGTGAAGTGTTTACGTCCATATTTCTTCCCTGATCTGACATGACCTGTTGACCATGAAGGGAGTTTTTTTTTTTTAAGACTGATGGATAATATAGTCAAGTGCATGGACTGAGACGCAGATAAAGACCACCGATAACCTATAGGTTCAGAGACTCGCATACTTGGGGTCTGCCAACCTTATCTGACTCCCACATAGTCTCATTAAATGTGAGGTCACGGGGGTGACATGGTGCCTTATATCCAGCTCTGACTCCTACACCTCATTCCCTCCCTCCTGTGTAATTATACCACGGGAAACTGAGCCCCTGCTGGAAATAATGAGCTGTCATCTGCTGAGCTAATCACACAGAGATCTAGGATTACACAGGGAACCTGATAAAATGGGACTGTGCTCGCCTGGGAGGTTCCCATACCTTGTCCTCAGACCTTGGTATATGGGACTATTAGCTACCGGCAGTGAAGAACAGTCTGAAAACAAAAAAGTAAAAAACCCCCCACAAAACTTTAATTTGTATGCTGTCCTTCATTAGCGCCACCATTATCTATAGGTTGTGTTAGGTAATGCAGCTCAGCCCTATTGAAGTGAATACTGCAATACCAGGCATAAACGAACAACAAAGCCGGCCCTGATTCTAATAAAAAATTCAGAAACAACAATAGTTAGGGGTGAAAGTATAGGGGGAAGTGCAAAGGTAGCAGCGGTACCCTGGTCTTCGTGCTGGAGGGGTCCCAATGGCCCCTCTGCCACATAGAAAGACACCAATATTTCCATGTTGATTTTTGCTGCGATACAAGCCACGCTGCCAAACTACGCTGTATGCAGAATAGTACAGGTGTATAGCGACACACAAAATACCACGACAAATACATTGTGAAAAATCAAACTTTTCCTAACTTTTTTGTGACTTGCATGCGGTGATACGTTACCGACTGCAAAGTGACCCCGTTCACTTGCATTATACGTTTATGGCAGGTGCAGGGTTGTCCTATTACAGAGTATGCATTGGTGTCCAGAGATAAGCCTCAGCCATCATAAATCACCTTCATATTCCCCCTCCGTTGGAACACAAGGATAGAATAAGTTTTAGTCAGGTGCATAAAAGCTTTAAAAAGTTGTATGCGATTCAAAACAAAACAAAAAAAGTTATTTTCAAGAAACAGCACCACTCTTGTCGGTGGGTTGAGAGCGGTATTGCAGTATTTCCTTGAATAGGCCTGAGCTGCAGTACCAGATACAGACTGTGGGCAAAAGTGGTGCTGTTGCTGACAGGAAATAAAAGTAAAACAGCCCTTTTTTTTCTATTTTTTTTTTTATACAAAAAATCCTATTACCAAACGATAACAAAAACAAACAAACAAACATTAAACACTCCAGAAAAAAAGCAAAAGGACACTGTTTAATTATGCTTCATTTATTTTGCATATGTCAGACGGGCCCGATTCATAGGCCTCATATCTAGATCTGACTATCCTTCACATCACATATGAAATCCATGTACTGTCAACATAAAGTCTATGATATTTGCTCTCCATATAGATCTCCGCGTTGTTCATATATATCCTATCATTTTAAAGGATTTGTAAAAATATATTTCTGCTTGATGTAATAAAATGGCTGTGACCTTCAAGTTCTCTGAAGTAGTGATATCGCATTAGTGCAGGATGAAGAAAAGGCCTAAAGTCCAGGCCTGGAATACAAAAAAAACCTGCAGAGATCTGTGTGTCATCATATGGCTAAGGTCCTTTAGTTTTTGGTGATCCAAATGGCCTCATATCCTTAACAATGTGAGCTTTATTTAGACCCTAAGACCCACCTCAAATGCAACTTTCCAACCATGAAAGGTCAAGGAGACCAAAGGCCTGAAAAGTTCCTCAGTTCCAGGTTTTTTTTTCACATCAGTCATTACAATCTGAAATCCAACCATAAGCTGCTTTAAGGCTTGTGTTTCCGGTCGACAGGTCATAATGTCTCAGCCCGTTCCCATGGTGGGCACTCATACAAAACATCTTCGACATAACCATTGTCTATGAACCACTGATTCGCCACTGGTTCCTCTTTCAACTCTTGCCAAGTTGGATGGTGGTCAGTAGGCAGGAACCATTGGCTATCCATTATGGCAGGTTCCTGATGGGACACTTCCAAATTGGAAGTGTTCACAACTGACGCATTGACCCCAGAAGGTCCTATGTCTTCTTCCCACCACATTGATATTAAGGCTGTCTGCAGATCAAGGTCATCAAAGTTGCTTCCACGCAGATGATCACTTTCAGAAGACAAGAAGTTGTCCCCATGTCGTTCCTGTGACCTCAGGGCCGGCAAAACAGGACTGGGCTTCTCTTGCCTCCTTAGCTGCTTGTAACTGCAAGAAGAATTTGGGTTTTGGCGGTTATTTGGTCGAACAGATGACTGGTAGGGATGGTGGATCGGTACGTTGCTGCACCTTGGAGGGTCAAGATGAGAAGCTGGCATCCTTCTCCTTCTCAATACTCCATTCACGAACATATCAGCGTAACGAGGATCCATCTGCCAAAATCCACCTTTTCCAGGTTCATCTTTTCCTCTGGGGACTTTCATGAAGCATTTATTCAAAGAGAGGTTGTGCCGGATGGAATTCTGAAATGGGAAAAAAAAACTAATGTATGGAAGATGGAAAGAATGATGAGACAGACGCTCTAATGTACAGGTCTATTCATACTCCGTAGTAAGATGTGTAGACCCACCACAATTTGTGCAACACGTTGCCTATCTCAGGTCTGGTTAATGGAGTATGACTACTGAAAATTAGATGAATGATCCCATCATCTCTGTCATCCCCCACACCATACCTGCTCAGGTGTCCCTTACCGGCAGGACAAAGTGCTCCATTATGCAGCTGCCTCTCAAAGCCAGGCTGGTAGCCTACTGTTGACTACAGAAGGACACCTGGCAAGGACCTCACCAAAAGATGAGGCAAGTCATGAATAATGCAATGTGCCGTAATCACAGGAGGATTCCCATCTCAACATGAGCAGGTCATTGATTCCTCCATACAAAACTCCTCTTATGCCCTTTACACTGATGTCCTTTCATGCTTTCATGTCCTATCAATACGTAAGAGTAGAAACAGATGCTCTCTGGGCCAAAACAAAATAAAAAGACAGGTGTAATAATATCCTAGGATATGTTTCTAGGAAGAAGCATAACCAAAACTTCAGGCTATGCAAGATAGTCTATGTCCACATTGCTGCCCGATGGGGATGTAATTATAGGGGATGCAGAATTAGCAACCACATCTGAAGGGGCTTCAAAAATGTGTCTTTACCTCATGATATGACTCTCAATTATTGCGTTGCATCTCCTGTCACTGACGAAGCTCAGTTACCTTTGTCCTATAGCTATTACCTTCTGTATGCAGATACTTCGGGTCATCAATATCCTAGACTTCATGTCAATCATCACCATCTCAATCTCCGTCTTCTCATTTAGACATATAGCTAAGATTTGCTGATCCTCAAGTTTTCAAATCAGGTCCAACCTTGATCCTGTACATGTAGCGCCATTAAATGCTACAGATGAACCAGATATATAAGTCCTTAAGAGACCCGTTAGAGGACTCTACGTTGAGTTTCTAGAATTTTGAATTGGAAGGTCTGGGAGAAAACTAGTTATGCAATGTATGTGGACGAAATGATAAGGGACAGATTGGGGGCTTATTTCAGGGAACAGCTACGGTATGCTCACACTAAGCTTTCTAAAGAGATTTTGGAGCAGAAACTGAGATGTGACTCTCCAAATTTTCCTCAGAAACACAAAACTCCTAAAAAAAAAATTGTAGTTTCTGCTCAGTTTCCATTCCAAAAACTCAGCAAAAAATAGTATGAACAAGCTCTTATGGGGGACACCTTTCTGATTACAGGACTACCCTTGGTCTTCTGCCACATACCTACATCTACAACATATACACTTCAATCATCCTTGATAGTGGGAAAGCTTGAGCTGGTACCAGTCCTAAAACCAAGTAGGCCTTGACTTACTTTACTTTTGATGGCCACAATATGGTTTACTAGACCTTTGGGTAGCAGTCATACCTGACTGTGGTGACTCTGGAGACCACATAAGGTAGGGACAAGGTAGGTGGCAGCTCAAGCTATCCCTCTTGCTAGGACCTCCAACTAGATAGTGAACAGATCTTACCTGCCAGCTCGGGTCAGCATGCCTATAGTAACAGAAGTTCTGGGTGATCCAGTTGTATATGGCGGACAGGGTCAGTTTTCTCTGCTGGCTGGCCTCCATAGCCATGCATATGAGGGTGGCATACGAATATGGCGGTTTAACATTAGGATTTGTTCTATAATCCACTTCCTGAATAGGATTTGGTCCAGAAGACGGTAAAGACGGCCAGGCATTGGATCCGTTGTTGGACCTTTGTTTCCCTGTACGAGGAGCCTGGAAGGAGGCCGTATCTCCAGCTGGAGGGCTACACGGACCTTGGGTCTTGTTCGTTGCAGGAGGACAAGAAATAGCAAATGAAGTCAAGTCTGAGCTCCAAATGGAAAAGTCTTGAAGCCACTGTAGGTTGGTTAAGCTGTCATCTTCTCGAATATTGTCCTTCTCCATGTGAGAAGCTTGATGGTTGGAAGAAAGAACAGGCATGGTCCCCTGGAGAGGGCCAATGGCAGATCTGTAATAAAGGCATCACAGTTATTTAGTAAGACCTAGCTGTTGGCATATGACCATCTACGTTCATCTATGGTCCTTATTTTGATTTTTTTGTTCCATATGTGTAACTACCTCAGTAGGTCTGCATGAACCAGGTGGCTTAGGATGAACAGTGTTACATGACTCTTCTGAGTCATGGAGTATAAGAAAACCAGGGATGTGTGAAATCATCTTTCAACTCCCATCATCATTACTTCCAAAACAAACCTGAATTCCTTGCATGCATGCCCAGGTCACTGTACCATGCGACTGCAGTCCATATACTTGAGTGATGCTCCTTTCATATATTTTAAAGGGGATGTCCACTTCTACTATTTTTTTTTTAAGTTTCATAATGGGTTACAAAAATATACTGTCCTCCCCACCCCATTCAGACACTGTCCGACCCCCTATTTTCTTTAAATTCTTGCCGCAGCATGTACATCATTACACAGGCACATGTGACCGAGGTAGCAAATCACTAGCTGAGGCATAAAGCTGCTGTGGCCAGTGATTGGCTGAGCAGTCATTTCCTGTTTGTCCAGACGGAACAGGAAGTAAAGACTTGCATGATCGGTGGTAACTGTCAGAACGGGACCAGCAGCGGATTGTTAGGTGAGTATCATTTTTACTATTTTTTTCTTCCAGTGCCATTTTTAACCTTTTTTTCTTGTAGGTAGTGGACAGCCCCTTTAAGGAATATTCTAAATGATATAAAGTGGGTGATGAATGGATGCACCATGTAGATTACAATATTCTTTGGGGGGATCCAAGTAGTGTTAAACGCTATGACCACTTTCTGTGATCCTTCTTACCAAAAAATGTTTTCCTCACATGATCAATCCCTTTAAGGAATTATTATAATTTCCTTAATCTCTTTATCATGATGACGATTTAAGTTATTTATATCAGAGATATGGTGATCATGAACTCAACTTGCTCATGTGTCATAAGAACACAGAGGGGCCCCATAGGGCCACAGTGGCATCCATGCCTTGGTACCGGAGAGACTGGAGGGAGAGTCTCGTATTATACGTTGCATATGCATAGTTACCAATAGTCACAAATTTAATTAAAGAGGATTTTCCACCATTAAAAAACAAACAAACAAAAAAAACAGCGCCCTCCTGTCTGCAGGTTGCATGTGGTATTGCAGCTTAGGTCAATTTACAGAAGGGTGTTCATAAACCGGATTAATTTATAGGCTGTCATCATATATAACAGGCTGGTTGCAGGCCTTTTGTTCAAGCCTCTGTTCCCACTTGTTTGCCGTTTGCTCTCCATTTAGCTGCCTCTTCCCTAATGACAGTAAATATAGCCGGATAATATCCCGCAATGGGCACAGTCACCGCGGCACCACCTCCCCCAAGACCTCACCCCAGGGACTATTTGTTCAAATGTGCTCAGAACAAATAGCGCTTGTTCCTGCAGCCTGCGCGCGTGCCCAGGTCACCCAGGGAGCGGCGTTACATATTCACGCTAATGCAAACCCTTTCCTAGCTTGTAACCAGCAATCGCTAAATTATAAGGGTCGAATATCCTATTATAGGGTCCCGTCAGGCGGAGGTAATGGTCGGACATAATAGTAAGACATGAAAGTAAGAGGGTGGGATGATAAGATCTGATCGGGATATAACCTATTTGTAATGTGCAGATACACAGGAAACTAGAAGTTAATAAAGGAGGACACTGTATAAGGGGCAGAGGTCATGGATTTTACAGCTCACATTTACTGACGGATTTTATGCTTGTTGGCATATACAGGTGGCAATTGATGAAGAGCTATTGACAATATAGAGGCCCACGTACCATTATCTCAGCATTGTCCGCCATGGATATGAAGACATAATGGCATGATATGATAGTATGGTATAATAGCGGGATATAGTAGTAAGATGAGAACGTTGACACTGGCTGGATATAGTTGCATCATGTGATATGATAATGGGATATGGTACGATTACGGTGTGATTTTATAGTATTACGGTGTAATACGGTAATAAGCAGGGGCTGATGGATGATGAACTATTGGACTGCAAAGGGCCCATATATCACTCCTGCTCAGGGGCCCTCTTCTGTGTGTCCGTCAGTGATAGTAAGATATGATGGCATTAAGGTGGGATACACGAGTGAGATGTGACCGTATTACAGTGTGATGTGATAGTATTACAGGTTTATACACTAATAAGATTTGTTAGTATTACGGTTTTATGCATTAGTAAGATATGACAGTATTACTGTGTGACCTGCTAGTAAGATACAATGTTATTACAGGTCGACATAGTTGTAGTAAAGTGTGGAGCACCATATGATAGCATTACGGTGTGATATGATAGTATTACGGTTTTATAAATTGTTAGGATATGGTAGCATTACGGTGTGCCATAATAGTATTACAGTGTGATATGGTAGCATTCCGGTGTGATATCATAGTGTTATGGTTTGATACAGTATTAGAGTTTTACACACTAACAAGATATGTTAGTATTACAGTTTTAATCATTAACATATGATAGTATTACGGTGTGACATGCTAGTAAGGTGCAATGGTATTACAGGTTGACATAGAAGTAGTAAAGTGTGATGCACCATGCATTAAGATGTGATATGATAGCATTACGGTGTAATATTATAGTATTATGGTATGTGATGATAGTATTACAGTGTGATTGTTAGCATTATAGAGTAATATAATAGTATTAAGGTGTGATATGGTAGCATTACAGTTTAATATAATAATGTTATGGGTGATGTGTTAGTATTACAGTGTGATGTGATAGTATTACAGTGTCATAGTGGTATTACGGCTTTATATACTACTAACATATGATAGCATTTTGGTGTGATGTAGTGGTATTACGGTTTTATACACTGGTAACATATAGTATTACGGTGTGACATGCTAGTAAGATGTAATGGTATTACAGGATGACATAGTTGTAAAGTGTGATGCACCATATGATAGCATTACTGTGTGATATGATAGCATTATGGTGCAATATGATAGTATTACAGTGTGATTGTTAGCATTGCATAGTAATATAATAGTATTAAGGTATGATATGGTAGCATTACGGTTTAATATGATTGTATTATGAGTGATATGATAGTATTACAGTGTGATATGGTAGTCATACAGTGTCATATAGTAGTATTACGGCTTTACACACTAGTAACATATGATAGCATTATGGAGTGATATAGTGGTATTACGGCTTTATACACTAGTAACATATGATAGTATTATGGAGTGATATAATGGTATTACGGCTTTATACACTAGTAACATATGACAGCATTATGGTGTGATATAGTGGTATTACGGCTTTATACACTAGTAACATATGATAGGATTATGTTGTGATGTAGTGATATTACGGCTTTATACACTAGTAACATATGATAGGATTATGGTTGATGTAGTGGTATTACGGTTTTATACACTAGTAACATATGATAGGATTACGGTGTGATGTAGTGGTATTGCGGTTTTATACACTAGTAACATATGATAGGATTATGTTGTGATGTAGTGGCATTACGGTTTTATACACTAGTACATATGATAGGATTATGGTGTGATGTAGTGGTATTACGGTTTTATACACTAGTAACATATGATAGGATTATGTTGTGATGTAGTGATATTACGGCTTTATACACTAGTAACATATGATAGGATTATGGTTGATGTAGTGGTATTACGGTTTTATACACTAGTAACATATGATAGGATTATGGTTGATGTAGTGGTATTACGGTTTTATACACTAGTATCATATGATAGGATTACAGTGTGATATAGTGGTATTACGGTTTTATACACTAGTAACATATGATAGGATTACAGTGTGATATAGTGGTATTACGGTTTTATACACTAGTAACATATGATAGCATTATGGTGTGATATAGTGGTATTACGGCTTTATACACTAGTAACATATGATAGCATTATGGTGTGATATAGTGGTATTACGGCTTTATACACAAGTAACATATGATAGGATTATGGTGTGATGTAGTGGTATTACGGTTTTATACACTAGTAACATATGATAGGATTACAGTGTGATATAGTGGTATTACGGTTTTATACACTAGTAACTTATGATAGGATTATGGTTGATGTAGTGGTATTACGGTTTTATACACTATTAACATATGATAGGATTACAGTGTGATATAGTGGTATTACGGTTTTATACACTAACAACATATGATAGGATTACAGTGTGATATAGTGGTATTACGGTTTTATACACTAGTAACATATAGTATTACGGTGTGACATGCTAGTAAGATGTAGTGGTATTACAGGGTGATATAGTAGTAGTAAAGTGTGATGGTCCATGTGATAGCAGCACAATGTGTTACATAATATTATGATGGCAGGGTACAGTATCGTAGCGGTTTGTATTACAGCCAATGTAACAAGAGAACGGTACTTGTAGTGTTCAGATGTAGCTGAGCTGAATGTGTTGTGCACTTCTTCCAGGCTGCTCATTAGAGTATTGTAATAAATGAGTATACAGATACATGACATTGCTGTGCTTTATCACAGACGCCACATCTCGGTGTCACAACGCTGTGTGCCAGATGACAAGCTCAGCTCTGCTACCTCCGTGCACTGGGACAGTACAGAAAGCTACAGATATATAATACTTTCTGTAAAAAGGTGCCTCGCTCGTGAAAAGTGGGGAAAGTTGAGGATTTTGTCCTTTGATGTGAGGATCAATGGTGATGATATAGCAGATGCGTATCCGCCTGTGTCCGGCGGTCTTCCCTGTAACAGGTGATGTGCAGGAGGTGACGCTCCCCTGGGATGTGTGTGACAGGATCAAATCACCTGAAAATCTAATCAGCAAACAGGTGTCCAATGCTCCTCCGAACCCACGATGCCCCCCGACCCTGGCCCTATAACACCCCTATACCCTCTATGCACTTTTATCTATACAGAGATGTAGCAGAGCTGAATTTGTCATTTTATTTTATTATTTTTTGGGGGCCGGTGTTGCATCCTTAAGGTTAACGCTCGCATCACCGTAAGTGTGCACTATTAGTCCGTCATGCTGAGACTTGTAGTTCCTCCCCAGTTATGGAAGCATTCTAACTTCTCTAGGAAGCATTGCACTAGGCATCTAAAAGTGATGAAAAGCTAAAATTGCATAAAAGACATGTAGAGCATATGGAGATCTTACCTCTGGGAGAGACTAGCCGGTTGGGGCCGATGTTCTCTGACAAATGATCCCTCTGTACACTGAGCTGCAGCCTCTGCCACCTTACCTCCCCAGGGAGCTTAGTCCTTTAAACAGAACTCTGACATCTGATTGGTTGTCGGTTGCCAGGTACCCTGTTCTCGCAGCGTCCAATCAGATTGCGGAGATTTTTCAACCGTTTAAAGGTATTGTCTACAGACCCCTCCTCTGTGGCGGCCGCAGGAGAGCAGCCTGGTGTGTCCTCTGCAGGTGGAGGGGGATGGAAACTTGAGCCTCTCCATGAACATTTTTAAAAGTAAAGTTTTGGGAAATGTCACAATAATATTTAATTTTGAAGTTTTCTACAATGTTACATGAAAAATTAAAAATTATCGAAAAATTTACTTTAAAAAATGTTCATCTCTGCAGGACGTTTATAAGCAAAATAAGTTTTTTATTGCATCTTTTTGGGGGAAGTGCAGCTGCCAGCAACCAAAAAACTGCAATTCTGGCATTTTCCTATTTTATTCCCTTTCAGCGTTTAACGTACGGGTTAATTCTTGTCATTTATGGTCCTGGCTTTTATGTTGTGTTTCCAGCCATCCTGCTCTGCACCAGGGTTCTTCACCCTCCACAAACGACCCAGCTCTGACCATAACTTCTGGGGACAATGGCGTTGTTCTTTGAAACAATTGTACCTGCTGACTCCATGTCTTTCTATATCTCTCCACAGGTGGTCCTTGGCTCTTGAACAAGTCTTGTGATAAGTCTTGTTTATAGTAAAATTATGTTCTTTCCACTTCTGGATTATGGCCCCAACAGTGATCACTGGAACCTTTTGAAATTCTTCTGTAACCAATTCCATCACTGTTTTGCAACAATAAGGTTGCAAAGGTATTGAGACAGCTCACTGGTTTTACCCAACAAGAGATGTTTCTCGTGTTGCCCCTTGGTAATGAGACACCTTTTTACAGACCATCAGTTGACCATGTGATATTATTTTTCACTAAGTGGCAGGATTGCTTTGTAATTACTGATAGATTTCAGCTGGTGTCAGGACTTTCCATGGCTTTTTGTTCCTCTCTTTCTTGATGTGTTCTATCCTTTTTTTGCCTGTGTCATTTCTCATTATTGCACATAACTTAATTTATGGACATCTCTGGTTTGATTTCTTTGCCTGTGTAGATTGGATGGGTTGTTACAGACACCTGGTGAGAATTTCATGTCAATAGCACCTGTAAAAATATGATTGCTTAAAAAATCAGTGATGTGATCAACACTTATTTCACCCGTTGTGTGTATATATATATTCTGCTGTCTGCACTCCTCAAATATATTTATTTAGGGCACATTTTGCATAAAATCTGTGTGTTCTCAGTTCATGCCCACAGAACATATCTATATGAGTGCACGACTCTAGAATTCTGTGCCATGGGGAGAACACTGGACAGGTCTGTAATATGAAGGCCAAGAGCTCCCTTTGCTGGACATTGTGTGGTACTACAGGGCTGACTGTAACTTCTCTGCTGCCTCAGGCAAAAATTGAAATGGCGCCCCTTCCCGCAGTACAATATAAACCTGCAGTGAAAAAATCCAATTACGTCATCGTTTCTTGGGGGTTTGCTTTTAAAGTATTCATTGTATGGTAAAAGTGACCTGGGAATATGATTTTCCATGTCAGTGCGATTGCGGCAATATCAAACTTTCAGATATTTTTTTTTTGTAAAAAAAAAAAAAGTTGGGTTTGTAATGCCATTTTCTAACGCCTTTTTATTATTCTGTTTATGGTGCTGCAAAAGGGCTCTGTTTTTTTTTGCATGGTGAGCTGATGATTTTATTGATACCAGTTTGGGGTACGTATGATATTTTGATCACTTTTTTTTAGGGAGGAAAGGTGACAAAAAAAAAATCATTCTCGTATTTTGATCTCTCTTCTCCCTTACCATACAAGCTAATCAATTTTACATTTTTAACGTTTTGATAGATCAAACATTTATGGATGTGGCCTTATCAAATATATAATACCATTTTTAATGTATTTATTTCTAATGGGGGAATTCAGCACCAGAAACATCACCAGTACATGAACACATCATCAGAACCATCATCATTACATTAGTATAGCACCAGAATCATCATCAGTACAACACCAGAACCATCATATCAGTACATGAACACACCATCAGAACCATCATCAGTACATTAGTATAGCACCAGAATCATCATTAGTGCATCACCAGAACCACCATCAGTACATGAACACACCATCAGAATAATCATTAGTACCTTAGAATAGCACCAGAACCACCAGCAGTACATGAACACACCATCAGAACCATCATTAGTACCTTAGAATAGCACCAGAACCACCAGCAGTACATGAACACACCATCAGCACCATCATTAGCACATTAGAATAGCACCAGAACCACCAGCAGTACATGAACACATCACCAGATCCACACTGTCCTCCTTTAAAACATTGTCTCCATACCATCCCCCCTTATAAACTATAACCACCATACAGTTTTTCCTTAAGTGCTATGAGCACCACACTATTCCCCCTTATGAGCTGTAATGTTCACACTGTCAACCCTTAAGTAACCACTACACCAACTGCCCTTATGAACAATATCCTTCACCCTTATGAAATATAACCTCCATACTGCCCCTTTATGAATTATGGCCTCCACACCATCCCCACTTCATGCTTTCCTCTCTCCACTTTTTATCCTCATGCTGTACCTCCACACTGCTCCCTCTTCATACTGTCCTCTACACACCACAATGCCCCTCTCCATTCAGTCTGCCACAAGCTGCTGCTCTCCATATTGTCCCCCACACACTGTTCCTTCTCAATACTGTCCCCCACAAGCTTCCGCTCTCCATACCGTGTGTGCTCCCCACAAGTATCTCCTCGCCATACTGTCCCTCACAAGCTGCCCTTCTCCAGACTGTGCCCCCAAAGCTGCTCCTCTCCATACTGTCCCCCACAAGATGCCCCTCCATAGTATTTACCCTCCAAACTGCTACTCTCCATACCCCCCATATGCTGCTCTGGCCACCGCACAGAAGCATTACGGCGTGGGACACTATGGATTCTTTCAACTTCGGACAGATGAGGGTATTGTCTTCTTTTTTTTTTTTACACGGGACTATGGCTTTAGGAGATTAGGTGTTAAGGTGACTATAATGTGATTTTTTTCTTCTTTTCTTCTTAATTTTACACTTGAATACAACTCTCAGCATTGTCCTCTGCTCGTGCTGATCGCAGCAGAGCAGGGGACAATGATGTGAGCTGCCTTCAGCACCCGGCTCCTAAGAACAGCATAAACTGGGCCGATTTTTCTTAGGCGCCGGTACATGTGATACTGATGCGGCACACAGGCAGCACACATATGGCACACGTATGAAACACAACACGTACACATGGACACGGATATCTCTGGTAGTAGTTTTGCCAGTACCGATCTATGTGTCTGGCTCCGATCAGTACTGGCTTGTAGTCTGGTCGGACAATATATTTTGGTAAGAGAAGAGCCGTGTTAGATCTCCTGATGTTCCAATCTTGATGTTCCCTGATCCATTGTCGATCAGTACAGCTGGCTGGAACAAGTCCATGGTGGTGGCTTGTAAGGCGATCACTGAGCATCCATAGTCACAGACCTAGGCGTTAGGAGACTGCAATTAGACACCGACCACATCTCCTATACTGTTGCCCTACCAGCTGTGAACTGTGCCCATTCCTGGCTCCATGTTATCGTAGCCCAGCGCTGTGCACTGAGCTACAATATCATGTGTCACTGCTACTTAGAGCGGTGGCAGAAGGTGCGAGCAGTGATAGGAGGTATACACACAGCGCAGCAGTGGTGAGAACATGTTGGGCAGCCTGACATTGTAGTACTAGTACCCAGCTACCAAGCTGGAGGACGTCACCTCAACGGTAACTTCTTACAGTGGTGAGAACATGTTGGGCAGCCTGACATTGTAGTACTAGTACCTGGCTACCAAGCTGGAGGACGTCACCTCAACGGTAACTTCTTACAGTGGTGAGAACATGTTGGGCAGCCTGACATTGTAGTACTAGTACCTGGCTACCAAGCTGGAAGATGTCACCTCAACGGTAACTTCTTCTTACAGTGGTGAGAACATATTGGGCAGCCTGACATTGTAGTACTAATACCTGGCTACCAAGCTGGAGGACGTCACCTCAACGGTAACTTCTTACAGTGGTGAGAACATGTTGGGCAGCCTGACATTGTAGTACTAATACCTGGCTACCAAGCTGGAGGACGTCACCTTAACGGTAACTTCTTCTTACAGTGGTGAGAACATGTTGGGCAGCCTGACATTGTAGTACTAGTACCCGGCTACCAAGCTGGAGGACATCACCTCAACGGTAACTTCTTCTTACAGTGGTGAGAACATGTTGGGCAGCCTGACATTGTAGTACTAGTACCTGGCTACCAAGCTGGAGCACGTCACCTCAATGGTAACTTCTTCTTACAGTGGTGAGAACATGTTGGGCAGCCTGACATTGTAGTACTAATACCCGGCTACCAAGCTGGAAGATGTCACCTCAATGGTAAGTCCTTCCTACAGTGGTGAGAACATGTTGGGCAGCCTGACATTGTAGTACTAGTACCCAGCTACCAAGCTGGAAGATGTCACCTCAATGGTAACTTCTTCTTACAGTGGTGAGAACATGTTGGGCAGCCTGACATTGTAGTACTAGTACCCGGCTACTAAGCTGGAGGACGTCACCTCAACGGTAACTTCTTCTTACAGTGGTGAGAACATGTTGGGCAGCCTGACATTGTAGTACTAGTACCTGGCTACCAAGCTGGAGGACGTCACCTCAACGGTAACTTCTTCTCACAGTGGTGAGAACAGGTTGGGCAGCCTGACATTGTAGTACTAGTACCCGGCTACTAAGCTGGAGGACGTCACCTCAATGGTAACTTCTTCTTACAGTGGTGAGAACATGTTGGGCAGCCTGACATTGTAGTACTAATACCCGGCTACCAAGCTGGAAGATGTCACCTCAACGGTAACTTCTTCTTACAGTGGTGAGAACAGGTTGGGCAGACTGACATTGTAGTACTAGTACCCAGCTACCAAGCTGGAAGATGTCACCCCAATGGTAACTTCTTACAGTGGTGAGAACATGTTGGGCAGCCTGACATTGTAGTACTAGTACCCGGCTACTAAGCTGGAGGACGTCACCACAACGGTAACTTCTTCTCACAGTGGTGAGAACATATTGGGCAGCCTGACATTGTAGTACTAGTACCCGGCTACTAAGCTGGAGGACGTCACCTCAACGGTAACTTCTTCTCACAGTGGTGAGAACAGGTTGGGCAGCCTGACATTGTAGTACTAGTACCCGGCTACCAAGCTGGAGGACGTCACCTCAACGGTAACTTCTTCTCACAGTGGTGAGAACAGGTTGGTAGTCTGGCATTAGGAGTACAATACCAGGCTGCCCAATGGGTTCTCACCAGCACTGTCACTTCTAGTGTTCAGAATTTAGGCGAGTAATCCTCACACTGCAGAGCTCTGAACACGGATTCCGCTCCATCAATGTAAAGCCTCATTCAGACAAGATGCACCGCGGACTTCCGAATGAGCCTTTAATTCTGCCTATGCAGAGCACATCAGACAAGGGATGACATTGTCACTGGCTACAGAGCTCAGCACATTCAGATTTGATGTACAGAGCCCAGTAACTGGTGAAAGCCATCTTTGATGCGCTTTGCACAGGCAATGTTATGTCTGAATGAGGCCTCACCTTTACTGAGCAGAGCGGAGTCAGTGTGCAGAGTGCAGCAGCCGTGACGATTTGACTGCTGCACTCTACACAGTAAAAAATAAAAGTGGAAAAAATAAATAGGATTTTAGCAACACCTTTTCCCTTTCATTAAAAAAATAAAGAAGTAAAAAAAATAAACATATTTGATATCTCTGCATCAAGCCTGGTCTTTCAAAATATAAAATTAATTAACTCTTACAGTAATTGCCATAATCAGAAAAATAATCAAGATGCCAGAACCCTATATCTCTGCAGTTCATTCCCTGTACAAAGTTATTTTCTCTGATGAAGACCCCTTCAGACTGTCTGGGACATTGGGAAAAATGATTGTCCGGAGAAGAAAAGGTGAACTCTACAATGAGTCTTGTGTCTGCCAACAGTAAAGCATCTTGAGACCATTCAGGTGTGGGGGCTCTTCATCCAAGAGAGGGGGCTCACTCACAATTTTATCTTAAACCCCTGATGAAGCTGGTTAGGTGAAACATGTTGGAGAGGCAATGAGCTATTAATTACAACAGCAAGTGCGGTTGTGTGATGACAGTTACCTGCTTATATGTGATCATATATGACATCTTGTTACCGACTGAGGTTATGCAGAGCCCGGAAGGTGGTATGACTTTGTCATCTGCGGGTGCGCTCTGCAGAGGAAACAACCAAAATGACAAAGCTCAGTATAATATATTGACCGTTGTCATGTTGGTCACTGCTAATGCAGAGCGCAGCAGCTGATAACATATTCATCTTGACTTCTGCGCTCTATAGGGGTAGCAAACCAAATAAAGCGCAGCATATGAATTGAGCTTTGTCATCTTGGTCATTGCCTATGCAGAGCGCAGCAGCCGATGACAAGCACACCTTGATTGCAGCACTCTGTATATGCAGCAGCAGAAATGACAAAGCTCAGCATAATGAATTGAGCTGAAATAAATTGCAATGCATGATTCAATATGGTCTTTATTCAATGATAAGGGCAGCTCTTAGGTTTTTTTTTTTTACACTTTTTCTAGCATTGCGGGAAGGGTTAGTGCTAGGGGGCTAAAGTTATTTAAAAAAATAATTAAAAAATTATATATATACATATGCATACATACATACATACATATACATACACACATATATATATATATATATATATATATATATATATATATATATATATATATACATACACACACACACACACACATATATATATATTTTTTTAAATAAATTCACATTGAATATATATAAAGCAGTACTATACAACCATATTATTTATGAGCACTGTATGTCAGCATTATTTATAATTACATTTATTATATGACAGCTTTATATTGTTTCACCTTAATTTATTGTGTGCTGCCATTATCTATTTGCATTGTATAATGGTATTACTAAATTGGAGTATATGGCAAAAGTATGTATATCATAAATGACGGCATTCTGTGTACATTATGGCAGCATTATGATTAGTGGCCATGGAGAAATGTTTGATTTTAATATTTAATAATGATTATATTATTCCGTATTTCTCCTTGGTATTTGTCCTAAGTTACTGATATAGACACTGCCTATACCAAAGGCTGAGACAGAATAATGATGCATACATGGCTGCGGTAAGATCATTTTTTACCCTCTCATAACCTCAAAATCTCCCAAAGGGCATAAAAGTCAGTAGAATCACAATATAGCAGCACTATGTATGCATAAAGAGGGAAAAAGTATTAAAGTAATATAATATTGTGTATATAGTGTAGCAGTGATAGTTACAGTTTGTGTATGGCATAGCAGCATTATTTATGCATATGTGGAGCAAGTTTTTTTTAGATAATAAAATATTGTGTTTATAGCATAGCGGTGGTATTTACAGTTGGTTTATGGCATGGCAGCATTATTTATATATACAGTATATAGAGCAGCAGTATTTTTTCAGCAATGTAATAGCGTATATTGCGTAACAGTATGTGTATGCCATAGCTGGACTATTTATGTATATATGGGGCAAGTTTTGTGCTAGTGTCATAGTGTATACAGTATAGCAGTGGTATTTATAGTTGGATTATGGCATAGCAGCATTTATACAGTATAGGGCAACTGTATTTTTTTAAGCAATGTAATATTGTGTGTATAGCGTAGCAGTGGTATTTACAGTATGTGTATGGCATAGCAGCATTATTTATGTATACAGTATATGGGGCAACAGTATTTTTTAAGCAATATAATACTGTGTTTATAGTGTAGCAGTGGTATTTACAGTATGTGTATGGCATAACAGCGCTATTTATGTATATATTAGACATTTTTTTTGCTAGGTAATGTAATGTGTATACGTACAGTATAGCAGTTATATTTACAGTTGGTATATGGCATAGCAGCATTATTTATGCATAGGGCAACATTATTCTTTTCGTAATGTTATATCGTATATATAACATCGTAGTAGTATTTATAGGATTTGTATGTCAGAACAGGATTATTTATGCAAATACGGGGCATGAGCATTTTGTCAATAATGTAATAGTGTGTATATAGGGTAGCAGTGGCATATACAGTATTTGCAGAGCATAGCAGCACTATTTATGTGCATAAAATGGCGGTGCTATATGTGCACAGAACAGGAGAGATTATTCTGTACAAAAATTAGATAGGTACAGCATTTAAAAATCTTGTGTAAGGGGTATAAAAACTTGGTTTGGCCATAAAATCCCCCCCACTGACCCTGTTGTTAAATGATATGACTCTTACTATAAAGGAGACAGAGCCCCTATGAACCAATGGTCAACTACTCTAGACCACCAGGACTATTACAGGGACACATCATATGCAAAAGATTCATAGGAAAAGTTGGAAAGGGGGTATAATTTTGGGCGTAGACACATTTAACGACCCCTCTTTGCCCGCGTCTTCCTTTTTCGGATTGTTATGCAACCATTTGGGAACACGCAGAAGGCAGCGTGAAGTCTCTCGGTGAAGGTGGCAGAGAAGCTAAACAAGTGTCTGAATTGATCGTTGAGCTGATAAAACGATATTAGTCCGGATTCATAGTTCACATACACCCCGAGCAGCTTGACGGGAGAGTTCACAGTCACTTCTTGCCTCTCGTTATTATGCAGAGCAGAAAGGCTTTGGCGGCACTCCAGACCCCACGACTTGTCGTTATACCCTATGTAGGCGTCACTGGTCAGCGCTTTCCGGCCCATGCTATGGTAAGCCACTCCGATAATCCATTCCTCGGCTTTGCTGACATCCACTTTCCAATAACTCTGCGTTGAAAGGCTACAGGCGCTCAGAAGCTGGCAGACGGTAAAGCGCTCCGGCCCGTCCGGATGCCCCTGGTGGGCGCCGATATTGGAGGCCGATCTGCGGTCAGGCGATACGTGTATATCCTTACAGGCGGTGTTTACGTCCAGGATTATGTCCAAGGTCTTTGGCTCGGGCATTATTTGAATTAATTCCGAAAACATATGAACCATGCCGGACAAGCACTTCTTAAAAGTCAAACTGATGGGCGTTTCATCCCAAAACATTGCAGCGCTATCACTTTGCAATTTCCCGTCCTCTATTTCAGGCTCCAACTGTGACATCACTAGAGGACCGCCCACGAGGAGCCGCTCCTGCGTCTCATGTACCCTCCTGGACAGCTCGTGCTTCCTTAACTCCAGCTCCTCCATTAATTTGGAGACCTGCACCAGCGCGTGCTCCTTTTTCCTAGAGATTTCCCCCAGAACAATCTTCCGGGATCTCCTGATATCTTTTTCGATCATGGTAAAAAATGTGTTTAAGACGATTTCCAGAGCCTGTGAGCTTTCCTGAATTTTACTTTTCTGTTCGTTGAGGCCATGGAGCCTTTTTTCGGTGGCATCTTGCTCCCTGCTTAGCTCCAAGAGAGAACGTTGTAGTTTGTTGCGAGAAGCCCTTTGTAGGTGCTGCACTATGTTTCGCAGCTTCAGGTTTCGCTGCAGGGCGGGACGTTGGAGAAACACTGCATTGCACTCGGGACATTTAAAGTCTGTAGATCCATTGGGAAAATCCAGGGCACGATTAATGCACTCCTGGCAGAAGTTGTGCCCACAGCTCAGCATCACGGGGTCATCATAGAGGTCCAGACAGATGGGGCAGATCAGCTCGGCGCTCAGCGACTCCATTGTGGCAAAAATCAATCAAAAGCCCGATAACAGCAGCTGGCAATACCGGATCTAACGCAGATCTCCTGTTGCACTCACTCCAGAGGCGTCAACCATTAAACCCAGGAAACAAGGACTCATATTTCCAGTTCTACCAGTTAAAAATGAAAGCAAAATATGCAGAAGTGATGACGCAGCAGAAAATGCAGCCGAGGATTATTGCCTTTACTTCCGTTAATGTGCGGTACATTATGCAGCCAAAATTACATTCACCTCTGACCATCATGGGTGTTTAAGAAGTCCGCTCATCTCACCTGACATGTCTGTTTTAATAAATGCTTTTATTAGCAATGAATATAAGACATCTAGAGCAGCTTTTCTTTATAACAGTATGTTCACACTTAGTTGATTTAATCAAAACACTTCTGCAGCAAATCTACACAAAATCGTGTTGCAAATTAGCGACTTCCACCACGACCCCTTTAAGTGACATTCCTAGAGCCCCTGAGTAGCAGAATGTGGCGAAACCAGCACAGAAGTCCTGCTAGGAGGGTAGAAATCCCTCACAAAGTGGATTATATTCTATATTTTTAAATTTTTTTTTTTTTTTTTTAAATATTTCTTCACATCTGCATCAGATCCGTAACAATCTCAGATATTTTTTCCTGCAAACTTAAGCCACTTAGGTCTATAGGTAAGATATGCAAATTGAAAACGACGCACACAAAAAACATCGGCAAAATTGACATGGATTGCAAAATCTGCAAAAACAGATCAAATTTTGACCTTAAAATAAAAGGCAGCATGTAGATGAAAAAAAAAAAAATCTGGTGAAACAAAAACTTGGACAGAAAGGAGTTGGATCTCAGGGCTCCAGTCCAGGGCTCCGCTCACCTCCTGAAGCAGAAGCGATTACCCCTTAAGAATGGATCTATCAACAGATTTCTCTAATACAAAGTAATGCTAGTACATTATTATTAGATAGATCTCTTGGACCTGATGAGGCTGGTGTACTTACTTTGCAAACAACATGTCAGACGTATTAAAATGAGCATTTGATAACTGAAACATGCGACAACCAACGATTATGTAATAGTAACCCCCCAAAAATAGTTAGAAAAAAAAAATGACATGTTTCTTTATTTAGTAGAAAATGTCTTTATTTCACATAATCATACGGGTAACGTCATGTTCTCAGTTTCATCCGTCTCTCGTCTCCTGTGGTTAATCCATAACCAATAAGATACATATTATATAGCAAAGCTCTGGGATTACAGCTCATCTGGCATCCAACACCGACCCCATCCCATGTGCCGGATTATCGGAGATTGTATGAAGCGGATATTGGATAATGCAAACATATGAGGGTCTCCATGTCAGCCATACATCCGCTCAGAGGGTCAGACGTCGGGCGATGCCTGGAGGTTACTCTGTAATTTCTCCATTAGCAGCAGGCCACTCATGGCAAGACGACGACAGTCTTCATCAGCGTCTGTCTCTGCTATATCTAAAAAAAAATAAATGAATAAAAAAAGTAAATTGTGTATCTAATATATAAAGCTGAATGTGTGTGTGTGTGTATGTATGTATGTATGTATGTATGTCCGGGATTGGCATCTGAACCGTAGCAGCTACAGCCACAAAATTTTGCACAGTCACACGTCTGGACCCCGAGAGCGTCATAGGCTATGTTGTGAGGTGAAATTTTAACCCCGCGCTTTCCAATTCACCAAACAATTTTGCCCCTATCTACATAATGGGGAAAAAGTGAAAGGAAAAGTGTTGGAGGCGTCGCAGCTACAGGCACAAAATTTTGCACAGTCACACGTCTGGACCCTGAGAGCGTCAAAGCTATATTGTGAGGTGAAATTTTAACCCCGCACTTTCCAAGTCACCAAACAATTTTGCCCCTATCTACATAATGGGGAAAAAATGAAAGGAAAAGTGTTGGAGGCAAATTAACAGCTGCCAGATGTGAACAAGGGGGACTTAAAGAATGAGAGTGATGGCGCCAAAGAGTATATACTGTACAGTTGCTAAGGTGGGGCCCCGACATGGGATAATCACACCACCACGGGGATATGAACACACACACAAAATGCGCCACACACTACCACGTGCTCGAACACATATACCACCCTCAGTGCACATTTCACCACACATACACCAACCTCGCCACATAAAAGTAGAAACACAAAAGTCGCCGCTCAAAACTCGCCACGCGCAAAACTCTCCACATGCAAAACTCGCCACACGTGCAAAACTCGCCACACGCAAAACTTGCACACGCAGAAAAATTGCCACACGCAGAAAAATTGCCACATGCACAAAAGTTGCAACACATGCAAAAGTTGCCTCACACAAAACTTGCACATACTCAAAAGGCACCACACATAAAACTCGCCACGCGCAAAACTCGCCATGCGCAAAACTTGCTGCACACAACTTGCTACACTAACCTGTCACATGCAACTCGACACACAAAAAGTTGCTACACGCATGTCGCCACACAAAACTCATCTCACAAAAGTCCCTACATGCATGTCGCCACACGCAACTCAACACACACAACTTGACACACGAAACTCGCCCTAAAACACACACAAGTCTGGTATCCTTCAAAAATAAAAATCTGATTAATAAGCAGACAAACTACAAGAGCAACAAATGTACCATATAGGAATCCGGCAGCTGTCAGTCACATGACCAGTCTATTATGTGTATGTGTGAGCTAATATATACTGCCAGGGGGTGGGCTTACTGTTGGCTGGGGATTTATCAGGCTGCCATTTTAGCTTACAAATACTGAGGTAAAAATACTGACCAAATAACGTGTGAACGAGGGCTAATACAGGAGGAGATGACATACAGATATATACTATATACAGGAGGAGATGACACAGGTATATACTATTTACAGGGGAGATGACACACAGGTATATACTATATACAGGAGGAGATGACACACAGATATATACTATATACAGGAGAGATGACACACAGGTATATACTATATAGAGGAGGAGATGACATACAGGTACATACTACATACAGGAGGAGATGACATACAGGTATATACTATATACAGGAGGAGATGACACACAGGTATATACTATATACAGGAGCAGATTACCTACAGGTATATAGTATATACAGGAGGAGATGACACAGGTATATGCTATGTATAGGAGGAGATGACATACAGGTATATACTATATACAGGAGATGACACACAGATATATACTATATATAGGTGAGATGACACACAGGTATATACTATATACAGGAGGAGATGGCATACAGCTATATACTATATACAGGAGATGACACACAGGTATATACTATTTACAGGGGAGATGACACACAGGTATATACTATATACAGGAGGAGATGACACACAGATATATACTATATACAGGAGAGATGACACACAGGTATATCTAATATATAAAGCTGAATGTGTGTGTGTGTGTATGTATGTATGTATGTATGTATGTCCGGGATTGGCATCTGAACCGTAGCAGCTACAGCCACAAAATTTTGCACAGTCACACGTCTGGACCCCGAGAGCGTCATAGGCTATGTTGTGAGGTGAAATTTTAACCCCGCGCTTTCCAATTCACCAAACAATTTTGCCCCTATCTACATAATGGGGAAAAAGTGAAAGGAAAAGTGTTGGAGGCGTCGCAGCTACAGGCACAAAATTTTGCACAGTCACACGTCTGGACCCTGAGAGCGTCAAAGCTATATTGTGAGGTGAAATTTTAACCCCGCGCTTTCCAAGTCACCAAACAATTTTGCCCCTATCTACATAATGGGGAAAAAATGAAAGGAAAAGTGTTGGAGGCAAATTAACAGCTGCCAGATGTGAACAAGGGGGACTTAAAGAATGACAGCGATGGCACCAAAGAGTATATACTGTACAGTTGCTAAGGTGGGGCCCCAACATGGGATAATCACACCACCACGGGGATATGAACACACACACAAAATGCGCCACACACTACCACGTGCTCGAACACATATACCACCCTCAGTGCACATTTCACCACACATACACCAACCTCGCCACATAAAAGTAGAAACACAAAAGTCGCCGCTCAAAACTCGCCACGCGCAAAACTCTCCACATGCAAAACTCGCCACACGTGCAAAACTCGCCACACGCAAAACTTGCACACGCAGAAAAATTGCCACACGCAGAAAAATTGCCACATGCACAAAAGTTGCAACACATGCAAAAGTTGCCTCACACAAAACTTGCACATACTCAAAAGGCACCACACATAAAACTCGCCACGCGCAAAACTCGCCATGCGCAAAACTTGCTGCACACAACTTGCTACACTAACCTGTCACATGCAACTCGACACACAAAAAGTTGCTACACGCATGTCGCCACACAAAACTCATCTCACAAAAGTCCCTACATGCATGTCGCCACACGCAACTCAACACACACAACTTGACACACGAAACTCGCCCTAAAACACACACAAGTCTGGTATCCTTCAAAAATAAAAATCTGATTAATAAGCAGACAAACTACAAGAGCAACAAATGTACCATATAGGAATCCGGCAGCTGTCAGTCACATGACCAGTCTATTATGTGTATGTGTGAGCTAATATATACTGCCAGGGGGTGGGCTTACTGTTGGCTGGGGATTTATCAGGCTGCCATTTTAGCTTACAAATACTGAGGTAAAAATACTGACCAAATAACGTGTGAACGAGGGCTAATACAGGAGGAGATGGCATACAGCTATATACTATATACAGGAGATGACACACAGGTATATACTATTTACAGGGGAGATGACACACAGGTATATACTATATACAGGAGGAGATGACACACAGATATATACTATATACAGGAGAGATGACACACAGGTATATACTATATAGAGGAGGAGATGACATACAGGTACATACTACATACAGGAGGAGATGACATACAGGTATATACTATATACAGGAGGAGATGACACACAGGTATATACTATATACAGGAGCAGATTACCTACAGGTATATAGTATATACAGGAGGAGATGACACAGGTATATGCTATGTATAGGAGGAGATGACATACAGGTATATACTATATACAGGAGATGACACACAGATATATACTATATATAGGTGAGATGACACACAGGTATATACTATATACAGGAGATTACATACAGGTATATCTAATATATAAAGCTGAATGTGTGTATGTATGTATGTGTGTATGTCCGGGATTGGCATCTGTACCGTCGCAGCTACAGCCACAAAATTTTGCACAGTCACACGTCTGGACCCCGAGAGCGTCATAGGCTATGTTGTGAGGTGAAATTTTAACCCCGCGCGTTCCAATTCACCAAACAATTTTGCTCCTATCTACATAATGGGGAAAAAGTGAAGGGAAAAGTGTTGGAGGAAAATTGACAGCTGCCAGATGTGAACAATGAGGACTTAAAGAATGAGAGCGATGGCGACAAAGAGTATATACCGTACAGTTGCTAAGGTGGGGCCCCGACATGGGATACTCACCACACACGGGGATATGAACACAAACACAAAATGCGCCACACACTACCACGTGCTTGAACACATATACCACCCTCAGCACACATTTCACCACACACACACACCAACCTCGCCACATAAAAGTCGAAACACAAAAGTCACCACTCAAAACTCGCTACATGCAAAACTCGCCATATGCAAAACTAGGCTCACGCAAAACTCGCCACACGTGCAAAACTCACCTCATGGAAAACTCACCTCATGCAAAACTTGCACACACAGAAAAATTGCCACATGTACAAAAGTTGCACCACATGCAAAAGTTGCCTCACACAAAACTTGCACATACTCAAAATGCACCACACATAAAACTCGCCACGCGCAAAACTCGCCATGCACAAATCTTGCTGCACACAACTTGCTACACTAACCTGTCACATGCAACTCAACACACAAAATGTTGCTACACGCATGTCGCCACACAAAACTCATCTCACAAAAGTCGCTACATGCATGTCGCCACACGCAACTCAACACACACAACTTGACACATAAAACTCGCCCTAAAACACACACAAGTCTGGTATTGTCCTTCAAAAATAAAAATCTGATTAATAAGCAAACTACAAGAGCAACAAATGTACCATATAGGAAATACGGCAGCTGTCAGTCACATGACCTGTCTATTATGTGTATGTGTGAGCTAATATATACTGCCAGGGGGGAGGGCTTCCTGTTGGCTGGGGATTTATCAGGCTGCCAATAGCAACCAATCACAGCTCAGCTTCTATTTTGCTACAGTTAATTAACCTGAGCTCTGATTGGTTAATATAGGCAACAAAGACATTCTCAGTATAACAAAGCTAATATATGTTGTGAAATGCTTCTATTTGCTTAGTTTTTGCCTTTTAATAATTACATTTCTATCTATTTGTTTTGTGGTTTTTGTGTGCAGAATAAATTTTTGTTAACACATTCTATTTTGCTAACAGCAGTCATTAACCCGGGCGAAGCCGGGTAGTACAGCTAGTATATATATATATATATATATATATATATATATATATATATATATATATATATATATATATACATATATACATATATATATACATATATATATATATACACACAGTATATATTTCATCATTAATTTATATAGCACCATTGATTCCATGGTGCTGTACATCAGTGGGGGTTATACACAAATTACAAATATGGATGTGTGTATGTTATATATATATATATATATATATATATATATATATATATATATATATATATATATATATATATATATATATATATATATATAATATATATATATACACACACACACACATATACATACATACTTACATACACACACACATGCAGTAAAAAAAAAAAAGAGAGTACATCCAAGTTTGTTTCATAGTTCCCATACCACTGGCTTCCATTTGCATAGCAGTAGAGGTGAGTAATATAAAAAAAATCTCTCTTTCGGCTGCTGCCACTAGGGGGAGCCGGCTGTATACAGATTTTATTTTGATCTGTATCTACATAGTATTGATAGAGAGGAAGCAACAACACAAGATTAGAGTTGGGCAAAGCGATTTGTGGCCCAGTCCAGACCTTTGTGGCAGGCAATTTTTATTTCTGCGCCCGTCAATCTTTCACCGTTATCATGGGGGTTTCTGAGTTTTATTACGACTTTATGGGGTCTATTAAGTCCAAGGAGCAGCCAGAATTACTGGCGCAGAAGTAAAGACCACCTGTCATGGAGGATCGGACTGAACGCCTGACCAGGGTATAGGACGCATTGAGACTCGCCCATGCTTTATGATATTTTCTCATCCATCTCACCTGCCAACCAGCACCTCATTTCCACCACCTCATCAGACATGTCGGTCATGAGTTGCTCCCAGGGGACACTTAGAAGGATGGTGGAGACACAGAAGAGGAGACCCTGTCTCACAAAGCTGTAAAACAAGACATAAAATAAAGCCGGTCACTTACATGTGTTTGCGTTACGTGTGGGCGATATATGGACTTATTACGCACTTACGGGTCAGTATGAAGGCGAAGGACCCAGACAAACTCCAGCAACGACTTCCCTATCTGAGAAGCAATCTGGGAAACACAAGAGCAGAGTGAGGGCATCAGCCCCCCGTATACACCTATATAAGCCGCATGTCACTCCCGCAGCCCGCACGTGTATACACTACCGTCGCATTTAATGCCAGATGCATCAGGATGCCCAGAGTGTGAACTAGTCGGCCAAGGATCAGACGATCCTCCCCCAGGAGGTCAAATGTCACGATGGGCCTTGAAAGAAGTATAAAAAAAAATTGGCAAAAAAGAGAAAAGAAAGCACCATATACCGCTGCAGCCAATCACTTGCCTTAACGGTCATATGCTAGATGCGCATGTGAGGCTCGGGAGACAAGATAGCGAAGCTCCGCATCAAAGATGGCGCAAGACAAAAAGTAGCCGCCAATCAAATTGCAGATCTTGTTTTACAAGACCTTAAAGAAGCAATGTGATTGGCTGCAGTGGTAATCAACTTTTTCCTTGCGCCCAGTTTTTACTTATCTGACCACACCTCTGTCACTGGACCAAATGAAATAAAAAATTCCTTAACTATTGGCGGAAGAATTAAAAAAACCCATAAAATGTATGTGGATAACGTACCTGTCATAATTCTGTATAAGTGGAAAGAAGAAGTGACCAACAACTCCATGAAATCTGTTTGGTGTGGACGCTGGGGTGGTACTTTTTTGACCCTACAGTGAAAATATATACCGACCACAACATTACACTGCACAACACCGAGTTCTAAGCTTTTTTATGCAACCACCATTAGAAGAAGCTGCATGCAGGATAAGAATCCGTCTGTCTGCAATCACCACTAGGGGGAGCTCTCTGTATACAGAGATACATGATGAGATCCTGTCTGCCGTCACCACTAGGGGGAGCTCTCTGCATATAGAGATTCAGGATAAGATTATACCTGTCTGCTGTCACCACTAGGGGGAGCTCCCTGTATACAGAGATACATGATGAGATCCTGTCTGCCGTCACCACTAGGGGGAGCTCTCTGCATATAGAGATTCAGGATAAGATTATACCTGTCTGCAGTCACCACTAGGGGGAGCTCCCTGTATACAGAGATACATGATAAGATCATGTCTGCAGTCACCACTAGGAGGAGCTCTCTGCATATAAAGATTCAGGGTAAGATTATTCTGTCTGCCTGCAGTCACCACTAGGGGGGAGCGCTCTGTATATAGAGATTTAGGATAAGATTATTCTGTCTGTCTGCAGTCCCACTCGGGGGAGCTCCCTGTATACAGAGATACATGGTAAGATTCTGTCTGCAGTCACCACTAGGAGGAGCTCCCTGTATACAGAGATACATGATAAGATCCTGTCTGCCGTCACCACTAGGGGGAGCTCCCTGTATACAGAGATACATGATAAGATTCTGTCTGCAGCCACCACTAGGGGGAGCTCCCTGTATACAGAGATACATCATAAGATCCTGTCTGCAGCCACCACTAGGGGGAGCTCCCTGTATACAGAGATACATGATAAGATCCTGTCTGCAGCCACCACTAGGGGGAGCTCCCTGTATACAGAGATACATGATAAGATCCTGTCTGCAGCCACCACTAGGGGGAGCTCCCTGTATACAGAGATACATGATAAGATCCTGTCTGCAGCCACCACTAGGGGGAGCTCCCTGTATACTGAGATACATGATAAGATCCTGTCTGCTGTCACCACTAGGGGGAGCTCCCTGTATACAGAGATACATGATAAGATCCTGTCTGCCGTCACCACTAGGGGGAGCTCTCTGCATATAGAGATTCAGGATAAGATTATACCTGTCTGCAGCCACCACTAGGGGGAGCTCCCTGTATACTGAGATACATGATAAGATCCTGTCTGCAGCCACCACTAGGGGGAGCTCCCTGTATACTGAGATACATGATAAGATTCTGTCTGCTGTCACCACTAGGGGGAGCTCCCTGTATACAGAGATACATGATAAGATCCTGTCTGCAGCCACCACTAGGGGGAGCTCCCTGTATACTGAGATACATGATAAGATTCTGTCTGCTGTCACCACTAGGGGGAGCTCCCTGTATACAGAGATACATGATAAGATCCTGTCTGCAGCCACCACTAGGGGGAGCTCCCTGTATACTGAGATACATGATAAGATCCTGTCTGCAGTCACCACTAGGGGGAGCTCTCTGCATATAGAGATTCAGGATAAGATTATACCTGTCTGCTGTCACCACTAGGGGGAGCTCCCTGTATACTGAGATACATGATAAGATTCTGTCTGCTGTCACCACTAGGGGGAGCTCCCTGCATACAGACATTCAGGATAAGATTATACCTGTCTGCTGTCACCACTAGGGGGAGCTCCCTGCATATAGAGATACATGATAATATCCTGTCTGCTGTCATCACTAGGGGGAGCTCCCTGCATACAGACATTCAGGATAACTATCCCGCACAATACTTATGTTGTATCCACCTTGGCGAAGCGTCTGGTCTTGTTTGCGATCCTCTCTTCTACAAGTTTCTTCCAGTCCTCGGGTGCGTCATCTTTCACATTCCTTTGTGGGCTCCTTGAAGGCCGGATTTCCCCCGTCGCTGCCTCTGGGGCCTCCGCCAGCTCCTTAGCTGCCGCCACTAAAACCTGATGTAAGAGGAGAAGCCGCTCTGTATAAATCCCGCCACACTACCTCTGCAACCAATCCCTTTTGCATTGTCCCTAAGCATCGAAAATATCATGCAAGTTTGCAAATCACAGCAGATCCAGGCGCCTCCATGTGTCTCTACGTTAGACCCATCCTGCAGTCACACTGCCGTCATGTGTAGGGGACAAATGGACGGGAGCGTGACTGCGGAATCTGACAACACAGGGGGTTTGTTTGTAGTCTGTCACCATGGAGACACATCAGACTGCACAGCAGCTGGGGACACAGCAACAGAAAACCATAGGACGGACAGACGTACATCTAATATATCCATCCGCTGTCGCAGGCTGTAGTTTAAGGAGTAGAATTCTCCGGTGAGATACTGAGACACCTGTAGAAAAAAAAGAGGAAGGTTTAGTTGTGATGGAAGAACGGTATTGGATGCAGGGGGCTTAGAGGGGATTTTCCGCACCAAAGTTTCCCAACTTCAAAACACATATTAATGGATAAGTAACGAGTGCAGACACTTACGGGTACAGGATCAATAACCGCGACCGACACCATGGCTGCATATCTCAGCTGTGGGCAATTCTCCACGCCGGGGCGGTCATCGAGGTGCAGGAGGATTTTGACAAGCTCGGTGCTGACCTACCGGAGGTAGAACCATTACTATTTACCCCGTACCACACACTCATGGCTGCGTTGCTCATTATTCTTTCCCGTCTTCTTACGTGGTCTCCATTTTTACCTCTTTGGTTGCAGAAGGGTTTGATCGAATCAAGCAGGATATTGAGGCCATGGTCACCTCTAGTTTTTCCAAATCTTCCGAAAGCAGCACTAAGAAAATAGAAAATTCTATAAAAAATATTATAGGTAAACCCAGTTTATTCATGGCGTTAATTAAAAAGTTTTAGAACTTTATTAGGAAGTGTTTCTATTCTTCAGCACGTGTTTGCTGTCGACAACCGTCTTCGGCAAGTCCTGGCGGCTGCATGTCTTGTGGCTGTCTAACAGGTGCGGGGACTCATACATATTTTTCGTGCACGCCGAAGTCACTCGGTAGCACTAGAGCATGCTCAGATAACACCTTATCCCAGCCCATTTGCTCATCACTCGTCAGCACTTTCTAAACAGCGGGGAACAGTCTCCTGGGACCAAGCGTCAGTGGTCCCCGATGTCGGACCCCGCCAATGAGAACGTGATGTCATATCATAGCATTATAACATTACTTTCGAGGATAGCAAAATATTTTTTTTCTACTCTCCAGTTTGATCACCCACCTTCCATACAGTCCCGGATATATGCTGGAATTTTGCCTTTCTTCAGCTCGGTGTCGGTGCTCATGTCATATGGACACAGGTCATCGTCACTGTCCACGGGAATAAGGAGACAACGGTCAGAAAATAAAAGCTACAGCACAAAAATCAATGGAAGAAAAAAAAATATGGAGGCCAGTAGCAGGCTGGGATATCAAAAAAATATGGTCCTCACTAATGATATGAGGGAAGATTACCAATATAATACTACTACAGAATAACCACAGCAAAGGACATCATGACAACCAATATTTACCCATATTAGGTGTGTCAGGCGTCCCGGATCTCACTCCCCAACGCACGTTTCGGTGCGAATCCACATTTTGGCGCCTGAAGAAGGTGGATTCGCACCGAAACGTGCGTTGGGGAGTGAGATCCGGGACGCCTGACACACCTAATATGGGTAAATATTGGTTGTCATGATGTCCTTTGCTGTGGTTTACGCTGCTTTCATCATTAGATTGGTAGTCCGGCTATGCTAGGCTTGTCTCTTTTGCGGTATGGTTACTATTCATTTGGGAGCTGTACAGCTTGATAGTCCCCTGCCTCTTTATCCTGAGTCAGCTGTACGTATATGAATGCAACACTGGCCACTACTCCACAGCGGGCATATTCTACTCTATTTGACTAACCCATTCAGTGCGGCAGGTGATACCGGCACTCACTAGTATTTGGAATTCTGTCACGTACCTTATAGTGTTACTTTAACCTGATTGCTCCATGGACTGTATGTGTGTGTATTCATTACACTATTTTTATCTGTATTTATTCACATTTTAATAAAGTTTATTGACTATTCGTCTATCTATTAGCATCAGACTCTTTTGTCCTCCTCTTTTTCTATTACATGTTTGAGTCGTTTTGCTTCTGTATATTATGCAATTTAGCATATACATGCGATTATACGCATGGTAATGATACCATATTAATATGTCTCTGGGGCTCTTTTTCAAATTAACAGAATAATACTGCCATACAGTCCACATAATACCTACCTACATTGACAGGATAATACTGCCATATACAGTCCACATAATACCCCCATACACTGACAGGATAATACTGCCATATACAGTCCGCATAATACCCCCATACATTGACAGGATAATACTGCCATATACAGTCCGCATAATACCCCCATACATTGACAGGATAATACTGCCATACAGTGCACATAATACCCCCTTACACTGACCAAATAATACTGCCATACAGTCCACATAATACCCCCATACACCGACAGGATAATACTGCCATATACAGTCCACATAATACCTCCATACACTGACAGGATAATACTGCCATATACAGTCCACATAATACCTCCATACACTGACAGGATAATACTGCCATATACAGTCCACATAATACCTCCATACACTGACAGGATAATACTGCCATATACAGTCCGCATAATACCCCCATACATTGACAGGATAATACTGCCATACAGTGCACATAATACCCCCTTACACTGACCAAATAATACTGCCATACAGTCCACATAATACCCCCATACACCGACAGGATAATACTGCCATATACAGTCCACATAATACCCCCATACACCGACAGGATAATACTGCCATATACAGTCCACATAATACCTCCATACACTGACAGGATAATACTGCCATATACAGTCCACATAATACCTCCATACACTGACAGGATAATACTGCCATATACAGTCCACATAATACCTCCATACACTGACAGGATAATACTGCCATATACAGTCCGCATAATACCCCCATACATTGACAGGATAATACTGCCATACAGTGCACATAATACCCCCTTACACTGACCAAATAATACTGCCATACAGTCCACATAATACCCCCATACACCGACAGGATAATACTGCCATATACAGTCCACATAATACCTCCATACACTGACAGGATAATACTGCCATATACAGTCCACATAATACCTCCATACACTGACAGGATAATACTGCCATATACAGTCCACATAATACCTCCATACACTGACAGGATAATACTGCCATATACAGTCCGCATAATACCCCCATACACTGACAGGATAATACTGCCATACAGTGCACATAATACCCCCATACATTGACAGGATAATACTGCCATACAGTGCACATAATACCCCCTTACACTGACCAAATAATACTGCCATACAGTCCACATAATACCCCCATACACCGACAGGATAATACTGCCATATACAGTCCACATAATACCTCCATACACTGACAGGATAATACTGCCATATACAGTCCACATAATACCTCCATACACTGACAGGATAATACTGCCATATACAGTCCACATAATACCTCCATACATTGACAGGATAATACTGCCATATACAGTCCACATAATACCTCCATACACCGACATGATAATACTGCCATATACAGTCCACATAATACCTCCATACACCGACAGGATAATACTGCCATATACAGTCCACATAATACCTCCATACACCGACAGGATAATACTGCCATATACAGTCCACATAATACCTCCATACACTGACAGGATAATACTGCCATATACAGTCCACATAATACCTCCATACACTGACAGGATAATACTGCCATATACAGTCCACATAATACCTCCATACACTGACAGGATAATACTGCCATATACAGTCCGCATAATACCCCCATACATTGACAGGATAATACTGCCATATACAGTCCACATAATACCTCCATACACCGACATGATAATACTGCCATATACAGTCCACATAATACCTCCATACACCGACAGGATAATACTGCCATATACAGTCCACATAATACCTCCATACACCGACAGGATAATACTGCCATATACAGTCCACATAATACCTCCATACACTGACAGGATAATACTGCCATATACAGTCCACATAATACCTCCATACACTGACAGGATAATACTGCCATATACAGTCCACATAATACCTCCATACACTGACAGGATAATACTGCCATATACAGTCCACATAATACCTCCATACACTGACAGGATAATACTGCCATATACAGTCCGCATAATACCCCCATACATTGACAGGATAATACTGCCATATACAGTCCACATAATACCTCCATACACTGACAGGATAATACTGCCATATACAGTCCACATAATACCTCCATACACTGACAGGATAATACTGCCATATACAGTCCACATAATACCTCCATACATTGACAGGATAATACTGCCATATACAGTCCACATAATACCCCCATACACTGACAGGATAATACTGCCATATACAGTCCACATAATACCTCCATACATTGACAGGATAATACTGCCATATACAGTCCACATAATACCCCCATACACCGACAGGATAATACTGCCATATACAGTCCACATAATACTGTGCTCTCCTAGCCTACGAATACGACCACCACTGCTAGACAGTAAAGGTGGCCGGTAACTTGGCAAGAAGTAATATAAAATAAAAAAATCTCTTTGTTCTGGAGAAAGTAGCAGATTTTTAATAAGTGCCATTTGTAATCATCACAAAGTTACTTTGAAAAGTAACCTATTTATGATGAGACGACCCATTGAAACAATGGGGCCTACCAGATCCATTTTCCTGCAGTTTCAGAATTATGGAAGCCAAAAAAAACAGGCACCGCGGCTGCAGACGTAAATGCATTCACTTTTTTTAGTCCCCTTTAGGGGATTTAAACCTGTGTTTGCACAAATTGCTTGATCTGTATCCTGCGAAACTGTGCGACAATATAAAGGGAAAATGATACTTCTATTAAGTCCAGCCCATTTGCTTCTTGCGATGGTAACCAGTACAAGTGCACCCTGAAAACCAGTACACTTAAATGCCACCATCAGTGATCGCTGCTGATAGAGGCAGGCACCCGTTATGGAGCGTGATTAGTCCCGAGTTGAAGGTGAAATTAAACCGGGATCTATCACCGTTTGATCTTCACGTTTGTGCCAGTGTATCACGGCCCGAACAAAAGAGATTTTTAAGAATAGAAGAAATTGAAGAGCATTATTACCTCCCCCAGGAGTGGTCGGACAACAAAGATCACTCCAAGAGCAAAGCGTATAGTAGTCGGTGAGATCACAAAGGAACCCAAGGTCACTTCTAAACAACTAAAGGTCTCTCTCACATTAGATATTAATATTTAGTGAGTCCACCATTGTACATGGCAGGACTACAAGGAGAAAGTCCTGTAAAGTACGTAATATTGCTGGAGGACTTGATGAGAACAGTCCATGGGAGAAAACAAACCAACATAGCAAAGCTGAAGCTGTTTTGTAAAATTCCTTCAAGCCGATGTGCAGGACTAAGCAGCACCTACCTGATATGTTTAGGTGTAGTTATTGCTGCATATAAAACTACAATTAAATTCCTAAATAATACTGCTATACAACGCTACATGATGTTGGTTGGTTTTAGTTTGAGCCTCGGGTTCCGTGTCTTTGAGAGCCACCAGAAAAAAAGGGCCCAGTGCAATTGCCCAGTTTGCTACCACTAATATCTACATAAACTCATATATATCTATTATTGTCAAATATGGTACATACGGTAATTAATACCGCCTCTTCAGCTGTGCTATATGCACAGAACTACGACACTGGCACACCACTGATCACGCACCTATCCAGTTCAGAGTCCGCTCCGGTGTCCACTTTGGGCCCTCCATCCGGTTTGTCTTTATTCTTAAACGTATCATGTGCGGACCGGGAGCTGTGAAGCCGTAATATACAGACATGAGCACAAGATGCGGAGGTCTGGGGAACCAACAAGGTGGACGCCATCCATTTACCTCTCAGATGTGACCGTCACAGCCACCGCAGGATCCTCTGCACAGACGGATGGAGGAGTCAGCAGAGACTTCAGATCTTTGATTTCCTCATTTTCTTGATACTATAAGATTAATATTTTACATTTGTAGGTTTAGGGTATGTGCACACGTTGCGGATTCCATTGCGGATTTTTCCGTACAGATTCTGCAGAATCCGCAGGTAAAACGCCCTGCGTTTTACCTGCAAGTTTTCTGCGGATTTTGTGCGGAATTTGCCTGCGTTTTTACACCTGTGGATTCCTATTAAGGAATAGGTGTAAAACACAAGAATTGACATGCTGCGGAAAATAAACCGCAGCGTTTCTGCGCGGAAATTTCTGTAGCATGTGCACTGCGGATTTGGTTTTCCATAGGTTTACATGGTACTGTACAACGCATGGAAAACTGCTGCAGATCCGCAGCCAAATCCACAACGTGTGCACATACCCTTAGACTCATGCATGCTTCCAAAAGCAGAATAGTGAGTGCAGCTCTGGGATATAATACAGGATGTAACTCAGGATCAGTAATGTAATGTACGTACACAGTGACTGCACCAGCAGAATAGTGAGTGCAGCTCTGGGGTATAATACAGGATGTAACTACAGGATCAGGAATGTAATGTATGTACACAGTGACTTCACCAGCAGAATAGTGAGTGCAGCTCTGGAGTATAATACAGGATGTAACTCAGGATCAGTAATGTAATGTACGTACACAGTGACTGCACCAGCAGAATAGTGAGTGCAGCTCTGGGGTATAATACAGGATGTAACTACAGGATCAGGAATGTAATGTATGTACACAGTGACTGCACCAGCAGAATAGTGAGTGCAGCTCTGGGGTATAATACAGGATGTAACTACAGGATCAGGAATGTAATGTATGTACACAGTGACTGCACCAGCAGAATAGTGAGTGCAGCTCTGGGGTATAATACAGGATGTAACTCAGGATCAGTAATGTAATGTATGTACACAGTGACTGCACCAGCAGAATAGTGAGTGCAGCTCTGGGGTATAATACAGGATGTAACTCAGGATCAGTAATGTGTGTACACAGAGAGTAAATGTTTTATGTGTCTTATATCTATATATTTTTGGCTAATTGGGGGACATAACAAATAGCAGGACCCCCAGTGTTGCAGACAATAGTACCCCACCCTGTAATGCTGGGAATAATCCCCGTCTCTCTGCTTTTTATGATAGTGACCTTGGTAATAAAGCCACAGAAAGTCTCACTTGGAAAGCTAGAGTAGGACCGTCAGGCTCCAAGTACCGGCTCAGACACTCAGCGACCACCATGCCCAAACATCTGACGGGGGGAACAGAGCTGTCCAGATACAGGCGAGTCCCGGCAGTCAGGGCCAGGAGCAACTCTGGAGGAGAAGGGAAAGTCAGCGCTAAGGAGAACAATATGGACACAGTGCGGCCGCGGTTCACGAGCTCGTACCCGGTCTGCAGGCAGCAATTTCTTCTTTGTTCAAAAGAAACAAGCAGATAAAAATGGAGCGGCTGAGGTGGAGGAGCTGGGGGTACGGCGAGTGCTTGACCACGCTGCCCGACGACCACACGTCCAGGAGCTGCTTCACAATCTGGGAATGTACAATATATAAAGTTATATTCTGAGTGTAATGGAAAGTTCGACAATTTTCTAATTTCTGTATCAAACTTTTAAGATCTCCGCTCGCTGTCCTACAATGGGTACCTCATGGCTGTCCCGGCTATGTGATGGACACAGAGGTGCCCGGCTTGAGCCGCCGGCGTCATGGTCAGCGGTGATCGGATACATTTTGTAGAAAGGAGTTTAAAGTCATTGCTTATCGCCCCTGTTCAGACCTACCTTCGTCAGTAACGGCCGGCGACTGCTCTCCATGGACAGGTAGCCCAGGACGCTCTGCAGCATTTCTTTCTAACAAGGACATTAAAAATTAAAATAAAAAAAAACACCTTTAAAACCCAAACGATGCGACCTCCTCAGAGCAATGATGCGGGCGCAGTGCGATCATCACCTTGACACCGTACTGCAGGAACAGCATCTTCTGCGTGAGTAAGAACTGCGTCTTCTTATTCTTCAGCACCAGATCTCCCAGTAACTGCGAGAGAGACGCCGACCTGAGAACGACAAAGGAGGATCAGACTACGCAGGAACTGTTTGTAGTCTGGAACCACGGCAACACAATGGTCTGCATTAGAGCTGCATACACAACACAGTTGGAGATTTTTTTTTTCATCAAAACGATATAGAAAAGATGCTTCCCCCCCAATTAGAGCTCATACAGTGGTCCGTGAAATACGGACTGGCCACAGGTCTTCTGATCTGATCTCACCAGCCTCCTAGGCGTATAAGAGGCTGCTGAGTTCAGGTCAGGAGACTCGTTGTCAGACAGTCCATCCGTCCGTCCTTGGACCCTATTTCATGGACGTCTGCGTGAGTCCTTAAGATGTGTCAAAGCCATACAAAAATGGCTGCAAAGTTGGTCATACCCTTTAATAGTAATGCCCATAGAGGAGATGTGATAAGACAGTCCTAAGGAACCTAAATAATTTTCATTAATTAAAGAAGGAGATCATCAGGTCAGATCTAACTAATCATGCGGCACTTACCCATCTGCTGTCTGAACCAGCCCAGTTACCACCGGCTCCATCCACCTGTCAGGGACAGACTCGATCAGCCTCCAGCACATCCTCTGCCAGATGCAGTCCGACTGGACCAGTGTGGTCAGCCGAGGGACCAGTACGGAAAACAGCTCCCCTGCAATCAGATACAAGTCCTCACAATTCTTACATACCGACATAGAAATACCCCTTTATGCAAAGTTTATCTCATTCACTAAGGCATACTAGAAATGTATGACAGATACGGGTGGGCACCATCATGGTCCGATGTCAGCGGAGAGGTGGCCGCACATGTGCAGCTCTCTACATTCATCTGTATGGGAGCTCCGACCACTTTCCACTGACAGTCGTTCTCATGACTGATGCGGGGGTCCCACCGGTGACCTATCCCATGTGTATAAAATAAATGACAGAAATAGGACGACCCAGTTAACTCTTTAAATGAGAGTTGGTGCAATTATCGGACCCCCACCATACAGCTGTCCATTCCCACTGCAGCTGCCACTTCCAGGAATAAGTCCCTGCCCCACCCCAATGATGATCACATAATAGGGCATATGGAAAAATGGTTGTTTCACCCTTTTTTGTTTTTGGACTACAGTGGTTAGGAAATCATCTCCAGGATACTCACGCTGCCGACCCTGCATACAGACTTTACCCAGGACCTGAGATACGAAAGAGATGGAGCAACCTTTCCCGTCTAAGAAAAAAAGAATAGTGTGAGCTTCCTGATGTTACAGAGCAATTCCTCATTTTCACGGCAGAGCAGATCATCCCGATATGCTCCATCAGTCGGAGAAGTCCTATAAGGCCCAAACAATGGGGGATGGGGTGAGATTTGCCAAAACTAGTGCAGGCGATCAGGTACCAGCTCTGTGGGAACTGACGGCAGTGATCTGCTCCACCTTCCCTTTGCACCAGTTTTGGTAACTCTCACACCTATATATTTTCTTTACGTCTCCCCTCACCTCTTAGAGATACAGAAACCATCTGTAGTACTCGCAGAATGGCGTTCCCCAGGCGGGGGTAATAGTTTTTAGGGTAGAAAGCGGCTTTATTGTGTTTCTGGAGACAATTGGCCAGGTGATCGGGTAAGCTGCAGATCCTCGTCAGGACGGCTTCATGCAAAATCGGAGTCGGTGTCGCCTCCAGCTGCTGCTGACAAACCTCCCAGATGACGTCGGCGAGTGCTCCGCGCTGCAGGAACTTCTCCAGCACGTGAATACAGCGATCGAGGCGGACGCAGGGCCTGGAATGAGAGCAGAGCGGGTTGTGCTGGAGGGAGCTGAACATGGCATGGACAGAATGGAAATCAGTCCGAAAAGGGAATCAAAGGAGGAAAAAATGAGCAATACAAGTAAATAGTCTGGCCTTTATGTTCTTGGAGATAAGGGCAGAGGGGGGAGGCTCCTGGTGCAGCCAGATGTCTTACAACCAGGCACAGATTTGTGAGGAACTAAATGGTTCCTCTTCTCAGAACAGTCAAAATAACAGCAAAAGCAGAGGGGGATATTAAAGGGGAAAATGCTGGGAATTCTCTTCCTTGTACGCATTTTATGTTCCTCTGAAGGTGACCTATATAAGTGAACATGTTGAGTATTTGCAGCAGATTTTTCTGTGCCACAAAACAGAGTTTTAGGAGGAAAAAAATTGTAAAATATGGATGATTTTGACGCTTTTGTTTTCTTTTCAATGTATTTGAATTAGTGAAAAACGTTGAAAGAATTGAGACGCTGCAAATTTGATGGTTAAAATCCACCAGGAAAAAAAAAATACGCAGCATGTTCATGTGATTTAGAAAATGTCACTTTTCTGATACGATTTTTTTTTTTTACCCTTCCAAACTGCACGGCAAAAACGTAACATGTGGCCAAGGCCTAGGGCAGGTTTCGCATGTCTGATGTTCTCGGCTGTGTATGGATCACAATGTCAGGACTGGCAGCGGGTCTGCCGATCTTATCAGCCTCACTGGCATATATAAGGCTGTTTGGTTCGGGGGTCCGGAGAGCCGCGGACGGTCAGGACAATATTGTCCGTACTTGGGCGGTGAACGCCGGACGTGTGAAAATGATCATTTTGTAGTCGCCTCGTATATACTCACCCTGTTCTTACCAAGCTGTCCATCAGTACTAGGAAAGCCTGGTCCGCTGGACCACCTAAGAAAAAAACATCCCAAAGATCCAAACGGTCAGAAGTCAAAAGGTCAAACCACTGGGGTCCCATATGAGCCACCAAAAACCTAAGGAAAGGAGTGTAATGTGTTCTGTTGAATTCGGAAATTTCCTGAGCAGACGCTGTGTCCTCTCCTTCCCCAAGGTAGCGCTTGGCACCAGACAGCACCTCCACCAGCCGGTCTCCATCACTGATCTTGGGTAATTCGGCCATGATGTCTTGGAGAGCAGAACGCACGGAAAGAACGTCCGGATCCATCGTGTGAGAACCTTTAACCCTACAAAACAGAAAGCGTCACAAGGATCAGAATAATGATCGCATACAGCAAACCCCGTGTCATGGCCCTCAAACTGGTGCAAAACTACAGCTGCAGGGCATGATGGGAGTTGTAGTTCTGCATGCTGGTGGCCACTGCCCTACGTGGTCTGATCCCGCCGTCCGCCCTGACAGACCACATGTTATAGAGAAGTAGAGGACAGATACACATAGTATGGAAACACATAAGAACGCATGGGAGCTGTGTACATAAAACAGCAGGGGATTTTAAATTAAAACCAGTAGAAAAAATTGCTTTTTTTTCCAATTTGGAGGAATAATATTGGGCTGCAAAGGAAGGAATATGTAAAAAGTAGCCCAAACACAGTTTACAGTCTACACAGTCCGATTCCACAGAAACAAGCGTTAGAAGGAACGACACCTTTAAATGTATGAGGAACTACAAGTCCCAGCACTGATTTCCAGTATAAACAACAAACATGCACTCAGGGACCCTTGAAAATGGCCCCAAACTGTTCTTCTGCTATAACCCCCCAGTCCCATACATTAGAAGACATGCACACCTGACACTCATCCTCATAGTAATAAGTATTACAGGTCACATGCTGAATTAATGATATTTTACCTGCCCTAGGAATAATCAGACAACACTCGGGAGACGTTTCCAAGCGAAAATGTCACTTATCCATCGCTCTGCAAGGCTTAAACCGTGAGCGCGGCCATCTTGGTCTTCTCACAGGAAGCTATGAGCAGCCATCTTGGTACACCCAACGGGCTGAACCAGTGCAGGCGGAGAAAGGTTCCAGTCACGTGACACACTCTAACCTGATCCCGTGTTGTGTTGGGCAGCGCTACTCTGTCGCCCTCTTGTGGTCGCTGTATATTACTACTGGTCTGTGATATCTGCAGCGTTTCTATGGTGTGTAAACCGATCCAGTCACTGGGCTGTAAAGCCTTGTTCAGAGAATGCCATCAGCATTGCACAAAACCCTTATATTCCCAAGAATAAGGCATAGATCCCCCTAGATATGGAAAATCAGCACCACCTGCTTGGCAAAAATAGTAGCAATTGATCATTGGGCCTCGTCTATGGCTTTATCATGTGCCAGGGGCCTGAAAGGTGACACATGGGGTCTCATCAGTACTGATTTAGAGGACTACTGTCACTTTGGGCCATAATATAAGGCTCCCGTACAGCAGTGGGGTGCCAGGTATTGCGCCCACTAACTATGCCCCTTTAGAAAGTAATGACGCCCCCGCCACAAGTAATAATGTCAGCACCCACAAAAAAAAAGAAGTCTTTTCCCCTGTAAGGGTGGGCTGGAATATCATTGTACCACTTGTGCGCTGAGGTCTTGTAGGCCGTAGGTATGTAGTTTGCTGCTGTCACAGGATACGACGCTCTCCGCAGTAAAAATGGCGCTGGCCCAGGGCATGAGCACTGCCCCCATTATCCCCCATTGACACCACTTCTGCTTTTTTTTTTGCTCTTCTTAAATATTCTGAATCTAAGAATTTTGCAAATTGTGCAGCCGCCCCTGAACCAGAGCACTACAGTAATGGAGGGACAAGTCCCGGACCGGACATACTACAAGTACTATTGTGAATGGCCTCCCTCCTTGTGGTCACACTTTGCAGCCTCCAGTCAGTCCGAGAGCCGACGCCATACCTGCCAACTCTGCCGGGAAAAAAGGCACATCTCCCGGACCCCGAGAGGAGACTGTAACTCTCCCAGGTGCTGCCGACATCGCCGGGAAAGCTGGATGTGGTGGCATCAATATTACATAAGGGGACGGGAAGAGACATGGTAAACGCTTTGGGGGTCATAAGAAGTAGGGTGAGACGTGATCGGAGGGGATTGAGACCTAGAGATTTTTTTGCCTCCTTATGGGGGACTATGGGATGTCAAATTACGCATAGGGGGTCTGTGCGGGTGTCACAATGTATCGTACTGTGGGGGAATCATTGTATGTGAGGCTTGGGAAGAAAGTCAATGACGTCTGTGTAAATGGAAGCCATATTGTAATGTAGGAGGATTTCCTCGCCATCATATCCGCCTGCTCTAATAGCGCCACCGCATGTCAATGCAAAGACTCGATTGGTGGTTGAGCATGTGCAAGCCGCTCTCTATTCAAGTCCATGGAGCTGCTGGTCAATTGCTTGCCCCACGACACCCCCCCCATACATGAGTGCTCAGCTCAGCCATGTGTCCTGAATGGCGAGAACGGAGTAAGCCTTTGGTTTATCCTCCCTGACAGCAAAGGATCAGGCATGTAAAAATCTAACAGCCTAATCCTTCTGCCGATATCTGCCATCAGGAAAAGTCAAGACCCCCCCCCCCCCCCCAACACATTAGTCAACTGGTCCTGCTGAGACTAGGGGGTTTGGAGGACAATAATCTAAGCTATTCCACTCTGCATAAGTCATACCCCCCCCCACTAATGGCCGGAATGGGGGGACTTATGTCTCCAGCTCCCCCAAGTCTGGGAGATGAATAGAGCGGCTGGTCATGCATGCGCCTTACTCGTCCGCTCTTAGTCTGGAGTGGTGAAGATACAAAGACAGTGGAGTGCATCCGCTCTGCGCTACTATGTTTGTTAGTGCCATAGCCTTAGTATGGAGAAGCAGGGGGCAAGTGTACAGTCTTGTGGGACCCTCAAAAGGTAAAGTTTAGCTTTTAATAAAATATGAAACATCCCTTCCTCCCAATATAAAAAAAATCTGCAATTTTTTTTTTAAAGACTGATATTTACATTTTTTTTTCCATTTGTACAAAATATTACAGCCAAGTGCATATTAACAGCGGAATAAAAGCCACATATGTGCCAACTGCTCCGGCCACTGGTGTCCTGAGGCCGCGGATCAGTAATAATTCAATACATTATTTTACAGGATGGAGAATTCGAGTCGGGTTTCCACATTCAGCCGGACAAAGCTTTCTGCAAACGTATAATTGACTCCTCCGGTCCTAACGACATCAACATCTCAGCCACACTGGGTCCGGTCTAGAGAAAAAGGAAGGAAATGTCTATTATTAGGGACACAAAAGTGGAAATTACCAACGATCTACAGCACAACAATACTTCATCATTCTGCATTATACATTATGGGCGCCGCTTGGTTCGATCGTACAGTATGACCCCATCCCGCACCCTCGTTAGCAACGGTCTAGTAGAAAATAACATGGCCTTTTAGATCAAAGCAACCGGAATTCATTTTATGCAGCTGTTTAGAAAGTAAAGCTGGATGTTGGGGTTTCTACAATGTCACATTTACACGTCCGAGTACGGACCATCCGAGGGTCTCGCGACCTGAACTTGATAGCTTCATAGTAGATCAGTAGACCAGCGGACAGTCCAGGCATCATGGTCCGTGCTCGGACAGTGAAACATTGATGTATTAATGCGACATTGGGCAGATTTAATGCACTTGGCCAATGAGTTTGGGTAGGAGCGGACATAGACAGAAGAGGACCCTGCACAGGAACAGTATAGGGGCCCTTTGCGGTCACCATAATGCCCAATTTTACCTTCTTCGGAGATGAAAGTGGGCCGTTACCTATTGGGCCCCTGTGAGCTGTACAGATTGCACCTATTGTATAGGATTATTTGCATTCTATGAATTGGTTTATGCCAGCAATGATTTTTACAGCACCTCGAGCCCGCTGAGCACCAGCCGGAGAAGCTTCATGGACGTGCTGTACTTTGTGGCTTCCAGCCGCTGCAGTTGGCTCTTCAGCTCTTTACTTAGCAGTTCCAGGCTGGTGTCCTGGGGATTGTTCTGCAGAATCCTAAAAACATCAATATGACACGAGGACAAGTGAGTGAAACTGACAACACATCCTACTACTGCAGAGGAAACCACCTGACGCCCCAGCAAGTCACATGCCATTCCAATAAGACGATTCCCTCTGGGTTTCCAAAGGTCGCTTCAACCAGCGGCGTCACCCCGTGCCCGATATCAGGTCGGACAGGACATTTTGCCTGCACAACCCCAAACTGAACACTGCCAGTGATACACACCGCACCACAACACTCCCGATCTCGCCGGCTTCACTTGACAGACGTTGCAGTTCTTCCTGCGGCACCGATGGCCGGATCCACAGAAACGAGTAATCTGGGGACAATAGATCAGTCAGCAAGTTCAAATGTCCCTAGAAGATAAAACGGGAGAAAAGCTTCATTACACCAACAAAATACAAGGACTGGAGACACTGAGGATGGCTCATGAATGGCGCATAGGAAATGTAGTGTCGTTGGCAACAGAAATCAATCAGGCTGCTGAAGTCTAACGAAGGAGCCCAGAAGAGCCGAGATCAATGTGGGGACATAAAACCGGCCAGGAACGAAGTCGCTGCATGTGAATGGTGCCCAATAATTCCACATTATATTACAGGTCTGTGTTGTATTGTCAAATTCCGGATTAAAGGAGTACTCTGCTCTAAAGGATTTTACCCCTAGGCAATGCGACGAAAACGGGGGTCCATCTGCTGCGACTGTTAGAAAAGTTGGACCCTTGTTTTTCGGGAGTGCTTTCGATGGCATACCCCTTTATGGTATGATGAGAGGAGCGCCCTCTTACCTTCCTCAGCACCAGTATCCTCTCCATATAGTCTTTATCGAGCGTCACATCCTTGTACTTCTCTTGCAGTAGTGTCTGCAGCTGTGCCACCAACTGCGCGCGGGTGTCAGCACCCTCAATCCACCGGGAGAGGTGAACCCTACAAGAGAGTGAGTGGGGGTGTATGCGACTATATCCACTGGCACGGAGGGTCGGGAATACTACATAGTGGACACTCGCCGCAGATAACATTTACCTGCTGAATTCGGGAAGTTTCTCCAGATCCAGGAGAGCAGAGTGAGTGCTGGTGCTCCGCAGGTTGTACTGCCGGATGAGTTCAGGCAGAGTCCGGCCGACCTGATTGCCTACATGATAAGAACAGATACAACAGCTCTATAACATTAGAAAAACATGGCTCCTTTTTTTCCCCCCAGAACAGCGCGACTCTTCTCCATGGGCTCCGTCTGGTACTGGGGTTCAGCGCTAATCACTTAAAAAATAAAAAGTTTTGATCAGTGGAAATCCAGGTCCAAGACTTTAGACTCAACACAATCTGAGAACTTCTGTTCATTCATCTCAGGACCATGACTCCCACCGATCAAAACATTTCTTTCCACAGGATGTAGCATTATGTCCTAAGGAGGGAGTCGGTTTATGGAGAGGGGTCAGAAGATATACAGCCGGCACCTGTCTCTATAACGGCAGCAATCGGAGCTTGCTCCGATCGCTGCTGCTTAACTACTTAAATATAAGTGGCGCGTTCCCGGTGGGGCATAAATTACAGAGCTCATTGCTTCCCCCCAAACTATGAAGGGATTGGTGACAGGTTGCCATGCTAGCTGGGAGTCTGCAAAAGGACCCAGTCATCTTCCTATGAAACCCATCTACAGGCTACAAGATGGATATGTACAGTATATATGTACGAATGTAGATGGACACATAAATAATTTAGAAGGAGAGAGAGGGATGGAGGGAGAGAGAGGGATGGAGAGAGGGATGGAGGGAGACAGAGCGATGGAGGGAGAGAGAGCGATGGAGGGAGACAGAGGGATGGAGGGAGACAGAGAGAGATGGAGGGAGACAGAGAGGGATGGAGGGAGACAGAGAGGGATGGAGGGAGACAGAGAGGGATGGAGGGAGACAGAGAGGGATGGAGGGAGACAGAGAGGGATGGAGGGAGACAGAGAGGGATGGAGGGAGACAGAGAGGGATGGAGGGAGACAGAGAGGGATGGAGGGAGAGAGCGGGATGGAGGGAGAAAGCAGCGATGGAGGGAGAGAGAGTGATGGAGGGAGAGAGGGAGAGAGAGCGATGGCGGGAGAGAGGGAGGAGGGAGAGAGAGGGCTACATAAGTGCATAAATAGATGGATGGATATACTGCAGAACACTGTGTAACCTCTAAAGGGGGGGGGGACACAAAAAAGAAAGATAAAGCAGTTGAAAAAGCTTTTAAAAATATTAAAATGATATTAAAAAGCTAAAATAAAAAATAAAAAAACGCAAAGACTCAGAAAATCAAATGTTTGCTGGAAGTAAATGCTGGAAAGAAAAAGTGAGCCCAAAATTGCTGCTGGTAAAATGCTACGTATTGTTGTCACCCAGCTTTCCTGGACTCTGATTCGCCTGCACGGATTGAGCCCGCGCTCGCGCTCCATTGTTACCAGCGAATCCTGATCCGCAGTTGGTAATGATGTCCAGTATGGCGTCCGGCAGGAATCCTCTCTGGGCGAAGTGCTGGATATATATATCCCCCTGGCGTTTGGAGAGTTTGCTGCCATCTTTGTTGAGCAGGAGCGGCAGGTGAGCGTACGCTGGAGGTTGCCAGCCCAAGGCTCGGTACAGGAGCAGATGTTTGGTGGTGGAGATCAGCCATTCTTCTCCCCTCAGGACGTGACTCACTGCCATCTTATAGTCATCCACCACATTGGCCAAGTGGTAGGTGGGAAAGCCGTCCCCCTTCAGGATCACTGGGTCTCCTTCCACACTGGCCACGTCGTGATGTGTCCAGCCGTAAACCAGGTCCTGGAAGGAATGGGCGCCACTCGGCAACTGGAACCGGACCACAAAAGGCAAATTCTTGGACATCTTTTCCTGCACTTGACGCGAGGTGAGATGTCTGCAGCGATTGTCGTAGCTTTAGAAAAGAAAGATAAAAGATGGAGGCATTTATATATCAGGGTCCGTGTAACTGCTGCGCCTAGATGGGGTGGAGGAGCTCCACTCAGGACCCCCTTTTATTGCCCAGAGTGGACTGTAAAGGTGGGCACCATCCCAGGATCGGGGCACCTGACAGCTGACGGCAGCCTTCACTCCCAGCAAGTCCTCCCACTATACACACACTCGTCTAGGCAAATCGTGCATGTGCTCTCAATAGGTAGAAGCAAATATATCGCTGCCAGACAACTTTCCATAGGAACAAAAGATTGGGCATGCTGAAATGTAACCTGCCCAATTCTGCTCCCCCCAACATCTGCTGTTGGGGAAAGCTGGACATCACTATAAAGAGTGAATGGTCCGAACGTTTCTGCAAACCTACATGTGATATGAACAGGTGCTATTCCAAATGGTGGCGCTGTACGCTGCCTCCTACCTGGTGGAATCCGCGGCTACTCTCTTGATTAGCCGGCGTGCGTCGTGTGTGCGCCACCATGTGACGATGATGTCGCGCCAGGCAATATAATCGGGCAATTCTGCCTGGCAAGAGGTGGTTAGCAGGGCTACTGTCATGGCGGCTGGACTAGGCTCCTGTGAATTTATTTGCTCATCTCTAATGGGCACAGCAAGTTTCAGACATCTACATGCAATACTTGGGAGTGCAGCAAAAGTTATCACTTTAAGGGGTTTTCCAAGATCTGGGCAAAGTTTGGAAAACCCCTTTAAATAAGCATGAAAAATCCTTAAGTTTTGAAAAATGTCACATCACACGTTCATGTGACATAATAACGTAAACGGAAGGCTTGCCACAACAAGGGAGGCAGCGAGCTGCGGTGCCACAATCAGCCTAGACTGTGAGTATACTTCCAAGATTAAGGTTTTTCCGATTCCTACCTGGATTTTGGATAAGCCCCTTCCTCATTGCATAATACCTCAATAGGTGCAATGTCACAAGCCATGGTGGAAGCAGCGGACATACTGTAGGAAGGATAGTCCTGATTATTTGCAGTCTCTATTCACTGCTGCTTGCAAAGCTCCGACGATATCAATTAAAAGGGGTTTTCCAAGATCTCTGCAGATTTTAGGCACCATGGATGCAATTTCTTTCGTGACCCCTGGTACACTTCAATAAAGAGATCTGAACACAAGCACGGTCAGCTCTCCATTGAAGTGTATGGAGAAGGAAGCAGCACGTGACCATTACCCCCCCATGGTCTGAGTAGGTAAGGGTCACACCATTGCCCCCCATAGTCTGAGTAGGTAAGGGTCACACCATTGCCCCCCATGGTCTGAGTAGGTAAGGGTCACACCATTGCCCCCCATGGTCTGAGTAGGTAAAGGTCATATGTGCAGGTATCAGGCATCTATGGTGCATTCTCTGCATATGAGAATACCCGTTTAAAGTGGTTTTCGATATCATTTGTCTTTCCTTAGCAAAATGGTGGAGGTTGACTTACGGCCAAGTGCGGTGGCCTTTTCATTGCACCGTGCATTTGTCCCTGGTACTGCAGGTTGCTCCTATACAAGTGAATAGGACTGAGCTGTAATATGAGGCAGAGCCACTACCAAACACATGGCGCTGTGCCTTTCATCAGCTGAATGGTGGGATTGCTAGAAACTGGACAGTGACCAATCTGATATGAGTGGCTCATCCTTAACGGTCTCAGATATCGAGAGCACAGAAAAAGCAAATCACAAGCTTAGTTATTTCTTAGTCGTATCTGTTAAACAGGAAAATCTGGGTCCTGGCCAATATGGCTGCTCTAGGGGTTGACACTTGAGATGTCCTTAGCTCCTGAATGACAACAATGATGAGTTACACAACTATGCAGAGGTGTCATTCAGGAGTTTGGGACAGCTGGGTTACACACAGGAGCTCTAATGATACTCACATTTGATGGCACCCAGCTTTCTAGAGTGCGCGCTCTCTTACCGGGGCGTCTGTCTGCTCCTCAGCGCTTCTTTCTTCATCAGATCCAGCCTCTGCGGCGTACAGAAGCAGCGGTAAGCCGCTCCGCTTTCCAGCAATGTTTGCACCGCCTCATGATATAAATTCAGACGCCGCGACTGTTCGTAGGGTCCGTAAGGGCCTCCTCGTCGAGGACTCTCATCTGGTGGGATCCCTGGAGAGAAGAAGTTAGCTACGTCTTCATGATTGCCTTTCATTATAAAAAAAAAAAATACCGTCTACCCAAAGTGACGGTCTAACCTGCCCACTCCAACATGTCCTCGATCCCCTCTGCCGAACCTGGGACCAGGCGGCTTCTATCGGTGTCTTCAAGGCGAAGAATAAAAACTCCTCCGAGTTTCTTAGCGAACAGGTAATTGTACAGGGCAGTGCGCAGGCCGCCAAGATGAAGAAATCCTAAGGAGGCAAGGGAATGGTAATGACCAGAGGGGGCGCTGTACTCATAGCTACAAAACTGCAATGAAGGAATGGCGGAGTGTAGCTTCCATGTGTGGGTTAAATAATGGTTATTCCCATATTCATTGATGGATATTTTATTGGATAGAGTCGGTAAATACAAGCACTTTTGCAATTCACTGCTTATTAACATTTGCAGCCGTTCTCGAGATGTTAACACTTTTCCGGTTGTTGTCTCGGAGACCGACCACCGCTGTTGTTCAGCTTGTAAGCACTGCGGGAAGAAGGCTTATCAGTGCTCTCCAGCGATCCTAGCCATGCTTCAGTACAGAGCTTACAAGCTCAATAAAAAAAGAGCATATTCTAACAGCGGTGGTCGGTCTCCAAGGCAACGAGCGTTAAACAAAAGAAAAGAGTTAATATCTCAAGGACAGATGACAATTTTAATAATCAGTAAACTGCAAAATTGCTTGTATTTATAAGCACTATCCGACACTACAGAGTGGGGGCAGATAGGAACGATACTTTGTGTTGTTGCAGACGTGGTGAGTACAGGCGCATTTTCATTTTTCAGATGCCGGTGATCATCGGTCCGATCTCGGAGCACAATGCACGGACTGCCCGCCCGCCTTACAGAAATATATGTTGGTTGGGAGACGCACTGAGATTGGACCAATGATCACGGTCGTCGGAAAGAGACCTAAAACTTTGTAAACTTTTTACATTTTTGTTTAAAAAAAAACTTTATCAATTTTTTTTTTTTACAATTTCTTTCAGTTGCACTATGGATATTGGCATGTAATGGAGTAAATGGGCTAAGACTGGTTAAATACATAATAAATGAAGCATTAATACTCTCACTCACCAATCCCCATGCAGCTCCCATTCTGATGCTTCCCTGCTGGTCACCACTGCGGCCAGTCGCTGGCTGAGCGATCGTTCCCAGCGTGTCCATACAGGACCCGGAATCAGAGCCCAGCAGGAAGCAGCAGTGCAGGAGATACAGGGGGTCAGTGCAGCCATAAGCTCAGGGGCCCCAATGCAAGCTGTATAATAGTGAGACCTCCCATCTAAACCCCAGGGTCCTGGCCACTATAGTTACCCTCCCCCTCCATGTGAATGTTACCACTAATCATGTCACAGCGCAGATAGGGGGTTAAAAACATGAATGTTTTTTGTGTATACAGCTCCTGAGCAGGCCTATGTGTTTCCATGGTTACACAGACTGCAACACCATCTGTGTGTAGTTTAGCCCTGCATTCATAGGGTGAAAGCTGCTAATACTAATGTGATGTACAAGTCCTGTCAGTAAATTTACCTGTGGGGCTGGGAGCAAATCGCACCCGAATCTCTTTATGTGGCCCTGTTGCACACCCCCTGGTTCCCCGGCGCACCGCTGGAAGCAGAACTCTGCCTAACAGCAGCCTCATCTCCCCAAATGATGTCCTTCTCATAAGCCTGGGCTTCAGCATCATTACTGGCCTGGTTAGAAAACAAAATAAAAATGTCCGCATTGCAGGAGCCATTTTATTGTAGATTTATATGATGTGTCAATGACTTTAGTCTTCAACAAAATGGCGTCTACAGCAGTGAACACTTGCAACATCCCGGCTCAGCGCTCTGGAAGAAACCGGAAGCTACGGCCACGTGACCACAACGTCATACCTACTTGTAGCCCGTACATTCTAGCATCTGCCTTGTTTCTATGGTATCGGCTATTCTTCCGCTTCTGGTTAGGCCTACGGTTGCCGAAGAGGACCAAAAACTTGTGATTGTGAGTTTCCCGGCAGCACTAGCGCTGGCGACTTGTACACAATCATCATGGCGTCCCAGGACGGTTAGTACCGGTTCCCCCGAGGGCAGAGCGGTGTGTTCTCCTCCTCTGTGCGGTGCTGAGAGTTGCGGCTGTTTGGTGCCCTGTCCTTTAGTCTGTTGTGCCAGCTGCTATAGCCATTCCCTGCTGTGGTGCCCCTGCTGCTGCCCGGCATGCCCTCCTTCATAGGAGCACGTCCTAACTCTGTGGGCAGCTCATGTGCCATCTGTGAGTCCTGTGTGCCTGCTGTGCCCCCCTGCCCCTCCTAGTGCCATATGCCAGGCGTAGCCCCCCATTGTGTGCCTTGGGCAGTGCCATGCCCTGTGCCCGAGGTCACCTTCCCCGCCAGGGCGACGGCCATGTGCCCGCTGCTCACAACTTACACTTTGCTGCAACTTTTCTTTCCATTTTGAGTAAAACCGGTCGCATAAAAGTTTCTCCACCTGATGGCGGAGGCGCCACGTCCCCTAGGCGGCCGCTCCAGTGTGCCCCATGACGCGTGTCGCCCTCCTGCGAGAAATCCCAGTACAGCAGAGTTCACCTCGGCACCAAACGGTTCTCATCGCACCACGTGTGCCGGGTATCTGCAGTGTGTGGAGAGACAAGCCTGTATGTGTAGTAATCGGGGCAGTGCGGCAGCTGTTTGCCCCCCAGTGGGTATTGTGCATGTAACCTATTATTAATGCGCCCTGTGCAAACCGGGCATCAGTCAGTCGCAGCGCCTCTAGGAGAGTGTGCCTGGTAGAGCTGAGCAATTCCATTCGCCCTAACCTGCTCCGGCGTCCAGACTGCTTCTTCATGGCAGGCGGTTTTCCCTTTTGCTCCCATCTGGGCACCTCTAGCAAACAGTCCCAACGGCTAAATTACTTTGCGTGAAGCCTAGTCACATCGCAGGGTGTAGAGTGGCAGGCTTAAAAGTGAAGACCTTATGTCATAGAGGAGCGGACCAGGGCAGCAAACAATGGAATTAATGCCTGGACACTCCCATAAGTAATAGAAAGCAGTGGTGCCAAAATTGTGGCTCTCCAGCTGTTGAAAAATTAGAACACCCAGCATGTAGCTGTCTGGGCATATTGGGAGTTGTAGTTTTGTAATGGCAGGTTGTTGAGGGATGTTGTCTTGCAATGGAAGCTTGTCGGGGGGCATGCTGTGGGCTGTAGTTTTTCCATGGCAGGTTGTCGGGGCATGCTGGGGGTTGTAGATTTTCAATGGCAGGTTGTCGGGGCATGCTGGAGGTTGTAGTTTTTCAATGGCAGGTTGTCGGGGCATGCTGGGGGTTGTAGTTTTTCAATGGCAGGTTGTTGGGGCATGCTGGGAGGTTGTTTTTCAAGGGCAGGTTGTCGGGGCATGCTGGGGGTTGTGGTTCTGCAATGGCAGGTTGTCGGGGCATGCTGGGGGGTTGTAGTTTTTCAAAAACTAAAGCACAAATGGTTAGTCACCACTGCCATGGAGACTCAGCAGAACTTCCTTTTCCCCAATTATTAGAACGAAGGGGTACTAATACTATTGTCAGCCCTGCGTCCCTTCGCCTGCTCTTGGCCCCTATTGGCTTTATTTATTACAATCAGACCCATCCTCATCTCTCTAGCATGAAGCCAACAGAAGAGTTGCACTTGGTATTACATTAAAGTCCTTTGTAACAAAAGTTAGGCGGCGCCTCCACCGATCAGAGCTTCAAATGTAGGAAAAGGTGTTTATTTATTTATTTTTTTAACGTTATGTTGCAATTTCTCCAAAATAGACGCACACAATAATAGGATGCCGGTAATGCAGACGTGTCCAGAAGAGGCTGTGAGCCTTTTGGCTTTTTGATTCTCCTGCTATGATCAGTGCACACGTTACAGCTCTCCTGATATTTTTGTTCCTTTTATATTTTATATCTTTTGGCATGTGACATAATGTGCCACGAATCCCCTGAGTGGCACCTGATGAAGAGGACGCTGTCCTATATCACTAGTCCAGTGTTTGGGATATCATCTGACCCCCAGAAGCTGCCTCCCTGTGATGTAGTGTGGCACGTCTCCTCCTCTGCTGCACGCCATGTCACCGACCCATCCATGTGACCGATGACACTGGTGCCAGCCTCTGCCATGAAGGTTGATTTCTGTAGTATACCATTCATCTGTGCACACATATATTCAACAGACAGTTTCTAGAACTGCATCTATTGGGAAATCCTCTGATATTAATTCCACCTTGTAATTAACCTTTGAAAGTGTACATATAGGACGTCTACCATGAAATCACTTTGTAGCAGGCAATGAGCTCGTTTGCCCTTGGCGTAAGCTCAGCAATGGCTACGGGACCCGCTACTTTCATTCTGCTGACGCGATCATCCGACTCGTGTGGAATGATCTGTTTTGTGTGTGGCTGAACTAACCCGCTCTCGTCCCTGTCCCCTATAGAAGTGGAAGAGCTGGGAATGGAGGCGGATGGACCGAAGGCACAGCTGAGCTGTGAAGAAGTTGCAGACGGCGATCCTCAGGCCTCTCAGGACAGCAGTGCAGGACAACCGGAAGAGGACGGCGCCTTCAGTAACGGAGGGGACTCTGAGTCCGAAAAAGAGCTTGTAGAGTTTAAGATTATTTGGAATAAGAACAAGTACGACGTAAAGCTTCCATTGGACAGTACAGGAGCAAGCCTTAAACAGAAGATTCATACACTCACAGGTAAGGCCTCCAACGATTTAAAGGGCATCAGTGGTTGACCCTTTAAAGCGGAACTCTGGGGAAAAGGATTTAGTAAGCATTGGCCCGAGAGAGTTATGTCTGCCATGTAAATCCCAAGCTCTGGCGTACATATTCTGCTCACTTTCTTGTGGATCCGCATGTGACACGCTTGCTTACTGTGTGTATGAATAACATCAGCACTTCAAGGGTTTGTCCATTTACAACCCCTTTAAGGTCAGGAAAAACAGAATTAGGACTTTTGAGGTGAAGCCATAAAAACAGAGACTGGTGTGTAACGAGGGAAGCATTTTTCCAGGATCAGTTAGGTGTCACATAGCAATGTTCGCTGTTTGGTAAAAATATGTAATGATGTTGGATAACCCCTTTTTTAAGACCTCAGTGACCAAATATTTGCACTGTAGAACGCAACTCAAAATATTAAATACCTGCACATCCGTGTTTCCTTCAGGTCTTCCACCAGCTATGCAGAAAGTCATGTTTAAAGGGCTGCTTCCCGAGGACAAAACACTACGGGAAATCAAAGTTACCAATGGAGCAAAAGTCATGGTAGTAGGTTCCACCATCAATGACGTACTGGCTGTTACCACCCCCAAAGAAACCATCCAGCAAGAGGTGAAGGAGGAGGAAAACAAGAAGGAGCCGTTGTGTCGGCAGAAGGTAATGATACAAGTCTGGTGGTTCATAGCCCGCTTTCACCAGACCGAGGCCAAACTAGTGTTCTCTTTACTTCCATCTGACTGATCTGTGTCAGTTACTCTACTATTCTCCTGTACACAGGGCCATAGCAAAAAAGAAACTATGCCTTCCAGTATAGTATTTTTAATTTTTTTTTATTGGTGTTCACTTATTTGTATTTTGCATGCTTCCTTCAAGACTCGTTTTCTTACTACTTTTTGTTTTTATATTTTTAAGCAACACAGAAAGGTACTGGACAAGGGCAAACCGGAAGATATCATGCCATCCCTGAAAGGCGTGCAGGTAAGGATCCTCTTATTCTGGTGACCTGTGGCACCCGGCATAGGCTGGCATGATCCATCAGGGGTGTTGTCTACCTAGGACCCCACCTCTGAGCCAGACTGGAGGGGACGCTCCCAGACAAGGAGATCCCCATCCCAGACATGTCCAGGTAGGTATCCAGCCACTCCACGAATGGGAACCTGTGAGGTCTTCTAATGGCATGGGATAACTAAACACATTAGACCTTTCTTCAAATAACATGAGGCATCTGAGAGGGAAAGAGAGAACCGTGGGGATAATTTAGAGAGTTGAGGGTGTAGGAGCCAAGCTCCCTTGGATTTTCCGTCAAGAGGCATCATCCTATCTCCCTCTGTGTCTGAATATTGGAGCCTCTAATTCAGAAAAAAAAACAGAATGTGCGACCATCTCCTCCTTTAAGAGAAAGTCGGGTTATTTACAACAGGTTTATTAGGGTTAGAACATCAACCTAAAAGGGCCGAATGCCTGTCCCAGAACCTCAGCACTGTGGGGGCAACTGGGAGAGAAGATGGTATAGGAGGTTGCTGTAAAGGGGTCATCCAAAGAAACCTTACAGTGGTCAACCTTCTCAAGTGTTACCCATTATTATTTTTTTTTTTTTAATTAAGAAACCAATTAAGAATGTTTGTGAGTATATCCCCATACACATTAGACTGACGGCCAAATCCTTCAATATCGGTTGACATTGAAGATGTGTTTTACCCCAAGAAACGACCTGTAGCCTGGTGGGGAAGAACACAGAGTAGGAGACATTTAGGCATCACTTTAGATCTTAATGTTGCAATCTCTTTTTCTGAACTTCAGTGGAAAAATCAGGACATGAGACCCATCATCACGAAGCCTGTCATGTCTTAGTGTAACATCTCCATCTCTCTAATGGCGTTTTATTGTGAGAAGATGTCTGAGGGTCCTCCAGGAGGTGGTAGATGAAATGGGTGCCCTATTAGCAAGTAGAGAGGGCCTTGTTTCTTTGCAGATGGTTTTCAGCTTTAACCCCTTCCCTACCTGTGACACAGCGTATGCGTCATGAAAGTTGGTGCCAATCCGACCTGTGACGCATATGCTGTGTCACAGAATGATCGCGTCCCTGCAGGCCGGATGAAAGGGGTTAACTCCAATTTCACCCGACCTGCAGGGACAGGGGGAGTGGTACTACAGCCCGGGAAGGGGGGGTGGCTTCGCCCCCCCGTGGCTACGATCGCTCTGATTGGCTGTTTCACTTTCAACAGCCAATCAGAGCAATCTGTAATATTTCACCTATGAAAATTGGTGAAATATTACAATCCAGCCATGGCTGATGCTGCAATAGCATCGGCCATGGCTGGAGACCCCGATCTGGCCCCCCCACCGACTGATGGCGGCGATCTGCAGCCGCCGTCATTGTTCCCTACCCCTCCATCCTGTCCTAAGCGCCTTCCTCTCCCCTCCGCCCCCCCCCCCGCTGTCCGATTGCACCCCCCCCCCCCCATACTTACCTAGTCCCGGTGTCCTCGGTCTTCTCACATGGGTGCCGCCATTTTGGAAAATGGCGGGCGCATGCGCAGTGCGCCCGCCGAATCGGCAGATTCATTCCCTGTACATTTTGATCGCAGTGATAGGTTCTATCACAGCGATCAAAATAAAAAAATAGTAAATACCCCCCCCCCCCCCCTTTATCACCCCCATAGGTAGGGACAATAATAAAATACAGAAAAAATATTTATTTTTGTTTTTCCATTAGGGGTAGGGCTAGGGTTGCACTTAGGGCTAGGGATGCACTTAGGGCTAGGGTTGCACTTAGGGCTAGGGTTGCACTTAGGGCTAGGGTTGCACTTAGGGCTAGGGTTGCACTTAGGGCTAGGGTTGCACTTAGGGCTAGGGTTGCACTTAGGGCTAGGGCTAGAATTAGGGTTCGGGTTGGAATTAGGGTTAGAATTAGGCTATGTGCACACGGTGCAGATTTGGCTGCGGATCCGCAGCGGATTGGTCACTGCGGATTCGTAGCAGTTTTCCATCACGTTTACAGTACCAAGTAAACCTATGGAAAACCAAATCCGCTGTGCCCATGGTGTGGAAAATACAGCCCGGAAACGCTGCGTTGTATTTTCCGCAGCATGTCAATTCTTTGTGCGGATTCCGCAGTGTTTTACACCTGCTCCATAATAGGAATCCGCAGGTGAAATCCACACAAAAAACACTGGAAATCCGCGGTAAATCCGCAGGTAAAGCGCAGTGCGTTTTAGCTGCAGATTTTTCAAAAACGGTGCGGAAAAATCCGCACACAAATCCGCAACGTGGGCACATAGCCTTAGGGTTAGGGTTGGAATTAGGGTTAAGACTAGGGTTAGGGGTGTGTTGCGGTTAGGGTTGGGATTAGGGTTAGGGGTGTGTTGGGGTTAGTGTTGGAGTTAGAATTGAGGGGTTTCCACTGTTTAGGCACATCAGGGGGTCTCCAAACGCGACATGGCGCCACCATTGATTCCAGCCAATCTTGCGTTGAAAAAGTCAAATGGTGCTCCCTCCCTTCCGAGCCCCAACGTGCGTCCAAACAGTGGTTTACCCCCTGTAACCCTTGGGAAAATAAAAAATTGTGGGCTAAAAAATTATTTTTGAGGAAAGAAAAATTATTTTTTATTTTCACGGTTATAAACTTCTGTGAAGCACTTGGGGGTTCAAAGTGCTCACCACACATCTAGAAAAGTTCCTTTGGGGGTCTAGTTTCCAAAATGGGGTCACTTGTGGGGGGTTTCTACTGTTTACGCACATCAGGGGCTCTGCAAACGCAACGTGATGCCCGCAGAGCACTCCATCAAAGTCTGCATTTCAAAACGTCACTACTTCACTTCCGAGCCCCGGCATGTGCCCAAACAGTGGTTTACCCCCACATATGGGGTATCAGCGTACTCAGGAGAAACTGGACAACAACTTTTGGGGTCAAATTTCTCCTGTTACCCTTGGGAAAATAAAAAATTCTGGGCTAAAAAAATATTTTTGAGGAAAGAAAATGTATTTATTATTTTCACGGCTCTGCGTTATAAACTTCTGTGAAGCACCTGGGGGTTTTAAAGTGCTCACTATGCATCTACATAAGTTCCTTGGGGGTCTAGTTTCCAAAATGGGGTCACTTGTGGGGAAGCTCCAATGTTTAGGCTCACAGGGGTTCTCCAAACGCGACATGGTGTCCGCTAATGATTGGAGCTAATTTTCCATTCAAAAAGTCAAATGGCACGCCTTCCCTTCCGAGCCTTGCCGTGCGCCAAAACAGTGGTTTACCCCCACATGTGAGGTATCAGTGTACTCAGGAGAAATTGCCCAACAAATTTTAGGATCCATGTTATCCTGTTGCCCATGTGAAAATGAAAATATTGAGGCTAAAAGAAATTCTGTGGAAAAAAAAAAAAAAAAGTACTTTTTCATTTTTACGGATCAATTTGTGAAGCACCTGAGGGTTTAAAGTGCTCACTATGCTTCTAGATAAGTTCCTTGGGGGGTCTAGTTTCCAAAATGGGGTCACTTGTGGGGGAGCTCCAATGTTTAGGCACACAGGGGCTCTCCAAACGCGACATGGTGTCCGCTAAAGATTGGAGCCAAATTTTCATTCAAAAAGTCAAATGGCGCTCCTTCCCTTCCGAGCCCTGCCGTGCGCCCAAACAGTGGTTTACCCCCACATAAGAGGTATCGGCGTACTCAGGACAAATTGGACAACAACTTTCGTGGTCCAGTTTCTCCTTTTACCCTTGGGAAAATAAAAAAAATTGTTGCTAAAAGATCATTTTTGTGACTAAAAAGTTAAATGTTCATTTTTTCCTTCCATGTTTCTTCTGCTGCTGTGAAACACCTGAAGGGTTAATAAACTTCTTGAATGTGGTTTTGAGCACCTTGAGGGGTGCAGTTTTTAGAATGGTGTCACTTTTGGGTATTTTCAGCCATATAGAACCCTCAAACTGACTTCAAATGTGAGGTGGTCCCTAAAAAAAATGGTTTTGTAAATTTTGTAGTAAAAATGAGAAATCACTGGTCAAATTTTAACCCTTATAACTTCCTAGCAAAAAAAAAATTATGTTTCCAAAATTGTGCTGATGTAAAGTAGACATGTGGGAAATGTTATTTATTAACTATTTTGTGTCACATAACTCTCTGATTTAACAGAATAAAAATTCAAAATGTGAAAATTGCAAAATTTTCGCCAAATTTCCGTTTTTTTCACAAATAAACGCAGAAATTATCGACCTAAATTTACCACTAACATGAAGCCCAATATGTCATGAAAAAACAATCTCAGAATCGCTAGGATCCGTTGAAGCGTTCCTGAGTTATTACCTCATAAAGGGACACTGGTCAGAATTGCAAAAAAAGCCAGGTCATTAAGGTCAAAATAGGCTGGGTCATGAAGGGGTTAAAGAAATTCCCAGCTGCTTCTTTTTCTGGAACATCTGCCTGATCCATTTACGTAATCTGTTTAATTAGCCAAATATATTAGAAAAAAAAAATTAAAAAATTTTTTTCAATGTATTCTATAGTTCTTTGTGGACTTGTCGACCCATCCAGGCGGGAGTCTTTATCCCAGACACCGTCTTTATTGCTTTTGTTGGTCCTAATGACCACAATGAGGGAAGGAACATGTCGTAGATATGATCAGCAGCAGGACGGATAATTTCAGGACTTATTGCAGGAACAGAAGATTATGCGTGTAGTTACATCTTTTTTTTTTTTAAGCCTCCCTCTTTGCTGAATGCAGACATTAATTTTTCTCAAGTTGAGGGTATTTTATTAGATGTAATTATTACTTACCCATTGGATAGGTGATAATTGATTGGAGGGGTCTGAGCACTGGGACTCACACCAGTTACAGAATGGAGTGGCGGTGCGCTTGTTTTTTTTTTCCCCCATAGAGAATGAATGGAGCATTGGTCAGTTATACGAACTGCTATGCCATTCTGTAACTGGGATAAAATTTTCCTCACAGACTGAAGCGGCAGGTCAGATGCCTGACCGCTGCTCCAAACCTTCTCTATGGGACTGTTAGGGGATAAAAAAGAGTGCACTGTCACTCCATTCTGTAGCCGAAATAAGAGTGCCCAATTCTGACACTCTGTCTTCCAGCAGTCTGACCCTCAAAAATCAACAAGTTATGCCCCTTTTGAGATCTTAAATTTGGAGCAAAGCCCCTTTTTAAATATAGCTTCAGTGCAACTGATGGATATAACATCCTATGCAAACAGCCGATACAGAAGCCCAGAAAAATTTGGACCCACCAACTGCAACATGGCCGTGTTTGTGCAGTGATCTTGTGCCGGGGTGGCAATAAACCAGAGTCCAGCTCTGTATACTGACGTCTTTTGGATCGAGCGCTCGGCTTTGTGTATTTAGGACCTTAGGACACAACTTCAGGGCTGTCAAAGCTGCAGATATTCCTCTTAGGGCATCCACAAGGGTCAGTTGTGGGTTCTGAGCTGGGCCTATTCTTGACTTGCAGAGCAGGAGCAAACCTGCCCAAGACTGAAGCCGCTTATCAGCCCGACTTTACTTTATGTACGAGATTATAGCGACAAGATCTGCAAAGAATATTTCACTGACTTCTGTTGAAATCCTGAAGCCGCAGAAGACTTTACTTCTACATATATAGAAAGGAGATTAGGAAAAAGTTTTGTTTTTTTATTTCCTTCTCCATAAACGGCGCCACTCTTGTCTGTGGGCTGGGACTGGTATTACAGGTCATTCCGTAAAACCTTAAGTGGCCGCGATTATTTATTACTGTTTGTGTCTTCTATTATAGGAGAGACTCCCAACTACTCCTATATCTGGTATGTACAATAAATCAGGAGGGAAAGTCAGACTGACATTTAAACTGGAGCAAGACCAGCTATGGATCGGTACAAAAGGCAAGTAACGCGTGTACACAGTGACTGCAGCAGCAGAATAGTGAGCGCAGCTCTGGGGTATAATACAGGATGTACCTACAGGATCAGTAATGTAATGTATGTACACAGTGACTGCACCAGCAGAATAGTGAGTGCAGCTCTGGGGTATAATACAGGATGTACCTACAGGATCAGTAATGTAATGCATGTACACAGTGACTGCAGCAGCAGAATAGTGAGTGCAGCTCTGGGGTATAATACAGGATGTAACTCAGGATCAGTAATGTAATGTATGTACACAGTGACTGCACCAGCAGAATAGTGAGTGCAGCTCTGGGGTATAATACAGGATGTAACTCAGGATCAGTAATGTAATGTATGTACACAGTGACTGCACCAGCAGAATAGTGAGTGCAGCTCTGGAGTATAATACAGGATGTAACTCAGGATCAGTAATGTAATGTATGTACACAGTGACTGCACCCGCAGGATAGTGAGTGCAGCTCTGGGGTATAATACAGGAGGTAACTCAGGATACTTAAAGTAAAGTAACTCCACTCTTTACGTAAATGGCCGGACACAGGGGAAATGGCTTTTTCCTTGGCAGCCATTGGTCTTGTCTGTTCATGTAATAACTCCAGCCCATAGTCCGTCGCTCTGTGTCAGGGCTTCTGAACAGGCTGTAGACTTGGTTAAGCCGATCTATGCAAAAAATTGTGATTATTTATTTTTTTATGCAGAAAGAACAGAAAAAATCCCCATGGGTTCTATTAAAAATGTAATCTCCGAGCCAATTGAAGAACATGATGACTATCGTATGATGGTAAGGGGCCTTCCTGTCCTTTTTAGGTAACATTCACGGTATACAGATAATTGCAGCTCTTAAAGGGCTATTCCAGAGTAAATATATAAACTCCTAACCACTGGATATGTGAGAATTGATAGATTGAAGTAGGAGTCCAGTGGGCTAGTTTACTTAAAGGGTTATTCCCATCTCCAAAGTCCTATCCCAGTATGTAGTAGGTGTAATAATATTAGGAAATGCCTCCAATTAGAAATGTAGTGTAGTTCTTCTGACTCGCTATGTCGCTTACCCCATGTGCAGGGCATTGCAGTAGCTTAGGTATCCATGGTTATGACCACTAACCACAAACTGTCACTATATGAATGGTCGTAACAATGTATACCTAAGCTACTGCAAAAGCCTGCACATGGGATAAGCAGCATAGCTAATCAGAAGAACTATACTACATTTCTATCCCACTAAATACTTTTATTTTTTTGTTGACAGGCATTTCAGCTGGGTCCTACTGAAGCATCTTACTACTGGGTATACTGGGTGCCAGTACAGTACGTGGATGCCATCAAGGACACGGTGTTGGGGAAATGGCAGTATTTTTGAAGTTACGCTCACCTCTGGCACAGGACACGATACGATGGGAGGAGCCGACCCACCGCCACAACCTTTTTCTCACACCCCGCATCCCCGACACCAGTACCCCGACCCTACAGTCCAATCCTTTTCTCCACTGCTCCACGGAAACTTACAGGAGTGGAACTTTTGCCAATGCAAAACATCCTGTGGGACAGCAAAGGCTTATTTTATAGGAGCCAGAGGTGACCGCTCCAACAATAGTTTACATTTTTAACTCTTGGACGTTGCAGGATCACACCTGCAGCTGCATCAGCCATATATCCTACTCAATAAAGCAATCCCCTCATTATTATTTTTTTTTTTTATACCCCCTGTTACTGCTAGGGAGACCTATAGGGAACCCCAATATATAGGTCTTTTAGAGCAGCCTCCAGGGAGTATTGGATGATCTGATGCCGACATCCCCGAAAAACATGGGACACTGCCGCCTGCAGATGCCGCATCGTCGTTGCATGCAGGTTCCCCTTCAAGAAACCCAACTGATTACTAGGAAGACCCTCATAAAGTGCGGCAAAAGTTTCTATTCATTCTCTTTATATTTAGTACCTGCCGCCACTGCGATGGGGGAGGGGATATCAACCGGCTTAATTGTTTTTGTTTTTTAAGTTGTTTTTTTTTTCGGGTTTCTTAATATAGAAAATAATAATTAAATGGATGCAGGATAAGCTGCGTTGTTAAAAAAAAAAAAAAAAAGTGTTTGTCAATGTGTAACTGTGCAATACATTGTGTGCATCGGGTATGAAGGATCTTCTACAGACCCCTCTACAAGCTTAAAGGGAATGTCATCAGAAAATGACTTTAAATCAGGCTTCATGTTAAAGGGGTTGACCACTTTTGGAAAATCCCAGTCTCTAGCTGCAGTTCGTTATTTTAAGGCTATGTGCACACGTTGCGGATTTCCGTGCGGATTTTTCTGCTCGGTTTTTGAATAATCTGCAGGTAAAACGCACTGCGTTTTATCTGCAGATTATCCGCGGACTTCCAGCGGTTTTTGTGCGGATTTCACCTGCATTTTTAAACTGCGAGTTCCTATAAAGGAGCAGGTGTAAAACGCTGCGTAATCCGCACAAAGAATTGACATGCTGCAGAAAATACAACTCAGCGTTTCCGCGCGGTATTTTCCGCACCATGTGCACTGCGGATTTTGTTTTCCATAGGTTTACATGGTACTGTACACCGGATGGAAAACTGCTGCGAATCCGCAACGTGTGCACATACCCTTAAAAAAACAAAAAAATAAACGCATTTTGCTCGCGTTCCCCGGGCCCAGCACTGATTTTCCACTGCTCTTGGTATCTGACATTATCTGCAGTGCTGAAGTCAAATTTACAGCTCTGCAGGCTATATATACAGGGGTTGGACAAAATAATGGAAACAGCAACAAAAGTTAGTTTAATATTGTGTAGGTCCACCTTTTGCTTAGATTACAGCCTCAATTCTCTAAGGTATGGATTCATACAAGGTGTGAATCGTTTCCAAAGGAATTTTAGCCCATTCTGCAGTTAACACACCCTCCAGTTCTTTGAGCGACGATGGCGGCGGAAATCGACATCTACTTGAATCTCTAAAATCGACCATAAATGCTCAATAATGTTGAGGTCTGGGGACTGTGTGGGGGCCAGATGAGATGCTAACCTTCATTAGAATGTTCCTCGTGCCATGCTTTAACGATTCTAGCTGTATGAATTGGTGCATTATAACCCTGAAAGATGGCGTTCCCCTCCGGGAACAGTGCTTGAACCATTGGATGCACTTGGTCGCCCAAAATGCCTAAATAATCTCTGCTGTTAATTCTTCCATGAAGGGATATCATTGGCCCAGGGGATCTCCACGACATAGCCCCCCAGATCATCACAGAACCTCCGCCATGTTTTACGGTTGGGAGAAGGCAGTCTGGATGGAAAGCTTCTTTCGGCTGTCTCCAAACGTACACTCGGCCGGAGGTCGGAAATAGGGTAAACGATGATTCGTCTGAGAATATCACATGTTTCCACTGCTCGAGGGACCAATTCTGGAGGTTTCTACACCACTAAACGCTTGGAAACATTTGTCATTGAGAGCAGCGGTTTTCTAATTGCAGCTCTTCTGTGGAATCCAGATTTGTGCAGCTCCCGACAAACAGTTTTTGTGGAAACTGGGTTCTGTAGGTGTTCATTGAGCTCAGCAGTGATTTTCGGAGCCGTGGTCTTGTGATCCTCTCTCACAATTCGCCTTAGGCTACTTTCACACTAGCGTTAACTGCAATACGTCGCAAATGCGTCGTTTTGCCGAAAATACGCATCCAGCAAAAGTTCTTGCTGGATACGTTTTTTCGTCATAGACTTAACATTAGCGACGCATTTGCGACGCATTGCCAAACGTCGCGTCCGTTTTGCGACGCTTGGGCGTGTGGTAGCGGACCGTCGGGAGAAAAAAACGTTACATGTAACGTTTTTTGCTCCCGACGGTCCGCTTTTTCCGACCGCGCATGCGCGGCCGGAACTCCGCCCCCACCTCCCCGCACTTCCCCGCACCTCACAATGGGGCAGCGGATGCGTGGGAAAAATGCATCCGCTGCCCCCGTTGTGCGGCGGAGACCACGCTAGCGTCGGGAACGTCGGCCCGACGCACAGCGACGGGTCTTTCCCGACGCTAGTGTGAAAGTAGCCTCAGAGTCCGACAGTCTTTCTCAGTCAACTTTGACTATCGGCCGGACCTGTGCTTTGCTGCGGACGTTTTTCCTTCTCTTTGAAACGCAGTCATTACTTTGGAGACAGTACCTCTTGACACGCCAAGAATTCGGGCACTTTCTGTGACACTAGCGCCTGCCATACGAGCACCAACAATTTGGCCTCTTTGAAAATCCAAGAGGTCTGCCATTGGTATCAAGTTCTCATCAATGTTCTTACAATTATGCAAAACAACAGTTAATTTACATACACATCACATAACACAAATAATCAACTACGAAACATTACCATATGTCACGGTTTGCATGTTTATCACATGTTCGAAGATTATGATGCCAAAACGTTAGGTGTTTCCATTATTTAGTCCAACGTGTGTATGTGTGTGTATATATATATATATATATGTGTGTGTATGTGTGTGTATGTGTGTGTATGTGTGTGTGTGTGTGTGTACACCATGCAAAAGTATTCGGCTCCCTGGAACTTTTCAACCTTTTCCACCAAATGTAAATTTTTGGTGAAGAATCATCAACAAGTGGAACACAATTGTGAAGTTGAACTAAATTTATTGGTTATATTAAATTTTTCTTGAAAATCAAAAACTGAAAAGTGGGGCGTGCAATATTATTCGGCCCCTTTACTTTCAGTGCAGCAAACTCCCTCCAGAAGTTCATTGTGGATTTCTGAATGACCAATGTTGTCCTAAATGCCTAATGATGATAAATATAATCCACCTGTGTGTAATCAAGTCTCCGTATAAATGCACCTGCTCTGTGATAGTCTCAGGCTATGTGAACAGGTTGCGGATTCCGCTGCGGAATTTTCCGCAGCGGATTTGATAAATCCGCAGTGCCAAAAGTACTGCGGATTTTATTGCGTTTTTTTGTGCGGTTTCCACTGCGGTTTTAGACACCTGTGGGTTTCTATAATGGGGCAGATGTAAAACCGCTGCGGATTCCGCACAAAGAATTGACATGCTGCGGAAAATAAACCGCTGCGTTTCCGCGCGTTTTTTTCCGCAGCATGTGCACTGCAGTTTTTGTTTTCCATAGGTTAACATTGTACTGTACACCGCATGGAAAACTGCTGCAGATCCGCAGCGTCAAAACCGCTGCGGATCCGCAGCAAAAACCGCAACGTGTGAACATAGCCTCAGGGTTCTGCTTGAAGCACAGAGAGCATCATGAAGACCAAGGAACACAACAGGCGGGTCCGTGATACTGTTGTGGAGAAGTTTAAAGCCGGATTTGGATACAAAATGATTTCCAAAACTTTATACATCCCAAGGAGCACTGTGCAAGTAATCATATTGAAATGGAAGGAGCATCATACCACTGCAAATCTACCAAGACCCGGCCGTCCCTCTAAACTTTCCTCTCAGACAAGGAGAAGACTGATCAGAGATGCAGCCATGAGGCCCATGATCACTCTGGATGACCTGCAGAGATCTACAGCTGAGGTGGGACAGTCTGTCCATAGGACAGCAATCAGTCGTACACTGCACAAATCTGGCCGTTATGGAAGAGTGGCAAGAAAAAAGCCATTTCTCAAAGATATCCATAAAAAGTGTTGTTTAAAGTTTGCAACAAGCCACCTGGGAGACACACCAAACATGTGGAAGAAGGTGCTCTGGTCAGATGAAACCAAAATCAAACTTTTTGGCAACAATGCTAAACGATATGTTTGGCGTAATGGCAACACAGCTCATCACCCTGAAAACACCATCCCCACTGTCAAACATGGTGGTGGCAGCATCATGGTTTGGGCCTGCTTTTCTTCAGCAGGTACAGGGAAGATGGTTAAAATTGATGGGAAGATGGATGGAGCCAAATACAGGAGCATTCTTGAAGAAAACCTGTGGAGTCTGCAAAAGATCTGAGACTGGGACGGAGATTTGTCTTCCAACAAGACAATGATCCTAAACATAAAGCAAAATCTACAATGGAATGGTTCATAAATAAACGTATCCAGGTGTTAGAATGGCCAAGTCAGAGTCCAGACCTCAATCCAATCGAGAATCTGTGGAAAGAGCTGAAAACTGCTGTTCACAAACGATCTCCATCAAACCTCACTGAGCTCGAGCTGTTTGCCAAGGAAGAATGGGCAAGAATTTCAGTCTCTCCATGTACAAAACTGATAGAGACAGACCCCAAGTGACTTGTAATCGCAGCAAAAGGTGGCGCAACAAAGTATTAAGATAAAGGGGCCGAATAATATTGCACGCCCCACTTTTCAGTTTTTGATTTTCCACAAAAATTTTCAATAACCAATAAATTTCGTTAAACTTCACAATTGTGTTCCACTTGTTGTTGATTCTTCACCAAAAATTTACATTTGGTATCTTTATGTTAGAAGCATGATGTGTGGGAAAAGGTTGAAAAGTTCCAGGGGGCCGAATACTTTCGCAAGGCACTGTGTGTATGTGTATGTATGTATGTATGTATGTGTGTGTGTGTGTGTGTGTGTGTGTGTGTGTATATGTATATGTATATATATATATATATATATATATATATAGCTCAAAAAAAATAAAGGGAACACTAAAATTACACATCCTAGATATCACTGAATGAAATATTCCAGTTGTAAATCCTTATTCATTACATAGTGGAATGTGTTCAGAACAATAAAACCTAAAAGTGATCAACATAAACCACAACTAATATCCCACGGAGGTCTGGAATTGGAATGATGTTCAAAATCAAAGTGGTAAATCAAATTACAGGCTGATCCAACTTCAGTGGAAATGTCTCAAGACAAGGAAATGATGCTCAGTAGTGTCTGTGGCCTCCACGTGCCTGTATGATCTCCCTACAACGCCTGGGCATGATGAGGCGGCGGATGGTCTCCTGAGGGATCTCTGCCCAGACCTGGACTAAAGCATCCGCCAACACCTGGACAGTCTGTGGTGCAACGTGACGTTGGTGGATGGTGCGAGACATGATGTCCCAGATGTGCTTAATCGGATTCAGGTCTGGGGAACGGGGGGGCCAGTCTATAGCTTCAATGCCTTCATCTTGCACACTTCAGCCATATGAGGTCTGGCATTGTCCTGCATTAGGAGGAACCCAGGGCCAACTGCACCAGCATATGGTCTCACAAGGGGTCTGAGGATCTCATCTCGGTACCTAATGGCAGTCAGGCTACCTCTGGTGAGCACATGGAGGGCTGTGCGGCCCTCCAAAGACATGCCACCCCACACCATTACTGACCCACTGCCAAACCGGTCATGCTGAAGGATGTTGCAGGCAGCAGATCGCTCTCCACAGCGTCTCCAGACTCTGTCACGTCTGTCACATGTGCTCAGTGTGAACCTGCTTTCATCTGTAAAGAGCACTGGGCGCTAGTGGCGAATTTGCCAATCCTGTTGTTCTGTGGCAAATGCCAAGCTTCCTGCATGGTGTTGGGATGTAAGCACAACCCCCATCTGTGGACGTCGGGCCCTTAGACAATCCTCATGGAGTCGGTTTCTAACCGTTTGTGCACACACATGCACATTTGTGGCCTGCTGGAGGTCATTTTGCGGGCTCTGGCAGTGTTCCTCCTTGCATAAAGGCTGAGGTAGCGGTCCTGCTGCTGGGTTGTTGCCCTCCTACGGCCCCCTCCACGTCTCCTGGTGTACTGACCTGTCTCCTGGTAGCGCCTCCAGCCTCTGGACACTACGCTGACAGACAGCAAACCTTCTTGCCACAGCTTGCATTGATGTGCCATCCTGGATGAGCTGCACTGCCTGAGCCACTTGTGTGGGTTGTAGAGTCCGTCTCATGCTACCACGAGTGTGAAAGCACAACCAACATTCAAAAGTGACCAAAACATCAGCCAGAAAGCATTGGTACTGAGATGTGGTCTGTGGTCCCCACCTGCAGAACCACTCCTTTATTGAGGGGCTCTTGATAATTGCCAATAATTTGCATCTGTTGTCTATTCCATTTGCACAACAGCATGTGAAATTGATTGTCAATCAGTGTTGCTTCCTAAGTGGACAGTTTGATTTTACAGAAGTTTGATTTACGTGGAGTTATATTCTGTTGTTCAAGTGTTCCCTTTATTATTTTGAGCAGTGTATATGTGTATATATATATATATATATATATATATATATATACTCTAACACAGAAACAGAACTTGGAGCAACTGGGCACTGACTTTCTGGCATCCAGCTGGGTATACTGGGTGCCAGCACAGTGCGTGGATGCCATCAAGGACGCGGTGTTGGGGAAATGGCAGTATTTTTGAAGTTGTGCTCACCTCTGGCACAGGACTCGATGCAATGAGAGGAGCCGACCCACCGCCACAACCTTTTTCTCACACCCCGCATCCCTGATATTGCAGGTCAGACAATCAGTCCAGCGCAAAATTAGCAGAGCAGCTTCCCGGCATCTAATAATCTCCTGCTCTGAGAGCCCGAGGGGCAAATCGGATGTATCTGCCCTCCATAACCGCGCCGGCCAGAGGAGACCTAGTGATTGATTGCTGTGTCAGTAATCTGGGGAATGGAAATGATGGGACCCTCATTACAAACCTACTTGCACCAGATGTCACTGAATTCTTTTCCATATGGAATCAATGAATGGTCGGGGGTCTGTGTGCTGGCGCCCCCCAGGAGCACGGAGGTGTATTGTGCGCATGTGACCGCCGCTTCATTCGCTTCTATGGGAGTGGGACTACTTTTTCAATAGAGACAATATGGAGTCTTTGCACTATCACTTTGATCACACTGGAGACACAGAGACCCTTACTCTCTGGAATTGTGGGGGTTCCATAGTCCGACCCCCACGATCATACATTTATCACCCATCCTGTGTATTCATGTGACATGGCCACAGCACTTTTGGACGGAGACTATGGGACTATCAACTTTCTTCTTCAAAAAATATGTTTTGTAGTTATTTTTTTTCCTGTAGACTTCTCTAAAAGACTTAAAGGGGTTGTCCAGGATGGGGTACAAGTCTGCATTTCCTTTATGTGACTGCTGACTTGTGAATTCTCACTGCGCACTGTCAGGATTCTACGGTTCTGCCACATAATTATGCATGCATACATGCGGTCACATGCCGACTAGTCGTGTCCGCCCTCGCTCTATACAAGTGTACTGACACACGGCTAGTCAGACTGTGGCCGGTATTGTGCAAATCGCATAATTACGGTCACATGACCGCCCGCTCCCTGCGTCAGAACCGGACCAAGATGCCGACTATGTGACACATATCTGCCGTCCTCCTGATGTGGTGCAGACTCTGCGACTGACATCATCCTTTCCTCAGCGACCTATGACCAAAATGTACGTCATGGGACACTACGGGGTTAAAGAAAAAGATTTATACAAGTTACGTATCACCGCCACCGTACTGACCCTGGAGTTCTTTGGGAAGAAAACGATTGTGCAGAAATGAAAAGTGGTGACGGCAGGAAAGTGTTGAAGGTTAACCTTGGAATTCTGGCTGTACACATCACAAAAAACGCATTAAAAACGTATACACTGTGTACACAATGTGCGCGCTGTGAATGCGGACGCTCAGTGTCGATCTCCTGCCTTCCACCAGGTGGCGCTGTCCGCAATGTCTCTCGCTGCTGACAGGGTGGAGCTCCGCACTGGGGAGGGGATCTCTCTGGTGGCGTCATTTTGCGCAGGCGCAGTGACGCAGGAGGCAGATTGGAGTGCTGTAGTTGGGCCCGGCTGGTTGTGGCGCTGCCCCGGACTCTGAAGACTCCTGTCCCCTGATTGACCGGCTTCAGCTCGGGAGGACCTGTGCACGCAGAGGAGGCCGCAGCCGGGTGTCAGGTAGTTTCTGCCCCCAGGTGTCAGGCCCCTTTCCCGGGTGCCCAGTCGGTGAGTTCCGCCTGTTACTTGATGCAGCATCCGGCATTTCTGTACTTTGAGTAGTGAGCTCTGACCCTGTGTCTGCTCAGTTACTGCTCTTTTATCTGTGCTTGCTGTGACACTACAACTCCCAGCATGCCCTGTGTGGACGAGCTATGCAGGTGGTTGTAGTGTTATATGCAGTGCTGTGACACTACAACTCTCAGCATGCCCTGTGTGGACGAGCTATGCAGGTGGTTGTAGTGTTATATGCAGTGCTGTGACACTACAACTCTCAGCATGCCCTGTGTGGATGAGCTATGCAGGTGGTTGTAGTGCTATAGGTACTGCTGTGACACTACAACTCCCAGCATGCCCTGTGTGGACGAGCTATGCAGGTGGTTGTAGTGTTATATGCAGTGCTGTGACACTACAACTCTCAGCATGCCCTGTGTGGACTAGCTATGCAGGTGGTTGTAGTGTTATATGCAGTGCTGTGACACTACAACTCTCAGCATGCCCTGTGTGGACTAGCTATGCAGGTGGTTGTAGTGTTATATGCAGTGCTGTGACACTACAACTCTCAGCATGCCCTGTGTGGATGAGCTATGCAGGTGGTTGTAGTGCTATAGGTACTGCTGTGACACTACAACTCCCAGCATACCCTGTGTGGACGAGCTATGCAGGTGGTTGTAGTGTTATATGCAGTGCTGTGACACTACAACTCCCAGCATGCCCTGTGTGATTGAGCTATGCAGGTGATTGCAGTGTTTTATGCAGTGCTGTGACACTACAACTCTCAGCATGCCCTGTGTGGATGAGCTATGCAGGTGGTTGTAGTGCTATAGGTACTGCTGTGACACTACAACTCCCAGCATACCCTGTGTGGACGAGCTATGCAGGTGGTTGTAGTGTTATATGCAGTGCTGTGACACTACAACTCCCAGCATGCCCTGTGTGATTGAGCTATGCAGGTGATTGCAGTGTTTTATGCAGTGCTGTGACACTACAACTCTCAGCATGCCCTGTGTGGATGAGCTATGCAGGTGGTTGTAGTGTTTTATGCAGTGCTGTGACACTACAACTCTCAGCATGCCCTGTGTGGATGAGCTATGCAGGTGGTTGTAGTGTTATATGCAGTGCTGTGACACTACAACTCTCAGCATGCCCTGTGTGATTGAGCTATGCAGGTGGTTGTAGTGTTATATGCAGTGCTGTGACACTACAACTCTCAGCATGCCTTGTGTGGACGAGCTATGCAGGTGGTTGTAGTGTTATATGCAGTGCTGTGACACTACAACTCTCAGCATGCCTTGTGTGGACGAGCTATGCAGGTGGTTGTAGTGTTATATGCAGTGCTGTGACACTACAACTCTCAGCATGCCCTGTGTGGATGAGCTATGCAGGTGGTTGTAGTGCTATAGGTACTGCTGTGACACTACAACTCCCAGCATACCCTGTGTGGACAAGCTATGCAGGTGGTTGTAGTTTCACAACAGTTTCTAATACTACAAGTCCCAGCATGTTCTGATCAGGGCATTATGGGTCTTGTAGTTCCCCTCTACTCATCACGCTCCATAGGTTCCTCCCTGTTATCAGTATCGTGCTCCCTTCTGTGCCCGGTTTACGGCTGCAGGTGCCGGTCTGACCCGTTCTGGCTGCGCATATAATGCATCCTTGCTGCTGCTGTGGCATAAAACCAGCCGGACGGGGTAAGAGCCTCCTGCTGGTGCGCTCTCCAGCACTCGCCGCAGGCATCGGTCTCCCGAGTGTGTGTGTATACAGGGGGAGAGCAGGTGCTGTCCGGCACATCTGCCAGCCGCTTATCTCCAGGAAAATGGATACTGTTCTGTAAACTGTTGGTTTCTTGTTATTTTTTTTTTTATCTATACAATTGTAAAGGCCCCGTCTCACATAGCGAGATCGCTGCTGAGTCACAAGTTTTGTGACGCAACAGCGACCTCAGTAGCGATCTCGCTATGTTTGACACGTACCACTGTAGTCTATAAGTGATGTATCCTGATCAGTGATGAGCGACCGTGCTCGGATAAGGTGTTATCTGAGCATGCTCCGGTGCTAACAGTGTGTTTGTTAGGCAATCCCTGCATGTGTTATGGCTGTCAAACAGCCTCGAGACCTGCAGCCGTGAGGACTCGAACATATTCTTTGAGCACGCCGAAGACACACGGTTAGCACTCGAGCATGCTCAGATAACACCTTATCCCAGGACGGTCGCACATCACTAATCCTGATGTTTGCCGTTGGTGGGCTACAGACATGTATACACCCGGCATAGTCTGAGGCCCTATTCAGACATCCAATTTTTTTTTTTTTTTCAATCGTACCTGAAAAAAACCACTATTTCCTTCTGGGTACTCAATCTCCTCTTCATCAGAGCTTGGTCATTGTGTGTTTTTTTTTTTTTTGCATGCAAAACACATTAAAATGAATGATAGAGGGTTCTCTAGCTTCTGATTAAAAAGTGAAAGCACAATTCCGGCGTGTTTTTTTTTTTTTTTTCACCTCCAGAGTGGTATCACCCATGTTTGTTTGGTTTCTCAGTTAACTCATTCCGCAGCCTGCAATAGACAGTGCAACACAGAGGCTGTAGAAGGCAAATCGTGCAGAATGTTTAATGAAGCCTAATTGCAAACATTATTTTTAGCCTAAAATGCATTTAAGTAAGAAAAAAATATTGGTCCTAATGGTGGCCGACCCCTGCGGTCTGCCCTCTTGGCAAGGATGGGTGCCAGTGTGGTGGGGATAGTCCTCCTCTAATATAAGCAGTGACAATGGACCGCACTAGGGTAGCATCAATGGACTGTCCCTTTTTATTTATTAAGTTTCCCCACCGACCAATTGGCGAGTTTGATCCGTGACTACTACTTGGGCATCAATATATATCGCCATATAGGTCTTAGTTTTGTAGTTGTCCGATGTGTGCTGAGAAATAGCTCTCTGAAGCCACATGCAAATTAGCCTGCCAGTGCATAGGGGGCGTGTCCATGCAATCCGGGTCATTCACCGCTTGTTTCTGTAGGGGCATCGTCCTGACATGTTCCCCTTTAAATGGGAATGTGGCAGCTCTGGGCCCCCTTCATTCACAGTTAGGGTCTGAGGTCTGCCCTCCGCCAATCCTATGGTTTAGGATGGGAATACCCCTTGAAATTCTTTGCGTTTTTGTGATAATTGCCCCTTGTGATTGGCCGTATATAATAAAGGTGGAGAAACGTGATGCGGAAATGTCGTCCTTGTTGACACAACACTGGTTTATTAGCGGAGTCCAGACCCGACAACACAGGAGACCGAGAGTCTTTGTTCCCAAACTATTGTGTGGCAGACACTCCTGGGTCCACAGGGACCCCGCTCCGTCTCCAGTGCCGGCCATATGCTGCCGCTGTGGGAATAACAGGAGCACGTGTAGATGGATGGATTGGGGGAACTTATAGCGGGGGGTGAGCGCACACACACGGACTTTGTATGTGGTGTGATGATCTGCGGTCACGGCACACTTGTCATGGAAAGTGATGAGAATGGCGGCACCCCAGGAACCGGTTCTGCGTGTTTTTCTTGGGCACGCGTACATGCCTGCTCACAGCGGACTGGAGACGGGTTTAATAGGATTTTCCCACCGTATTGATTTGATCTTGACGTAATTGACCATGGATCCGGAGAACATGGCTGTCCTGTCCCTAAATGATCACAAGTTATCCCTGATAAATATAATAAGGAATAACTTTCTGACCGCTGGGACCTCCAGTAATCCGGAAACCGGGGCTCTGGGACCCTTAAAAAAATGACTCCGCATCTCCGCTTTGGATAGAGTGCAAGTAACCGGGATAAGCCTATAGATTGTAATAGACGGTGACACGGGCAGTGCTGTGAATATGGATTTAGGAAGGATACGATAGTAAAGGGTTAAAGGCAAAGTTTATGGCCTAATGATAGGATGTGTAACATTATTATCATTGATCATTCTTTGTGTCGGTGTTTGCTTTGTCTTGGGTCTGGGGGGCAGAAGGACGACGTCCCCCTCCCTACCCACCAGCAGCAGGAGGCATGAGAATAGCCCCCTCCTCCTGCGCTAACCCAGGCGTGAATTATAATGAGTGGCCATCGATTGTGAATCTTCGGGGGATAGAATCTGCTCAAGGTTTTTTTCTTATATATATCTATATGTGATGAAAGCTCTTACTGCTTTTCTATTTATTTATTTTTTTCTTTTGCTCTCAATGGATTAACCCCATCAGCGCTGGTGAGACTGGTAGTCTTATTGCTTCGCACAGCCCCACGCAGGCATGCGAGGGTTAAGATGCGGAGCCATCTGCCTGTGTTTTGCTATTTATGCAAATAGTTGTGTAATCCTCTCCCCTGCCAAGGAGTGGCTGCACCACCACTCGTCCTCCCATTGGAGGAAGCCGCTGTACCTCTCCCTTCATCATTATGCCAGCCGATGGGAAGAAAAGCCTTTTATGCTCCAGAATCGGGGGATGCGGATGGTTATCCGGTAGCTCTGGGGATGCGGATGGTTATCCGGTAGCTCTGGGGGTGCGAACGGTTATCTGATGGCTGTGGGGGTGCGGGCGGTTATCCGGTGGCTGTGGGGGCGCGGGCGGTTATCCGGTGGCTCTGGGGGTGCGGACGGTTATCCGGTGGCTGTGGGGGTGCGGGCGGTTATCCGGTGGCTGTGGGGGCGCGGGCGGTTATCCGGTGGCTCTGGGGGTGCGAACGGTTATCTGGTGGCTCTGGGGGTGCGAACGGTTATCTGGTGGCTCTGGGGGTGCGGGCGGTTATCCGGTGACTGTGGGGGTGCGGGCGGTTATCCGGTGGCTGTGGGGGTGCGGGCGGTTATCCGGTGGCTGTGGGGGTGCGGGCGGTTATCCGGTGGCTGTGGGGGTGCGGGCGGTTATCCGGTGGCTGTGGGGGTGCGGGCGGTTATCCGGTGGCTGTGGGGGCGCGGGCGGTTATCCGGTGGCTGTGGGGCGCGGACGGTTATCCGGTGGCTGTTGGGGTGCGGGCGGTTATCCGGTGGCTGTGGGGGTGCGGGCGGTTATTCGGTGGCTCTGGGGTGTGGGCGGTTATCTGGGGGTGCGGGTGGTTATCCGGTGGCTCTGGGGGTGCGGGTGGTTATACGGTAGCTCTGGGGGTGCGGACGGTTATCCAGTGGCTGTGGGGGTGCGGACGGTTATCCGGTAGCTCTGGGGGCGCGGGCGGTTATTCGTTGGCTCTGGGGTGTGGGCGGTTATCTGGGGGTGCGGGTGGTTATCCGGTGGCTCTGGGGGTGCGGGTGGTTATACGGTAGCTCTGGGGGTGCGGACGGTTATCCGGTGGCTTTGGGGGCGCGGGCGGTTATTCGGTGGCTCTGGGGTGTGGGTGGTTATCTGGGGGTGCGGGTGGTTATCCGGTGGCTCTGGGGGTGCGGGTGGTTATACGGTGGCTCTGGGGGTGCGGGTGGTTATACGGTAGCTCTGGGGGTGCGGACGGTTATCCGGTGGCTTTGGGGGTGCGGGTGGTTATCCGGTGGCTGTGGGGGCGCGGGCGGTTATCCGGTAGCTCAGATGTAAATGCAGGACGGATTATTTAATCGATCAATCGATGTATCTGCTTTTGCTGAAAGTTCCTTTCTTCTGTTTGTTTATCCCAGGATTTCTTCCCCACCCGGTCTCTCAGGAGCGTTTGGATGAAGCAGCAGTGAAGCCCCATCTGCCGATCCCCGGACTGACTGACGGGCATCCACGGTTGACAGCACCTGGCAGCGGCCCATTCGGAGGAGCCTGACATGCCGTTTGCCTCCTGAGAAGGAGGGAGGATGGGCACCCAAGGCAGCCCTGTGAAAAGCTACGACTACCTCCTGAAATTCCTGCTGGTGGGAGATAGCGACGTCGGGAAGGGAGAGATCTTGGAGAGTTTGCAGGACGGAGCCTCTGAGTCCCCGTACTCCTATAGTAACGGTAAGGGGTCTCATTCTGTAGATATAGATAGACAGCGGCAAACATATTTTTCGATCTCGCTGAAGACACTGTTAGCACACGAGCATGCTCAGATAACACCTTATCCCAGCACGCTCGCTCATCACTAATCCTTATGTGATGTCAGCCAGTCCCTAAAAGGTAAGACACTATTGTCTCTTTGCATTTTTCCCCCAGGCCAGGGGATGGCCGGTGCATTGTTTTCACCCCAGATTAGCTGATCTTGCTGACCTTTGTGTACGTGGCAGCACTGCGGGGTGGTTGTCGGGTGAGAACTTTCGGTAGGTTAGTTGTCAGATTCGTCCTGTGCCGCTTATCATAATCCGCTGTTACTTACAAACTGTAAAAAATAGAAATATTCAGCCCTAGAAATAGTTTTCTCAGGGACTTTGGCCTGTTCAGCGTTGTGACCCTGCCTCCCAGCGTGTGACCCTGCCTCCGTTTCTGACTCCCATCAAACCAGTTTATCCGCCCCGGCCTCTGGTGATCGCGCTCAGACGTGGAGTCACAGCTTCCATGTTATTGTCACCGGTGTTTATTGAACGCTTTGTAATTCGTAGACGGCTTCTAAGCCCAAAAATACTTATCCCACCCAACAACGTTTGCCCCCATAGATGCCTGCCATGGAACTGACGTTATCTTATACCGTGTTATCACATGTAAATGAATCCTTAAGGGCTTTGTTGGCCACATTTTAGAGACATTGGGGCACTTTTTCTACTTTAAAAGCATGTTTGATTGTTTTTTTGTGGGGGAAACCTTTTTGCAGTGACTGCTTTGCACTGTCTATCGCTGGCTGCTGAATGAGTTAACTGAGGTTCCATAAGTGAGCTTGTTCTATAAGTCTTACAAGAGGGTTTGTTACTCTTTTTTTTTTTTTTTTTCTGTGTTTTTTTTTCTGAGCTCATCTCCACTGTTCTATGACCACAGACCCCATTAAAGCTGAACATGCCGGGAAACAAAGAGTCTGTAAAGGTCAAAGGTGCCAAATTTTAAAATGATTTTTTTTTTCAGCCCGAAAAACGTATGCATTTGCATAAAAAATAGACATTCCCTTTAAGATGTATTCTTACTTAAAGAATTATGTCAGCAGATTTTGTCTATTTAATCTGAGAGCAGCATAATGTAGGGGCAGAGACGCTGATTCCAGAGATGTCACTTATTAAACTTGTGTTGTTGTCTTAATACAATCAGTGTTTTATCAGCAGGAGATTATCACTACAGGACTAGGTGTTATCGTGCCTCCTGGTCCATCTCCACCAAAACCACTGATTAGCAGCTCTCTGAAAATGCAGTGGACACAGAAAGCAGCCAATCAGGGATGTGGGCGGGGTTATACAGGGCTCAGCATTCTGAGCTCTGCTACATCTGCAGCAGAGAAATCAGTGATTGCATCAAAATGACAGCAAGCAGCCCAGCAAGTGACACATCGCTGGAATCAGGGTCTCTCTCCCTACATCATGGTGCTCTTACATGACCAAAATCTGTTGACAGATTCCCATTAATGAGGGCTGATTGATTAGATAAGTCGATCAGTGCACGGGCCGATACAATCTGTATGATCATTAATGCCATTGTTCTGTCCCCATACAGCATTCATATTGTCTGCAGCACATCCCCCTCTTTACATGGAGAGATGTGCTGCTGACTACGATTATTGAATCATCCATTAAATCAGTGGCCAAACAAGCATTTTGTCGGCTGATGATTGGGAACGCAAAATACGTGAGATAGCCGTGATAATGGTGCCGGGATTTGTCCGCCGTTCCATTAGAGAACTCTGTACATCACTGTTCTCCCAACCTGACCTGGCTGATAACAGGAAACAATAGAATACATGAATATGTAATAGACACTAATGTCCCTTTCGCTGTCTAATGCATTATTGAATCATGAGGGGGGGCTGCTTATATGGGGGTCCTTTTAACAGGATTAGTGAAAAATCTCTTAATACAAGAAAGCCTTTCCTCCCATGACGCAGGATCGACGTTGTACGCCAGCGACTCTGCTGCTCTTATGCATAAAGGGGATCGGTGGCATTCCCGTGAGAAGCGTGCACACAGCCGAGCGAACGGTGCAGGACCCTGGGGTGCGTCGCCATGCTCGGGTCACGGTGTGCATCAGCACATATGTCTGTAATTGTAGATTACTCCTGGGGTATATAATATACAGCCCGAGCATCATCCCCACCGAAAACAAAAATGTTCTGGGCAGAGTTTAAGGCAGTGGTTGGCGACCTGCAGCACTCCAGCCGCTGCGCTCTTTTGCCGCCGCCGCTGCTCTCTTTGCCGCCGCCGCTGCTCTCTTTGCCGCCGCCGCTGCTCTCTTTGCCGCCGCCGCTGCTCTCTTTGCCGCCGCTGCTCTCTTTGCCGCCGCTGCTCTCTTTGCCGCCGCCGCTGCTCTCTTTGCCGCCGCCGCTGCTCTCTTTGCCGCCGCCGCTGCTCTCTTTGCAGCCGCCGCTGCTCTCTTTGCAGCCGCTGCTCTCTTTGCAGCCGCTGCTCTCTTTGCAGCCGCCGCTGCTCTCTTTGCAGCCGCCGCTGCTCTCTTTGCAGCCGCCGCTGCTCTCTTTGCAGCCGCCGCTGCTCTCTTTGCAGCCGCCGCTGCTCTCTTTGCAGCCGCCGCTGCTCTCTTTGCAGCCGCCGCTGCTCTCTTTGCAGCCGCCGCTGCTCTCTTTGCAGCCGCCGCTGCTCTCTTTGCAGCCGCCGCTGCTCTCTTTGCAGCCGCCGCTGCTCTCTTTGCAGCCGCCGCTGCTCTCTTTGCAGCCGCCGCTGCTCTCTTTGCCGCCGCCGCTTCACGTCACCTCTTGTGCTTTCCGTCACGTGTCCCACTTTCCCATGATCGATGGTCATCCCTAAAAATGAAATTCCTCTCCACCCTTTTTAGTATTTTTCTAAACTCGCATGAGGTTCCCCTCGGGACGTGAGTCAGACCAGTTTGTCTTTTTCTTTCCAATGCAGTCACAAGGCCCAAAAAAAACAAACATATTTGTTCCCTCGGCCGGATCACAGTCCACAGTGTGTACACGACAATGACAACGCAGGTTGTTAAAAGTAAGAACCATCAGATCTGTGAGTACCGGGCATGCCGGGTGTAAGACATGGTGTCGGCTTCAGGATGCACATGGTTAATAAACTTTTATTCTCCGCAGCCAAGTTTTGTTGTGTTTTTTCCACGGGCTGAGAGATCTTCTTTCCCCAGTATTTGGAGGATAGTATTACTCACCGGCCGCTGCAGGGAAAGACATTTATATGATTGGAAATCCTGGTTCTAGCCCTAATGGGTTCTGGATGATGGATCGGAGGATGGGGGGCGTTAGCCTAAATAATGGAGAAATCCTGTCATTGAGCAGACTCTCTTAGCTCGTGCACACCCCACTAATCCCTTCCCTAGGAAAGCTGGGTGACAACCAGTGCGGTCCTTGGTGGAAGGCTCTGCTTTCCCAGAACACTGAGAGGAGGACTGTTTGGAAGGCTTATGGGGCTTCACCGCCCCCCTAACTGCTTTAAAGAAAGTTGTTGTTTTTTTTGTTCTTGTGTAAACTCCTCTAATTTTGGCCGTACTTGTGAGTTCTTTGTATGGCATTTCCTGCCAGTAATCTCCTGTGTGCGATTTCTGCTGTCAAGAAGGATGGGAAATATGGCCTTTTACCCTTTGCTCATGCTTTTTTTTTCCTCTTCTGGGGTCTTCTTATCCCTCACGTTCCCAAATTCTGTAAACAATGATATTTTTATATCCAGTTCTGCACATATACCGATACTGGTGACCTGCAGACACTTATCCCATGCGGGCGGCACCTTTAAGGTCCCTTTAAGCCAAAGTGACCGTCCTTCAGGCTGTGAGGTTTCTATGTGTCGGGCGGCCGTGGTGCTCGGGACCCTACATGATGCACTGGTAGGAAGGACATCACTACAAGCAGCTCCCGTCCTGTCGGGGAGGCGAGTGCTCAGTGCGCTCGCTACTCTTCACCACTTACAAATCTTTTTTTTTTTTCCTCTCCTTTTCTCCTTTTCGGCCATATGAGGGCTTACTTTTTTTTACCTGCGGGACGAGTTGTAGTTTGAATGAAACTTATTTTACCATATAATGTGCTAAGTGGGGTGCAACGGTGAAGAGGAAAAAAAAAACACAATATTTTGTCAGCTTTTTTGGGGGGGATTTTATTGTTTTGTTTCCGTGGGTTCACTGCATTGCATAGTAAAAAAAAAAATTAATAAATAACCTGACAATATAGAATGTATTTTTATATGGCATAAAAAAACTCTGAAGTTAGAAAACAATTGTCAACATTTTCTGAGATACGAAACACTTTTATTTTCCAGTTTATAGAGCTGCGTGACATATAAATATTTTTTTTTTTTTCGTGGCGAACTAAAAAAAACTTAGGTGGGTGGGGGGATTAGACACAAAGTATTGTTAGCCTTTTCCTGCATTTTGGGGGAAGGCGTGGAGACTGAATAAACATCGGTTCTAGTGTTCAGAATTTTTCTTCAAGCCATCAGCATTTTGGATGAGATATAGAATTATTTACATATAGTATAATATATGCAAAAAATAAAAATAAATATATATATATATGTGTATGTATGTGTATATATATATATGTATATATATGTAGTCTATGGGGTACTTCCGTCTTTCTGTCCTCAACTTCCGTAACGGAAATCCCGCCTCACTGATTGGTCTCGCCAGCTGCCTGTCATGGCTGCCGCGACTAATCAGCGAAGGGCACAGTCTGATTAGTCCCTCCCTACTCCCCTGCAGTCAGTGTCCGGCGCCAGCATATTCCCCTCCGGTCACCGCTCACACAGGGTTAATGCCAGAGGTAACGGACCGTGTTATGCCGTGGGTAACGCACTCTGTTATCGCTGCTATTAACCTTGTGTGTCCCCAACTTTTTACTATTGATGCTGCCTATGCAGCATCAATAGTAAAAAGGTGTAACGTTAAAAATAATAAAAAACAACAAAAAACTTGCTATTCTCACCCTCCGTAGTCCGCCGAGGCGCGCGGCTGCCGCCATCTTCCGTTCCCAGAGATGCATTGCGAAATTACCCAGAAGACTTAGCGGTCTCGCGAGACTGCTAAGTCATGTGGGTAATTTCGCAATGCATCCTGGCAACGGAAGATGGCGGCAGCCGCGCGCATCTCCAGAGCTTCGATGGATCCCGGTGGGTGAGTATATAACTATTTTTTATTTTAATAATTTTTTAAACAGGGATATGGTGCCCACACTGCTGTATACTACGTGGGCTGTGTTAGATACTATGTGGGCTGTGTTATATACTGCGTGGGCTGTGCTATATATTATGTGGCCTGTGTTATATACTGCGTGGCTGCTATATACTACGTGGGCTGTGATATATAGTACGTGGGCTGTGTTATATACTGCGTGGCCACTGTTATATATTGCGTGGCCTGTATTAATGCATCGGGTATTCTACAATATGTATGTATGTATGTATGTACATAGCAGCCACATAGTATATAGCACAGGCCACGTACTGTTTGTCTGCTATACACTACATGGCTCCATGAGCGGCATTTAAATAGTTACAGAGCAGAGATCCGAGCGAGCGCTTATAGAGGCAGGCGCTGGCTGTACAGCACAGATGACACCTGTCATGTATGACGTTCGCTCAGCTCTTGAGCCCGCCCCGAAATTAAGCATCACAGGTCATTAAGGGTTAAAGGGACAGGCCCCTTCCCATTTATTACACTGCAGGTGCACAATGAAACTCCACTAAAAACCACCTCTCAAAATGCTGAGCAGGAAAACCGTAGCTCATTGTACGAGACCCTTCCTGCCGCGCTTGTCAGCAGGGGTCTTGTGACACACCGTGACCTGAGCCTGGCTGTAGGGCCATTTCTCCTAAATTCTGGAGCAAGAGACGTCATTAGGGAAACAAGATCAGCAGCAGCAGGGATAAGCGGCAGCTGCTTCTCCTCCGCTCCCGGAATATGTGAATGTGAAGGTACATCCTGACTGATTCCCCTAAACTAATGGCTTCATGATATCGGAATCCATCAGGCGGGATAATCGCCCTGCAGCACGTACGTCAGAGCGTGCGGTTTTTCTGTAACGTTCCCCCGGCCGCTCGCTCTTTCCGAACTGTTTGTTCTCATTAAATAATTGATGACGACCATAATGTAGGAAAAGGACCGCGCTCGCGTGACGGACAGCGTTTATTAATAGCAGGAATCATCGCTTTGCCTTCATCTTCGAGATCTGACTGATCAATAATTTACATAACATGAAAAGTACAGGGCAGAGAAATGCGGAGTGTGGAGGAGACTGCAGCCGAGCCACAAAATAGGACAGAAATGTGCGCTGTAGGCGACTTCTAAATGACGGACACCTCCCATCCTGATTCCGTTTTTAGGACGCAGTTGCCTAAATTTACAGACCCTTTAATAGGTGAACGGCCATTGGATTAGAATCGGAGCCAGACCGCACCATTGCGGGATTTGAGAAAAAAAACAGGCTAGTCCAATGCGGACCCCCTCCCCAGATGGCTTCTCCCCTCCCCGATTCCTCTGACACATGGGGAGATACCTGTCAATCAAGTGGATCAAGTCAGGGACCGTCAGTGACTGGTCACATCTGTCCCTGTACGATTGAGCAAAAGGTTATGGGGGTCTCAAAGATTACACAGAATGTAAGAGGTCGTCAGTCATTAGAAGGACCATACGCCTTACCTGGTGTCCTCACTTCTCCTCCTCTGACCTGATCGGCGCGCCATTCCTCCATTTTCCAAAATGGCCACTTAAGTGGCGTAAGTGTACAGTGATCAGTCTAAACTGCGCCTCCCCTGCCTTTTGGATCACACAACACATGAAAGGCAGGGGGAAACGTACCGTAGTTTAGGTATACCACTGCACCCCTCCATGTTGTCGGAGAAGAATGGACCGATGATCTGAGCGGAGGAGGCAGTGGGAGCGAAAAAGAGTGCTACAGGTGAGGGTGATGGGGCTCCAGGTGAGGGTGATGGGGCAGTAGGTGAGGGTGGTGGGGCAGCAGGTGAGGGTGGTGGGGCTCCAGGTGAGGGTGATGGGGCAGCAGGTGAGGGTGGTGGGGCTCCAGGTGAGGGTGATGGGGCTCCAGGTGAGGGTGATGGGGCTCCAGGTGAGGGTGATGGGGCTCCAGGTGAGGGTGATGGGGCAGCAGGTGAGGGTGGTGGGGCAGCAGGTGAGGGTGGTGGGGCAGCAGGTGAGGGTGGTGGGGCAGCAGGTGAGGGTGGTGGGGCAGCAGGTGAGGGTGGTGGGGCAGCAGGTGAGGGTGGTGGGGCAGCAGGTGAGGGTGGTGGGGCAGCAGGTGAGGGTGGTGGGGCTCCAGGTGAGGGTGATGGGGCTCCAGGTGAGGGTGATGGGGCTCCAGGTGAGGGTGGTGGGGCAGCAGGTGAGGGTGGTGGGGCAGCAGGTGAGGGTGGTGGGGCAGCAGGTGAGGGTGATGGGGCAGCAGGTGAGGGTGATGGGGCAGCAGGTGAGGGTGATGGGACGGCAGGTGAGGGTGGTGGGGCTCCAGGTGAGGGTGGTGGGGCTCCAGGTGAGGGTGATGGGGCTCCAGGTGAGGGTGATGGGGCTCCAGGTAAGGGTGATGATGCATGAGATATGAATAGTTACTTTTCAGTCTTGGAATAAGAGGTCACTTTAATTCTTGATCTCTTTAAAGGGAACCTGTCACCCCCAAAATCGAAGATGAGCTAAGCCCACCAGCATCAGGGGCTTATCTACAGCATTCTGTAATGCATTCTGTAATGCTGTAGATAAGCCCCCGATGTATCCTGAAAGATGAGAAAAAGAGCTTATATCATACTCACCCAGGGGTGGTCCAGGTCCGGTTCTGGTCCAATGGGCGTCGCGGTCCGGTCCGGGGCCTCCCATCTTCTTACGATGACGTCCTCTTCTGGTCTTCACGCTGCGGCTCCGGCGCAGGTGTACTCTATCTGTCCTGTTGAGGGCAGAGCACAGTACTGCAGTGCGCAGGCGCCGGGAAAGGTCAGAGAGGCCCGGCGCCTGCGCACTGCAGTACTTTGCTCTGCCCTCAACAGGACAGATAGAGTACGCCTGCGAACCGGACCGCGACGCCCGTCGGATCGGACCACCCGCCCAGGTGAGTATAATCCAACCTCTTTTTCTCATCTTTCAGGATACATCGGGGGCTTATCTACAGCATTACAGAATGCATTACAGAATGCTGTAGATAAGCCCCTGATGCTGGTGGGCTTAGCTCACCTTCGATTTTGGGGGTGACAGGTTCCCTTTAATTAAAGAAATGTCTGAAGAGGAAACAATCCTTCTACGCACTGACTGCATTTTTTTTTTTTTACATTTCAGGTATTGATTACAAAACCACTACCATCCTCCTAGACGGCCGACGAGTCAAGCTTGAGCTTTGGTAAGAGAAAATGACAATCATGTAATATGATGGGGGAGACCTGACTCTTCCCCTGACTCTTCCCTGATGGCAGATGTTGGTGAAAAGGTTGGGCATATTGAAATTGAACATGCCTGATTCTTTTGTTCTCTGGGGAGATAATCTGCCATCCGAGATGTCAGGCAGCTTACTTGTTACTCTCCTTCAAGAACACCTGCACGCTCACCCAAACCAAGCGTTCATGTTTAGGAGGCTCACTTTTGGTCAAATGATTTTGACGTACAGCGATGCTTGAAAGTTTGTGAGCCCTTCAGAATTTTTCATATATCTTCCTAAATTTGATCCAATACTACATCAGATTTTCACAGTAAAAGTAGATGAAGAACCAAATCAAATAAATGAGTCAAAATATAAGACTTCGTAATAATAATCTAATATCACATGTCCTGTGAGCTGCAAAAGTATGTGAACCTTTGCTCTCAGTATGCGGTGTGACCCCTTGTGCAGCAATAACTGCCTCTAAACGTCTATGGTAATTGTCAGTCCTGCACAACGGATGGAGGAATACTAGTCCATTCCTCCCTTTACCCTTTATTTTTCTTTAAAGTGTAACTGTCGTTTTAAATCTGCAGTGAGGCTACACACATTCTGCTACAAGTTCTCCTGAAACAGTATGGGTGCTTTCACGTTGCATTTTGTTACACGTCCCTCCCCCTTACAAAAGCAGGTTTTGGGTTTATGCCCCAATGGTGCCATAAACTATAATGGTGCCGACAGAATGGATGTGCTTTCTCACGTGCATCATTTTCGGCATATATGCCTACTGAAGGTGAATACTCAGACGTAGTAGACTGTGAACATCAGCTGCATGAACATCAACACTAATTTAAGATAGGCCTTTAGTTGCTTAGAGGTTACCTTGGGTTCCTTGGTAATCTCATAGGCCATTATACGTCTTGATTTTGGAGTGATCTGTGTAATCATGGTCTTGAATTTCCTCCATTTGAACACAATCTCTCCGACTATGGATTAATGGAGTCCAAACTCTCTTTTAAGATGGTTTTGTAAATGTTCCATCCTACGGAGCATCAACAACTCTTCTTCTGAGGTCCTCAAAAATCTTCTTTGTCCGTGCCATAATACTTCCACAAACATGTTGTGAACTTCAGACTTTGATAGATCCTTGTTCTTGAAATTAAAACGGGTCGCCCACTCACTCCTGATCGACATCCCATTGATCGAAAACATCCCAGTCAAATATCACCTTCATATTATCTAATAATCCTTAAGGTTCACATACCCCTCACATGATATTGGATCATTTTCCTCATTAAAAAAAAAAGAAGACAGTCTAGTAGTTCTGACTCATTTGTTTGGTTCTCTTATCTTCTTTTAGGACTTGTTTTATGTCAATTGTTTGCATGAATATATACAAAAAATTCTTAAGGGTTTCACAAACTTCCAAGTACTGCTGTATCTTACAAAATGTAAGCCACCTACTTGTTAATTGAGTAGTGCCCCAGTCTATGACGTGTGGATGATGGAGACCCTTCTCTTCCCCGTTCACCTCTTGTGGTTTTCTTTGCAGGGACACTTCTGGACAGGGGAGGTTTTGCACCATCTTTCGTTCTTACTCCAGAGGAGCTCAGGTAATGAAGTCTTCACGTCCTGCCGCTGATTATGGGACATTTACTACGTTGTATTTGCCCCATCCGTTTACATGTAGTTCTGGCCAAGTCCAACACCGTACGCAGAGTAATCCATCTTTGTATAAATTAATTATTAATAAAGGGGTGCAGGAACAATCGGAGGACTAGATTCCCTAGAAAGCCCTCTGATCACTCACAGACATTCATTCTGAGATCTCCTCTCGCAGGGCATCCTCCTGGTTTATGATATCACCAATCGGTGGTCCTTCGATGGAATTGACCGATGGATCAAAGAGATTGATGAGGTACGTGTTTCTCTAATGGGTTCTTCATCAGGATCATTTTTTTTTTTATATTTTTGGGAAAGATGGTGCTATGGGTTTTTAAAGCTGGCCTACACTCAAGTCCTTGTGTCGATTGTATGGGGCATCTCCCTACTGTCCCCTGATGGTAAATGTAATGGGGTAGAATGGATGAACCGGCTGTTTCCACGGCAGGTTAGACTTATTTCCTCGTTGATGTTTGCAATTATCCATTTTTAAAATGCAATCTTCTGTCTCCAGCATGCCCCAGGCGTCCCCCGTATCTTGGTGGGGAATAGACTCCATTTGGCTTTTAAAAGGCAAGTGCCCACGGAGCAAGCCCGGGCCTATGCCGAGAAGAACGGGATGACGTTTTTTGAGGTCAGCCCGCTCTGTAATTTCAACGTGACCGAGTCCTTCACTGAATTGTCCCGGATAGTGCTGATGAGGCACGGGATGGAGAAGATCTGGAGACCAAACCGAGGTAAGTGTTACCTGGGAAAAAGGTTGGGCATGTAGAAATGGAGCATGCCTGATCCTTTTAAGGTTGGTCCAAGTTGTAATAACTGTCAGAATTTTTTTTTTTTTTGTTCCCCTAGTATTCAGCTTGCAGGATCTCTGTTGCCGGGCTATTGTCTCCTGCACCCCTGTACATCTCATCGATAAGCTTCCCCTTCCAGTCGCCATCAAGAGCCACCTGAAATCCTTTTCAATGGCCAACGGGATGAACGCTGTGATGATGCACGGACGATCCTACTCCGTAGCTGGCAGCAGCGGTGGAGCCGCCGGGAGCGGTGGGGGAAGTAAAGGCAACAGCCTCAAACGGTCAAAGTCCATTCGGCCACCCCAGAGCCCCCCTCAGAACTGCTCACGAAGCAACTGTAAGATTTCCTAGCCACGGTGACCAGGAGAACGTAAGGCTGCTAATGGCAATAAACCCTACGACGTGGATGGAGAGCCGAGCGAGGCGACATCAGCACGGACATGGGGGGCCATAGTGTGGTGTCAGGAGCGATGACCCTGGAAATGGTCAGTCATCTATTGCTCAGTCACTACCCAACCCATCCGAACTTTGTTTTTCAAGGGTTAAACACTGCATGATGGCCGTGCCTCTCAAGTCTGCACCCCCCGAGAGAGGCAGAGCGCGCGCTCTGCTAAAGGAACCCCCTCTTTCCTTTATTTATAAATGAGTATACTGACACCTTACTTTTTATTCTAATGCCTGACAACTCTTCTGTATCATGCTGTATATAATGTTTTTACACTCCCTGGCGGCAGGGACAGGCATGGAGCTTTTCTCAGAATCCTTTTTTACTAACCAGAGAACCCACATTTAGCAGTGAGAGACGTTAATGGGTCTGCGCTTACACTGACCGCCAGTCACTTCCATCATTGCTTCCTTTTATATGGCTGCCGGCAGAGGCCAGAATGGCAGCTGGACCCCAAAATGAAAAAAATTCTGAATTCTACCTCAGCGTATTTTGGATGACGATCGTCTCTATAAGCAATGAAATAAACATCCACAACCAGATCGGACTGCCACCTTATTGATAGGACACACACCCTGCTGATATTGGGGCTTAGGCATTTCCAGGGGGAGTAACTAAGGGATGACATGTTTGTGATCTGATCCTGTAGCACAGAGCGATATGTTTGAGGCTGTAATTGATCCTTTTTTTGTGTTATTATAGACGCCTGAGAATGCTCCCTGGATCATAGCAGCATTAATAGTTTCTTTTCCCCTCGTGTCAGATATAGGAAACTTGCGATCACATTACAGAGTAGGAAGCCGAGGCCTGGGGTAGTCAGGGACTAAACATGTCACAATGTGATGGTCACGGGCATAAGTGCGAGTAACTCGATGCACGTGAATCATCGCGACTGAATGCAACATTTGCACCTGCACTCACTTGTGAGCATTTCATCCCATAGAAGTGAATGGAAATGATGCTGCCGTCATGTAATATTGGTGCCGGGTCCCGTTAAAGGGTTTTCATATGTATATAAAAGCCCCAATACATATTAATGAGTAAGTCGAACCCCCACATTGCGGTGGGACTTCCCTAACAGATGATTTCGGGTTGAGAGGAAGAATTGGACAGGGAGAGATGACCAGATGTGTCTAAGCAGCGTCTTTCTCCACTCCCCGTTGAAGACATCACTTATTTATGGGGGGTAGGTAGAAATATCAGTCTGACAAATGTTTGGCCAACAGTTATCATAGAATGACAAGCTCTGCAACTTGCAGGAAAAGCTCTGCAACTTGCAGGAAAAGCTCTGCAACTTGCAGGAAAAGCTCTGCAACTTGCAGGAAAAGCTCTGCAACTTGCAGGAAAAGCTCTGCAACTTGCAGGAAAAGCTCTGCAACTTGCAGGAAAAGCTCTGCAACTTGCAGGAAAAGCTCTGCAACTTGCAGGAAAAGCTCTGCAACTTGCAGGAAAAGCTCTGCAACTTGCAGGAAAAGCTCTGCAACTTGCAGGAAAAGCTCTGCAACTTGCAGGAAAAGCTCTGCAACTTGCAGGAAAAGCTCTGCAACTTGCAGGAAAAGCTCTGCAACTTGCAGGAAAAGCTCTGCAACTTGCAGGAAAAGCTCTGCAACTTGCAGGAAAAGCTCTGCAACTTGCAGGAAAAGCTCTGCAACTTGCAGGAAAAGCTCTGCAACTTGCAGGAAAAGCTCTGCAACTTGCAGGAAAAGCTCTGCAACTTGCAGGAAAAGCTCTGCAACTTGCAGGAAAAGCTCTGCAACTTGCAGGAAAAGCTCTGCAACTTGCAGGAAAAGCTCTGCAACTTGCAGGAAAAGCTCTGCAACTTGCAGGAAAAGCTCTGCAACTTGCAGGAAAAGCTCTGCAACTTGCAGGAAAAGCTCTGCAACTTGCAGGAAAAGCTCTGCAACTTGCAGGAAAAGCTCTGCAACTTGCAGGAAAAGCTCTGCAACTTGCAGGAAAAGCTCTGCAACTTGCAGGAAAAGCTCTGCAACTTGCTAATTTGCAGTTCCCTAGAACTTTTTCAAACTTTTTGCTTGCTGTCAGCCAAGAGAACCATCCAGTGGCCAAAATCCCATCCTGATTACTTCCTACCTATTCTTTTTGCACCGGTGGTACGTGATCAGGACAGGTTTTTTTCTTTTCTTAATAAGTTTCTGTACGTTCACTGCAATCTTCCCATTCACTGTCCGCAAGCAAAGATCTTAAAAATGGCTGAAAATTATGATTTAAAGTATTTTTTTAGAAAGTTATAGAAACTTAATGTATAAGTATTAAAGTCGTAAAACTTTTAGAAGCAGAAAATAAGTTGTGTGCAGTAGTTGCCTTGCAGGGCAGAAGTCGCCATCTGGAGGCGCTCGGTCGCATCATCCCATATATTATTTCTCCTCCCGTCCTTTGCATCGTTTAGTGCCAGTGTTGCTCGTCTATGAAGCTATTTACTGGGGGTGAGAAACGCTCCAGTATTGCTGAGAAATCTGGCATCACCGGGCTATAAAATCCACTGTCCGCCCCCCACCAGTCACTAATACACAGGGTCTTCCATTGTTATGTCCCCAGCGCTCGTGTATTGTTGTTTTTCTGGGTTTATTAACCGTACTCTTGGCTCAGGGAATGAATGAAAGTGCAGTCGGTGATGGATAAATGAAGAATGTTATTAAGGGGAAATCGTTCTGCGCCTAGTACCAAAGGCAGCCATCTTTATAAAGCACAACAACGTCGCCTGTGTGTCCCTAGGAATCAAATCTATACATTTCTTCAGCTTAAAAATAATTTTTCATTATAAACCTTGCACTTTTTTTTGCCTTTTATTGCTTTGATAATGTACTGACACGGTGGCTGCAGAATGAGTTAACTGAGAATCTGTCAGTGAGCTCATTGGGACAGTCTCGCTGAGGAGAGTTTCTAACTTTTATTATGTCTTTTTCTGAGCTCTCGGCTGACGTATGACTACAGATCATAACAGTGAATGCACAGACAAGCAAAGAGCCTGTAAAAAGCCAAAGGTGCGACATTCTTTATGAAGCCCAATAGGAAAATAAATGATTTATAGCCTAAAATCAAAAAACACCTATACGTTCAATCACAGTCAGGATAAAATGTATTGTTTTATTCTCGAAATCTGCAGGTTCAGCTAATATTAAGGTCATCAAGAAAAGGAGATGGTGTCGATATGAGCCAATCAGATTACTGGAATCTGGTTACTTTGGGCAGAGAAAGTGATAATTTTTTTACTTTAGGCAGCCAGCCGCACTCTAGCTGCTGCAAAACTACAACTCCCAGCATGCCCAGAGTCGTATAGTGCTGTTCTTGGCTTTATTCATACTATGTAAAATATCTGCCGTCGCCCTATTCCCGTTCTAGATATATTGCACCTTCTTAAAGGGGAAGTCCTCATTATTTTGTACATGTATGTTGTCAGACTCCAGTTATCTTCCTTTGCTCCTCCATTGTCATTTCCGTCTGTTGTGGTTTTTCCTATGGGAGAAATAAGCAGCTGCCAGACACTTCTAAGTAGGGTTGAAAACACTAATGACTTATAGCAACCTCAGACTGCTGCAGAATTACACCTCCCAGCATGCAGACTATCTGGGTGTTTGGAAACTACTAGTCCCAGCATGCCCTGAGTGACGGCGTACTCCAAATTTTCCCACCTTCCACACGCTACCCTTTATCTATTGCTTAATCTGCAATTGTCCGTCATGTCTTCACATCACGAACCTCTTTTTTTTATTGTATGGTGGTGCAATTTTTTCCTTTTTTTCGGAGGTCCCCATCCCCTTCCTCCATGTTACCTAATGGCCAAATCAGCAGAGAACCAATCTGGTGTTCTTATTACATTGGCGATAAATGGTGCTTTGTTAAAGGGGTGCTAGAAGGTCTGCAACAATGTAAAGTGACTACATCTGAGGCTATTGGTTTCCAATTGCTGTTCATTTTATGTATCTATTGTTCCCTGTTATCAGCCATTTCAGAATTGAAAGGAGCAGACTGCAGCGGTCCTCCATCATGCGGATCGCTACTTTATCTTCCATATCTCCAGATACATTTACATCCGTGTGTCTTATATCAGTAGCTCTGGATAATCGGGTTAGTAGCCCTTTAAGGCGCTGCGACGTAGGCGTTCACATTCCTTCCCCTCTTTTCTCTTTTGTTTTTTTTTTTTGCTTTTAGAGCATTTCGTGCGTCAGGAGATATTTATGCAGCATTCATATCAGGCTTGGGTGAACTGAGTCTCTCCAGCTGATTTGCGTCTACACGTCCAAAATGCCTGACCAGCCACACACATAGGAAGGAATTCTGAGCCGTGTAGTGCGACAAATGCCAGAGAGCCAAATATATTGCACATTGCCTACCTCCGCTCTCTAGAATATTAGCAAAAGCTCAAACGACTAGTCGTAATCTGAGTTTGGACCAGGACTGTTCTCTTCTTTTCCAGCAATCACGGCTGCTCCATGCCAATCTAGCATTCCTGCTCAGCACCCATGTATGGTGTAGGGCTGAACTATCCGACTGTGAAAACATGATATATATTTTTTTCTAAATAAATTAAAATTCCTGTGTAAAATAATGCTTGGTTGTTGTGTAGTTTTTTTTGTTTGTTTTTTTAAAGTAATTGCGCATAGAGCATTTGTTCGTTTTGTATGTGTTTTAATTATGTATTCCTTTTGAAGAATGTAAAAATATATATAATTTTGAGCTTTCCAATAAAGGAACACTCCAGGCAACACTTACAATGTGGTTTGCCATTTGCAGAGCTTGAGAGGGTGGAGCATGACAAGGATTTAAACAACACCCAGGAGGTAATCCATATAATGCCCCGCCCCCGAGGACATGCACTAGTGCTAACTATTCATATGTAGCTTATAATTAACTTTTTTTTTTTAATTTCTCTCTATCAATCGACTCTCATCTGTTCATACATTGTAAAAATTGATATTCCACGGACTTCTACTGGTGTAAAAGACATTTTCATTTAGAAGAGTGAGTTCGGAGATTGACTAAAAAAACTGAAAGGGACTCCGTCACCCCCAAAACTCAATTTTAAGCTAATCAGATAGTCATTTAGGGGACATAGTTTAGTTTTCTCAGCTATGTTTATCCAAAAAATGATCTTTATTATGTATATGTGGTTGCTCAGCGCATCCTATATGGCCAAACTCTGTGCACAAAGCCACCTCCGGTCCTTGTTAGGCCGCGGGCCATAAAACATCTGTATTTTCCATATACGCTAATATCATGGCACTACTGATATATAAAAAATAAAAATAAAACACAAATACCTTCCTACACTCTTCCAACAATGACCCACTATTCTTACTCATTCAGACGCCTCCAGGACTTTTATCCATTTTTGCCATTCTTTTATGGAATTCCCTTCCACCCCCTTAATCTTCACATCTACGAAGCCACATTTATTGAATGCCGAGTTCATAAGGATTTTATTTTTTCGCCAGGACAACGACGAATAAAGTAATGTACTGATATAAGGGGGTTCTGGTTCTCCTGAATCCCCCTATAACCACTGTTGGTTAAGAAGGTAAATATACATGATTATTATGAGTTTGCTGTTCCCTGACACCTCTTCATTAATCAATGTCCGTCCCATTGTCCTGCACATCGGCTTTCCATCCGAATTGACCCTTTCGTCTTGAGGGAGTTTGGAGATCCTTTCTTACCCTCTTACATTTTAATGTTTCGTGCCCACGTGTGTGGAGTGTACGAGGCACCCGACACAACATGATCTCAAGTCTCCCCATGGAGTGTATATCAGATATTCATGTAAGGCCACAGCTGGGGTTTAGTCTTACTAATGGCTGCCCTCATAATTAGCCAGCCAGATCGTGTCGGGTGGTGAGGAGGAAGCCTTTGTTCGGCCATTGCCCTGCAGGCAACAGGCTGCATGAGACCTCAAGACCCTGGCGTAGCGAACAGATGGGGCCGTCGTAGATTTCTTTGCATCCACAGACTTAATGGAACATAAATCCTTTTCCATCTGAAAATAAGATGCCTAGCATGAAACACAAATCTTACACCTGTCACAAATTCATTATAGAAGCAGACGGGAATGGAGATGACGGCTTTGTCCTTGTATTAAAAGCTGCTTCCTCATGAATATAACTGTCCATAAATTACCCATTATATCAGGCCACACGCTTGCATGGAGAGCCTTGGGGTACAGTAATGCTAGACATCCAATCCCAGTAAAACCAGTGCAGCTTGATGTCAATATATTGGTCTATAGGTAATAGATGTGAAGGTATTCACTTAGCATCTATCTGTGTGCAAGCGAAGGGGTTTGTGATTGCGTGCTCGGTGTTATCTGAGCATGCTCGAGTGCTAGCCGCATGACTTCGGCGCGCTCGAAAAATATGTTGGGAGTCCCTGCGGCTGCATGTCTCGCGGCTGTTAGACGCAACACATGCAGGGATCGCCTAACAAACAGGAAATCCCTGCGTGTGCTGCGACTGTCGAACAGCCACGAGACATGCAGCCGCAGGGACTTATTATTTTTCGAGCGCGCCGAAGTCTCTCAGCACCCGAGTTATTCCATCACTAGTTGTGATCTCATGAAAACTCCTGCCCGCTTTTTTGGTGCATTTTTGTCTATAGGCTTTTATGGGAGAAATGGAAAAAAACCACGTTGCATTTTCAAGTACAGAATCAAAGATCGTACTTAAAGATGCAATCAGAGAAGATTGTTATCGCGTATTACGATGCTGATGCTGTAGGAAACAGCAGGAGAAAATGCAGCATTTACTCTATGTATGAACATGGCCTCATATGTACAGGTAAGGGTGGCACCAAGAACAATACTGCGAAAGTCAGAATGACCACTTTGACCAATACTCATAAAGGTAAACTCTACCAGGGAGTGTGAGGCTAGGGTCACACGACCGTATCTTCTCTCTCTAATCGCACTCTGATAGGAGTTCGATCACAGTCTGATCGAGTTTTTTTTAGATGTGGATAAGTTTGAAAAAAAAATTCTGCATTTTCTCCTTTCTGTCAGTCCGTAAAGCTTTCACCGCACTCTGATGTGGGCCGAGTGACTTGCATGGCCGAGTGTGATCCGATTTATGGATGCAAATTGTGCACGTGATTTTTTTTTTTCCCCACTGACGGTCACAGTGTGAGGAAAAAAATCAGAGATGTGCACGTCTCCATAGAATAACATTGGTCCGATTGTGATCCAATGTTTTGTCGGATTGCACTTGGACCGAAAATACAGTCGTCCGCATGAGCCCTACGGCCGGGGCTACACTAGCGTAGAATACGGACGAGTGCTATGCGAGAAAACATCGCATAGCACTCGGATCACTGATAATCTATGGGGCTGCTCCCATCACCGTTTTTTTTTCTCGGGCGTATTCAGCATGCTGCGATTGTACGCGTATATCGGCCGAGTCTCGCCAATGCAAGTCTATGGGTGCGAGAAAGAAAATCAGACACCACACGGACCATCAGTGTGACTTGCGAGAAATACGCAACCCTTTTCCTCATTTCAGGCCATTGAGCCATTAAATTCATTGGGGGAAAAGCAGTGAGAAATGTAAAGCCGTACGCATGTCATATGGATGTCATACAGATACATAGGTGCGAGGAAATCACATTGCAAACGCATTACACATAGATGACCATACAGAGAACATTTGTACGACTCTCGGCCGAGAAAATTGGACCGATTTTTCATACGTTAAGTGTGACGCCGGCCTATGGCTGCTGCACTGGTCATTATGTGGCTGCTAGATTGCAGCAAATAAATGGGGTCACATATTGCAACTATCACAAGCAGGAGGCAGAGTTTGTGACGTTCTCCTCGTGGTATGGACGCCATGCAGGTGGTTGTGTAACCCGAATAACTTGCATTATGCTGCGATGTAGCAGTGGCAATCAAGCGATAAGCCATTTCTTTCTACACTACACTATTGCATCCATTTTTTTTATATATATATAAGAAAATGAATACTAAAAGTAGACAGTCAGACAAAAAATGGCTGACAATTGGATTCGACACACTGATGAAAATCTGTCTGTTTACTTCAGGTGCGAGATAAAAGAAACCAGATATCTGAGGCCTAAAACTATCTTTACCGATTCCACAACTACAATTTATAGCACGATAGATGTTTTCTATATAATTATGTTTTGGTATTTTTTCAGTATTATGGCCAATGGCGGACGCTATACAGTGGCATAGCTCCAAGGTATACTTCTGGGAGTGCACCTGCGACATATACCCTGAGTGTAATGTGAACAGTGACATTATATTTATGAATATAGTCGTAGACCTCATTTGCGAAAAGTGTCTGGTAGAAACAGATGGCCTTGTTGCTCCTGGCAACCAATCAGAGCTCGGCTTTCATGACCATAAGTGCTGAGAAAAAATGAAAGCTGTTCTGTGATTGGTTGCTGTGGGCAACAAGGCCTATTTTTTCCTGTGACAGATTGTATATATTAGGCCCGTTGTTTTCTTTCACAGCCATGTCTACTAAATGCAGCTAAAATGTGATAAACGTAGCTTCCTTCAATAACTGCAGGACCTGGCGTGTATACCCGCTGTCCCAGTGCATTGTGGATGTTGTAGTTTTAGGAGCCTTTTAGAAGGGCTGGATTGTCAGGGAGATGTCAATGTAGGGACTGAGTATGCGTGGGAAGGGGTTAAATGGCAGTGGCCTTTGATCCCCTCATTTAATGACTGCAAGAAGGGAGGGGGTTACAGACTGAAAGCCACAAACACTGAATGAAAGGAGACAACAAGGGGTGGAATTGGGTTACTCCCCCCATCACCCACCCCTATCACAGGGAAGCTCTAGGCTCCTTCCCTTCTCCGCCTTTCCACGCCATACACCTCTGTGGCACAAACATGTAGACAGACGGCCTCTGTCTCATCAGCACACTGCACCTCTGTCACAGACACCATGCCTGGGGAAGGCCCACCCAGATCTACCCCATTCATGTGTGCCATCCAGTCACTCCGTGCCCCCTACACCACGTAACACAAGGCACCGATGCCCTGGGGGGCACACACACCAGTTGCTGCATCCTCTGGGCACGTATGTCCTTTATGCCACATATGCCTAAGTGACACTGTGCCGCACACCGGCCACGCACGACGTGTGCCCCTTTACCCATTAGTGAGTAACCTGGGCACACACATGCCTGCTGTCCCCATCACCCCCTATAAAAACAGACTCACTACCCCCCTCCTCACACAGACACAGGGTCTGCTCCCTCCCATCCAGGATCCTGTTTAGAAAGTTATCCTGTCCCACATCAGGGGCGGGTGAAAGGAGGACAAGAGGCGAGAGACTGGGCACGTCGCACAGCACTCTGGAGACTGTGCCCACCAGATGCCCAGGCTCTAGGATGGCACTCTGAGTCACTTGGCACACTTACTTTCTGAAGGAAAGGTTAGATGCCCCTAGATATACTCAGCGACCCCAAATGTGCAACGCTGGCACCGACATGGACCATGCTACATGCTTACAACATGCCACATGCCAAGCTCCAGTCCTACATATCCCATTCCTATTAGTTATGTAATATCGCCATCCAATACATAATACACACAGAACCAGAGCTGGAGTGCCAATGACAGAGGACGCATGCATTACACATGGCACCCGGGACGCGTGGCGCAGTGCGCGATCTCCACCTCTAGCTATGAAGGCTACACTAGGTATTATTCTGCTCTTCCTACAAGCCCAACTGGTTAGCTCCACCGCAGCCAGGGGGCACTTTGGCATCTGCCCTAACCAGCTGAATGCCAACTTGTGGGTGGACGCCCAGAGCACCTGTGAGAGGGAATGTGAAGCCGATCAGGTAAGAACGCCACTAAACCCGCTTTTTGCCCCTGAATGCAATTTATTCTGGAACGTGCATTTTATTTTATTCTATCCGAAAAATATGGATCAAAGAGACTGAATATTGGACAGATGTAGCAGAGGTGAGCTAACGCTTGGCACAGCTTACTATGGTATCTATGTGGATATATGTAAGACTGAAGATAAAGCGGATACATTTCCAGATCTCATAACGATAAATTCCAAATTCACTTCTGTATGTGTAACATTAACTTTGTGTCTGCTCTATCCATCATCTATCTATCCTTCCATGTATCTATCATCTATTTTTTATTCTCTATCTATCCTTCCATGTATATATCTATCTATCATCTATCCATCTTTTCATATATCTATTATCTGTCTATTATCTTTATTCTTTTATTATTGAACCAAACCTTTGAACTTTAGAAAGTAAACAAGTCTATCTTTAATCAATCAGTCCATCTATGTATCTATTTGTCCATTAATCAGTCCGTTCATCTATCTCATATCTATTCCTTTCATATCTGTCTTCTATCTTCAATCAATGTCTGTTATCGATCCATACATTTATCTAATCTATCTATATCGATCTAATCTATCATTCCGTAATAGAACCAAAATAAGTTTTAAACGTAAAAAAAAGTCGATCTTCAATCTGTCCATCTACGTATCTGTGTGTCTGTCAGTCAATCGGTCCGTTCATCTATCTCATACCTGTCCCTTTTATATCTGTCTCTACTTTTGTCTTCTATCTATACATCTGTCGTTCTGTGCTAGGAACGTGTTATATTCTTGGCGATGTAGAAATTTATGCAACACATTTGTTATACGTTATTTTTTCCATAAGAAAGGACCATGAGTTCTGGAAATATATAAATGAAAGAACACAAGATCAGAAGTCTTCAAGCCGTGACTCCCCATATTGTGTAACTCCAACTCCTAGTATCATCAGAGAGCACCAGATAAAATAAGATACAAAGGAGGAGATGCCAACCAGATAAGATGTCAGGGGGGAACGAAAAGACCTTAGGAGGTTAAATGATTAGAGAGTGATGGGTGATGGCTCCTTCTGTATAATGACAGCTCTCCGTCTTTCTTTTCAGGATTGTGAACCCTTTGAGAAATGCTGCACCAACGTGTGTGGACAGCAGAGCTGCGTTGCTGCCCGCTACCCTGATTCTGGCCTGCCAGCTCCCGGGTCCATCCATCCTGCCACCTGTGCGGATTTTGTCTGTTCTCAGCAGGGATCTGTCTGTGAGATTTGGGAAGGGCGTCCCGTCTGCCGCTGTCGGGAGCGATGTGGGAAGCAGCCGGGGTTCACATGTGCCTCGGATGGTCTGACTTATTACAATCGCTGCTACATGGATGCGGAGGCCTGTGCCAGGGGTATCAAGTTGGTTGAAGTGCCATGCAAATTTGTGTCTTCTTGGCCACTCACTACTACACCTCCTTCTGAAACCACCCTCCAACCAACCCAGCCATCAACACCTCTGGAAGTGCCAGTGCCACCAGCCTTGTACCAATCACCCGCACCGCAATCTGTGACTGTGGGTGGTACCGTGGGGCTACAATGTGAGTCTAGTGGGCGCCCACGACCTGAGATCCTTTGGGAAAAGTTGGGTGAAGGCCCTGCTGCACCACTCATGCGCCCAGACCAGATGTACGGCAATCTTGTGGTTACAAACTCTGGCCAGCTTGTCGTCTACAACGCCCGTCCAGAAGACGCCGGCGTGTACGTTTGCATGGCACGTAATTCTGCCGGACTTCTCCGGGCACAGTTCCCGCTCTCTGTTGTGAAGAAGGGGGGTGCCAATAGCCGCCGACCAGTTCTCCCATCTGAATGCCTCAAGTCCCCGGATCATAGAGATTGCCAAGATCTTAGGGTCCTTCGTTGGTTCTACGATTCCCAAAGTGGTGACTGCCAGACCTTCTATAATAAGGGGTGCCCAGGTGGTACTAATGTCTTCCAAACTTATGAAGAGTGCCACTCGTCATGCCAGCCTCGGCCACCGGAACTTTGTACATTACCCCCTGTAAGAGGACCATGCAAGGCCCTGCAGTGGAGGTGGGCTTACAGTCCTCACATGCACCAGTGCTTTTCTTTCATTTACGGTGGGTGCAATGGCAACCAAAACAATTTTGAGAGCAGGCAAGCGTGTGATGATCGTTGCCCCCTGCCACGTGCTAAGCAGTGCCAGGGGTGCCATCTACGAGGACGACTTGTGCCTAGCTTGTGCCGTAGCGACTTTGTTATTGTGGGAAGGTTGGAGGATTCTGGGGAGGAACGAGTGCTGCGGGTGGTCCTCATAGAAGTACTAAAGGATGAATACATGGGTCTGCGACTTTTCCATACCAAGTACTTGGAAGTGACGGTGGGCGACAATGGAGGTGGGGGGTGCGCGTGCAGCGGTCATGCGGGTTCAGGGGACAATCAGCTCTTGATCATGGGTGAAGTACAAGATGGCATGGCTTTATTAGGACCCTCAAGCTATGTCCGGCCTGCTAATGAGAAGAGACTGAGGAAGGTCAGAGACATGTTGGAAAAGGGAACATGTCAGATGCTGAACCGATTTCAGGACTGAAAATATCTACTCAAAATTGTCGCTTTTCATCCAAATGCTGGCGATCGATCAATGATCAACTACTATTTCGATACCGTCTCATGCCTCAATTATAAACAGGATACATAACAAACTGGTCAAATATTCAGGTGTAAGTAAAAATAAATGTGTGGTAGTGGAAAATGCAAAACTTCACCCGTTAAAAGGGTTATTCCCATCTTCATAGATGTGATATTGTCAGATAGAGCTGGAAATAACAAGCACTTTTGCAATTTAATGCTTGTTAAAATTTGCACCCGTTCTGGAGATATTAACACTTTGATTTTGTTTACAGCTTGTTGCCTTGGAGACCGACCACCGCAGCTGTCTAACTTGTAAGCGCTGTGCTGAATCTGACTGGGATTAAAAGGTAACGGCGAGCTCCTTTAATGCTGGACAGCTTCAAAGCAGTGCTTACAAGCTCAATAGATAAGAGCTTGTAAGCACTGTACATCTTCTACTGTCTAGCAGCGGTGGTCGGTCTCCTAGGCAACAAACCGTAACACTTTTCTTTGGTTTACAATTTCAAGAATGGTTGAAAATTTTAACAAGCAGGAAATTGCAAGAGTGCTAGTTTTTACATGCTCTATCCGACAATACCCATTTATGAAGTCGGGAAAGACCAATTCACTTTGTACAATCCCTTTGGTTAAAAAAGGTCCCTCGGCAACAAACTGATCACAGGATATCTTGCTACTGGAATCCTCAGAAATCAACAGTAATCTGTAAGGTAAACTATCAAGTGTACAATTTATCTGCAGTGCCCCCACAGGTGAAATGACGTATTACATAGATTGGGTCCTCCAGAGTAGATCTCCACTCTATAAGTAGAGAGCAGGGCCCCTATTAATTCAGAATTTGCTAACCTTTTCTAATAAGGACTGTCTGAAGTGTTAATTTTTAACATTGTGGTACAAATTACACAATTTACTGGTTGTGGAAATGTAGTAACAACCAACTTAAGTGAGATATATATATATATATATATATATATATATATATATATATATATATATTATTAATTATATAAAATATATATATTTTATATATATATATATATATATTTTATATATATATATATATATATATATATATATATATATATATATATATATATATATATATATATATATATATATATATATATATATATATCCAAATGTGTTACAGCTTTTCCTTATACTATATCCATTAAATATTTTGTAATTATTTTTATTCAATGGAAATTCTAGATGCGCTATTTTTATTTTTACTTTTGATTGGTAAAAATAAATAAAAATTCCAATTTGCTCCACTCTCCTTCAATCCATCAGTGAGGTCTTTCAGCAAAGTGGGAAAATCTAGAAGTAGAACTGAGAAAAAAATGTTTGAGGTGCTCAAAATGACAGCATTTGAGGTCTGAACAAGGAAGCCCTGGTCCGGCTGCCAAGTGGTACCAAAGTGCACACAACGCTAGGGTCCTGTGAATCTTTTTGGTCAACTGTAATCTACCGGGATCTTGCATTCAGTTGAGCTCTTTATTTAAATCTACAGGACCCAGTGAAAATTATTTATAAAATCTAATCACTAATGATTATACTGTATAAATCAAAATTAATATTAGTGCATTACCACAAGTGTCCACAGGAGGGAGCCCCACACACACAAAAAAAAAAAACAATTTTATCCAATCAGAAATTAGTTTTGTTTTCTTTATAAATATATTAAAACTTCAGAATTTTTTTTCTTTACACTTTATGATTTTCTTCCTAAACTAATCTGGAATTTAGGTGCTGATCACTGAATAAGAATTAATTTTTGCAAAAAACAAAGTATTAAAAGGAGTCAATCAGGTGAGTTTTATTTTTTTTTTTAATATACGGTACCGTAGATATCCAATACACAATACGTATTTATATATATATATAAAAAAAATGAATGTAGAGTTTTAAGGCTGATATTTTGACGCTTTGGGTCACATCTTCCGGAAGATCAGACACTTGTTATTTGCCGGCATGTCCACCTGCAACACAATGTAAGAGTCGGAGATCAGTGGCACAAAGGTTGGTCATGTGACAGGAGGCGGCAATGGTTAATGGTAGGTATGTGGGGGTGAAAGGGCGTTCTGCAGACATTAATGCTATTGTGTCTGTCAGTGTGACATTGCAATACACACAGTTACCCTGCAGTCTATTCTCAGTATGTTAATGCAGGTCACAGACATCAGAGACCCTTAATCCGACCATTGACAGATATTTTCTATTTCTAAACCTTCTTTTTTTATGGACAATTCCTTTAATAATCTTATTACACCCATAAGGAGACTATAATGGACTTAATGTGGGACCTTTAAAGGAATTGTCCACAATTAGACATTAGTTTTGCTTCCCCTCATCAACAGTGCCACTCTTGTTCACAGGCTGTACCTGGTATTGCAGCTTAAGTGCGTACAATATCAGACACAGTCAATGGACAAAAATGGCTCAGTTACTGTAAAAAAAGCAGCAGCAAAGTATACAGGTGAATGGGGGAATTTGTGAGGAATCGTTGCCTTAATGGTTGGTGTACGGCCATTTTAAGTCCTTACCATTCTCTCCAGCGCCATCCCACAAGTCTTTGCCAGCTCGTTCAGATCTGATGTATCCCAGATTCCCCAGGCTGGATTGCTGAAAAATAATAGGTTATGTCAGAAAGTCATATACATCAGAAAGTGCAGATTAAAGGGATTCTCTGGGAGCAGGTATGCAGGGTCACTATGGAGCAGAGGGCAGAAAAGTCACCACCACGCTGCTGACTCCATAACTGCAGAGTCCAGACCTCCTCTAGTATAAGAACAGCACAAACATAGCGCCCCCCGCTGGGAGCTTCATGGCCGAGCAGCTGCATGTAGCCATACATCACCAAGCACAATGCGGAGCGTCGGATGGAGTGGTGTAAAGCCGCCACCACTGGACTCTGGAGGAGACGTGTTCTGTGCAGTGACGGCTCACACTGCTCTACCTCGCATCTATTGGAGTCTGGGTTTGGTGATTCCAGGAGGACGTTACCCCCTGACTGCATTGTGCCCCCTGTACAGATGGTGGAGGAGGATAATGCTATGGGCTGTTATCAGGGGGCGGCCTTGGACCCCTAATTTCAGGGAAGGAAAAACTTAATCTTCAGCACAAGACATTGTGGACAATTGTAGCTTCCAGCTTCGTGGGGACAGTTTGGGGAAGACCCTTTTCTGTTCCCCATGACTGTGCCCAGTGCACAAGCTCCATACAGATTTGGAGGGAAGTTTAGTGACCGGCCGCACAGAGCCTGGACCTCAACCCCGTCCAACATTAATAAAAGACATTATGAGCCCGTCCCCTCCCCATCATCAGTATCTGACCTCACAAATGCTCTTCTGGATGAAGGGACAAAAATTCCCACAGACTCCTCGAAAATCTTGTAGAAATCCTTCCCAGAAGAGCGGGAGCCGTTATATCTGCAGAGGGGCCGACTCCATATTAATGTCTATGGATGTAGATTGGGAGGTCAGGAAAGCTCCTGGAGGTGAATGCGGAGGGGGCACATACACTACATGGAGAAAAGTAACATCTCAGCCTGCGATATGGGAATGGCATGAATGATGCCGGCTTTTCCTCCTCTGCTGTAGTCACAGTGCCAGTCTGACTCATGTGGCACAGATTGTCATTGTCAAGCAGCAGGACCCTGGCAGCCATCACATGGCAAAAGCAGCAATAATCTGAGCTGTAGATAGTCAGGAACGATGGAAAAGACTGAAACCATTTTTTTTTTATCAAATATCAGCCCCTGTGCCTCGTGGGACGTCATGACTAGGACTGACAGATCATCTATTTCCCAACATTGGAGTACATTCAGTACGTTCCGAAGCCAGCATTACCTATTGGCTAAAGGAGAACCCCTTTAATTGTAAACACACGACTGGTATCGGGTACGGCACGTCGGGTAACAGAAGACACAGCTGAAGTGTGGATACAGCAGCGTATATATTATATATATTGAGTAATACCTGTTTTTCAGACTCTGGTTAAAATCAATATTACTTTGCGGAGTGAGGACGCCATTGACAGAGTACGGCTGGGAAGAAAACAGGGACAATCATTAGTGACCGCAGGAATGTCAATGATTCCTAGACATAGATTGTACAATATATCCCTCCTCAGCTCCCATTCACTTCAATAGGAGCTGAGATGCAGTACCAGAGAACGGCCACTACACAGTGTATGGAGCTGTGGTGCTCCGGCTCTGTACATAGACATCTACCAGCAGCTGATGGTGCAGGTGCCGCCTGTAAGACCCCCACCAATCTAGTATCACTGAGCTATCCTGGGAATAGATCATCAATATCACACTTCCTGGACAATCCTTTTAAGGCCGGGGTCACACTAGACCGTAATACGGACGAGTGCTATACGATAAAAAAAAATCGCATAGCACTCGGCCCAATGTTAACCTATGGTGCAGCTCCCATCATCCGATATTTTCTCCACCGTATTTCGGATCCGAGGGAACTCGCATCAGGCTGCGATTGTCAGCGTATCTCGGCCGAGACTCGCCAATGCAAGTCTATGGGTGCGAGAAAAAATCGGATTACACACGGACCATGCGTGTGCATTGCGAGAAATACGCAGCGGTGTTAGTGAAAAGTCGGTAATTCAATTGCCGGCTTTTCATTTCTCCTGCACAAACCCGACAGGATATGAGACATGGTTTACATACAGTAAACCATCTCATATCCCCCTTTTTTTTTTTGCATATTCCACACTACTAATGTTAGTAGTGTGTATGTGCAAAATTTCAGCGCTGTAGCTGCTAAAATAAAGGGTTAAATGGCGGAAAAAATTGGCGTGGGCTCCCGCGCAATTTTCTCCGCCAGAATGGTAAAGCCAGTGACTGAGGGCAGATATTAATAGCCAGGAGAGGGTCCATGGTTATTGGCCCCCCCGTGGCTAAAAACATCTGCCCCCAGCCACCCCAGAAAAGGCACATCTGGAAGATGCGCCTATTCTGGCACTTGGCCTCTCTCTTCCCACTCCCTGTAGCGGTGGGATATGGGGTAATGAAGGGTTAATGCCACCTTGCTATTGTAAGGTGACATTAAGCCAGATTAATAATGAAGAGGCGTCAATTATGTCACCTATCCATTATTAATCCAATTGTATGAAAGGGTTAAAAAACACACACACATGATTTAAAAGTATTTTAATGAAATAAACACAGCGGTTGTTTTAATAATTTATTGCTCTCTCAATCCATCAGCAACACCCTCGCTTGGAAAAATAATAAACGCACAAGATACATACCTTCTGATGTCCTATCACGTCCAACGAGGTAATCCATCTGAAGGGGTTAACTAATATTACAGGCACGAGCTGCGATAAACCACTCGCTCGTGCCTGTAATCCCGGGTGCTGAAAGGAAAGCTGGATCTGTACTTACATTGAGTCGCGGTGATGCGCCCCTGCTGGATGTTCTCATGAACTGCAGCCTGGGAACTTTTTCCCACGCTCCAGGTCATATGAGGACATCCACCAGGGGGCGCATCACCGCGACTGTAGGAAATGTAGGTCAATGACCTACATTTCATTCATTCGCCGGGGATTACAGGCACGGAGCACAGCTGCATTTGCAGGGCTCCTGCTTGTAAAATATTTTAACCCCTTCAGATCATGGATTACCTCGTGGGACGTGACGGTTCAGCTGAGGGTATGTATCTTGTGCGTTTATTATTTTTCCAAGCGAGGGTGTTGCTGATGGATTGAGAGAGCAATAAAATACTGAAACAACCGCTGTGTTTATTTCATTAAAATAATTTTTAATAATGTGTGTGTGGGTGTTTTTTAACCCTTTCAGACAATTGGATTAATAATGGATAGGTGACATAATTGACGCCTCTCCATTATTAATCTGGCTTAATGTCACCTTACAATAGCAAGGTGGCATTAACCCTTCATTACCCCATATCCCACCGCTACAGGGAGTGGGAAGAGAGTGGCCAAGTGCCAGAATAGGCGCATCTTCCAGATGTGCCTTTTCTGGGGTGGCTGGGGGCAGATGTTTTTAGCCACGGGGGGGCCAATAACCATGGACCCTCTCCTGGCTATTAATATCTGCCCTCGGTCACTGGCTTTACCATTCTGGTGGAGAAAATTGCGCGGGAGCCCACGCCATTTTTTTCCGCCATTTAACCCTTTATTTTAGCAGCTACAGCGCTGAAATTTTGCACATACACACTACTAACATTAGTAGTGTGGAATATGCAAAAAAAAAGGGGATATGAGATGGTTTACTGTATGTAATCATGTCTCATATCCTGTCGGGTTTAGGCAGGAGAAATGCAAAGCCGGCAATTGAATTACCGGCTTTTCACAGATATCGCGCTGAATGAAATATAAATACAGAATATATATATACATATGTGTCTCAATGACATATCTCTCTATATATATATATATATATACACTGTATATATGTTTTCCCGAACATTTGAGCACATAAATCCATTAGATGTCGGTTTTGCAAGCTTGCGAGAAAATCTCGGCATACGGATGCCATACGGATGTCACACGGATCATTTGATGCGAGGAAATCGCATCCTCGCACTGCACACGGATCACTGTTTTTGAAACATTTGTGCGATTCTCGGCCGTGAAAAACGGACCGTTTTTTGATACGTTAAGTGTGTCCCCGGCCTATGTGAGGGACTACACAGATCTATAAAGTATACTATATCACGTAGCACTGCAGACCAGTCTTACCCCATAGGTCAGGAGAACGCCGCCAGGTTGTAGTACATGTCCGGCCCCATAAAACAGACCCTGTTATAAAAAAAAAAAAAAAAGAGATTGTAATTCTGTGATTTTCGATCGTTGATCCCATTCCTCAACTACTCGCAATAATCTTCTCGGCCACCAGTGTCCGCAAAGTGCCACTTTTATCGCAAGTGACAAATATGTATTTTAGTATCTAAATCATTGCAATCCTTTGATAGGGATGGTTTTTGCAAGCATTTCGTTTACTAGGCAGCATCCATATAATCTATAACGGCTGCCTAATAAAAGGTGACCCCAACCGGCCCAGATCCAGCGGGACAGTCTCAGAGTTGGAGAGCTGTCCGACTGTCCCGGGAGATCGGCAGCAGGTCCCTCTGTCAACTTTATCTGTCTTTAGGACAGTAGAGTAGGACCAGCACCCCCTCCACCAGTCACCGGTGCCGTCTGAGGCTCCCACTACATCATGCCTGTTGTAACGGGTCACACAGAGCACGGGGGGCCGATCTGCTCCACTCATCATTGCAGCGGGGTTAGAGGAGTAACTTTTTAACAATATTTGCTAGTAGGGTGGAGCGACACAAAACTCGTTTATGAAGAGGGCACTGCAGGGAATCATACTGTATGTCGGGTGGAGGGGGACTGGGGGAATTATACCCTTCAATGAGAGGGGGGCACTGGGAGCATTATACGCCTCATCGCTTCAGGGGGCACCATACGCTTTGTCAGGTGGGGGAGGCACTGGGAGATTCATTCTCTTTGTTGGGTTGGGGGGTACTGGGAGCATCATACTGTTCCTTGGGTAGAGAGGTAACTGAACCATACTCTTCTTCGGGTGGGGGGCACTGAAGGCATCATAATATGTGTGGGGAGCAGTGTGGCAGTATCTTAGTGTGTGGGGTATACACTGTGTAGCTTTCTGAAGTAGTAGGCTTCCAGCACTTGAGTCCCCAGAGTTACATAGTAGGAAAAAGCTCCCAGTACCCAGCAGTTTACCCACACCCGATGCCAGCCGTTCATTTCCCCTGCACTTGCCATTAGAGGGCTATGTAAGTGTTAGGCCACAATCACACGTTCAGTATTTTACATCAATATTTGTAGCCAAAACCAGGAGTGGGAGGGAAACACAGAAGTGGTGACGTGTTTCTATTATACTTTTCCTCTGATTGTTCCTCTCCTGATTTGGGCCTACAAATACTGATATAAAATACTGAAAGTGGCCTTACATGAATGGCTCAAACCCCCAGAAGAATGAATGGACAGATGAATCAGAAAACAGCCAGCTGCTTCCTAGTTATAGACATTAGATTTAAATTTTTTGTGGAACAGTAATGGGGTCCACATTCACACCACAGTGTAACAGCGGATGTGAACCCCGCAGCTCTCTACAAACAAAAGGGTAATAGAAATAAAATAAAGCGGTAACCTGAGTACAGACGGGCTCTGATATATGGATCATGTTGATGCAGACCACCAGTTGCAGTGAATTTGGCTCCAGGCCCCATGTCACCCAGCTCCGGGAGGCATCCAGGGTGCGGGGCTGCTCCACATTTGTAAGGGACCACCTGGAGATGTATTCACTTATACTGGAGAAACAAAAATTATAAATAAATCCTGGTTAAAAATAGTTTTATAAAATAATGTGACTTCCTCTTTAGATCCAGACTACAATGTTGGCTTTAGTAACTGATGTACACAACGTAAGTTTTTGTTCCTTTGAGGGTTATTTTAAAATGATCAGCATAACTATGTTGTAATTTTTTTTTGTAAAACTATGACCTGCTGGGACTTGTAGTCCCTTATAAAGTATATAAACAATGGGAGAGCGGTCTAAAGAACTAGAGCAGCTTGACAACCAATCACAATCCACGTCTTATTTCACAGACGCCATTGAAAGTAAAAGCCGCGTTCTGATTGGTTAGCTCTGGGCTTCACGGCTCGGCAGACCTGTGTAGGGTCTATCTCGGTCACATGACCCGCGCCGGTCACATGACTCACCTCCGCAGACAGCGCTGGTCCATCTCAGAAGGCATCCAACGCAGGTTAGGTAGAGCCCGGGAAAAATGTGCTGCGTGCTGCCCGGTGCCCGACGCCACCTCCAGCGCCCACACCACCGGCGCCGCAGGGCTGACATATTGCCGCAGGACGTCAAGGATCGGCTCCTTGTTCCTGTCCGCGGCTGCGGCCACTAACATCCTTCCCAGCTTCACTGTGACTGATGGTTCTGAGACCCCGGACGTGTGGGGGCGGAACTACAACTCCCAGAATCCCTCAGTGATTTTACGACGAATTACGGCTTTTTAAAGTGACAGTGCACATTTTGTTACAAGTCCCATTTGTGCTTTCTTTCGCGTGGGTGGGTTTTTTTTGGGTGTAAAAGCAGCATCTGCGATACAAATCAGTGATTATTTTGCTTGTTTATTCTACCCGTTGAAATAATATTCTGGAGCACTGGTTATAGCTTGGGGCTGTGCAGTTGTTCCTCTGTTATTCTTCCTGGAAATGTAGGATAACATTTTCAACCCCTATTGTGTAGTGCGCGGCGACAAGTGATCGCTTTATGACTATGGTTCCAGGAGGAATAACAGAGGAACGGCACAATGAAGAGTTCTGGAGAAATATTGCACCAGGAAAACAAATATTAAATAAAACAGATATATGTAGAAAACCCAAAGGGGCTTCCGTTATAAAACCGTCCAAAAGAAAAGCTGTCTGTGCTGCCAGCGGCATCCAGTGACGGCAGCGCCGTGGGAAGAAGTCGTCTGGTGGTTCTTGTGGATTAGACTGAAGTCCAATGTGAGCGTACCCTACTATGCAGGTGTGCACACAGGGGCTTTCTTTTTAGGATTTTTGTAGCGGATCCGCCACAAAATCCTCCTTAAAAAATTCTTGAAAAGTTTTCCAATTAATTTCTCTGGAAAATCCACTTTGCTGTTCATGAGATGAGCTGTTTGTTTTGAACTTTTATTTCACCTAGAGAAGTTTTGAAAAATATTTTGTCACTTCCTCAAAGAAAATCCTGATGGAATCCTTTCAAGGGTTTTTAAGTGATTTTTCAGGCTTTTTTTTTCTTAAAAATGAATCCCTTGCAAAAGAAGAAAAACCCTAAAGGTTTTATTTTGCTGAGTTTTTGGAGCAGAAACTCGCCAAAAAAAAAGGTGTTTAAAAAAACACTAGTTTTACTTGGAGAGTTGGGGTATGTGCAGACTTTGAGTGTTTTGCTGCATTTTGAGGGCAGAAACTGGATGAAAACTCAGAGTTTTTTAGGAAAATTTTAGAGAGGTTTTTTTTTTTTCCGGCTCATTTTGTTCTCCAAAAGCTCAAGAAAAAGCCTCATTGTCCGCATACACTTAGGCCGCGTTCACATGTTCAGTATTCGGTCAGTGTTTTCCATCAGTATTTGTAAGCTATTTCAAGTGTTTATTTCTGTTAATGTTGATGATTATGGCTTACAGCCAATGAAAACCCAAAAGTCATTATCTCAGTAAATTAGAATAATTAACAAAAACACCTGCAAAGGCTTCCTAAGCGTTTATAAAGGTCCCTTAGTCTGTTTCAGTAGCTCCACAATCATGGAGAACACTGCTGACCTGACAGATGTCCAGAAGGCGTCATTGACACACTCCACAAGGAGGGGAAACAACAAAAGGTCAGTGCTAAAGAAGCCGGCTGTTCAGAGTGCTATATCCAAGCATATTAATGGAAAGTGGAGTGGAACGAAAAAGTACCAATACCTGGTTTATATACAACAGTATCGCTGTGCTTGATTGGCAGCAAACTCGCCTGACCTTAACCCCATAGAGAATCTATCGGGTATTGTCAAGAGGAAGATGAGACACCAGACCCAACGATGCAGACGAGCTGAAGGCTGCTATCAAAGCAACCTGGGCTTCCATAACCCCTCAGCAGCGCCAGTCTGATCGCCTCCATGCCACGCGGGATTGATGCAATAATTGATGTAAAAGGAGCCGCGACCAAGTATTGAATGCATTTACTGAACATACATTTCAGTAGGTGAACATTTCAGATTTTAAAATAATTTTTCAAGCCGGTGTTATAAAGTATTCTAATTCACTGAGATAATGACTTTTGGGTTTTCATTGGCTGTAAGCCATAATCATCAACATAATAATAATAATGATAATAATCTTTATTTATATAGCGCCAACATATTCCGCAGCGCTTTACAGTTTAACAGTTTCAAACACAACAGTCATAAGTAACAATGTTAACAATACAGTAATAAAGCAAAATAAGACAAAATAAGACGACCCTGCTCGTGAGAGCTTACAATCTACAATGAGGTACAGATACAATGTACAGGTGTGTATTTACAATGATGTATTTACAATGATGGTCCAGCCATCTTCAGGGAGTGGGGTAGATGGAGATAGTGAATGGGCTACACACACACAAACATAAAATGACTGATTAGGGAACGTGGTAGGCCGCTCTGAACAAATGAGTTTTGAGCGAGCGCCTAAAACTATGCAAGTTGTGGATGGTCCTAATATCTTGGGGTAGAGCATTCCAGAGGATTGGCGCAGCACGGGAGAAGTCTTGGAGTCGGGAGTGTGAGGTACGGATTAGTGCTGAGGTTAGTCGAAAGTCGTTTGCAGAGCGCAGCGGTCGGCTAGGCCGATAGACAGAAATGAGAGAGGAGATGTAAGGGGTGCCGCACTGTGGAGAGCTTTGTGGGTGAGAACAAGGACTTTGAATTGTATCCTGTAATGAATGGGCAGCCAGTGTAAAGACTGGCGAAGAGCGGACACGTCCGAGTAACGATTAGCTAGATGGACGACCCTGGCTGCTGCATTAAGGATAGACTGGAGAGGGGAAAGTCCCGTGAGGGGGAGGCCAATTAAGGGCTGACCCACACGTCCAGATAATTCCGGTACCGGAATAAATCGGTACCGGAGTTATCCGTGTCCGTGTGCCTGGGAACTCACGGAGGCCATACCTGCGGCACACGTGTGCCGCCCGTATGGCGAGTGGGTACCACACGGAGCGTGTGGTACCCACTCTGCATGGTGCTGAAGCTGCGATTCATATCATCCCTGCAGCAACGTTTGCTGCAGGGAAAATATGAAGAATAGTGTTTAAAATAAAGATCCATGTGTCCGCCGCCCCCCCACCCCCTGTGCGCCCCCCCCGCTGGTCAGAAAATACTTATCCGGGTCCCCCGTCGGCAGTCGCTCCTTCCTGGTCTGGCCGCGCCTCCTACTGTATGCGGTCACGTGGGGCCGCTCTTTTACACTCATGAATAGGCGGCTCCGCCCCTATTGGAGGTGGAGCCACATATTCATGAGTGTAATCGGCCGCATACAGTAGAGAAGCCGCGGCCAGACCAGGAAGGAGCGACTGCCGACGGGGGATCCGGGTGAGTATTTGCTGACCAGCGGGGGGGGCGCACAGGGGGTGGGGGGGCGGCGGACACATGGATCTTTAGTTTAAACACTATCATTCATATTTTCTCTGTAGCAAACGGTGCTACAGGGAAGATATGAATGGCGGCTTCAGCACCATGTGGGGGGGACAGCGCTTACTGTAGCGCTGTCTCCGGCACGCCACACGGACCCCAGACGGAGAATGTCCGTGTGAGGTGCGTGTTTACACGGACCCATTGACTCTATTGGGTCCGTGTAATCCGTGCGCTCCCACGAACACTGACATGTCTCCGTGTTTGGCACACGGAGACACGGTCCGCACACGGTCCGCACAAAATCAATGACATCTGAACAGATGCATTGATTTTTATGGGTCTACGTGTGTCAGTGTCTCCGGTACGGGAGGAAACTGTCACCTCACGTACCGGAGCCACTGACGTGTGAAACCGGCCTAATAGAGCGTTGCAGTAGTCCAGACGGGAGTGGATTAGGGCGACAGTGAGAGTTTTTGTTGTCTCCATGGTGAGAAAAGGGCGGATTCTAGAGATTTTCTTTAGGTGTAAGCGGCACGAGCGGGCAAGAGATTGTATGTGGGAGGTGAAGGAGAGATCGGAGTCAAACATGACACCCAGACAGCGTGCCTGCTGCCGGGGTGTTATTATGGTGCCACCCACAGAGAGGGAAATGTCAGATTTAGGGAGGCTAGTAGAAGGCGGGAGCAGAAGAAGTTCAGTTTTGGAGAGGTTGAGTTTCAGATAGAGAGCGGACATGATGTTGGAGACTGCAGTCAGTGGCGTTCTGTAGTACAGCGGGGGTAAGGTCAGGGGATGACGTGTATAGTTGTGTGTCATCAGCATAAAGATGGTACTGAAAGCCAAATCTGCTGATGGTCTGTCCAATTGGGGCTGTGTAGAGGGAGAAGAGAAGGGGGCCAAGGACTGAGCCCTGAGGTACCCCGACAGTGAGAGGAAGAGGAGATGATGTGGAGCCGGAGAACAGAACACTGAAGGAGCGGTCAGAAAGATAGGAAGAGAACCAGGAGAGAGCAGTGTCCTTAATGCCTAGTGACTGGAGCCTAGAGAGTAGGAGAGGGTGGTCAACAGTGTCGAAAGCTGCAGAAAGATCGAGGAGAATGAGCAGAGAGTGGTCACCGTTATTTTTTGCTGTCAGAAGGTCATTGGTCACCTTGATGAGTGCAGTTTCTGTCGAATGTAGGGGGCGGAACAAGGACTGTGAAGGGTCTAGGAGGGAATGAGTGGAGAGGTAACGGGTAAGGCGGGAGTAGACTAGGCGCTCCAGGAGTTTTGAGATGAAGGGGAGATTGGAGACCGGTCTGTAGTTGTTTGTGCATGATGGGTCAAGGGTGGTTTTTTTAGTAATGGAGTAATGATAGTGTTTGAAGGAGGAGGGGAAAATGCCAGAGGAGAGGGAGAGAACATTAACAGAAATAAACACGTGAAATAGATCACTCTGTGTGTAATGACTCTATATAATATGAGATTCACTTTTTGTATTGAAGAATGGAAATAAATTCACTTTTTGACAATATTCTAATTTTGGGAGAAGCACCTGTATGTTATCGGTTTGTGCACAGAGTTTTGAGGCTTTATTTAGTCTGTGAACTCTAATTATTAAACACCTGAAAACAAGTCACTTAAACTTGTTTGATAGACCCCTCCTGTTCATCTCTGTTGTACAATCGCTTTGCTGTCCATGTGTTCAGTCTTTTCAGCAATTTATGTATTTTTCTTGCCCCTTCCAGTTGTTGATAAACACCTACTGCAGATAAATAAAGCGCCTGTCCGTTCTGTGAATTGGCTCCTGATGGAAAAAAATCTTCAAAATCACTTCAGGAAACGCTAAAACTCCTCAATGGAGCATGACCTGAAGCCGTTTCCACTATAAAAATGGTCATTTTTGCCCTGGTCAGAAAATCCCTGTGTGCACAGCCATACAGTTTCTATAAAGAGACTTTCCGCTGCTTTTTAAAAGTTTGCAAAGTTTACAGCCAAATCACAGCTCTAAGAATAACGGGACAATGTGATGGATTCCGGCTCATTAACTTCCCGGCTGATCAAAAGAAGTAATCCCAGAATTCCCAAATTCTGTCAATGAGCGAAGCATGCTGGGAAATCTCCGCCACATCCAAGTCTCCAAGGACGTCCTTCATTGAAGGTCATTGCGGGGAGGTCTCGGGTCTGTTTCCTGATCGGCAAAACTGATAAGAGATTTCCAACAGTAATTGGGGTTTTACTCATCTATTAATCTGTGTCAAGAAAACAGAACAGACCGTCACCCCGACAATATGGATTCTGTGCGCAGGAGCGGGCGGGGGGGAAATCAAAGAAATAAGCCCAAGTTATGGCAGCGACACAAAGACACGAAAAACACTGAAGTCCATGAGGGTCTTTGTGCTCAGTGCGTCCATCATCTGTATCTAATAACACTATCATTCCACCCAATATCTATTATCCATCTATTATCTATCTATCTATCTATATCTATCATCTATTATCTATCTATCTATTATCCATCTATTATCTATCTATCTATCTATTATCTATCTATCAATTATCCATCTATTATCTATCTATATCTATCTATTATCTATCTATCATCTATTATCTATCTATCTATCTTATCCATCTATTATCTATCTATCTATCTATCATCCATCTATTATCTATCTATTATCTATCTATTATCTATCTATATCTATATCTATCTATTATCTATCTATCTATCTATCATCTATCTATCATCTATTATCTCTCTATTATCTCTCTATTATCTATTATCTATCTATTATGTGTTATTTATCTCTCATATCTTAAAGCTGATCTTATAAGATTTATTGCAGAATTTCGGTTTCCAGCCCTACAATCTGTCATGTTGCGGCCGATGCTGGTTGTGACCTTGAGTCCCAGTATGGTGAGGGCCAGCTGTCATAGAGACACACATGCTTTTGGGAGTCCACAATTAACTCTTCAAAGACCACCTATATATGATCAGTGTCGGACTGGGCTGCCAAGGGCCCACCAGTAACAATGACTTTGGGGGCCCACTTTTCACCTGCATACAAATATCACTCCACCCTTGTTCACAAATTTACCTGGATCTCTATATAGTAATAATCTGGGTAGTTTGGTTAATGAATGATGAGATGCTGCTTTTTTTCCTGCAGAGTGAATCATGTGAATTATGCCAAGTACTGCCCATACGGTGGGGTTGGGGGTCCGTGTCTGCACAGGGGCCCACCGGGGGATTCCCCTATGGGCCAGTCCGAGCCTGTATATGATAGAGCAGTCACCTTGGCCAGAGATACCGTGACCTTGGGTGCAGTCTGTGCTGGATGTTTCCTCCAAGGATTCCACCATGCCTTGTGTTAGGCGTCTACATTTGGTATACTGGGGTCCGCCAACTAGACCTGGTATTAGGCTGCCGGACTATCAGATATCGCAGCTTATAACCTGCCAGGAGACAGAACCAGGACGACATCTCAGATCTCAGCATCTTGTCTCCTCACTGCTGTTCCGGATTATTGAACATTCTGGATTATAAGAATTGAGCTGTATACCTGTGATCTGTAACCTGTGGCTCTCCAGATGTTGGAAACTACAACTCCCAGCATGTTCTGACTGTTAGGTGGTGTCCCCACGATGATTCTTCGGAGCAATAAGAAAGTGAAAAATGCTGCTAGATACACTGCTGCATGTTTACAGTGTTTTATTTTTTTTCATTGCTTTCTATGGGTGAAAAAAAACCACTGAATGAAATGACGCGCTGCAGTTTTCCATTCCAATCGGTAAAAAATAAAACAAGCGCGTGCGTGAGATTGCTGAGATCTCAGAGTTATTCCTGGGACTGTAAAAAAACAGCATTAAAAAACGCAGCAAACGTGCAGCCTGCAATGATCGGATGGACTGAACCCATAATACCCCCAGATTAGGGGCCCTGATCCCCCCATAGAAGTAATGCGCTTGTCACTGAGCTGAATGAATGACTGTGGACGGACGGGGCGGCGGTGGAATATCGGCAGCGTCTGACACCGTCACTGATGCAATAATCAGAAGAGCCCGGTAATAGCAGCCGAGCCGCGGCGTCTGCGCCCAGAGATAAGCGGCATCGCCCTATGGGGCACTAGGTGAGCTTAGTGTCTGCGGGCCTTAAAGGGAACCTGTCACCTCGTACATGTGGTCCGACCTGCGGACAGCACGGAATAGAGACGGAGAAGCTGAGCAGAGGGATATATGGGTTTATAGGAAAAGATTCCGCAGAAATTGTATTCATAGAAATCTCTGGTGTTTGTATGCTTAGGAGTCCAGTGGGCGGTCCTACCAGTGATTGACAGCTCTCTCTCTTACATGCACAGCCATACAGGGAAGACTGACAATCGCTAAAATCCCTGGTGTTTGTATACATAGGAGTCCAGTGGGCGGTCCTACCAGTGATTGACAGCTCTCTTACATGCACAATCACACAGGGAAGACTGACAATCGCTGAAATCCCTGGTATTTGTATACATAAGAGTCCAGTGGGCAGTCCTAGCAGTGATTGACAGCTCTCTCTGCATGCACAGTCACACAGGGAAGACTGACACTCCCTGAAATCCCTGGTGTTTGTATACATAGGAGTCCAGTGGGCGGTTCTAGTAATGACTGACAGCTCTTTACATCCACAGTTATATAAGGAAGGCCACTAAGGCAGAAAAGAGCCCCTGTGCTAGAGCAATATATGGGCCCTTCGCCGCTCAAGAACTAGTAAAAATGAAAAGTTACACCTGTTGGAAGTATAAATGGCCCCTTACCTCTTGGGCCCCTCGGCGGCACAGGTTGCACCAATGATATGTCCGACCCTGGGGAAGACTGACAGTCACTGAAATCCTTGGTGTTTGCATATATGAGTCCAGTGGGCGGTCCTAGTAGTGATTGACAGCTCTTTCTGCATGCACAGCCATACAGGGAAGACTCAATCACTACTAGGACCGCCCACTGGACTCCCAAGCATACAAACACCAGGGATTTCTATGAATAAATTCCAAGTTTTGCTGACACTTTTCCCAATAATACGGCTATTAATCTGAGGGCAGAGATCATGTGCAGCATGCCAGGTTCCCTTTAAAGAAAAAGTGCTAGGCGAACGTTCTGAGAACACACACCTGCGCATGCTCAGTACAGCAGAGAATCCATGTGTCCTCTATGGAGAAGGGGCGTAAGCTGCTAGCAGAAAATAAAAGGATCGGGCATATTGAAATCCTTGTCACATGAGACTGTGGATCGCTCCCACTGGCCCCAGCCGGTCGGGGCAGCTTTGGCTTTGCAGCAGGCAGGTTTCAATGTCATGTGACATCTACAGACAATTCCTTGTGGCAGTACATAATACATAATCCCATCACACAATTACCGGCTGTGTCGGCCGTGCTCTGTATAAACAGCGAGCTGTCTATAGTAACATCACGCCAAAAAATGGCTACAGACAGTATTGCGCAATGGGTTAGATAAGCGAGCGGCCCCTTTAAGAGGGGTGAGGGGGCGTGTCCTCCAGCACATGCCTTCTTAAAGAGCCAGCTGCTGCAGTCAAAAGTCAGTGGCAGCCTGCTGTTCCTGCTGGGGGCATCCTACAAGTGCTCCCTGCCCCGTCATGTACACCATCACCAGAGGTCCCAGCAAGCTCACCACCCAGAGGAGGACAGGTATGAGCCCGGCCTCCATGTCTGTAGTGTCACCCTGTGCCACCTCCATACTGATCACTGTGTTTCCTTCCCAGGTCCCAAGCAGCAGATTGACACTAAGCTGCAGGAGCTGAAGAGTAAGCAGCAGCTGCTGATCCCCACCCTGTCCAACGGCTGGGACCCTCTTCCAAGGTCAGTACCTGTCTGGGGGGCTAGGACGCTGCCAGGGGGTCACCCAATATTGGCCGCCCCGGTGTCGCCGCTTTAACCTGTGATGAATGGGTTAAGAGTGCATTATTTCCCCCCCTCCCTCCAGGATTTTGAATTTATTAACCCCGTACATCTCGGGGCGCACAGCCGGGATCGGCATTGGCTCCGATCACCATTTACGTTGGGGGGTGACAGGCGATCGGCGCAGCGTGACCTTGTGCAGAGGTTACCATGCGCACAGTGTCATTGTCACATGGTGCTGTACAGGGAGGGCGTGACAGAAGGGGGCTGGACTCTTAACCCTTCAGGATCTGCCTACAACGCTGACTGTCGACAGCCTCAAAAGTGGCGCTGGTTCACATTGAGCAGATATTTACAGGCAAACGCTTCATAGGGGGGATGAAAAAAAATAAAATACGATCCCGGTGCTGAACGAGGGTCCTGGGTTTGGATTGACGCAGCTCTGGATTACCGGATGATCCTATTAATCTGGACTTGAATATGGGGGTCAGGGACGGCGCCAGCACTCTGCAAACCGTGGAAAGTGCGAGGCTCGCGGTGTCACTATGCGCAGGGTTAGTGTGCGACATCTGCCGTAAATGCCTCCCCTTTAACCTCTTAGATGCTGCTGTCAATCATGTGTAAGAATTGGGAAATGAGGATAGGTGTCCCCTCTAGAGGCCAATACCCTCCCCCCTTTATGTCATTACCCTGGTGGCTGGGGGGCTCCTCAAGTACACCATGTTTGTACACCCACGAACCTTGACCTTCGCCTGGGCTTCATAGATAATTTTACACTACACTGTAATGCTAAAGTATTGCGGTGTCCTGTTCAAGTCTCCTAGTGCAGCAAATTAAAACGAAATACATAAAAATATAATATTACATGCCCCCTCCACTCTGCCTTTTCTCAAAATGTAAATAACATTGATGAAAAAAAAATTAGCATGGTAACTCTCCATGTGTAACTGTCTGAGCTAATAGACTATGTGTATATGTATCCCATACGGTGACTGCCGAAGCTGGAAAATAAAAAATGGAACCAACAGAATGGTGTTCTGGACAGAGGCAGTCCCTCAGATCAGTGCTTCAGGGGGCTGTCGGACCGAATTGTTGATGTGAGCAGGTGCATGAGGTGCTGACGGTTTGCCCACCCCGCTCCTGCCATCTTTGTACTCCCATGAAGCCCCTCCGTGTCCCAGGCTTCATAGTGCATTCACTATCTCCTCTAAGTAGTATAAAATACAAGCAACCAAATGATCGCAGGTTCAAGTCCCTTTACATAATGTAAAATAATAATAAAAAAAACTTAAGGTTTTTTTTTTTCCCAATTAAAAGAGGAAAAAAAATGCAATCCTATCATTAACAAGTCAGTTTTGGCACATAATGGCCCATAGGGACTTGATCTAGGTGGGTGTGCAATGTGTAGACTCGGGGAAAGTTCCTCCCTAAATCTTGTCTGTTCTGCTCTCTGTTTGACCTTGTGCCCCTATTAGAGGGAGGGGTCACCTCCTCATAGAGCCACCCCCCCACACACACTCTTCTACATGTGGGTAAGTGGGCACAACAGCGCCCCCAGCAGTCGGTCATCTGATACTGTGATATATATTCAGGTATTTGTGCATTATATCTTTTTGCAGTGGCTTTTAACATGGAAAAAAGTCATTAAAATGCATTTTTATAACATGAAAAGTTGTACAAATGCATTATTGCTGTGCTGTCATCAGATTTTCCTCATTACCTTCCCGTTTTATGCAAATGATTGGACATTGCCTAAAACTATTGCGCAGCGGATCGTCCCATCCAGCCGCACTATTTTTCCAGTATATTTAGTTTTTTGTTTTTTTTTTCTTTGAAGATAATGGCCGATGTGGGAAGTAATGCAGGTGTCCTGGGTGCATTTAGTGCCGGGAGTTGTGTCCTACCCGATATAATAATTTTCTCAGTAAATACTTCGCAATATTCATAGCAAAAAAAAAAAAAATAATAATAATTTTTTATTTTTTTCCTGTTGCTGTAGGACACCTCCTGGAATCCGCCATCTTCCTGTGACACCGATCTGTTTTCTCTTACAGTCCTTCAGCTCCAAAACTAGTGTTCAGTCGTGTGAACGGCAAGCGCAGCGCATCCCTGAGCCCGACGTCGTCGGAGGACGCGTACACACCGGCCCACGAGGAGAACGTCCGCTTTGTATATCAGGGTAAGAGCAGTGACTGCCACGTATGAGGGTCTCGGTGGAGGGATACACCCAACCAATGTACATGGCTTGACTGTGCTCACTGGAGCGCCGTGATCCCTTTAAAGGGGCATTACCAAGTATGAAAGTTATTCACTATCCGGTGGGTCTGACTGCTGGGGGGGCCGCCACAGAACTCGAGAACCTGGATGAAGCGGAGGTCAGTCAGCCCACATCTGATCCATTCATTCTTACTGGGACCACCGGAGATAACGAAGCGCCGCACTCAAGTGGTCTTCTGCACTCCTGCTGGAATGAATGGGGCACATGATTGACATCTGCTCCACTCAGCCATGGCTCTTGGGATCTGTCAGACACCCCTCCCTCTGTGTGTAGGCAGTAACTTTCAAACTTGAGAATATCCCTTTAAATCAGCTAATTGATAGGGGTGCCAGGAGACAGACCCCCTAATGACCTATACTTGATGGGTCATTAAAGGGGTTTGGGGTTTTTCAGGACCAACATTGATCGCCTATTCCTAGGACAGGTCATCAATATGAGATCGGTGAGGGTCCGACACCCCGCATCCTCAGCGATCAGCTGAAAACCACTTTGTTAGCGCCCAAAACCTAAGTGAGGGGTAGATAAAATGCAGCATTCGGCAACGTGTGGGGCTCCTGACGCAGATTTATGGCCGCTGCCACAGTGGTTTTCAGTTCACCCGTCGGAGTGATGCCCCCCGTACTGGCAGATAAGTCATCAATATGTCAGCACTGGCAAACCCCCCCTTTAATAAATTCATTTTTTTTTAATTTTTTTGTCATTAGTCTGAAATTATTTAAAGACCCCTGAATTTGATGGGGGGGGGGAGAAACCACCCTACTTATGACAGATTCTCTTCATTCTGGTCATTGTTTGCACTCGCTTTATTCCCACATCTTCCCTGAGTATTCCGAGATATGGGCCTTTTTATTCAGTGCTACGTTTACAGTCTTTCTTACAGACTATTACCCTGTCGGCCACGACCCCTTGTAAAAATCACAAAAAAACCCACCAAAAATTGGCTCTAAATAAAAAGGCCCATATCACTGGAACCGTGTGGCGGATTTTAAGAAAAAAGCAAAATACTCATAGGAACTGCGGGAATAAAATAAGAGCAAAAACTGTCCACTATCGACCTAGCAACAGATTCCCCCTTAACTATAATCACTTCTGCATATTATTTAATATTGGTGCAATCAACATTTACTGATCTCTTGCATGTCTCCTTCAGCCTGGCAAGAGGTGCAGCATCAGCTGGATAAGCCGGAACGCAACGGATGCGGACCCCAGCAATATCAGGATCAGAGCCCAAGTCCGTCTCTTAAGAGTAAGAGCCTTTATTCAATGTTCTCACCACATGTGGAATCTTTACATCTATCTATCTCCCTCTCCTTGTGCTGCCTGGGCAGGAAGTGTTGTCATGGGGGAGAACGGCACTGGTGTGTGTGTGTGTGTGTGTGTATATATATATATATATATATATATATATATATATATATTCATTCTTTAATACAGAGCAAAGAGGCTTAATATGGATTTGGGTAAAATATAATATATTTCTTCACTGTTGACATTGTGACTGGAGACTTCCCTCTGCTCCATTTCCCTCAGTCGGTGCCGTCCTCCAGCTTTATGGCGCTGACACTTTCATATACGAAGTGAATGTATTTGGTTTAAGCCCTGTAAGCCGATTAGTCATGACGCGGCCACCTAATCTGGAGAAGTGGCTCAGACGACAAGATCCCGTCTCCCCTCAGCACCATGGCCCTCAGATTGCTCCCATTCCCTGATCAGGGTCACCATGACAACTAAAGGAAAGATGGCCGCCCTGCACTCGCCCCGGCACTGGCAGTATTCTCACAATGGCTAATAAATGATCCGATGACGCACATTGCGCCTCATAGAGACCGTTCTACAGCATATTCCTGAGCCGGCGCCATGTTGAGGGCGGAGGCTGAAGTCTTAGCAGGGCCCTGAGGAGAACCGAAGCCTTCTCTCTCATTAATGGCACACAGTGGGTACGACTCCAATTTTTTTTTTCCATGAAATTCCAATAAAATGTGACTTCTATGGGTCATGCCACTAAATGGGAATCTCCCAATAAATCTGTAATCGATTTTACGTGGATATGAAGCTTGGTGTGGAGGGTGCGTCCGTCAATTAAAGGGGTATTCTCATCTCCAAAATCCTATCCCAATATGTAGTAGTTGTGATTAATGAGTAAATACCTGCAATTAGAAATGTATAGTTCTCCTAATATGCTAGGTCATTTATGTGCAGGGTAGCAGGGTATTGCAGTAACTTGCGTATCCATGGTTACGACCTAACAGCTGACACCGAGTGGTCGTAGTCATGGATACCTAAGCTACTGCAATGCCATGCACATGGGGGTAAGCGACATGGCTAATCAGAAGAACTATACTATATTTCTAATTGGAGGTATTTGCTAACATTATTATCATTACACCTACTACATATTGGGAAAAGGATTTTGAAGATGGGAATACCTATTTAAATGTAAACAGTGATGTCTATAAAGAGGCACAATACAGGCTCCGTACTACAGACCCATAGGTGGTCTGTCCCACCATATGGTGCCCCTTCTAATGGCTAACCAATATGGGGCCTAGAAAAGTTTAACCAATTAAGTGCCACTGGCAATCACAGGCGGTGTGATCTGGGGGAAACATGCTTACATAGGTTAGCAAATTAAAGTCTCGTAGGGAAGAGCTAAAAATGAAATGGAAAGGAGGGGGCAACACAAATCCCAGATAGAGAGAGAGAGATATATATATATATATATATATATATATATATATATATATATATATATATATATATATATATATATATATATATATATATATATATATACATATATACATACTAGCTATTGAACCCGTTCTACGCCCGGGTGGCGAACATTTATATTGGTATATGGTCTCCGTCCTGGTATGTGCTGCTCCCATCTTGCTCTCCCATCCTGTCATGTGCTGCTCCATCCTGCGCCCCCATCCTGTCATGTGCTGCTGCATCCTGCGCCCCCATCCTGTCATGTGCTGCTGCATCCTGCGCCCCCATCCTGTCATGTGCTCCCATCCTACACCCCCATCCTCTCATGTGTGCTGCTCCCATTCTGTTGTAATGTGCTGCACCCATTCTGCCTGTTCCTGTTTCCATTCTGCCATATGTTGCTCTCATCTTTCTCTCTCCGGCTGTGCTGAGTGCGGGCGGCTGTGCTGAGTGCGGGCAGCTGTGCGTGGCGGTGCTGAGTGCGGGCGGCTGTGCTGGGTGCCGAGTGCTGGCGGCCTGAGCAGGCGGGGACACCGGCGCTATGGGGGTCAGGTGCCGGAGTCGCCACTAGCTCAGGTCCCCGGCACTTGCTATATTTACCTGTCCCCCGTTCCACTGCTGCGTGCCACTCCATCTTCCGAGTCCTCTGCCTGTGACTGTTCAGTCAGAGGGCGGCGCGCATTAAGCGCGTCATCGCGCCCTCTGAACTGAACGTCGCAGGCAGAGGATGTGGAGGACAGAGCAGCGTGCATCACTGGAACGGGACAGGTAAATATAGCATACTCACCCTCCTGGCTCGTCCCTGCTTCTCCGTTGGAGATCGCGGTGTGCGTTCAGTGCTTACGCATACCGCGATCTCCTGGGAGCGTCACTCTGTGGGGTCCAGACTGCGCTGGCGCTTGCGCAGTCTATAAAGGCTTCGGACAGACAAATTTATTTTGCTCATTTCTCGATACTACTGCTTTTTTTTTTTTTTTTTTTTTTTTTCTTCCTACCTAACACACTTTTAGTGTCGGCATGGATATATTTTACTAGATGGTGGCCCGATTCTTGTAACGCATCGGGTATTCTAGAATATGTATGTAGTTTATTTACAAAGTTTTCAGAATAATGCAATGTACACACAGGATTCAGCCGGCGGCGACCAGTTAGCGAAGTATGGTTCAAATTGCCACATAATATATAGCACAGCCACGTAGTATATAGCACAGAGACGTAGTATATAACACAACCCATGCAGCATATAACACAGGCCACGTAGTACATAGCACAGGCATGTTGTATATAACACTGCCCATGCAGTATAGAGCACAGCGATGTAGTATATAGCACAGCCCACATAGTATACAGCACAGAGATGTAGTATATAGCACAGCCCATGCAGTATAGAGCACAGCGATGTAGTATATAGCACAGCCCAAGCAGTATCTAACACAGCCCACGTAGTATATAGCAATGTGGGCACCATATCCCTGTTAAAAAAAAAAATAATGAAAATAAAAAATAGTTATATACTCACCGTCCGTTGGCCCCCCCGGATCCAGCCGAGGCATTTACCAATGCTCCTCGCGACGCTCCGGTCCCAACAGTGCATTGCGGTCTCGCGAGACCGCTATGTCGTCATCTCGCGAGACCACAATGCATGGAGCGGTCACCGAAGCGTTGCGAGGAGTGGGAAAGGCGCCGGAAGGAGTATATGATTTTATTTATTTTTTTTTATTACTATTTTTAACATTAGATCTTTTTACTATTGATGCTGCATAAGCAGCATCAATAGTAGAAAGTTGGTCACACAGGGTTAATAGCAGCGGTAACTGAGTGCATTACACCGCGGCATAACGTGGTCCGTTACCGCTGCCATTAACCCTTTGAGCGCTGAGTGGAGGGGAGTATGGAGCGGCCATTTTGCTGCCGGACTGTGCCCGTCGCTGATTGGCAATTTTGCCGCGACCAGTCAGCGACTTGGGATTTCCGTGACAGACAAAGACAGAAGTGACCCTTAGACAATTATATAGTAGATCACTTGCCCCCTTCCCGACAAAAGGTAGGAGAGAGTGTGTGTGTGAGAGATAAATAAACACATATAGAATTTTTTTGTTGTTGTTGGGCAGGCTGTAGTTTTGTATGACACCATTCACTTTATACTATAATAGAATGGGGGAAAAAGTAGACAAAACAATTACGGTATGTATTTGAAACTTTTTTTTTTGTATGACACCATTCACTACCAACAACCTTGATTGACTGTGTGGGTGCATGTTTAAAAAAATAAAAAAATAAATAAAATTTGGCCTGTCAAGAAGGGGTTAAGTGATATTTTGAAAAAAAAAAGGTTTGTAAGGAAGCATCAGATTCCTTAGAGCAGCGGCTTGTAAACGTGTAACACTTGTTCATTAAATTGCCCTATAAACCTTCTGTTATAACAAGGAGTTTTGAAAGTTCTATAATGGTAAACTACATTCTACGGCTGCAGCCAAAGTCCATCAGTCTGGGGGGGGGGGGTGGAATTTAGAAAAAAAAAAAAAGGGCCGGGTTCACACGTGGTGCATGATTCAGGGTTTCTGAGCTTACAGCTATAATAGGGGTGATGGAATGTAATTAGCGCAGCATTTTCTGTCTGGCTTCTGGATCTTCATTTATTATTTATTTTTTGATACCTGCAGTCACCACTAGAGGGAACTTAAAGCAAACTTGTATATTGAACTCCGTAATTTAACAGTATGCCATGAGCTCCCCCTTGTGGCTGCTTAAGGTAGCTAGAATGTCAACTTTAATCCGGTATGCAGAAGATTTGGTGCTCTGTATCAGAAAAATAGATATTTTGACTCCTGTCTAGATATATTAGGAAACTAATCCCCCACGGATTGTTGGACCTGATCAGATGAAATAGCTGTTTAATTTAAAGGTGGCGTCACTCGCAGGATGAGTGGTTTTTGTTTATTATGAGCAGTCTGATGGCCCCTGGTGTTGGAGGCTGCATACTAAGCCGTTAGTATCAACATTGTGTGCCTGGTTGACTCAGAATTGGACTCTCTGGGTCTTGTAGTGCCAGCAGGAGAGCCACTCTTTGCCATCTTTTAACCTTTTCCTCCCTGTATTTTTCAGATTTCGTCCCAATCGACCTTGAGGACTGGTGGGCAGAACGTTTTCTAGCCAATATTGAAAACTGCGAATGAAGACCCCCAGGGAGGAGACCTCCGGCGCCTTTCATTAATATGCACATTTTCTACCCCCATTCAGTAGCGTCCATAAACCTTCCCGGGCCCGGCGGCTCCGCTCACACAATAGGATCCTCCAAGGAGCAGTCATGAGACGCTGCGCTGACAATGTGCCTTTCCTATGACTGCGTCTATAATGCGATTTCTACAAGGATTCAAGGTTACTGGGAAAGCACAGAAGTCCTGGGCGCGGGCCCTGATGTCCTGCTGGCTCCATGGTTCACTACGGGGAGGGAAGAATTACTGGACATTGGTGGTAAGAAGCCATCGCCAGAGGGGGAAGGGCACACCAGCAAGGAGGTACTATGCACTACAACTCCCAGCATTTAGAGGAGATGCTAAGGGTTGGAGTTATGCCCCGGCTTGTCTATCACTGCACTATAGGTATTGGAAGGGGCAGAGTTGGAGAAACTTGACTGAGTGATGTTTATGGACCCTAGTGGTCTCAAATGCACATGGATCCCCCCATTAGGTCCTTTCTGCTTGTGGCGAGCAGGTCATTTCCCCTTGTCGTTCCCGTCTGTATCACTGGGGTTCAGGGGGGTTTCTTTTAAGAGCTGTGAACCTGTTTGATGCCCACATTGGTCCCCCTCATGTCGTCCGATTTCTTTTTGTATTAGAGGGATCTGTACAAAGTGGGAAATGTCTATTTTTCTAAAATAAAGTCTGTTTTGCCTGAAATTTAAATTGATTCTGTAACAAAACAATGTTCCCCTTATTGCAAGTACAAACGATGAGTCTCAAGCGGTTTTTAGAAAGACGTAAATCAGTCTTATACTTCAGAGCTGCAATCAAAATTCTGCTAGTTAATGGAGTGTTGATAGGACTTTGTCTAACGGTGTAAAGAGGACACGTCCCAGGATGCGAGCTCCAAACACTAAAGACAGCAAAGAATGCTGGAAGATTTCAGCTCTGAAGCCATCAATACTGTGAATTAACCACATGTTGGAAATAGGTTTTTTTCCTACGTTCCAAGCCCTGAGAATAGACAGAGATTTGTCTTACAATTTGCACAAATAACAAGATGTCATGGTTCTGTGTGTACAGCTCCTGTGCAGAGCTATGTGTCTCCATGGTTACAAGACTACAATGGAACCCAAGTGCAGTCAGATTCCTGTTACTCCATGTGTTGTCCGGATCAGACTACACCCGGTGTTTGTAGTCTGTAACCATGGCGACACATTGATCTGAACAGAAGCTGTACACAAACCGGCAGAACACTTAATATTTACTAAAATTTAAAAAATAGTTGTCCACACACCCCAATAGAATATTGTTTTCCCCCTGCCTCTCACTAGTGATATGCGACAGAAGAATTCGACCTTTGGGTTCAGGGACGTCGGTGACGGTTCCCACAAAATAAATGATATGAAGTCTGCAGCTTTCAAAAGAGCAGCATAAATAAGATTTATTGAGGTTTTTTTACAATCAGATGTCTGCTTGGAACAGTCAAAACCTTGTTCCAAGGACAAAACAGAGTAGACAGCGTCGCACATTGTTCCCTGGCTGTCCACACAAAAACACAAGCTTTGGGGTTAGTTTAGCAACGAGGGTCGTGTCAGTGCCAGCTGTCTGTATACATTCACTGTTAGCCAAGTGATCTTCTCCACAGAGGCTAAAGGGTTAAATATTAACTAGCACTCCCTAGGTTGTAGCGAACAGTCCTTAAAGTTCCAGACACAGAGTGGGGCCAAGAGGTGCCGCGGTGGAGACGCCAACCGAGCGGGGCCAAGAGGTGCTGCGGAAAGAGACGCCACTAGAGTGAGGCCAAGAGCCACCAACCGAGCGGGGCCAAGAGGCGCCTGTAGGAGAGACGCCACCCGAGTGGGGCCAAGAGGCGCCTGTAGGGGAGACGCCACCCGAGTGGGGCCAAGAGGCGCCTGTAGGGGAGCCAAGAGGCGCCTGTAGGGGAGACGCCACCCGAGCGGGGCCAAGAGGCGCCTGTAGGAGAGACGCCACCCGAGTGGGGCCAAGAGGCGCCTGTAGGGGAGCCAAGAGGCGCCTGTAGGGGAGACGCCACCCGAGCGGGGCCAAGAGGCGCCTGTAGGGGAGACGCCACCCGAGCGGGGCCAAGAGGCGCTGCAGGAGACACAATCGACAGCGGTTGCATTGACAAATCCATTGGTTTAGTATTCACAATTCCCTTCTCTATCCCTTTAAGCTTAAAGTGTTCAATTTAAAAAAAATAAAATAAAAACTGCATCCTTTCAAATCAGCATAGTGATTTCCATTCAAGCAATACAACAATTAGGGCGATAATTTCAATCATGGTACGATAATTTCAATCATGGTACAGTAGTAGATCCATCAGCGCCTCACATGGTTCAGTCAGTGGTAGAACTTGATTTCAGTGCAGTCGCTCCCTTGGTAGGATGACGGAAGTAATACCAGAGTTCAGGAGGGGGGATATGGGGGGTCGATGTGGGGGCTTGTATGAAAGGAGGAGGCACTGGAGGAGATTGGTCATCAGTATAGGGCAGGCTGGTTAGACTGGATGGAGACCATGGTCATTATGGACGGACAATTCTTCTAGAAATGGTTAAGACCGACGTGGACGGGGGATGTGGTTCTTCTACTGAGGAAGGTGCAAAGTTTTGTCTGGACGGCAAAAATTGGTCAGGTGAGAAACCGGAGGCCGTTAGTCACAGTTGAGTGTGCACCAAAGGCGGCGTCTGCAGTCCATGGAGATATTTCACAATCTTTTTGGATAAAGTTCTATACAACGACCACCTCCGGCGGCTGCTGGAAATGACTGAAGCTCAGGAAGACTTGCTCCAGAGAGATCTGGCTCACACAGTAATCCTCCAGATCAAACTTCTCTTTGGCTTTTTCTAAAGTTCCAAACACCTGGAAAAAAAAATGGAGAAGAACACGAAAACGGGTCTGAATCTTAAACGTCAACTGAGACAAGAATAGAAAACGTACAACAGCCACCGCAGAGGATATTGTTTTGCATGGACGACTCCATAGGGGAGCCGGCAAATTTCTCACCTGTGCCCAACTCAGATCCTGGTTTGTTATATGGTAGTGGACCATACCCTGGTGCTCGTGCTTCAGCTGGCTACCTGGAAGACAAAAAGGAACTAGCATTAGTACAGCACTACCATCGGCCATGGGGAAATCAGGACAACTACCAATTAAAATAGGGGAAAAAAAAATTGTGGTTGATGGCAAACACCACTAGAGGGAGCTAAGTGTATAAAGATGTATGAGATCAATGGGAGCTGTATACGTTCATGCACTAACCTCCCCCTAGTGGTGGCCACAGATAAGAAAAGCCCCTTTAATCTGGTAAATTGCGTATGTGCCCTATATAAAACAAAAACATGCACTTGTCTCCTGGCCCAGTGATGTCAGCACTGAAATTATGTCACGTCCGCTGATCGGCTGCAGCCTCACTACACCGGTTCTGCACACACTAACCTGGGAAGACGGTCTCCACAAAATCTTTAAAGGCAACCAGATCATCTCCACCTCTGGACGTCTTGGCTAGTAACGTGTATCCGCTACCAAATTTGCATTTGAGGTGCTGAGGACTGCCCAGGCACTTGAGCTGACCGTTCACCATGATGGCGAGCCGCGTGCAAAGAGCTTCACACTCCTCCATGCTGGAAGACACCGAGTGATTAGAAACCGTGCGTCGTCCCAGATTCCCTCCGCACACAATGGCGCCTCACCTGTGTGACGTGATGATCACAGCTTTGCCGCTCTCTCGAGTTCTGGTCACTGCGTCCCACAGAAGTCTCCGAGCCACTGGATCCATTCCAGTAGACGGCTCATCCATGAAGATGACTGGTGGACCACCGATCAGAGCAATGCCAGCGCTGAGCTTCCTCTTATTTCCACCACTGGGACGTATGGGAAAAAACACATTATATTCCCCCCCAAAAAGAAAACGACACATACGAGACCACCCTCCCACCCCACCGACTCACCTATACGCCCGCACTAGTTTATTAGCATGAGGTTCCAGGAGAAGCCCCCGCAGCATGTTCTCTACGCAGCTATTAATGTAAACCTCCGGGACTCCCCGTAGGCGGGCGTACAGACACAGCGTCTCGCGACCAGTCATATGGTCAAGTAAGGGGTCAAACTGTGGGCAGTAGCCGATTCTCTGCTGGGCCTGCGCAAAAGGAGGAGACGCTAAGACATGGGGGGCTACATATGTATGGAAGCCCGGAAATAAGACCTGGCCTTGGGTCTCCCAGTTACCTTCTTTGTGTGGTTTAGGATGCTGTACCCATCGATGTAGGCATCCCCAGAGCTGACGCTTTCGTCTCCAGTCAGCATCCGGAACGTGGTGGTCTTACCAGCTCCATTAAAGCCAAGTAGTCCAAAGCATTCTCCGCGGCCCACAGCCAGGGATATGCGATCTACGGCAAGGAGAAGAGCGCGCCGGCCGTATACCTTCAGAATTCAAGAAACACAATTAAAGGGATACTCCAGACTCCAACAAACATCACCTTTTCACGGCCGTGGTCGACAGAGATAGCAAGCATGTAGCCCACCGCTTTCATGTCCTCCCTGCCCCCATCCTAGGATAGTTGGGGGTCCCTGTGTTTAGACCTTTCGAGGATTCAGCTTATAGATCATAGGGGGCTTTGGCCTCAGCGGATCTAATATTCCTCAATAGGAGAGGTGTGAACCCCAACTATGCCTTCAAGTGCCCGTTTCTACCTGGACAGTTGGCATCGCTCTCCATAGAGATTAATCAGTACATTGTTATTTTGGGCCCTTTGTACATAACATTTGGGCCCCATCTTATATACTTTTATGACGTAAGTGTTAATCACCAGAACTAACCTTGCTAAGTTCCCGGATAACCAGGGGGCTACTGAGTGTCGAGGGCTGCTCCATCGGAGACTCCAACACCTTCTTCCTCTCGTCGGCCACATCCCGGTCCTCTGAGGGAGTCACAGGGGACTCAGGGAGTGAGAACTGCAAAGGTGAAGACAGGAAGCAAATACAAGCTAAATATAAAAAAAAAATGGAGTTTATGGATCATAGACCCCAGAAATGTCAGGAGCTCAGCCCCATTTTATGACACCCCCCCCCCCCCCCTGCTTAAAATCCGTACCCAGCGACGACGCCTGAACCGGCAAAGCTGGCAGAGGATCTGGCTCTCGATAATGAAGAGAAGGCAAAGGAAGATGAAGCCCTGAACGGCCATAGAGGTCAAGTAGCGTCCCACTCCCGGAGAGGAGAAAGAGTAATAGTTGGTTTGATAGGTGATATCTGGAAAGGAAAAGTAACGGTAAATCTCCCAAGTGTCCCGGAAAGCTGAAGTATACGAGTGCCTACCTGCTCTGTGGGGGGCAGAGGTATGTGTGGTGGGCAGAACTGTATGGCCGATTGTGCCTGGGATTTCTCCAGTCTATTTGTTGCCTTCAGCTGCACTGATGTCAGAACATCCTCATTTAGAGTACAGGTGTTGGCAGTGAAAGAGTCAGCACTTGTGTCCTCCTCTTAGGGTCTTGTCAGAACAGTCTCTGGCGGACCCTCACTGCCCCCTGTATGGTATATTCTAATGGATTTACTTCCCCCAAACAATCCTGTTCTCGTTATGTCCCCCCTTCAGTGATATGCATGTATAGTTAGGTTTAACGAATAGGAAGATGCCGGTGCCGACCCTTTCACTGCCAGCATCTGTACTCCCAAGGCAGGAGGGTAGACTGGGAAAAGCAGTTGTTTGAAAGCGGCTTACATGCATTTGTTTTTTTTTTTCCAGGAGTAAAGACAAATCCCCTAATAAAGTGATCTAAAAGGTTTCGTAACTCCATGCTGGACAAAAATGTAAGAAAAAAAAAAAAGTCACTCACTCATTTTCTGGCAGGCAAGTTCAGATATCGGGGTAAATGAGGTACAGAATTCCAGGAAATGGTAGTTTTGATAGAAGTCACTGAATGATCGTCCCATGCAATAATTGGGGAGCACCAAAAATACGAGGTCCAGGGTGTGAGATAGGTCCACCAGGTCGAGGGCTGCGGAAAATAAAGATGGAAAAGGGGAGAAAGAACAAAAAAAAGTCAGCCCCTTTATAGAAGACCCTCCGGCGATCAGCTGCTAATAACAGGCCTGACGGGTGAAGGCGGCTGCAGAACAGGACAATACAACGGACGGACAGGGTTATACACTGCCATAATGCGGGATCATTTGTTCAGCCTATACGCCGCCATACACAGAAGAGTCCGCCACACCCGGCTATTATGGTGGGGTCTGCTGACCTTCTAATGTATTGGAGGTCTCCTAAAACAGAGCAGCAGATCGGACGCCCGACCGCCACTTCATTCATTCTCTATAGGGCTGACGGAAAAAGCCAAACGCAGCACCGGGCAGCGCCGTAGGGAATGAACGGAGCGGTGGTCGGGATCCCCGGTTCTGCCATCTAAAGCAGGTCTCGATGGTCGGACCACCACCGATAAATAAGCGATCACTTGTTTTCACCAGACAGCCCCTTTAATAGAGGGGAAAAGCCCAAAATGGGCATTATAGGGGTAGATATAGGCAAGTGCTGTGCAGCTAGGGCAACTGTCTTACCTGGGATGCTCATGATGGTGACCGACAAGAAGGAGGCAGTGCCCGACAGGATGTTGAATATGGTGAGCCGGGTGTAAGCGGTGGCAGTGGAGGTGAACAGAAAGCTGAACAAGTACATAAGCGGAATGACGGCCCAGCCGTACAGGAGGAGCATCAGCATCACGTCCACAAGATGGTGGCTATCCGTATAGGCGCGCACCCCAAAGGCCTGGAACACCACCTGCAAGTATAATGGGGGCAGAGGTTACAGGCAATAAACGAGGAGGTGACGCTTCTCCTTCTCATCTGCATCATCTCCGATCCGGCACCGGATGTAGGAAAATGCACAATACGGGGGTCACTTACAAGCATGAGGGTGCACGGGATTAGGAAGTTCAGCAGATCCCAGGTCAGTGCAGACAGCCAGTAACTGAAGGACGATGCTCCGCTCACAAACTGCACGTGTTTGGACTTCACGGCCCTCTCCCCGACCAGCAGCAGGGAGAACGTGCTAGCTAAAGACGCCATACCGTACAGAAGATTAATGGCGATGGCGAAACCCGTCTGACCCCTGCAGAAAAAAGCAAAACTAATCTTATAGCATGGTCTTATACAGCGCATCTCCCACAAAGACCAGCAACTCTGATAGCAAGAGCAGCACTGCCACAGTGCCACTAGAGGGAGCTCTCTGCATGCAGATTTATACACCTCCTGTATATATGTACTTAGCTCCCTCTAGTGGTAAATGCATGCATTAAATATTTGCAGCAGCAGCAGCAGCACAGATCCATGCAAGAGTCACTGGCAGGAAATACATTTACCCGGCTGTCCCCTAGGAAATAATATACCTAAAATACCCGGCATTGAGAAATGTGCAATGCAATGGCCAGAAGGGGTTTTGGAGAAGGTGGATCCAAGGGGGAAGGAAAGGGGTGACGTGTATATAAATGGCTTATAAGTCTCATTCTAAGCATCCCACTTACTCGAGGAGCTGGTCCCGGGCAGTCTCGGTGGTGTTTCGTGGCAGCGGGTAGTTGGTTACAGAAATAGAAGCGTTGGCGCCAGCCACCAATCTGAACAGGGTGTTATCAGCCAATGCCAACGCCACAGCCACCGCGTGGAACGCCTGGTTATTGAATCGGGCAGTGACATTGTAACGCGAGCCGACACGTAGGATTTCGGCGGCGCACAGGCAGTGTTCAGCAAACAGGGCACCTTCGTCGGTCGCCTTTGCCAGAAGATAATCATCAAGGTCACCTGAGGACGAAGTAAAAATATATAATTGGCAGATGGGAGCTGCTGCGTCCCACAAGGTCACGGCTTTCCATAGCTCAGAGATACAACTTAAAGGGGCGGCTCATCTACGTCGCCCTCTTCTCTAGGAGCATAGCAAGCACCCAAGGCTTACCGATCACTTCTTGGGGCTCGACATGGTCCTCATCCAGCTGCTCCCTGAAGTTCTCTGCCAGGGTCTGCAGCAGCAGCGAGGCATTAGGTGGCAGGGAGTACGGCACCGCTGTGCGTCCATAAGGTGCCAAGCTCATCTGCAGCGGGGGAGAGTCTTGGGGTCCAGGGAAGGTATTTCCTACAATCAGGGCCAATGTGGTGAAGACCAAAGGGACCAAGAACTGGCCCACAACGATCTTCCAGTTCCTCCAGCTGTACGAAGCTCGCTTTACAAAAAGGGCATAAAACTGCTGGCACCAGAGGGAACACTGGAGGGAAGAAAAAGAGGCGACAGGTACATATATAATGCGGTCACTTCACAAATTTCTTTCTGATTTAATATTTGTATGATCAGTTTTTATTATTTACAGAGCTGCGTGTCGTCTGTGTCGCCATGGTAACAGACTACGCCCATACCCCATGTAGTCGGATCCTGCAGTCATCTCCATACACTGAACGCCCCCACCCTAGTAAGTGATGCTGTCCATCAGTCCCGCCGCTTCAGCTCACCCCTCCGTTAAGCTTGACATTAGAACAATCCTCGGTGATCAGCGTCCCGCTGTCCTCTGTACAGTCGCTCATGGAGCAGGACTCCTCCGCGGACCAGTCGTTTGCGCGTCGCTCGTGCTGATACTGGAGTGCGGGCAGCTGTATGGCCTGTATGTCCAGGCTGCTGTCTACTAATTTCCCCACCCTACAATGTAGAAGAAGGCGACTCAGATATCCTACAAGATACAGGAACCGATAACGGCATCAAACATGGGGGCCCTTACCTTAGAAATACTTCCTCCATAGTGGTGACCGACGCTCCGTAACTGGCAATGCCCAACTCATTGCGGCGAAGCTCCAGCTCAGAGAACAGTGGCTCAAACCTAAAAAAGATGGCAGAATTCACACAGCCGTACTCGAATTGGAAGACCCGGCCCGACGGGAGAGAGAATGGCTTCATAGGCAAACACCAGCGCAGATCGGCGGGCCGGGTCTTCTGATCACTGCCCACCCATGTCTCACGCAGGTGGAAAATCAGCCGCATTCAAGTGCACAAAGCCAGTAATATCATAGACAGATCATATAGTATGTATAATAATAATAATAATATAGTAATATCATATACATTTCTGCGAGTCTTACCTATGGGTGCTCTCCTTGGGCAAGATGTAAGATAGTTCGGCCCCAGCATTACTCTCCAAGGTGGCATGGGGGACATAGCTGGTGACGAGGTCTGTGATTTCCTCCACTTGGCAGTGCGGCTGCTTCACCATCACCATATGGTACCCGGCACCTGCAGAACGACAACACCAAAACGTAAGATGTGTGTGGGATGTAAGCCTGTATACTTCGGGGGCGCAGCCTCATCCTGTATACTTCGGGGGCGCAGCCTCATCATGTATATATTGGGGGTGCCGAGCGCAAGCTCATCCTGTATATATTGGGGGCGCAGTTTCATCCTGTATATATCGGGGGCGCAGCCTCATCCTGTATATATATCGGGGGCGCAGCCTCATCCTGTATATATATCGGGGGCGCAGCCTCATCCTGTATATATATCGGGGGCGCAGCCTCATCATGTATATATTGGGGGTGCAGCCTCATCCTGTATATATATCGGGGGCGCAGCCTCATCCTGTATATATATCGGGGGCGCAGCCTCATCCTGTATATATATATTGGGGGCGCAGCCTCATCCTGAGGGCTCATCTATATATATTGGGTGGGGCTCACACTGAACAATATTGTGCAGAATTACTTTCAGCCTAGCGGTTCGTCCCTCCATAACAGTCGGTCTCTCATATGGCCCCCTTAGGAAAACTAATTGCCCACCCCTGATCTACAGAACGAAGGGATCAAATTCCTTCTGCATTTTCTCCTCCACCGCCCTGCTCTTTGTGCAGGGAGATGCAACTCGCCCCATTTTCAGTAACCCCCTCCACATTCCCCCTTTCTCACCATATTTGCTTTTGAGGAAGAGAGGCGACCCGCAGCACTGCAGCTGCCCCTGGGCAAGGATGGCGACTCGATCTCCAAGGATATCGGCCTCGTCCATGAAATGCGTGGTGAGGAGAAGGGTCCGGTCGTGTTTGTGCTGCCTTAAGAGCTCCCACGTGTCCCTGCGAGAGGCCGGGTCCATTCCAGAGGTCGGTTCATCCAGCATAACGACCTGCGATGATCACACGGTTTGCAGATCAGGTAACGCACCTTACAATGTGGCATCTGTTAGCCGCAAACATGGCGACCGGTTATTACCTTAGACCCTCCGATCAAGGCGATCCCTATGGACAGCTTCCGGCAGGTGCCCCCCGACAACTGAGTGCTCAAAGCTTTACGTTTCTCTTCAATTCTTAGGATTTGCAATATCTTTTCCACCTCATCCGGGCAGCGCCAACGAGGACAGCCTTTCAGCTAAACAACACAGACATGAAGGTTGGGTGCAATGATTACAGACAGACGCACATTGCTGGCTTATTAGTTCCCGAGACCCTTACAGCTGCGTAAAAATACAAGTGCTCCTCCACGGTGAGACCCTGGAACAGGACGTCATGTTGAGGGCAAAGCCCCAGATTGCGTCTGATGAGAGCGGTGTCTCGAGAGATTTCATACCCTCCAATGTAGCATTCACCGGATGAGGGGGGAAAAAGGCCTAAAACCCAAAAAGAAAAAAAAAATGGATGGTTAGATGTAGATCGTGCACAATGCTGAAATTACGTTTATTGGCACAATGAAGGGTTAACGGCCGGGGTCGGAGTTGTGGGAGATCACGTACCGGTCAGCATAGATAAAGTAGTGCTCTTCCCGGCCCCGTTGTGTCCCAGTAGTACCGTAATTTGTCCTTCATACATGTTAAGGGTGAGATCCCGCACAGCAACGCGCCTCTTACCGTTCACACGGAAAGCCTGGAAAATAAAAAGAGCACATTATTTTATGAATGAACGACCACCGCTCCATTCATTTGGGGGGCTCGCATTCTCATGAATGGATTGGACGCCCGAGGATCAGACACTTGATGTGCTCATTATGAGACCACCCCTTTAAGAAGGGAAAGGGAATCACATCTAGAATGGAGTTGTGACAGAGTGATACCTAGTGGACGTGGGGTAGAACTTCACCTTTGTTAAATGTTTGATCCGAATACCCGGCACCAGGTCTGCAGGTTCTTCTTCCAAGTAATCCCCTCTCAAGGCTTTCTCAGGATCCTCATCATCCTCCTTCTCTAGGAATTCGGCATCTCTGGCAGTCCCGCACCAATATGAAGGCTGCAGAGACGCGCAGAGGAAGGAAGGTCAGTTTTGATTGCTTTAAGCGATGTGGATTGAGGAGATCTGATCGCAGTTAACCATTTATTTCCAGAGTATTTTTGCTTCTAGTTCACGCTTTAATATTGTGATGTGTCAGAAGTTTTGATCATTAGGGGTCCGAGTGCTGAGACCTCGAGGAAGAGAAGCAGGTGAGCGCTTTGCCCATTCACTAATAATCTACTTTTCTCAAGGTGGCGAGGATATAGAATCAGACTTAAAGGGGTTGTCCAGGATTAGAAAAAGGCACCTGTCCACAGGGTGTGCGCGATTACTGCAGCTCAGCCTCATTCACTTTAATGGAGCCGAGCTGTGATACCTGTGACAACCCATGGACAGGACAGACGACAACCCCTTTAATAAGAGAGGGCATGGACTCGACTGATCCTCTGACGAGAGTCAATCACAGATGGAGGGGCAGTGACGAGATTCATTTTAGTGATCAATGGATGTCTCAGTATCTGGAACGGCCATTGAGCAAAACTTCCGACACGTCTAAGGTTTTTGGTTAAAGATTGGGAAACTATAGTTCAACTATGAAAAAAATGGCTTCTTACCATAAAGCAAAAGTACCAAGGTTGGGGAACTCCGTAGTCTCCCGGCATGATACTCTCCACATACCACCCGATGATGGAGTAGACCACCGAGTCCAGCAGCAGCATGCCCATCACTTGGCCCAGGGTGAAGTTATCGTCCACACTGACCGGGGTCAGTAGGTTCGACCACTGAGCTCCGGTGCCTAAAGACCAAGCGATGACATAAGACTCCTTGATGTTGGCTTTTGGCCTTCACAAGGAATGAAGGCGAAGACACGACGGTTCTCGCTGACCTTTGCCTTCAAACATCCCGATCAGTTGGGCGCCCATGGCCATGCCCACATTGGAAATAAGACAAGACGCCAGCTTCTCGCTATGAGTTATCCGATCATATCGAGGGGAGATGAAGAAGTAGGGGATGTAGGAGAAGAAGTACAGGAACCCTCCGGCTGCAGCTGCCACATTCGCTGTAGGAGACAATAAAAAAAGATCACAGGTATCCAAAACGGGAGCCTATAAAAACCAAAAACTTTGTATCCTTTCATTATAAATTCTCAAGAATGGTGGAATTGTTTTTATTCTATAGTATCAGACTTGCCCAATTTTATAGGGAAGGAGCGCGAGTTTGTGAGTTTGGAAGAGCTGCCCTGGATCTGACCAACATCAGTCCTCCGGGGTGACAGCGGTGCAATAACGCTGCCGATCCAAACTGTCAATCATCCAGAGCACACCGCCCCCCAAGCCAAGAAGGAAGCCGGGAGGCAGAGGAGCGCTGTGCTACCGAGGAAAGATGGCGCAACCAAAGATGGAGAGAGAAAGCATTCCTACCTCGTGAGAAAAAGCTGCTGATCATAACACTGAAGGAGATGGTGGACACGGCAAATACCAGAAGATAGACAAAGACCACCGTGGGGTCACTCCGAGTGAGGACTGCCCCCTCGTTACTGGCCTGGAAGAAAAGGAAAAAATGAAGAGTCATTTGTTAGTAACCCAAAAGTAAAAGGAAAGTCTCTAAAGGGTGTAAGGACGCGCAAGGTGCCCGATCTGCATCACAACGTGGGCAAGAGGCATCGTCAGCCCTTCAAGTGGCCATGTGCCATCACTTACAGATTTAACCCTCTGATCACCCAAACGAAGGGGCAGAAACTAGTGATGAGCGAGTGGTCTCCGAGTATTTGTTACTGCTCGGAGATTACGTTTTCATTGCCGCAGCTGAATGATTTACAGCTATTAGCCAGCATAAGTACATGTGGGGATTCCCTAGCAACCACCACATGTACTCAGCCTGGCTAATAGCTATAAATCATTCAGCTGCAGCAATGAAAACTAAATCTCCGAGCAGTAACAAATACTCGGAGACCACCTGAGCGTGATCTGGAAAACCCGAGCAACCTGTATACCCCCTCATCATTAGCAGAAAACTTAATTTCCTGTACTGATGAACAGGGCTGCATTTCAGCTTCCTCGGTGGGAGCTGCAATTCCATGAAGAGCTGTGGCACTTCTCATATGGGGGGGTCCAAGAAGTTGGACCCCACCAATCAAAAAGTGACGGCATATCCAAGCAATAGGTCATCACGTCCGGTGGGAATATCCCCTTTCTTATTGATCACATTGCGGTTACAGCAAAACGTCCATGGCCACGAGCAAACCCCCTGTAGCATGATCCCGCAGTCACACCGTAGCCCCTTCCTTCTGACCAATGCCGCCTATCTTTATGCCAGTAACATAAAAAAAGATGGAGGAGAACAACAGATGACTGCAGGATGCAACTACACAGGGCTTGTTTGCATCCATGGGGACACATAATTCTGCATTGGAGCTGTAGACTTGAAATATATATATATATATCTTTACCGTTTTAACGGTTGTATTGGAGCAAAGCAAAACGACAGCGGAAATGCAAGACACTGGAAGGAAGGAGCAATACTGACCTGGACACACAGGAGTAAAGTGACAAAAAAGATGGACACCAAAAGTAATATGAAAAAATGGATGAACCAGGCAGTAGAGAGAAGCCAGGACTTCAGTCCCATCACTCGCATGTACTCCTGTAAGAAACGGCAATCAATAGGTTGTAATTCATGCAGTGATTCCAGGAAACCCGTCACAACTCCGTCCTCACCTTCAGCTTCCGCTCCTTCTCCAGGACCAGCGCGCGCACAATGCTCAGGGAGGTGTAGGTGAAGCTGAGCATCAGGAGCAAAGGGAGCTGGTTCTGGATAGCCAGGATGAAGAGGTCGTTGACGTAAGGTGGGAAGGGAAACCGTCGGATAGAGACATCGATCTCGTCCAGAAGGGCCTGCCCGGTTTCGTTGGCATGGTGGTAAATGATCGCCCGGTCCACGTGGTGCTGCACTGCCAGAAAGCATTCTCTATAGTATCCTGGAAGGTGAAAAAAAAAAAAAAGAATTAATGATTTGTGTATAGCGATAAAAAAAAAAAACTAAAAACAAGAGATTGGCTAAGTGGTTTTTTTTATTTATTTTTTTTATTTTAAGTTTTTTTTTTGTACATTCCAATTTTTTTTTGTTAAACATGCAGAAAACCAGGCATGGCGCCCATCGTTACCCGGTGTGCCTCCAGTTATGTCATTCCGCTCGCGAGGCCCCGGAAGCTGGAAGAGCGGGTACAAGTATCTGGTGTGCCAGTTGCGGTCCACATTTGGGTTCAGTCCCGATTGCTCACTGATGGGAGCGTTGCGAGGGCTGTACTTAAACCGCAGCTTATAGCGGACCTGTGGCCGGAAAGACAGAGCGGTTATTCCTGCAGCACTAATGTCGCCGGCCTTCTGCTAGCGGAGTCGTTACCTGCAGGGGTAATGGATCATGGCTGTTATTGAACGTATGGTCGAAGACTATGGCGGCCAGCACGTTGCCCGACTGGTTGTCATGTCTGATGAACTTCTCTAAATCTCCTTCTGTAGGGAACCCCCGGGCTGCGGACAACGGAGAGAGTCAAGCAAGGAAACAGAACAAGACGCCTGAGTACTGAACCCACCTGATGGGATACAAGCACATGGCCGATATATCCACAGGATAGGTGATAACTTACTGGTCAGTGGGGGTCTGACTGCTGGGGTCTGCACCGATCGACAGTATGGGGCACTGTTATCCATGTTAGAATGGAGCAGCAGTGAACATGCCCGAACACCGCTCCATCCATTCCCTATGGGGCTGCAGAGCGCTGCGCTTGGCTTTTTCCAGTAGCCACATAGAGAATGAATGTAATGGATGTAAGGGACCACTGGAGTAGGTTGTCTAACCTCAGATATATGGGACCACCGGAGTAGGTTGTCAACCTCAGATATAGGGGACCACCGGAGTAGGCTGCCTTACCTCGGATATATGGGACCACCGGAGTAGGCTGCCTTAGCTTGGATATATGGGACCGCCGATGTAGGTTGCCTTACCTCGGATATATGGGACCACCGGAGTAGGCTGCCTTACCTCGGATATATGGGACCAGCGGAGTAGGCTGCCTTACCTCGGATATATGGGACCAGCGGAGTAGGCTGCCTTACCTCGGATATATGGGACCACCAGAGTAGGTTGCCTTACCTCGGATATATGGGACCACCAGAGTAGGTTGCCTTAGCTCGGATATATGGGACCACCGGAGTAGGCTTCCTTACCTCGGATATATGGGACCACCGGAGTAGGCTGCCTTACCTCAGATATATGGGACCACCGGAGTAGGCTGCCTTAGCTCGGATATATGGGACCACCAGAGTAGGCTGCCTTAGCTCGGATATATGGGACCACCAGAGTAGGTTGCCTTACCTCGGATATATGGGACCACCAGAGTAGGTTGCCTTAGCTCGGATATATGGGACCACCGGAGTAGGCTTCCTTACCTCGGATATATGGGACCACCGAAGTAGGCTGCCTTACCTCGGATACCAATATCCAGCTTCTTCTCCACGGCTGCCACAATATCCCGCACGACATCACTATTGGACGGGACGTAGGCCAGATCCCAAGGTCCCATAATACGAAACATTCCGGGCAACCTGAGAAAGTCCACATTGGGGTACGTGGTCGCATTGGGGTGGTTCTCAGACTCGACCCTATGCCTCAATGCAATTAGGATAACAGAAAACAGGAGCGGCAGCGCGAGCTCGATCACCGTCACCAGGACCTGACGTTTCTAAGGGGAGAGGAGACAACATCAAAAAGCTTTAAAAGTAATAATCGGCAGGGGTCCGATCTCCACATGCTCGGCTCTGCGCCCGGTCACCTCTATGATGGCCAGACTACATGGAAAACCAGTGAAGGAGACTCAGCACCACATCTGCACCCAATCCGCAGAATGAACGGGGGTCCGGGCTCAACGATTACTTACATTTACCATGATTTTATGTGGTAGAAATACCCCTTTAACACACACACACATAAAGGAACAGGCATTGGTCTGTAAGTCTCATATGACCTTGCAGGTTTCCGTAGTATAGAAGCCCCTTCCTGCGCTCAGTGAGAGAGGTGCAGGCCGTACTATACATGTATTATATCTGTATTGTCACATATCCCCCCTGACCCAGGACTAGCTGCCTGATAACACCACCGCCATACCGTGCCCCAATGTACCTGTAAGATGTAATTCTTCCATAGAAGGAGCCACAGCTGCCGTAATACCGCCATGGTGGATCACTCCAGCAGACGACCGTCGCTCACAATCTGTAAGGAGCAAACGGAGGGTTAGCGGGGGAGGAAATAGACGAAGACCCTGATACACCACCCCCTTCTTACAAGAATCCTGCAGGATATCACTCCATTGGACACTGACACCCAAGAAGCACCGATGGCGGGTTTCCTTCACGCCCTACGGAGAGCTGTATTGTGTAACGCACTGGATGGGGCCGGTGGCCGCTCTGAGCACCAAGCCCTCGTCGCTCTGAAGTACCCTAGAATGTCACTGATTACGGAGAGTGGCACACTTCAGCGATGACGCAGAGCATTGCGACACAAACGTGCCGTGGTGCAAGAACTCAAGTTGAGCACTTGGGAGCTGCATTCCAGAAAGAAAAAGGTGAATGCTGCGATGCTCTGCACGTGCCGGCTCGGCCGCATGCTGCGATGCTCTGCACGCGCCGGCTCGACCGCATGCTGCGATGCTCTGCGGAGCGACGTGACATGGCTTTTGGTACAGATTGTATCGTAGAGTATATTGCGATGGTGGCGGCTCAGTACGTCCCCGGTGACAGCAGACATGATTGCCGGGCTGCAATCCTGTGCTGAGTGTTTAGAAAGTAAGTGACCCATCATGACTCCGTGCTGGGTGCGTCCCGCTGTCCAATCTTTATTATTTCTGGGTACACAGCGGCCATGCTTTTTTATGGGGGAAAGATAAAGCATCTGTAATAGGAAGCGATCTGTCAGCTCTAAAGATGTGAAGAACAAAAACTGAAAGGAGCGACTACGGCACGGACCAAACGGTGAAGTACATGACCGGGTCAGAGCGGCTCCAAAATGGGATGACAAGGGTGAACCGGAGACAGGATCATGGACGCCCAAGGTACCAATGTGCAGTGTCAGCGCGCGACTGGTCCGATCCTACAGAACAGTTACAGGAGCCCAAAGTGCTGAAATTCCTGCTGCTATGATCGAAAGGAGCCAGGGCGCCGCAGCTACGGCAGAAAGGAGCCAGGGCGAAGTAGCTCCGGCGGAAAGGAGCGAGGGCGCCGCAGCTAAGGCGGAAAGGAGCCAGGGAGCGCCGCAGCTACGGCGGAAAGGAGCCAGGGAGCGCCGCAGCTACGGCGGACAGGAGCCAGGGAGCGCCGCAGCTACGGCGGAAAGGAGCCAGGGAGCGCCGCAGCTACGACGGAAAAGAGCCAGGGAGCGCCGCAGCTACGACGGAAAGGAGCCAGGGAGCGCCGCAGCTACGACGGAAAGGAGCCAGGGAGCGCTGCAGCTACGACGGAAAGGAGCCAGGGAGCGCTGCAGCTACGACGGAAAGGAGCCAGGGAGCGCCGCAGCTACGACGGAAAGGAGCCAGGGAGCGCCGCAGCTACGACAGAAAGGAGCCAGAGAGCGCCGCAGCTACGACGGAAAGGAGCCAGGGAGCGCCGCAGCTACGACGGAAAGGAGCCAGGGAGCGCCGCAGCTACGGCAGAAAAGAGCCAGGGAGCGCCGCAGCTACATTGGACAGACGTCAGGACATGCAGAGCGTTGCAGCTACGATATAAAAGAAAGTCCTTCCACTGTCAAAAGTCCTACACCGGGCACATGGGCATCAGAACTGGACCAGCAGTAATGGTAGAAGGCACCTGGTTTGACAAATCCCGTTTTCCACCATGTGGACGGCCGATGTGTGTGCGTCACTTACCCGGGATGGCACCAGGATGCACTATGTGATGCGCAATGTCCTGCTGGGACCCTTGTGTGCTGCCATCATGTGAATGTGACACCCACCTAAGAATGTACAGACTAATTACACAGGGGCGGACACAGACAGAAGAGGCCCCTCTACAAGAACAGTATATGGGCCCTTTGCAGTCCAATATCTCATTATTGTGCTCCCTGTATATGTTGGAGACAGCAGCCGCTTTGGAGGTACAAGTTGCCCCTCCACACTTGGACCCCGTGCGACGGCACAGGTTGCACCAATGTACCATGTAGCACATCCCTCAGGCGAAAGATCGGATCCGTCCCCTGCAAGTGCCCCTTTTCCTGGGGAGTGGGTTACCAAATAACAGGGCTCCTTACAGCAGTGTAATGGTCGGTCAGGGATGTTTTGAGGAACATGACAAAGATCGAAGCGATGACTCGTCTCCGAATTCTCCAGATCTCAGTCCGATCGATCGCCTGAGGGATGTGCTGGAAAACAAGTCTGATCCATGGAGGCCGCACCGAGCCGCGCACAGGACGATCTTCTGCTGACAACTGGTGCGGACACTACAGGAACCATCTGAGGTCTAGTAGAGACCTAGCCTCAATGGGTCACAGGGCGGCGCGAGGAATCACCTACAACATATTGGGCAGGTGGCTCAGTCTTATGGCTAATGGTGGATAAGGGACCAGGGAGCCCTGAAATTCAGGCTGAACCTGACAGGGCGCTCACAGTGCTGCAACCCAGCAATCAGGAACGTACAAATCCAGATCACCAGGCATTGCATTACTGAGCCTGGCGCTACCACGCTGCCAGGCACTAAACACCTCCTGAGTGGTAGACGAATCCTGTTAATTATACGCCTGTGATCATCCCTCGAGACGTCCCCAGGACACGTGACCCAACAACACTGAATGATAAACCCCCCACAGACTGCCATGCTGAGAGTCGTAGCTCTGCAACATGGATGCCACCATTTCATTCTAATATCCCACCAGGAAAATACACCCTAATAGGAGGTGATAGAGGAGAGATCTCTCCTCAGATCCCCAACTTTACCAGCCACTAACAAGCAGCAGACTGAGGCTGTCTATTCCATGGACGACCATTCACTTACCTCCATACATTTCTGACGTCATCTTGCAGTTTGCCTCATGACAGTCATCAATTGGTTACATAATAAAGGGATAGTCTACAATGACAAGAAGCTTCCTTTATAAAGTCGCATAATTTTATGATGGGGGGGAGGGGGGTCTATCCTCTAGGACCCCTATCGATGGTGTTGTTATCTCCACATCCGGGTGGCAGGGAGGGCACTGGCGCTTCGGACCCTTCATTCTGTGCATTTCAGACCCCCATGATCAGGAGATAAGCCATTATATTACAAGATAGAAACACACATGGATGCCGGCTGCACGGGCGGAATTATAGGCTGCACCCACGTGGCAGCATTAGCTATGCACCGAGCCTATGCGTAATGCACTTGTGCCTATAGGCGGGCAGTGCCAGTGGTGGGAACGTGCACAAATACACAGGAGCGTACACAGCCCTCCACAGAGCTCCGGCGGTCACCATAGCTATAGATAATGAATGAATACATGGACCATCTGGTGTGCTGGCCACCTGCCGGGGAACCATTTATGATCAATGGCACCCATCCCCCCACCTGCAGACCTTTATAGACAAAGGGCAACCTACCGACCATGAGCACAAGGGCCGGCACCGATCATAACACCAGGTGGTATCTCAATGCCCGTGCAAACACCGAAACGCAGAACTCGGCTCAATTATGGCCATCAGGTTCCTCTGATCATCATCTACTTTCAAGACGTCTTATATGGGCCCCCCGCATTCAGGACCCTCATCGCTGAGCCAGTATGTCGCCCACACATGTATTATATGGGGAAATGTATGACCGGCTGATTATATAAGGTTCTGGAGCTGAACCCACAGAGATCAGTGGATTCAATAATGGGCAAGAAAGTTTCCAAAAAGTTGTTAAACTTTACAGCTAAAACGTATCCGTCACTGGAGTGTCTCAATAGAGAAGCCGGTCAGAGAACGCGGAGATATAATCCACATGCAAAAATTACCCAAATGTCGGCAGCAAAGGCAAAAACGCGTGGTGGACGTCTGAGCGGACGCTGCTGAATGACGGCTCTGCAGCACGAAAATGTGTTATACTGTAATTATTGTAATACAACCGGCCCCCTGATGCCCCCCGGCTCGGAAAGGAGTGATCAATCTTAGGGAGTGGTGGGTCCAGATGTAAACAGGCGATCTATGGAAATACTTTTACGTTTATGGACACCTTACGGAAAGATCTTAAAGGGATATTTCTTTAAATCACTAAAAGTGGGTCCCCCTGATGGAGAATAAATAGCCAGGGGGCCGCGTCTATGGGAGTTAGAACTGACTGCCTGGCTTTTTTCTTTGATTCCCATAGAAGTGAACAGAGAGAGGTGCACATGTATGGCGTCTGGATGAGGGTGGGGGTGCCCGTATTCTGCGTCAGGTGGGGGTCTCCGAGATGTCCTGTGGTTAGGCCATATTGCACGTATATCCCGCCGAATCCTCCAGCGCTGTATGGCAGCCTGTACTCTGCTGCACAGACACAGGCGGCCATAAAACAGCTGCCGAGAGGCTGCAGGAAATCCGTATCCTGCCCTCGTCATAAAAGAAGCGCAAACAGCACGTGCCGCTCCCCAATGTTCGGGGGGGGGTGACCTCTGACCTTTCACAGCGCTCCCCCTTATATCACGTGCAGAATACACAACGCCCTGCACACCATGTGATCCAGGCAAATCCGGATCTACCGGATTCCAACCTTCAAGATAAAGTTATCACAACATCGAGGAGTCAAAAAACAGCGGCTGATGGGCCCTACATGGGGGTCAATCTCATCTGTGCGACCAAATCCTGACGTGGCAAGCTGGGAGTTGTAGTTCTACAACGGTTGAAAATACTGACACACACAGTCCGATCTGATCGTGCGATCAGCCGGATAGATGGCAGCAGGACGGGGCTCTCACCTGTCCGGGCCGGCTCCCGGCACCATCCCCTCTCCCGGGGAGGAGGAGGAGGATGTGGTCTGGCGGATGGCAGGCTTTGTGCAGGATGAGGCCTCAGGCATCGGGTGTCAGCAGCTCCCCCTGGTCATGATGATGACGATGGTGAGGAGGAAGATCTCGGGCTGTCAGGGCGGCGGGCACCGGGCACACTGCGGGCGGCGGCGGCAGCACAGGTGCAGCAGGAGAAGCAGACAGCCGCTGACGTCACCGCCCTCCCCGGGATCGCAGCGCAAATAGCAGCCTCTGCCAGCCGCTTCCGGGTTAGGTCACATGACCCAGCGCTCGTCATGTGACCGTTGGACCGCAAACAAAGGGCCTGCAGCGGCCCAGGAGAGTCACGTGACCTGCAGCTTCATTGTGTCCATGGCAGAGAGAGAGAATTTGGGGGTAAAAGGATTTTTCCCCCCTCTGAGCTATTACTTAACTTCAGTTATGAAACAAATTACATTTAGGTTTTTTTTTTTTGTGCAAGCTGATGATGGGTGGTAGTGTACAAAACGCGTTATCAATAAAATCCCCTCTCTGGACCCAGCAGCGCATTTTCCATTTTCTTTCTCCCTCATTGTACACGACTTGACTGTTTTCAAGTTTCTGTTCTTTTGGTTGCAGAAGTAAAAAAAAAAAAAAAAAAATTGCAACATCGTAAGTCGCTTGCAAAAGGGACGTCCGGGGCCTCCGACACTTGTAACCGAAACCCCCCAACCCTGCCGGAGGGTTAATCTGGGCAACAGTCCCATCACGGTGACAATGATTAGCTGTCCTGTCCCAAAGTCACCGTCTTATGACTTGCAGAATGATTAACCCATCGAAGTCACAGCCAATTGTGTTTTTAAGGGACTGTAAGATTTTTTTTCCACAAATGTTTTAGTCCAGGACAAGTGCCGCGGACCACTTTGCCCAGGCGACAATATGCGACATGCGCTGTGCATGTACGGAGTGCGGTCAGGGGTCGTGTGCTATAAGCGGTCATCGATGGCCGCAGTTTAACCTCTTCGATCCCACTGTCAATCAAGTCAGAGACATTTAGGGTATGTGTCCACGTTCAGGATTGCATCAGGATTTGGTCAGGATTTTTCATCAGTATTTGTAAGCCAAAACCAGGAGTGGGTGATAAATGCAGAAGTGGAGCATATGTTACTATTATACTTTTCCTCTAATTGTTCCACTCCTGGTTTTGGCTACAAATACTGATGAAAAATCCTGACCAAATCCTGATGCAATCCTGAACGTGGACACATACCCTAAGGCTGCGTGTCCACGCTCAGGATGGCCGGCGGTATCGCCGCAGCGGCAAAGCCGCTCGGCGCTAAGCCCCGCCCCCTTTCTGGGACGCGATCATGCCGGATGTGTACTGTACACATCCGGGATCATCGCACCCTCGCCATAGGGCCATAGGGCCCTGTGATATTACCTGCGGCGACGCAGCATCGCCGCAGGTAGCACGGACATGCTGCGATCTGAAAAGACGCGCAGCATGTCCGGAGTCGCAGGGCCGCCGCGTGCGGGTTTCCACGCATAGTGGACACGGGATTTCACAAAATCCCCTCCACTATGCTGGAACATCTGGACGCTGCGTGTTTGACGCTGCAGCGTCAATCACGCAGCGTTTACTTACCGTGGACACTCACCCTTAAGGGGTTGGAAATGTGGGAAGGTGTCTCTCCTTAACCATCCCCGACCTGCAACACGATTGCAGGGTTCCGTTGGCGCTGTCATTTCAGTGGGGGGGGGGGGTATTCTAAAGTCCCCCGTGCCTGCCATACTTGTTAATTGTACAGTCAGCGGCTGAGCTTCATGAGAAATTAGGAATTTTACAATACTTCAATATTACAGTACCGCAAATTCCTGGGAGGACCAATATTTCCTTTTTAATATATATATATATATATATATATATATATATATATATATATATATATATATATATATATATAGTAATTAAAATCTAAAAAAAAATAACAATATGCCACATCCATAACTGTCAAAACTAATAAAAGGTCATATTTATCTCATATGGAGAACAATAAAATTAAGTTATTGAAATAGCACAATTTCTGATTTTTTGGTCACTCTGGACCCTGTTCACTAAAGCATTTGCACCAATTTTGTCTAGTTTTTGGTGGTTTTTGTCCATTTTTCATTTGCTCTAATTTCTTTTAATTTGCTTCTGATTTTCTTTGCGTTCATCCGTTTCGTTTTTTTAATTTTGTTTTATTTTAATGTTTGTCATTGTAAGCATGTGGTTTGTTCTCCAGATGTTTTTTGGCCCAGTCATAAATTGCAACTTTTTAAAAATGTGCTCCAGTCCTTCTCCACCGCCCGGAGCGATTTTTAAAATTTCTGAGATTTTTTGCACAAATTTTATTACATTTTAGTTGAATTTGCAACATTTTTAGCTAAAAAAGAGACTCAAAAACGGGTTAAAGACAAAAATAAAGATCATTTTTCATTTTGCATGAAAAACAAAATATATATATATATATACACACACGATTACAAAAACCTCACAAATGAATCAGGCTCAAAATTACTCCAGAGGCAGATTGGATAAGATTTGTGCAAAAACTTAGTGACTTTAGATTTTTATAAAAGCACAAATTACTAAAATAAGGCACAAATGAAAAACAGGCGAAAAAACACCAAAAACTAGACAAAAAAAAAAAAAAGTACCAATGCAATAATGACCGCTGCTGACTAACTTGTAAGCACAGTGATGAAGCTGGCCGTGTCTAAGAGGTAATAGTACGCTCCTGTGATCCTGATCAACTTCAATATAGTGCTTACAAGCTCAATAGAAACCAGGAACACCCTACAAGACCTGCCGTATACAGGGAACACCCCACAAGACCTGCCGTATACCAGGAACACCCCACAAGACCTGCCGCATACAGGGAACACCCCACAAGACCTACCGTATACCGGGAACACCCCACAAGACCTGCCGCATACAGGGAACACCCCACAAGACCTGCCATATACCGGGAACACCCCCACAAGATCTGCCATATACCGGGAACACCCCCACAAGACCTGCCGTATACCGGGAACACCCCCACAAGACCTGCCGTATACCGGGAACACCCCCACAAGACCTGCCGTATACCAGGAACATTCCACAGGACCTGCTGTATACCGGGAACACCCTACCAGACCTGCCGTGTACAGGGAGCACCCCACAAGGCCTGCCGTGTACAGGGAGCACCCCACAAGACCTGCCGTATACTAGGAACACCCCCACAAGACCTGCCATATACCGGGAACACCCCCACAAGACCTGCCGTATACTAGGAACACCCCCACAAGACCTGCCATATACCGGAAACATCCCACAAGACCTGCCGTATACCGGGAACACCCCACAAGACCTGCCGTATAACGGGAACACCCCCACAAGACCTGCCGTATACCGGGAACACCCCCACAAGACCTGCCGTATACCAGGAACATTCCACAGGACCTGCTGTATACCGGGAACACCCTACCAGACCTGCCGTGTACAGGGAGCACCCCACAAGACCTGCCGTATACTAGGAACACCCCCACAAGACCTGCCATATACCGGAAACATCCCACAAGACCTGCCGTATACCGGGAACACCCCACAAGACCTGCCGTATACCGGGAACATACCCACAAGACCTGCCGTATACTAGGAACACCCCCACAAGACCTGCCATATACCAGGACCACTCCACAGGACTTGCCGTATACCCACAAGACCTGCCATATACCGGGAACACCCCACAAGACCTGCCGTATACCGGGAACACCCCACAAGACCTGCCGTATACCGGGAACATACCCACAAGACCTGCCGTATACTAGGAACACCCCCACAAGACCTGCCATATACCAGGACCACTCCACAGGACTTGCCGTATACCCAACAAGACCTGCCGTATACCAGGAATACCCCACAGGACCTGCCGTATACCAGGAACATTCCACAGGACCTGCTGTATACCGGGAACACCCTACCAGACCTGCTGTATACCAGGTACACCCCATATCTGCCGTTTTGGAGATGCTTTGACCTATCACAATTTGTCTCTTGTCAGTCACTGAGTTTCATGCTGTTTTGCAGGTGAATAATGAAGGAAGGGCTCGTGTATATACAGTATACAGCTGTGCCCTCTCTGTTACATTAGACCAGTATGACATATGATTGCTGGATTATATTTGCTCTCTGACTTTTATGGTTGTTACCTGCAGTTTTGCCTGAGAGCTCAGTCTCAATGTCCCAGGGATTCGGGGGTTGCAGTTCTTCGGAAATCAGATCTTCAAAATCATTTGATTTGCAAAAACAGCAACAGATGGAACGAGGCAGAGAAAGAAACTAATTTATTTCTCAGGAGGAAGACGACTGACGACTGTGGAAACATCTGACATGGTGAATAGTTGTGTGTTTTAGGATGACATCTCGTCGTCTTTTAGTGCCTTGAGATTATTATTAGAGTTGAGCAAATTTTAAAAAATTTGGTTCCGATTACGATCGGCAGCGAATATTGTTTTTGCAATATTTGTCCAACATCATTGGAGTCAATGGGAGTAGAAATGACCAAAGATGGTCGGAATCGATCATCAAACAAATTCGGTACGAATATGGCAAAATTAGGACACCGATTCCGAACATATTCGCTCTACTCTATTATCCTTTTGTTTCTGCTTCTCAACAACTGTAATAAGAGTTAATATCATATGTGGAGTACGTCAATGACATCTGAAGACTCCTATCCAGAGAGTAGGCCGATACATGGCTCATAATCCAGGAGCGGCTGCAGGACAAACACATAGGCCTGGAAAATTGTACAGGGGGGAGGTTTGGCAAATAAATCATTGTGGGCACATACCCCTTTACCACACCCTAAGGGTATTCCCATCTCCAAGATTCTGTCCCCATGCGTAGCAATTGTGAGAATAATATTCACAAAAACCTCCAATTAGAAATGTAGGATAGTTCTTCTGATTTTCTATGTCACTTACCCCATGTAGGGCATTGTAGTAGCTTAGGTGTCTATGGTTACGACCACCAAGAACTATCACTATATCATTGGTCGTAACTGCAGAAACCTAAGCTACTGCACAGTACCCTGCACATGGGATAAGTGACATAACAAATCAGAAGAACTATCCTACATTTCTAATTGGAGGCTTGCGTGAATATTTTTATTACACCTGCCACATATTGGGATAGGATCTTGGAGATAGAGTAATATCCAAGTTTTGTGAAGCGTTCTTGGAGCGGAAACTCTCCAAATCCTTCTCAAAAACTTGGGAGTCACTGCTCAGTTTCTGCTCCAAAAACTCAAAAAGACCCCCGTGAGGTGTGTGCACACAAAAGGTTTTTTTTTAGCCAATCAAAAACCTTTTTAGTGAAAACCAATTCTAGAAATGCTTCTTTGCAGAGGTTTGGAACTTTTTATTTTTTTTTTTGCAGCCTTTTGCTGGGACCAGGCCTAGTTGAGTGTTTCCCATGAGGAAATGCTTGAAAAGAAATAACATAACCCAATATGAAAAAAAAAAAAAAAAAAAATGAGCAAATTGTTTTGATCAAAAAAGCTTAAAAGCCATTCCACCATAAGGTGTATCCCAAATGGGACAATGCCCAGCTCTTGTGGGTCACGTCCAAATAGGTAAGGGCAGAGCATGACCCTTCCTAGAGGGCGTTTGCTCATTTTGTTTTTTATCTTAGGTTTTGTCTGTTAAATGGCCCACGTGTGAATGCGCACCTACGCATTTGCCCTTATACCACCAACATGTACTCTGGCTCAATTATTTGGTTCTGTAAAAGAAGTGATATTTGCATTCTTCCCCTCCCCCGCGAGGAATTTTTCAAAAATCCCCAAAAATTGCTCAAGAGGTGGAATACAATAATTATAGAAATGATCAGGAAGTCTTTCAAGCAATTTTCATAGCAGAGCTGCTCTAAAAAAAAAAAAAAAAAAAGTCCTCAAAAGTAACTGTCTGCACACACTTGGCCTGAGCTACGTGACCTCAGTTTTGTTTTTATTTTTGGAGCAGATACTTAAATTGTCTATTAAAAAAAAAAAAAAAAAAAAAAAAAAAAGGACTTTCCAACTCATTCCATGGGAAATGCACTTTACTGTTCGTGTAAGGCATTTGAGCCACCTCCTCCTTCATCCTGACTACTAGGTTTTTCTTGTCAGATCCTAATCCCAATCTGTGCAGTCCTGGTTGGAAGGCTTTAAAAAAATAAATAAAAAAAATTAAAAAAAAAGTTTTTGTTTTTTTAAAACTATTTAGGAAATTCTTCTGGAAAAGAAAACCAATGTTACGGTGTATTCATATGGAGTTAATGCAGGGAAAAAAAACAAAACAAAAGTCAGAGTAAGGGTGTGGAGTTTTTTTTTTTTTTTAAGCAGCTCTAGTCCAAAATCCTCCTCAAACTCATTTCCGTAGGAAATCCACTGTACTGCCCATATGAGGTTTGAGGGGTTTTGAAAAACTCCTGGTGGAACTAAAGAAAATGCAAGCCATTTAATTGAAGTGGTGCTTGAAGGAAACCTCTCTAAATATGCACGATCAAATGAAAAAAAAAAAAAAAAAACCCCTTCCAAAGTCCTTCAGAAGTTTCAGGAAAAGAAAAACTTCAGGAAACGCCTTCTTACCGGGAATTTTTGTAGAAATACTTGACTGCCTGAAACTAAAAAGGAAAAAAAAGAAACAAAAAAAAACAAACCACTATGCGCATATTTTCCTAAACTCGTACACTAGGCTGAACATGAAAAAGTAGAACCGCGCACAGTTTCTGCTTCCCCTCCTGATCTGATGAGGCTGCGCGTCAGAAATTGCAGCTTCTGTCATGTGATAGAGGACGTGCGTCCTGGATCCGTAGCACAACCGGCGCCCCCATCTGGAGGTTTCGGGAGTGTCATCCATGAGCTGAAGGTGCAATACTCTGCAGGACTCGCACCCCTTATACACATTTATAGGCGAGCGCGCACTTTACACCGCTCCTGGGCGGGTTTTTTGTAGCTTGCTGTGGACTTTGGAGTCCTAATAAACCGGTGATAAAAGACTTAAATCCACATTTTTACAACTTGAGTTATATAGGTTATCTCAGTCTTACTATTGTCTCTAGATCGGCCGGAGGTCATGTTATAATGGACTTTACCCAATAATACACATTTAGCGACCGGAGGGTCAGAAACAAAGTGGCAGCCTGGAGTTAATCAGTCAGACATTACAATCAGGCTTGATCCTCCTTATCCCCACTCACACAAAATGGCCGGACTGCAGCATCGCGCGTCGGGGTGTAGAGGCAGCAGTCGCACCACATAAGCTGCAGTGGTTTGGGGCCAGGTTCTGTACTGATGCACAAGAGTTTTTTTTAAAGGATAAAGGAGGGTACGCCATGACAAAACTCAGCTGATAGGCTCATTTAATAAAAAAAATTAAAAATAATTAAAGAAGTGGGCAATAGCACCCAGACCTTGGTTTACTGGCAACAAATACCAGTTTCGGTAGCATATTGTCACAGTGGTTGTTCACACCGGAGTCAGCCACACAGGTTTCTAGAATTGCAGCTCAGCCTCAATCTGGTGAATAGATCTGAACCGCAATACCAGGCACAACCTGTGGATGGGTGTGGTGCTGTTTCTGGAGGCAAGAAGCATTTTTTTCCCCCCAACCTTGGACAACAGCTTTCCTAAAGGGATAATAGCAAGAATTACCTGGGACCCCCCCAATCACAAGAACGGAGCAAAGTGCGGCTGTGGCTCTATTCACATGTATGGGAGTGGTAGCCAGTATGCACTTCTGCTCCAATCATACTGGACCCCCATTTCCTGTGATCGGAGGGGGTCCCTGCGATCAGATTCCCAGTGATTACATGTATCACCTGCCCTATGCTTAGGCAATAAAGGTCGGTGGAAGGACCCCTTTAATTGGCCCCATAACTCCCGATACAATGGAGGCTGCAATATGTAGAAGTCGACTGCCCAGAAAAGACTCCACAACAAAACTTCTTTTAAATGACAAAAATATATGTTATTCTATAGGTCTTTATACACAGGGGGAGATGGGGGGCTTTTTACAAGGGACCGGAAACATTTTCGTCGCTGTGCTGCGCTTGGTTTTTTCTTTTCACTTGTCTTCGGACAGCTTTGAAAAGTGATGGACTTGGCTGGGGGAAAAGGATGGGAACCAGTTTGCTGTTGGACAGTCCTGGTGTTGGGGTGCAAGGACCCCCATTAGGAGAGGAGGTCGGGCTTCCTCCGCTGCTCACGGAGGAGTAGCCAGAACTGTTTTCCACCCCGACCTTCAGAGGAGGGATGGTAAAGTTTGTTTTTTTCGTTGGCTGTGCTGGGACGTTCGTTGTGTCCTCGTCACTGGAGTCCTGGCAGTGCGTGTGTTCTGCGAGGATGGCGGAGAGGTCCAGAACGCCACTGGGCGAAGTGACTGCAGGAGGAAAAAGACCAAAGGTAAAAATTGATTCTGCCCCCCAAGGGTACCAATACCGTAACCTCACTATGCAGGTGCAGCCTAGGATTAGTTTTTAGCTAGTTTTTAGTAATCTGGAATGGTCTCATGATCAAGGGTTTTGAAAGGGCTTGAAAAAACATGGCTGAACCCCCTCCCACCCTTCCCAGATACAGCGCCACCGCTGCCACAGGTTGTGTCTGGTATTGCAGATCAGGTCCATTGAAGTGAACAGCACTGAGTTGCAATACTGCACACAGTATTCAAACCCTTTTAGGCTTAATTGAGACTACACACATAGCCATATGAGGCTATTAGTTCGGACCCCAATCCCCCCCAAACACAGGATCAGGATGCATGACAGAAGCCATCAGGTGGATGATTGACACTTACCATCTCCTTCACGATCTCCTTCGCTCTCCCGATCACCTTCGTAGCCTGAACAAGAAGAATCAAGACTCCAGTCCAAGAAGTTGCCGAGCAGGGTCTCCTCTTGTTTGGACAGCTCAGCAATCGGGGTGGTCACAAAGCTGCCTCGATCTTCTTGAAAGTCATCGTCTCTTCGCCTGAAAAATCCAGTTTTATTAATTAGACTGCAGTATTGTCAAGTATTAATGCACAAAACTTGGTCGCACTTTTTAGAGTCTGATCTCTATAATATTTTCAAGAATTACATTTAAAAGGGTTATCCAATTCTTTCCCGGTCCCATCTGTGACTCCTGCAGTCAATCACTACCTGCAGTGGTCATAGGTAATGTTATGGCCAAACAGACTGGTGGTGGATCAGGGACGCATTAGTACTGAAACGGCAAGGGCATTGGTAAAGAAAGTTTTACTACTGTATTTTTCGGACTATAAGACGCACCGGACCATAGGACGCACCTCAAGTTTAGAGTAAGAAAATAGGAAAAAAATATACCGTATATAGAATTTTTAAGCTGTCATCAGGATCTGGCATGTCGGGTCAAAGATGCGTCTTATAGCCTGTAGTTGGTGATGCGGAGGGCCCTGGACTGAGAGGAGGGGGTTTCTCGGTGGTGTGATGCAGGAGCGGAGTCCCCGCTGCGCACGTTACCACAGTCTTCAGAAAAATGATGCCAGAGTCGGCGCATGCGCAGATTGATATTTGGCTCGCCATTGAGCAGAGATCTCAATCTGCACATGTGCAGACGACATATACCTGAAGCCCACCGTGAGGTCAGTGTGTGCAGCGGGGACTCTGCTCCTGCCCCCGTACGGCCGAGACACCCCCATCTCTCAGCCCCAGGGCCCACACCATTGCCCCACTAGGACTGTCAAATGTGACCCAGCTCCACTCCCCGGTAAACTACATTCGGACTATATGACGCATCCCCATTTTCCTCCCAAACATAGGGTGGGGAGGGGAAGAGTCTGCTAGTCCAAAAAAAATGAGGCAAAACTTGTTTTTTGGAAAAACAAAAATACTACAGAATAAAACAGAAAAACGTGTCAATTTCAAAATGGCTTCTCTCTCATCTACAGATTATGATAAATAGCATCTCAGCTCCACAAATTGGAACAGGCTGACCTGCAAACAAGTGTTATGCTGCTTTAAAAAAAAAAATAAAAATCAGTGTTTTTCTAATCTTGTACAATCCACATAAAACGAGAAATTATATTATTGAATTTTTCTTTTTTACCAGGAAGAGTTTTACTTACCTTTTGGTTTTGTTCCCAGCAGGTGAGCACAGGAAGGGATGGATGTCTGCGAAAGTAGGCGAGGATGCAGGGCACTCTGTATCCTGGAGCGAAACCCCAAGCAAGGTACACAGCTGGCTGTAGTCCATCACCTGCTGAGAACAGCAATCAGATTGTTACCTGAGCCAAGCACCCACTCCCAGAAGGGTGACCAGCAGCCAGTGATCCAACACCTGCTAAACACATAGCTTGTCAGCCGGGCCGCCGTACACCGCGCAGCCGCCGTACACCGCGCAGCCGCCACCACAAGAGTATATACGCTTGTTCTGATCAATTCTGCGCATGTGCATTAAGCCATAACATTGGACCATGGTGGGCGATCAATGGTCAAATCTCAAGCAATAGCACCACATTTATGCAGTGTAGTGTCCCTGCCAAATAAACAGGGGTATGTATACTAATGCATTTTTTTTATTACTCCAGAAGGTCTAATATAAAGAATATATATATATTTTCTAAATATACTGCCACTTTTGTATACAGCACCTGTGCAGAACTATGTGCCCTCCTGGTAAGGCTACAAACAAACACCGTGTAGTCAGGTACCAAGGCCCCCATACACTTTAGATTTAGGGCTGAATCTTGTTAGGGGGCCTCCAGGCTCTGCCCTGATAGATTATATTGGGGGGGGGGCAACAAGAACCAGGCATGGTGAATGTCGACATCCGATCCTTTTGTTTTCAGTGGAAATAAGCTGCAACCAGAAGTATTGTCAGCAACTTACTATTAAAAAGGCATGGAATGATCGTGCATGTGTGTAGGAAGTGGGGTATGGAGAAGTAGTCATCAGATGGATGAGTGTTTGACCTACGGTAGGAATGAGCAAAACAAACCTGGTCTGGCATAGAGTTCAGCACTCCAAGGTGCCGGACCAGGTCAGTGTTCACTTCTCCTCCAGTAAACCTCTGTCCACATTCTGGGCCAGACCAGGTCAGTGTTCACTTCTTGTCCAGTAACCCTCTGTCCACATTCTGGGCCGGACAAGGTCAGTGTTCACTTCTGCACCAGTAACCCTCTGTTCACATTCTGGGCCGGACCAGGTCAGTGTTCACTTCTCCTCCAGTAACCCTCTGTCCACATTCTGGGCCGGACCAGGTCAGTGTTCACTTCTGCGCCAGTAACCCTCTGTCCACATTCTGGGCCGGACCAGGTCAGTGTTCACTTCTGCGCCAGTAACCCTCTGTCCTCATTCTGGGCCGGACAAGGTCAGTGTTCACTTCTCCTCCAGTAACCCTCTGTCCACATTCTGGGCCGGACCAGGTCAGTGTTCACTTCTCCTCCAGTAACCCTCTGTCCACATTCTGGGCCGGACAAGGTCAGTGTTCACTTCTGCGCCAGTAACCCTCTGTCCACATTCTGGGCCGGACAAGGTCAGGGTTCACTTCTGCGCCAGTAACCCTCTGTCCACATTCTGGGCCGGACAAGGTCAGGGTTCACTTCTGGTCCAGGAACCCTCTGTCCACATTCTGGGCCAGACCAGGTCAGTGTTCACTTCTGCGCCAGTAACCCTCTGTCCACATTTTGGGCCAGACAAGGTCAGTGTTCAATTCTTGTCCAGTAACCCTTTGTCCACATTCTAGTCCATATTCTGAGCCGGACCAGGTCAGTGTTCACTTCTTGTCCAGTAACCCTCTGTCCACATTCTGGGCCGGACAAGGTCAGTGTTCACTTCTGCGCCAGTAACCCTCTGTCCACATTCTGGGCCGGACCAGGTCAGTGTTCACTTCTGCGCCAGTAACCCTCTGTCCATATTCTGGGCCGGACCAGGTCAGTGTTCACTTCTGGTCCAGTAACCCTCTGTCCACATTCTGGGCCGGACCAGGTCAGTGTTCACTTCTGGTCCAGTAACCCTCTGTCCACATTCTGGGCCGGACCAGGTCAGTGTTCACTTCTGCTCCAGTAACCCTCTGTCCACATTCTGGTCCAGACTAGGATAATTTGTATAGATTTGCTCATTTCTAGCAGTAATTGAAGATGTATGGGAGCAGTTAATCATCTGCCCTCTATTCTACTGTCTGGAGATTTGCAAAACTAGGAGGAAGAGGGAGTGAAAACCGCAAGATCAGACTACACACAGGTTTTCCTTGTAGTATGCAATCAGGGCGATACACAGGTCTGCATTGGAGCTGTATACACAACAGTACATAAAGGAAGGCTCATTGCTTTGCAGCTTACAGGAACATTTGCCATAGCAAAATAAAAAAAGTCTCACCTTTTCATTGCCGATATTGCCATAAAGGTCATTCTGAAACCTTTGCTTCACGGCGGTCAGCGACACTTGACGGTAGTCTTTTGGAGCGTCATCATTAAAACTACGACGCAAGAGAAAAAAAAACAAAATTAAATAGTGTATTATACATTAGCGACGTCTGGTTTGTATCCAGCACCAGACGTCCAGAGATTAGTCACCCTACAGATCCGCCTAAGCGGTGTAGTGTATGGGAGACGAGCCAGCGGGTGACTCAGGCCTCAGATATAACACATTCTCCGGAGAAGTGTATGTGGCACACTCACCATTTCTTATGCAGAAGCAGCACACAAGGGGTTAAGTGTTCCAAAGTGAAACCCGTACACTCTGCCAACTGAGCTGGCCACGGAAGTCCTGGATTAAAAAAAAAAGGGGGATAGATACGATATTATCAGAAACACACATATTGCAGTGTTACATAACAGTATTAGTACATATGCATATGGGCAATTATAGAATCTATACATCTCCAATCTCATATAGTTGGATTATTTTTAGTGCTTACAAGTGGGTATAATTTTTTATAAGGTTGTGTGTTGTATACATTTTTTTACTTGTTAACGGTGTCCTACATTTCTAACAAATGCAAAGTTCTTTGTTGGGAGATTAGACTTGGGGGGGCGCTGTTGCATTGCAGTCTATGGAAATTAAATGCACGCAACTGGTGAAATGTGGTACTGCAAGATTCAGATACGAATTACTAGCCTGACAACAAAAAGTAGCATATATATAGGACTAAGGGAGAAAAATTAAAAAACAAAATTAAACGATAAATTTGTTAAAATTAATTTCCATGTATTGTACTATATAGTGCCATGGACCCACCTTGTTTGTGCAAGATTCTTGCTAGTAGAAGAGCGCCAGCAGCTAGCTGAGCTGGGGAATACACCGACAGTTCTGTGTACAGCAGGGACAGCTCAGAAATGTAGCTGCAGAGGTGCAGGGTGCCTCTGTCTAGTGAGATGATGTGAGATAGGACATCCTTGTAGTCGATGATGGTGGGCATCTGTGAAGAGAGAACCAGGAGGTATAACACAATACAGAGGGTGGATGCTATGCGTTGCAGGCCAGGAGCGCATACTCATGAGATAGAGGTCAGCCGAAGGCTCGACCAACCGCTAGCCATCTAGCTCCACTCCCCCATACATATGTATGTGCAGACTGGCTGAGTGTTCACGCATTTTCAATGGGGAGAGGGGAGTAAGATGATGCCACATAACTCATCTGCCTTGAAAATAATAAGATTGGGCATTTATCCTCTGGTCACCCCATTTCCCTGCTATGGGGAAAGAGACGGGAGAGGCCACCCATGCACATCAGACAATGCGATTAATTAAGGTGCTCATGCTAGAAATATGATATGAAAACCACAATAAGTTGCAATATTTTTGCTGCATCAGCAGTTGCGCAAAAATATTGAAACTTTTGGTGTTTATACACCGGTCCCGGCCAACTACGAACTTATGAAGGAAAAAGATTTTGCCCGTGGAGTGGGAAGGACAGGTCAAATTCATCCGACGTTACAGCACTAAAGTGAACGTTGATTAATCAACTCCATGTACGCCAGTCTTACTGAAGTGCCCCCATGGTTGCGGCATGGGACGGGAATACTAAGAGCATCGGATGCAGTTATATCACTAATCTCATGATAATAGGAAACCTGATTGTAAAGACATGCAAGAATTAGCAGATAAAGATCTTCCACCTCTGCATCTTCTGCTAGGATTTACTCAAAAACTGAACTAATAAGCCCTGATAACTAGTGAACCCTGACCCACCGGGGCGATAATATAGCAAAACAGTGCAGTTACTCCTAACCCTACACGTTGCAAACTATGACATCAGTGGCATTCAGATCAGCTATATGTTAGGGCAAACAGGAGAAGAATCGCACATTTCAGCATCGTCTTGTTCTGGTCCTGCAGGTCCAAAGTGTCGGAGCACACCCCGTGTAACCCAAGTAATCTGGAAGTCAGCTGGTTGAATAGAGGTGTACTCCTAAACACAGAATACTGGACAACCCCCCCCCCCCCCCAACATATCTATAGGACTCCATAGCCTATAGGTAAGACCAGTATAGAGCACTTTCCTGTAGGGTGCCCCACTAAGCGCTATGTGGATGCAGATGGTTTTCTCCAACAGGGACCTATAAGTAAAGAACGACACTGTATGACTTTACGGTGGGATACACCACAGCCATTATTCAAAAGGGATACGCCAGAAAAGAACGCTCGGAAGCAGTGTGCACGGCGCCTTACCAGGTTTTCTAACAACAACCTACCCGGATCTTCCCTTCCAGAGCAGATATGATCTCTCCCATCATCCGTACCAGATCCTCGTATTTGTAAGTGTTATCTGTGAGCCATACTGCTTCACGAATAGTCAGGATGTCTTTGCTGATAAATCTGTAAAAATTTGCCAGAACATTAATATTGGATAAATTATATGTATTGTAAATAGCAAGACAAGAATAACAAAAAAAAAAAAAAAAAAAAGAAGAAGAAAGGAATGTATTTTTTGCTGTGAGCCCTTACCGCGTACAGACCACCATACAGGCAATGCCCACAAGCTGGAGACGGGCACGAGGAACGCAACGAAGCTTCAAGTATCGATCCACCAGATTAACAGTCATGTGCAAGCAGAGACTGGAGAAGTCCTTCATTGTAGCCACTTCTACTAGCCAGTCGATTAATATATATCTGGAAGACGAGATGTGAAAGTGCAATAAAGCAATAGTACTGTCCCAGCGCTCGGCTAAACTGTTAGGGGTGAGTCTGACTTATCAATAGAAAACAGAATTATGAGTTCAGCTCCGGAGAATTATACAGGGAAAAGTAATGGAATGGATTTGTAAAATGATCTAGTTTAATATATGCCATACTCTTTATACATAGTGCTAAACTTTGTTTAAAAGGTGGGCATTAAAATAAGAATAGGTGCCGTTCACCTTCACAATGGGCAAGCGACGCCACGTCTACAGATAACTGCTGTAACCGTTCTTATGAATGGTACGACCCGCTGATCATAAGTGTTAATATGGGTATGTGTAAAGGCGGCATAAAAGGCGCCGATCAGCTAAAATGTGGAATCAAACAGTGATGGAATAGCCCTTTAAATCTCAGAAAAATGGCGGCAAGTTTTAGTTTTACCCTGTACTCACCTCATAGTATCGTTCATGCCCTTTTGCTTGGTGAAGATGCTAACTTTGCTGGTGGCGTGAGATGACTGAAATACTTGAGCGACAAGGTCAGATGTCGCCCGTTCCTGACCAAACTGATTTTTTTGCCCACAGGATTTAGCCAGAGAAATCTATAAAAGGAAAGCAAAACCCTATCAGACATGGCGTAAAACTCAGATCTAAAAGTTAAAAATATGTCATTGTAATTTTTTTTTTTTATGGGATTTATGCTCACCTGTGCATCCCAGCAACCCCGTGCCGCATAATCTCGTAACTGCCGCAGGCTCTGAAGATATCGTCCAGGATCAGAGACCTGGTAAGCAAAATAGGATGAAACATTCAGCGGATGCATCTGACAAATGCTGCTGCTGCCAGAGATGGGGCCAGTGTCCTTACACAAAAGACAGATAATAGAATTTTATGTGAAAATCGAGCAAAACCCAATTATACTCACAGCAGATTTGTGCTTGGATTCCCACAGGAGGAAGGAACTGTGCAGACAGCCGTGAGAGGCCGAAGCTTTCAGCAACCCCAGAGCCTCCCTCTTCTTTTCCTCATCCTACAGGGAAGCACATAGGGAAAAGAATTATACTTCAATTAATAGATTTAATAAAAAGTAATTTTACATAAGCGGACTGCACCCTATCGATTTGCATGGTGGGAGGATATACAGTACCCGGCTGCACCCACTGTACAGTTGACGGAGCTGTGCTGAGCACTTGACAGCTGCCGGCCCCTGACAAAGGAGAATTGGCAAAGGTGTCGGGTATTGCACCCCTTCTTTAAAAGGATAGGCCATCAATGCAAAGGGTCAGTGTAGGAGTTTAACATTGATGACCTATCCTTAGGGAAGAGTCAGACTGCTGTATAACTCGGACGGGGACCACAAAGCAATGCTCGGACTTGTCACGCTTGGGTAGGGATAGCCGCCAGCCAGTCCAAGCACTGCGTTGTGATCCCTGCCCGAGTTATACAACTGTCTGACTCTCCCCTAAGGGAAGACTCAATGTCTGATCGTCAGGGGTGCCAGATGTTACACTTCCACCGATTAACTGTATCCCGAAACTGCTCCGCTATGGAGCTGCAATAGATGGAACTGTGGCTGCAGCTGGGTACTGCACATCCACCTCCTACTGATTTGAATAGGGGTACCTATAAGCAGTACCCGGCAGCAGTCAACGGAGCTGTGCAGCACTGTAACCGAACCGTTCTGGCCACCACCACAGGGAACAGCTGATTACCAGTGGTGGCGGTTGTCGCACCCCCACCCATCAGCTGTATAGGGAATGGGGCTGGCTTGGCCACCAAAATGCGCTAGCCAGCCTAAAGGTACCTTCACACGAAGCGACGCTGCAGCGATAGCGACAACGATGTCGATCGCTGCAGCGTCGCTGTTTGGTCGCTGGAGAGCTGTCACACAGACCGCTCTCCAGCGATCAACTATGCCGAGGTCCCCTGGTAACCAGGGTAAACATCGTGTAACTAAGCGCAGGGCCGCGCTTAGTAACCCGATGTTTACCCTGGTTACCAGCGTAAAATCTAAAAAAAACAAACAGCACATACTTACATTCACGTCCCCCTGCGTCCACTTCCTGACTGACTGAGCGCCGTACAGTGAGAGCAGAGCGGTGACGTCACCGCTGTGCTGCTTTCACTTTCACTTTGCGGCGCTGAGTCAGAGGAGGAAGCAGACTGCAGGGGACGCAATGTGAGTATGTGCTGTTTGTTTTTTTTACATTTTACGCTAGTAACCAGGGTAAACATCGGGTAACTAAAGCGCGGCCCTGCGCTTAGTAACCCGATGTTTACCCTGGTTACCAGTGTAAAATATCGCTGGTATCGTTGCTTTTGCTTTCAAACACAACGATACACAGCGATCGGACGACCAAATAAAGTTCTGGACTTTATTCAGCGACCAGCGACATCACAGCAGGATCCTGATCGCTGCTGCGTGTCAAACGAAACGATATCGCTAGCGAGGACGCTGCAACGTCACGGATTGCTAGCGATATCGTTATAATGTCGTTTCGTGTGAAGGTACCTTAATTCTCACACAGCACTGATGACGTGTTGACATAGCAAACACTGTCCCTGTGTCCAACCCAAATCCAGAAACGGAACCACTGGGACCGTATATAATCAGATAAAAACCACTTTAGATAATTGATATTTACGCGACACAACTGCACAAAAACAAGTCAAAAGATAAAGATAAAGTTCAGACTAGCTGCAAAATGACTCCATTGACAATCATTAGATAAACCACTCTGGACATGCGATCAATACTGCGGTGTAGTCCTAGACTGGAGGAAGGGTTTTGAGGGCTTTTTCAGGGGGCGGTTTCTTCTTCATTTAAGGTTTTATATAATTTTTTATGTCTAATTTATTGGGTAATCTGGCATTTATCTAGATTGTACATGTAAAAAGAAGAGGGAAAAGTCACGAGAGCACTCACCTCAAAAAAATTTAACACCTTCGCTAAGCAATACTGTAAAGATCCTCGAAGAGTCTGAATATTATGGGGGGAAAAAAAGCGTTATTTTTTTTCGTTTTTAAAAGGAACATTTGTATGTTTATGGCAAATATTACGCGAGGGAAGAATTCATATCTGGCCCGTTACTAATAAGTCTTATAATACCCACCCCTGTAATAAGCTCTTCCTGCGAGTCGCCCTGGCATTCGTCCTTCAAGCTGTCAAACACCACAGCCTTACAGCAGCTTCCAGAGGTGGACCAAGGCGGGCGAATAAACAACCAGACAAAGGGGCCGGCTCCGGAGTTCAGCCGTTCCGTCAAACTAAAGAAATGCGAGGCTTTTAATCCATTAACTTCAGCCCGACCGTCATCAGACATAGACACTGTGAAACCAGAATGCAAAACTGATTTCAAGCCATAAAAAAAACCTTGGATGTGCATTAAAATCTTTTTAAACATTTCCATCTATGCCCTTTAATTTTGCCTTGTGTTCTTCAAAATTATTATTATCATAATTTTTTTTTTTATTCTTTGCAGGACAAGTTGCAGTTTTGAATGGGTTCAGTGTGTGGCAAAAATGTATTGTGATTTTCCAGGTCACTTTTTCTTAGATCTCAGGGATTAAAAAACCCAAACCTCAAAACTTTGTATAGAAAAAAAAAAAAAAAAAAAAGGATTTTCCCATATCCTTCACTTTTTTTTTCTTATCTTTTCTGTTGAAAGGTTTAAGATTTTTTTTTTTTTGCAAAGCAAGCAGACTTTCTTGATACCATTTTTGGGGGTAATTATGATGTTTCTATCACATGCTTAGGGAGGAGGTGCAGAGACCATCCCACCAGTCTGTCACCAAACAAAAAAATCCCTAGCAATTCGATTTTTCTTATACAGCGTTTACGGCATGGGTACATTAATTTTAGATTCTCATACATTGGACTTTTATGAATGTATGTGTTTTTATTTCTTAAATTTTATTAACTGAAAAAAGTGGTCAATTCAAATTGGTATATAATTTAAAAAAAAATATATTTATTTTAATGTTTGGTTTTTTTTTTTTTAGTTGCCTTTGAGGACATGTTTGTTTGTTCTATATACAGGACTATCACGTTATTGCATTATATAGAGGTAGTGATGATCTTCTATGAAGCCCGGCTGGTGGTGGTGACCGTGGTCCTCAATGGGCCTTTGGCTGCCATGGCAACAGGGTGGGCACCACAATAGTCAAAATGAAGCGATCACTCCACTTATGCCATTGTGGAAAGTTGACAGCGGCATTTAAGTGGTTAAACTACAGTGATGGGAGCCATTTCTGATTGCTGCAGTCACAGACTGCCTGTGCATGCTCCATTCATAGAACGTACTGGAACGTTTCTTCATGTCGGGTAAGGGGTTAGAGAGTAATTAAACACAAACATAGTTTGAAAGTAGGAACGCAAGTAAAAATATTGTTGGCATCACAAAATGGACGTATAAACATCACCATATAGTAACCTATTGGAGAATGTAAACATCCGAAACGTTGGGCCTAATTATTCAAGGTGTTCTGACAGAAAAACTAGCCTTGTTGCCCACAGCAACCAATTAGAACTCAGCTTTCATTTTTTCTGCACCACTTGAAGAATGAAAGCAGCGCTCTGATTGGTTGCTATGGGCAACAAGGCCAGTATTTGTCAGATTGATTTTGATGAGGCCTAATTGGCGTTAGCACAGAACTTCAGAAGGAGCTGTAAAAATACAACAGGTCACTTACAGCCTTCATTGTACAAGTAGGCAATTCCCAGCTTCACACACGCTTCAAAATTTCCACATTCCGCAGCACTAAAGTAATGAAGAAGAGAAATATTGAGTAAAATGCAATAAAAAAATTGAAAATGTACTGTCTTGAGTATAGGGGGGTATTCACACAAGTCAGGTTCTTGCACTTTGTTTTGTGGTTTATGGGCAGATTTTGAGGCCATATTACTAGTGATGAGCGAATATACTCGTTACTCGAGATTTCTCGAGCATGCTCGAGTATTTTTTAGTGCTCGGAGATTTAGTTTTCCCTCACCTCAGCTGAATGCTTTACATCTGATAGCCAGCATAAGTACATGTGGGGGTTGCCTCGTTGCTAGGGAATCCCCACATGTACTTTTGCTGGCTAACAGATGTAAATCATTCAGCTGAGGTGAGGAAAACAAACTCCGAGCACTAAAAAATACTCGGAGGACCCCCGAGCATGCTCGGGAAATCTCGAACGACGAGTATATTCGCTCATCACTACATATTACTAATGCAATTCCCAACGTGAACCATGACCGCTTCATAGGGATCGGCCATTACACCTGCATTTGGGCCGGGACTTGCGACCATAATTTGGGCGCACACATGCATCCGTACTACATTTGTTTGAAACAGGGTCCGCAAGGGTTGGATTGCATTGGAGACCGACCAGTTTTTACACCCTTCCCTTAGAGGGCCGAGCGCCTACAGACAAATGTCAGCGAACCTAAACAAAATAAGGTTACCGTTCGAACAGATGTAGGTTTTCGGGAGACGGCCATACATCCTGGAAGCAGGCGCGAGCCCAAACACTACTGTGAGTGTCCACCATGGACCTTAGATGAGGGTGAACCTGCAACGAACAGTGAGCACATGTGTTATCCCCCCGCGGTCCTGCACCAGCGCAAGGGCCCGAATTGCATCTCATCTTCCGGACTTACGTCTCGCATGGACTGCATGTCCACGGCAGGAAGGCACTCCAGGATATAGAGAAGAACATCCTCGGGGAGGCCGAGCAGCGTCAGGAGCCGCGGGCGGCGTTTCACGCGCCGTTTAGGAGGGGCTGCAAAACATTTTGAGCAGCGGCAATGCAGAACTGCAAAAAGGAAAGGAAGAGTATAATGAAACACCGAACCTATAAATTACAGGCACTGTATAGTGCTCCAGGTATATACAGTATATAAGGGGTTGTATATTTATGCAGCTCTAATAGGCACCGTGCAATGGTCGCCTCGTAGGAATGGGGTTTGTGTTACTTCTGTTATCCCAGATTTCTATTTTATCCCCTCCCTCCATTGTAATCTGAAGCCATGAGCAGAAATCCTACAGCCGCCCCATAACATGACCCCGTCACTACACATCAGCGTTTGCTGCCTCTATACAATGCTGTTACCGGTTATCGCTTTTCGCACATTTTGCCAACGGCAATTTCTGCAGAGCAGAAGAACACGGTAATTTTATATATCATTTATATATAGCGCCTCATATCCGCATTGGAAGGTAGTAGGCGCTGAAGACATGGCGCAAAGTCATCCAAGTATTATGTACCAGCCCTATTAAAGTCCAAATGCAGAATACTAGCCAGGTGTGCTTGTCGGGGCATGCTGGGAGTTGTAGTTTTTAACAGCTGGAGGCCAAAGCCGTGCTGTAGAAGACAGCTGGTAGTGAAAGTGGCAAACTGCATCTATTGTTACGACCATATGTTGTCAGTTATGTGCATCCATACAGAGGAAATTCAATTAAAATGCCCTTATTGTGCCTGCTCATATCACCCCGCCATCTTACAGTAAGTCTGAGTAGGACTGAGAAATGTGAAGGTTGTAGGGGATTCCCTGATAGAACTTCCTCTTAGCACATTAAGCAACTTTTTCACTTAAAAAAAAAAAAAAGAGGGCTGTTTGATAAGTACAAAAAGTTGGCGTATTGTTAGAAACAGCACCACGCTCATCTACAGGCTGTGGACGGTATTGCAGCTGCAAAACTAGACAGCCTTTGGATGAGAATAGCGCTGTTCCAAAAAAAAAAAATAATAATAAATCTCCAAATATAGCAAATACGTGCCACTAGATCTTACCAGGGGAGGATATGGCTAGCCATATTGTTATAGCGCATCGGGCATTGAAATGAGTGGCTGTCTAGGTGATAAGATTGTAGGGTCCAGTCTGCTAGGGGGGCCCGATCTAGACATACAAGGCCAAGTCACAGCATGGCATAGCCTTCATGTCTGATAGGTGCACCCTTTCCAGAATAGAGGTCCCCTTGATCCCCTGGCATCTACATTCAGAGAAGGAATGGTAAGGTGACCATGCATATCCTATAGGAGTTACAAAAACTGATGAGGAGGGCATGGTTGGCAAAGAATGGCGTCAAAAACACTCAAGCTGCGGTGGGCAGTGAAATTTGAGTCAGGGGTCCCCCAATCTGGAGATAAGTGAGAAATATTGATGATGTTTGTAAAGCGTTGTGGCTCAAATGGTGCTATATAGTAAAATAAATAAATCTTACATGCAGAGCTACTAAGTGATACATAGGCATAGTACAGAGGGGACCAAGTCCTAATCTTAACCCTTGCAGGAAACCAGCCCTGATCAATGAGAACAGCTCCCTCCCTTTTTAACAGGCAGGGCCGAGCTACTGGAAGTTGATTTTCAAACCCTCACCCGCCCACCCCACCACAGCACCCTATAGGCAATCAGTCCAGCAATCAACTACACACATGATTGGGATCTATTGAAAAGGCAATGACACAGACCTGGCCTAAATCCACAAAGACAATACACATGTACTGGAGGGGGGAAGGACCCCAATAGGAACAAGTCAGGGGGTCAAAATAACAAAAACAGGATTAGTTTTACACTTACAACATTTGTCTGCTTGGTTGTTGAACTACAACTCTCAGCATTGCCTTACATTTACCGTGTATAGATCCCAGCCCATTAGAAGATTACTTTTGAATGCAATATTTATATACGTAGCATATAATATGCAAAGCTCTAAAAAAAGTTGTGTTTAAAAAAGTAATATAACTTATTTATTACTCACATTACTATATAGATGTACAACACAAAGTATAAGTCAATATATAAAACTGTACAAAATATTGAATATTTCAAAGCCAAACAAGTCAAGCTAGGCAAAAAAAAAGTGTAAGTGTATATAACAGCCTTTTGGAAAACCTTTTTTTTTTTACCTATCCAATTCATCAAATAAAAATCCAAACTAATCAAAACCTGCAATATATTCAGGTGCCTAAATAAGATCAGCAAAATGTTACTATAAAAAGTTTACGGAGGACAAGAATTTGGAATATATTTTGGAGCCATTTGGACAAGTTTGCAACAATTTTATTTTATCTAATCCATCAATTAAAACTAATTAAAAACTTGGAATATCTTCATGTACGATAAGACTTAGATCGATCAGGCTGGATTAAAAAAATAAAATAAAGTCAGTTTATATAGAAGCCATTTGGACAAATTTGGAGCCAATTTACTTTTTAGATTTTTAAAGCAATTTGACAAAACTAGCTGCCGACTGTTGAGGCATGTAATAAGCCCCCAGATAATGTGGAGGCCCCTCCCCCCCTCCTAACTCTCTACTAACTTTGGAGGGAGATTTAAAATCCAGCAGTGAGCAGGAAGCGGCGGCTCATTGGGGCAGCAGCACAGGGGATCGGCAGCAGCACAGGGGATCGGCCGCAGCTTCACCCACCATGGTGCAGCCCACCCAGTGTCCAAGGACCCTCAAAAATCAGCAGCAAACCAGATCCAAACTCAGGGACTTCGGTGGAACCATCTTCACTGGACGATCGTCGGCGATCGTGCCTTGTGACCAGTGATCGCACACGTTGGAAGCGGCTAATCGCCTGCACTACAAGCGATTTTCTATGCACAGTAATTAGGGGCATTGCTAGATACTGACACGGAGGCTCTGCCAAGCTGAGACTTGTAGTCCCACAGCAGAACAGGTTGTCCTATGCATGGGGTAGTGCCTAAAGGAGACCAGAAAGCACTTACCGCCTCCCTTCATCCCGGCAGGTGAGTGAGGTAGATGGCCGAGCAGGGTTGCAGGACAGCCGCTTAGCAGAGCAGTCAGACCTCGCTGTGGGCTACAAACCGGGCCGCGCTTGCCCCATTCCGAAGACCACGCCTCCTACAACTTCCCATTCACTTTGCCTCCAAAACACGCCCACTAGTGTATCCAGGCCACGCCCATCCTATAATAAATACCACCGATAACCACGCCCTCAACTCCTCCACAGCCAATAAGTTTTCAGAAACTCTTATCAAATCCACCCAATTAGCGTTGACTTCAGTTACCATAGCGACGTAGTCCCTCCAAAAACGTAACTTCGAGTATTTTTAACTTTTCTCCTATTAATGTCATCGTGAGCACAAGTTCACATCAGCGCGTCGGTTTGACGGTTAATTTAACCAGACCGCGGTCTGCCCTTACTAACCATGCCGTATCCGCACTCGGTACCCTTCGCCTAACTGGCCAATAAAAAATTAAGTATATTGCACGTGATCTGATAACCACGCCTTTTTTTTTTACCCAGAGAGCGACGCGATTAATTTCTTTTTGAACCGAGTGGATAGATAGTATTGGCTTTGCCCGTGACGTCACGGACATTTTTGCCCAATGGCAGGAAAGCAGGAAGCGGCTGAGGTTACCTGAGGTCTGCGGCATGTGCCGGCACGCGCAGGGTGGGAGGCGGGGCCAGGAGAATTCGAACCACGCCGGCTGGCTGATTGGGTAGGGGGCGTGGTCAGCTCTTTAAACTGGAGGGGGCGTAGTCATCCTTTTAGCGGTGCCGCCATGTTTTTGGTTGCCACGACGACAGCAATTTTCACATTTTGGGAAATGACCTAATATACTGATCAAATAAATATATGGAATTGCCTATATAATAAAAATAAAAAAAAATAAAAACATATTTAGTATCATCTTGGCTGTAAACAAGCAAAATATATATTATCCAATACAAATGGTCACTTTGCCTTGGGAAAAAAAAAAAATCAGAAAGTCTAATAAAAACTACAACTCGTGCCGCAAAAACAAGCCCTGATAGTGCTCTACTGACCGAGAAATAAAGGGTATAGCTCATGGAAGGGGAGGGGGACAAATCGGAAGTGAAGAGGGGCCCAGTGGGATTCTGTCACCCAGGGGCCCCCATAAACCTGGCCCATCCTACTTATCAGCATAGGACATGTGCGCCATACCTGATGATCCAGAAGTGAGCGACATTTATCACTGATCCAGTGGGATCCGCGAGGACCAGATCAGGGGTCTTGAGCCCCCTTTCCAAGGAAGACAGAAAGGAACATTGGTCAATCATGGGCCCTAGTGCTGAGGGTCTACTGGACTGACAGAGAAAGCAGAGAGCACAGACCATTTTATTTCAGGACCCCCATTCCAGAGATCAGTGGAGTCTCAGCACTAACACGTTTATTGGGGTCACCATAGCGGGCAGCCTACCCCAAGTCTCATTAATGTGCACTGATTAATGGGTCCATGCACCCCCGATCCTCTGTACTCAACGCTGCGTCTACACCCAGTCCTCTGCCATCTACATTCGTCGTAAGCGCTGCAGCCAATCTGTGGCCACGGATCAGCAGCAGCTTTCTCATGATGCCCCCACCAGATGTTGAGGCTGGGTACAGAGGAACGACACTGGTTCCAGGAGGTATCATTTTTCATTAGCCGCTTAGTGTCTTTTTAATTAAAGGGGTTGTCCAGTGAAAGCATGTTATTACATAGGATAAGTGATAATTTACTGATCGGTGGAGGCCTGACTGCTGGTACCTGCACCAATAGACAGAGAGGAGAATTTTTATCCCCATTAGGGTACATTTAGACAACTGTATTTTTGATCGGTCACACACCCACCAATCACTATCCTTTGAATAGGTGATACCTTGTTTTCACCGGACAACCCCTTTAAGACAGCAAGCCTTCAACAAAACCACAATGGATTGGGTATGCATTAGTTTTGAAGGGGTCGTTCCATTTGTACAATCCTCTTTGGTTAAAGGGGTACGCCAACCAAGCTGAGGACGGAGTCTGGCTGTTGGTACCTGGTTAGCTGTAAATATTGTCATGTTGTATATGGAGACCTGTCTCTTCGGCAGGAGGAACTGAGAAGATTGATATATAGTTTTATTAAAAAAGATTCAGCATAATGTCTAATGTATCCATTGAGATCCCCGTGCCTTCTTTGCATAGGAGTCCAGTGGGCGGTGCTAAACAGATTGATTCAGATCCAATCAGGACCGCCCACTGGACTTTAAGCCCAGAATAAGCAAATATATATCAATGTGATGTCCTTGTAATGTACAGATGTGCAGGTTTTTCAGAGAGAGGCACTTTTTGTAGTCACTACTCACTTTGGCTAAATTAAAGAAAGGATCTGAACGACAAACCAAAACCCTGAATTAGTTCTTTTTTTTTCCTCACAGATTCCATAAAGGGACGACATGCATCATGTCCAAGGCGTACTATATTGTGGAGGTTATTCTTCCTATTCATTATTGGAGAGATTTACTGAGATCCGAGAAAAAGTAGCTGTTCATTTCTGTTGCAGTAATACACTTTTTTTGCACAGATTTTACCCATTCATTCCAGGGTAGACCCTAAATCTGCAAGTTAAACCTCTGGCTTGGTATTGCATTTTTTTGTGTTCCCGAAGAGCAAAGACAGTGTATAAAAACGCATGAATAAGTGCAAAAAAATATGCATGGATTTTAGATGCGGTAAAGCTACGGATTTGAGTAAAATCCCCGCCAAAGGGTATTATCTATCTAAATGACTTGTAGATTGGTGAGTGTTGGGCAACTGCCGGGACCACAAATTATCTCGACAACAAGGCTTTGACTTGCCACTTTGGAATATAGCAGTGGCCACACATACGCCCCTACGCCCCATTCATTTTCTATGGTAATGCTGGAGATAGCCAACTACCACATTTGCCATTTTACAGCAGTCCCATAGAGAATGATTGAAGCAATTCGCTGCCACCGTTAGAGCATTTCAAAGCTCCGTTCTTGGGGTCATTTGGGGTCCCCCAACCGATCCACAAGTTATCACCTATGACCTATCATTTAGATGTTGGGAATTATCCTTTATTCCACACTCCTCCTTACCACAGTGATGTTGATGGACTCCAGACCCCCACCGCCATTTATTTATCCCCTCTCCTGTGGATCAGTAAGTAGTGGCAATCCCCTGCCCACTACACAGTATTACATATAGATCATCAAGGTAACAAGCACAGCTACTTAGGAGGCATAAAATGTATGGATATACGGGGACATCCAATGCCCGGCCGCAACGTAGGCCGGTAGGCGTACACTAAGTATAATGGTATGTCTGCCCGTTACTTGCCTGAAATACCTGACTAGTCCCTTCCAAGTCTCAGCCCACATCTGCCCGTTACTTGCCTGAAATACCTGACTAGTCCCTTCCAAGTCTCAGCCCACATCTGCCCGTTACTTGCCTGAAATACCTGACTAGTCCCTTCCAAGTCTCAGCCCACATCTGCCCGTTACTTGCCTGAAATACCTGACTAGTCCCTTCCAAGTCTCAGCCCACATCTGCCCGTTACTTGCCTGAAATACCTGACTAGTCCCTTCCAAGTCTCAGCTGTGGACTTTAATTTTTGCATTTATTTTCCTTGGACCAATATGTAAATGGAGTCATCCTTCACCTGAACTCGCAATGACGCTCGCTAATCTGTCTGTATATTCCGCTTGTAGCGGATCTATTACAAAGTCCTGTGTCTCCTTCAGGCTGGATGACTCACTGGCGCAAAGCTTTCTCCAAAAATGAAGACAGACAGGGCTGCGCATACACAATAAGGTAATCTCTCGCACGACAGACAGGGAGCCCAGAAGGCGAGCGTGAAAGACACCGAGACGCCTCGGAAATTTACAGTCAGTGATTCATCCAGCCGTACTGTCATTGTAACGCACTGTAGTGATTTAAGGTCCTGGGAGGAATCATCGATAGCCTGACATACGCGGCCACCCAAGGTAACAGAGCGAGCCGTAGGTATGAGGCCTCTATATGTCATAGTATTGGTGTTCATAGTGCGGAGATTGGGGACTCACATTAATGTACAGTGGCGCAGTTTCCAATGATAGGATGAGGCCTAATTTGTCACAAGCATGCTCCACATTTGTAAAACACAGCTGCACAGGTACTCCCAGCAGCATAGATAGTCTGGGATGCACATGTTCTCTAGGCAGCATAAGTACTATAGGAAGCACAGGTACTCTAGGAAGTGCAGGTACTCTGGGAAGCATAGGTACTATAGGAAGCACAGGTACTCTAGGAAGTGCAGGTACACCAGACAGCATGGGTTCCCTAGGAAGCAGACAGACCATAAACTGCACGGGTACTCTAGGGAGCACAGGTACTCTAGGAAGTGCAGGTACTCTGGGAAGCATAGGTACTATAGGAAGCACAGGAACTCCAGGAAGTGCAGGTACACCAGACAGCATGGGTTCCCTAGGAAGCAGACAGACCATAAACTGCACGGGTACTCTAGGGAGCACAGGTACTCTAGGAAGTGCAGGTACTCTGGGAAGCATAGGTACTATAGGAAGCACAGGTACTCTAGGAAGTGCAGGTACACCAGACAGCATGGGTTCCCTAGGAAGCAGACAGACCATAAACAGCACGGGTACTCTAGGGAGCACAGGTACTCTAGGAAACAAAGGTACTCTAGGCTGCACAGGTACTCTAGGAAGCATAGGTATTCTAGGCATCATAGGTACTGTAGGAAGCACATGTACTCTAGGAAACACATGTACTCTATGCAGCATAGGTACTCAAGGAAGCATAGGTGTTGTAGGCAGCATAGGTGTTGTAGGCAGCATATGTACTCTAGGAAACACGTACTCTAGGCAGCATAGGTGTTCTAGGCATCATAGGTACTCTAGGCAGCACATGTACTCTAGGAAACACATGTACTCTAGGCAGCATAGGTACTCAAGGAAGCATAGGTGTTGTAGGCAGCATATGTACTCTAGGCTGCACAGGTACTCTAGGCAGCATAGGTACTCTAGGCATCATAGGTAATCTAGGAAGCACATGTACTCTAGGAAGCACAGGTATTCTAGGCATCATAGGTACTCTAGGAAGCACATGTACTCTAGGCAGCATAGGTATTCTAGGAAGCACAGGTACTACTCTAGGAAGCACAGGTACTCTGGGAAGCACAGGTACTCTGGGAAGCACAGGTACTCTGGGAAGCACAGGTACTCTAGGCTGCACAGGTACTCTAGGCAGCATAGGTGCTCTAGGAAGCACAGGTACTCTAGGCTGCACAGGTACTCTAGGTTGCACAGGTACTCTAGGCAGCATAGGTACTCTAGGAAGTACAGGTACTCTAGGAAGCACAGGTACTCTGGGAAGCACAAGTACTCTAGGCTGCACAGGTACTCTAGGAAGCACATGTACTCTAGGAAGCACAGGTACTCTAGGCAGCATAGGTACTCTAGGCATCATAGGTAATCTAGGAAGCACATGTACTCTAGGAAGCACAGGTATTCTAGGCATCATAGGTACTCTAGGAAGCACATGTACTCTAGGCAGCATAGGTACTCTAGGAAGCACAGGTACTCTAGGAAGCACAGGTACTCTGGGAAGCACAGGTACTCTAGGCTGCACAGGTACTCTAGGCAGCATAGGTACTCTAGGAAGCACAGGTACTCTAGGAAGCACAGGTACTCTAGGCTGCACAGGTACTCTAGGAAGCACAGGTACTCTGGGAAGCACAAGTACTCTAGGCTGCACAGGTACTCTAGGAAGCACATGTACTCTAGGAAGCACAGGTACTCTAGGCTGCACAGGTACTCTAGGAAGCACAGGTACTCTAGGAAGCACAGGTACTCTAGGAAGCACAGGTACTCTAGGAAGCATAGGTACTCTAGGAAGCACATGTACTCTAGGAAGCACAGGTACTCTAGGAAGCACATGTACTCTAGGAAGCACAGGTACTCTATGCTGCACAGGTACTCTAGGAAGCACATGTACTCTAGGAAGCACAGGTACTCTAGGCTGCACAGGTACTCTAGGCTGCACAGGTACTCTAGGAAACACAGGTACTCTAGGCAGCATAGGTACTCAAGGCAGGATAGGTATTCTAGGAAGCACAGGTACTCTAGGAAGCACAGGTACTCTAGGAAGCACAGGTACTCTAGGCTGCATAGGTATTCTAGGCATCATAGGTACTCTAGTAAGCACATGTACTCTAGGAAGCACAGGTACTCTAGGCTGGCATAGGTATTCTAGGCATCATAGGTACTCTAGGAAGCACATGTACTCTAGGAAGCACAGGTACTCTAGGCAGCATAGGTACTCTAGGAAGCACAGGTACTCTGGGCAGCACATGTACTCTAGGCAGCATAAGTAGTCTAGACAGCTGAGATACTTTAATCATATAAACATTTAAGTAGATTGGTCCATTGCTTGACATTACTGTATGTGAAATCCATCCTAAATGAAAGCCATCGTACAAACATGAATGGAGCCTAAGAAATAGTGGACGGTACTGAGGGAGCAATACATACAATAGTAGGCCTTGCCTTCATAGAGTCTTTGGCCGGGGTCACACTTGCTTGTGTAATGCGAGAAACTCGCGATAGTCTTTCACATCAATACCCGGCACTGCCACCGGCACTGAGGACCGGAGTGTGCGGCTGCATAGAAATACATGAAGCTGAACAGTGGCGGCGGCTGTGAAGGGTATTGATGCGAGAGACTCGCATTACACAAGCAAGTGTGACCCCGGCCTTTAACGAAGTTCTGTCAACAGATTTCCCATTCCACACTGTATACATTATTCAACAGATCTCTGTGACCTGATGAAGCAAGTGTACTTACTTTAAGGCTGCCGTCACACTAGCAGTATTTGGTCAGTATTTTACATCAGTATTTGTAAGCCAAAACCAGGAGTGGGTGATAAATGCAGAAGTGGTGCAGATGTGTCTATTATACTTTTCCTCTAATTGTTCCACTCTTGGTTTTGGCTTACAAATACTGATGAAAAATCCTGACCAAATACTGCTAGTGTGACGGCAGCCTAAAAATCCACATCAGAATGACTACATAATCCTGATATTAAAACGCGCATTTTATGGGCCCAGCTAAAGAGTGAGGAACCTCAAGGGTCCAATGTCATCAGCCTCCACCCACCCAGCCGGACTGACAACTATTCAATATCGCCCCGTTTTCCCAACCGTATCCCTTTAAATGTCCTAAGAACCACAAAGCAATAATATCAAATGGTTTCCTAAATGAATAATGTTTTCAATCATATTTAAATATATCCATAACATTTTTGTACTGCAAATTATATGTTGTCAGTGAGGAGAATGAAACTAATTATTGTCTGTCCTGATGGATCTCTACAGTCATCGGGCTGTAAATGAAATGACACATGAAGCATCCTGGGCGTCCTGCCGTAGTCTCCAGATCCCGTGCTTCATTACATGCAATGTGAGAAATGATACAAGTCGCATCTAGTGAGAATTATGGATGGATGATCGGGGAGTGATAGAGAAGCCGAACCTCCAGAATAATAACATTTATATAAGAACTAAGTATTGGTGCACTGCCTTATCCTCTGTATGCTGTAGACTGAGCTTCAAAGGGTTGTCCACAACTTTTTTATTTTTTGTAATATGGGCCTAAAAATTAGCAGGCGGGTAGTTGCTAACAGAGACAATAACCTGCCTGCGATCACTGACCGCTCCTGCCGGCGACTCAGCTGCTCCCCGTCAACAGAGCAGCGCTTCTATCTCAGGGATGCTCTGTCGACGGGACGGGACTGCCGACATCATGACGATTGACAGCTGACTTCCCACAGATCGACATTGGGCACAACAGGCAGGTAGTTAGGATCTACCTGCCTACTATTTCATAGGACCATAGTAAAAAAAATAGTTTTGGGCAACCCCTTTAACTGCTGTGTATAGAGAAGACATAAGTCAAAAAGAGTGAATGTGACAGGTCACTCATAAAGAAAGCCTGTGAGTCCTGCTCCACCGATCACTCATAGAGAAAGCCTGTGAGTCCTGCTCCACCGATCACTCATAGAGAAAGCCTGTGAGTCCTGCTCAACTGATCACTCATAGAGAAAACCTGAGAGTCCTGCTCCACCGATCACTTATAGAGAAAACCTGAGAGTCCTGCTCCACCGATCACTCATAGAGAAAGCCGAGAGTCCAGTTCCACCGATCACTCATAGAGAAAGCCTGTGAGTCCTGCACCACCAATCACTCGTAGAGAAAGCCTGAGAGTCCTGCATCACCGATCACTTATAGAGAAAACCTGAGAGTCCTGCTCCACCGATCACTCATAGAGAAAGCCTTTGAGTCCTGGATCTCCACATAGTAATATAGAAAGCATGTGAGTCCTGATATAATCTTGTAGTGTCCTCCATTATTTAATACATCGTACTCCTCCTTGAGATAAGGGGAATCAATGGTGTTTGCCAACTGCTATCTGAACTTCTCCACAAGGATATGACAAAATGAAAAAAAGTGGATATTGTGATTATATTGTACAAATGTGTTCGGGGGATGATCTGCTGCAATGTAATTTAACCCTTTCAGCCACTTTACCTCTTTGTTAAGCCTTATTTTTGTTCCCGTAAGCAACCGTGCTAAACCCCATTGAATTCCTCACCCCGCAGCACTTCATTACTTAATGATCATAATCAGTAAGTGAGGATCTGTTCTCGAAAAATTCAAGTTGTGCACTCAGGATTAAAGTGGATTTACTCACTAGTAATTACACAGTATATGGCCCTGAGCAGTATGGGCGCACATTACCGAAAAAAGAGACCTGTGGAGAGAATAATGGGAGCCCCGAAATCCTATAAGGCCGCGCTCAGCAGCACCCTCTCGTGGATGATCCACATCACTGCCTATTGATGCTGATTATAAAAAGAATATTCCCAGGCCCCATCCAGCAGTCGATCTGTTTCTAGTAACTGTGAAAGGAAAAAATGAAAATTGTCACAAAAATAGATCGAACAATTCCACCAGGTCTAGATAATACGCTGCATGGACCGGATTTGTCTTTACAGCTTATAAAAACATTTAATGTGCACAGATCCCATGTGCAGGGCTGCGCAGGCTCTCATGGTGCCGAGGGAATGGGATTCAAAAGTGTTGGTTGGAGAGTTATGCAAATATTAGTCTCACAGGCTCAGGGACTATCTTGAGCATGGGACTATTATTAAGTGGTATCAGGATTCATCCAGCACTATTTGTGCAGGAACTTCCATTCACTCACTTCCCAGCATGCAAAGCGCTGGCATTGTTCAATGACTTGCCTGCCCTAAATCAAAAACCCACCTTTCTGTTATGCCTGTATGCAGTTTGACAGACAGGAGAACGGGAGCAGACCCAATTCCCATATAGAGACAAAGGCCCACCTCTACTTCATGTAGAGAAGAAGACCCCCCACCTCTGGTAGAAGGACAAAGACACAACCCACTTCCTTTAGATACAAAGACCATCTATACATAATAAAGGCTACTAAGGGGGCCCTCATACAGAATAGTGGCTATTAAGGGGGCTATGATACAGTGTGGGGGATACTAAGGGGGCCTCCATACATAATAAAGGCTACTAAGGTGACCCTCATACAGAGTAGGGGCTACTGAGGGGGCTATGATACAGTGTGGGGCTACTAAGGGGTCATGATACTGCGTGGGGGATACTAAGGTGGCTACCACACATAATAAGGGCTATCAAGGGGGCCCTCATACAGAGTGGGGGCTACTAAAAGAGCTATGATACAGAGTGGGGGCTACTAAGGGGCATGATACTGCGTGGGGGAACCTAAGGAGACCTCCATACATAATAAGGGCTACTAAGGAGGCCTTCATACAGAGTTGTAGCTACTAAGAGGGCCATAATACAGCATGGAGGATATGAAGGGGGCCATGATACATAATAAGGGCTACTAAGGGGGCCCTCATACAGAGTAGGGACTACAAAGGGGGCCATGATACAGCATGGAGGATTCTAAGGAGACCTCCATACATAATAAGGGCTACTAAGGGGGCCTTCATACAGAGTAGGGGCTACAAAGGGGGCCATAATACAGCATGGAGGATATGAAGGGGGCCATGATACATAATAAGGGCTACTAAGGGGGCCCTCATACAGAGTAGGGACTACAAAGGGGGCCATGATACAGTGTGGGGGATCCTAAGGGGACCTCCATACATAAGGGCTACTAAGGGGGCCTTCACACAGAGTTGTAGCTACTAAGAAGGCCATGATACAGCATGGAGGATTCTAAGGGGACCTCCATACATAATAAGGGCTACTAAGGGGGCCTTCATACAGAGTAGGGGCTACAAAGGGGGCCATAATACAGCATGGAGGATACGAAGGGGGCCATGATACATAATAAGGGCTACTAAGGGAGCCCTCATACAGAGTAGGGTGTCATGATTCTCAATGGCGAGAGAACATAGCCCAGCATATATGAGAACTAGCTCTTGGAAGATGGAAACTATACTGACCATGAACTAAACCTGCCGCACAACTAGAAGTGGCCGGGTAGCATGCCTACGTTATTTTATCCCTAGATGCCCAGCGCCAGCCGGAGAACTACCTAATCCTAGCAGAGGAAAAGACAGTCCTGGCTCACCTCTAGAGAAATTTTCCCAAAAGGCAGACAGAGGCCCCCACATATATTGGCGGTGATTTTAGATGAAATGACAAACGTAGTATGAAAATAGGTTTAGCAAAATCGAGGTCCGCTTACTAGATAGGCAGGAAGACAGAAAGGGCACTTTCATGGTCAGCAGAAAACCCTATCAAAACACCATCCAGAAATTACTTTAAGACTCTAGCATTAACTCATAACACCAGAGTGGCAATTTCCGATCACTAGAGCTTTCCTGACACAGTAACGAAACAGCAGCTGTGAACAGGAACAAAATGCAAAAACACACAAGGACAAAAGTCCAACTTAGCTGGGAGTTGTCTAGTAGCAGGAACATGCACAGAGGCTTCTGATTACATTGTTGACCGACAAGAAACTGACAGAGGAGCAAGGTTATATAGCGACTCCCACATCCTGATAGGAGCAGGTGAACAGAGGGGATGATGAACACAAGTTCAATTCCACAAGTGGCCACCGGGGGAGCCCAGAATCCAATTTCACAACAGTAGGGACTACAAAGGGGGCCATGATACAGTGTGGGGGATCCTAAGGGGACCTCTATACATAATAAGGGCTACTAAGGGGGCCTTCACACAGAGTTGTAGCTACTAAGAAGGCCATGATACAGCATGGAGGATACTAAGGGGCCCTCATACAGAGTAGGGGCTACAAAGGGGGCCATGATACAGCGTGGGGGATCCTAAGGGGACCTCCATACATAATAAGGGCTACTAAGGAGGCCTTCATACAGAGTTGTAGCTACTAAGAAGGCCATGATACAGCATGGAGGATACTAAGGGGGCCATGATACAGAGAGGGGGAGGCTAAGACAACATCATTTCAAAATAATTATCTATTTATCACATTATTTGCCGAGTGAGACTAAGTTGTGTGAAGGAAGAAGGTCCATGTAAGCTCCCAGTGACCCGGCTGTCTTTCCGCACACATACATGCTCAGATTGTACACAAGTAAGGTGATGACACAGGAAGAAGCCGCTCCGCCCCATCGGTCCTTCTTCAGTCTGAATTCAATTAAAAGCAAAACAGTTCTCTGAATGCAAATATTTCTTGTTTCCAAATTCCATATTTCCCTAGTCTGTCCCCCCCATTTTCCTCCTGCCTCTATCACTGCTGTCTCTTTCTCTTCAGCTCTTCTCTCCCACTCTCCTCCAGTGGATGACTGTGTGGGAATGACGCATCGCTGCGCCTCTCATTTATCTATCTCAGCTTCTGCACAAGCCCTATGCAGCCATGAAATCACAAAGGGGAAGTCAGGGGGCTTCCACCCCTCCCACGGAGTGTATGTGGGGGTCTCTATAGCCCATATATTGTGTGTCATCAATGAGTGCTGGAGCCCTTAGAAAATCAACAGGGACATTTTCTTTCCTTGGCTTTGATAAGTGGACAGGGCAGGTTCCCTAGAGCAAGACCCAAGAGAGGGAGGTTGTAAACAGGGCACCATCCCTATATGATGTTAGGGCATGTGGAAAGGGGTTGTAACAGGTCCACAAATAACTGGACAGTATGGAGACTTTACCAAACAGCTCCTTATATATCAGCTTCCTGGAGTGTGCGGTGTGGTATGGTTAATATTTTATACCTTTTTTTGATTATTACTTAGACAATTATATATAAACAGTTGTGCTCAAAAGTTTACATACCCAGGCAGAATTTTTGCTTTCTTGGCCTTTTTTCAGAGAATATGAATGATAACATCAAAACTTTTTCTCCACTCATGGTTAGTGGTTGGGCGAAGCCATTTATTGTCAAACTACTGTGTTTTCTCTTTTTAAATCATAATGACAACCCAAAACATCCAAATGACCCTGATCAAAAGTTCACATACCTCATTTCTTAATACCGTGTATTGCCCCCTCTAACATCAATGACAGATTGAAGTCTTTTGTGGTAGTTGTGGATGAGGTTCTTTATTTTCTCAGATGGTAAAGCTGTCCACTCTTCCTGGCAAAAAGCCTACAGGTACTGTAAATTCCTGGGCTGTCTAGCATGAACTGTGCGCTTGAGATCTCCACAGAGTGGTTCAATGATATTGAGGTCAGGAGACTGAGATGGCCACTCCAGAACCTTCACTTTGTTCTGCTGTAGCCACTGACAGGTCGACTTGGCCTTGTGTTTTGAATCATTGTCATGTTGGAACATCCAAGTACGTCCCATGCACAGCTTCCGGGCTGATGAGTGCAAATTTGCCTCCAGTATTTGCTGATAACGTGCTGCATTCATCTTTCCTTCAACATTGACCAAGTTTCCTGGGCCTTTGTAGCTAACACATCCCTAAATCATCAGCAATCCACCTCCGTGCCTTACAGTAGGAATGGTGTTCCTTTCATCATAGCCCTTGTTGACCTTTCTCCAAATGTAACATTTATGGTTGTGGCCAAAAAGTTCAATTTTGGTCTCATCACTTCAGATTACCTTTTTCCAGAAGTTTTGAGGCTTGTCTCTGTGCTATTTTGAGTATTGTAGGTGAGATACTTTGTGGCATTGGCGCAGTAATGGCTTTCTTCTGGCGACTCGACCATACAGCCCATTTTTCTTCAAGTGCCTCCTCATTGTGCATCTTGAAACAGCCACACCGCTAGTTTTCAGAGAGTCCAGTATTTCAGCTGATGTCATTGGTGGGTTTTTCTTTGCATCCTGAACAATTTTCCTGGCAGTTATGGACGAAATCTTTGTTGGTCTACCTGACCGTGGCTTTGTTTTTACAGAGCCCCTGATTTTCCATTTGTTAATCACAGTTTGAACGCTGCTGACTGACATTATTGTTGTGAATTCTGCTTTTGGGTTCCCTCCGGTGGTGGTAGGTGGTAATGCAGTTGTCCCTGAGTTGCAGTCCTGGTCAGGTGTGTCTGCTGATTGCAGTTCTGACTGGGGTATTTAGGTGTGCAGGATTCATTAGTCCTTGCCAGTTGTCAATTGTTGTTGGGAGGTGTTGGACCTCTGCCTGGTTCCTCCTGCCTTTCTGCCAAATCAGCAAAGATAAGTGTCTGGTTTTTTTTTCTGTGGCACACATGCTGTGTGCTTCATGATTCAGTGCTATTCTTTTGTGTTTTCTTGTCCAGCTTAGATTGTGTCAGTATTTTCTCAGTCTTGTTGGATTCTCTGGGGTTGCAGATATTCATTCCACGTCTTTAGTTATTGTGGAATTTTTTTGTATTATCTGCTGTGGATATTTTTTGAAGGGTTTTAATACTGACCGCCTAGTATTCTGTCCTATCCTTTCCTATTTAGCTAGAGTGGCCTCTTTTGCTAAATCTTGTTTTCTGCCTGCGTGTGTCTTTTCTTCTCCCACTCACAGTTAATATTCGTGGGGGCTGCCTATCCTTTGGGGTTCTGCTCTGAGGCAAGGTAGTATTCCTATTTCCATCTATAGGGGTATTTAGTCCTCCGGCTGTGTCGAGGTGTCTAGGGTTTGTTAGGCACACCCCACGGCTACTTCTAGTTGCGGTGTTAGTTCAGGATCTGCGGTCAGTATAGTTTCCACCTACTCCAGAGAAAGTTTCATGCGGCTCCAAGGTCACCGGATCATAATGGAGCGCCCCCACACCGCCGCAGGGCCTAGGGGTACCCGGAGCCGGGCTACTAGGTCTCAGTCCTGGGGTTGTCACGGTGGCTAGACCCGGTCCGTGGCCCTGTGTGTCAGTGGGGGGACGTCCGGTGCAATAAGCGGTGATGATGGTGCAGTTGTGGGGTGCAAGTCGCGGTAAATAACGAGGAAACCAGGTTGCAGTCTCTTTACCTCTTTACTGAAGGTTTTGGAGACCTCAGTCCAGAGCGCTGTTAACTGGGTTGTCAGAGACCGGCCGGTCCAAAGGCACATCAGGAGTCCTCTTTACAGGTGGGAATCAGTGTCTACCTTCTAGCGCTGGGTGTTGTAGTTCTTCCCTGCTGAGCTCCCGGGATAGTCCTCACAACTGTTTCTGTCTGTCTATTTGTTCGTTCTCTTCGTCCTCCAGGTGATATGGTAGGACGCACCCGTATGACGGGGTAGGCCTGGAGTTCTTCCGGGACCCTAGAGTCGCCCCTCTCCCACAGCTGCCTCCGTTGTCTGCTTAGGTGTTAAGTGGGACAGCCAACCTGTAATTAGCTGTCCGGCCGTGGTTTGCAGTGTACTTAAAGTCTCTTACTTGCTCGGCGTTCCGGCCACCGACTGTTTGCGCCTCAGAAGGATGTTGCCTCGGTCTAACAGCACGACTCCTTCTGGACCCAATACTTCTTTACTGTATTCCCGTTGTGCACTGGTTAGTTCTGCTCTGAGGAGTCTGCCAGGATCCCATCCCTGACAGGTCCTCTCACTAGCTCTTCCCAGCTACTTCTCCCTGTCTTCCTGTCCAACCCCCAGTTTTACCAGAGTGTGAGGAGTGGCCTACTAGATAGGACCACCCCCCCTGGTGGCCGGAGTGTGAAGTGTAGTGAGGTGTTACCTGGTCAGAGAAACTCCTTTAGTGCAATCAGACGTACCATAGCTCCCCATAGTGGCGGAGCCACAGTACTGCAACAACCAGGACTCTGGGGTGCTGCACTCCCCCCCCCGGTTAAATCCAGTACTCCGGGACTGGGAAAACAAGAACAATAATACATGTTAACAGAAAACACACAAATTTTTGAAATAGCATAACAATTGAACATAACAATGCTTCCCTTTACAGGAGGTGAGGATTCTTGAACGTTGCAAAAGTTAGGTCATGCACAGTTTATGACTCTCAGTTCAGTGGTTGAAACAGCGGGGACCCCGGGTAAACAAAGGGGTCCCCCCTTATGAAAGTTTTTGAGCAATTCACCGTCCATTACTCTATTGTCCATTTAAAACCTGTAACAAAAATACACACAAAAAACATTCTTAACTAAAGAGCAGCCCTTATTAATACCTCCAAGGTTTGTAGCGGAGGAGAGTTTGGTTTTGAGTGCTGCGTGTGGACCTTCGCAGCACAGGGGTTGCTATTGGCCTAACAGGGCCCGCTATGCTTGCTACCGCTGGTGTAGTGCACTGTCTTCTAGCTACACTTCTAGTGAGTCGGGGTAGCACTGGCAGGTTAGGGCTCTCAGAGCTGCTGCTATCAACAGTGGGTACAGCAGATTCACCGATAGCAGAGGGAGGATTTGTCGGTTCAACGGTTGGCAGGGCTTCATCAGGTAAGGCTTGTTGAGGTAGTGGAGCCAGATGATCTGGTACCACCATTGTTTCTGGCGGGTCCGGCTGTTGAAACATTACGACAGGTACCACAACGGCTTGGTTTATCTGAGTCCAGGACTGGGGAAAGTCACCAAGGACAGTATGGAACATTTTCTCCTTTTCCACCGGCGGGGAGATTTCTGGGGCCGTGCCCCTCTCTTTCAATTTATCGGGGCAGACCTTAAGGTGATCCCTGGATACCGCTGTCGAGGTCTCCCCTCTGTCCTTGCTGATGAGACAGACCTTAGTGTTGTCGAAGTCGGATGGCAAGATGGTATACGGCTCCGCTTCCCATTGGTCATCGAGCTTGTGTAACCTCCTCTTTCGTTTAAGCACTTGCTCACCAGGTGACAGGGGAATCGCAGGAGCGTGTTGATTGTAGTCCCTTTCCTGTTTCTGCCTAGCCTGGGCGAGACTTCTCTCTACACACTCCTGTACTTCGCGGTATCTTCGCTGCCTTTCTGTATCCCAATCTGCCTCCGGCGAGGTATCTTCGGGTACTAGGACCCCCATGTCCAGATCAACGGGTAACCGACTAGATCTTCCTCGCATCAGGTACGCCGGAGTACAGTTGGTGGAACTTACTGGGATGTGGTTGTACATATCCACCAGGTCAGGCAACTTTGTCGGCCACAGGTTCCGTTCCTCCACAGGCAAGGTCTTCAATAAATCGATTACTACCTGGTTCATCTTCTCGCACATCCCGTTGGTTTGAGGGTGGTACGGGGTGGTTCTGATTTTCTTACACCCGTACAGCTGGCAGAATTCTTGGAACACTTCCGCTTCGAATGCAGGCCCCTGATCGGTCAGTACTTTCTCTGGGTAGCCATGGGGCCTACAAAAGTGCTGCTGGAAGGCCCTGGCGGCAGTCCTAGCCGTTAGATCCTTGACAGGCACAACCACCAAAAACCTGGAGTAGTGGTCCACGATGGTAAGGGCGTAGATATAGCCCGACCGGCTAGGTGTCAGCTTCACATGATCCAGCGTGACCAATTCGAGCGGCCGTTTGGTGATGATAGGCCGCAGGGGAGCCCGTTGACTGTCACGGTCCTTCCTGCGCAGACTACATGGACCACACTCCCGACACCACTTCTCAATGGTTCTCTTCATGCCAATCCAATAGAACCTCCCTCGGAGCAGCTTCTCTAGCTTCCTCCATCCGAAGTGTCCGGCTCCATCATGGTAGGCTCCCAGAACCATGGGCGCATCTCGCCTTGGCACCACTATCTGCCACACCAATTCATGAGTACGTGGGTCGATGCTCCTCCTGCACAGCTTGCCATCATGGATAAACAGTTTGCTTCTCCCCTTCCACAGCTGTTGGGTTTCTTGTGGATCATCTGGGCCAGGGTGCAACCCAGCCTGCGTCAAGAGCTCCTTCACCTGACGGACCGCGGGGTCACTATCCTGGGTTTCTGCCCATCCGTGGTGGGGCAGGGGATTCAGCGTGGCATCCGGTTGGTTCTTGTGCCTGTTCTTCATATGGTGGGAGTTCTGAGTGGCTTTGGGGCGATGGAAGGCAGGCAGCTCCACCTCTTCAAGTGCCTCCGGGTCTTCTCCCACTTCTGGTAAATTGGGCATTCGGGACAGGGCATCGGCATTGGCATTCTGGTGTCCTGCCCGATATTTGATGGTGAAATCATAGTTGGACAGCCGGGCCATCCACCGCTGTTCCAAAGCCCCGAGTTTGGCAGTATCCAGATGCGTTAGCGGATTGTTGTCCGTGAAGACGGTGAATTTCGCGGAGGCCAGGTAGTGCTTGAACCTCTCTGTCACTGCCCAGACAAGGGCAAGGAATTCCAGTTTGAAGGAACTGTAGTTGTCAGGGTTCCTTTCCGTGGGACGGAGTTTCCTGCTGGCATAAGCGATCACTCTTTCTTTGCCTTTCTGGACTTGAGACAGCACGGCTCTTAGTCCCACATCACTGGCATCTGTGTACAGCACAAACGGTTGGTCGTATTCGGGGTAAGCCAGTACCTCTTCTCCCGTCAGCGCCGACTTCAAGCAGGTGAAGGACTCCTCCAGCTCCCCGTTCCAGTCAAAGGGGGTGTTCTTCCCCTTGGTCTTCTTTGGTTGGCCCACCAACAGGTTTTGCAAGGGTGCGGCCTTCTTGGTGAAGTCTTTAATGAACCTCCGGTAATAGCCTACCAGCCCGAGGAACTGCCGGACTTCGTGGAGGTCACTGGGCTTTGGCCAGTCCTTGATCACTGTGACCTTGTCGGGGTCTGGGGCCACTCCTTCAGCGCTCACCACATGGCCCAGGTACTGCACTTTAGGTTTCAGCAGATGACACTTGGACGGTTTCACTTTTAGGCCGAAGTTGGACAAGGCTTCAAACACCTCGGCCAGGTGCTTCAGATGGTCTTCGTAGGTTTTAGAGAAGACTATGATGTCATCCAGATATAGCAGCACGGTTTCAAAGTTCAGGTGGCCCAGGCAGCACTCCATCATACTCTGGAACGTTCCGGGAGCATTGCACAATCGGAAGGGCATGTAGTTGAACTCACAGAGACCCATTGGCGTCGTGAAGGCCGTCTTCTCTTTGTCCGCCTCCGCTACAGGAACCTGCCAGTACCCACTGGTGAGATCTAAGGTAGAGAAGTAGTTAGCAGATTTTAAGGCAGCCAGAGACTCCTCTATCCTAGGCAGTGGGTATGCGTCCTTATGTGTAATGCGATTCAACTGCCTGTAATCAACACACATCCTCATTGTACCATCTTTCTTTTTAACAAGGACTAACGGAGCTGCCCAGGGGCTACAGCTGTCTCTCACCACCCCAGCCTCCTTCATTTCCCGCAACATGTCCTTGGCACACTGGTAATGAGCTGGGGGTACAGGGCGATATCTCTCTTTTATGGGTCGGTGATCTCCCGTGGGGATGTGATGTTGGATCCCTTTCACCTGCCCAAAATCTGAGGGGTGTTTGCTGAATACCTGCTCGTACTCGTGTACCACCCTGTAAGCCCCCTGTATTTGATGAGATGGGGTAGAGTCAGTGCCCACATGCAATTCCCGACACCAGTCTTTCGAGTGCTCTGCAGAACCTTTGTTCTCCGCCACGTTTGACGGGACCAAGGGTTCAGGTGTCTGTATTACACTATTATTGACAGTGAACAGTTTGGCGAGCGTGGTATACTTGGTTAGGTAGACCTCTTCCTCCCCACAATTGAGGACACGTACGGGCACTCTCCCCTGACGGACGTCGACCACCCCCCGGGCTGTCAGAACAGTAGGCCTATTGTCTGAATATACGGGTTCTACCAAGGCCTGGTAGTCCTTACCCCTGAGGCCTATGGCTGCTCGACACCATATTAACATTTCACTCTTGGGGGGTATCGCGATGGGGTTTGAATCCCTCACAGTGACACGACCAATCTCACCACCAGTCAGCTCTACCTGCTGTCTCTGCATCAGAGCTCTGATTTCCTTCTGCAGGGCACGTTGCTCACTGTGGCCAGCGGTTTCTGCCACCTGTTGCAACAAAACAATCACTTCTGCAAGACAATTTTCTATAACATTAGTACCAAGAGTCATCATGGGATTACATTCTCGACGATCAATATCAACAATCACAATCCCTTGGGCTTTCAATTCCACCCGCCCCACTTTGATGGTGACCTCCTTATACCCCACTTGTGGCAACGGCTGACCATTACTGGCTATTATGGTGAAATCATCGTCAGGGCCACGAGTAATATCAGCGTCCTCCCAATACCGTTTGTAGAGCACGTAAGGTATAGTCGTCACCTGAGAACCGGTGTCCAGCAAAGCATTCAAGGAGATTCCATCAATCACTACAGGGAGAACTGGTCGTCCTCCAATATACTTGGTTCTCCAATGCTGCGGGCCTGACCGTCCTACTCCTGGGGGTTGGCCCTTTGCCCCAGGGGTTGCTCGTTTAAAGGACAGTACCTTGCAAGATGGCCCACCTGGTGACATCGGCGGCAGATGGGTCGTCCGTCCTGATGGAAACGATCGCTGTCCCGGCCTCTGGTCGGTGGGGTCCTCTTCTGTCGCGTCCAGGGAACATCCTCTGGTCCGGAGGCTAGCTGGATCTTTTTCTTGGGGGCCTCCTGTAGGGACTGCACCGTCCGGGCTAGGGCAGCAACGCTCTTGGTCAGCTCCTGCATCTGAAGACGGAGTCCTGCAGGGGAGTCGTCCTCGAAGCTCTGGGCGTCGGCCTCCGCGGCAACTGGGGTATCCGATGCCACCTCCTGGTGGTATGTGAGAGCGGGGCGCCTGGATGGTATTGCGCGGCTGGGCTGTCGCTCCTGCAATGCCTGGATAGCTTTATCTTTGAACTGCGCAAAAGTCAAGTCTGGATTTTGCATGGCCAGGAAGTGCAATTGGCCCCGCTGGTGACTGCACAGGAGCCCCTCAATGAACCGCTCCTTCAGAAGTTTATCCTCATCCTGCATGCTGCCGGGGTCACTCTGCTTAATGGCCCGCATCGCCTCCTGGAGATTAAGGGCATAGTCCTGCAAGCTATCCTGTGGCCTCTGTTTGCATCCATAAAAAGTCAGTTTAATTTCCGTAGCAGTGCGAGTATCAAAGGTGGCTTTAAGCTTGGCAAAATCTGTTGTGCAGTTCCTTTATCCTCAGCGGGCCAGGATTTCAATTCTCTCAGAGCCGCCCCAAAGAGTTGGCCGATTATCATATGAACCTTCTGGGGCTCTGTCAGGGGATAGAACTCGAGCAGGCTGCAGAGCCCTTCCTTAAAGTCAGTGAATGTATGCGACTCCCCAGAGTATCGTGGGCAGGGCTGCCACTAGAAATTTCGGGGCCCCATACTGGCAACATTTTCGGGGCCCCCTTAAGACTCCGCCCAGGCTCCACCCCAGCCCCGCCTCCAAACCTCGAACTGTCTACAGCACCACCGCTGACTCTTGGAAAAACTACACTTCTCACCAATCACACATTAACAGTTCCCATCACCAGATCACACACATAGCCAGCAGATTTTGTTTTGGCCAAAAGGTTTTTTTAATCTGCCACAATGACAAGGTAGACTCTTTTGGCCGGGCCCTACTCTACTCTAACTTATTAAACATTTGTTAAAATATGCAATACAATTTAGGTATATTTTTATTTATTTTTCAATTTTTCAAATGACCAATAATTCCACATACAAGGGACAAATAACACAACACCATGACCAGACACCACATTATCACCACATAGTGACCTATAATACTATCTACAAGGAATAAATACCACCACACCATGTGCAGACCACATATTACCACCACAGTGACTGAACAATATCGCATACAAGGGACAAATACCACAGCAGCATGTACAGACCACATATTACCACCACATGGTGACCAACTACATACAAGGAACAAATACCAACACAACATGACCAGACCACATATTACCACCACACGGTGACCGAATAATAGCACGTACAAGGAACAAATGCCACCACACCATGACCAGACCACATATTACCACCACATAGTGACCAAATAATAGCACATACAAGGAACAAATACCGCCACACCATGGCCGGACAACATATTACCACCACATTGTGACTGAATAGTACAAAACTGATTAATAAAAAAAAAATACTATCACCATAAGTGCTATTATACATAGGAGATCTGTACTTAGTATGCAGTGTCTGTGTACAGGTAATACAGTGGTCACTGATGCCATTATACACAGGAGCTCTATATATAGTGTCAGTGTACAGGTAATACAGGGATCACCAGTGACATTATACACAGGAGCTCTATATATAGTGTCAGTGTACATGTAATACAGTGATCACTAGTGACATTATACACAGGAGCTCTGTATATAGTGTTTAGTGTACAGATAATATAGTGATTACCAGTGACATTATACACAGGAGCTCTGTATACAGTATACAGTGTATGGTGTCAGTGTATAGGTAATACAGGGATCACTAGTGACCTGATACACAGGAGCTCTGTATACAGTGTATGGTGTCAGTGTATAGGTAATATAGGGATCACAAGTGACATGATACACAGGAGCTCTGTATACAGTATATAGTGTATGGTGTCAGTGTACAGGTAACATACTGACTCACCAGTGATGTCTCTAGCTGAAGTCCTTCATCTTTGCGTTTCTTTTTAATCCAGCGCAGACCGCCATCACTTCTTTCAGCCAGGACTCGTCTCTGCATAAAATAACCGTTATCTAGAGCACCGCTTCCAGAGCACATTCCCCACTTTTTTCCTTTCTTCTACACTACACATCTGAATACAGACATTCACCCACCATTAATATTTACTGTAATTGGTTATTATGCAACCCACCATTCCAAATATAAATTATAATACGCCACTGAGCCCCTTCTAGCTATACATAGCCACTTTCCCCATTTAATATATAAATTAATTAGCACCTGTACTCTTTCCCCCAATTTATTTCCAGTCACTTTATCCTCAACGATCCCACTATGTACCTCCCGCACTAACCCTAACTCCGATTCATTATAGTTACATGCCCCTTCTGCCTCAATTCATTGTCATGTCTTCTCTCTCTCCCACCCTCTAATATATAATATATTCATTCATTCATTCTTTGAACTGAAATATCCTGCATGTCTATTGCTCCATTCCCTGACAGCAAGCAAGCTTGAATGGTAATATATCATTCATTCTTTGAACTGAAATATCCTGCATGTCTATTGCTCCATTCCCTGACAGCAAGCAAGCTTGAATGGTAATATATCATTCATTCTTTGAACTGAAATATCCTGCATGTCTATTGCTCCATTCCCTGACAGCAAGCAAGCTTGAATGGTATCAGAGTCCTTCTACTTTCGGCATTGATTCCTGCTTATATCCATATTTGTTAGCCAGCTTGTTATGCAATTGTTTTTGTTTCTAGATATTTAATTCTATTCTGCTTGTCCTTATGCCAAGAGTTCGCATAACTGTTTTTCAAAGGGGTTTATGATCCATGTAGACCTGGACATTTGTTTATCTGATCACTACATTTATTGTGCCCTGCTGTCTCAATTGAGTTAGATTGATTGGTAACGAGAGGGGGGAAGACCAAAAAAAAAAAAAAAAAAAAAAAAAAAAGTGAGATCTAAGAGCTGGCCACCTATAAATGTAGATATAGCTTGGGGAAGCATTCATGCAGGGGGCATTCGTGCACTATTATTCGTGTACATTTTTTTCAAAGTACTTTTTTTTTCTAAGTATTCAGCAGTTATAACATGGCAGTTAGACAGGGCAGGAGACAGGTAAGACAATCAAAATCTATTCCCTATTCAGTTGGCACACAGCAAATACTCACCATATGTATTTGTATAATCTATATCATGGCTGCTGCTTTCACACACAATCACCGCCCTTGCATAAACTCTTTACACTCCATCCATATTGGCCCCTCTGTCCTTGCCTCTCCTATGTATAGCACTCATGCTCTGTTCACATTGCTTAACAGTACAGATCCATTCAGTCCCACCATCCAACACAAGAGACGCTCTCACAAATCACTTAACCATCTGATCACTCTTTCTATCCTCCTTCTCCTAGTTGCTGGAGACATCTCTCCCAACCCCGGCCCCCCATGTTATAGCCAGTCAAACCTCCCAACTGCTACACCAAGAAACCCCTCTAACCTTATTAATATTCCCTGCATGCCTTCTGTCTCTTTGAATTGTGCCCTTTGGAATTCTCGCTCTGTGTGTAATAAACTCTCCTTCATTCATGACTTCTTCCTTTCTAACTCTCTTAATCTCCTGGCTCTTACTGAAACCTGGATCCAGCAGTCAGACACCACCGCTGCTGCTGCTCTCTCATTTGGTGGACTACACTTTTCTCATACCCCAAGATCAGACAACAGAGCAGGTGGAGGCGTTGGTCTGCTCCTTTCACCCAAATGTACCTTCCAAGTTATCCCCCAAGTACCCTCACTTGTATTCCCTTCCTTTGAGGTCCATGCTGTCAGACTCTACGTCCCCTTCTCCATGCGAGTGGCGGTGGTGTATCGTCCTCCCGGCCCCTCTCACCAGTTCCTGGATCATTTTGCCACCTGGCTTCCACACTTTCTCTCTTATGACACCCCCACCCTCATCATGGGTGATTTCAATATCCCAATTGCTTCTCCCCTCTCCCCATCTGCTTCTCACCTTTTATCTCTAACCTCCTCTTTCGGCCTCTCGCAGCATACTAACTCTCCAACACATGATGATGGAAACTCCCTTGATTTGGTCTTCTCCCGGCTTTGCTCACTGGATGATTTCACAAACTCCCCTCTCCCGCTCTCTGACCACAACCTTCTTTCATTCTCTATCAAGAACTGCCATCCCGCTCAGGTCACCCCCACTTTCCACACTTATAGAAACATACAGGCCATTAACACCCAGAAACTTATGAAGAACTTGCAGTCTTCATTGGCCCCAATCTCATCCATCTCTTGTCCTAATTCTGCTCTGAAGCATTACAATGAAACCCTGCAAAGTGCCCTGGATGAAGCTGCACCTCCTATACATAGAACAACTCGGCACAGACGGCAACAACCGTGGCACACGCTGCAAACACGTTTCCTGCAGCGGTGCTCCAGGTGCGCCGAACGTCTGTGGAGAAAATCTAATCTGCCCGAAGATTTCATCCATTATAAGTTCATGTTAAAAACATACAACTCTGCCCTTCACCTCTCCAAACAAACCTATTTCAACACCCTCATCACCTCGCTGTCCAATAACCCTAAACGTCTCTTTGACACTTTCCGGTCCCTACTCAACCCAAGAGAGCAGGCCCCAACCACAGATCTCCGCGCTGACGATCTGGCCAATTACTTCAAAGAAAAAATTGACCACATTCGACAGGAAATCATTTCCCAATCTCTTCATACCAAGCACTGTCCTCCCTCCCCCACTGCATCTAGTTCACTCTCTGACTTTGAACCAGTTACAGAAGAAGAAGTAAGCAGGCTCCTTGCATCTTCTCGCCCGACCACTTGCACCAGCGACCCCATTCCGTCGCATCTCCTCCAGTCCCTTTCCCCGGCTGTCACCTTTCACCTAACAAAAATATTCAACCTTTCCCTCACTTCCGGTATTTTTCCCTCCTCATTTAAGCATGCCATCATACATCCACTACTTAAAAAGCCCTCCCTCGATCAAAATTGTGCCGCTAATTATAGACCTGTCTCTAATCTTCCCTTCATCTCTAAACTCTTGGAACGCCTGGTCCACTCCCGTCTTACCCGCTATCTCTCAGATAATTCTCTTCTCGACCCTCTTCAATCTGGTTTCCGCTCTTTACACTCTACTGAAACTGCCCTCACTAAAGTCTCTAATGACCTACTAACAGCTAAATCTAATGGTCACTATTCCATGCTAATTCTCTTGGATCTCTCCGCAGCATTCGACACTGTGGATCATCAGCTCCTCCTCACTATGCTCCACTCCATCGGCCTCAAGGACACCGTTCTCTCTTGGTTCTCCTCCTATCTCTCTGGCCGATCCTTCACTGTTTGTTTTGCTGGTTCCTCCTCCTCTCACATTCCCCTTACTGTTGGGGTTCCTCAAGGATCAGTCCTAGGCCCCCTCCTCTTCTCTTTGTATACTGCCCCTATTGGACAAACAATCAGTAGATTTGGTTTCCAGTACCATCTCTATGCTGACGACACCCAATTATATACCTCTTCTCCTGTTATCACGCCGACCTTTTTAGAAAACACCAGTGATTGTCTTACCGCTGTCTCTAACATCATGTCCTCCCTCTATCTGAAACTGAACCTGTCAAAAACTGAACTCCTCGTGTTCTCTCCCTCTACAAACCTACCTTTGCCCGACATTGCCATCTCTGTGTGCGGTTCCACCATTACTCCAAAGCAACATGCCCGCTGCCTTGGAGTCATCCTTGATTCCGAGCTTTCATTCACCCCCCACATCCGATCACTGGCTCGCTCTTCTTATCTGCATCTCAAAAACATTTCCAGAATTCGCCCTTTTCTTACTTTCGACTCTGCAAAAACTCTTACTGTCTCACTTATTCATTCTCGTCTGGACTATTGTAACTCTCTACTAATTGGCCTACCTTTTACCAGACTCTCCCCGCTCCAATCTGTCCTGAATGCTGCTGCCAGGATCATATTCCTCGCCAACCGTTACACCGATGCCTCTACCTTGTGCCAGTCATTACACTGGCTACCCATCCAATCCAGAATCCAGTACAAAACTACTACCCTCATCCACAAAGCACTCCATGGCTCAGCACCACCCTACATCTCCTCTCTGGTCTCAGTCTACCAACCTACCCGTGCCCTCCGCTCTGCTAATGACCTCAGGTTAGCATCCTCAATAATCAGAACCTCCCACTCCCGTCTCCAAGACTTTACACGTGCGGCGCCGATTCTTTGGAATGCACTACCTAGGTTAATACAATTAATCCCCAATCCCCACAGTTTTAAGCGTGCCCTAAAAACTCATTTGTTCAGATTGGCCTACCGCCTCAACGCATTAACCTAATTATCCCTGTGTGGCCTATTAATAAAAAAACAACAACATAATCACGTTCCTCCATCATGTTCTCATACACTTTATGCAGTTAATAGCCTCTGTGTCTGTACTGTTACATACTTAGGCAGTTAACTGGTTCATGCAGCTTTACATGAACACCCGAGCCTTACACTATGGCTGGTCCAAATAACTAAAGCAATTGTTACCATCCACCTCTCGTGTCTCCCCTTTTCCTCATAGATTGTAAGCTTGCGAGCAGGGCCCTCATTCCTACTGGTATCTGTTTTGAACTGTGATTTCTGTTATGCTGTAATGTCTATTGTCTGTATAAGTCCCCTCTATAAGTTGTAAAGCGCTGCGGAATATGTTGGCGCTATATAAATAAAATTATTATTATTATTATTATTATTCATTATCAACTGCTCTTCCCCACCCTCAAAATTCATTATTTGCTCTCCCTACCTTCAATATACCATTGGCTCTCCCCACCCCCACCTTCAATTCAATTGCTGTCCACCATCCCTCACACTCACTTGATGTGCAGTCCTCATCACCCCCACTTCATCATTTGCAGTCCACCTTACTTCATCATTTAGTCCCCTATCCCCTTCACTTCATCTGCAGTCCCCCTTACTTTATCATTTGCAGCCCCCTATCATTTCATCATGTGCAGTACCCCCTCAAACACAATTCATCATCTGCAGTCCCCATCACCCCCACTTCATCATTTGCAGCCCCCTATCATTTCATCATGTGCAGTACCCCCTCAAACACACTTCATCATCTGCAGCCCACTATCATTTCATCATGTGCAGTGCCCCCTCAACCACACTTCATCATCTGCAGCCCCCTATCATTTCATCATGCGCAGTGCCCCCTCAAACACACTTCATCATCTGCAGCCCCCTATCATTTCATCATGCGCAGTGCCCCCTCAACCACACTTCATCATCTGCAGCCCCCTATCATTTCATCATGCGCAGTGCCCCCTCAACCACACTTCATCATCTGCAGCCCCCTATCATTTCATCATGCGCAGTGCCCCCTCAAACACACTTCATCATCTGCAGCCCCCTATCATTTCATCATGCACAGTGCCCCCTCAACCACACTTCATCATCTGCAGCCCCCTATCATTTCATCATGCGCAGTGCCCCCTCAACCACACTTCATCATCTGTAGCCCCCTATCATTTCATCATGCGCAGTGCCCCCTTAAACACACTTCATCTGCAGCCCACTATCATTTCATCATGTGCAGTGCCCCCTCAAGCACACTTCATCATCTGCAGCCCCCTATCATTTCATCATGCGCAGTGCCCCCTTAAACACACTTCATCATCCGCAGTCTCACTCTCACCCACCTCACCCATTTAAAAAAACAAAAATAAAAATGTTTTTTATACTTACCTCAGTCGTTCCGGGGCGTCTAGTGTTTCCAGCAGTGAAACAGCAGCTAGAATGTATGGGCTGCTGAGAGGACCTGACAGGAGCCCCTACATTCTAGCACATTCACTACTGAGACTGCTAGAATCAGAGGCGTAGCTAGGGTTTCAACTTAGGGGGGGCGAAACATCTGAGTGGGCCCCTAACCAGCTAACCCTGATTACAGCTACGGTTGCGCACTCTTATTGTGAATATAGGGGAACCTCAGAATATGACCATACTGTTATTGAAAATAAATCTATATACAAAAACGAACATTGACTTTACCGCCATATTGTGACCATATGCAACTTTGATGGTCACAATACTCCGAGTGTCCCTATAACAATGATGCTTAAGTGCCCACTTAACACTTAATAATGTCCCCTAAGTTCCCCCATGTACTGCTCCATTATACACAGTATGGTGAGCTCAAAGCTCCCCTATACACAGTCTAAGGCCCCCACAGCTCCCCTATACACAGTATGATGATTCTATAACTCCCCGATACACCGTATGATGTTCTCACTGCTCCCCTATTTACACAGTATGATGTTCCCACTGCTCCCCTATAGATGAGCCCAATGCTCCCCTATACACAGTATAATGCTGACAGATCTCCACTATAGAAAGTATAATGCCCCCCAGAGCTCCCCTATATACAGTGTAATGGGCCAACAGCTCCCATATGCACAATATGCCTTCACAGTTTCCTATACCCAGTATGATGGGCCGGCAGCTCCTGTCAAACAGTATGATGTCCCTCACAGTTCTCCTGTACACAGTATGATGGGCCCACAGCTCCCTTATACACAGTATGATGGGCCCGCAGCTCCCTTATACACAGTATGATGGGCCCGCAGCTCCCTTATACACAGTATGATGGGCCCACAGCTCCCGTATACACAGTATGATTGGCCCGCAGCTCTCGTATACATAGTATGATGGGCCCACAGCTCCCTTATACACAGTATGATGGGCCCGCAGCTCCCTTATACACAGTATGATGGGCCCGCAGCTCCCTTATACACAGTATGATGGGCCCGCAGCTCCCTTATACACAGTATAATGGGCCCGCAGCTCCCTTATACACAGTATGATGGGCCCGCAGCTCCCTTATACACAGTATGATTGGCCCGCAGCTCTCGTATACATAGTATGATGGACCCGCAGCTCCCCTATACACAGTATGATGGACCCGCAGCTCCCTTATACACAGTATGATGGGCCCGCAGCTCCCTTATACACAGTATGATGGGCCCGCAGCTCCCTTATACACAGTATAATGGGCCCGCAGCTCCCTTATACACAGTATGATGGGCCCGCAGCTCCCGTCAAACAGTATGATGTCCCTCACAGTTCTCCTGTACACAGTATGATGGGCCCACAGCTCCCTTATACACAGTATGATTGGCCCGCAGCTCCCTTATACACAGTATGATGGGCCCACAGCTCCCGTATACACAGTATGATTGGCCCGCAGCTCTCGTATACATAGTATGATGGGCCCGCAGCTCCTTTATACACAGTATGATGGACCCGCAGCTCCCGTATACACAGTATGATGGACCCGCAGCTCCCGTATACACAGTATGATGGACCCCAGCTCCTTTATACAGAGTATGATGGGCCCGCAGCTCCCGTATACACAGTATGATGGACCCCCAGCTCCCTTATACACAGTATGATGGACCCGCAGCTCCCGTATACACAGTATGATGGACCCGCAGCTCCCGTATACACAGTATGATGGACCCCAGCTCCTTTATACAGAGTATGATGGGCCCGCAGCTCCCGTATACACAGTATGATGGACCCCCAGCTCCCTTATACACAGTATGATGTGCCCACAGCTTCCTTATACACAGTATGATGGGCCCGCAGCTCCCGTATACACAGTATGATGGATTCACAGCTCCCGTATACACAGTATGATGGACCCCCAGCTCCCTTATAAAAGTATGATGGGCCCACAGCTCCTGTATACACAGTATGATGGACTTACAGCTACCGTATACACAGTATGATGGACTTACAGCTACCGTATACACAGTATGATGGGCCCGCAGCTCCCTTATACACAGTATGATGGGCCCGCAGCTCCCTTATACACAGTATGATGTGTACACAGCTACCTTATACACAGTATGATGGACCCGCAGCTCCCGTATACACAGTACGATGGACATTTACTCATCCTCCGGCGTATTCAGTATTTTGTGTCACTGCTGCAGTGCCGCTGCTCAAACTTGTGAGCGCAGCTTCTGACAGGCCAGAAGTTAGAAGCTATGTCAAAAGCGCTCAATGTAAGACTATGAGGCTATGTGCACTTTGTTGCGGATTTACTGCGGATTTCCTGTGTTTTTTGTGCAGATTTCACCTGCGTTTTACCACCTGCGGAATCCTATACAGGAGCAGGTGTAAAATGCTGCGGAATCTGCAAATAGAATTGACATGCTATGGAAAATACAATGCAGCGTTTCCACACCATGTGCACTGTGGATTTGGTTTTCCATAGGTTTAAATGGTACTGTAAACCAGATGGAAAACTGCTGCAGATCCGCAGCGGCCAATCCGCACCGTGTGCACATAGCCTGAGAGTGAGAACGAGGCCAGAACGAGGCTCCCATAGACTCACACTGATTAGTGACCTCTGCGCTGCTCCATGAAACACTGGAGCCTCGGACAGGCCACAAACTGCAGGAGACGGAGCCAAGCAGAGACTAAGGCTACGTTCACATTTGCGTTCGGCGCTGCAGCGTCCCCGCATGCGTCATGCGCCCCTATATTTAACATGGGGGCGCATGGACATGCGTTGCACTTGCGTTTTTTGACGCATGCGTCGCTGTGGTACATGCGTCAGGGCACAGAGGACGCAGCAAGTTGCAGTTTTTTCTGCGCCCAAAAACCATGCAAAAATGGACGCATGCGTCACAAAACGCTGCGTTGTGCATTCGTTCACATTTGCGTTGTGCGTTGCGTCGCCGACGCTGCGGTGCACAACGCACATGTGAACGTAGCCTAAAACAGATGAAGACGCCAGAAGGTGAGTATCAGACAGGGGGCAGGGGACGAGGATTTTCAGCACCTGGAAGTGGTGCTGTAAATGTGATGCAGGTCTTGGTTACTGTATGGGGGCTCCTTATACTAACACTCATAAAATACCCAGGTGGTACGTATCAAAGGCCCCCCACCCCCATCTCCAGCCTCCCCGTACATATACTATCATAACATAACATTATAATATTCAGCCCCCAGTGACCTGTCCCCCTCCCCCACAATACCCCCATCGTCTCACATCCACCCCTCAGTGCCCTGTCTCCCCTCCCCCACAATACCCCCATGGGCTCACATTCACCCCCCAGTACCCTGTCCCCCCCTCACCCACTTTCAGCCCCCACAATACCCCAAGGGTCTCATAGTGACATACCTGAATTTAATAAACCTAAAATGTCCCATCCCCAGCACTTACTGATAAAGTTTGCACTGCAGGCAGGACCAGGAAGTGTCAGTGAAATGCAGGGTGGGCACTAGGACCCAGCGTTCCTGAGCCAATCCCAACCTGCACAGAGTGAAGAAAACTGCAGCCGGGAAAAGCTTCATGATCAGGTCAGAGGGGGCGAAACCATTCACTGCAGGAGGGAGACTCTGCAGCCGTCACTGTGCTAGTAGCCAGCCTGCAGCTTGTCAGACGGGAGCAGACGTTATACTGCTCTGCTCCTATGCGGTGTTCTGCCTCGTCACAGAAGTGGCCCTGCCCTGGCTCCCCGTGGGCCCCTTCATGTGACAGGGCCCGGGGCGATGGCCCCCTCTGCCCCCCCCCCCTACTGGCTAGAATGGATGGGCTGCAGTCAGGACCTGCAGGGAGCCCATACATTCTAGCTACAGCCGAGCAGGAGCTGCGCAGCCGACTAGGTAACAGCCGTGCACAGCTCCAAGAAGGCTCCCGGGCCCCAGCGCCGACATGTGCGCTGCAGTGCATAGTATTTTAGTGCATGATGGGGCCCGATCAGTAGAAGCACAACAGTGGGGCCCCGGATCTGCGGGCCCCTCTGTGTACTGCTGCTGACCGGGCCCCATACAGCAGTAATGCCTGTAATGCCCTGATGGCGGCCCTGATCGTGGGAGCCAGGCCGCTCCGGGCAGGTACGGCATAGAAAAGGGCATTATGGCTTTTGTGCTAGCGGCAGTGTCCGGCTGGCTGAGGGGAACAGCGGGTTCTGCGGCAACCGGTGGTGGTATTAGGGCCGCGGCTTCGCCCGCTGCGTGGACCGGAGCTGCCCCTGCGTCCGCGGCTGCCACCTCCTCTCCTCCCGACTCGGACATGGCTGTACCTTCCTCCCACTAACCTGCCGGAGGTCGGAGTTCCTCTTCCGGGATTGGCACCTTACCGCGCTTTCCGTTCCGCGCTTCTTTTGGCTGGTTCCGCCCACGTAGCTAAGGCTCCTCCCTCCATGCGCGGCAATGGCGAATTTTGGCGGCAAATGGCACAGCACACAGTCTTTTCAATAAAGTACAGTCCAAGCACAATAAATCACAGTTCCAAGGCACACATGACCTGATTCTTCAGGCTTAAGTAGATCCTGTTCGTGACGCCAAAGTTTGGAGCGCCCCCACACCGCCGCAGGGCCTAGGGGTACCCGGAGCCGGGCTACTAGGTCTCAGTCCTGGGGTTGTCACGGTGGCTAGACCCGGTCCGTGGCCCTGTCTGTCAGTGGGGGACGTCCGGTGCAATAAGTGATGATGATGGTGCAGTTGTGAGGTGCAAGTCGCGGTAAATAACGAGGAAACCAGGTTGCAGTCTCTTTACCTCTTTACTGAAGGTTTTGGAGACCTCAGTCCAGAGCGCTGTTAACTGGGTTGTCAGAGACCGGCCGGTCCAAAGGCACATCAGGAGTCCTCTTTACAGGTGGGAATCAGTGTCTACCTTCTAGCGCTGGGTGTCGTAGTTCTTCCCTGCTGAGCTCCCGGGATAGTCCTCACAACTGTTTCTGTCTGTCTCTGATGTTCGTTCTCTCCGTCCCCCAGATGATATGGTAGGACGCACCCGTATGACGGGGTAGGCCTGGAGTTCTTCCGGGACCCTAGAGTCGCCCCTCTCCCACAGCTGCCTCCGTTGTCTGCTTAGGTGTTAAGTGGGACAGCCAACCTGTAATTAGCTGTCCTGCCGTGGTTTGCAGTGTACTTAAAGTCTCTTACTTGCTCGGCGTTCCGGCCACCGACTGTTTGCGCCTCAGAAGGATGTTGCCTCGGTCTAACAGCACGACTCCTTCTGGTCCCAATACTTCTTTACTGTATTCCCGTTGTGCACTGGTTAGTTCTGCTCTGAGGAGTCTGCCAGGATCCCATCCCTGACAGGTCCTCTCACTAGCTCTTCCCAGCTACTTCTCCCTGTCTTCCTGTCCAACCCCCAGTTTTACCAGAGTGTGAGGAGTGGCCTACTAGATAGGACCACCCCCCCTGGTGGCCGGAGTGTGAAGTGTAGTGAGGTGTTACCTGGTCAGAAAAACTCCTTTAGTGCAATCAGACGTACCATAGCTCCCCATAGTGGCGGAGCCACAGTACTGCAACAACCAGGACTCTGGGGTGCTGCAATAACACATTATCAATTCCTTGAATATCTTTTTGTATCCCTTTCCTGTTTTATACAGTTCAACTACCTTTACCCGTAGATCCATTGACAATTCTTTTGCTTTCCCCATGACTCACAATCCAGAAACGTCAGTGGCTGGATGAAAGATGCAAGAGTCTGTCTGGATCCCAGAAACTCACTCAGCTTTTATGCACAGACACTGATTACAAGCAAACAGGTCACAGGGGAGGATGTAACCTTTAGTACACCTCGTCCATTTGCTGCAGGACAGGCTTGGCATACTAGTGTAAAAAGTGTAAGGACAAAAAGTGCAATAGGGTCTTATCCAGGATATCAGGAGTGATGATAGATTAGAATTTGCTCACCTGGTAGGAATTGTGTCACCACAACTTAAAATCCGGCTGCCACAGACCCACAGGAGGAGCGATGATAGCTGAAGGAATGGAAGGGGTTAATCCCATGCTGCCGAATGTACGTTTGGAGACAGAAGACTTGATGAACAGGTAGGTAGTTTATTGTCAGTGTGTTTCGAAGTTACACCAAAACATACCTCCCAACCATCCCGGATCCAGCGGGACTGTCCCGATTTTGACAGTGAGCCCAGCGATCGCGGGCGGGACATTAGTTGTCCTGCACTGGTTGGGAGGTGTGTATATCACCCGGTCAGCTCCCTGAGCACCTGCACCCGCAGAGCAGCATATTGGCTGCTCTGTGCACACAGGACCTGTGATGAAGTCACAGGATGGGAGGAGTCAGGGGGTCACATGATCGGGAGGACCTCCGTGTACAAGACTCAGCTGGTTGTCATGGCGCTGGTAGAAGGTAAGCGTATGTGTGAGGTCAGGAGGTGTTTACAGTGTGGATGTAGCATAGCCGTGTGTGTATGAGGTGTATGGATCGGAGCAGCGTGTGAAAGGTGTATGGAACGGAGTGGTGTGTGTAAGACGTGTACGGATTGAAGCCACGTGTGTACGAGGTGTATGGAGTGGAGCAGCATGTGAAATGTGTATGGAGCGGAGTCGTGTGTGTAAGACATGTACGGAGCAGAGCCGTGTGTGTACAAGGTGCATGGAGCGGAGCCGTGTGTGTGCGAAGTGTACGGAGTGGAGCCGTGTGTACGAGATGTATGGAGAGGAGCCGTGTGTGTATAAGGTGTACGGAGCGGAGCCGTGTTTGTATAAGGTGTATGGAGCGGAGCCGTGTGTGTACGAAGTGTATGGAGTGGAGCCGTGTGTGTACGAAGTGTACGGAGTGGAGCCGTGTGTGTACGAGGTGTATGGGGAGGAGCCGTGTGTGTATGAGGTGTACGGAGCGGAGCCGTGTGTGAGCAAGGTATACGGAGCGGAGCAGCGTCTGCAATGTGTATGGAGCGGAGCTGTGTGTGTACGAGGTGTACGGAGTGGTGCCGTGTGTGTACGAGATGTATGGAGAGGAGCCGTATGTGTATGAGGTGTATGGAGCGGAGCCATGTGTACCAAGTGTACGGAGTGGAGCAGTGTGTGTACGAGATGTATGGAGAGGAGCCATATGTGTATGAGGTGTACGGAGCGGAGCCGTGTGTGTGCAAGGTATACTGAGCGGAGCAGCGTGTGCAATGTGTACGGAGCGGAGCCGTGTGTGTACGAGATGTATGGAGAGGAGCCGTGTGTGTATGAGGTGTATGGAGCGGAGCCGTGTGTGTATAAGGTGTATGGATCAGAGCCGTGTGTGTACGAAGTTTACGGAGTGGAGCCGTGTGTGTACGAGGTGTATTGGGAGGAGCCGTGTGTGTATGAGGTGTATGGAGCGGAGCCGTGTGTGTGCAAGGTATACGGAGCAGAGCAGCGTCTGCAATGTGTATGGAGCGGAGCTGTGTGTGTACGAGGTGTACGGAGTGGTGCCATGTGTGTAAGAGATGTATGGAGCGGAGCCATGTGTGTATGAGGTGGACGGAGCGGAGCCGTGTGCGCAAGGTATACGGAGTGGAGCAGCGTGTGCAATGTGTACGGAGCGGAGCCGTGTGTGTACGAGATGTATGGAGAGGAGCCGTGTGTGTATGAGGTGTACGGAGCGGAGCCATGTGTGTATAAGGTGTATGGATCAGAGCCGTGTGTGTACGAAGTTTACGGAGTGGAGCCATGTGTGTACGAGGTGTATTGGGAGGAGCCGTGTGTGTATGAGGTGTATGGAGCGGAGCCGTGTGTGTGCAAGGTATACGGAGCAGAGCAGCGTCTGCAATGTGTATGGAGCAGAGCTGTGTGTGTACGAGGTGTACGGAGTGGTGCCGTGTGTGTACGAGATGTATGAAGCGGAGCCATGTATGTATGAAGTGTATGGAGCGGAGCCGTGTGTGCAAGGTATACGGAGCGGAGCAGCGTGTGCAATGTGTACGGAGTGGAGCTGTGTGTGTACGAGGTGTACGGAGTGGAGCAGTGTGTGTACGAGATGTATGGAGAGGAGCCGTATGTGTATGAGGTGTACGGAGCAGAGCCGTGTGTGTGCAAGGTATACGGAGCAGAGCAGCGTGTGCAATGTGTATGGAGCGGAGCCATGAGTGTACGAGGTGTACGGAGTGCTACCGTGTGTGTACGAGATGTATGGAGTGGAGCCATGTGTGTATGAGGTGTATGGAGCGAAAGGTGTGTGTGTGTAGTGATGGAGAAGGCAATGATGGGGGTGGGGTAACCATGTGTGGCCATTATACTGCACCCAGCATTGTGTGGGGCCATTATACTGTATGGAGCATCGTGAGGGGCATTATACTGTACCCAGCATTATGTGTGGCCATTATACTGTACCCAGCATCGTGTGGGGCCATTATACTGTACAAAGCATCATGTGGGGCCATTATACTGTATGGACATTATACTGTATGGACCATCACGTGGGGCAAGTATACTGTACGCAGCATCATGTGGGGCCATTATACAGTATGGAGCATAATGTGGCCATTATACAGTATGGAGCATTATGTGTGGCCATTATACAGTATGGGGCACTGTGTGGCCATTATACAGTATGGAGCATCATATGGAGCCATTATACAGTAAGGAGCATCATGTGTGGCCATTATACAGTATGGAGCATCATGTGTGGCCATTATACAGTACACAGCATCATGTGTGGCCATTATACAGTATGGAGCATCATGTGTGGCCATTATACAGTATGAAGCATCATGTGGGGCTATTATACAGTATGGAGCATAATGTAGCCAATGGCCATTATACAGTATGGAGCATCATGTGTGGCCATTATACAGTATGGAGCACTGTGTGGCCATTATACAGTATGGAGCACTGTGTGGCCAATATACAGTATGGAGCATCATGTGGAGCCATTATACAGTATGGAGCATCATGTGTGGCCATTATACAGTATGAGGCATCATGTGGAGCCATTATACAGTATGGAGCATCATGTGTGGCCATTATACAGTATGGAGCATAATGTGGCCATTATACAGTATGGAGCATCATGTGTTGCCATTATACAGTATGGAGCATCATGTGGCCATTATACAGTAAGGAGCATCATGTGTGGCCATTATACAGTATGGAGCACTGTGTGGCCAACATACAGTATGGAGCATCATGTGGAGCCATTATACAGTATGCAGCATCATGTGGGCCCATTATACTGTATGGAGCATCACGTGGGGTGTTGTGAATTCCGTTCTCGAACTCCCTCTTGTGGTCATGAATGGTACTTCGGTGAGTTCTGTCCGTGGACTCCCTCTGGTGGCTGTGAGTGGAGCTGCTGGTTCTGAGATTCCTTCTCCAGTTGCCCTCGTTTGGGGCTAGGCTGGATTCTCTATTTAACTCCACTCAGATCGTTACTCCATGCCAGCTGTCAATGTTCTAGTACTGGTTCAGATCTCTCCTGGATCTTTCTGAGGACCTGTCTACTCCAGCACAAGCTAAGCTCCTGCTTGTTCATTTGTTACATATGGTTTTTTCTTGCTAAGTTCTAGTCCAGCTTGCTATCATGAAACTACCTGGTTAGCTGGAAGCTCTGGGGGTGCAGAGTGGCACCACCGCATCGTGAGTCAGTGCGGGGGTATTTTTTGCACACTCTGCGTGGTTTTTGTAGCTTTTTGTGTTGACCGCAAAGATCCCTTTTCTATCCTCAATCTGTTTAGTTAGACTGGCCTCTCTTTGCTAAAACCTATTTCATCCTGTGTTTGTGATTTCCTCTTATCTCACAGTCAATACTTGTGGGGGGCTGCTTTTACCTTTGGGGTAAATTTCTCTGAGGCAAGTAAGGCTTTGTTTCCTTTCTTTAGGGGTAGTTAGCTCTTAGGCTGTGAAGAGGCGTCTAGGCAGAGTCAGGCACGCTCCACGGCTATTTCTAGTTGTGTTGTTAGGAGTAGAGTTTGCGGTCAGCAGAGTTCCCATTTCCCCAGAGCTCGTCCTGATTCCGTGTTTAACTATCAGGTCATTCCTGGTGCACCTAACCACCAGGTTCATAACAGTGGGGCCAGTACACTGTACGCAGCATCATTTGGGGCCATTATACAGTATGGAGCATCATGTGTGGCCATTATACAGTATGGAGCATAATGTGGCCATTATACAGTATGGAGCATTATCTGTGGCCATTATACAGTATGGGGCACTGTGTGGCCATTATACAGTCTGGAGCATCATGTGGAGCCATTATACAGTAAGGAGCATCATGTGTGGCCATTATACAGTATGGAGCATTATGTGGCCATTATACAGTATGGAGCATTATCTGTGGCCATTATACAGTATTGGGCACTGTGTGGCCATTATACAGTATGGAGCATCATGTGGAGCCATTATACAGTAAGGAGCATCATGTGTGGCCATTATACAGTATGGAGCATCATGTGTGGCCATTATACAGTACGAAGCATCATGTGGGGCTATTATACAGTATGGAGCATAATGTGGCCAATGGCCATTATACAGTATGGAGCGTCATGTGTGGCCATTATACAGTATGGAGCATCATGTGGCCATTATACAGTATGGAGCATCATGTGTGGCCTTATACAGTATGGAGCATCAAGTGTGGCCATTATACAGTGTGGAGCATCATGTGTGGCCATTATACAGTATGGAGCACTGTGTGGCCATTATACAGTATGGAGCACTGTGTGGCCAATATACAGTATGGAGCATCATGTGGAGCCATTATACAGTAAGGAGCATCATGTGTGGCCATTATACAGTATGGGGCATCATGTGGAGCCATTATAGAGTATGGAGCATCATGTGTGGCCATTATACAGTATGGAGCATAATGTGGCCATTATACAGTATGGAGCATCATGTGTTGCCATTATACAGTATAGAGCATTATGTGGCCATTATACAGTAAGGAGCATCATGTGTGGCCATTATAAAGTATGGAGCACTGTGTGGCCATTATACAGTATGGAGCACTGTGTGGCCAATGTACAGTATGGAGCATAATGTGGAGCCATTATACAGTATGGAGCATCATGTGTGGCCATTATACAGTATGCAGCATCATGTTGGCCCATTATACTGTATGGAGCATCACGTGGGGCCAGTACACTGTACGCAGCATCATTTGGGGCCATTATACAGTATGGAGCGTCATGTGTGGCCATTATACAGTATGGAGCGTCATGTGTGGCCATATTTTTTTTTTGTTTATAATTATTGCTTACGAAACATTGTGATCAGAAGTGCTAAATGGGTGTGGTTGGGGCGTGACTAGTTGCGAAATGGGTGTGGTCAGAGGTGTGGCCTAAAATTTGCCGCTGCGCGCGCCGCTGACTTTGTCCCTCTTTCCCTTCCTCGAAAGTTGGGAGGTATGCCAAAACGTTTTCCTGAGAAAGAAATTTTGGTATAACTACTAAACGCGTTGACAATAAACTACCTATTCACTAAGTCTCCTGTCTCCACACGTCCATTTGCCGGCGTGGGATTAACCACTTCCATTCCTTCAGCTATCATAGGCTTGGCATTCTGACAGACGCTGGTTGTGGGCCCTTTCCTCCGATCGATGCCTAATTTGATCAAAACTGGCAAAAGTGTGAATCCTTTTTGAGTTTCTCCTAAAACCTATTCCTACAGAGGGGTTTCTACTTCAGGAAGGGAATCTGTCAACATTGGTTTTTGCTAACCTATCTGAGAGCACCAAGAGGTAGGGGCAGAGACCCTGATTCAGAAATGTGTCACTTACTGAGCTGCTTGCTGTAGTTATGATAAAATCATGCTTAACTCTGTAGAACCTCACCCACACCACTGATCGACAGCTTTCTGCATACAGTTTACATATATATATATATATATACATATATATCTTATTTTAGCCGATAAGTTTAAGTATTCATGTCATACAGCTGGAGCAGCACAGAATTAGCACCGAACCTTTACTGGCAGTCTGTATACATCATTTGCTCAGGCAGGAGGGATATATTAGAGCACAGAGGCTGCGTGTGTTACTTTATTAGAGATGTCGATGACATGGTCTGACACTAATGGCATATAACAAGAGATCTCCCACGAGATCACTACAGTTCACACACACTTTCACAGTTGAAGCTGTGTTGCTCAGTCAGGTAATTGGTATTCTCGAGAGAACCCCGAGCCTCCACTATTTTATGAAGGAGGGTTTGTTTCAGATAAGCAGTATCTAGAATATAAAATTATGCCTTTTGGCATTTTAGGACTTGTCATATAGATATTTCAAAAATATTCTGATCATTGGAAATTCCCGCAGCCGAGACCCCCACATGAAGACGTGATGTTGTCGTGTACAGTTCCTCTACAGTTCAATAAATGGAATCTATTGTCAGGAGGTGAAGACCAGCCTGCAGATAAGATCTGTGGTGGTCCTAGCAGCCCAGCTGCCACCAGACCATTACAACATGTTAGATTGTCTTGTATTTTTACTTTTCATTTGCTTCCTAAATGTGACGTTAAAGTGTATCTCCAAGAACGTAGTAAAACAGCAAAACGTCCTAGTCACGAGTCAGGGCGGGCTGCAGGCAGATGAAACATGGCTTCAGAGACCTGTGTCTCAACTGACAGAGGAGATGTAACGTAAGCTGTGAGAGGAAAATAAATATTTTTTTCATCTAAGATGCGCAGTCAGACAATGAGAAGATTTATTTAGTCTCCTGTTATAGTCCGTCTCTGGCAGGTCACGGAGGTATATGTTATTACGATATAGCTACTCTGTCACTTGAGGCGCAGGTCTCAGGAGCAGTGTTTCTTCAGATGTTTCTTCAGACTGCAGCCTGCCCTGATATGCAACTAGGACAGGCTAGCATTTGAATTACCTGATGGGGCGATTTTATTACATTCTTGGAGAACCCATTTAAACAGCTTTCTAAATAGTATTCATTCAAAATATTCTGCCATTTACTACTGTAAAGTGTCTGTAATGCCCTGTTCTCAATGCATGTCTGCAATGCATTCAGGGTGTTCACCTGAGTCCCCCTAAAAGCCTTTTATCTGGCTGAATGCTTTTGCAGAACTGTTTGATGTCCTGTAGAATTCCTGTTCCTGACGTCTCTCTGCTCACCCTTCTTTTTTTCAGGAGAGAGGGAGATGCACACAGATTGCCACAGCATGGACAGGGGAGAAAGTATCCCAGGGAAGGAAAAGAAAACATACTATAGACAAGAAGAAATAAATGCAGGATAGAAGCTGTGCTGATATGTAGACTAGTGAAGCTGGATATACACAGAGCTTATCTCCAGCCTGTATTACAGGGAGGGACACTCCGACAAGAGAAAAATCTGAAACTTGGTTCCGACTGCAAACTGCATATCAGGGGGCTGAAAATGAATGAATGAAGATTACCTGAAACTTATGAAAATGATAACTTAAGTAAAAATCATTTTCCCATGGCAAAGGTGTCCATAGCCTTTAAAGATGTTTTTTTTTTTACATTTCCAACTAATGGCTTATGCACATATTTCCCATTTAAGCATTGCTTGTAGGGGATATTATGGTGGCTCGTATAGAGTCATTATAGGATCATAATACCAATAGATACTCTGTGTGCTGCTTTACATAGTCCATATCTTAAAGGGGTCATCTCACAAAACTTGTCAGGGCAGGATGATTAATGCATAATCACGCGGACCTTGACGATCATGAGAATGGGGTTCCCATGTGTGCGCCTTCATGACCACCACTACTCGATGAGAGCAGTAGTATGCACCTGTGACCAGTGCTCCCATAGAAGTGAATAAAATTGTGGTGCATACATGTACACCCCCTTTTTGGGGCAGATGAGTTTAAAATAGCACCTTTACAAGGTGAAGGATGTGTCGATAGTTTTTACCCTACAGAGATGGCACTCCTGTTACCTAAGTCCACCATTTTTGAGATGAGAACTACACTTCAGGGGGGCACCCATCGCAACAGGCAGCATTTTTGCTAATATACAGTCCATCTACGGACTTTCCCATCACTGTTTTATTCAGGCAGCTAAAAAGTAAAGAAAAAAGTAAAACAAACACCAACCAGTGTTCAGAGGCTGCCATTATTCTCGGCAGCACGAGGTCTGTTATGTGCTGCCGAGAACAACGACCTTTTAAGGAAATCAAAAGATTATTTCACCTAACGAACGAGCGGTTAGCTCATTCATCGGATGATCGGCAGCCTATGTACAAAGAGTCATAAAAATGCTCTTTCCTGATAGTTGTGCAGTGTAAATGCGCCTCTTGGTTAGGATGGAGCCTGGTATTTTGGTGGATTTACTTTTATGGCCTTTAGGGGTCACTGTTGCTGCTCCCTCCTTCCAAAAAGTTGGAACTCTGCATCAATCAAGTGATAGAATTCCAGCAATAAGTGACACTAATGAAAGAAGATCACTAAATACATTTACTTTCCAACATAAAAAAAAACACATTTAACCTCAATGTGTCCTTTAATTGTAAGCTCTGGGATTTAATGGTGGAGGGCGTGATAAAGGGTATAGCAATAAATTGTCATCGCATCAGCAGAAGGGTGGAAATGGTTAATACCAGACCTTAAATGCATCAAGGGGGAACTTACAGAACAATAGGCTGTGAATGAGACCAGAAAATGACTGAAAAGCATCTCAGCATGTGCCCAATTTGCGGCTTGGTTTCCTCCCAGGTCAGTAACTCAGTAGCCAGAAAGTGTTTCTCAGCAACTCTGTCATAGAAGGGGTCTGCATGAGGTCCATGTAGCCCTTTTTGGAACTGTCCCCTTACCTTTATTAATAAGGATACACCCACCAATGAGACAAAAGACCGTAAAGGGTTAATCTCATCTTCGTAGGTGGATATGCCACATGGTCATATAAAAACAAGCACTTTTGCAATTTACTATTGGTTAACATTTTCAGCCCTGCTTGAGATATTAACACTTTTCCTTTGTTTACAGCTTGTTGCCTAGGAGACCGACCACCGCTGTAAACAAAACAAACGCGATAATATCTCAAGAATGGCTGCAAATTTTACTAAACGGTTAATTGCCAAAGTGGTTGCTTTTACAAGTGCTATCTAACTATACCCATATCTGAAGACAGGGATAACCACTTAAAGGGGTTGTCCGATAAACAACATTTATTATCAAATGATATATGTATGATATCTGGGAGCTGGGATTTCCACTTATCCGAAGAACAGGGGACTCCAGTCTCTTGTGTGAATGGAGCAGTAATACACATGTGTGACCAGCACTCCCATAGACAATGACTGAAGTAGTGGTCGTTAATACACATGTGTGACCAGCACTCCCATAGACAATGACTGAAGTAGTGGTCGCTAATACACATGTGTGACCAGCACTCCCATAGACAATGACTGCAAGTAGTGGTCGCTAATACACATATGTGACCAGCACTCCCATAGACAATGAGTGAAGTAGTGGTCGCACATGCTCAGTAGAGCTCCATTCACATAATAGACTTGGGAGCATAAGGATCGTCAGTCCGGAATCGGACATGCCGGACCCTTAACTCCTGCGACAATCACCCACATACACATCAGACTGTTGGCCGAACCCGTCCCAATTGGCAGGTGTGGCAGACGTTAATCTATTGTGTATGTACGGCCATCTTTACTTAATTCCCGCGTCTTCTGCGGCCATCCCCCCAGCCAGGCTTGCACAATGACATCATCTCATGGTCTGCAGGACCACCAGGGCTTTTTATTTATTTTTTTAATCCAAGGCTAAAAAACTAGATGACAGGCTCTATTGTCTGCCGGCATTTTAGGAAGATGGTTGAGGGCAAGCTAGAGACGAGATCCTACAAGGATAGCCCATTGACCGCAGACAATAGCGGCGCAGTGCTCAGCGTGGGGCGGCAGCGTGAAACACTCGAGGTTACTCGTATCCGCTAATTGATGCGGAATCCAGAACATTCCGTACCGGCGGCGTTCAGCAGATGAGGCCCTTGGCATTTTTATCACATTGCGTTCTTTGTAGTCAATTTGTATAGCGGCGAAAAAGACCTTGGGGTGCGATGAAAACATGACGGCGGAGGAAGGAGAACCAGGGGGACAATGCAGCAGGAGAGGAGGCAGCGGGAAGGTCGGAGGAGCGGAGATGGGGAGATATGTGCGCAGGTGACGAGCGCCATGAGTCAGCCTGCGATAATAACGTAATCTGTCCTCGTTACGGGAGCTGAAATTGGCCGCCTCATCCGCGGCAATTACACCGTCACTGTCACCACGCTGTGACACGGACGGCATTAATAATGGCCTAGGCTCCTGCTATGCTTTGGGCTAGCTCTGGCCATACAGCTATATATCCTATACATACTTTTTTTTGTACCTAAATGCATGTATTTCGGGCTAAAAATAATTTTTGCAATTGGGTTTGATTAAAAATTTTGCATCGTTTCGCTCTTACAGGGTCTTTGTTACACTGCAAATTCAACCTTGATGTGGTCTGTGGTTGAGAGGAGCTCAGAAAAAAATATCGATAGAAAATAATAGATTCCATCTGAATAAGCTCACTGACAGATTCTCAGTAAACTCATTCTGCTGCCAGCAAAAGGCTGACACAGAGGATATAGAAGGCAAACGACGCAAAACGTGTAATATATACCCCCCATAAAAGGATTTTTTAGCCCAAAATTAAAAATGTCCCTAAAGGCGGATAACCCTTTTTTAATGACTACATGTTTAGTTATCAGTGAATTAGCACTTTTAGGAATTGTATTGTTAAATCTTGAGCACAGTGCCATTATATAGATAGAAAACCCGGCACCCCCCGCCAATCAGCTATTCCCAGTGTCCGTGGTGGCTGCAACTGCTCACTTACAGAGCTGCACAGCGCCATCGATTGTGTAGTGGCCACAGTCAGGTACTGCACAACCGCCATCTATTCAAATCAATAGAGGGCTGATGTGCAGTACCTGGCAGTGGCCACTATACAGTCGATGGCGCTCTGCTGTGCATTTTTGTAACGGTGGAGTTGTGTCCGTTACCAACATCGGGAACAGCTGATCGGCGGGGGTGCTGGGTGTCACCACCCACCAATCGGGTAGCCTAAGGATAGGTCATCAATGTTAAAGTCCCGGACAAGCCCTTTAAGGTTAAGTTGAGCTGAGAAGAGGCAATGAACTGTAGTACATTGTAGACATTGATTCAATCAAATGCTTCTATTACGACACTTAAAGGGGTTATCAGTGACTGACTGCAGCAGTCGTATGTACTGTCACCATCTGAGGAGTGACCAGTGGGCATGGTATGGTGGAGTAGTGAAGGATCAGTAGGTGTGTGTATGTGTGTATATATATATATATATATATATATATATATATATATATATATATATATATATATATATATATATATATATATATATATATATATATATATATATATTATCCAAGCTGGGCCAGTGGACAATGCCTTTAATTGGTCCACTGACAGTGAACTTATAACATAGTGCCTGCTGATGGGGTTCCCAGGGATTAGCAGTAAATAGCGAATCTGTCAACAGATCTTTGCTATTCCATCTGAGAGCATCATGATGTAGGGATAGAGACCTTGATTCCAGTGATGTGTCACTTACTGGACTGCTTGCTGAGGTTTTGATGAAAGTTTTATCTGCTGCAGATTTCCTATTTTTCTGAATTCTGTGCTCTGTATAACCCCGCCCCCAGCACTGATTGGCTGCTTTCAGTGTACACTGTGCATAGACAGAAAGCTGCCAATCAGTGCTGGGGACAGGGATAGCTACCTGGCAGCAGGCTAAGTAGTCCGCTAGTGTTAATTTCTTGTTGATAAAACTGTGATTTTATCAAAATGACAGCAAGCAACCCCGTAAGTGACATATCGTTGGAATCAAGGTCTTGGTCTCTAAATTAAGGTACTCTCAGATTAGGAAGCAAAAACCTGCTGACACATCCCTTTTAATGGAAGCCTGAAGTGTTTGAGTCCCCTACAGCGCCTCCGCAGGGGATATGAAGCATTACATAATATTAATTGAAATCAGTGTGCTGCCATGTAGTGCACAGTCATGATGGGGATGATGTTTGCATTCATTCTCCGTTCTGGCTACGAGATGAGGGTCCTGAAGGAGAGACACGTCCAGAGCTATAATAGGGTGTTTTCTGCAGCGGACCACCAGCCCCATATCTACTGCGTGTGAATGGTCCTCTAGTAAAAGCAAACAATGAGGTTAATAATAGTCTTCATATTTGGGCGAGTTGCGCGTCTCTCCCACGCACACGACGTCTTCTCTTGAGACCCCTGTTCTTAAGATTGGGGGAGACAGCAGCCCACGCAGTGATCTTAGCGTTCACCATCTGCGGTGTCATACGCTGCCATCACACAGGCAGTGATGGGCAGCCCCGCTCCTCCGTGCCTCCTCATCTTCTGCGCCAGTCTGACCTCCTGACATTCCTTCTCACCACGCTGACGCGTTGTCATCTGCTCGGAGCCGGCGCGCAGGTTCTCCCTTCATCTCGTACAAACCTTTACATGATGTCATGGACCTTCTTTGTTCTTTTGGATTCGCAGAAAATATCACACGCTGAGAGCTAACGTGCCACCTCCGCGTATTCTGCTGCGCCATCTCTCTGCAGGATGGAGAATTCCCTTATTTAGCCAACTTTGTGTTCATGTGTATTTACTGCGCAAATCAATTATGACCTTCCCGTGCCCCAGGAGCCGCGCAGACAGGAGCCCAAAGGTCAGGCAGACAGGAGCCCAAGGGTCAGGCAGACAGGAGCCCAAGGGTCAGGCTGGAGCCGCGCAGACAGAAGCCCAAGGGTCAGGCAAACAGGAGCCCAAGGGTCAGGCAGACAGGAGCCCAAGGGTCAGGCAGACAGGAGCCCAAGGGTCAGGCTGTGCATTGCCATGCGTAAACTGGCAATGTGAGAGTTAAACCCCTTTCCACAATGACAACCCCCTATGCATCGTATATTCTGCGATCACTCCTGCCAATCCAAGAGGGCAGTAATTATATATAAAAAAAAAAGGGTAAGACGCCAAAGCAGGTGTTGCTGGCAGCGAGGAGAAATATAGCAATATATTACGAGTGTAAATTACCGCTTCGTATAGAAAGTTATTTAAAGGGGTTATCTGTGTTTTGGTGTTTTTTGCAGAATGGCGCCACTCTTATCTATTGGTTGAATCTAGTACTGCAACATGGCTCCATTCCACTGCTATATCAGGTACCAGGCAGTAAAAACACTTATTTTTCTACATTCAGGAAACCCCTTTAAATTTTTGCTGATCTTAGTGGACAGATACTGTCCGATGGGTTATAGTCTATTCTGCCATTACTTTGCTGTGGTACGATCAGACCATGTTCCTGTATGGTCGGACACGACCATTACACAGTACACAGCAGGGGCATATTTATAAGATTATCTCAGCACAGGAACATTTTTTTTAAAACACATCCAATTGTGAAAATCAGTATTATTCCAAGATGTATTGATTAAAAACAATTTTAAAATTTAAGTTTGTTCGTGGGAAAAAACCCTTTAAGCCTTATGGGGACCTGCTACTTGGACACAGTATTTGGTGATTGCCAGTGTACGGCAGTGTAATGTGGGCACAATTCTAAATATATAGATATTGTATATCGATAATCCATAATAAGCATCATCCGACATAAGGCCGGTTCTGGCACTAGTGATATAATTGTATCATTGTATAGAGGTTTTTCCCCTGATAAAAATGATACCTTCGTTATAAAGATCCGATGTGCCAGTCATGAGAAATTTAGCATTTAACCAATATGCAAATCAGGCTGGAATGCATTAGTAGGCGTGTCAAAAAGCTGCAAAGTGCTCTCCCAGACTGATTTGCATGTGACTTCTACTTCTGATTTCTCATCACTGGTAGATCGGATCTTTACAATAAAGGTATCATTTTTATCAGAGGACAAACGCCGATACAGCCATGCTTCTACTTTCATATGTAAAAACATTCTGACAACCCCTTTAAGGAAATTTGTTTATTTTCTATAAGATATGGGTCATTGGCCAAGCAGATCTAGTCACTTACTTTTTCCCTCGTACAAGCCGATCCCTTTGGAATTTCCTATTTACGCGTCTCACATTTCTCACATCTACTTAAACAGTAGGTTAAAACATCCGAGTCTCAAGGTGATATTTATTTCTAAGGCATTAATTATCCTTTTAGAAGAAATGTGCTGTAAGATTAAGAATGAGTCATGCACCACATAAGGTTGACAAATGGAGGTCTTCGGCTAAATTGCTTCTCGGTTCATTTTAATGTGTCAGAAAAGCTCGCAGCTCCTGAGGCCAAATGCTGCCTAATTCTATGAGTGGGAAGTGAAAGGGCATTGGAAATAATAGTATGAAGACCCATGTAAGGAAGTTCCGAGTTCTCATTTTATGGAATAATATTGATAGGGAATGGGAGGATATATTGGTGACACATGTTACATACAGCATATATCGACATCATATTCTACAGTGCTGTACACACTCAGCACATTTTTGGAATTAACCCAGTCCCTTATTGTCAATGATGGATCCTTTATCATCGACTGTATATGGAGCGCGCCCACGTTAAGGGCAATGGGGTACTCGGTACCGGGTCCTTCAGTTCGGGGGATGTCACGGTGGCCCGACCCGGTCCGTGGCCCTTCTGAGGGACGTCCAATGAAAAGAAAAGTTTGTCTGGTGTTCGTGACGCCACCTGTGGTATTCGGTCAGGGTGACTGACGCTGTTAGGGGTCCGCTGGGGTGATGGAATGGCAGCTAGGTGGTATACCTTCCCACAGGTGAAGTATGTCCCCAGGGCTTCCCAGATGTGTAGGTGGTGATAGTGGGCGATGTAAGGCGCAATGAATAACGAGGACACAAGGTTGCAGTCTCTTTACCGTTTACTGAAGACTTCAGCGTCCACAGTCCAGAGCACAGATCACAGGGCAGGTGGAATCTGGCCGGTCCGAAGGCACATCCAGAGCCCCTTGTGCAGGTGGAAATCAGTAGCCTTCCTACTAGCGCCTGGGTGTTGTAGTACCTCCCTGCTGAGTACCACGGGATAGTCCTCACAACTTTCGTGGATGTTTCTGATCTTCTCTCTCTCTGTCCCCCAGATGGTATGGATAGGACAACCCGTATGACGGGGTAGGCCTGGAGCTGATTTATAGGGACCCTAGTGACGCCCCTCTCCCACAATTTGCCTCTGTGTCTTCTTAGGTATTAAGGTCGGGCAACCAACTTGGAATTGACTGTCATGCCGGTCTCTGAAGTAATGCGTAGAGTCAATTACTCCCTCGGTGTTCCGGCCACCGGCTACGCGCCTCAGAAGGAGGCCGCCGATCTTGGGGCAGAACTCCTCCCGGTATTATCTCCTTGTGCTGTGACTTTGTTTTTCACTCTCCACAATACACTTCTCTTCGTGTCCTTTCTTAGGATGCTGCCGCAATGGGTGCAGGCACAGCTCCGTAACGTTCTATCTCGTGCTCTGTCAGGATCCCACCCCTGACAGGGACCCTCTGTCTGCAGTTCAGATGTTCCTCCTTCTCCTCCAGTCTGCCGGACAGGTCCTTTCTGGGTCAAACCCAGGTAGCTTCTGCCTGACTTCCTATCCGACCCACCAGTTTTACCCGGTGGTGAGGAGTGCCCTAATAGATAGAAGCAAGGCTCCCCCTGGTGGACTGGAGTGTGAAGTGTAATGTGTGACTTGTGATACCTGGCAAGATGAACTCCTTTAGTACCATCAGACGTAATATCACTCCCCCTGGTGGAAGAGCGACATTACTGCAACGACCAGGACTCTGGGGCGCTGCATACATAGAGGTGTTATCAGTCATTGTACAGGAAGAGGTGAGCTGTGACATCACCTATTGCAAATGGGGGATCCTGTGTTATCTACTGTATATAGAGGTGTTATCAGTCATTGTACAGGAGGGGAGGAGGTGAGCTGTGACATCACCTATTGTGAATGGTGGATCCTGTGTTATCTACTGTATATAGAGGTGTTATCAGTCATTGTACAGGAGAAAGAGGAGGTGAGCTGTGATATCACCTATTGTGAATGGTGGATCCTGTGTTATCTACTGTATATAGAGGTGTTATCAGTCATTGTACAGGAGGAGGAGGTGAGCTGTGATATCACCTATTGTGAATGGTGGATCCTGTGTTATCCACTGTATATAGAGGTGTTATCAGTCATTGTACAGGAGGGGAGGAGGTGAGCTGTGACATCACCTATTGTGAATGGTGGATCCTGTGTTATCTACTGTATATAGAGGTGTTATCAGTCATTGTACAGGAGAAAGAGGAGGTGAGCTGTGATATCACCTATTGTGAATGGTGGATCCTGTGTTATCCACTGTATATAGAGGTGTTATCAGTCATTGTTCAGGAGGAGGAGGAGGTGAGCTGTGACATCACCTATTGTGAATGGTGGATCCTGTGTTATCTACTGTATATAGATGTGTTATCAGTCATTGTACAGGAGGAGGAGGTGAGCTGTGACATCTATTGTGAATGGTGGATCCCGTGTTATCTACAGTATATACAGGTGTTAACAGTCATTATACAGGAGGAGGAGGTGAGCTGTGATATCACCTATTGTGAATGGTGGATCCTGTGTTATCTACTGTATATAGAGGTGTTATCAGTTATTGTACAGGAGGAGGAGGTGAGCTGTGATATCATCTATTGTGAATAGTGGATCCTGTGTTATCTACTGTATATAGAGGTGTTATCAGTCATTGTACAGGAGGAGGAGGTGAGCTGTGACATCACCTATTGTGAATGGTGAATTCTGTGTTATCTACTGTATATAGAGGTGTTATCAGTCATTGTACAGGAGGAAGAGGTGAGCTGTGACATCACCTATTGTGAATGGTGGATCCTGTGTTATCTACTGTATATACAGGTGTTCATTGTACAGGAGGAGGTGAGCTGTGACATCACCTATTGTGAGTGGTGGATCCTGTGTTATCTACTGTATATAGAGGTGTTATCAGTTATTGTACAGGAGGAGGAGGTGAGCTGTGACATCATCTATTGTGAATAGTGGATCCTGTGTTATTTACTGTATATAGCGGTGTTATCAGTCATTGTACAAGAGAAGGAGGAGGTGAGCTGTGACATCACCTATTGTGAATAGTGGATCCTGTGTTATCTCCTGTATATAGAGGTGTTATCAGTCATTGTACAGGAGGAGGAGGTAAGCTGTGATATCACCTATTGTGAATGGTGGATCCTGTGTTATCTACTTTATATAGAGGTGTTATCAGTCATTGTACAGGAGGAGGAGGAGGTGAGCTGTTACATCACCTATTGTGAATGGTGGATCCTGTGTTATCTACTGTATATACAGGTGTTATCAGTCATTGTACAGGAGGAGGAGGTGAGCTGTGACATCTGTTAGTGAGAATAGTGGATCGCATATTATCTACTGTATATAGAGGTGTTATCAGTTAATGTAGTAGAGGAAGAGGTGAGCTGTGACATCACCTATTGTGAATCCTGTATTATCGACTCTATATAGAGGTGTTGCCTTTGATTGTACTGCTGTCTGTGATGAAAATGAGACTAATGAAAAGTCTTCTGTACAGAATAGAGCATGCAAGTCTAATATTAGGCCCAGTGTTCATTGTGAAAATTGCAAGATTTACAGTGCCCCATACACACAATTGCATCAACCGGTAATGGTCGATGCTGATTTCTATGGTGACGCAGGAGAGGTTTTCTTCTAATAACTCTTCCATGAAGGCCATATTTGTGCAGGTGTCTCTGAACAGTAGAACAATGTACCACAACTCCAGAGTCTGCTAAATCTTTCTGAAGGTCTTTTACAGTTAAGCAGGAGTTGTGATTTGACTCTCTAGCAATCGTATGAGCAGCACTCACTGAAACTTTGCTTGGTTTTCCAGACCTTATCTTGACCTCCACTGTTCCTGTTAATGGCCATTTCTTAATTACATTTCATATGATTTGCTATCTTCTTATAGCCTTCTTCTGCTTTGTAGGCCTCCGTCATTTTCATTTTCAGTGTGTTAGGCAGCTGCTTAGAAGAACCCATGGTTGCTGTTTTTTTTTTTTTTTGGGACAAGGTTAGAGGAGGCTGGGTTTTTATGAAATTTGCATCACCTGGCCTTTCCCAACGATGACAATGAACAAGCCATAATATACATAAATTTAGCCATTTTAGAGATCATTTCATCTTCAACGTGCTTACCTTTTCTCAATAACAGTAATTTTGACCAGGGGTGCCACTGTACATACCTGATAAGATACTCATACATATGGAACATGGAGGCACAATTCATAGTTTTTCATAACAATGACATGAATGTATGACATGATGACATTTCTTCCATCGCTCAAAGCTAAACCATTTCCTAAGGACAAAATGTCAGGTAGTCTGTGTAAAGCCAGGTCATTTTTGTAATTGCATTTTAATATATACTGAAGGACAATGTGATGGTGCTGCAAAATTATCCAGCAAACAGCCCCATGTAAACAAAGCTGTACAGAAAAGTCACGCAGTAAAATGCAATTTATACACAATGTCTACAGAAGCTCTTTATGAATATTCTTTATACTGGACAGAATATTTGTAGAAAATCTCTAGGAGACTGCTCTGAATCCAACCTTTTCTTATTATGAGACAAGGGTATTCCAGAGGCTAAACTAGTTGTCCACCTAAAACAATCCATTTTTGTTAGAAGGATTGGATGGTCTGATTAAAGAAATAGGTTTATAGAGAGTCCTGATCACAGTGATCATCCACAGAAAATCCTGGCAGCAAGTGTCCAATTTCCCTACAGTGCCCCCACAGGGGAAGTTAGGTATTACACCACTGAAATCAATGGTTGGTCCAAGTGCTCAGGTCATCCGCAGGCTCTTGATATCTGATTGTTGGAGATCTAACATGAGGGACTCCCAGAAAGTAGGGTAACATAAATGTTTAATTGGTAGGGGGTCATCAGGGGATTCATGGAGCCCTTCTTCATTTGTGAGAGTACAATTCCCATCATTCCTTGACAGTTTTGTGATGTGTGCTATGCCGTCACGGCAATCTAATTAAATCCGGGTTCTGCTCGCAGCGCATTCTGGGTTCTCTGTCCAAGGGAACAGGGATTACATTGTGACAGCTTCACTTCTCCGCGGCCTATTGTGTTACATAGAAATAAATCCCTGAAAAGCTCGGCACCGCTTTCCACTGTTATTAAAAATGCAGACCGGTTCTCTGTTCAATCCATAACAACCATTAATAATTCTCTTTTTTTTTGCAGGATTGTTCTTTTTATAACAGATGTTTATATTTCCTATTCTGGTCATAGGGGCAATATCGTAAGAAAGTGCTCCATGGGTTCTGTATGATGTCTTAGGTTTTGGTAATGCTCAGTGGCCCATGAACACTGGGGCCTGATGAAGTACATACCGCCCTGTGTCTGGCATCTGCCCACCTCTCCCAAAATCCGCTATTCATCTGTGGCAGACGCTGGGAGCAATTGTGCCAGCTGTTTTATACAGCAGACACCCGCCTGAGATGGGAGCTAGCTCTGATCACAACAGTCTACCCTTTAGATGCTGTGGTCAGCAGTAAACCATAGCATCTAAGTGGTTAGATATCATCAATGTGATTGTGAAAATTGGATGGGTTGTTCTTCATGAAACCCCTGGATTTCTATGTATGCCACTGGTAATTTTGATTTATTTTATTTTATTTATTTATATTTTATTTATTTATTATTTATATTATTATTATTTATTTGGTTTCTATGTAAGCCACTGGTAATTTTGATTTATTTGATTTTATTTACTTACATTTTATTTTTTATATATTATTATTATTATTTATTTATTTGATTTCTATGTATGCCCCTGGTCATTTTGATTTGATTTTTTTTATATTTGATTTATTTATTATTTATATTATTATTATTATTATTATTTATTTGGTTTCTATGTAAGCCACTGGTAATTTTGATTTATTTGATTTTATTTACTTACATTTTATTTAATATTTATATATTATTATTATTATTATTATTATTATTTATTTATTTTATTTCTATGTATGCCCCTGGTCATTTTGATTTTATTTTATTTATTTATATTTGATTTATTTATTATTTATATATTATTATTATTTATTTATTTGATTTCTATGTATGCCCCTGGTAATTTTGATTTTATTCTATTTATTTATATTTGATTTATTTATTATTTATATATTATTATTCTTTATTTGATTTATATGTATACCCCTGGTAATTTTAATTTATTTTATTTATTTATTTATGTTTGATTTTTTATATATTATTATTATTTGATTTCTATGTATGCCCCTGGTAATTTTGATTTTATTTGATTTATTTATATTTGATTTATTTATTATTATTATTTATTTCATTTCTATGTATGCCCCTGGTAATTTTGATTTATCTGATTTTATTTTATTTATTTTTTATTTATTTATTATTGTTTGTTATATTATTGTCATTATATTATTATTTATTCATTTTATTGTTTATTTATTTTACATGATTTTATGTGATTTTTTTTTTATAGTCGTGTCTAATGTTGTAAGAGTAAATTAAAGGGTTTGTCCGGTTAAAGAAATTATACTTCCTTGAGTGTAAAATTGCAAATTTTACAACTAACTAATGTTTCTATTATCAAGGGTGCTCAGATCTTTAACTATGACGTCTCTTTTGGACATTTGCTTTTTCTCCTGTGATAGTGAACATTCAAAACATGGCCATGGCCGCAGGGCAGTTCTGGGGTTATAGGGAAAATCTGCCATTATTACCAGTGGGCATAACTTTGCAATAGAGGGGCATAGCGAAAAAAAAAACCAAAAAAACAACAACAGGGTGTTGAATCCAAAACCAATCACTCAGTGTGCACGATGTATGTTGGCCTCCCTGGGTTATGTGGGCCGATTTAACCCCTTGCTCTGCCATGGGAAGACAAGGTGAGGGCGGTCGTCGTTATTCAGGCTCTCGCGTCCTGTGCGCCCCCTCGTAATCTCCTCTCCCACTAGGCCTCACAGAGCTTTTATCTATGCACAAAGACGGCTTCTCCTGAATATGCCCCTCAAGGGCCCTGAGAGGAACACAGTGTCCTTTCTTCGAGTCCCCTTGGTAACATTGTGAATGGGATCTGCTCCGCCAGCCAAATATTAGAGAGCCCAGGGACAAACAAGTTTGTGTCACAATCGATCCTGAGTTTCTGACATACCGTACCCCGACAATTATCCTCTGAAGATGACCATTTCTCCACTCCGACCTCAGTCACAAATGTCAGACACTGCTGGCACAGAAATGCATGCACGCTGAGGGGTTGTGGTGACCTGGGAGGTAATCCGTGACTCTGTATTACAGATCTATGGCTACACGCTGCCTTTATGGCCAGTAGTTAAACACTCAACAGTGGCCACAGTCAGGATAGATGTCTAGGTCTCCATCTACCATAGTGATCCAAGGTAAACGAAAAAAAAAAACAAGTGTCCTAGACTCACATTTCCTATTCTGTACAGAAGATTTTTTTCAACAGTCTCATTACCATCACAGACAGGATTACAGTGATTGCTAACACCCCTGTATTCAGTATATAACACAGGAGCCACAATTCATAGTATGTCATGTTACAGTCCACCTCCTCCTGTACAATGACTAATAACATCTCTATATTTATTTTTATGTATGGTAATTATTCATTTTACTCAGTTATATAGTGCCATTAATTCCACAGCACTTTACAGACATTATTGACACTGTCCCCATTGGGACTCATAATCTAAATTCCCTATCAGTATGTCTTTGGAGTGTGGGAGGAAACTGGAGAACCCGGAGGAAACCTTCTCCTTGGTTGGATTTGAACCCAGGACCCCAGCGAAGCAAAGCAACAGTGTTAACCACTGAGGCACTGTGCTGCCCCTATACAGTATATACAGTAGATTACACAGGATCCACCATTCACAATAGGTGATATCACAGCTCACCTCCTCCTGTACAATGACTGATAACACCTCTATATACAGTAGATAACACAGGATCCACCATTCACAATAGGTGATGTCACAGCTCACCTCCTCCTCCTGTACAATGACTGATAACACCTCTATATACAGTACATAACACAGGATCCACCATTCACAATAAGTGATGTCACAGCTCACCTCCTCCTCCTGTACAATGACTGATAACACCTCTATATACAGTACATAACACAGGATCCACCATTCACAATAGGTGATGTCACAGCTCACCTCCTCCTCCTGTACAATGACTGATAACACCTCTATATACAGTAGATAACAGGATCCACCATTCACAATAGGTGATGTCACAGCTCACCTCCTCCTCCTGTACAATGACTGATAACACCTTTATATACAATGGATAACACAGGATCCACCATTCACAATAGATGATGTCACAGCTCACCTCCTCCTCCTGTACAATGACTGATAACACCTCTATATACAGTAGATAACACAGGATCCACCATTCACAATAGGTGATGTCACAGCTCACCTCCTCCTCCTGTACAATGACTGATAACACCTCTATATACAGTAGATAACACAGGATCCACCATTCACAATAGGAGATATCAAAGCTCACCTCCTCCTTCTTTCACAGTGACATTTTCCTAAATTAGAGTAGACCAAGTTTATACTTCAATACTAACGAATAGGGTCTGAGTCTGTGCAGTGCTGCTACTGTCGAAGTGAAGAACAGTAAGTAGGAGTTTAATATTAGACTTAGTAGCCATTGTTTTATTTTGCTTTTATTTAAAATATAGATAGTAATATCAAAAATAAAAATTATCATCAAGCATTTAAAAAAAACATTTCACATAAAAACCTGATTTAAACAATAGGTCATTTCTGATTACATTTTCCCCTTAATGTAAAAGGAGTCGTCCTAATCTATGTGTCGTTCTAAGTGATGTCACATGCATGGGTAGTCCGAGGCTCAGTGGCTCTCAGCGAAAGTGTGCGTCAGTCTTCTCATGTATGTGACATCAATTATGATGCCGCAGACATTGGGGGTAGACCTGAGCAAGGGTAGCTCACATGTAGAGCAGAATGATTATAGGTTCGCACAAAATTATTCACTATAATATGTGTTCTATTCAATGGAATTCACGCTCATTCTAGTCTTAGGAGTCTAGTGGGCGGTCCTGATCAGTGACTAGAACCGCCCACTGGACTCTTAAGAAGGAACAGATTGAATTATACTCAGTCTTTTCCCACAAACCTATATGTCGATGTGTTCAGTGCCTGTTCTGTAAGATTCTGCAGGCATTTTTGGCTCCTTGAGTAATTTGACAGGTTCCCTTTAAAGCATCCAAGTTAGTGGATATTATTGCCTTGGCATTTTTGCGCCTCCTGGGTTTGTTTTTTAACCATCGGACCATACAGGACATGTAGAGACATGCTGCACGTTGCTCTTTGAGTTCAACAAACAATTTGTATCTGTCATTTTATTCATGTGCCATTAACCTTGATGAATTTAACTCTATAAAAAAGCGAACTTACTATTGTTATTGTAGAAAGTGGTCCCCTTTAATGGCATAAATCAGAGCGTTTTATATATGCCTGCAGTCTATTCATGGGGGTCTTAATGACAACTACAGGGAACTTGCAGCTCTCTCTGAGGTTAAAGGATTAGATAGTGATAACTTTATATTACGGAATTGCTATTTATGCAATTTTCTTAATAATTTTAAAAATATTTAACATATCCTAAAATAGATTTAAAGAAAAGCACATTACATGATTACTCTCTTGATTTTCATAAAGTGTAATGCTTGCTTTCTCCTGTGGGGGTGCTGTAGGAAAATTGAGCACTTATTGCCAGACTTATATGGAAATTATAACTGATCCCTGGGGTTCACAGCTGTAGGAAACCTTGAACTAAAAATACAAAAATAAAATATATATCAAATAAAGGGAATTGTCCAATGTGAATTGTCCCTTTAAGTGCGCATGTTGCTAAATATGTCATCTGTAAAATTTAATTTCCTAATCTTAGCGCTTGCTACCTGGTGTTTCGCAATTGCTGATGGAAGGGCGCCGCTGATGTTTTCTCTCCATTATATTGTTCAGTAATTTAAGGCTTTGTGTAGACTGCAGGACGCCGTATAAATAAATGTATATACACATGTATACATGTGTGAGTCATCGGCTCCGCTCCACGCCAGCGACGCTATTGCTGCACTGCAGAGCCGCTGACTTGAAAGAGTTTAACACCATGAATGAAAAATGATTGTGACTGAAAGTGATATTTTTATCCTATGCTCAGCCAGCCGGGGAAATATTTCAGGTTAATTTAAAGCGATAATTCACAGGAAAAATCCTGTCCATATGCGGAGTGTACATCTTTAACAAATCGCCCACTAAGGAGAACCTATGTTCATATATGTATGTCCAAAATGGAACCTTTTATGTTAAATCTGCAGTCCGATCCGTGGGCAGCAAGTTATAGAGCAGGACGAGTTGAGCAGATTGATATATGGGTTTGTGAGAAAAGATTCAGTATAACTTGTAATTCATTCATTTAATTTCCTGCTTATTCTGAGCTTAGGCGTCCAGTGGGCGGGCTTAGTCAATCAGTAGAACCACCTACTGGACACCTATGTGTGAAATATAAAAATAAACATATTTACACTGAACTATTTCCCATTAACCTATATATCAATCCGCTCAGGTTCTCCTGCTCTATGACCTGCTGCCCGTAGATTGGACTTTATAAACAATGTGATAGATTTCCTTTAAAGATTCATCCCTTGCCTGATCAGAAAGACAATAGGTGCCTTCACAGTATTCAGTAGGGATCAGGTTTGCTTAAGCCCCCCATACACGTTAGATGGCTGTTGACCTAACGATACTTTGGCCGAGTGTTCGACCGACAGCCGTCTCTCCCAGACACAACAGCACTCACTCAGACAAAGCGCTCGTGTTCTTTTTGAGAAATCTGTTTCCAGACATCTCTGCTGGCGGGTGATCTAAGAGAGAACAAAGTGATTTATTGTTCAAAATCTTGACATGCCCAATGGGCATTTTCCTCGACTGGCTGGCATCCTCATACACATTAGAGTGTCGGCCAAAACCATCAATATCGGCAAATAAGTCTGTTGTTAGTCTGATCTTTATGGGGGAACTTTATTCCACCAGAATGTTTTTGGAGATTCCCTGAGAAAAATGGGGTGTCTTAAAAAAAGGGACCCCCAATTATGGTGCAGGAATTTAGTACCCAGACCTGATAAGCTTGGCATGTTTCCCCTCTATTGCCTTTGACCATTGGCCCCGTTTCCCAACTTTGCTTGTTAGTGATGAAGTTCAACAAAGGTCTTACCACCCAGTAGTAAAGCGGTTGAGACCAACCCAAAACTGGGGACCCTTGCTCCAATTCCTGTCTATGTACATCATTGAAACTAATGAAGTCTAGGAATACATACCAATGTTGGTAAACTCAAGATACTTATGACTTGTCCCCAGGAACATCTAAAACTAGATGGGAACACCCATATTTGGTCTGGTTTAACCTAAACCCAAACTTTTGGACAGGACATGCACAAATTTGAAAGGATTGTTTATGAAAATTCTGGACAGTTCCATCAAAAATGTCTGTTATGTCTATGACTGGTGCCTAAAAAGATCTGGGGTGTCTTCCACCGCCCTCCTCTCGCCCTTTCTTCTCTTCCTCCTTTTCTTCTGTCTTTTCTCCACATCATCACACACTAGCTTCTATCGACTCCGTAACACATAGTGGATCATTCCTCACCCATGCCTTCACCTTCACCTCGTCTACGGGAAGCTAGCACCTGCATTTGGTGTGAAGCGAGTTGACAACACGTAATGGGTTTTTTTTTTCCTGGAATATGATTTTCAGCAACTCGATAGAAAATGGAGCACAGAATGCTCTTCACTGACAGAAGGGCTCCGTTTGTGTTCATGGCTCAGAACAGAGGTTGCATCAAGGGTCATTTCCAAAAGTCTATTTCTAAATAGGTGATGATGACCCTCGGCCGGGCCGGATTATAAAACAGATGTAGCTCATGGACATGATTTGATTGCTGCTACCGTCATCTGTATTCTGCACAAATCACATCATTCTCGTGCACTATAACTAGCCGGGAGCCAGATGCTGAGGCCGTGATGGTATATTATATGGATCCATGGGCAGGACCAGGCTCAGCATGGTTAGGGGGCAGCGGCAGGGAAATGCAGGGTTTTTAAAAGGGATATGAATCGTCTAGGGTGGTCTTGTAGGACCAGTTACAGGCTTCCCCTATAATATTGTGCTAGAGCTACCAATGCTCCTTATGTTGGTGTTAATACTTAAATTAGAGGTGTCTCTCATATCAAAGTCTTACTTACATAATTTTGGTCTGCCATTTTGGTTTTGCTTCTTCTAATAGTGGTATGGGAGTGGGATTGGTCCAAGGAAAAAAGTGGTGACATGTCCGATCCTGATGCAAGTGTCTGATCAAAATCGGCAATGCAAGTCTATAGGTCCGTGGAAAACATCGATCTTCACTCGGATGACATCGGAGTGCGGTCCGATTTTCAAGGACTGACTGGAGAAGGTGGAGAAACTTCTTTTTTTCTCTCCATCTCAGAGAAAAACTGATGCCAGTCTGATAAAACTTTGATCAGAGTCTGATCAGCATAATCGGACTGTTTTTCTCGGATGGAAAGACAACGGTCGTGTGCACCTGGATCTGGAACATCTGGAACTGGCTAATTGATGACCACAGACAACGGTCGTGTGCACCTGGATCTGGAACATCTGGAACTGGCTAATTGATGACCAAAGACAACGGTCGTGTGCACCTGGATCTGGAACATCTGGAACTGGCTAATTGATGACCAAAGACAACGGTCGTGCGCACCTGGATCTGGAACATCTGGAACTGGCTAATTGATGACCAAAGACAACGGTCGTGTGCACCTGGATCTGGAACATCTGGAACTGGCTAATTGATGACCAAAGACAACGGTCGTGTGCACCTGGATCTGGAACTGGCTAATTGATGACCAAAGACAACGGTCGCGTGCACCTGGATCTGGAACATCTGTAACTGGCTAACTGATGACCAAAGACAACGGTCATGTGCACCTGGATCTGGAACATCTGGAACTGGCTAATTGATGACCAAAGAAAAGTGGAAAAGATCTTAATAAAGCTACAAAATAGATAATTAGGCAGAAAAAATGTAAAAAAAAAAGACAATCACCCAAAACAAAAAATGAGCACGTTCGATAATGAATGGTCAGCTAAGTATACTGATGGCACGTCTACTGCCTCTTCTCACCATAATACTGTCGGTGGGGGCTCGGTATCTATCTTTGGCCCGTCAAATGTAAAATTAATGAAGATCTGCCTTTTCGAAGCCCTGCAAGAATTGGTTTATTAACCCTTCTGCCTTCACGTATTTCCACTGCTGAGAGGAAGTAATGTTCTGTGCAGAAAGACACAGCGACAATACAAATCCTTCTTAATCAGCCGCTGGTGAACAGCAAAACTGCAGAACACAATTACGCCTGACCTAGCGAAGAGGTAAATTGTAAAATGAGGCATTTACAAAAGTGCCGCTACTCAGATTACACCGACTGTAGAGAACTTTGTGAATGCTACATCTGAAAAGAACCTATACATGTCTGACCCTTCTCTGGGAATCTACATGTCCGGCTTTATGGTGCCACCAATTTCCATAATTGATCCTATTTTTACTTCTTGGTGGCATAGATGACTGTGTACATTGATCCAAGATGGAGGTACAACCTAAGCACTGATATCTGGACAGACCTGGGATTCTTCAGGGTTGGGTCATGAGAAGATGGTATGGGGTACCATTTAGTGGTGGTCTTATAACAAGGTCCTATAGTCTCCGCATTCGGACCTGGTAAGATTTCCCTGATTCTTTAAATTTAAGAGTCCTTGGATAAATATAGCTGATATGTCTTACATCAAGGACAAACATAATCCCAGGAATCGAGGCCGCATGGGCAATTATTCTCTGAATTAGTCAATGTCGGAGACACATACGTGGACAGCAGCCATTCACAGAGAAGATCCTGACTATCTAGGTTAAAGGTTTAAACTTCCAAGACGCGATGTCTTATATTCCCAGAATTCGATGTTGTTAATCCCCCTGGGAATGTATCTGGTCAGGGACTTACTAAGTCGTGACCCTGTAAAAGAAAACCGAAAAGCTGCTACTAAAGTCTGGAAATATCTATTAATAAAATCTATATAATCAGTGATATAATGCAATTAGGTCACCACATAGAAGGATTCCAGCCAAGTCTTCATTAACGTACATTTTTGGGATAATGTACCCGTGTATTACCCCCTTCCCATCGCACACCATTTTTGTTTTTTCCTCCCCTTCTCCCAAGAGTCATACTTTTTTATATTTTTTTGACAATGCAGTCATTTCTGTTTATTTTTGCACGATGAGTTGACATTTTGAATAATGCCATTTAGTTTTTTTTTTCATACAATGCAATGGATACAAGAATAAAATTGCAGTGCAATAAATTCAATGTCACCATTATTTCATTTTTACGGCGTTCATCTAACGGTAAAAATGACCTGGTGACAAGATTCTTCAGGTCAGTACGATTTTTTTTTTTTTTTTTACAAATATCTTACCATTTTCTGAAACTTTCTTCTTTATTTTTTTCATTAATGGAGCTGTGTAAGTGGTTGTTTTTTGTTTGTTTTTTCTTTTTGGCGTTGTGCTGTACCATTTTAGGGTACATATATATATATATATATATATATATATATATATATATTTATTTATTTATTTTAAATGGTATTTCTAGCTTTTCTTTATTCTTTAAGAGTTGGATACATTTGTATTTTGATAAATCTGACTTTTACAGATATGCAGAAACTGATTGTTTTTATGTTTTTAAAGGGGTGCGAATCAAACCTGACTTTTCTTCTTTTTCTTGCTGTTTTTAGTCCCCATAGGACACTTGAACCTGCGATCGTCTGATCACTTGTTGTACAGTATATGGAGATCTGTGTTTGCCATCCTTTAATTGGATCCTCATTTGTTTAGAACAATTTTTTCTTATTTTTCTGAAGGTTCATGTTGAATTACTGCAGTCAGACATCTTAAAAACCATGAGGAGTAAAAATCACAAGAACTCTGCCGTTATTTAGTAAAACTAATATGGTGATTGCAGACAGAAGACGTAGAGAAAATATGGCGGATTCTAAGCTGTCAATGATGTCTGGGCTGTACTGAAGACTTCAGTCATCGGGACTGGTCGCTATGGACGTGCTGCCTTCATACTTACCAACAACTGAATAAACAAAAAATGAGGGAACATTTGAGTCTCCACCTCCGTTTTTGAGTCTCCACCTCCGTTTTTGAGTCTCCACCTCCGTTTTACAAGGGAATGTCCCTTCTTGAAGTAAATGAGAAAGTCGCTTTGAGGCCTAGTTTACGAGACACAGTAACTCAGCCCTGGAAAGAGTTTGGTTGCTAAGGAGTGTATCCTTAGCAACCGGCATGTCAGTCACCATTGTAGTGATGAGATGAAAACTGTGCCTTCTATAGAGGCCGTGTGACTTTGCCACATGATCCCTATTAAATCTGTTGCCCCGAACACCAGAGTATTTGTATATTGTCAGATTAAAGGGGATGTCTTATGAAGACAATGCTTGTCATTATACCCAATGCTTGAGACCCCCTTCTAAACCCCAATTTTTCCCATTATAATATCGATGGTCATTCAGTTGAAGGGCCGCCATGTAATTTCACTTCAATGCCCGGCTGTCCTCGGCTTCCACTGGCAGAATCCGCTGTTTGAGCATCATTAATCAGACACCTCCTTTAATAATAGCTTCCATGTTAAATCCCTACACTCCCCTAAAATACCCACTTTTGATAAACCTATCAGTTCTGAGTGTCAGTTATCAATACATTTTCAGAAAAAAATGGGACTCTTGACAAATGTGATGTTTGACGGCCGTGTAATGTCGCCAGGGCTCATCCATATTCGTCATCCTGGCAGCAAGAATAAAATAGTTTCTATATCACTCTATCCGTTGACAATATAAAATGGCAACTTGCTTTTCGGTTATTTTTACCACTGAAGTAAATAGATAAATAGATCCTAATGGAAGACTTTCTGCAAAGGACCCCATACACTTTAGATGGCGGTTGGCTATCTCGCCTGACTGCCATCACGGAAGTGCTCGCTCTGCCGAGGGTCCTGTGCTTTCTATGGGAGAGCTGCAAGCAGACATTTTTGGTGGCGGCTTAAGTCTTAGAGAACAAAAGGATCATCATTCTGAAATCAGACATATCGAATCCTTAAAGGGGTTTTCCCACAAACAAAGTTCATTTTAAAGTTAATTTATACATCTTGGAATAATAATAATTTCCACAAACGGATGTGGTTTAAAAAAATGTTCCTGTGCCGAGATAATTTTATAAATGTGCCCCTGCTGTGTACTGTGTAATGGCTGTGTCTGACCCTACAGGAGCATGGTCTGATCATACCACAGCTCCTGCGCAGGGGAGGAAACAAGAGACGATACAGACAGAACAGTATGGAATCACAGCTGATTCTTTTGGTGGGATAAAGCATTTCCCTGCCTGTTTTTAAAAAATGTTTAACCTCAAAGCAGGAATTATCTGCGATCCTCTGCTGTAATGTCTGTATACTCTTTTGCCCCCCTCGCCCAGGAGTTGTGGTACGATCAGACCATGTTCCTGCACGGTCAGACACAGCCATTACACAGTACACAGCAGCGGCACATTTATAAGATTATCTCAGCACAGGAGCATTTTTTTAAAACACATCCAATTGTGGAAATTATTATTATTCCAAGATCTATTGATTAAAATGAGCTTTGTCCATGGGAAAACCCCTTTAAGTCCTCCGACATGGGCCCCCAAACACATTAGACTGCTGGCCGAACCATCTTTTGGTAGATATGTGACACTAGCGCTAACATGGCATAAAAGTATAGCAATGCCCAATGTTCTACATCCGTGTTTTTCTGAAGGTAGAGCTGATAATGTCCTTCCGACAGGCCCAGTGGCATCTGCTCTTGTTGATCCGAGCAGTCTGTCGTTATTTACCATTGACTTGTGAGCTGATTCATTCACTTACTTGATGTATTCCCGTCAAGAACTTATTTGTCTGTGCATCTGACTCATCCACTTTGGAAGGCGGCTATAGGATTCCAGATATTATAAAAGATTAATTAGATGTTCACCGAGGCTGGGGGTATAAGATTAGATTTCTAGAATTAGAAAATTAAAAATGTAACTAGTGTTCATAGGCATTGCACTACTCATTTGATGCTGCAATACCAGATACCGTCTGTGAACAAGAGTGGCGCCGTTTCTGGAAACGTCAGACCTTTTTATCTACTCCTGGACAACTCCTTCAAGCTGTCAAACGTTATTGACCTCAGTGCATCTATTAGACCTCAACCATAGGAGACCCATAGCGGACACAAAGTTTTATGGATCGATACACACATCCATGAAAATCATGGATCTGAGCTTGAGATCCGTGAGACTAACAGCAGGTCCTATTCCGAGTCGTGTTGGTGGATCAGACTCGGCCAAACATGTCAATGGGGATCCGTGAAACACGGCTGCCAATTGAAATGGTTGCGATTTGCTTCCTTTTTGCTTCAGTTAAAAAAAAAATTGGATCTAAGTGAATTTTAGAAACACACCGTTTTTATTCTCAGGTGTCATCCTAGCTGCATCCATTTTTTTCTACTGATGTGTTTGTTCCCAAGCAAATAAAAAAAGACCCCTGCAACGTATAGGACAGACAGAAAGGAGTGACATGGCAGGATCAGACTACAAAGGGTTTGTTTGTAGTCTGTTACCATGGATACAAATAAGTCTGCATAGAATCTATAGACATAAATCATTTTTTTGTATAAGATATTGAAGGGGTAGACTTCTCCCTATAATAATAAAAAAAAGTAAGTGGTTAAATATTATTTAAGAAAAATAGAATAGTCCAACGTTCCTATTATGCATCAAACTAATTTCAAGAAATTGTCGCCTCTTCTAACATTTTAGTTTTTGGAAATCATTGTATTCCCCATAAAATAACAATTAGGGGACATCTTTTCTTATAATTGTATCCTGTGTTATTATAAATTAATTAATCAATTAGTAACTGGTTGTTACAAGTTTAGGGCGCGTCCCTGCACACTCCGACACTGTCCAATCAGTGTAGCCATACAGGGACACACCCCTATGACAAGGGTAATGGTAACTCCTAATTGTCAACTTTTTCATACTTTTCCAGGAGGAATTATAGAGAAACAGAACAACACAGAGTTCTAAGAAGAGGTGATCCAGAACTGTTATTTCATGAAGAATACGGTTATTTACTAAAAAGCAGAGTGGACTTATCTCTTTTAATTATGTATCTCAATGCTGCTAATGTGCTGTTTAATCTCACAAATCTGTTGTATTTAATGTAGTATGCAGAGAGTTAATTGGCAGAGAACAGATAATGAGATAAATGAAAGAAAAAAAAAATCAGTTAATGGTTAAAAAAAAAAATGAATGGAGGAGAGGTGTCCAAACAATAGGCAGCCCTATCTATCATATATAGTGCCAAGAAGTGGAAGAAAATGCTTTAGGCTGGAAGTACACGTGCAGTTTTTGAGCCAAAGCCAATAGTGGATTCCAAAGAAATTGGAAATAAAAAGGAAGGACGTATAATTCTCCTTCCGGCTGGATCCACCTCCGGCTTTGGATCAAAAAAGCAGAATCAAAACTATAGAAAAAAAACGGCATGTGTGCTTCCAGCCTGCAATTTGGTAATCTGCATTTTGGAATAATTTAGCAAAATTGTCAAAATCTTTGATTGCCCTCAGTGATTGGTTTGCTTTTAGAGTATGAAAATTAATCCTTGTTATGCGATGGACACGCAGGTGCAGGGGTCCTGTAAAGATATCTGCTGCGTTCACACGCTGCGGCCAGAGACCATTGTGCCGTTGTGGTCTTTTAACAATTTTTAACTTCATTTTGCAAGGAAACACGTCGGGAGCGATAGCTTTTGGCTGACAGCTGTCTCTAGCGACCTCCCATGCACATGCACACTTGGCTGAATGTGCATGTATTATTAATGGGGTAAGTCGCTGCCAGCTGCTTCTGGCAATGGCTAATCTTCCCTGAAAACGAATGGATTGGGCATGTTAAAATCCAACATGTCTGATCTTTTATCAGCCAACATTTACCATTGGTGGAAAGTTAGGAAACCCCCATACAATTTAGATGGCTGGCTGGCAGGAAGTATATAAAAATGTCTGCCTTACTACTATACCCAACTGACAACCTCTAGAATCCTTAGCATACATAGGTAAGGAGTATATGAGCACCTCCTCTTCTAAGCGGTGGTCCGATAGACTTTATACTTTAGGTTAAGTGCCCCTTTAAGTCTTTGTATGGTTCAGTATACAAGTAGGACATTATCGTAAAAAGGCTTTTGCTGATTTACGAACTTTATCGAATAATCTAGTGAGGTGCCCACTCCACACATATAAATTCTATAATGGGCACACAACAAAAATCAGGCAACATCAGCTAAAACACATAACAATTTATAAGATGAGGGACTTTTCCCTCACAGAAGATAGACCATCCCGGATATTTGTAGTTTGCATTCATAGGACAGAATGATGACATCAGTCGTATTGTCCTCCAGGTAGCCAAAGTCACCGATCTGTGATCAGCAAGAGGATTGTCAACGTTTCCTTCTTAAGTGCCACATGAAGAAACACAGAAACACTTAGTCAAATGGGTAAGAGATTATTAAGGCCACTTCTGAGAAAGCTGGAGATCCCGCAGAGCAAAACAACATTAGTCCGAGTTCTTTTCCTTTACAGATGGTGGAGAAAACGGGCAGCATCCTTCGAAGGGCAATAAGGCACTCACAGTTTGCAGCACAACCCACGTTCGCCCTAAAAGCAGCATATTCACTCTTCTCCAGAAGGTTTTGAAATGTTGGTGACCCAAGAGCCTTAACAAAAAAAAAAGCAATGATATGATGTGAGAAGATAGGTTTGTCCGTAACATGCATATGATTAACCACAATTTATGGACTACTCTGGCTCGAAATACTAGGGATTATATCAGAAATGTGGGTGGTGTGAACATTATCCATGTTACATGATGTTGAGGGGGATTCATGATATGTTCTATAGGGCGGAGGTTAAGGTTGGTGGTGCAGGCTCTGGTGGGTTAAGCTTATACCATGGGTGATTATTTCATTTCGGAGAGAGTCGGTCAAACATGGCCACTAACAACAATAATGAGCACCGAAAACAGAAATTATTCACGTTGTCGGTTTGGATAATGTTGACATAATCATGTTTCTGACATTATTTGTAAGATATCAATGAAAGTCACCATGCCACCCACCTTCTGTGACAGTGAATACACACGTTAATGGGCACTGCGGGTATAAGACAAGCATTCCTCTGAAGTCATTCAGTACTCTGCTCCCCCAAATTTTGTGAAGAGTCTTTCTCCGGGTGTCTGCCACAGGACAGAGTACCGTTTGACCCTGCTGCATAAAAAATAAAAGAAATCCAGTTACAGTCCCCCCTGTTCCTCTGCTTCTGCCTCCGCTCTCCTTCTTCTTTGTCGTTCCCGCCGGGACCTCCAGCACAAAAAGGCTGCCACCAACAATGCTGCGCCTGCAGCTAGTGCCGCCACTGACACCGCCTTGGCTATGTCCATATGGGGCCCCCGAAATTTGAAAGTAATGCATGTGGCAGCAATGCCAATCACCAATGCCACAGCCCCAAAGGGGAAGATGCAGCGATGCCAGGACTTTTCTGCACCACCTGTGGCCAATGCCAGTTTGTTGAGGGTGGCCGTTGAGTCTGTGGCTGCCTCACCTGCAGGCGGAGGCGGCTGGCCTGGCTTGGCAGCCTGCAGGCATGACAAAGAGTTAGACTTACACACAGTCATAGTCTTTTGGGTGGGAAAAAATAAGGCCTCTTCCCCACTATTCTCAGTCTCCAAAGGCAGTAGAGTACTGGGTTCTTCGTCAATGGAATTCGGAAGAAGCAGATTCCCCTCTATTGTGAAGGAGATGTCTCGGATACCAGCTCACAACCTTACAGCTTCTCTCTTGCTTTCTACCTGCAGCTCATCACCTGCTTGTCATCTATTGATCTGGATGTGTCTTACAGAATCAGTCTCCCAGGGTCTTTTCTGGTCTTTGTGCTTCCTCTGTTCTCCGATTCTCTTTCCAAGGCTTCCTCTTCTTCTTAGCTCCTCTCTGCTGTTCTCCTTCTTCTGCGAGTTCCCTGACTCTGTCTCTCTCTGTCTCTTTTGCTCTCTGCTTCTCTCCAGTCCTTCAGCTTATTGGTGGAAGTACAGGATGGTGGGCGAGACTCCCAGACGCTTGGATTAACCCTTTCCTGTCGCCCGCTGGCACATCGCATTTAGTCATGTTTTTGTAATCGGTAACAATTATACAAGGCTGGAAATTTCCACAAATAATAACAAAGGGAAATGTAGCCAATGATGAACGACTGGTGCAGTAATATATCCTCGCTCGTCCTCCTCGTCTATGTCTATGCCATACATGTATAACGTTGGCATCGATTATGTCTCTATGTGTTCCCTGTTTTCACCAGTTTGGGAAAATGGACCAAAATGGGTGACATCATGTGCACCGAGAATCCTGGATATACTACACAGATGTAGCAGCTGCCAACTTGACCAGCAGAGAGCCCAGTAAATACTACATTATTTGCGTAGCGAGGCGATTGAATTCCAACGAGCATTACGCTATGCTACAGCCATAACGAGCCACATCAATCATTTTGGTGGCTATAATATCTATAGGTGAAAATACATGGAGAGATGTAAGGGTGGCGAAACCTCCCTCAAATGACCATCCAAAAATGTGGTCTGGGGGTTTGGTCTTCTCAAAAGAAAATGGCGAGTAAGCATAGTATATGTCGGAACTGAAAATCTGTCTTGGATAACGGGGTGATCTTCTCAAAGAGGTTTCACACTACTTGATACATGCTCTCCTCTTAAGTTATAAAGGATATACATGTTTTAGTGTTGTGCCAGAGCATTCCTTAGGACATTCGAGCACAGGAAACCGGAGAGTGATCAGCTGAAGACCATACCCAAGGGTCATGTAGCTGCTATGGGGCCCACCACCTCTTTGCTACAGACGACAGATGTCTATCAGAACTGCAAATTCATGCAAGAGTTAAGGCTTTATATGGACACTTGTAACTAAAGCCGATCACACACATTAGATAGCTATCGGACAAACGATCCTTCGACTCTTCCATACACAGGAACGCTCGGCTGTCTACATCATCTGGCAGCAGCTTATCTCCTTGAAGACCAACAGGATTGGGGCGATTGAATTGATCATTATGTCCCCTAACAAAAACTGTCGGGTGATAGTTGGGAGATCCCAACCTATACAGAGGCCCAAAAAGTAAGAGGACCACCTCCCACCTCCAAATCAGGTGGAATTGTGCATTATGATGAGCTATTAGATTGCAAAGGGCCTATATATTGCTCTTGCACAGAGGTCTGCTCCTGCTCCTGTCCCCGTACACAATAGATGGCCAACTGAGCTTCCCGAAATCGGAGGGTTCTGAAGACTTATCTTATTAGTGGTCTTAACAGACAGAGCTGAGTTCAGCCGGTGACTAAACAACAGACAGACAAGGGCACTAATACCTGGGGTCCTTGTGCACGTAGGAGCTAAATGACCCCTCTTCCACATACGACCACATCAGTCCAAATGCCAACAAATTCTATCTTACATCTAAGTTGAAGCCCCATTTCATAACTTTTTTTTACGGGGTACAGTAAACTTCAGTGACTCTCAATGGTCCAAAAGGAGATGTTCTCCAGCACCAAAGGAAGGTAGGTAAAGCTTAATCTTTAATCATATAGGATAAAAATTTTGGAAAATGTGCGCCTACTAAAAAAACTATAATGCTCACGCGTTTCGGGTGGAAAAACCCTTAATCATAGCGATGATTCTTTTTATCCAAGAAGTTTAAAGGCTAGGTTTTAAGTATTTTTAGTGCTGGAGAACATCACCTTTGGGACCATTGAGAGTTTTCTGACCTGGGGTATTCTCTGTGCCCCACACCCAGACCACAGACGGTCTACCCGGGAAGTTTCCTGAGTGATGAGTTGAATGGACCCTTTTCAGACTTTTTGTACACTGCAGTTCTTCTTTTGCTTTTACGTTTTTTTGGCTTTTGCTGATGGTCTCCCTCCAAGCTGTGCAGGCATCAGGATCATTAATCCCATTATTTGCCTACCCGATGTTTACAGGGGCGTAAAGCAGAAGAAGTGTCAGATAATAATGGTGGGATGGAGTCAGTGATGTGCGCAGGAATTACTTAACCCACTGCTTCACGTCAGAGCAAACCAGAGTTGTTTCTTACTAAATCCAGACTCTTGGAAAAAAAAAATGAGTATGGAAGCGAAAGTCCATACTTCTGACCTATACATCCACTGACGCGATTCCGGCCTCTGCCAAAAATGGCGCGATTACTCTGCTTGATGTGACATTCGTGCAGTCTCGTGACAAATCCTCAACGTCCAGCCTCAGAATTGGTCCATGTACACACAGATAGATGCATGTGCCCAGGTACGACGCGTTTCGCAGCTTCAGGATGCTCGTTATCAGCTCTTTAGAAGGAGTTTCTCTGTAAATTGCATATATTCATACACATAAAGGCACAAAAGAGCAATAAGTCTTTATGACTACAGTCTTGAAGCTGTCACTAGTTGCCGAGTATATTATTTACTATGAATTCTGTCACACTGCGATTTTGTGCTCCGAGAAACAAAACCCGCACGTGACAATGAAGCGTTATATATAAACTTTGCAAGGAATCACAATGTAATGACAGTGCTGCGAAAATGTGTAAAATAGCAAATTGTCTCTTTAGTAACGGAGACGTGTGGTATGGTGAAGTCGGGGGAAATAATCTCATATAATGGTAATTATTCTGCTTCAAAACCTGCGTAAATCACACTATTAAAGGGGTTGTACAGGCTGCTTTCTTCTGAAATCAGCATCGCTCCTCCCAGAGGTTGTGCGTGGTATTGCAGTTCGGACCCCTGCAATACCAGACACGACCACTGAACACATAGGGCGCTGTTGCTTCTAATAAAGTAATCATGTTATTTTTCTAATACTCTACATCCTTTTTAAATAAATTAAAATACATTTTCAACAACTCGCTTCTAGGAAACAAACCATCTTAAAGGGGTTGTCCACTAGTGTAAAAGCACTTTTTAATGGTCCCAGTAAAGAAATGTTAGAAAATATTGATGCTTCCCATATTGGTGCCGCTCCTGAGTACTCAGTGCTGTGTCCCCCCCATGGTCTGCTAGAATGAGAGCGCTGCAGCCGATCAGCATGGACAACCCCTTTAATGCCACTTCTCTATAGCAAAACAAGGCCTATACCCCAGGGATTGTCCACTCTTGCCTTTGAAAATCATCCCTTCATTTTTATAGGGCTGGTTCAGATCAGGATTTATTAAGGGGATGTATAACATTAGAAAACCATGGCTGCTTCCTTTCAAAAACAGCGCCATTTCTGTCCACAGGTTGTGCCTGGTACTGCAGGACAGTTTTACTTTCTGCAGCAGGGTTGTACCAGACACATCCTCAGGACAGGTTTTGCGCTGTTTGAGAAATAAAGCAGCCATGATTTCCTAATCCTGCACAATGTCATTAATATTTCTAAAACATAAACCTCCTAGAGAAGAAATTGGAACCTGAAGTAGGGCTCCATTTACACTGCAAGATTACTGTGACCCAGCTTTCCTAAGAACACTTGATGCTGATCAAATGGCCAAAGAGCAAAGCGCTTTTTCTATGGATGAAATGATTATGCTGCTCAAAAGATCCTCGTTCTCGAATCATCCTGTGTCATCAGGACCTGTGCAGCCGAGAACAATGGCGACATATGCGCACCATCACAGCTGACTGATTGCAGGTGACACCATGACTGATGGATTTCTAGTGCCATCCCTGCCGATCAATTCCTAGTGACATCATGACCAATTGATTAGTGATGAACGAATATACTCGTTGTTTGGGTTTTCCCGAGCACGCTTGGGTGATCTCCGAGTATTTGTGACTGCTCGGAGATTTAGTTTTCATCGCCGCAGATGAATGATTTACAGCTAATAGTCAGGCTGAGTACATGTGGGGGTTGCCTGGTTGCTAGGGAATCCCCACATGTAATCAAGCTGGCTAGTAGCTGTAAATCATTCATCTGCGGCGATGAAAACTAAATCTCCGAGCAGTCACAAATACTCGGAGATCACCCAAGCGTGCTCGGGAAAACCCAAACAACGAGTATATTCGTTCATCACTACAATTGATTCTTAATTATATCATGGCCGATCAATTCCGAGTGACATCACTGTTGATCGTTTGCTAGTGACATCATGGCCAATTGATTCCTAGTGGTATCACTGGCATTAAATATGTAGTGACATTGCCAATAAATAAATAGTGACATCAAAGCCGATTGATTCCTGATGACCTCATAGCCGATTGATTCTTGATGACATCATAGCTGACTGATTCCTGATATCATAGCTGATTGATTCCTGATGACCTCATAGCCAATTGATTCCTGATGACATCATAGCCGATTTATTCCTGATGACATCATAGCCGATTGATTCCTGATGACCTCATAGCCAATTGATTCTTGATGACATCATAGCCAATTGATTCCTGATGACCTCATAGCCGATTGATTCTTGATGACATCATAGCTGACGGATTCCTGATATCATAGCTGATTGATTCCTGATAACCTCATAGCTGATCGATTCCCAGCGACATTACAACCAATCACATTTTAGTGCCATCACAGCCGAGTAATTCCTGGTGACACCGCAGAAGCCTATAACTCACTTTAGCTCATGGATTTCACAATGTCCGCCTTGTCTTACAGCTCTCGGCCTCGGGATTCTCCCACTTGGGTCTGCACAGTTTTTACATGCCCTCTGGTTTTCCCAACCGGTAAACTACTGGTGTAATTATTTTCCCATAAAAGTGAATTGTGGCAGAACATGTCGGCAAAGCAGATGGTTAATAATGAAATATCTCCATTATCAGTACAGATATGAGATGATGGCCTTGACAAAATAAAATGCTGTATTGTTCAGGTGCATCATGTTCTCCAGGAGTGAAGTCCTTCATGTATTCATCCCCCGCCGCAGTGTAGACATGTGGCATGGGTTTAGTACATATGCTATCAGGGTTTTTTTTGTTCTGTAACCAGGAAAATAAGAAAGAAAGACCTTGGGATGCAGGAGCAGATTCCTTCTTCTCAGCTGTTAAATGCAGCATTTCAGCATCACGCTTCATAGATTCTGTAGAGCTGCGGCTCCAACCAGGGAGAAGCAGCCAAGGGATAAAAATCTGCCCGTGGTTTTACAGCGCCACGCCACCAGTGTGCTACAGTCTGATGATGACATTGTGCACGGGTGGTTGTGTGCGGGATAATGCACGCTGCACTTATAGAAGTGCGGCCTACAGGGGAGGAATGATACCCATCCTCACATGTGTAACAAGGAATCCCCGATTTTATACATATTTTGCATAACATATTCCGGCATCACCAGGGGCAACCTACTTCTGAACAAATATTCATAGACTGTCCAAAATTTTTATAGACCTGGGCAAAGACCTCTGATACAGACCACATGGCCCGATGCAAACCGCACACCTTGATGCAGACTGCACGCCCTGATGCAGACCACACACTTTGATGCAGACTGCACGCCCCGATCCAGACCACTGCAGTATTCACCTGAGCTCCCTTCAATATGGTGCAGTCATCCTGTCCCTTTTGCAGAAAAGCACACCTAAAGTATGATGTTTCTCCCACCATGCTTCACAGTTGGGATGGTGTTGTTGGGGGTTGTAATCATTATTCTTCCTCCAAACATGGTGAGTGGAGGAGTTGATACCAAAAAGTTATATTTTGGTCTCATCTGACCACATGACCTTCTCCCATTCCTCCTCTGGACCATCCAGAACTTAAAATGGGCCTGGACAGGTGGTGGCGATAACAGGGGGACATTGTGCGCCCTGCAGAATTTTATTCCATGACTGCATAGTGTGTTACCAATGGTAATGTTTGAGACTGTGGCCCCAGCTCTCTTCAGGTCATTGACCAGGTCCTCCCGTGTAGTTTTGGGCTGATTCCTTACCTTTCTCAGAATCATCCTTAGGCTACGTTCACACGATCAGGATTTCCATCCTTTTTTTTTCCTGCCCGTTTTTGGAAAACGGCAGCTAAATTCCGCAGTGAATTTGAGCTGCGTTTTCTGATCCTTTTTCTTCAGCGTTTTCCACTGCGGGTTTCCAATAGCAGTTTCCTATTGGAGCTGCTGGAAAACCGGTGCGGAATCCGCTGAAAGAATTGACATGCTACTTCTTTTTTCCGCTGGAAAATCCGCGCGGATTTTCCAGCGGAAAAACGGATCGTTAGCACAGCGGTTTTGGTTTTCCATTGGGTTACATTGTACTGTAACCAACATGGAAAACTGATCCGGATCCGCAGCTGAAAATCCGCTACGGATCCGGATCAAAATCCGGATCGTGTGAACGTAGCCTTAGCCTATGAGGTGCATGGAGACCCAGACTGAGGAAGATTTTCAGTTATCTTGTGTTTCTTTAATTTTATAATAATTGTGATAACAGTTGTTGCCTTCTCACCAATCTGCTTGCCTAATGTCCTGTAGCCCATGCCAGCTTTGTGCAGGTCTACAATTTTATCCTTGGTGTCCTTAGACAGCTCTTTGGTCTTGGCCATGGTGGAGAGGTTGGAGTGTGATTGAGTGTGTGGACAGGTGTCTTTTATACCGGTAACGAGTTCAAAGAGGTGTAATTAATACAGGTAATGAGTGCAGAGTAGGAGGCTTCTTAAAGAAACACTAACAGGTCAGTGAGAGCCAGAATTCCTGCTAGTTGGTCGATGATCAAATAATTATTTCATGCAATAAAATGCAAATTAATCATGTAAAAATCATACAATGTGATTTTCTGTTTTTATTGTTAGATTCTGTCTCACAGGTGAGGTGTACCTACGATAAAAATTACAGACCTCTATTCTTTTTATGTGGGAAAACTGGTAAAATCGGCAGTGAATCAAATATTTATTTTCTCCGCTGTATATACTAGAGAAGCCATTTGGAATGTTTTTAAAAATATTACAAAATTAAAAAAAAAATTAAAGTTCAAATCACCCCCCCATTTTGCCCCATTCAAAACAAAACAATAAAAAATACACATATTTGGTATTGCTGTGTTCAGAATCGGCCCGATTTATCAAAATTGAAAAAGAATTAACCCGATTGCTAAATGGCATGACGAGAAAAAAAACCAAACCACCAGAATTACGTTTTTTTGGTCGCCACAACATTGCAATAAGATGCAATAACATCACATCTACCTAAAATTGGTATTAATAAAAACATCAGCTCAGATCCCCAAAAATGGAGACGCTAAGTGTCTTGGGCCATTTTTTTATTTTATTTACAAATTTGGGATTTTATTTTCACCACAAGAACCTAGACATGTTTGGTATCTATGAACTCGTAATGACCTGGAGAATTATAATGGCTGGTCAGTTTTAGCATTTAGTAAACATGGTAAAAAAAAAAGCAAAAAAGAAATTGTGGAATTGCACTTTTTTTTGCAATTTCACTGCACTTGGAATTTTTTTTCCCATTTTCCAGTGCGCTATATGGTAAAATCAATGCTGTCATTCAAAAGTACAACTCGTCTTGCAAAAAAACAAGCCCTCACACGGGCATATTGATGGGAAAAATAGAAAAAAAAAAAGTTATGGCTCTGGCAAAAAGGGGAGCAAAAAACGAAAACGCAAAAATGGAAAATCCCAAGTTGGTGAAGGGGTTAAATCACAACAAGGAGAAAATATAACTTTTCTGTATACATCATAATAGTTCATAGAAAAGCAGATAAAGTAAATTTCCACTGAGCTCACATAATGGTTGCTAGCTACAAGCACATAATGAGGCCCGGTATTCTCGGAATATGATGGTCCGGCCATTTAGGAGGTGAGCAGAAACCAGTAATGAATAAATGGCTCTGCTGTGCTCCTATTTGGTGCCCCTTAAACAGACTCGGTATGGGCTTAATACTGTAATGGCGCAGACATTATTTGCAATTTACAATTCATTTCTTGCACGTATGTCAAATGTTACCAAAGACACATTACCTTATTGTAGGCTGGATAAAAAGACAAGGTCAGATCAAGCAGAGAAAAGCCAGAGAAAGCCCCAGGAAAATAGAAAAGAAGCGGCATAAGTAAAAATAACGTTCAGATTAAATCCAATATATATTAGTATAATCAAAATTATTCCCCCCCCCCCCAAATTAGGTTCAGTCGTAAAATGCACAAACTTTTTGCAATAAACCAAATGTGAACAATATAAGTAGCTCAACCCAACTAATATGACGAGTGGTTTCTCCAAATTCATCACAAAACGGACACTTAGAATTATTTAACCCATTGAATAGAATTCCTCAGAATATGTCTCAACACATCAGATGCAGACAATGAAAAGATAAAACAATCATGAGAAACATCAAATACCTAGACAGGCTGGGGGTTTGTTGACTGTGACGTTTTATTGCATGTTAGAAATATGGCTAAGGGCGCGTTCACATTTACCGATTCTGTGACGTTAAACGACCACTGATAGGTAGATATTTACCATATCGGCGGTCAATTAAAAAATATGCGGTGAACGATCCGTAATAGATTATTCAGTGCTCGTAGGCTGTCATTGTTCTCAGGAGCACAAGTCTCGTTAACACAGAATGATGATCTTTGGTCAAACTATTTCACCCTATTCGCCTTATTGTCAGGTGATTGCCAAACTGTCTACACTGTACGATTATCGGGAAATGAGTTTCTAGGAATGCTCATTCAGGATAATTGTGGAATGTAAATGCACCTTATGGTAAGAGATCGGTACAAACACATAAGAGGAAAAGAATACAAAATGCTGAAACTCCAAGATGTTCACCTCTACTGACCCAAAAGTGCAAGAGTTTGTCTCCAACAGGCTGAAAACCATACAAATAAGTCATAGAAGTTTTTGGACTTCATCCTGTGGAGCGATGAAACAAAACTGGTCCTTTCAGGCCTATGGATCAGCAGTAATTCTGGCAGTGAAGAAAGAAACACATCCTGAAAAGAACACCCTGCCTACAGTGAAGCATGGTGGTGGATCAGTGATGTTTACAGTTAAACATGGAGGTGGCTTGGTGATGCCTACAGTGAAATATGATGATAGCATGCTGATGCCTACAGTGAAGAATGGCGGTAGCATGGTGATGCATACAGTGAAGCATGGAGGTGGCTCTGTAATGCTTACAGTAAACCATGGCAGTGTCTTGGTGATGTCTACAGTGAAGCATGGTAGTGTCTACATAATACCTACAGTGATGCATGCCAGTGGCTCAGTGATGCCCTAGGACTAATTTGCTTCCTGGTTCCCTTTCTTCCCAGGTAAGGTACACGCACCGATTAACACATGATTCATCAGACCAAGCCATCTTCTTCTTCCTCTGCTCCTTGGTCTGGTTCTGATGCTCACATGCTCATTGTAGGTACTTTCGGTGGTGGACAGGGGTCAGAACGGTCAATCTGACTGCTCTGCGGCTACTCGGCCCCATAGTCAGCGAGATTTGTATCATAGCCAGCAGTAACGTTTCCAGCAATTAGTGCTACAGTAGCTTTTCTGTGGAATTGGTACAGATGGGCTAGCCTTTACTCCCCACTCATTAATGAGCCTTGAATGCTAATTACCCTGTAGCCTTTTTGTTGGTTGTCCTTCCCACAACCACTTTTGGTAGGTACTAACCACTACATACCGGTAATAACCCACAGGACATGCCAAATATTGGGAACACCACACAAGATCTGCTGTACACCAGGAGCACCCCACAATACCCGACATATACTGGGAACACCCCACAAGACCTGACATATGCAAGGAACACCCCACAGGACCTGCCGTATACAGGGAACACCCCACAAGACCTGTCATAATAATAATCTTTATTTTTATATAGCGCTAACATATTCCGCAGCGCTTTACACTTTGCACACATTATCATCACTGTCCCCGATGGGGCTCGCAATCTAAATTCCCTATCAGTATGTCTTTGGAATGTGGGAGGAAACCGGAGAACCCGGAGGAAACCCACGCAAACGCGGAGAGAACATACAAACTCTTTGCAGATGTTGTCCTTAGTGGGGTTTGAACCCAGGACTCCAGCGCTGCAAGGCTGCAGTGCTAACCACTGCGCCACCGTGCTGCCCACATAGACCGGGAACACCAAACAAGACCCACCATATAATGGTAACACCCCACAAGGCCTGCTGTATACAAGGAACACCCCACAAGATCCGCAGTACACCAAGAACACCCCATAAGACCTGACATACACTGGGAACAACCTACAAGATCCGCTGTATACTGTGAACACCCCACAAGACCTGCCGTACACCAGGAACACTCAAAAAGACCTGCCATTTACTGGGAAATCCCCATAAGACCTGCTGTATACTGTAAACACCCCACAAGACCTGCCATATACCAGGAACACCCCACAAGACCTGCCGTACATCCCGGGAACACCACACAAGAGCTGCTGTATACTGGGAACACCCCACAAGACCTGCCGTACACCAGGAACACCACACAAGACCTGCCGTATATCCCAGGAACACCCCACAAGACCTGCCGTATATCCCGGGAACACCACACAAGACCTGCTGTATACTGGGAACACCCCACAAGACCTGCTGTATACTGGGAACACCCCACAAGACCTGCCGTATACTGGGAACACCCCACAAGACCTGCCGTATACTGGGAACACCCCACAAGACCTGCTGTATACTGGGAACACCCCACAAGACCTGCTGTATACTGGGAACACCCCACAAGACCGGTTGTATACAGGGGACACCCCACAAGACCTGCTGTATACTGGGAACACCCCACAAGACCTGCTGTATACTGGGAACACCCCACAAGACCTGCCGTATACTGTGAACACCACACAAGACCTGCCGTATATCCCGGGAACACCACACAAGACCTGCCGTATATCCCGGGAACACCACACAAGACCTGCCGTATATCCCGGGAACACCACACAAGACCTGCCGTATATCCCGGGAACACCACACAAGACCTGCCGTATATCCCGGGAACACCACACAAGAGCTGCTGTATACTGGGAACACCCCACAAGACCTGCCGTACACCAGGAACACCACACAAGACCTGCCGTATATCCCGGGAACACCACACAAGACCTGCCGTATATCCCGGGAACACCCCACAAGACCTGCCGTACATCCCGGGAACACCACACAAGAGCTGCTGTATACTGGGAACACCCCACAAGACCTGCCGTACACCAGGAACACCACACAAGACCTGCCGTATATCCCGGGAACACCACACAAGACCTGCCGTATATCCCGGGAACACCACACAAGACCTGCTGTATACTGGGAACACCCCACAAGACCTGCTGTATACTGGGAACACCCCACAAGACCTGCTGTATACTGGGAACACCCCACAAGACCGGTTGTATACAGGGGACACCCCACAAGACCTGCTGTATACTGGGAACACCCCACAAGACCTGCTGTATACTGGGAACACCCCACAAGACCTGCCGTATACTGGGAACACCCCACAAGACCTGCTGTATACAGGGAACAGCCCAGAAGACCTGCCGTATACTGGGAACACCCCACAGGACCTGCCGTATACCGGGAACACCACACAAGACCTGCCGTATATCCCGGGAACACCACACAAGACCTGCTGTATACTGGGAACACCCCACAAGACCTGCTGTATACTGGGAACACCCCACAAGACCGGTTGTATACAGGGGACACCCCACAAGACCTGCTGTATACTGGGAACACCCCACAAGACCTGCTGTATATTGGGAACACCCCACAAGACCGGTTGTATACAGGGGACACCCCACGAGATCTGCTGTATATAGGGAATCCCCACAAATCCTGCCGTATACCGGTAGCAGGACCTGCTGTTTTGAAGATTCTCTCTCGGACTCATCAGTCATGTAGACATCACAATTTAGAACTTGTCAAATTCACGGAGATATTTCCAATTACTCATTTTTCCTTCTTCCAACATATCAACAAAGGACTGTTCACTTGCTGATAATATCTCCTACCCCCGACAGATAATCAATGATATTTACGTCACCTCTCAGTGGTTTTAATGTTATGGAATATATGTGTGCGCAGTCAGATGTACATTGTGAAGCTCGTGGGATCGAGTTATTCCGTAATTTTAGTCGGACTCGTTGCTTCAGTTAGGATTTTTATTTTCTGCGGTAAACGTGAATATCAGAATCTATCAATGTGAACATTTCAGGATGAGATCGGGGGAGGTTACAACGGCTGAAAATAGCACTTTTCTGCTCTTGGGAACCCTGGCTGCTCAAATACTGTCAAAAAAATTCTGATTAGCGGTGTTACTGTCAGGTTTCCTTTCAAAGTCGTTTTATTTCCAGAAATTCTGATCAGTGATTGGGAAACCGAGTCGCTTTTACCGTCACAAGAGGTTCACACATGAGCTGCAAAGCGACAAAAATGTACAGTATGGAAGGAAAAACGGCAAAGATGGCGGCGCATCCGAGCTCGGACCTCGGACCACATCCTCCTTTCTATTCATTATTCATCTAAGCTTCTCCACTTACATGGCCAGTGAAGCGCCTGTCGATACCAAGACTTCTCATGCAAATGGCGGTCACGTAAATTGGTTCTTAGGACGGGCATGACTCAATGAGCAGGATTTGCCGGAGGGTGGAATTTTGCTCTTCGTAAAGATATTCTTGATAAGATATTGTTGTTTTCTGGCTAATTGTCACATTGATCTAAGAAATTGTATGTTGCGTCTCAACTGAACAGGTTGATTCTCAAACCCCTTGATCCAGATGAGCTATTCTAATGCAGTACTGATAGGAGGCGCCGCTGCAGCAACCAGAACAGCAGTAACTGGAACAATGGCAGCAGAGCTGGAACCGGGATGCAGCAGAGGTAACTTAATAATGAGAAACCAGTGTAGGAAAGCTGAGATTGCAACTGTAGCTCAATGCTACAAAAGTGGAAAGGTGATGTAGTGGTTTATTCGGTAATAAGAAACGTTTGTAGCACAGATGAGTTTCGAACAGAGGCTGAATGCAGCAGAGCTGGAACAGCGATGTAGCTGAGTTGATTCAGCAATGAAGCAGTGTAAAAGAGCAGAGTTGGCAACAAAGACTCAACTGAGATAGCAGCATGAAAAGGAGGATGCTGAATATAGCAGATGGGGAGGAAAGCATTTATGTTATTATGGAGGGCAGCTAACTGAGGCTGCAGAAAGGGAGCAAAGCACATGAACTTTCACATGAGATGTAAAAGGGGAAATCACTCCAGGAATGAAAATGTGCTTTTACAGGAAAATTAGTGAAGACAGCAGGACCTTGGATAAACACCGACCTCACATATATCCAGCATGTATTACTGGGCGAAAAAAGACTGAGATGAGGAACCCTGCATATCTCAGGAATGGAGAGGAGCAGGAACAAAAGGAAAACAACGTCAGATTCAGGAGAACAGCGGCATTTACACCTGGTAAAAATTACTTTTGTATGGCAGTCATTCAAATCCAGAGCTGTATTCAAAATTCAGTTTGATGTAATGGTTTTCTGAAGAAATGGGGTTCAGTAATGTAATACTTTACGACTTCCTGGAATGTAAATCACCAGGACAAACTCTATACAGGAGCTGAACCAGCAGCGGCTGAACTAAGCTCAGAAGCCTACACGTGTAGATGAGAAAGGACTTAGATCAGAATACAGTAAAAATGGAAATCGTAAATTAGTGCAAATACATAAAACTAAAAACCAGTGTTCCATCCGGATTGGAACCGACCATTCCAACACCATTTGTAGTTTCATGATTGCTGGAAGCTGCAACTTGCAGCAAAATGCCCTATAATAATTAGAAAAATGCCTTTTTCTAAGAGGAATTGAGTAAAAAGAAAGTAGAATCGGATGCTGTCATTTATTGTTTTTTTGTTTTTGAATTTTTTTAATGTAATTTTTTGCGCAGTTACTCGTGGTAATTGCCTAATTAATATCCCAAGGCGCGCTGTATACCATGTGCATTAGAAATGATCGGTCCCGAGGGACGGTGGGGCTTTGTGACAGTAGAGTACACAGGTTGCTTAGCAACAGCACAGAATTCTGACCTCACCGATACGCCGCCACGGAAAAAAAAAAAAAATCTCTTACATAAAGAAAATGTATTAAAAACACATATCTTCCCATTACACGAGAGCATCAGAATTGAGACCCCGACTGGTGCATATGTAGATCAGAGGTCCCCAGGCTGCAGTAATGTCAGATCTATACAGAACGAAGAGACATGAAGGCACTGGAGGGTGATTTACCGGGAAATACTGATTTACTGAAGTGTGTGGGTATCAGTTAGGAAGCATGGGATTCATCACCGGCAAGATTGTTGGCGATACATCATGCGAAACCCCAGAGTAAACACAATGAACAATATAAACAGCACAAAACAATAAAAAAAAACATAATAAATCACATATATGAATATTACTATAGAGTTCTTACATCCCTGAGATGAGCGATACTGTGCAATGTGTCCCCAAGACCAGTACTAGAGTCCATATGTACGGATTGGGGTGCCGTGCACCGTCCATAGCACCACAAAGCCAAACTGTGCCCACGTCGTGTTAAATATTTCCCATGGAGTCTCGAACAGTTCCAAAAGAGTGTCCTATACCACCCACATAGATATATAGCGCTCACATAGCGACCAATGGAGCCATATAGTATTAACGCTGCTAAACAAATAAGCACATAAAGCGCCGTAGGTGCCAACATAGTCACAAGTTATGTTCAAATATATCTAAATAGTTAGAAAATGCCGTAATTTACAATAAAGTGGAAAATATGCAAGGGAAATCGTGAATAACGGAATAGTGTCCATTTAAGTCCCAAAGTTTAACAGTCCCCCCATTGCAGAGCAGCAATCATGTTCCTCTTCCCAAACTCCTGAGTTACGCTGCCTTCGCACTGGCACAGTGGAAGGTTGGCGATCTGCAGGATGGTATAATTTAGAAAAGTTTTCACATCAGGGTCGTATGAGAATATGTGCCATCCTCCCATCTCATTGAAAGACTGTTAAAGTGACCCTCCATGCCAGGACTGAAATGTCACAATACATTTCTCGCATATTGTACCAAGTGCCCTCCATTTACCTCCCGATGCCATGTAGCCTACCTGATGGCCTTGGCCTCCATCTGCCATTTACCCTACCTGGTGCCCTCCATCTGCCTCCTGATGCCATTTACCCTACCTGGTGCCCTCCATCTGCCTCCTGATGCCATGTATCCTACCAGGTGTCCTCCATTTACCTCCCGATGCCATGTATCCTACCCGATGGCCTCCATCTGCCTCCCAATACCATGTATCCTACTTGATGCCCTCCATCTGCCTCCTGATGCCATTTACCCTACCTGATGACCTCCATCTGCCTCCCTATACAATATATCCTACCTGGTGCCCTCCATCTACCTCTGAATGCCATGTATCCTGCATCTGCCTCCCGATGACATGTATCCTTCCTGATGACCTCCATCTACCAACGGATACAATATATCCTACCTGATATCCTCCATCTGCCTCCCGATGTCATGTATCCTACCTGGTGCCCTCCATCTGCCTCTCGATGCCTTGTATTCTACCTGGTGCCCTTAGTCTGTCTCCCGATGCCATATACCCTACCCAGTGTCCTCCATCTGCCTCCCGATGCCATGTATCCTACCTGGTGCCCTCCGTCTGCCTCTCAATGCCTTGTTTTCTACCTGGTGCCCTTAGTCTGTCTCCGGATGCCATATACCCTACCCAGTGTCCTCCATCTGCCTCCCAATGCCATGTACCCTACCTGATGCTCTCCATCTGCCTCCCAGTACCATGTATCCTACCTGATGCTCTCCATCTGCCTCCCAGTACCATGTATCCTACCTGATGCTCTCCATCTGCCTCCCAGTACCATGTACCCTACCTGATGCTCTCCATCTGCCTCCCAGTACCATGTACCCTACCTGATGCTCTCCATCTGCCTCCCAGTACCATGTACCCTACCTGATGCTCTCCATCTGCCTCCCAGTACCATGTACCCTACCTGATGCTCTCCATCTGCCTCCCAGTACCATGTACCCTACCTGATGCTCTCCATCTGCCTCCCAGTACCATGTACCCTACCTGATGCTCTCCATCTGCCTCCCAGTACCATGTATCCTACCTGATGCTCTCCATCTGCCTCCCAGTACCATGTATCCTACCTGATGCTCTCCATCTGCCTCCCAGTACCATGTACCCTACCTGATGCTCTCCATCTGCCTCCCAGTACCATGTACCCTACCTGATGCTCTCCATCTGCCTCCCAGTACCATGTACCCTACCTGATGCTCTCCATCTGCCTCCCAGTACCATGTACCCTACCTGATGCTCTCCATCTGCCTCCCAGTACCATGTACCCTACCTGATGCTCTCCATCTGCCTCCCAGTACCATGTACCCTACCTGATGCTCTCCATCTGCCTCCCAGTACCATGTATCCTACCTGATGCTCTCCATCTGCCTCCCAGTACCATGTACCCTACCTGATGCTCTCCATCTGCCTCCCAGTACCATGTACCCTACCTGATGCTCTCCATCTGCCTCCCAGTACCATGTACCCTACCTGATGCTCTCCATCTGCCTCCCAGTACCATGTACCCTACCTGATGCTCTCCATCTGCCTCCCAGTACCATGTATCCTACCTGATGCTCTCCATCTGCCTCCCAGTACCATGTATCCTACCTGATGCTCTCCATCTGCCTCCCAGTACCATGTATCCTACCTGATGCTCTCCATCTGCCTCCCAGTACCATGTATCCTACCTGATGCTCTCCATCTGCCTCCCAGTACCATGTATCCTACCTGATGCTCTCCATCTGCCTCCTAGTACCATGTATCCTACCCGATGCTCTCCATCTGCCTCCTAGTACCATGTACCCTACCCGATGCTCTCCATCTGCCTCCTAGTACCATGTACCCTACCCGATGCTCTCCATCTGCCTCCTAGTACCATGTATCCTACCTGATGACCTCCATCTGCCTCCTAGTACCATGTACCCTACCTGATGCTCTCCATCTGCCTCCTAGTACCATGTACCCTACCCGATGCTCTCCATCTGCCTCCTAGTACCATGTATCCTACCTGATGCTCTCCATCTGCCTCCTAGTACCATGTATCCTACCTGATGCTCTCCATCTGCCTCCTAGTACCATGTATCCTACCTGATGCTCTCCATCTGCCTCCCAGTACCATGTATCCTACCCGATGCTCTCCATCTGCCTCCCAGTACCATGTATCCTACCCGATGCTCTCCATCTGCCTCCCAGTACCATGTATCCTACCCGATGCTCTCCATCTGCCTCCTAGTACCATGTATCCTACCTGATGCTCTCCATCTGCCTCCTAGTACCATGTATCCTACCTGATGCTCTCCATCTGCCTCCCAGTACCATGTACCCTACCTGATGCTCTCCATCTGCCTCCCAGTACCATGTATCCTACCTGATGCTCTCCATCTGCCTCCCAGTACCATGTATCCTACCTGATGCTCTCCATCTGCCTCCCAGTACCATGTATCCTACCTGATGCTCTCCATCTGCCTCCCAGTACCATGTATCCTACCTGATGCTCTCCATCTGCCTCCTAGTACCATGTATCCTACCTGATGCTCTCCATCTGCCTCCCAGTACCATGTACCCTACCCGATGCTCTCCATCTGCCTCCCAGTACCATGTATCCTACCCGATGCTCTCCATCTGCCTCCTAGTACCATGTATCCTACCCGATGCTCTCCATCTGCCTCCTAGTACCATGTATCCTACCTGATGCTCTCCATCTGCCTCCTAGTACCATGTATCCTACCTGATGACCTCCATCTGTTTCCAGGGCCTGCTCCACACAGATTGGCAATCCTTCTTCCTGCTTACAAGATAGTTATCACAGTGGGAATCCAGTGGTAAGTCTATACCTTGGCTCCACTAGCTTTCCAGAGGAGGCGTAGTTTACACTCATCACTACTCTCTCCATTTTGCCGCAGCAGCCAGCATAGAATCAGGAGGAATGGAAGGCCAACCTGAGAAGAGGAGCCATTGGGGGGGAGCAAACAGAGGAAACCGGGCAGAATGATTCCAGTGTCCGGGTCGCTTAAACCTAAAAACCATTAATACAAATGTGTAGCCCATTAAAAGATAACGATGTTGATCCCTTGGTGACAGCAAAGTGCTGCTCTATCAGCAAGAAATCACATTTTTGAAGTTCAGTCTGGAAGTGCATTGGAGCATGATAATGCACTTACAGCTCCTTAGCTTCGGCTGTATTCCTATACTAGCAACACCTTCCTTTGGCTGATTAACAGGTCAGTGGCCAGTGTGCCAGAATAAACAACTTGTCAGTCAGCCAGAGAAGAGAAGAGAAGAGTGCAGCTAGTTTGGAAATACAGCATGAGGCTGAGGAGCTGTAAGTGCATCATCCTGCCCAATGCACTTACAGATTCAAAATGTGATTTCTCGTTGCTAGAGCAGCACTTAGGGTCACACAGGGATTGAATGGCCTGTCTTTTAAAGGGCTACACAATCATATAAATAGTTGAGGGGGGAGTTGCTAACAGGTTCCCTTTAAGACCCCCACACACAGAGAAAAATTGGCAGATTAACCGATCATCATATATCAACACAGAGCAGCCTGCTGCCCTCCTGCTATTGTTCAACTACATCTCTCAGCATCTTCTGGCAGCTATCTGATGACCTATGCTGGGAGTTGTAGTTATGCTGGATATTGCTGACCCCTGACATAGATGATGTTGGTGGCGAAGGACTGAACGTCTTGAATTTCACAGCTCGATCTTTTGGTTCTATCCGGAAGAAACGCCTCCATTGTTGGTACATGTATGCTCGGCCCAGCTGAACTTGTGCATGAGGAGCCGGGAGAGATAGCCAACAGTCAGTTGAGGTATAATAGCACATTTCGAAGTGACACTTTCGTGGCCACCATTAATCTCATCACTTTGACCAGCTGTAACACAGCTGGAGTACGACCCCGCTGGTGGGAGGAGTAAACTGCAGAAAAAATTATAAATCTTACCTGAAGACCAAAAGTAGCCTTTCCACCCTTAAAGAAATGGTTACCTCACAAAAGTAAGTGGATTATTTGTTTTTAATCATTGGGGTTGTGGTGATGTCTTGAAGGGTCCTCAATCCAAGCTGGCAAATACAACTGCAAAGCTGATCCCTTCTGTTGCGTTTTGCTTTGGTACGAGGCTCGAGGCAATAGACGGGGATGCCAGGGACACTGCAGTATTCATCATGAAAAGTTTTCAGCACATAAACACCCACTTCTCTCAGGCAATTCCGTCTGACTCATCTCAGAAATAATGGATCTGTTCAATCTCTTCGACGTGCCTGAGGCGGAGGGCGAGGGGGGTTACGCTAATGAATGTGAAAGGTGTACGCTACAGAAATAAATGTGATTGCCAACGCTTACCTTCATCAAGCTTGTGGCCAAGTGATCAGGGTAATTTGCTTATTAACATAAAATCTTAACTTGTGATTTTCAATACAATAGGACTCACTAGTAATACAAGGTGACATGCCTGTTATCAGGGGCACAAATGTTCAAATTAAGCAGTGAGTGCCCCATTAAAATTCATGGTACAGTATGTGTTCTGTGCAATGGATCCTCCATAGAAAGACAGAGACAATCTCTGTAGTAGCTCTCTTATTATCAGTTAATTCAGATTGCCCTAATAGGACATGTGAAAATGGGTGGTATACTAGACCACCTCTTAAAATTAACCTTTTTTTGTTAAAGCACCCTTTAAAAAAGGGTATTCTCAAGTTTGAAAGCTATCCCCGATAACTGGGATCTTGTCACAGTGGGAACCCACACGAGTTCCCAGCGCTCTGCAGCTCACTAAGTTCGCCGCTCTGCTCCTTCCCATGTCAGGCTGCTGCACCGAGTCCTCATGCAGCTCTTTCAACTCTGCTGCATATCCCTGCTGTGTCCACCTGGCTACAGGGAGACGTGGCCAGATCCTGCAGGAACATAACCCTGCTGGCGTGGACAGATCCTGCAGGAACTTAACCCTGCTGTCTACTGTAGGGTTTATCTTCCCCAGCCTATCCATAAGCAGCAGGGGGATTATTAAGCAGCTCCTAACTTCTTGCCTGAACATTTGTTCCTACTTAGTTTGTCTGCTAGTATCCTGTTTATGCACTTATTTGTATTGATTCTCCAGTTATCGACCAGGCCTGTACTCTGATCCTGTCATGTCTGCTGTGACCCAGGATTGTCTGACAGTCTTTGTCCTCCTGTACCTTGTACCCATGTCTGACTCTTCGGTCAGCTGCTAAAGTCATAGACTGCCCTGCAGACTGACTTCATAGACTGCCCTGCATCCTCCCATCAGAGAGGTTCTAGTGAATACCAGGATGTCACTTAGTGACGCTCCTTCAGGATAAGTCCGGCGCAATCCATGTCCAACAACGTTACAGACTAACTGTAAACCTGGGCTTTATTGGAACTGTGGTCAATCATACGCACTGCTGCTCCAGAGGAGCCCCAGAGATAGCCAAATGCTGCACTTGACTGGTCTTCGGCACCCCCATAACAATGAAAGGAGTGGCAGAGCGTATGATCAATTTCTGCTCCATTCATATGGGATCTTCGGGTTTGGTGGGGGTCAAAACAGTCAGAGATCAGAAAGTTATTCCCTATCTCACAGATAACTTTTCATACTTGAGAATAACCCTGTAAGACTATGTGGGAAACCACTGAAGTAGGTGCCATGGCTCAGTTTCGGGACTCGATCCTGTGACCTTTCGCTGCGTGGTCGGTTTCCCTCTCTGTTGAGCCACAGCCTGTGTGGTCTCTGTCCAACTCCATAATTCTCGTCATTTCCTTGGTTTGCTTTTACTCAGGTGTCTCTCAGTTCCCTATTTTGTTCTGTCCGATCACATCTGAGGAAGAGCTACTTATACTCACCTTGCACCTGCCATCTTTGTGGCTATACTTCAAGTTTGAAGGGTGGTTGGAGATCCAGCTCCTTAGCTAGAGATTATCTTATTTTAGTAATCTCAGTTGCTTTCCTGCAGTCTGTTTGTGCGTTATCCTCCCCAGCACCCTTTCAGTCCTTCTATTCAGCCAAAGTCGCCATGGGCCCAGGCGTAACTGGTACACCTGTATAGTTCAGGACTTGAGAGGGCAGAGCATAACATAGGTGTTTAGAGAAAACCCTTGTGTCCTGTTGTACCCCCTTGGGCCTTGCACTAGCCATAACACATTGTATCACTTTTATCTAGACAATCCCTTTAAATTACACTGTTCAACCACAATGCTCTATTCATAGTACTTAATCGATGCCAAAAAAAGCCATCCGCAACCTGTGTGTAACACAAGAGACACAAAAGTGACAATTGTACTTGTTCCTCCACGACACGTGCCTTGCTGATGAGTTGCAAAAAACCTGTTTAGAAAAAAAAAAGGAAACCAGTCCGTAAGTTGTATACAGTGTACACATAGAAACAGCAAGAGAGAAAACAAGAAATATCAAACATATTCTAGGTAACAGGTCTGCAAATCTCACATGTAAAAAGCTCATGAATAAGAACGTAGCTGTTTCTACACTCTTTCTAAAGTCTCACGTGTTTCTCCAAAATTCTAAATAAAATGCCAGAAAACAAGACTTGGGGAGAGGAGGGGGATGCAGTTGCAGTTTTTCCCAGTGTGTTTGTGGGACGGCATGTGAGAGGGGAGGAGCATAAGTAGGGAGACATCTGATTGGTGGTCAGCACTGTGGAAGCCCATCCCCTGTGCATCATAATATACCAGCACAGATGTCTAATGCATAATTGGAATTATTTTTTTTTTTCTTTACTGATCTGTGCTTTTTATTGTGTTCTGTAGCTCAGTACCACATTGAGAAAACTTGGCTTCATTTCTATTATTTTTTTGCAATGTTTTACAATAACTCGTTGCCAAAAACAACATATTTTCCCTGTGATCTCATGACCTAATTCACAAGTGGAAATCGCGCTTCTGTGGGTGACAGGAACACTGACAAATTGTTTCCTAATACCGTGTTTGGGTGAATTCACAGATTTGTTGCCGAAATTTCTATGACTGTTCTTTTTTATTTCCAGAGAGGGTTTTTCATGAATCCCGGTACCTGCTGCAGAAGCAACTGCATTCAGTATCTGAAAAGCTAGCAAGAAAAATATTCTTAAAGGGATATACCCCCAGTTTACATTTGTGTTTAAAGGTGTTGCAAAGGATTAGAAAAAAACATGACCTCCTTTTAAGAAAAACAACGCAAAATCTATGGTTTTTTCTTTTTTTTCAGTTTTGCAGTCCAGTCCCTTTTCATCACAATGAATAAAGCTGTAATAATTTACAACTTCTTTAAATATGTAAAAAGTGTCTAAGACAATTAAATGCGGTGAAAGATATGTACGCATACCTGCAACCTCGCAGGCCTGCTAGGTTACTGGTTTTCTATCTACTTTAGTTAGAATTCTGAAATTCTAGGTATTCCTTGGGTATATAATTGTTAGTAATTTCCAGTTGTTCATATATTTTTTATGTTACAGGCATTTCAGTATAACAACTCTTTTTTGGGGATACCCCATATTCACATACCTGGGGCCTTTTAGGCCTGTACTAGGTTTACATGTGATACTCGGTCTTTTTGTCTTTACTGTTGCTGGAGAAGACTTTGTCTTTATGACTCAGTCTTTGACTCTGGTCATGTGAGCTCCGTGTTGCTGGAGAAGACTTTGTCTTTATGACTCAGTATTTGACTCTGGTCATGTGAGCTCCAACATCATCACAGGTCCTTAACACACAGGACCAGGAGGACAGACAACATCCTGTTCATTGTGTGCTACTTGCTGAAGAGACTTTGGAGGAAGGAGTCGGCTTTCTTGCTTCTTGAAAAAGAAACTTTCGGAGATACAAAAATCCAGAGGCTTCTACTGCACCTAAAAGAAAGTGTTAACCTGATGAAGGTGAGAGGAGGGAGGCTGCACTTTACCCTTAGCACACACACTAACAAAGAGTGTACAACCCTGATTGTAATCATTATTTTATTTTTTTTTCATTTTAGTTTACTGACATCTAAGGTTACAATGGCACAGTCTACATCCAGGGGTTTGTCTGACCATGAAATCGAAGTAATCATTTTTGATAGTGATGAAGACAGTGTACTTTCTTTGTCTGATGAAGAGTACATGCCACCAGCTAATGTCTCTACTTCATTGTCCAGTGATTCTTCAGATGATGAAGAAGTAGTGGATCCAGCAGAATGTATAAATAGAACATCCAAAACTAATGTTTTTTTGGAACAGTACTGCTGGGGTTCTTGGATGCACCCCATCACATAATATTGTAAGAGTTGCTGAAGGAACTGTAGGAATTCCACAATTCTTGTCCAAAAGAGATGTTTTCTGTAAATTTTTTTCAGATGATATTGTAGATGAGGTAGTTTCGTGTACTAACTTAGAAGGAAAACGTATCGCTTCAGGAAGAAAAAAAAACATGGAAAAATATAACAAAAGAGGAACTGTATGCTTATATTGCCCTTACTCTTCTGGCAGGGTGTACAAAATCGTAAGATGTTCCAATCAGAGAATTCTTTCTGAACCCTTTTTTAGATCCACACTACAAAGCTACGATGTCAGTCCATAGATTTGAGAATATTCGGAGAAGCCTTTGTTTTGATAAGAGACCTCGTCCTGTGAGTTTGGAAACAGATAAATTAGCCCCTATTAGCTACATCTGGAATCTTTTTATCAAGAACTGTATAAAACCTTACCATTCTAGTGACAATGTGACAGTGGATGAGCAACTTCTTCCCTTTAGGGGACGTTGCAAATTCATTCAGTATATGCCCAGTAAACCAGCCAAGTATGGAATAAAAATGTTCTGGATGTGTGATTCTGCAAGCTATTATGGGATGAATGGTCTGATTTACTGTGGCGAAGAAGTTGATGCTCCAGTCCAGAAAGACTTATGTTCTAACATAGTAAAAACACTTGCTGTACCAATTTTCAATTCTGGAAAAAATATAACAATGGACAACTACTTTACCAATCTTGAACTGGGCAAATGTTTGCTTCAGAAACAACTTACACTTGTTGGTACTATGAAGCCAAACCGCCGAGAAATTCCTCCAATCATGAAGCACAATCCACAGCGAACACTTTATGAGAGTGTCTTTGGTTTCTGCAATCAAGCGACAATGGTGTCTTATAAAGCGAAGAAAGAAAAATCTGTGATATTACTGAGTACCATGCATCATGATGGAAGTATTGACACCAATGACAGAAAAGAGAAACCAGAAATCATCCTGCATTATAATAAAACTAAAGGAGGTGTGAACAAGATGGACGAAATGATTAGAGAGCTTTCGTGCAAGAGGCAGACAAAACGTTGGCCTGTAGTCATTTTTTCTAATATGCTCGATGTGTCAGCCCTCAATACCTAAATTGTTTATAGTGAAACTCATCCAGAATTCCACGCCAACAGGAAGGACAAGAGACATCTATTCTTGACGGAACTTTGCTATGAACTTTTAACGCCTACCATGATGGAGCGAAGCAACACGAAATGCTTGCCAAGGCAAACTACGGATGCGATGTGGTATACATTTTCAGGAACATCCAGAGCCAAGACAAAAAAAACGAAAGCGTTGTTATATTTGTCCAGCAAAGAAGGAAAGGAAATCTGAGCATATCTGTACTACTTGTGGACAAAATGTCTGCAAGGAACATTCTTCCGAACGGATAACATGTGAAAATTGTTGGGGTCATCAGTAAAGTTGAAAAGGAAAGTTTGAAAAGAAATATTCCTGCACCATGTTTACTACAACTTTTATATAAAAAACGTTTAGACAAAAAAATCGTCATTATAAAGAATTATATAGAATGCATATATTGGGCGTTTTAAGCCCGTGTACTTATTTTTTTGTTGTTTTTTTGCACATAATTATGTTCTGAAATATTCACATCTTAGGCTGAGTTCCCACTGGCACTGGGATCCGCCAGGAGGGGATCCGTAATGGATCTGACCACCTGGTAACTCCAGTTAAGGCTGCCGGAATGGTGGCGGACCTCAGCGCTAGTGGGAATGCATCCTTACTTTGCAATTTTCAAATAAACTTTGAAAAGTATTTTTATTTGAGTTATTCCATGTTAATTGCACACAGGCCTAAAAGGCACCAGGTATGTAAAGTGTAGATTTCTATGGTTATGCGTTCTAGGATGCAGGATGACATCTTGGGACGTGGAACAGCAGGACTGAGTGTGCTGGATAGCACTTTGGTAGTAGAATGGCCGAGCTGAGAAAGCAGGCAGGCATTTTGGAACAAAAGATTATGTAGACAGGCACCTTGGAATAGCAGAGCCGAATATATTGATAAGCACCTTGGAACAGCAGAGCTGAGTATGTAGACAGGCACCTTGGAACAGCAGAGCCAAATATGTACACATACAGTACATCTTGGTACAACATAGCTGAATATATAGATAGGCTCGTTGGAAGAGCAGAGCTGAATATGTCGATAGACACCTTGGAACAGCAGAGCCGAGTATTTAGACAGGCACTTTGGAACAGCAGAACTAAATATGTACACATACATCTTGGTACAACATAGCTGAGTATGTAAATTGGCAACTTGGAAGAGCAGAACAAACTATGTAAATAGGCACCTTGGAATAGCAGAGAGAAGTATGTAGAAAAGGCACCTTGGAACAGAGGAGCCGAGTATGTACACATGCACTTTGGAACAGCTTAGCATGTAAACAGGCACCTTGGAACGGTAGGGACGAGTATATAAGCAGATGCCTTGGAACAGCAGAGTCAAGTATGTAGCTTGGCTGTGTTTGTCTGAAGATTCACAGAGGCAGAGTTGAAAATTGACTCAACAAAGAAGTCAGCAATGCTGGAGCAGTGTGGCCCTACTATCTGAATACTCAGTCCGCATGTCGCTGCCTGAAGAGACCTAGCCACATGAAATCAAAGGAGCACGATTATGAAGCTCAAATGGATCTTCAAAGTAAGTACATGAGCCTCATCAGGTATAAGAGAACAATTTTTTAATTTGTCTTGTGAAATGCGGCAACAGATCTGCTTGAAGACATTATTCAGAGCAGGATTTTGGAACCCAAGACAATTTGAGAATGAACAGGAGGAGATTCGCCGTACGGTCTGCGTTGTCTTCAAGTGGTCAAAGTAGGTTATATTTACATATAAGCTGTATAGTGGTATTAAGGGGTAAGTATGATATCTGGTCAATGGGACTGTATTATTCCTGGTCTATTCATGTATTTAATAAAATGCCTATTTATTCAGACGTTGGAACAACTCTATGGAAACATTTGATGCCAACAAGACGTTCTTGGTCATCTGCTGCCACCAGCGTCTGTAATAAGGCAAAAGTATTCAAACCGGTCACAATTTATGTTCTGGATGAGCCTTAATTTGCCATCATTTATGTATGTTGAAGCAACATTTACTCGTATGATGAATATTTATGCTCCATTAGACATATTATTTCCGGAATGACGTATACGAAATGTTGATATCAAACACTCAAGCCCCATTCCTAAACTCCTCCATCCCCCCTCTGTATACAGTGTATACATGTGCGGCCTCGTCACCCAGATACTGACAGAGGAAAGGCACGAAGGGTGGAAGGTGGGCGCTAATGGAGCCGCGGTGTCTCCAGGCAGAAAAAGAGGAGAGGGGAGGACAATGTGACGGGGAGGACGAGACAACAATCTATACACGTGCAGGAAACGACACATCAACGCAATCTCATGTCTATCCAGTGCATAATGAACTACCTATAGTACATATCTCTGTTATGTCTCCATTTCTCACATCTAGAATACATCTTTGTATCCATCACATATACACTATATGGAGAAAAGTATGTGCCCCCTCCACATTACACCTCCGGGAGCTTTCCTGACCTCCCATCCTATGTCCATAGACATTAATATGGAGTCGGCCCCTCTGCAGATAGAACAGCTCCCGCTCTTCTGGGAAGATTTTGGAGGAGTCTGTGGGAATTTTTGCTCCTTCATCCAGAAGAGCATTTGTAAGGTCAGATACTGATGATGGGGAGATTGGTGTTTAAGGGGAAATATATCTCTTACCACTGTAAGGAGACTTATAGGCCTGATCTTCGATGGGGGTGAGACTGGGACATTGGACACAGTCACTGGGAACAGAAAAGGGTGTTCCCCAAACTGGTCCCAAAAAGCTGGAAGCTACAATTGTCTACAATGTCTTGTCTGATGAAGTATTAAGATTTTCCTTCAATGGGACTAAGGGGCTGAGGCCGACCCCTGATAACAGCCCATAGCATTATCCTCCTCCACCATCTGTACAGGGGGCACAATGCAGTCCGGGGGGAACGTTCTCCTGGAATCACCACAACCAAACTCCTCCATCAGACACCAGAGAAGTGTGAGCCGTCACAGCCGTCCAGTGATGGTGGCTTTACACCACTTCATCCGATGCTCGGACTTGTGCTTGGTGATGTACGGCTGCATGCAACTGCTCGGCCATGAAGCTCCCGGTGGGGGAGCAGTGTTTGTGCTGATGTTATACCAGACGAGGTCTGGACTTTGCAGTTATGGAGTCAGCAGAGCGTTGGCGACTTTTCTGCCCTCCACTGAGCTGAGTTGCTGTGGTTCCTTCCTCTTCTTAATAATATCACTCACAGGTGATGGGGGAAGATTTAGGAGGGAAGAAACGTAATGGATGGACTTGTTAAACTGGCGGCTCCTCTAAGGATCGTGCTGGTATCAGTGATCTCTGCAACACCAGCCATTCTGTTACGCGCTAGACGGCATGACGAGGGGCCGGTGCCAGTCTTCTATCCATCTATCACATGTGATGAATAATTGACTTTCCCAATTAACGATGTAAATTATTTTTTGCATGATTAGTCATCTATGAAATTGTGCTTATGTGCAAACAGATGTTAACAGATTTCCAGAAGACTGAGACCCGCTCGGGTTCTGTATCTCAGACTAGATAAATCCCTTGTTCACGCAGATGTCTCGCAGGGCACCGGCCATATAGGTCTTTGCTTGATGCCCTGATAAGAGAAGTCAGCTACTTCCTCCCTCACTGATGAGTCCTACTCTTCTCTGCCTCCTGGGTAAGTATCCATCACACAAGCGCTCGGCCACAGATTTCTCAGGTATATGGTCAACTTTAGATTCCATCATGGCTCTGCATAGTGAGCAGGATGGAAGGGAGAAGTGACCGAGTGACGAGGAAAATGACTACCACGAGAGCTAACGAATGGTAATCTCGGCACAAGAACTTTATATATAATAACCTGATGGCAGGCGAAGTCTGAAGCAAACGGAGACGGATCTTATTGTACATGACCATGTACAGCACTTCACATGGGTATATTGGTTTGTTAGAAAAGTTCCAGTAAAACTTGTGCTTATTTTTATTTAATTCTTTGCTTAAGAGTCCAATGGGCGGTCCTATCAGTGAAAGATAGCCATCTCTGTATGCAAAGTAGCTGTAGGCCTGCCCACTGGACTCTCTAACACAGAAAGAGCCGTTATTTGAATGACTAAAGAACAAAATATACTAGAACGTTTAACAAATCTATATATCAAACTCCTTCTGCTATATAACCTGCTGCCTGCAGATGGGACATTTTTTAATTTGATAGGTTCCTTTAACGCTGGCAACAAATATAATTGCTCAGAGAAGATTTTAAGTAAATTAATGACGCCCTCATTGACACATACCTTTGCCATCTTAAGGTGACCATACACATGATGTTACCTTGTCCTGGTGCCAGCACCAAGAGCTATAATGTGCCTCCTACTCCAGCTTAGTCCTCCACTACTGCTCCTCAGCTATGCTGCATCCAAGTCCCCACTACTCCAGCTGCGCTACACCCAAGTCTTCACTACTACAGCTGCGCTACACCCAAGTCTTCACTATTCCAGCTGCGCTATACCCGTCTTCACTACTCCAGCTGCGCTACACCCAAGTCCCCACTACTCCAGCTGCGCTACACCCAAGTCCCCACTACTCCAGCTGCGCTACACCCAAGTCTTCACTACTCCAGCTGCGCTACACCCAAGTCCCCACTACTCCAGCTGCGCTACACCCAAGTCCCCACTACTCCAGCTGCGCTACACCCAAGTCTTCACTACTCCAGCTGCGCTACACCCAAGTCCCCACTACTCCAGCTGCGCTACACCCAAGTCCCCACTACTCCAGCTGCGCTACACCCAAGTCTTCAGTACTCCAGCTGCGCTACACCCAAGTCTTCAGTACTCCAGCTGCGCTACACCCAAGTCTTCAGTACTCCAGCTGCGCTACACCCAAGTCTTCAGTACTCCAGCTGCGCTACACCCAAGTCTTCACTACTCCAGCTGCGCTACACCCAACTCTTCACTACTCCAGCTGCGCTACACCCAAGTCCCCACTACTCCAGCTGCGCTACACCCAAGTCCCCACTACTCCAGCTGCGCTACACCCAAGTCTTCACTACTCCAGCTGCGCTACACCCAAGTCTTCACTACTCCAGCTGTGCTACACCCAAGTCTCCACTACTCCAGCTGCGCTACACCCAACTCTTCACTACTCCAGCTGCGCTACACCCAAGTCTCCACTATTCCAGCTGCGCTACACCCAAGTCTTCACTACTCCAGCTGCGCTACACCCAACTCTTCACTACTCCAGCTGCGCTACACCCAAGTCCCCACTACTCCAGCTGCGCTACACCCAAGTCCCCACTACTCCAGCTGCGCTACACCCAAGTCTCCACTACTCCAGCTGCGCTACACCCAAGTCTTCACTACTCCAGCTGCGCTACACCCAAGTCTTCACTACTCCAGCTGTGCTACACCCAAGTCTTCACTACTCCAGCTGCGCTACACCCAAGTCCCCACTACTCCAGCTGCGCTACACCCAAGTGTTCACTACTCCAGCTGCGCTACACCCAACTCTTCACTACTCCAGCTGCGCTACAGCCCTCTTCACTACTCCAGCTGTGCTACACCCAAGTCTTCATTACTCCAGCTGCGCTACACCCAAGTCTCCACTACTCCAGCTGCGCTACACCCAAGTCTTCACTACTCCAGCTGCGCTACACCCAAGTCTTCACTACTCCAGCTGCGCTACACCCAAGTCTTCACTACTCCAGCTGCGCTACACCCAAGTCCCCACTACTCCAGCTGCGCTACACCCAAGTCTTCACTACTCCAGCTGTGCTACACCCAAGTCTTCACTACTCCAGCTGCGCTACACCCAAGTCTTCACTACTCCAGCTGTGCTACACCCAAGTCCCCACTACTCCAGCTGCGCTACACCCAAGTGTTCACTACTCCAGCTGCGCTACACCCAACTCTTCACTACTCCAGCTGCGCTACACCCCTCTTCACTACTCCAGCTGTGCTACACCCAAGTCTCCACTACTCCAGCTGCGCTACACCCAAGTCTTCACTACTCCAGCTGCGCTACACCCAAGTCTTCACTACTCCAGCTGCGCTACACCCAAGTCTTCACTACTCCAGCTGCGCTACACCCAAGTCTTCACTACTCCAGCTGCGCTACACCCAAGTCTTCACTACTCCAGCTGCGCTACACCCAAGTCTTCACTACTTCAGCACCACAACTCCACTATGCTACAACCAAACCTCCACTACCGCTGAGCAGCTCTGCTGCATCCAAATCTCCACTACTCCAGTATTGTTGTTCAGCTCCGTTACACATCCTAGTCTTTAAGTGTCACTTCTCGGCTCTGCTACATCTAAGTCTCTGCTACCCCCATTCCGCTGTTCAGCTCTGCTTCATTGAAGCCTCCGCTACTCCAGTTAGGTTTTTTCCACATTTTCACTACCCTGGTCGCTTTGCTTCACCGATACACCTGCTCCACTACATCAGCGTCACCTGTCCGTGCTGGATAAGATCTGCTCATCCTGATCTGAGGCTACGTGAATCCACAGAACCAGGTGAGACATAACCTATATAACAGATATGTTTTACGGCTACAATGAAATCTATTGATCTATGCTCAGCGGGATTACTTATAATAGCCAAGCTGGATACCCCATCCTCTGTGTGACATCAACGCTGTGTGATCTCTTGCTATTCATAGACCTCAGTCCCATTCATTCCTCCACTGAAAGGGTTGCCGCATCTATTTTAGTCCATGAATGCACATCCTCCATCCCCCAGGCTTTATGCTTTTGAAGCTTCTGGGCAGGAGGATGCACTTGGGGGATTTGCAAGAGATACTGCTTCCAAAGCAAAGAAAGAAAAAAAAACAAAACAAGTAAAAAGTCTTAAAGGTTTGCAAAGCTGATTATGTTAGAGAAAGTCGGTGTCGACCGCGTGCCTGCAGTCGAGAAGGTGTTGAGGGCGCTAGGATCGGCTCGGACATTAATGATCTCCATTATTGTATGGTAGTGATATAGGCAGAAATGGTACGTTGTATCAATGTTCTGCCACTAAGTGCAAACACCTACAGATCTACTTCTCAAGAGACTCTTATATTCTCCCTGGACCATTTATGTGAAAGAGCCGAAGCCATTAACAACAATTGACCACATCATAAAGAAAGGATGGAGGGTTCCTTTGATCTGAAATAGCAGAAAATTAAGACCAATGGCATCTATGATGGTACAATTACACACACACACGGACAGGTATACTGTATATAATACACACACAAAAATTTATATATATATATATATATATATATATATATATATATATATATATATATATTTACTGTATATGTGTGTCAGTTTTGTACAAAAATTTTAGGCAGGTGTGGAAAAAATGCTTCAAAGTAAGAATGCTATCAAAGATGGAAATGTTTTCATTTATTTAAATGAATAAATAAAAAAACCTTAAGTGAATGACCTAAGGAGAAATCTAAATCACATCAATAATAGGTGATCACCCTTTGCCTTCAAAACAGCATCAATTCTTCTCTGTACACTTGTCACTTACACACAGTTTTTGGCAGAGGTTGTTCCAAACATCTTGGAGAACTAACCACATATCTTCTGTGGATGTCGCTTGTGCACAACCTTCTGTGTCATCATGTTATCCCGGCAGACGGGATGATGTTGAGATCAGGAGGGCAGTATCATGACTTTTAGGCCTCACACGGGTCCTACTCTCGGTCATACAAAGTAGCGTTCATTCGGTACAGCGCTCTTGTGTTCCCTATGAAAAAGCTCCTGCGAAACATGCCTGGTGCCGTCTTATTTCTAGAGAGCAAGAAGATCAGCAGTTCCAAATCAAACCCTCTTAACTCCTCGACAATCAATTGTCTGGGCCCCCCATACACATAAGAGTATGGGCCAAATTCATCGATATGGGCAGGTTTGGCCGACATTAGCCTGATGTGTATGGGCGGACAGCATAAGAGGAAACTTACTCAGGAGATTCAGCCTACAGAGCGCCATGCTGCAGCTCTCACAACAAAATTTAGAGGTCTGTTAGAAAAAAAAAATGAAGATCTTCCTGCTACAGAGAAACAGATTATCGCGAGTGGCGATTGTGAGAGCTCGTCTCATTAGACAGCACCGCTGTTACACAAGGACCAGACAGCTCCAGTGTGTAAACAACAAAATCCATTTTGGTTCATCCTGAGTACATAGTTGGTGCAGACAGAAAATATCCTGGTTGTCTTCTCTCATGATTAGTTCAGTATTGATCGAGCAACAACCTTAGTACCGCAGACTCCAGAGCACTATTAACCATCTGCTCCCAGAAATCAGCCTGGTAAAAGAGATCAAAATGTAAAAGAAAGAACGCATAAGAGTGAGAAAAGCAAGCAAGCAAGCAAGGAAAGCGAGCAAATATATCAAAAGCATGGAAGAGAGGACAGTGAGGGAATGAACAGCGAACATGAGCAAGAAGGAGAGCAACCGAGTGCAAGGTGAGTGAGCAATCATGAGCAAAGTCAGCTCCTTTGAGAAGATGCGCAAGAGAGCTCATTCCAGAAAGAAAGCAACAGAGCTCGCTCCAGAAGGAGAGCAAGAGAGCTCGCTCCAGAAGGATAGCAAGAAAGCTCGCTCCAGAAGGATAGCAAGAAAGCTCGCTCCAGAAGGAGAGCATGAGAGCTCGCTCCAGAAGGAGAGCAAGAGAGCTCGCTCCAGAAGGAGAGCAAGAGAGCTCGCTCCAGGAGAGCAAGAGAGCTCGCTCCAGGAGAGCAAGAGAGCTCGCTCCAGGAGAGCAAGAGAGCTCGTTCCAGAAGGAGAGCATGAGAGCTCGCTCCAGGAGAGCAAGAGAGCTCGCTCCAGAAAGAGAGCATGAGCTCGATCCAGAAGGAGAGCAAGAGAGCTTGCTCCAGAAGGAGAGCAAGAGAGCTTGCTCCAGAAGGAGAGCACGAGAGTGTGAAAAGTATAACAAGTCAATAAGGAGAGAAGCAGACCAAATGAGAAGGCGGGCTAATGAGCAAGAGATGGAAAACAAGCGAAAGGGCAGGTGGGTAAGGAAAACTGTGGGTGAGCGAGCAAGGAAGAGAGGAAAAAAAAAAAAGAGAGGGCAAGAGAAAAGAGAGTGAGACTTAAATATTAATTATGGTTATTAATTTTTTACTCTCAACTCTGTACTGGGCATATTTGCTGACAGGACATTTATTCTTGCACACTTAGCATGGGTGGATGTACATCATATGGACATCCATGAATGGACAGAACAGGTGTTATGTGAGACTTATGCCTTGATACAGGACACTCGGGAAGAGGGGGAGCTGGTCACTCTTCACTCTCGCCATTTGGGGGTCTCTATGCTCAGCTGACATGTGCTCCTGGAGCCTACTATATCCTGGAAATGACACTAGTGGATAAGTAGCTGACACGCTTCTGCGACCTACTGCAACTTGGACGGACACTCATGGAAAAGCAGCGGATAAAACTTCTACGCAGGATCCAGAGAAAGATGAATGAATAAACCGCAATCAAATTAATGAGCTAATCATGGGACTAATTCACATATTTTGTATTTTGCTGCAATGATTCTTTTTGAGGACAATACAAATAAGCCATTACATTTTGAATTATCGTGATATTTTCTTTGGAGCATCGCATCTGGTAAGAAGTCCTGAATAAATAATTAAATATATGGAAAATGTATATTTAACAAACAGACAGTGTGAGATTTGAGACATTTCTATTGCAATTGTGTACTCACCCAGCTTTCCAACCATCCTGAACAGAAAGAGTGCACCTTATTGTAGATATACAAGAGCAGATGTTGGATGACTCCATGGTTTTGTTTCATGTACCAGTCAAATCGAAGGCCTGTTCCTGTGACAAATCTACCGATTGTATATACTTACATACTGATGTTAGGGAAGCAAATGTAGAAAATGACAGCAGTGATCTTTCTAAATTCATATTTATTAAAAAAGTAATTGACATATATATAATAAAACACACATATTACATCCGATTCAGATAAATGGGAGCAAACAGGAGATATTTTACCATTGACTACTGGGTGGGAGGGTTAAAAAAAAAAAAAAAAAGTGGACATGATCACTGGTATTTGACAGATGTGTTTTATTCTGGCCGGGCGTTAGCTATAGTCTTGCACCAGTACCGGGAACGTGTCTCCCCCCTCACACAGCTGGGTGTAGATCGCCCTGAACGGCAGGCAGGAGGTAGGGGCGCTCTCGCTCCAGGATTGTGCTTCGGCAAGCAGCTCCTCACTGAACACCTGGGAGAGATCACAGCTTTACACTAATGGCTCATTTACAGGGTGAAGGTAGCACAGCAGCAATTAGACGCTATTAATGTGGGCAAAGTGGATCCAAGGACGCTGGGGGCTCGGGAAGAAGATAATCAACAAATGAGAAAAAAACAAAGTAATCATAAAGAGGCAGGGTAATCACATGCAGGCCCAGAAGAGGAGGAACAGATGAAGGAGGGAGAAGCAAGATAACAACGGAGGTGAGATGAGAGAGAGAAATGGATATATAGATGAGGAGGAAGATGGTGATTGGGAATAGAGGGAGACAGGAATATTGGGAGACAGAGAAAGAGGTAGAAGGACACACAAAGAGGTGTGTGGGGAAAACGAGAGACCCAAAGAGGTGTGGGGTGCACGCGAAAGAGCCAAAGAGGTGTGGGGTGCACGCGAGAGAGCCAAAGAGGTGTGGGGGGCACGCGAGAGAGCCAAAGAGGTGTGGGGGGCACGCGAGAGAGCCAAAGAGGTGTGGGGGGCACGCGAGAGAGCCAAAGAGGTGTGGGGGGCACGCGAGAGAGCCAAAGAGGTGTGGGGGGCACGCGAGAGAGCCAAAGAGGTGTGGGGGCACGCGAGAGAGCCAAAGAGGTGTGTGGGGAAAACGAGAGACCCAAAGAGGTGTGGGGTGCACGCGAAAGAGCCAAAGAGGTGTGGGGTGCACGCGAGAGAGCCAAAGAGGTGTGGGGGGCACGCGAGAGAGCCAAAGAGGTGTGGGGGGCACGCGAGAGAGCCAAAGAGGTGTGGGGGGCACGCGAGAGAGCCAAAGAGGTGTGGGGGGCACGCGAGAGAGCCAAAGAGGTGTGGGGGGCACGCGAGAGAGCCAAAGAGGTGTGGGGGCACGCGAGAGAGCCAAAGAGGTGTGGGGGGCATGCGAGAGAGCCAAAGAGGTGTGGGGGGCACGCGAGAGAGCCAAAGAGGTGTGGGGGGCACACGAGAGAGCCAAAGAGGTGTGGGGGGCACGCAAGAGAGCCAAAGAGGTGTGGGGGGCACGCGAGAGAGCCAAAGAGGTGTGGGGGGCACGCGAGAGAGCCAAAGAGGTGTGGGGGGCACGCGAGAGAGGCAAAGAGGTGTGGGGGGCACGCGAGAGAGCCAAAGAGGTGTGGGGGGCACGCGAGAGAGCCAAAGAGGTGTGGGGGGCACGCGAGAGAGCCAAAGAGGTGTGGGGGGCACGCGAGAGAGCCAAAGAGGTGTGGGGGGCACGCGAGAGAGCCAAAGAGGTGTGGGGGGCACGCGAGAGAGCCAAAGAGGTGTGGGGGGCACGCGAGAGAGCCAAAGAGGTGTGGGGGGCACGCGAGAGAGCCAAAGAGGTGTGGGGGGCACGCGAGAGAGCCAAAGAGGTGTGGGGGGCACGCGAGAGAGCCAAAAAGGTGTGGGGGGCAAGCGAGAGTGCCAAAGAGGTGTGGGGGGCAAGCGAGAGAGCCAAAGAGGTGTGGGGGGCGCGCGAGAGACACAAAGAGGTGTGGGGGGCACGCGAGAGAGCCAAAAAGGTGTTGGGGGCAAGCGAGAGTGCCAAAAAGGTGTGGGGGGCAAGCGAGAGAGCCAAAGAGGTGTGGGGGGCACGCGAGAGAGCCAAAGAGGTGTGGGGGGCACGCGAGAGAGCCAAAGAGGTGTGGGGGGCACGCGAGAGAGCCAAGGAGGTGTGGGGGGCACGCGAGAGAGCCAAGGAGGTGTCGGGGCATGCGAGAGAGCCAAAGAGGTGTCTCAAGTTCGCTTGGTCGCTAAAAGACTCTACAGAAGAGATGGTATGGGATTGGGGTTGTGTTACTATTGTAAGAAAAGTTGGGGATCCCAGATCTATAGGATGCAGGTGAATGTGGGATATTTTGAAAGAAAAAAAAAAAAAAGATCCCACTTCTAGAAAATTCCAGAAATGTCCGTATAAAAAAAAAAAAAAAAAAAAAAAAAAAGAGACAGAGGAGATAAGCAGCACCACATCACCGATATCCCCTGAAATATGACAGCCGGATGGAATAAACTCCACTAATTACCTTTTGTAACTGAATCTTCTGCTGCAGCTCCCGCACTCTCAGCCGGCTGCGGCTCAGCTCACAAAGCTCGCTGGGATGATGATATACGAGTACAGGGGGAGACCTGATGTACCCAAAGGGGCAGCCTACGGACTCCAGACACCTCGTATTGATAGAAAGCTTTTCTGCCCAATGTCTATACTCTTCAGCCACTATACAGGGAAGCAAAACACAGAATTACATGAATAATGGGAAGAGAAGAGTAATGGCAGAAAATACTGAGATCTACGCATAACATTGATCACATATCGTGTCTTTTTAACATCAGGTTGCTAGAATTTTACATAGTTACCTAGGTCCATCAAGTACAACCTTTCTCCACCAATTATACATTCCTTTAGACTTTTGGAATCCATTTAAATTACTAATTGCAAATCTTCTACTTTTCTGTCTACAGATCATTTGCAAACCTATGTGTTTCCATGGTTACAGACCACAAACAAAGCTTTTGTAGTCAGATCCTGCCCCTTACTCTTCTGGCTGTAGGTTATAGAGGTAAGAGAGCAAAATAGAGGAATTTTTGGTACTTACAGTAAAATGTCTTTCTTGGAGCCTTCATTGGGGGACACAGCATAGTTACCTGTGTCCCGCAATGAAGCGATAAAGAAATATGTTTTTGGCAGAGATGAGCCATAACAGATCTGAGCGGCTTTGGCTCATGAAATAAAGACAGAAATGAACATGGCATTACACAGAGTCCGTTTCTGGATCCCCATAGTTCATGGCTGTCATTAAAGGTTAATGGTTTTATTACAATCCTGAGAAATATGGCGGCTGACGAGAAGCTATAAAACAAGGTTATTAAGGGCCAATACCGAGCACTGGTCACATCATTGCTTGTCTCGCTTTCCTGGAATTATATATTCGGCCGGTATTAAGAATATACTTTATGTTCTGTGCAGCCGTCATCATATCCCACCAGCTGTATAGCTGCAATGGCATCATTTACTGGAGGAGATACAGAATTTGGGAATGGGGCGAGGAAAAAGGTTATTCTCTATCATCAATAAGAATGAATTCTGTCATGTAGATCCCAGTAACGGATTTCACACAATATCAGGCAGAAACATTCTGCAACTTTCACTGATTTTATAGTGTGTTCTCTATGGATGGCCATCAGCAAGGAGGCTCCATATCTACAGACCTATGGGAAGAGATGATCAACCAGATCGGCCGCGTCCTGGTGGACACTGAATCCATAGGTGGCTCTTACCATCTATTCTCCTTCTGGATTTGGTACTATTGGTACAGTAAGTGGTGGTAATAAGAAAAAGTAGACACAATTCCAAGGGGGTCAAACTGTTGACATCTTGCATCTGGCCAAGATTGACCACACTACCCACCATCACTGAATATATCCTAGCTTTTCATGTACGACTTTCAGTTCCCGACTGGTGGGAGGTGGGTTAGACATTGGTTATAAGATACTCAAACTCTCAAAAGACCATCTGACACTTTAGATGACAGTGGAACTGGAAATAGTAAGTGATGTAAGGAAACCCTGAGACAGGTCTTACATCCGGGCCCAGGAGCCCCAAATCTCTGCCACTCACCATCATACTAATTTTCAGTTATTCTTGGAGTAAATGTGTCGTATTGTCTCCTCACACTTAGCCCCTAAGTCACTTGACACATGGTCTCCCAAACCACAGGCAGCATGAATCAAAAAACTGGATGCACAATTGCAGACAGATCTATTTTTCTATGAAACGTTCCAGTGTTTAGATCAACTTTCCCGGACCTGCTGGGTAGACCCGTCAGTCCCCCTCTGGTGTTGCAGGAAGGCCCGGACTGACTAGTCTGGTACCTGGCCTCCACTCCAAACCATAACTGTGTCTGAAAACACTGGAGCATTTCATAGAAAAATATTCCAGGCTGCAATCGTGTAGCCAGGATCGGATTCATACTGCAGGAATTTGGGCAGTGTGAATCAAGTGACAGGTTCCTATTAAAAAAAGTATCAAAACCATTACATAGTTGTAAACTGTTATGCAGGTACTGCTTGTGTGGCTTTTTAATGCCCGAAAACTGGCGTAGGGCCAGTTAGATATTATTATTATTTATTATTATAGCGCCATTTATTCCATGGCGCTTTACATTGTCGTATAGTTCTTCTAATTCGCCATGTCGCTTGTCTCATGTGCAGGGCATTGCAGTAGCTTAGGTAGCCATGGTTATGACCACTAAGAACTAACTAATTTTCACTATATAAGTGGCTGTAACCATGGATACCTAAGCTACTGCAATGCCCTGCACATGGGGTAAGCGACACAGCAAATCAGAAGAACTATACTACATGTCTAATTGGAGGTATTGGCTAATATTCTTATTATTACACCTACTACATACTGGGATAGGATCTTGGAGATGGGAATAGGTGCGACATTTGAGAAATATGGAGTGGCGGAGTTGAAAATAAAGATTTTTTTTAGTGCAAATTAGGCTATTTTTTTTTTATTAATGTGGGCCACTGTCTGTCCGGTAGGTACTGCTGTGCCTGGCCTCCTCATTTTAACACTATAAGGGGCACGGACAGATGCAGTGTACTAGTTTTCATTAACGATCGTCGGTGGCTGTGTTTAATGAATCTTCCAGAAATAACATGTTGGTTGAGACCAATTATTACAGTAGTCACACTGCACGGTGGAAGATGTTCTACAGAATATTCTGGTGTAATTCTGCACTCAGCTTTCCGGGCACACTGGGATTTATATGAAGCAGATGGCGACCTCCTGTAATCCAAATGATGGATAGTGACTTCAAAGCCTCCGGACGCGGCGCTCTACACTGCCTGGTGTGATAATGTGCCGTCACTTACCCAGCTGGAGGTTCTGCAGCTCCCATTGGTATTTGGCCACTTCTTCTTGTAGAGCTTCCAAAAGCAGCAGAGAGCGGCGATTCTGGCAGCGCGCCGGACCTTAGAGAGCGGAGAAATGTCAGTCCTCCCCACAAATGTCAATATAATTAGCAGACTCTGCTTCCTGATCTGTGGAGACGCCTCGATTCTTCATTCACGACGCAAACCTTCATCTGGAATGCCATCACTCTTGATAGTATGCCAAACGGAAGGATGTCGTCTGTGTGTGTCATATTGGAAGTATCTACTCTGTGGTTGAGCGCCTTGTTGTTATATATATCTATATATTTTTTAAATTTATTTACAGTAGTCAGAGATTTATTTTTCCAGATACAGAGCTCAAAATTCCCTGTATCTGCCTTAATCAAATGAGAAATGTTGTGCTACCTCCAGCTGCCTCTAGAGGGAGCTCAGGAGTTTTCTGTATGCAAAATATATATATATATCAGTATGCAGCAAGTGAATCAGCTCCCTCTAGTGGTGGCTACAGGCAGCTGGAAAATTGCAATTTATTAAAATATGGCAAAAAACTCCCCAAACCTTTAATAATACAAATAAATTACTGTATCACAGAACTTTGTACCTACTTAAAGGGATATTATCAAAATAGCAACTTGCTAATCGCCAAGTTCTAATCGTTGGGACCCTCCAGTGAAGCAGAGATCGGAGCTATGGAACCGGGCTAGAACCCTACCTAAGGGGACTGGAAGGGAGGTAGAACATAGGCACCTCTGCTACATTCAGCACGGGGCTGCAGAGCTCATTTTTGGGGGTTCCAATCATGAGATCTCAAGGGGGGGGGGGGGATGTGTTCCAGCGGTCACACTTCAAGCAATCAGAAAATGGTAACACCCAGTTCTTCATTTCCGGTAGGAATAATAGAGAAACAGCACAACATAGAAAAATAAGAATGTTAACCATTGTAATTAAGCCCTGGTGATGACCCCAGATCGGAATCTACTAATTGATTATGTTAGATCAGTAATGTGGGCACTTTCACACTACGATCAGTCATCTCATCGAGCATCGGCCTCAGTCTAACAATACGGACGGGATTAGATGTTAAACACACATGAAGACGAATGGCTCCTGTTCGCCCAATGTCAAATAATGAGCACAGGTTAATTAGGTGAAACAAATTTATCGCACGGCAATATGTATTTATAGCCGGCCCATAATACAAGCCACCGTGGGGGTCTATCTCCTATTAACATGCCTGTTTCTATCCAGAACACTCTCGCTGCCTGACGTGAGTCACATAATGCCGCCATACAGAACAGAGCCGGTGTGCCGCACACAATAAGAGGATTGCCTCTCATGCTTCTCCTGATATGAACCCATAAAGAGTAGGGGTTGTAAAATAATACACGTGTACACTAATATATGCAGCACATGTATATATTACATACTGTTCATACATATAAGTATGTACATATATACAAATGTATGTAATATATATATACACACACACACACATATATGCATACACACACATACATACATATTATTTATTATTATAGTGCCATTTTTTCCATGGACCTTTAAATGTGAGGAGGGACATATATTATATATATAAATATATATATATATAAATATATATATATATATATATATATATAAATATAAATATAAATATATATATATATATATATATATATATATATATATATATATATATATATATATATATATATACACTCACCGGCCACTTTATTAGGTACACCATGCTAGTAACGGGTTGGACCCCTTTTGCCTTCAGAACTGCCTCAATTCTTCGTGGCATAGATTCCACAAGGTGCTGGAAGCATTCCTCAGAGATTTTGGTCCATATTGACATGATGGCATCACACAGTTGCCGCAGATTTGTCGGCTGCACATCCCAAAGATGCTCCATACAAGGCAGGATGGATCCATGCTTTCATGTTGTTTACGCCAAATTCTGACCCTACCATCCGAATGTCGCAGCAGAAATCGAGACTCATCAGACCAAGCAACGTTTTTCCAATCTTCTACTGTCCAATTTCGATGAGCTTGTACAAATTGTAGCCTCAGTTTCCTGTTCTTAGCTGAAAGGAGTGTTACCCGGTGTGGTCTTCTGCTGCTGTAGCCCATCTGCCTCAAAGTTCGACGCACTGTGCGTTCAGAGATGCTCTTAGGCCTACCTTGGTTGTAACGGGTGGCGATTTGAGTCACTGTTGCCTTTCTATCAGCTCGAACCAGTCTGCCCATTCTCCTCTGACCTCTGGCATCAACAAGGCATTTCCACCCACAGAACTGCCGCTCACTGGATTTTTTTTCTTTTTCGGACCATTCTCTGTAAACCCTAGAGATGGTTGTGCGTGAAAATCCCAGTAGATCAGCAGTTTCTGAAATACTCAGACCAGCCCTTCTGGCACCAACAACCATGCCACGTTCAAAGGCACTCAAATCACCTTTCTTCCCCATACTGATGCTCGGTTTGAACTGCAGGAGATTGTCTTGACCATGTCTGCATGCCTAAATGCACTGAGTTGCCGCCATGTGATTGGCTGATTAGAAATTAAGTGTTAACAAGAAGTTGGACAGGTGTACCTAATAAAGTGGCCAGTGAGTGTGTGTGTATATATATATATATATATATATATATATATATATATATATATATATATATATATATATATATATATATATATATATATATATATATATATATATATAGGGAAGCAACTGTCCACAGGCCTGAATGCTCGTTATGGTGTAACTGACAAGACATGCGTTCCATGGTCACAGATTTTCCCCGGCACCTGATTGGGGGTGGTGCAGTGGGGATCACGGTGGTCGCGGTTCCTCACCTGATGCTTGCCAGTTACCGGCAGCGTCTGCTCTCTGCTGCCAGCTCCTGACCTCTCTCTCCCAGCGCACGGTCTCTTCCTCGATCTCGAAAAGGCTTCGCTTAGGAGCATCAGGATCAAACTGACTGGTAATTAAGGATCACAACATGAAAGTTTAATATTGTAAAACGGTGGAGCGGTAATACGTGCGGAGATTTCAGAAGTGATGAAGTAGAAGAGATTAAGAAGAAACGGAAGATGTCACAATTCAATAATTAATGAGAAAAGAAATCATTACATGTAATTAGATAGGATTATCGATTGATTTTTTAAATTTTTTTTTTGGGGGGAGGAGGTGCACCGATGTAGGATAAGTGATTTTCATCAAGTGTTGCTAAAATGAGCCATTGAGAAGACATGAAGCATCGCCATGGTCAGTCAGACCTCCGCATGTGGACGAATTGGGGTTTACTCAAATGGCGATTTATTGCTAGGACTAGTGGCAACTATGACCAAAAAAAAATGCTTTTTGATCTTAGTGTGTGAATACACACTTACAGTCAAGTTTTCCATGGGATTAAAAGGGAGGTGAGTGCCACTCACGACATCACGTCTGCACACACTGGCCAGGACGCACAAACATCAGGTCCTACCGATGAGGCATGGACGCATCATTGGCAGGTCCCGTGCAGGAGTCCTATTCTAGCGGATGCAGGATACCTGCTGACTGTACTTTTATCCGCATTTAATAAATTGCACAAATGCAAAATATCTGCCAATGATGCACGCTTCCACTTCTGTGTCTGACAAGGACAGGTGCAAGATACCTGCCCATCACACTCATATCCACATGCAACAGGAAAGTTGTATGATCCCAGGGAATCGAGCCGTGACCCTGAGTGGATACGCTCTGTCCCTTATAAGACAGGCTTAAAGTATGGCAGAATGGACCACCTTTCGAAGAAAAAAAAAAAAAAAAAAATCGGCTGAGCAGGAGACTGCGCCGAGGGAAGCCGACATGACATACTTCCCTGCGTGACCAATCTGGTCCGCTCTTTCGAAAGAGGAAGCGCCCGACAGAATTCATTAGCGAGGGGTGTGGAGTCTCACGTTGCGGAACAGAACAGGCAGAGGGCTTAATCTGCAGCCTCTAAGGCCAATTTGGCGAGGGCCTTGGTGTGCCTGTCGGAGAGCTCCTTTAGCGAGGCATCATCTGAAAGGGGGAGGATTGTGTTAATGGAGAGCCAGGAGACCGGGGGATCCACCGAGTGAGACTTTACTCATTTCTGTAGCACGTTGGTCAAAAATGGATACAAAACCTCCTTTTCGTCTCTGAAAACCCAGGAAAGGTGCTTCATCTTTCTGAAGGATACGGTCTGCTCAGAGGGTGAGGACTCTACGTCCTTTACATTAAGGGTCTCATTAACAGCTAGAATCAGACTACATCATGTCAAGCAGTTTTGAGATTTCTTCGGAGATCAGATCGAATCTGACTCAGAATGGGGAGTCTGACTCCTGGATCGCCGGAGGAAGGGGAGCGAGATGGAATCCTGGAGGATGTTGAGGGGGACGGAGAACTACATGATGAGCTAGTGTGGGAGCACTTTTTGCAACTCCTGCGTAATCTACCTTGTTTGGGTTGGGAAACCCCGAGGTCCAAAACGTCCATGGAAGTGGACAGGACCCCCGTGGTGGTGGCAAGATTGGGATACTTTGGTTAGGTCATCGAATGATTGAGAGAGAGCTGCAGCCCACTCGGGGTGGGGAGCTCCTGCGAAGATAGCATGGTCGATGGGCTGCAATCCAGGCAGAGGGAAGAGGTCTGACCAGAAGGAAACCTTGTGTTAAAGGGAAAACTTTCAAAGTGCAGGATAATAAGAGGAGGATGGGAAGACTCCTTGTGGTTAAGCATAGGGGAAGAGAAATGTCCAAAGGTAGCTATGCTGGGGATATACAGCTGCCCCCTGTGGCAGACCCTGGATCCTGTGGTCGCTGATGGCGGAGGTGGTACAGCGGAGCCAGGCAGTGAGGGGCAGAGTTCGTGGTAGCTGTGGCAGTAGAGTACGAACCGAAGACTAAATGAAGGAGCCGGGCAGAATTTGAAAAAGGCGGCGTCAGAAAATGCGTGCAGCGCTCCCGCAAGATAGAATACAAGGAGCGCCTAGATAGGCTGAGGATGGTGCGGCGAGAAACAGCCAGAAGACCGGCCAGTGGAGAAAGCCCAGGTTAAAGCCAGAAGCGACCTTTTTTAAGAGATGCTACCGAATAGTACCAGGGCAGGGCGGAGGCTGCAGCAGGTCTAGGGGGGAGAAATAAAATGGCTTTCGTCAGGGGTCAAACAGACCATGAACTGGGAAAAACTAGGACCTTCTGCAAGCCCTTTATTTTTCTTGTTTTTATAATTGGAGCCCCCTTCACTGTCACACCTGATCTGGATATACCTATCCTAAAGATCCCCAATACTTCTTTGCAGACAGGTAAAAGGAGATGGACATCAGATGTTGTGGGCGCAGACTGGTTGATAGGCAACGGATCCATCTTTTCCATCGGGCATTGGTGGCAAGGACCGTCTGCTGGGGAGCCCCAAACACTCTTGTGTTAGGGGGTTAGCCTATCCCCTGTGGTCTGCCTTGTAGACACGAGAGGGTACAGTAGTGTCGAGTCCACACTGCGCTCTCAGTCTCTAGGTGGGAGATCAGAGTGACAACTCCACACTGTGCTCTCAGTCTCTAGGTGGGAGATCAGAGTGACAACTCCTCACTGTGCTCTCAGTCTCTAGGTGGGAGATCAGAGTGACAACTCCACACTGTGCTCTCACAGTCTCTAGGTGGGAGATCAGAGTGACACAGCTCTACACTGTGCTCTCAGTCTCTAGGTGGGAGATCAGAGTGACAACTCCACACTATGCTCTCAGTCTCTAGGAGGGAGATCAGAGTGACAACTCCACACTGTGCTCTCAGTCTCTAGGAGGGAGATCAGAGTGACAACTCCACACTGTGCTCTCAGTCTCTAGGAGGGAGATCAGAGTGAAAACTCCACACTGTGCTCTCAGTCTCTAGGTGGGAGATCAGAGTGACAAAACTCCACACTGTGCTCTCAGTTTCTAGGTGGGAGATCAGAGTGACACAACTCCACACTGTGCTCTCAGTCCCTAGGTGGGAGATCAGAGTGACACAATTCCACACTGTGCTCTCAGTCTCTAGGTGGGAGATCAGAGTGACAAAACTCCACACTGTGCTCTCAGTCTCTAGGTGGGAGATCAGAGTTACAACTCCACACTGTGCTCTCAGCCTCTAGATGAGAGATCAGAGTGACAATTCCACACTGTGCTCTCAGTCTTTAGGAGGGAGATCAGAGTGAAAACTCCACACTGTGCTCTCAGTCTCTAGGTGGGAGATCAGAGTGACAAAACTCCACACTGTGCTCTCAGTGCGTAGGCGGGAAATCAAGAGTGACACAACTCCACACTCTACTCTCAGTCTCTAGGTGGAAGATCACAGTGACAGAACTTCACACTGTGCTCTCAGTTTCTAGGTGGGAGATCAGAGTGACACAACTCCACACTGTGCTCTCAGTCTCTAGGTGGGAGATCAGGATGACAACTCCACACTGTGCTCTGTCTCTAGGTGGGAGATCAGAGTGAGAAAATTTATTTTAAGCCCAAAATACACGTACTCAGCTGAACAGAGTAAGGTGTGTATTCACCTGTTATAATACAGGAAAATAAATATGTCTATTAACATATATTAATTTGTTATGAACTGTGTTGTACCAATATCAATTTGTGAAAAGAAATATAGATATAAGTCAGCAAATCGCAGATTTCCATGCACAGTCATATGGAGAGAGAACAGCATTTAACCTGTGCTGAGGCGCCCTGGGAAGAGGCGTGCAGACATTAGCATAAAGGAATATAATGGGATTCACAGACGCACAGTCGCCCCATTCCTTACATAGATCTGTACTGCTGCACGGATGTCACTCAGAATACAGGTCTGGCAGCTGGGAGTGCAGGACGAGGCATGGGATAAGCCTCTAGGAGCAGAAGCGCAGAGCACGGTACAATGGCCTATTCTCTAAGGACCACTGGACGGGGCTTTTACGTCACCCGGCAGGAACAGGATACAGTTGTTTGCAGCTTCTGAATAAATGAGGGTCTGGAGCCAGGAAGGTGGTCTTGAATGGCAAAGAACTTCTCCCATAATCTATAAAACACAGGAAAACAGTATGGTTATCTCAGTATGGAATCGCCAAACCCAATTTCCTCACCGCCTCTTATTACACTGCACGTAAAAAGCTTTATTGCATTTCTTGTAATGGAATCCGAAAATGTGAAATGTGCGCTACGTACGTGATGTGAGAAATATGAAGAACTGAACCTGCAACTATTACAGATAACTAAAATAAATACAATCCATTCTGACTCAGCAAAAGCATGTCAGAATTTAAAGGGGTTGCTCGGGCTTATCATGAAAGTCTCCAGTCACTCTGTGACTGCAGACTTGGGAATCCTCACAGTGTGTGCACGGCACTCTGCGAGGATTCTCCGGCGTTGGCGGCGAAGTGTTATCAGTTATTCTACAGGAAGATGAGGAGGTGAGCTGTGACTTATTGTGAATGGTGGATCCTGCTTTATTTGCTGTATATAGAGGTGTTATCAGTCATTGTACAGGAGGAGGAGGTGAGCTGTGACATCATCTATTGTGAATGGTGGATCCTGTATTATCTACTGTATATAGAGGTGTTATCAGTCATTGTACAGGAGGAGGAGGTGAGCTGTGACATCACCTATTGTGAATGGTGGATCCTGCGTTGTCTACTGTATATAGAGGGGTTATCAGTCATTGTACAGAAGGAGGTGAGCTATGACATCACCTATTGTGAATGGTGGATCCTGCGTTGTCTACTGTATATAGAGAGGTTATCAGTCATTGCACAGGAGGAGGTGAGCTGTGACATCACCTATTGTGAATGTTAGATGACTGACACTTTTCCCTTGTGAATGTGATAAATTTCCCTCACTTCAATGGAGCATCTTCGACAACTGGAAATGTAGTGTAGAAAAAAAGAAGCAAAAAATCATTATATAAAAAAGATCAATGCCTTTTCTATCAGTCACTGTGCAGTCCCCCTTCTTGTACAGTATACAGACTTATCTCACCTCGTCCGTCTCATGTACGCCCGCTGATATTCTGCTGGCAGTCTTAGGCTTGATCTATTGGGACACAAAAATAGCAAAATTCTTAAACCAACCATTAAAAAGCTGGGTTCATACATGGGCAGCACGGTGGCAGCACGGTGGCACAGTGGTTAGCACAGCAGCCTTGCAGCGCTGAAGTCCTGGGTTCAAACCCCACCAAGGACAACATCGGCAAAGAGTGTGTATGTTCTCTCTGTGTTTGTGTGGGTTTCCTCCAGGTTCTCCGGTTTCCTCCCACATTCCAAAGACATACTGACAGGGAATTTAGATTGTGAGCCCCAACGGGGACAGCGATGATAATGTGTGCAACCTGTAAAGCGCTGCGGAATATGTTAGCGCTATATAAAAATAAAGATTATTATGGGCAGTGATCACAAAAAAAGTTAACGGTTAATAGGAAAGACTTTGCCCAGGCACATGATAATTATATATATATAACAAATGAGATCAATCTCACCCCTTTTCTTTCAATGTAGAAGGTTTTTTTGGTTGCAAGGACTCCGGACATGAAAGGGTGGTTGGCGGAGACACAGGTTTTAATGCACTGCACGCTCGGGTGGGGCTCGCCTTCATCCCAGGTTGCTTGCCTTCACCACCATTGCTTTTTTTAGGGATTGGTGGCTTCGAAGGTCTTAGTTGTGCCGATTTGTTGCTTGATGTTCTTTGCCCGGGCCTAGGGCCCCTTCTACTGTCAGGGACAGTTTTGTATGGAGGGTTCAGACGGTATGTCGCGGACTTGGATGCTTTCTGTGTAACTTTAATTAAAGCTTTAAGGGGCCTTTCTTCAGTCACCGGGCAAGAAGAAGGTGCTGGGGCTTTATTACTGGGGGAGTCTGTCTTGCTGGTTTCTCTAACTTTTAAGGCCTTCTGTAGAGCTTTGTTTAGTAGTTCCACCTCCTGTAGATCTTCCGGTGATGGTTGGATCTCTAAGAGGGAGAAAAAAAAATGATGGCAAGAATCATTATAGTTGCTGCCCCGATGTCACCGGGGTGGCCACAGCAATACGTAAACTTGTACTAGGTCAGAACCACATATTACAAGTTCTGAGACCAGATGACAGACCATATTGCACAGAGGGTACTCACCTACATGCACGAGCCGTCACAAATGCTTCATCCTCTACTGGCAATGACCAATGTAAAAGATGTGCAACACAACATCCCACCTTTTCAGGGTCCCAAAGTGGGCAGTCACCCCTGGCACTTCTGCAAGAAAATGGCTAACACACTAGGACATGAGAGGTCCCAAAATCTTGTGAACTTTACTTGGGTTGTCAAATAAAGATAGATGAAAAATAAAAGATGATTAATGGGGGTCTGGCTGTTGAGACCCCCATGGTTCCTGAAATAGGGATCCAGAGTAAGTACTCTGCTCACTACCACTCCAGTCACACAGAACTTTGGGCCCTCACTCTTGTGATCCCAATGGTTGCACCCCCAGCAATCATACATGTATCACCAATCCTATTCTGTTGGGTTCCTGGAGCAAAGTTTTGACATTATTAAGTTTTTGCCATTAAATTACACTGCTTTTAGAACAGGTAATTTAAGGGTAAGCGTAGAAACCTGCATCAATCAACCCGTCCTCCCCCACACACTTCTTCCAGCAGTGGAGAAATGAACATTGTAGATTGCAGCCCACTGCTTCCACAACATAGTAATGCTAATAAAAGCTCACACCAGTCCCTGGAAGCACAGATCCATTGCTACCAACTCCCACCAAGCAATAAAACATTAGTCATGTGGCCTCTGTCATTTATAACTATGGCAATCGAGGGAAACACAACTCTTAAAGTTGTCCCAGATCCCTCATCTGCAATGCCTTTTCCATCAAAGCTTAAAAGGGATGTCTGGTGAGAAGCCATTACCTCTCCACGAGGCAACATTTAGATCAGATCGGTAGGGTCCCCAGTCCTGCGACCCCCATCGATCGGCACCTTTATACACGTCACAGTGCAGCAGTAGTGATCATGGTCGGCCGCCGCTCACTCCATATTCTATGGGACACTGCTTTTTCCTAAAAACCCCAGAGAATGAATGGGTTTGCTGGTCGAGGATAAGCACTGCCGCCCCAGACTAATTGGGATAAAAGTGTCCTATTCTGCTGATCGTTGGCGGTCTGAGCAGACAGACCCGCACCTATCTATAAGCTTTCACCTATTCCATGGATAGGTGATAACTTCTTATCACCAGACAATCCGTTTAACAGCACGTGCCACAAAGCTGACCTTAATATTTATCTAATAGGAAATAATTATAATAGTCCGCCATGTTACAGATGCCGTGGAGCTGTAGCCTGGTCCTGGTCTGTGCGCTTGCTAGCTCATATTAGCTGCTTGCTTGACTCAGAGCCAAGGCTGCTGTGATCCCAGGACTTTCTTAGTTGGCATGCTTTTCCTACAGAAAAAAACAGACGAATTTGTAATTCACTGCCTGGAAAAGATATCATGTTATTTCGGCCATTACTCTATTTGCAAAGAAAGAAAAGAAGCTGCTTCTTTGGATCAGTGCCAATGCTGCTGTGATCACAGGACTTCCATTAGCAAAGAGAAAGTAAAGAAACTGCTTTTTTGTATCAGTGCCAATGCTGCTGTGATTAAAGGACTTCCATAAGCAAAGAGAAAGTAAAGAAACTGCTTCTTTGGATCAGTGTCAATGCTGCTGTGATCACGGGACTTCCATTAGCAAAGAGAAAGTAAAGAAGCTGCTTCTTTGGATCAGTGCCAATGCTGCTGTGATCACAGGACTTCCATTAGCAAAGAGAAAGTAAAGAAACTGCTTTTTTGTATCAGTGCCAATGCTGCTGTGATTAAAGGACTTCCATAAGCAAAGAGAAAGTAAAGAAACTGCTTCTTTGGATCAGTGTCAATGCTGCTGTGATCACGGGTCTTCCATTAGCAAAGAGAAAGTAAAGAAACTGCTTTTTTGTATCAGTGCCAATGCTGCTGTGATTAAAGGACTTCCATAAGCAAAGAGAAAGTAAAGAAACTGCTTCTTTGGATCAGTGTCAATGCTGCTGTGATCACGGGTCTTCCATTAGCAAAGAGAAAGTAAAGAAGCTGCTTCTTTGGATCAGTGCCAATGCTGCTGTGATCACAGGACTTCCATTAGCAAAGAGAAAGTAAAGAAACTGCTTTTTTGTATCAGTGCCAATGCTGCTGTGATTAAAGGACCTCCATAAGCAAAGAGAAAGTAAAGAAACTGCTTCTTTGGATCAATACCAATGCTGCTGTGATCACAGGGACTTTCTCTTGCAAACTCTTCCTACACAAGAACATGCAATTACTTGCCTTGAAATATATATTGTTTTAGCAAATTTTCTATTAGCAAGGAGAAAGTCAAGAACCTGCTTACTTTGAATCACTACCAAGACTGCTGTGTCACATGACTATTTAGCGGTCAAGCTTCCTCTACAATCAAATTTAACAGCATGTAGTTTCCTGTCTGGACAAGGTAATAATAATACTTTAGGCTTATCACTATCAGAAAGGAGAAAGTAAAAGAGCCTGCTAGCTTGAACCAGTGCAGAGGCTGCTGTGATCACAGGACTTTATTAACAAGGAAGCAGCACCCTGTTTAAACACCCAAAAAGTTTGTAAGATCGTCTTTGCTGATAGAGAAATAGATAAAAAACAAACGATCAAGAATAAGTAAACGGCTCATCCTACTCCGGGCTATATTAGAATGAAAGAAGTTTGTGTTCTACAAATTAATTAAACTAATACACAGCACAGGGGGTACGATTGAAGAAAGTGAGCACACGGCTGACAAAGACATGCTGCTGGTGAATTCCTGTGCCCGGTGAGGCGTCATAGTACCAGGCTCATGTGCTTGAGAGAGTTGTACACCTCTTGAAAAAAAAACATAATTAGAGATTTCGGAGGGCAATGCTGGCTGATATTGAACAGAGGGAAAAACAATGCTAGCTGGAATAAACGGAATTAAAAAATGAATTACGCTCCGGCATAAAATGAGGGCATTCATTATGATTAACGCATCTCATTGTCCAGATAAAGGGCTCTATATATAGAAAGCAGAATCTCACTACTTCTGCTGGCGAAACCGGGAGAACAAACCTCATCGCCGAGCAGGGAATTAGCATACATTAGCTTGTTCTAATCTAAATATGTATTATGGCGCCTGTCTGTGAGATGGATCCTATTGTGAGGGCTGCCCGTCTTTTCAGGCTAATATGGTGAATTTATGCTGAAACTAAATGGATTTCAATCGCCGCTCAGGAAGGGGACGGCTGCCCCGCTGCTATACTTTCCTTACAGTCAAACATCAGCCTCCGTATTACAGAAACAAACCCCGGAGATGTTTAACGCTAATATCTCCAAAGTTATAAGATCGCAGTCCTCAGTCAGAGCGTCGCTGCCGGATACTTGCCAGGTCTCCAATTAATAGGAAAGGTGCGCGAGACCTACCGATATTTGCCGGCAGCTCGTCAGCGCCTCCTGATGCGGAGGCGAGAGGAACTGGATAAACCTTTAAGCACTTTTCTGTGATACTGACACATTAGTGTTTACCTATCATGAATCTGACTTTTGGGGCCATTTTAACCCCTTACCGACATGTGACGTACATTTATCAGCTTTTTGCTGGCAGATGATGGCTGTGCTATTCAGCCATCATCTGCCGCTAAGAGCTAGCATTTAAAGCACACGGTCCCGGTGGTGGCGCTGTTCTAATTGCCCATTGGCACCCCATGATGCGATTAATGGATCGCCATGAAAACTGGGGGTCTGCTGAAAACTCCCGCGCCTGTCAAGACGGTATTCTTATGAAGTCTAGCATACGTAGTTGACTGTGATCTTTGCTATGCACAGCAATACTGTATTGATATCGCAAGCAATCGTGCAATCTCAGGTTCAATATATACATTACATTTTATAAGTATATATATATATTTTTTTTTTTCAAAACACACACATATGTATGAAAAAAAACACTAAAAATTTTTATTTTATAAACATATATTTACATATATTTATTAAATGTCTTTCACACAACATGTGTGGAAAAAATAAATAAATAAATAAATCACACCCTTCCCCCCCCCCCCCAATTAAAAACATAAAAATAAATTATTATTTTTTTTTTAAAATACACATATATGGTGACGTCACATCCGTGAATAGCCAATCTATCAAAATATATATATCAAAAATAATAAAATGAATGTAATCAAATGCTATTGTAATGAGAAAAAAAATCGAATCTCCAAAACTGCGTTTTTTTTTTTTCCGGCTGCCAAAACAGCATATAAAAATGAAATAATAAGAGGTGATCAAAACATTGTTTCTACCCCAAAAAAGGATTCACATTTTCTCGGGGTGGGGGGATCTCGGAAAATGGCAATACGGGCAACCTTAATTATAAACTGTAATTTTTTTCCCACTTTTTTTTTTATTCCATACATGCTTGGTATCGCTGTAATTGTACTGAACTGGAGAACCATATTGATGTGTAATTTTTACCATATCATGAACAATATTAAATAAAAAAAATAAAAAAAAAATTGTGGAATTGCATTTTTTTCAATATGTTGGCGCGCTTGAATTTTTTCTCCCCGCTTTCCAGTACATCACACGATAAAATAGCTGGCGTCATTCAAAAGCACAACTCGTCCCACAAAAAAGTTCACTTTAATGGAACTGAGCTGCAATACCTGACACGATCTGCGGACAGGCGTGGCGCTGTTTCCAAAAGAAAGCAGTCATATTTTTCTAATTCTGATCACCTCTGGATCGTAGGCCCTACTAGTATCTATATACATCATAGAGTAGGTTCCTCTGCTCTCCGAGAACATCTCCCTCTCTGGTAGACGTGATCCGACCATGATTTACATGGACAGCAACTCATTTGAAAGAATACATGTAACATTACAAGTCCGACAGAAGTGTCTTTTCTTATCTTTTTCGATAACGGCAAGGGGTTAAGAAGTCAAATTTCTATCAGGAAGTGCATCCACGCTGGCTGTCACATTGTGATTATGGGTCTCAGCATGCGAGCGCTAAAATGTCGCTTACGAATTGACAGCGCACGTGACAATATGGCAGGCGGCTGTCATCCGATTCACTGAACACCTGGCAGCTGCAGAACAAAACCTGACACTATATGCAAAGTGTGAACTTCACAAACCCTTTCTAGAACACTACATTCCCCTGATGACCGGTCCAGGACAGGAACACGACAGACACCAGTGTTCGGTGAATGACATATAGTCATATACCACTCGTACCATTTGGGGCCAGAATACATTTATAGCGGTATTTAAAAAAACAAAATAAAATGAATGAGATGCCTTAACCCCTTAGTGACCGAGCCAATTTTGACCTTAATGACCAATTTTTACAATTCTGACCACTGTCACTTTATCTGGTTATAACTCCGGAATGCTTCAACGGATCCCACTGATTCTGAAACTATTTTTTTTTTCGTGACATATTGTATTTCATGATAGAGATAAAATTTCTTTGATACGACTTGCGTTTATTTATGAAAAAAAACTGAAATTTGGCAAAAAAAAAGTGAAAATTTAGCAATTTTAAAACTTTTCATTTTATGCCCTTAAATCAGAAAGATATGTAATAGAAAATAGTTAATAAATAACTATTATAAATTTCCCACATGTCTATTTTAGATCAGCAGAATTTTGGAAACATATTTTTTTTTTGTTAGGAAGTTACCAGGGTTAAAAGTTGACCAGCGAATTATCATTTTTCCAACAAAATTAACAAAACCAATTTTTTTTTTTTAAGGGACCACCTCACATTTCAAGTGACTTTGAGGGGTCAATATATCAGAACGTACCCAAAAGTGACACCATTATAAAATCTGCACGCCTCAAAATGCTCAAAACCACATTCAAGAAGTTTATTAACACTTGCGTTGCTTCACGAGATCTGAAGCAACATGGAAGAAAAAAAATTAACTTAACTTTTTTTCACCAAAAATTGACTTTAGCCCCAAATTTTTTTATTTTTACAACGGTAACAAGAGAAAAAGAACCACTAAATTTGTTGTGCGATCTCTCCTGAGTACGCCAATACCCCATATGTGAGGAAAATCTACAGTTTGGGTGAACGGCAGGGCTCGGAAGGGAAGGAGCGCCGTTTGACTATTTGAATGCAAATTTGTCTGGAATTGAGAGCAGCCGCCATGTCGGGTTTGGAGAGCCCCTGATGTGCGTTAACAGTGAACATCACCCACAAGTGACCCCATTTTGGAAACCACACCCCTCAAGGATTTTATGCAGGGGTATAGTGAGCATTTTGAACCCACAGGTAAGACAGAACATAACATTGGATTGTCATACTGAATACATTGCAATTAGTGTAAAGCGCAAGTGTTTGCTACTCCAGTTTGCAGCAGGTGCTCGGGTATGCACCAAAGATTGTGGGTGCTCGAATCTCTGCCCTGCATGTTTCATGGCTGTTAGACACCCCCAAAAAAAACATGTGGGGATCCGAGATATTCCGTGCATACCTGAGCACTCGCTGCACACTTGAGTTGCGAGTACATGCGCTAAACACTAACAATCATATCGCCATCATTTTTTTTCCCTTTTGAAAAACCCCAATTTTAACTCCAACCTTAACTGCAAAGAATGGAAATTTTTTTTAAAAAATTACTTTATAATTATTTTTCTAACTGAAGGGGTGACAAAGGGGGATTTGATTTACTTTTTTTTTTTTATTTTTTTTTATTTTAATCATTGTGACAGGGTTTATCACAGTGATCAAAAGGAACCGATAAGAAAAATTTCCTATTGTTGCCAGCAGATCCCGACGGGCGCGTGCTCTTGCGCCTGACATTTTTTTCCTGGCAGAGGATGAAAAGGACAGATCAGGAGTTCCCAGGGATGGCGGAGGTACTGGAAGGGCACGGGGGACTCCTTTTCTCTCTTCTCTGATATGCTAGATCATATTAGGTAAAAGAGAAATTAATTTTCAATCTGACTTTTTAATTTGCTATCGCCGTTATCACTTGACAAGGGCCCGTAAAAACCATCCCTGATCATGTTCTCCAGGGTCTGAACTACCCCCAGTAGCTGAGACCCTGGTGATTTTAAGACGCCGGGGTGTGCAATACCCTTATTTCTCAGCTCCATTAACCCCTTCACCCCAAAGCCTGTTTTCACCTAAGTGACACGGCCAATTTTTACAATTCTGACCACTGTCACTTTATGAGGTCATAACTCTGAAACGCTTCAACGGATCCTGGTGATTCTGAGATTATTTTCTCGTGACATATTGTACTTTATGATAGTGGTAAAACTTCTTCGATATGACTTGCATTTATTTGTGAAAAAAACAGAAATTTGTCGAAAATTATGAAAATTTAGCAATTTTCAAATTTTTCCTTTTTATGCCCTTAAATTAGAGAGTTATATCACATAATATAGTTAATAAACAACATTTCCCACATGTCTGCTTTACATCAGCACAATTTTGGAAACATAATTTTTTTTTGTTAGGGAGTTATAAGGGTTAAAAGTTGACCAGCGATTTCTCATTTTTGCAACAAAATTTGCAAAACCATTTTTTTTACGGACCACCTCACACTTGAAGTGACTTTGAGGGGTCTATATGACAGAAAATGCCCAAAAGTGACACCATTCTACAAACTGCACCCCTCAAGGTACTCAAAACCACATTCAAAAAGTTTATTAACCCTTCAGGTGCTTCACAGGAATTTTTGGAATGTTTAAAAAAAATTGAACATTTAACTTTTTTTTCACAAAATTTTTACTTCAGATCCAATTTGTTTTATTTTACCAAGGGTAACAGGAGAAATTGGACCAAAAAAGTTGTTGTACAATTTGTCCTGAGTACGCCGATACCCCACATGTTGGGGTAAACCATTGATTGGGCACATGGCAGAGCTCAGAAGGGAAGGAGCGCCATTTGACTTTTCAATGCAAAATTGGCTGGAATTGAGATCGGAACCCATGTCGTGTTTGGAGAGCCCCTGACGTGCCTAAACAGTGGAAACCCCCACAAGTGACACCATTTTGGAAAGTAGACCCTCTAAGGAACTAATCTAGATGTGTGGTGAGCACTTTGAACCTCCAAGTGCTTCACAGAAGTTTATAATGTAGAGCCGTAAAAAAAAATTAATATTAATTTTCACAAAAAATGATCTTTTTGCCCAAAATTTTTTATTTTCCCAAGGGTAGCAGGATAAATTGGACCCCAAAAGTTGTTGTGCAATTTGTCCTGAGTACGCTGATACTTCATATATGGGGATAAACCACTGTTTGGGCGCATGGCAGAGCTCGGAAGGGAAGGAGCGCCGTTTGACTTTTCAATGCAAAATTGGCTGGAATTGAGATCGGAACCCATGTCGTGTTTAGAGAGCCCCTGACGTGCCTAAACAGTGGAAACCCCCACAAGTGACCCCATATTGGAAACTAGACCCCCCACGGAACTTATCTAGATGTGTTGTGAGAACTTTGAACCAACAAGTGTTTCACTACAGTTTATCACGCAGAGCCGTGAAAATAAAAAATATATTTTTTTTCCACGAAAATTATATTTTAGCCCCCACATTTTTATTTTCCCAAGGGTAACAGGAGAAATTTGACAACAAAAGTTGTTGTCCAATTTGTCCTGAGTACGCTGATACCCCATATATGGGGGGGAACCACTGTTTGGGCGCACGGCAGAGCTCGGAAGGGAAGGAGCGCCGTTTGAAATGCAGACTTAGATGGATTGGTCTGCAGGTGTCATGTTGCATTTGCAGAGCCCCTGATGTACCTAAACAGTAGAAACCCCCCACAAGTGACCCCATATTGGAAACTAGACCCCCCACGGAACTTATCTAGATGTGTTGTGAGAACTTTGAACCCCCAAGTGCTTCACTACAGTTTATAACGCAGAGCCGCGAAAATAAAAAATATATTTTTTTCCACGAAAATTATATTTTAGCCCCCATGTTTTTATTTTCCCAAGGGTAAGGCTGGTTTCACACTTGCGTTTTTATCTGCATGCGTTTTTTTAAAAAACGCATGTGTGAAAAAACGCATGTAAACGCGGTAAAACGCATGCGTTTTTATAGAAAAACACAAGAAAAAACAAAAAAACCCTAACCCTACCCTAACCTGAAATACGTGGCACTGAAATACGTGGCACTGAAATACGTTTATATACGTATATAAGTGCCACGATATTTCAGTGGCCACGTATATAAGTGCCACGTATTTCACGTAAATGCCACGATATTTCAGTAGCCACGTATATAAGTGCCACGTATTTAAGTGCCACGTATTTAAGTGCCACGTATTTAAGTGCCACGTATTTAAGTGCCACGTATTTAAGTGCCACGTATTTAAGTGCCACGTATTTAAGTGCCACGTATTTAAGTGCCACGTATTTAAGTGCCACGTATTTCACGTAAATGCCACGATATTTCAGTGCCACGTATTTCACTGAAATATCGTGGCACTTAAATACGTGGCACTGAAATATCGTGGCACTTAAATATGTGGCACTGAAATATCGTGGCACTGAAATATCGTGGCACTGAAAGACATGGCACTGAAATATCGTGGCACTGAAATACGTGGCACTGAAATACGTGGCACTATGACTGTCAGAAAATGTTCATTAAACGGTTAGGGATGAGTTTAGGGGTAGGGTTAGGATCCCTTTATCACCTTGATGGTGGTGGGTGACTTTTCAGTGTGTTCTGTTTTTTTTCTATAAAAACGCATGCGTTTTTAACGCAAACAAACGCGTTGAGATCGGACGCCATGTCGCGTTTGGAGAGCCCCTGATGTGCCTAAACAGTGAAAACTCCCCAATTCTAACTGAAACCCTAACCCCAACCCTAACCCTAGTCCTAACCCTAGCGCTACTTTCACACTAGCGTTTTTTTGCATACGTCGCAATGCGTCGTTTTGGCGAAAAAACGCATCCTGCAAAGTCATCTGCAGGATGCGTTTTTTCCCCATAGACTAACATTAGCGACGTATTGACACACGTCGCAAGCGTCGTGCGACGGTTGCGTCGTGTTGTGGCAGACCGCCGGCAGCAACAAACGTTACATGTAACTTTTTTTGTGCCGACGGTCCACCATTTCCGACCGCGCATGCGCGGCTGGAACTCCGCCCCCAGCTCCCCGCACCTCACAATGGGGCAGCGGATGCGTGGAAAAACAGCATCCGCTGCCCCCGTTGTGCGGCGCTTGCACAGTATGCGTCGGTATGTCGGGCCGACGCAGCGCGACGGCCCCGTACCGACGCTAGTGTGAAAGTAGCCTAACGGGAAAATGGAAATAAATATATTTTTTAAAATTTTATTATTTCCCTAACTAAGGGGGTGATGAAGGGGGATTTGATTTACTTTTATAGCGTTTTTTGGGCGGATTTTTATGGTTGGCAGCCATCACACACTAAAAGACGCTTTTTATTGCAAAAAATAGTTTTAGCATCACCACATTTTGAGAGCTATAATTTTTCCATATTTTGGTCCACAGAGTCATGTGAGATCTTGTTTTTTGCAGGACGAGTTGACGTTTTTACTGGTACCATTTTCGGGTACATGATATTTTTTGATCGCTTTTTATTCCGATTTTTGGGAGGCGGAATGAACAAAAACCAGCAATTCCTGAAATTCTTTTAGGGGGGGCGTTTATACCCTTCCGTGTTTGGTAAAAAGGATAAAGCAGTTTTATTCTTCGGGTCAGTACGATTACAGCGATACTTCATTTATGTAATTTTTTTATGTTTTGGCGCTTTTACACAATAAAAACTATTTTATATAAAAAAATAATTGTTTTTGCATCGCTTTATTCTGAGAGCTATAACTTTTTTATTTTTCTGCTGATGATGCTGTATGGCGGCTTTTTTTTTGCGGGACAAGATGACGTTTTCAGCGGTACCATGGTTATTTATATCCGTCTTTTTGATCGCGTGTTATTCCACTTTTTGTTTGGCGGTATGAGAATAAAGCGTTGTTTTTTGCCTCGTTTTTTTTTTTTTTTTTTTACGGTGTTCACTGAAGGGGTTAACTAGCGATATAGTTTTATAGGTGGGGTCGTTACGGACGTGGCGATACTAAATATGTGTACTTTTACTGTGTGGGTTTTTTTTTATTTAGATAAAGAAATGTATTTATGGGAATATATATATTTTTTTTTACACATGTGGAAATTTTTTTTTTTTACTTTTTTACTTTGTCCCAGGGGGGGACATCACAGATCGGTGATCTGACAGTGTGCACAGCACTCTGTCAGATCACCGATGTGACAGGCACATTGCAGAGGCTTGCCGGCGCCTGCTATGAGGAATTCTCAGCAGACGCCGGCAAGCAGGGTCATCTCATGACCCGGAAGGAGTCCCGCGGCCATCTTGGATCCGGGGACTCCTTCCAGGTCACCGGAGCAGCGCGATCTCATCGCGCTGCTCCGGTGGGAGAGCGCAGGGAGCCCCCGTCCCTGCGCGATCCCCCTCTATGCCGCTGTCACTATTGACAGCGGCATCAGAGGGGTTAAATGCCCGCGATCGGCGACAGCGCTGATCGTGGGCATTGCTGCGGGGTGTCAGCTGTCATATACAGCTGACACCCGCACCCGATCACCGCGGCGCTCAGCGCGAGACTGCGGTGATCGGGGCGCCGTACTAGTAATGCGGCTGGCACTAATGCAGTGCCGGCAGCGCAGTACTAGTATGGCGCATGGCACGAAGGGGTTAAAAAGCACATTAGAGGTCGTTAAGAGGTTAAACAATTTTGTGAAGGTGTTGGAACGTCATAATTTCTACGGCAGATAACTCACCTTGTGGCTCACTGGCCACATCATCCGGTTTCAATGGCTTGTCAGCATCCCTATTGGAAGAAAAAATAAAAATAATGAATGCTGTTGTCTGAACATCTCGACACGATGTTCCCTTTTTCAGAAGAAAGTTTCCTAGCCAATCAAAAGATCATCGCAAGTCGAGGACATAAATTCAGCAGCGATTTGCTGTTAAAGCGGTATTCCCATCTCCGAGATTCTATCCCAATATGTAGTAGGTGTAATAATAATAATATTAGCAAACAACTCCAATTAGAAATGTAATATAGTTCTTCTGATTTGCTATGTCGCTCACCCCATGTGCAGGGCATTGCAGAAATTATGATATCCATGGTTACGACCACTAGCGACCTGCTAAGGGCGATGTCACAAGTGGTTCTACCATACATACAAGCATGAGCTAGCTGCTTATATGTGGTCATATGTCACATCAGAGAGGATCGGGTAAGGGAGGGGGGAATCTGTGATGGAAGTGGTCCCTCTAATGTAACATCAAGGACCGCACCAATCCTAAGAAACAAGGGTCTGCAGTGCTATTCTCTGCACAGAGAAATAGGGGGTACAATGTTTAATCAGTGCTTAAGCATCATTATTCTCAAAACCAGTGAAGGTTAGAGGTCGGATCCTCACCAAAGTGATGGCAAAATCATGCGGAGGGGGAAAATGGTTGGTATGATCTGAAATTATGTCTATTTAGCTTAAAGGGGTATTCCCACCTACAAGATCCTATCCTAATATGTAGAAGTTGTAATAATAATATTTGCAAATACCTCCACTTAGAAATGTAGTATAGTTCTTCTGATTCGCTATGTTGCTTACCCCATGGACAGGGCATTGCAATAGCTTAGGTATCCATGGATACAACCACTCATATACTGACCGTTAGTTGTTAGTAAACAACTGCAATGCCCTGTACATGGGGTAAGAGACATAGTGAATCAGAAGAACTACACTACATAGCACAGAGACATACCGGTTCTGTAGCAGCGCCCGTCCCTGCCTCAGCTGTTCTTCAAGTTGCTTCTCTTCTTCTTTGCACTTTAGAAAAGCCTGATTCAGCAGCGACAGCAGCCTGTGTGAGGAGAGATGTTTGGTAAAGAATAAGGGGCACCGATGAAATCAGATATGTTCTGTTCACACATAGGATAGGCTACAACACGTGCTGCTCCAACGCCTCACACTCGACAGGATGACACACTATATCCGGACATCCCATTTAATGCGCTATCTATGTATATGAAGTCTGATGTGTAGTACTACTCTTAAACAATACCTGTGAGAGCAGGCCGAAGACAACATCATCGGCCCATCTGGTCCAGACAAGAAATCCCTCTTCAGTCACCTGAGAAAAAGAAAAAAAAAATACAAAAGGTGAACAAAATACAAAGAAAACTTCCTAACAAAAATAAAATATACACTAACAATCCCAACACCACCATTATCCTGCACATCTGGATATGTATTTCAAGCGGATCTGTCACCAGATTTTACAATGCAACCTGCATCCATTATTAAACAGATGTGTAAGACCCAATGAGGCTGGTGTACTGACTTGTAAAAACCATGTCTGCATGGAGGTATAATCCAACTTGCCAAAGTGCCCAAATATTAAAATGCTTGTTTTAATGTTAGGATTACACAGCCATTCTGACATGGATTTTCACCATAAGTACACCAGCCTCATTAGGTCTAAGGAATATATATATATATATATATATATATATATATATATATATATACACACCTTTTTTTAAAATAATGTAGAAATATTGTATTGCGAAATTTGGAGATAGATCTGCTTTAACCTCAGCAGATGCCGGCCGACTATGGCATAACTTAGGCCCGGGAGAAAAAAAAAAATGTAAAAATCTAGACTGACAGACCAAAAAGACCTTGAAGAACGCTCGCTAGGCAGTCAACAATTTCGCCAGTTTCCCTCATTGAATGCACACTTGGAGCAAGGGGATTATGATGCCCCTCCAACAGCGGCTTCTCTACCTGGGGGTCCCAGTGGTTGGACTCTCAGTGATCAGCAAATTATTCCCTTTCCAAAGGATGCAGGATACCTTAATTTGTGGGAACCTTTGAAGCCCTTTGCACCCGTCCTCTGGCATTGGAAATTTGCTAATTTTACTACAAGTCTTTTTTGTTCACAAATTTGCAATTTCACACTTTTACAAATGGGAGGGGTTAATTATGCAAATTAGGGTTTTTAACAAGATAAATATACGAATTGCAACTTTTTAATAGCAAGTTGCACGCTGTCTACAATAAGAGGGGAAGCGCTTATAAAATATTTTTGGGCAGAAGTGCTATTTTTTTTCTCAAACGAGCCAAATTTATCAAGAATCGTGTGACGCTTTAATAAATGTGAGACAATTAATGGCTAATTGGCTAAAGTCCCGTGTTTATAACTCCCCCCAAATGTCTCTGGCCAGTTGTACTTGTGCTGTGTGATGGCCCCTAATCTAATGACATCATGCAAAAGGCTTGAAATTTGGGAGAATAAGAGCAGATCTTACATCCAATTTCCTGCAGACTCCAACGCTGTCCCTGCTTTTATGGCTGCCATTTTTTTTTTTTTTGCAAATCAGACAATGCACTGCTGCTATTCCTACTGCCAAAAATATAGGCTCCCTTATGAACCCTATTATGAGTTAAAGGGTTATTCCCATCGTCATAAACTGATACTTGGTTGGATAGTGCTGGTAAAATAAAGCACTTTTGCAGTTTACTGCTTATTAAAATGTGCAGCCGTTCTTGAGATATCAACACTTTTCTTTTGCTTCTAGCTCGTCACCTAGGAGACCGACCACCGCTGCCGATCTAGCTGGTAAGTGCTGCAATGAAGCTGGCTGCGATTAGGAGGCAACAATCGCGCTCCAGCGATCCCGGACAGCTTTAAAGCAGTGCTTACAAACTGAATAGAAAAGAGCTTGTAAGCACTGAGTGTGTTCTACTGTCCAACAGCGGTGGTCGGTTTCCAAGGCAACGAGATGTAAACAAAAGAAAAAAGTGATATTTCAAGAACGGCTGCAAATTTTAACAAGCAGTAAATAGCAAAAAGACTTGTATTTACCAGCTCTATCCGACATGTAAGAGGTGCAAAACTACAACTCCCAGCATGCCCTTACACCCAAAGGCTGCCATAGAACCGCCTGTGTGACTTATGCAAAAGTTGTCAGGGCAGGATGGGAGTTGTAGTTCCACAACAGCAGCAGACTGTCACTTAAATATACAGCCACTATGTCAGTGCACGTCCACAACCACCTGTAAGTGACCCTAGCCCACTATGCACAGATTACAGCCCTCCATGTAAGACCAGTTTATACACTGCACCCAGACTGGACACACAACCTGCAGCCGCGCTCATTCCCCGCCGTCCGTGCACTGGAAACGTCACTGCCCGGGAAAGAACACGATAACAGGCTCACAGGAAGTGCAGGAGCTACCGGCCATGGCAACTGTTACCATGCAGGGCAAGCGTTACCGCTCCACCAATCAGTGAAGGCGATAAATACCCGAAAGGGGACAGGCAGCCAATGAGAGGACGGCTTCTATTTTGATCCCTGCAGGCGGGAGATTTCTTTTCAACCGAACTTTATTGACACAGTGACATACCTACAAATTTGGATAGGGTGTGATAAATTCCTTTTTCCTCAGGCGGCACTCCGTCGCCTACAGGGGCTACAAGAAGCTGAGGTAATTCTGTGAATGTTCCTAGTAAAAAATGTGTACTCTACTAGGACCGAGTTCACACCATGGTTTCTCGGCTGTTTACTTGAACTACACGTTGCAGCTGTTCCTTTCCTTGATGCAGCACTGTCCTTCTCCAGCGGCTGCAACTCTCCTCTCGTCATGGAAACGCAGCGCCCTTAGAGACCACCGAGTATTCAGGTAGTTGGCATCCACGCCACTACTCCAGACTGCTCTGTCCTTTCTGAATTCCTAGAACAAATCCAGCCCCGCTATGTTATACTGATCTCTGTGGCAAACACAGCTCTGCTATATCCCAGAGTCATCTGGCAGCTCTGCACTGCACTCTGTGGCAAACACAGCTCTGCTATATCCCAGAGTCATCTGGCAGCTCTGCACTGCACTCTGTGGCAAACACAGCTCTGCTATATCCCAGAGTCATCTGGCAGCTCTGCACTGCACTCTGTGGCAAACACAGCTCTGCTATATCCCAGAGTCATATCTGGCAGCTCTGCACTGGGCTCTGTGGCAAACATAGCTCTGCTCTATCTCAGAGTCAAATTTGTCAGCTCTGCACTGTACTCTGTGGCAAACACAGCTTTACTATATCCCAGAATCAAATCTGTTAGCTCTGTACTGCACTCTGTGACAAACACATCTCTGCTCTATCCCAGAGTCAGATCTGCCAGCTCTGCACTGGACTCTGGCAAACAGCTCTGCTATATCCCAGAGTCAAATCTGCCAGCTCTGCATTGCACTCTGTGGCAAACACAGCTCTACTCTATCCCAGTGTCAAATCTGTCAGCTCTGCACTGGACTCTGTGGCAAACACAGCTCTGCTATATCCCAGAGTCAGATATGTCAGCTCTGCACTGGACTCTGTGGCAAACACAGCTCTACTATATCAAAGAGTCATCTGGCAGCTCTGCACTGCACTCTGGCAAACACAGCTCTGCTATATCCCAGAGTCAGATATGTCAGCTCTGTACTGGACTCTGGCAAACATAGCTCTACTATATCAAAGAGTCATCTGGCAGCTCTGCACTGCACTCTGTGGCAAACACAGCTCTGCTATATCCCAGAGTAATATCTGGCAGCTCTGCACTGCACTCTGTGGCAAACATAGCTCTGCTCTATCCCAGAGTCAAATCTGTCCGCTCTGTACTACTCTGTGGCAAACATAGCTCTGCTCTATCCCAGAGTCAAATCTGTCAGCTCTGCATTGCACTCTGTGGCAAACACAGCTCTGCTATATCCCAGAGTCATCTGGCAGCTCTGCACTGCACTCTGTGGCAAACACAGCTCTGCTATATCCCAGAGTCATCTGGCAGCTCTGCACTGGACTCTGTGGCAAACAGCTCTGCTGTATCCCAGAGTCAAATATGTCAGCTCTGCACTGGACTCTGGCAAACACAGCTCTGCTATATCCCAGAATCAAATCTGTCAACTCTGCACTTCACTCTGTGGCAAACACAGCTTTGTAATATCCAAGAGTCAAATATGTCAGCTCTGCACTTCACTCTGTGGCAAACACAGCTCTGTAATATCCCAGAGTCAAATCTGACAGCTCTGCACTGCCCTCTGTGACAAACACAGCTCTGCTTTATCCCAGAGTCAAATCTGTCAGCACTGCACTCTGTGGCAAACACAGCTCTGTAATATCCCAGAGTCAAATATGTCATCTCTGCACTGCACTCTGTGGCAAACACAGCTCTGCTATATCCCCAAGTTAAATTTGCCAGCTCTGCGGCAAACACAGCTCTGCTTTATCCCCGAGTCAGATCTGCCAGCTCAGCTATATCACTGTCTTTACTCTGCTGATCCAGATATGCCTTCCTGCGTTGCTCTGCTGTACCAGCTCCTCATGGCTGAGCATCCTCCTCTTCCTTGTGGTCTATAACTCACACACCTTCTGTCGTTTTCTCATCTGCTCCTGGGATTTCCATTTGCTTCTCCAGTTGCCGTTCTGCCAGCACAGTTTCCATTGTTCCATCTGGATCTCATTGCTGCACCAACGTCACCTGTCCGTGCTGCATCACAACTGCTTATCCGGACCAAGACCCTCGAGGATCCTCCTCACCAGGTGAGACATAAGACACGGTCTCTAACAATGTGGCTCATGGCATAATGGTGTCATAAAAATGGCATTCGTGATGAAAACCATGGGGTAGATGCAAACTTGCCTGTCCGGTAGATTACAAGGGTAATGGGATCACCTCCTAGACTCACGGTAGAGTTGGCAGCGGTTACAGAAGGTTTCTTGTGACCTAGTGTCCAATTGCACATTCATTGATCTGGGGGGCATTGCTGGAAACGGCCCGTGGAGAGGGGACGACAGTTATGGTGGTCTGTAAAATGTGCATGGCAATGGAGACAATTTTAGTCCGTGCTCTTTGCTCAAAAATTCATTGGCATGCTGCGTGCATAAGGACCGCACGGCCAGGAAGAGGGGGCTTCACGCATGCACATGGGGCAGTATGATAGGGCATTGGGACTATACCACAGTGCATGGGACAGTAGGGCAGGGCATGTAGGAGAGGGCACAACATGTGGGTTTCATGGGGGCTGCACAGCAGTGTGTGGTCTACATGGCAGGGTATGGGGAGGGCTAGTAGACCTGGCATGGGTCCTGCACGTCCGGCCATGGGGGCTGCATGCAAGGGCATTGAGCCTGTACCAGAAGGCATGGGGGGGATGTATGGCATGGGAGCCACACGGCAGTGTATGTGAGGTACATGGTAGGGTATAGGGGGGATATATGGCAGGGTATAGGGGGGATATATGGCCGGGCGTAGATCTTTAGGGCAGTGCATTGGGGCTGCACAACAGCGTATAGAGAGCTACACTACAGTGTACGTGGGCTATGCGGCGAGGTACTGGGGTGGGACGACATACGGCTGGGCATAGGGCCTGTACGGCAGTGCACGGGGGATTTACTGGTCCATGGTAAGAAGCCAGACGTGGTGCCCATACGAATGAGCTTTACTAATATATGTCCTAGGAAAGTCTGCAGCGGCTTTTATGCAGATTCTCACATTTTCTTGCTGCTTTCCATCTGTGTGACTCTACCATTACCTATTTCTAATTAACACAACCACAGATGCACCAATCACTGTATACCAATAACTTATAAGCCAAATAAATAAAATACAATAAAATATGTGTATATTATACCAGTGACTAGTGTTCTGTGGAGAAAAGTGTGGAAAACCACTAATCAGAGATAGCAACCACAGCCAATATAGAGTCACCCAGAAACATTACCAAGCAGAGGTGAGATATAAAAATGCCTTTATTATATTTAGTTTGGCAGCAATAAAATAAAATATAACAATTGTGCGCACAACAGGAACAATATAATAATTAAAATCCAAATCAATATGGGAGATGGTACAGGCTGACCCAATTATATATTCGAAATATCAGGTTAGTATAACCCCCAAGAAATAAGATGAATAAGGCTACTTTCACACTAGCGTCGGGAACAACCCGTCGCTGCGCGTCGGGCCGACGTTCCCGACGCTAGTGTGGTCTCCGCCGCACAACGGGGGCAGCGGATGCATATTTCCCACGCATCCGCTGCCCCATTGTGATGTGCGGGGAAGTGCGGGGAGGTGGGGGCGGAGTTCCGACTGCGCATGCGCGGTCGGAAAAAGCGGACCGTCGGGAGCAAAAAACGTTACATGTAACGTTTTTTTCTCCCGACGGACCGCTACCATACGCCCAAACGCCGCCAAACGCATTCACCGTTTGGAAATGCGTCGCAAATGCGTCGCAAATGCGTCGCTAATGTTACTCTATGACGAAACAACGTATCCAGCAAAAACTTTTGCTGGATGCGGCGTTTCGCAAAAACGACGCATTTGCGACGTATTGCAGTTAACGCTAGTGTGAAACTAGCCTAATCCGACAAAAAAAAATAAAAAATTCTATGACAAAAAAATCTATATGTGGGATATAGCATAAATAATACATGCATATGACAATTACATGCATATATATATATATATATATATATAGGCCCATATATTAACCACTCAAAACGTGAAAAAAATGTGTGCAAAAAAATGTTTTAAACAATATTACCAAATTTGTATAGTATGTGTGGAAAAAAGTTACAATATAAAGTGCCAAATAATAAGTATATATAAAAATATACTTTAAGACATATATAGCCTATATAATATGTTCACAATATTTTGTGCAATTGATGCAGAGGAAATAAAGTGCAGTGTGCAATGATTGTGCAAAAATCATGAAAATGATCACATCCGCACAGAGTGCATAAATGAAACAGGTGTGACTGTTATTGATAGTGCACAGCTACAAAAAAATGTGCAAATAGTGTCAATGAGGAAACTAGGTATAGATAGCTGGAATATATTTAACAGCACAGCACCCGAAGTGCCTAGATTATATGGTGATGGATGCAGAGTGCAGCGCTGTAATCCAGACACTGCCAAAATCCCACAGCAGGTTATCAAATGTACTAAGTAAACAAAGGGGGGAAAGATATATACAATATACCTGTATAGAAAGGGTCAGCCAGGTCCCGTGAGGCGCACCCCGACGCGCGTTTCGGATCTAAGTCCTTCGTCAGAGGGTGGCCATTGTATCAATAAGGGAGCCTTTTATATGATCCCCTTATCGAGCACTGCGGCCCGGGTGTGACCGGCGCATGCGCAGTTGCGATACTCAGGAACTTCCGCCGCCATGCAGCCGGACGTACGGGGGCAGAGTACCCGACGTCACCAAAGCAACAAGGACGCGATGCGGTGGAGCTCCATCGCAACAACCAGGCATGCGCACAACCAGGCACCGAGTCTCGAATGGTGCAAGGAGGCCATTAACTCTATTATAGCAACATAAAGGGGAACATATGTAGATTTAATTAGTGTCCTATTTTATAGTACAATATAACAATACTCATTTAAAAAAAGTGAATTATAAACAATATGTAAAAATGGAAGTAATAATAACCGCTATAGTGCATATAGATTATACTTAGTGTTATGGGTATATATATATAGTAAGAGTCATGTCGGTCTGGTAGTCGGGGGCAGGTATATCTCGCCCAGGTATTTGTCCTATGTGAATTAGGCCGCTCAGTATCTTCAGGATACCGAGGGGTTAATAAGTGCAGGAATAAAGGCTGACCAGCTGGAGGTTTCAGGTGTCAGCCTGGGGCACACAGAATGCCTGTCTGTGTGAGACAACGTGAGTGAGAGCTGTGCTCGTGATCTGTGTAATGTTAGCTGGGTGGGAGAAGCCCCCCCAGTTGTTAGATAGGAACGTATTTGTTTAGTTAGCGCCGGACAGGCTAGGATTTATTTTTATGTTTTGTTTTCTGTATTTGCTTTCACTTTAATAAACCTGACTTGAGGTCAGTCAACTTGGAAACCTGCTGTCGCCTCAGAGTTCAATGCACAAACCACGTGACCTTTGACCCCAGCAAAGGCGATCCCGGAGTGTTTTTGTCACATTGTGGTGGAGAACGCGGGCAACGCGTGGCACAGGCGACAGCATGGAAGACGTGGTGAAAGCCCTAGTACAGTCCACTGCCATACAGCAGCAGGCCACTGCGGCACAGCAGGAAGCTAATCTCTTGATGGCCGCACAGCTGAAGGAGTTACTGGACATGACGGCTGCAGACCGCCAGCTTCTCCAACAGGTGGCGCAGCGCCTGGTGAGCATGCCTGAGGTGGACCCGGAAGCAGAGTCCAGGAGGATCCATGTGAGTCGATACTGGCAAAAGCTGACTGCAGAAGATGATGTCGAGGCGTACCTGACAACGTTTGAGCGGACGGCGTTGAGGGAGAAGTGGCCGAAGGAACGATGGGCCGATCTAATTGCTCCGTTTCTCTCCGGTGAGGCCCAAAAAGCTTACCATGACTTGGACCCGGAAGTCGCTCAGGAATTTGAGAGGCTGAAAGCTGAGGTCCTGGCCCAGCTGGGTGTGACGACGGCTGTCCGTGCACAGAGGGTACATCAGTGGACCTATCGGCAAGATAAACCGCCGCGATCGCAGATGTTCGACCTGATCTACTTGATAAAGAAATGGCTGCAACCCGAGGTACTGACAACTCCGGAGATAATCCAGCGGGTCGTTCTGGACAAGTACCTAAGAGTACTACCACCGGCGCTGAAAAAGTGGGTGAGCCAAGGAAATCCCGCGATAGCGGATCAACTGGTGGACTTGGTGGAGCGTTATTCCGTGGCGGAAGGACTTCCTGATGATACTGCTACTACCCGAACTGTACCTCCTCCTCGTGGAACCGGTAAGACTGTTCCAGGGACTGCGGGGGAAGGAAAATTGCCAAAAACTGTGGGGGAGGAACACGGGACTGCTCGCACCCTGAGATCAAGGGTGTCGGACTCTGGTTTCAATAGGGGGCTTGTTAGGTGTTTCCGTTGCCATGAGAAGGGCCATGTTTCTGCGAACTGTCCTGTTACCACTGAACCCATGCAGTGCGACGTTACGGACTCTAAGAAACGCATGTCTTTGGTTACACGGCTAGTAAGTGTGGATGCGGGTCAAAATTATACAGTAAAATATCTGTGTGAATTGTCTGTAGATGGGAAAAATGTTGTGGCATTACTAGACTCTGGAAGTGTGGTGACTCTAGTGAAAGCCAGTCTGATAGCACGTCCAACTAGTCCGTCTAACAAGTTTTCTGTAACGTGTGTGCATGGTGACACCTGCTCATATCCTACAGCGGTCATATGTATCTCCACTCCCTATGGGTCTGTGCAACACAAAGTGGGACTCGTTCCCGCATTGTTACAGGATATAATCTTGGGCAGGGATTTTCCTCTTTTCTGGCAGTTGTGGGAGAATCAGTTGCTCCTTCACGGTAGCTGTGACCGTGAATCTTCTCCCATGCTACCTGGAGGTCCCGAGCTCCTGGAGGAGACCCCACAGGAAGATGCTGCTGGGGAGATTAGTGAATCTAACCTTCAGTACCCCTTCTCAGTTATGGCGGGGGAAACTGAGGAAACTCAGCGAGAGGCAGTACGCTTCTGCCTACCTAGACGACATCATAATTTACAGCGTGGACTGGGAAGCTCACCTCCGGAAGGTACAGGCGGTGATTGATGACCTGAGAGACGCAGGCTTAACGGCGAACCCCAAGAAATGTCACATCGGCCTTGAAGAAGCCCGATACTTGGGCTACGTGATTGGCAGAGGAGTGGTTAAACCCCAGATCGACAAAATACAGGCAATTCAGGGCTGGCCGCAACCAGTGAACAAGAAACAAGTTCAAGCTTTCCTGGGCATTGCCGGCTATTATCGCCGGTTCATACCCAATTTTGCAGCCATGGCTACCCCCTTGACGGATCTTACCAAAGGGAGGGATTCCGTCATGGTAAAATGGACCTCAGCGGCTGAAGAGGCCTTCCACAGTCTGAAACGGGCTTTGTGCTCTCAGCCCGTACTAGTGACTCCTGATTTCAGCAGCGAGTTTGTGGTGCAAACTGATGCTTCTGATACTGGTGTCGGAGCTGTACTTTCCCAGGTAAGGGACGGAGTCGAACACCCGGTCCTCTACCTCAGTCGGAAACTGAATGTACATGAGCAGAGGTATGCCGTGATTGAAAAAGAGTGCCTAGCCATCAAATGGGCTCTCGACTCCCTCAAATATTACCTGGCAGGTAGGAAGTTTAGGCTGGTCACGGACCATGCCCCTCTCAAGTGGATGCATCTCCACAAGGACCGTAATAGTCGGGTAACCCGGTGGTTCCTTGCCCTGCAGGCTTACTCTTTCACGGTGGAGCACCGCCCCGGGGTGCAGATGGGGAACGCTGATGCCCTGTCCCGAGTACACTGTTTCGAGAGTATTCTTGCTCGACCTGAGTGGTCTGAGCAGGGGGGGAGGATATGTAAGAGTCATGTCTGTCTGGTAGTCGGGGGCAGGTATATCTCGCCCAGGTATTTGTCCTATGTGAATTAGGCCGCTCAGTATCTTCAGGATACCGAGGGGTTAATAAGTGCAGGAATAAAGGCTGACCAGCTGGAGGTTTCAGGTGTCAGCCTGGGGCACACAGAATGCCTGTCTGTGTGAGACAAACGTGAGTGAGAGCTGTGCTCGTGATCTATGTAATGTTAGCTGGGAGGGAGAAGCCCCCCCAGTTGTTAGATAGGAACGTATTTGTTTAGTTAGCGCCGGACAGGCTAGGATTTATTTTTATGTTTTGTTTTCTGTATTTGCTTTCACTTTAATAAACCTGACTTGAGGTCAGTCAACTTGGAAACCTGCTGTCACCTCAGAGTTCAATGCACAAACCACGTGACCTTTGACCCCAGCAAAGGCGATCCCGGAGTGTTTTGTCACAATATATACAGTGCCTACAAGTAGTATTCAACCCCCTGCAGATTTAGCAGGTTTAATAAGATGCAAATAAGTTAGAGCCTTCAAACTTCAAACAAGAGCAGGATTTATTAACAGATGCATAAATCTTACAAACCAAAAAGTTTTGTTGCTCAGTTAAATTTTTATAAATTTTAAACATAAAAGTGTGGGTCAATTATTATTCAACCCCTAGGTTTAATATTTTGTGGAATAACCTTTGTTTGCAATTACAGCTAATAATCGTCTTTTATAAGACCTGATCAGGCCGGCACAGGTCTCTGGAGTTATCTTGGCCCACTCCTCCATGCAGATCTTCTCCAAGTTATCTAGGTTCTTTGGGTGTCTCATGTGGACTTTAATCTTGAGCTCCTTCCACAAGTTTTCAATTGGGTTAAGGTCAGGAGACTGACTAGGCCACTGCAACACCTTGATTTTTTTGCCTCTTGAACCAGGCCTTGGTTTTCTTGGCTGTGTGCTTTGGGTCGTTGTCTTGTTGGAAGATGAAATGACGACCCATCTTAAGATCCTTGATGGAGGAGCGGAGGTTCTTGGCCAAAATCTCCAGGTAGGCCGTGCTATCCATCTTCCCATGGATGCGGACCAGATGGCGAGGCCCCTTGGCTGAGAAACAGCCCCACAGCATGATGCTGCCACCACCATGCTTGACTGCAGGGATGGTATTCTTGGGGTCGTATGCAGTGCCATCCAGTCTCCAAACATCACTTGTGTGGTTGGCACCAAAGATCTCGATCTTGGTCTCATCAGACCAGAGAACCTTGAACCAGTCAGTCTCAGAGTCCTCCAAGTGATGATGAGCAAACTGTAGACGAGCCTTGACATGACACTTTGAAAGTAAAGGTACCTTACGGGCTCGTCTGGAACGGAGACCATTGCGGTGGAGTACGTTACTAATTGTATTGACTGAAACCAATGTCCCCACTGCCATGAGATCTTCCCGGAGCTCCTTCTTGTTGTCCTTCGGTTAGCCTTGACTCTTCGGACAAGCCTGGCCTCGGCACGGGAGGAAACTTTCAAAGGCTGTCCAGGCCGTGGAAGGCTAACAGTAGTTCCATAAGCCTTCCACTTCCGGATGATGCTCCCAACAGTGGAGACAGGTAGGCCCAACTCCTTGAAAAGGGTTTTGTACCCCTTGCCAGCCTTGTGACCCTCCACGATCTTGTCTCTGATGGCCTTGGAATGCTCCTTTGTCTTTCCCATGTTGACCATGTTTGAGTGCTGTTCATAAGTTTGGGGAGGGTCTTAAATAGTCAGAAAAGGCTGGAAAAAGAGATAATTAATCCAAACATGTGAAGGTCATTGTTCTTTGTGCCTGAACTACTTCTTAATACTTTAGGGAACCAAACAGAATTCTGGTGGGTTGAGGGGTTGAATAATACATGACCCTCTGAAAAAACTTTTCCCAATTTAAAAAAAAAAATAAACAAAGAAATAACATTCTTTTTTGCTGCAGTGCATTTCACACTTCCAGGTTGATCTACAGTCCAAATGTCACAATGCCGAGTAAATTCCAAATGTGTAAACCTGCTAAATCTGCAGGGGGTTGAATACTACTTGTAGGCACTGTATATGTGTATATATATATATATATATACACATACACATACATATATATATACCGGTGTGTGTATATATGTATATATGTATGTATATATATATATATATATATATATATATATATATATATATATATATATATATATATATATATATATATATATATATATATATATATATATATATATATATATATATATATAGGAGGGGGGGGTTCCTTATATATATTCACATATAAAAAGTGTTTAAACAGAACAGAGTATAATAGCAATAAGGGGTCATATTTATTCATCAGATAAAGTATAAATCCCACCCCTATACAACCACAATATAGTATACCAATGAACTATGTCAAAATTTTAATAACATATCCCCACTTATACAAATATTATACTGGGGTGGGACGACATACGGCTGGGCATAGGGCCTGTACGGCAGTGCACGGGGGATTTACTGGTCCATGGTAAGAAGCCAGACGTGGTGCCCATACGAATGAGCTTTACTAATATATGTCCTAGGAAAGTCTGCAGCGGCTTTTATGCAGATTCTCACATTTTCTTGCTGCTTTCCATCTGTGTGACTCTACCATTACCTGTTTCTGCAGATCAGCTGCGTATGTTGAATACATCCTGATTTTTTTTTTCTATTGACATCTCAGCTATTTTGCATGAATGATTCATCTCATCAGCATTTCTGAATATCTCCAGAAGTGCAGATGATATTTTGCATTCATACATTGGGAAAAGTTACACGAAATAAAGCTGAGCAATTACTGATAAAGTATGAAATGGAAAAGTAACAATTTCTCATTGCTGCGCAGGATTAGCGGTGTCTGGAATATCATACGTGACAACATGTGCTTGTGCTGGTTATGAAAACTGCAGTCTTCGTGAGATAACGACCACTAATTCTGCCTCGCTGCCAACACTCTGGTATTTAATGACTTTTATGATTACACTGTAATAGGATTAAGTGCCCTACATTATTCCCATTGCTTCCTTTCTGTGATGATTGTACATTGTGAATGTTTAAAGAATGAACTGCCCAATGGAATCATTGCTAATCTATCATGTACTGAGCTGGGAGTACTACCCTTTTTTATTGTTGTGCTGAACAGACATTAAACGGGAACACTGATCCATTACATGGGTCCCACAATATTTGGGATGCTCGGTCATTAACTGGAGCCTCGACTCTCCTAGAACGATAGGCTGGTTGTGAAGCCCTGACACCAGCGCTGTCCTGTAATAGGAACCATCACTGTAAAAAGTCCATTCATGACATTTCTTCCTCCTAAATCTACCCCCAGAGGGATATTATTGAGAAGTTGAGAGAATCGCAGCAACTCAGCCACAAAGTGGAGACCCCGTAATGTTACAGAGTGGGGGGCCGAGTGCTAAGGAGAAGAGGGGAGAAAATTCACCAATGCTCTACTGACCCTATACCTGCAGAGTCCATACCTTCTCTGGTATTAACAGCATCACAAACGCTGTGCCCCTGGCGGGAGCTTCATGGCTAAGCAGCTGCATGCAGCCGTACATCGCCAAGCACAATGCCGAGCGTCGGATGGAGTGGTGTAAATCTTAATGATTGAGCACAAAACATTGTGGACAATTGTAGCTTCCAGCTTTGTGGGAACAGTTTGAGGAAGGCTCTTTTCTGTTCCCCATGACTATGTACAATGTCCATAAAGGCAATGAGGGGTAGTCTGGTAGAAGAAATTGATCGTCCGAACAGCGGCAAAACCTAAACCGCATCCAACACCAAAAATGGAGATTGTGAGCCAGGCCTCTCGACGTCATCAGTATCTGACCTCATAAATGCTCTTCTGGATGAAGGGACAACAATTCCCACAGACGCCTCCAAAATCTTGCAGAAATCCACCCCCAGAAGAGCGGGAGCCGTTATATCTGCAGAGGGGCCGACTCCTTATTAAAGGGAACCTGTCACCCCCCCTAGGTGTTTGAAACTAAAAGAGCCACCTTGTGCAGCAGTAATGCTGCATTCTGACAAGGTGGCTCTTTTAGTTATTGGTGCTGTAACTGCAGAAATAATCCGTTTTGTAATTTGTCCTAAATACCTTTCTTCAGTCCTGGAGGCAGGCCTTTCCCCCCTGCTGCAGACGCCACACAGCTGTCACTCAAGTCTTCTTGGCGCCGGGCGCCGCCTCCTCAGCTCTGTTTTGAAATCAGCCGGCGCCTGCGCTCTTTTGTCATGCCTTGCGCAGGCGCAGTGAGCGCTGCCCGTCCTCTGTCCTCATATGCAGTCTAGCTGACTGCGCCTGTGCGGCCGCCCTGCTTGTGAATCCCAGCCCCGCAGTGTCTTCTGATTTATTCTCACTGATGGATTCCAGTACCACCTCTATGCTGATGACACTGAGATCTACCTCTCTGGCCCAGACGTCACCTCTCTGCTATCCAGAATCCCAGAGTGTCTATCAGCCACATCCTCCTTCTTCTCCTCTCGCTTCCTCAAACTCAATGTGGACAAATCTGAACTCATCATCTTTCCTCCATCCCATAGATCTTCCATACCTGACCTATCTCTCGCAATTAACGACATCACACTTGTAACCCTTGACTCTGCCCTGTCCTTCAAACCGCACATCCAAGCTCTCTCCACCTCCTGTCGCCTCCATCTCAAAAATATCTCCAGAATCCGTCCTTTGCTCAACCGTCAATCTACTAAAATGCTTGTGCATGCCCTCATCATCTCCCGCCTTGACTACTGCAATATCCTTTTCTGCGGCCTCCCTGCTAACAACTTTGCACCTCTCAAGTCCATCCTTAATTCTGCTGTCTGACTAATTGATCTCTCTCCTCGCTACTCCTCCGCTTTCCCCCTCTGCAAATCTCTTCACTGGCTCCCATTCCCTCAGCGTATCCAGTTCAAATTACTAATACTGACCTACAAAGCCATCCATAACCTGTCTCCTCCATATATCTCTGAGATAATCTCCCGATATCTTCCCTCACATAATCTCCGGTCCTCCCAAGACCTCCTCCTCCCACACTTATTCGCTCCTCACCCAACCGCCTCCAAGACTTCTCCCGAATATCCTCCATCCTCTGGAATTCTTTGCCCCAACACATCCGACTATCAACCACATTCGGATCCTTCAGACGGAACCTGAAAACCCACCTCTTCAGGAAAACTTATAGCCTGCACTGACCCCGCTGCCTCCTCATCACTACCGGAGCTACTGCCTCACCAACACCGGAGCTGCTGCAACCCCCAACCTATTGTCTCCTTCCCCATAACCCTGTAGAATGTAAGCCCGCAAGGGCAGAGTCCTCGCCCCTCTGTATCAGTCTGTCATTGTTAGTTTGCTTACTGTAAGTGATATCTGTAATTTGTATGTAACCCCTTCTCAAGTACAGCACCATGGAATCAATGGTGCTATATAAATAATAATAATAATAATAAAAAATAATGGTGTATAATAATAATATATACGACTTTCTTACTCTTTTATATATGGCGCATAGAAAACAATTTTTTGATATTGAGAACCTCTGGGACCGGTGAGCGTCAGAGGAGAATCAGGCATTGCTGCGGTGATTACCTACTGTAAACCGTACATTGTGCTTTCTAATTATACCGCCGTGTCATTTTGCACCTGATGTAGATTGCTGCTGAGAAACGCGGCCTCGTAATGAGATCTGAATCACAATCTTCAGTGTAAAATTAGCCGGATTCCCTATAAATAGAGACTTTCTGTTGGGTTATTGTGACAATCTGCATGAGGAGAACATTCTGCTTCCCTGGCTCTACATCTGATGCAGAGCTGCTGAGCTCAGTCAGTGCTATAGTGACATCAAATCTGCAGAAAACCCTTCGGACATTTTTTAAGCAAATAATTATATTTCCTAAAAAGAAAATATTTTTTGCAGGATGATCTGTGCATTGTGATGTTCCACTGTTATCCTTCCTGGAAATGAATGAATAAGGTGGCAAAGATCGCTCTATGCAGCCGCTACATTGCAGCGTAATGCAAGTGAATGGGGTCAAAGTTCCTGCGTTCGCGCCAAGTAAGTCTTAATTAATCCTAACCTGCTCAGACTTGCTTGTCATGGTTGTGGTCCCCTGACGGGGGGGATTACTGATGTCAATCTCTGAGATTTGGTTTCAAATGAGACCGTGATTTTGTCCATATACTGCAATAATGAACTCCTACAATGTATAGTACAAGGGATCAAGAGAGTACAGGTTCAAGTGTCCTAGGGGAGCTAAAAAATAAAGTAAATTGGAGTAAAAAAAAAAAAAGATTAAAATTGACCCTCTTTTCCCGCATCCAAAAAAACAAACATTTTTGGTATTGCCGTGTCTGTAAAAATCTGATTTATCAAAAAGATATCTAAAATTATTTAACCCATATGGTAAATGCTGTAAAGGAAAAATAAATCAAAACTGCAGCATTGATGTATTTTGGTCGCCGTTGTACCTTAATGTAATAAAAATGTATGAATCTCTAAATGGCAGCAATAAAAACTACAGCACGGCGTGCAAAATAACAAGCCATCACACCACTCCATCAACGGAAAAATATAGAAAATGACGACTCTTGGAAAATGGCAGCACAAGCCAATTTTATTTATTATTTTTTTTTATAAAGTTAAGATTTTTTTTCAGCTGATAAGATAATAATAAAAGGAAAAAAAGCTGCATAATTGCATTTTTTTCACCATTACAAGCCACTTCGGGTTAAATTAATAGTGCCCTTAGCTGCTCTACGTCAATAGAGCAGATTTTTTTTCCTGCTTGACTGCTGACAGCATGCTGATTGACAGCTGGCTCCCCGCTGTTAGGTAGTAGGGAGCCGGTCATCAATCAGCGTGACATAGTCAGTCGCGCCTGGTCAAAGGAACAGAGTGGAAGAGAAGCCTCTGCTCTGTTGACATGACGTCAGCAGAAGCCGCAGGTTCGGTCCGTGAGCACTCTCAGCCGGCAGAGAATGGCTGCATGTTAGTTCTTAGGTCCATAGTTAAAAAAAAAAAAGTCCTAGATATCCCCTTTAACTTGTTTGTTCCCTGGGTGAACAGAAGCTCTGACTTTTCATCAGTCATCAGTCATGCAGTAAGCAGAATTTTCCACTAGGTGGTGATGCTGAGCAAGGATTAAAAGATACCGCAAGTATTGGGGGAAAAAGTCTGCCTGATAGGAATGAAAAATGTAAAAGTTTTAGGCAGGTGCCAAACAAATGCTGCAAACTTAAAAGCTTTGAAAAATAGACATGTTGATAGTTTTATTTTTTATAATTAGATTCTAATGTATGTTAGAATTATACATTAAATGCATTTAATCAAATAAATAGATGTAATAAATACATTATATAAATTGTATATGAATTATTATACATCGGTACCAGATGAAGATGGGGAGGGGGGGTTTTGTCTGCTAACTCTTCCAGTAATGGTCCTTGAATGTCACATATATGATACAGATTTATTCATAGTCTTCATACAATCATTTTCTCGGCTCCGTCATCCTCTTCTTTGCCATCACAGAGTCCAGGATTAGACTCATTCCACAACACAACAACATCTAATCGATTTCCTGCGTGAAATCAATCGTCTGCTTCTTGAAGATGAAGAGTAAAAGCCACGCGGAGCTGTCAGTGAATAGATCTGCAGCAAGAGGTTTATGTACCGCCGGCGTGCTGCAACGGTGATTATATCGACCATACATACATTGTAATGTGAAACCGTGCCATGAGCATCAATGATGCCGCAACCCTGCGAAGGGCTTGTGCTTTAGATTTACATATAACATGGAAATCGTAATTATGTTCCTTGGCCGGAGTGCTGACTGTCTGAGCTGTATTGGGAGCCTGTATTTATTTATTTTTTTTTTTGCTTAGATCCAATGTTTTGTTCTTGTCACGTATCTGTACAGCGTTAATTTGGTCTGTGATCGGTGTCAGCTCCAGGCCCTATCACCGCAGGATAGGTGATAAATTGCTGATCAGTGGGAGGCCAGCGCCGATCGGGTGATCAGGGAGTCTTTATCCCTGTTACAAAATGGCCCGGCAGGTTGGACGCCGCACAATGCATTCTCTACAACGCTGCTGGGAAAAAAATGGAGCATAGCGCTCTTCAGCCTCATATAAAATGAATGAAGTGGATGTCAAGCCTAATAGGGTTCATCCTCTGCTCCTCTTGACAGCGTAGCGTTGCAGTATATCAATGACATTATACTCTGCCCCCCCTTCAGCTACAGACGTTTCTTAGCATTGTTACACACCTCTCCCGGATTCAGCGCTGTGCTCTGCATCCTATGTCCTCTGGTGCCTGCTCCCTGCCCTCCTCCACTTTTCTGGGCCATATTGGCCGGCTCTGGCAGCAGAACACTGCCTGAGTATTCAGGTAGGATGGGTCCTGTTAATGTTGGGATCCTCCCCAGCTACAACTCTGCTGTATACTGCCTGCACTGTGTCAGCTCTGCCATACTGTTGCACAGCATTTCTAGATCATGGTTATAGCACTGTAATTCTGTCGCCAACTCTGCCACATTAAATTTCAATTGCAAACCTAGCTCAGCTAAACATATTGCTCACCATATAGTCAACTTTGCTGCATAGCTGTACCAGCTCTGCCGCATTGAGCCTCTATTGCAAACCCAGCTCTGCTAAACATTTTCCTCACCATATTATTCACTTTGCTACATTGCTGTGCCAGCTCCGCCACATTAAACTTCCACTGCAAACCCAAATCTGCTACACAGGATCCTGACCATAGTCAATTTTGCCACAGCACCTTGCCTTTTCCACCACATTGAAACTCCACTGCAAACCCAGCTCTGCTTCACCATTTCCTAATTGCAGAGTGAGTACATCTCTGTGGCTCAGCCACATTGAACTTCCTTTGCATATCTACTCTTTTACACTTTTCCTCAACTTTGAGTCAACTTTGCTACATTAGTGTGTCAGCTCTGCCACATTGAAACTCCATTGCAAATCCAGCTCTGCTTCACGTGTTTATAATCTATTTTGCGTCTACGCCACCTGTATGTGCTGCATAAGAACTGCTCATCTGGACTAAAGGCTATGAGGATCCACCTCACCAGGTGCGACATAACACCCATTCACTGATAGCATGGTGGGTGCATAACCACGGAGAGGAAATGAGACAGAAAGTAAGTTTGAACATTTCAGAATGAAGAGCTGGAACATCGTGAACCAATTACTCTACGTGAATGTCTGCACATGCAAGATATAGAATATCATTCTAGTGCTGTCTAAGGAAGGGACGAGGCTGCCATTGAGAGGAAAGAAGACAGACTGTAAATCATATTCTGCCTGGAAAGTTGAGATGTCATCCAGAAAGAAGCAGCTGACGACCGCTGTATGAGAGGAGCTGCATTATAAGCGATGGCTTGTACACACAACTGATATATCTGTGCAGAATAAAGATCGATGGGCCGAATCACACCGACAACCTCAGTACTGAGAATGTCATGCTGCAAGAATCACTGTACAAAACCCATCGCAATGATTTCTGTGAAAGGCCAGTCATTCATATCATTCCTCTAGAAGCGCCGAACTGAAATGATCTATTATGCTTTCGTTCGCTGTGTAGATGAATGAAATATAATGCTCTCTGTTATCAGCCATTTTGGACAGACTAGTATATTCCTTGATGACCTTGTTATAAAATACAAACCAATCCAATTTTGCTCTGCGTGCACTAAGGTATATGCACAATTTTGACTTGCATTACTGATAGACTTTACTCATTTGATCAAATAGTGTGAGCCCATCTGTCCTGCTTTTGATCTGGGCCTACACTAAGAGACTTGACTCTCCTGGGCCTATAAAGTTAAAGGAGACAACTCTAAATAAAACTGGCCGCGGACAGATGGGAGTAGAGAGCAGACCAATATGGAGGCAGTCACTACCTTCAAATTGTAAAAAATGAAATTACCAAGCATCTTTTCTAATTAGAACTGGACCCTACCTGACCGTTTTCCAATTTGGAGACCTAGACATAGGAGAGTTAAGTCTGTTAATGAGGTTGCCTTCTTGCTGGCACATGGGCTCACACAATCTGATCAAAATGTGCTCACATTCTAGAGCATGGCTTATATAGCAGTAATGCAATTCACAAGTAAACTATTCGGTGGTCACACATAACTTGGCGAGCAAAGAATACATTTGTAGGTTCTCATCTATAGAAGTTGCTGACAAATGGGTTCACACAACTCTCAAATCTATGATATCATAGCACACTCAGTCTGTGCTTGTATTTGTGTGTATGCTATAGTGATGTAGTGATAATGATTAGGAGTTGCTTTGCTGACATAAAGCTCCTAATAATCCCAGCGCACATGGCCAATGTTTTGACATATTTCCAGTTCTTTTCCCTCCTACCAGAACCTTGTAATTACTGTACCATTTGTCTTCATGCTACTGAAAAATGTCTAGTCCATCAAAAATAATATCTAGTAGTAAACTGCAATTAATGCCCAGACTGGAGGATGTGGAGGGGGATGTAGCTGCAGAATCTTTGTCAGTGAGACTCCATGCTGTGAGAGGGGAGGAAGAGCAGCCAAGGGAGAATTAAAGGGCCGAGAGCCAGGGATCTACATTGCCCAATCCTGCAGTAACAAAGCATATGCTGAATGTCAGCTGAGGTGCCTATAAATCCTTAGAAGATTGATCTCATTGCCACCGTTAATAGAGACAAGATTTCAGGCAGATCTGGAAGCACACGCTTGTTCCCATTAATATGAGCATGAGTTGTTACGTGATGAATGAATTACTGTTGTATGGACATTACATTCATTATTTCTTCCTCAGGCACAGATACGAAGTGTCTGGAGGATTTTTAAGATTAGAGAAAAAATCTGAAATCCTCACATGACTACTTTATCTTGTAGCGTATGGTCGGCTTCGAACACCACTTCACGGTTTACTTATAGAATGAATGAGTATTTCTACGTTATCAAAATTAACACTTTACTGGCAGATATAAGGTTAACCTGCAGATAAATAGCATTACGATGCTGCCCGGCCGCCTAACTGAAAGTGCGGCTACTGGGAGAAAATTAAGTTATGAACCTCCAAGGAGGCACCGGCTTTCAGTCATGGGGGTGGTGCAGGTAGTGATTACAGTCACCGTGAGCGGTGGCTATATGCACGTACCGACGCTTTTATTGACAGCTCACTTTCCACTAATGCACTGCTCTGTTAGCTGTCAATCAAAGTGCTGAGGCACACATACAGTTGCTGCTGACAGTTTAGTGAGCGGCGACTGTAATCATCACTTCCTGCACCGCCCCCATAACTGAAAGCCAGCAACTTCTCGGGGGAAATCTCTCAGTAGTCGCACTTTCAGTGCAGATTAACCCTATATCTCCAAGGTGATTGGATCAAAATGCAAAAAAGTATGCCAATAAGAAACTCCCTAAATCTAAGTTCACATGTTGCAACAGCGGTACGTTTTAAAAACAAAATTTTTAATCAAACACTTTTGCCATCATTTTCTAAAATAGCAGCAAAAAGCTGCACTGTGTGAAGACATCCTATCTTAACTTCGAACGAGATGGGGTAGAAAATGTTTCATTCACGGAGCACTTCTCTCTCTGGAGCACCTATGGTATATTTGACAGAGAGGCCATTGAAAACAATTGTAATGTAATGCTTCATTTGACCTGTGATGGCGCTGTATGAAAATTGATCACTTGCTGTAGGTTACAGGTTACTGCTGATCGCTGGGGATTTAAAGACAGGAAAAACTAGTTAGGACTCATTGTAAGGCCATGTTCACATGATGTGTTCCCAATGCAAATTTTTATTTTTGCAAAAGTGTTGTTTTCAGAAAATGAAAAATCAAGCATCAAGAAAACTTTTTTCTCTTAATTTTTTCAACTAAATGTTTTAAAAAGTGCAATTTATTAACCCTTATAATCATTGTGATATATACAAAACACAGAATTCACTAATATCAGCTGGTGATAGGCGGGCAAGGCATGTGTCCCGGTGCCAGTTGGCATCAACAAAGCCTTTCCGTCTTGGTCAGGGTATTTAGATAGCGGGCTAGGATAGCAAACAAAATCTTTGCCCCAGGTGAAGAAAAGCCAAGCTACAGTGCCGACTGTGATCAGATTATATAAAGCACAGATAGTGAGTTGAAGATCAGGGTTAAACCATCACGAGGAGCTTCTCCTCCCAGTTCCCTTCTGCTCTGTCCCCGCTGGTGCTCTGTGTTACTTTGATGCAGATGAGTGATGGATCACCGTGATGCAGATGAGTGATGGATCATCGTTGTATGGACCGGCGGATTCTGGACGCTGCAAGCGGGTAAGTACCTGCCAAGATCCACATACTTCTGCCTAATTCTTAGTGCCGAGATCATCGCAATGCATGGAGCAGAGATACTTTAGATAACTGCAATATAATATATTCATTGTGAGAAGCAACTTCTCGAAAAACTAAAAGGGGTTGTCCACTAGTTTAAAGGGAGCCTGCTCCTTTGGAAAACAGTATTTACCTGCAGATATAGGGTTAACCTGCAGGTAAATCGCATTAAAATGCTGTCCCGCCATATTACTAAACGTGCAGCTACTGGGAAGAAATAAATCAATTTCCTCTCAGGAGCCGCCAGCTTTCAGTCATAGGGGCGGTGCAGGGAGATATTACAGTCACAGCACCACTCACTATACTTGGGCACTTTAATTGACAGCTCACTTTGCATTGCATGATGCGACATACATACAACTGCTGCTCACCGTGTAGTGAGCAGTGATTAAAACTAATCCGTGCACACCTCCATGACTGAAAGCCGGCGGCTCCAAGGAGAAAAAATTTTTCTTCCGGTAGCCGCACTATCAGTAAGGTTTCCAGGCAGCATTGAAGCGCTATTTACCTGCAGATTAACCCTATATCTGCAGGTACATAGCGTTTTCTGAGATGCATGTTCCCTTTTAAAAAGACATTCTCCGTATTCAACACTGTGTTCCTCACTGATCTCATGGATTCTTTTTATTGACGGAGGAGGCAGTGACCATTGTAGCAAATCAGCTTCACTCATCGGCTGCAACTTCACATTCGGATGGAATATGAAGGCTGCAACCGAACAGTGGCCTGTGATTAGCTGCAGCGGCCATATCACACAACCCTGAAAGGAGGAGATGGGAGACACTGCACAGAGTACAGAGAAATGGCACAATATTTTTGCAATTTTCCCACCAGCCTGGGCCCTGGTATAATGTACTATAACCACCCTGCACCACCTTCTCCTGCTTGACTGACGGCTCCTTTTCGTGAAGTCACACAGCACAGAGGATGTCAGTCAAGTAGGAGGCGGCGGCGCTGGATGTGGCATAGAGCTGGAGTGACAGAGGCTTTGGATCTTCAATATAATTTGCATATCAATTCAAACGCTGGTTTCTCAGTAACTGAGGAACGGACTGGTTATGTAAAGGTAATGCTGGACTTGTCTTTCAAAGAGCTACATACTCATATAAATAGTTTGGGGTGTGAAATCCTGCTGACAGATTCCCTTTAAGACACTGAACATTTGCCAAAAATAAAGAAAAGCCTTGCTCCAAACTTCCCTAGCAACACCTCCCATTAACTTTTCCAAGATTTCTCCTGTGCTGCACCTGTACTCTAGAATGCTTTTTCTCGGAAAATAACATTCACACTTTTAAAAAGTACTTTTCTTTTTGTAGTACTTATCACCTATCAGAAAACATTCCACAATACAGTTACGATTCTTGATTTTCACACCTCTACAGGGATCCATTTGTATTTTATTTTGCAGTGTTACTCAGGCGGCACGTCTACATTTCTATCTACGCGCTTTATTGTAATTGTTTTTTTAACTAGCTCCATTCAAAACTTATAAGAACTTTAGTCCTTTTTGCAGGGCGATATTGTCCCAGTGGGTCCTGAAGTATGTTACGCACGGGCATTTTGTGACTCTGAGACTGGCGCATCTCCGAGCTCTTGTTGTGGCATCTACGATGAGCCATCGTGCAATTTCGGCATCTCAACACCACATGTCTCATTTCACCGTTTTTCATCCCTTCGCTCGGAAATGTGTGTTTAGGGAGAATGCTCGATATTAGACATATACATTAATCTGCAGTCCCCAGACAATAAAGGTTAGAACAAAAAGCATATTTAGCTTTTCCTGTCTGCGCTCTCCCCGGGTGGATCCCCTGGCGCTCAGGGTGTGAATATTTTGTTGGTAAAGACTGAAGAGCCTTTATTGCATTTTCACACTTCAGTTCATTCACTCTATTTTTAATCGTCTAGTGCTTGGCTTGAAAAATGCAGAGCGTAGGCGTAAGGGTGGATGTAGTATCGTAGCGAGAAGCTGAGTATTATCGGCAGGAGGGTTTAGTCCCATAGATATATTCAATGAAGGCTCATTCACTTTGGACCGCTAAAGCATGGACTGGCCAGCGGCTCTCCCAACCCGAGTGTGACAGTTGCATAGAAATACATGAAGCTGTCACTCCTCTGGTCGGGAGAGCCGTCGGCCAGTCCGTGCACTGTGTTCCGATCTCTATCTGATTTATACGGCTATCTTTCTGCATCCTCGGGCGTAAGGCTGGGACGACATGGCGACTTTGGCTGCGCCACAGATCAAGCAGCTAAAGATCATTATGTGCCACTGCAACATTGCAGTTTAATGCAAGTAACCGCAAAAAGCAACTTGCAAAAAAAATCCTACCGGCTCAGACTTTTTGCAACTGGCTTGTCGCGGCCGCGATATACGGTAATAATAATAATCTTTATTTTAATATAGCACTAACATATTCCGCAGCGCTTTACAGACATTATTGGCATTGTCCCCGATGGGGCTCACAATTTAAATTCCCTATCAGTATGTCTTTGGATATACCGTGGGTCGCAATGTGACCTTTTTTAACGATTTTTGGTTGCACAACCTGTGTCACATTCAAAGACGTCATACAACTCCAGCTTTAGTCGATGTAGGAAAGAATTGCTGCAGATTTTGCCTGCAAGTGCTTGAGGTTTTGCATACTTTATCTGTGCGGAATTGACTAGCGATGCAGATTCTGTCAGTTTATCGCACATTTGACATTAATTTTTTATTTAGCGTGGAGTAAAATCATTATTGATATTTGCTTAAATGCAGATTTTTGCAGCAAATTCACAGCTGATTTGCAGCAAAATCTATAGCTGTTTTTTTTTTTTCCTCCAGTTCATGCGGATGTTCCCTAAATGGTATATCTTGATATGTCCACTATCACTCTAATACCCTTTTAAAGATTTCTGTATGATACATGTGAATGAATTGTTTGAGAAGAGGGTAACAAAAGGCAAATATAATAATGATTCTCATCTGGCAGGTATGGTGATGAACTTCAGAATCCAAGGGAGCTTTCACCACCCAGATTTCAGAAAGGTTGTTAAGGACTGAAAATAAAAAGATGTTTGCAGTCTTATAAAGACAGCGCCACATCTCTACTCTGGATGCACGTGGTATTGCAACTCAGTTTCAATCACTTTATGAGCTGCAATACCCAAAAAAACCTGGAACAGGTTTGGCACAATGTATTTTGGGAAGAAAGCAGCCATATTCTTACCGTGACACAACCTTTAAAGGGAATTTCCAATCATTTTCATTGTTACTCTGATTTTAAAAGCTACCTTTGCACCTTAAGAAGGGGAAGATGAGGGTCATACAACACAGATCAGAGGTCAAAGAGCATTCAAGTTATTAGTGAGGGCAGCTCAGATGGGGCAAAAAGCACACAGTCCTTCATGAGCTGTAGAAGGGAAATCACCGCAGGAATGAAGCTGTGCTGATGCATAAGAGCTAGTCAAGGTGGCAGCTTTCTGGGAACATACACCTTACACCTTCAATACATTACTAGGGAAATAAACTTGCATGAGAAAAGTGTAAAAGTAACTCGCACAAGGTTAACCTCGTCCAGTGATGCTCGTCCTCACTCGGGGTGGTCTTGTCTTGTGGCCACAAAATCTTCAGCTTAGTGGAACGACAGGATCTGGACTTCAGCAGAAACATCTGGTCCGGACACATGAGATCCCAGAAGATGTGCGGGGGACCCCTCTAACCTTTTCGCTGCATTTATAGAAGAACATAGATGACAAAATATAATGTGTCCTTTTACATAGAAAAAAAAATAATCTCTGGGGTGTAGTAAAAGCACAACACTTATTTATGGTCACAACAATGCAAGCCAATTAATGCAGGAGCCAAAGAAGGGAAGACACAGGTACCTAAGGAGTTACACCTTTGGATAATTTAAAGGTCCCAATACACAGTTAGGTCCAGAAATATTTGGATCGTGACACAAGTTTTGGCATTTTAGCTGTTTACCAAAACATATCCACTGTACAGTAATATAATCAATATGGACTTGTAGTATAAACTCTCAGCTTTAATTTGTGGGTATTCACATCCAAATAGGGAGTAAGGATTTAGGAATTACAGCTCTTTAATAAGTAGCTGCCCCTTTTTAAAGGTACCAAAAGTAATTGGTCAGTTATTTCAAATGCTTTTTAATGGGTAGCATGGGCTTTTCTTTTTTTAATCCATCATCAATGAAGCAGGTAAAAGGTCTGGGCTGATTCCTGGTGTGGCATTTGCATTTGGAAGTTGTTGCTGTGAACCCACAACATGCGATCAAAGGAGCTCTTAATGGAAGTGAGACAGACCATCATTAGGCTGAAAAAAGAAGATAAAATAAGACTTTGCCAAAAAACATCTAAGAAAGCCACCCAGTTCTGGAAAAGGAAAACTAAGATCAATCTGTACCAGAATTATGGGAATAATAGTATGGAGAAGACTTGGAACGGCTCATGATCCAAAGCACAGCACATCTCCGTAACACATGGTGGAGGCAGTGTCATGTCGTGGGCATGCATGGTGTTGTGAATTTGGATTCTGGGCTCCCCCGGTGGCTACTGGTGGAATTGAACTGGTGTCTTCATCTTCTCTGTTCACCTGTTCCCATCAAGATGTGGGAGTCGCTATATAACCTTGCTGCTCTGTTAGTTGCTTGCCGGTCAACAATGTTATCAGAAGCCTCTCTGTGCTTGTTCCTGCTCCTAGACAACTACTAGATAAGTTGGACTCTTGTCCATGTTTGTTTTTGCATTTTGTTCCAGTTCACAGCTGTAGTTTCGTTACTGTGTCTGGAAAGCTCTTGTGAACGGGAATTGCCACTCTGGTGTTATGAGTTAATGCCAGAGTTTTAAAGTAATTTCTGGATGGTGTTTTTGATAGGGTTTTCAGCTGACCATGAAAGTGTCCTTTCTGTCTTCTGCTATGTAGTAAGTGGACCTCAAATTTGCTAAACCTATTTTCATACTACGTTTGTTATTTCATCTCAACTCACCGCCAATACATGTGGGGGGCCTCTGTCTCCTTTCGGGGTATTTCTCTAGAGGTGAGCTAGGACTAATATTTTCCTCTGCTAGCTTTATTTAGTCCTCCGGCTGGGCTGGGCATCTAGAATCAACGTAGGCATGCTACCCGGCCACTGCTAGTTGTGCGTTAGGTTTAGTTCATGGTCAGCTCAGTTCCCATCTTCCAAGAGCTAGTTCCTATATATGCTTATGCTATGTTCTCTTGCCATTGAGATCATGACAGTTTGACCGGCCCGCAAAGTGTTAATTGTTTGGGCAGAAGCAGGAGAAAAAGAAGTGTTGAAGGGAAATTTTTTTTTTTTTTTTTTTTTTCCCCTCAGAGTTTTGCTGCCTAGCCCTTAATTGCTGTCTAGCTGCTTCTTACCTCCTCTTAACCCTTGAATGGCTCTGTGTCCACCTGTTTGTAATGGATCTTCAGAGTGTAACTGCAGGTTTGAATAATCTCGCCACGAAGGTACAAAATTTGCAAGATTTTGTTTGTCATGCACCTGTATCTGAGCCGAGAATTCCTTTGCCGGAATTTTTCTCGGGGAATAGATCCGGGTTTCAGAATTTTCGAAATAATTGCAAATTATTTTTGTCTCTGAAATCTCGCTCTGCCGGAGACCCTGCACAGCAGGTCAGGATTGTGATTTCCTTGCTCCGGGGCGACCCTCAAGACTGGGCTTTTTCATTGACACCAGGGGATCCTGCGTTGCTCAATGTGGATGCGTTTTTTCTGGCCTTGGGGTTGCTTTATGACGAACCTCATTTGGAGCTTCAGGCAGAAAAAACTTTGATGTCCCTATCTCAGGGGCAAGATGAAGCGGAAATTTACTGCCAAAGATTCCGTAAATGGTCTGTGCTTACTCAGTGGAATGAGTGCGCCCTGGCGGCGACTTTCAGAGAGGGTCTCTCTGATGCCATTAAGGATGTTATGGTGGGGTTCCCTGTGCCTGCGGGTCTGAATGAGTCCATGACAATGGCTATTCAGATCGATAGGCGTTTGCGGGAGCGCAAACCAGTGCACCATCTGGCGGTGTCCACTGAGAAGTCGCCAGAGAGTATGCAGTGTGATAGAATTCTGTCCCGAAGCGAGCGGCAGAATTTTAGACGGAAAAATGGGTTGTGTTTCTATTGTGGTGATTCTACTCATGTTATATCAGCATGCTCTAAGCGCACTAAAAAGCTTGGTAAATCTGTTTCCATTTGCACCTTACCGTCTAAATTTATTCTATCTGTGACCCTGATTTGCTCTTTGTCATCTATTACCACGGACGCCTATGTCGACTCTGGCGCCGCTTTGAGTCTTATGGATTGGTCCTTTGCCAAACGCTGTGGGTATGATTTAGAGCCTTTGGAGACTCCTATTCCTCTGAAGGGGATTGACTCCACCCCATTGGCTAATAATAAACCACAATACTGGACACAAGTAACTATGCGTATTAATCCGGATCACCAGGAGATTATTCGCTTTCTGGTGCTGTATAATCTACATGATGATTTGGTGCTAGGATTGCCTTGGCTGCAATCTCACAACCCAGTCCTCGACTGGAGAGCTATGTCTGTGTTGAGCTGGGGATGTAAGGGGGCTCATGGGGATGTACCTGTGGTTTCCATTTCATCATCCATTCCCTCTGAAATTCCTGAGTTCCTGTCTGACTATCGTGACGTCTTTGAAGAATCCAAGCTTGGTTCGTTACCTCCGCACCGAGAGTGCGATTGTGCCATAGATTTAATCCCGGGTAGTAAATACCCAAAGGGTCGTTTATTTAATCTGTCTGTGCCTGAACATGCTGCTATGCGAGAATATATAAAGGAGTCCTTGGAAAAGGGACATATTCGTCCATCGTCATCTCCCTTAGGAGCCGGTTTTTTCTTTGTGTCAAAAAAAGACGGCTCTTTGAGACCATGTATCGATTATCGGCTTTTGAATAAAATCACTGTTAAATATCAATACCCATTGCCGTTGCTGACTGATTTGTTTGCTCGCATAAAGGGGGCCAAGTGGTTCTCTAAGATTGACCTTCGTGGGGCGTATAATTTGGTGCGAATCAGGCAGGGGGATGAGTGGAAAACCGCATTTAATACGCCCGAGGGCCACTTTGAGTATTTAGTGATGCCTTTTGGTCTTTCTAATGCTCCGTCAGTTTTCCAGTCCTTTATGCATGATATTTTTCGCGATTATTTGGATAAATTTGTGATTGTGTATCTGGATGATATTCTGATTTTTTCGGATGACTGGGACTCTCATGTCCAGCAAGTCAGGAGGGTTTTTCAGGTTTTGCGGTCTAATTCTTTGTGTGTGAAGGGTTCTAAGTGTGTTTTTGGGGTACAGAGGATTTCCTTTTTGGGATATATTTTTTCCCCCTCTTCCATTGAAATGGATCCTGTCAAGGTTCAAGCTATTTGTGATTGGACGCAGCCCTCTTCTCTTAAGAGTCTTCAGAAATTTTTGGGCTTTGCTAACTTTTATCGTCGATTTATTGCTGGTTTTTCGGATATTGCTAAGCCATTGACCGATTTGACTAAGAAGGGTGCTGATGTTGCTGATTGGTCCCCTGATGCTGTGGAGGCCTTTCGGGAGCTTAAGCGCCGTTTTTCCTCTGCCCCTGTGTTGCGTCAGCCTGATGTTGCTCTACCTTTTCAGGTTGAGGTCGACGCTTCTGAGATCGGAGCTGGGGCAGTGTTGTCGCAGAAAAGTTCTGACTGCTCCGTGATGAGGCCTTGTGCCTTCTTTTCCCGTAAATTTTCGCCCGCTGAGCGGAATTATGATGTTGGGAATCGGGAGCTTTTGGCCATGAAGTGGGCTTTTGAGGAGTGGCGCCATTGGCTTGAGGGGGCCAGACATCAGGTGGTGGTATTGACTGACCACAAAAATTTGATTTATCTTGAGACCGCCAGGCGCCTGAATCCTAGACAGGCGCGCTGGTCATTATTTTTCTCTCGGTTTAATTTTGTGGTGTCATACCTACCGGGTTCTAAGAATGTTAAGGCGGATGCCCTTTCTAGGAGTTTTGAGCCTGACTCGCCTGGTAACTCTGAGCCCACAGGTATCCTTAAGGATGGAGTGGTATTGTCAGCCGTTTCTCCAGACCTGCGGCGGGCCTTGCAGGAGTTTCAGGCGGAGAGACCTGATCGTTGCCCACCTGATAAACTGTTTGTTCCTGATGATTGGACCAGTAGAGTCATCTCTGAGGTTCATTCTTCCGCGTTGGCAGGTCATCCTGGCATTTTTGGTACCAGGGATTTGGTGGCAAGGTCCTTCTGGTGGCCTTCCCTGTCACGAGATGTGCGAGGCTTTGTGCAGTCTTGTGACGTTTGTGCTCGGGCCAAGCCTTGTTGTTCTCGGGCTAGTGGATTATTGTTGCCCTTGCCTATTCCTAAGAGGCCTTGGACGCACATCTCGATGGATTTTATTTCAGATCTGCCTGTTTCTCAGAAGATGTCTGTCATCTGGGTGGTGTGTGACCGTTTTTCTAAGATGGTCCATTTGGTTCCTCTGCCCAAGTTACCTTCTTCTTCCGAGTTGGTTCCTCTGTTTTTTCAAAATGTTGTTCGTTTGCATGGTATTCCTGAGAATATCGTTTCTGACAGAGGGACCCAATTCGTGTCTAGATTTTGGCGGGCATTCTGTGCTAGGATGGGCATAGATTTATCTTTTTCGTCCGCTTTCCATCCTCAGACGAATGGCCAGACCGAGCGGATTAATCAGACCCTGGAGACATATCTGAGGTGTTTTGTGTCTGCTGACCAGGATGATTGGGTTGCTTTTTTGCCATTGGCGGAGTTCGCTCTCAATAATCGGGCCAGCTCTGCCACTTTGGTGTCCCCGTTTTTCTGTAATTCGGGGTTTCATCCTCGATTTTCCTCTGGTCAGGTGGAATCTTCGGATTGTCCTGGAGTGGATGCTGTGGTGGAGAGATTGCATCAGATCTGGGGGCAGGTGGTGGACAATTTGAGGTTGTCCCAGGAGAAGACTCAGCTTTTTGCCAACCGCCACCGTCGTGTTGGTCCTCGGCTTTCTGTTGGGGATTTGGTGTGGTTGTCTTCTCGTTTTGTCCCTATGAGGGTCTCTTCTCCTAAGTTTAAGCCTCGGTTTATCGGCCCGTATAAGATATTGGAGATTCTTAACCCTGTTTCCTTCCGTTTGGACCTCCCTGCATCCTTTTCTATTCATAACGTTTTTCATCGGTCATTATTGCGCAGGTATGAGGTACCGGTTGTGCCTTCCGTTGAGCCTCCTGCTCCGGTGTTGGTTGAGGGTGAGTTGGAGTACGTTGTGGAGAAAATTTTGGACTCTCGTGTTTCCAGACGGAGACTCCAGTATCTGGTCAAGTGGAAGGGATACGGCCAGGAGGATAATTCTTGGGTGAATGCATCTGATGTTCATGCCTCCGATCTGGTTCGTGCCTTTCATAGGGCCCATCCTGATCGCCCTGGTGGTTCTGGTGAGGGTTCGGTGCCCCCTCCTTGAGGGGGGGGTACTGTTGTGAATTTGGATTCTGGGCTCCCCCGGTGGCTACTGGTGGAATTGAACTGGTGTCTTCATCTTCTCTGTTCACCTGTTCCCATCAAGATGTGGGAGTCGCTATATAACCTTGCTGCTCTGTTAGTTGCTTGCCGGTCAACAATGTTATCAGAAGCCTCTCTGTGCTTGTTCCTGCTCCTAGACAACTACTAGATAAGTTGGACTCTTGTCCATGTTTGTTTTTGCATTTTGTTCCAGTTCACAGCTGTAGTTTCGTTACTGTGTCTGGAAAGCTCTTGTGAACGGGAATTGCCACTCTGGTGTTATGAGTTAATGCCAGAGTTTTAAAGTAATTTCTGGATGGTGTTTTTGATAGGGTTTTCAGCTGACCATGAAAGTGTCCTTTCTGTCTTCTGCTATGTAGTAAGTGGACCTCAAATTTGCTAAACCTATTTTCATACTACGTTTGTTATTTCATCTCAACTCACCGCCAATACATGTGGGGGGCCTCTGTCTCCTTTCGGGGTATTTCTCTAGAGGTGAGCTAGGACTAATATTTTCCTCTGCTAGCTTTATTTAGTCCTCCGGCTGGGCTGGGCATCTAGAATCAACGTAGGCATGCTACCCGGCCACTGCTAGTTGTGCGTTAGGTTTAGTTCATGGTCAGCTCAGTTCCCATCTTCCAAGAGCTAGTTCCTATATATGCTTATGCTATGTTCTCTTGCCATTGAGATCATGACAGCATGGCTTCCAATAGCACCGGATCACTAGTGATAATTGATGATGTGACTGAAGATAGAAGCAGCCGGATAAATGCTGCGTGTACAGGGTGAGACTGTCTGCTCAGATTCATCCAAATGCAGCAAGGGTGATTGGACGGCATTTCACAGGACAGGTGGACAATGACCCAAAACATCCTGCAAAGAAGTGGAATATTCTGCAGTGGCCGAGTCATCACCAAATCTCAGCCCCATCAAGCAGTATTTCACAGGCTTCAGACAAACTCTAGGGAGAAAGACCCAGAAACAAGCAACAACAGTCAGTGCAGTAAAGGCGACAAAGCATCACAAAGGAAGAAACCAGTGTTTGGTGACGTCCATGGCTTCCAGACTTCATGCCGTCATTGCTGAAAAGGATTCTCTGCAAAGTATTAAAATTGAACATTGTATTTATGATAAAGTTAATTTGTCCAATTACTTTTGAGCCCCTGAAATGAAGAGGATTCGTAGAAAAAATAGTTGCATTTCCTAATTGTTTCATGGGATATTTTTTTCAACCCCCTTTAATTAACCCTGAAACACTACAATTGCTTCTCGGTTGTTTCATTTTAAATCCAGAGTAGTGGCCTGCTGAGCTGAAATCACAAAGATTTGGTCACTGTCAAAATAATTCTGGACCTAACTGTACATTATAGTGAAGAAGGTCGACAGTCTAATGTGTGTGGGGCCTCTGACTTTCCCAACAAATGAGGTCCAGAGAGGTAAGGATCCGCCGAATTTTAGCAGCCGGTCCTTTTCTTTGGTGGGGAAATAAGCCACAGACAGGAGTCCGGCAGCGGCTCTCGGAGAGAGCACAGAAGCGCTCGTCTAGGTTGCTAGACAGGCTTTTTGCGTAGGGACATTTAAATTCTGCCCCAGTCTCTGTTGTGAACACTCACAACCTGCCGTGACACACATCATACAGCACATCCACTGCAGAAATCCGAGTGTCAGCCTCAGATATCTCATGTAGATACTCTAGCAAATAATTATTGGATTTGCAATCAGGATTAAATAGGCCTTGCAGTTTTGGAAAGCCCTGTCTGCAGTTTGTGTTAAATAACAAGCAAATGTGCTTTACTCACCCTCCCCAGGTCCTTATCTGAGTTTGCATTGCTGCTCATGGTGTCTGTTATTATCTGTAGTGCTGACGTCACATTCACAGCATTGCAGCCAGTAAATGGGCACTGCTCAAGGTGACGGTAGAGGCTGTTAAGAGCTCCTGCAGTGCTGTTGATGTGACCTCTGAGCCCCTGCAGCGCTGTCTATGTAACCACAGAGTTCTTGCAGCTCTGTCAATGTAACCTCGGAGCTCCTGTAGCGCTGTCTATGTAACCACAGAGTTCTTGCAGCTCTGTCAATGTAACCTCGGAGCTCCTGTAGTGCTGTCAATGTAACCTCGGAGCTCCTGCAGTGCTGTCAATGTAACCTCGGAGCTCCTGTAGTGCTGTCAATGTAACCTCTGAGCTCCTGCAGCGCTGTCGATGTAACCTCGGAGCTCCTGCAGTGCTGTCAATGTAACCTCGGAGCTCCTGCAGTGCTGTCGATGTAACCTCGGAGCTCCTGTAGTGCTGTCGATGTAACCTCGGAGCTCCTGCAGTGCTGTCGATGTAACCTCGGAGCTCCTGCAGCGCTGTCAATGTGACCTCGGAGCTCCTGCAGCGCTGTCGATGTAACCTCGGAGCTCCTGTACTGCTGTCGGTGTGACCAAGGAGCTCCTGCAGCGCTGTCGGTGTGACCAAGGAGCTCCTGCAGCGCTGTCGATGTAACCTCGGAGCTCCTGTACTGCTGTCGGTGTGACCAAGGAGCTCCTGCAGCGCTGTCGATGTAGCCTCAGAGCTCCTGTAGTGCTGTCGATGTGACCTCGGAGCTCCTGCAGCGCTGTCGATGTGACCTCGGAGCTCCTGCAGCGCTGTCGATGTAACCTCGGAGCTCCTGCAGCGCTGTCGGTGTGACCTCGGAGCTCCTGCAGTGCTGTCGGTGTGACCTCGGAGCTCCTGCAGTGCTGTCGATGTAACCTTGAGCCGCTGCACCGCTCTCAATGTAACCTCGGAGTTCCTGTAGTGCTGTCGATGTGACCTCGGAGCTCCTGCAGCGCTGTCGGTGTGACCTCGGAGCTCCTGCAGTGCTGTCGGTGTGACCTCGGAGCACCTGCAGCGCTGTCGGTGTGACCTCTGAGCTCCTGCAGTGCTGTCGATGTAACCTTGAGCCGCTGCACCGCTCTCGATGTGACCTCGGAGCTCCTGCAGCGCTGTCGATGTGACCTCGGAGCTCCTGCAGCGCTGTCGACGTGACATCCGCGTTGCAGACAGTAACAGACACTAGGTGCAGCAATGGAGACTCTGAGCTGGACCCGGAAAGAGGGAGTAAAGCACTGATTGTTTATCTTAAAACAAACTGCAGCTGGGGGACAGTGCTTTCCCGAAACTGGAAATCTGCTTTCATTTGATCTTTGTGTCTGTGTCCAGTACTGCTGCAGATTTTAGGATTTCTGTTTTTCCGGGCAGGAGATCCCGCCGTCAAGTCCGGCACTGCCTGTGCACTCTTAGCGATTGCACTGTACAGGACTGAGCACATTTCTCCTTTCTTCTTTGCCTTTGAGCACGGGAACTTATCTCTCTATAAGTACACCATCAAGCAATTGTAAATCATCTGGCAGATTTTATTTTTGTGCAGAATCAATTAGTAATCTAACCCTGCCGGAGGAAACGAAGTTGCTTTCTGCTGTGTACTTTGTTATATATTTATTACATAATAACTTATAATTAATTATTTAAGTAAAGCATAGAGAAATGCTGTTTTTCTGGGATTTTTCTTTTACATTTTTTTGTTGTTGCTATTTTTGTTACTATAGACGACGATGTTTAGTCCCCTACAATATTAATGGCATTCACATTCAGTATAATACTAAAATCGTCAGTCATATTCAGTACCCCCATATTAAAGAAGCACACCTCCCATCAAAATTTTTATCCTCTTACTATATTTCAGTCATCATATTATATAACACTTACAATTGCTCCTTTTGCCTTTCTACTCAGCTAATTCTCCTCTATTCCATTAGGTCTATGACATCACATCTGACCAGCTGAATTCTTCTAAGCTCTATGACTTTTCCCTGCATGAGTCATTGCTGCAAAAGCCCCTGACTGTAGAGAGCAGCTGGCAGGAGTTGAAGAGAGGGATGACTCATGCAGGGAAAAGAGACTTCCTGGTTCTACGTAGAGGAAAAAGAGAAATTAACTGGGTAAAAGGCAAAAGGAGCAATTGTAAGTACACAGTGCTACTTAGTATGACTGCAATATATTAGCAGGATAAAAACTTTGATGGGAGGGCTTCTTTAATGTCATTTGCTTTCAGTGCCCCCGTACTAATAATCTTCACATTTAGTTTAGCCACAAAATAAAAAGCCACAATGTAAAATGGGGAAAAGCTAGAATAATGGACCAATCAGATGGGCCAGTACTCGGCAAAAGACAAACTAGCTTGTTCCTAGCTATCAGCCCATCAAAGGAGGTCGGTAATCGCCCAACAAATGAGCAAAAACCTTTTTGATTGTTTTGTGCAATGATTTTTTAAAATCCTTGTTATTGGCGGCAATGATGATTTTTAGACCACACAAAAGAGGCAATAAAATGACAAGCGAGTATCTGGTAAGCTGATTGCAGGGCATGTTTACACAGGATGATAGTGTACTAATGCTCCTACGGATGTACGTTTGGCCAAATTCTCACTGCAGAAGGAGCCTTAGATAATGACTTGGACATTATCTCATAAGGGGTAATAATAATAATAATTTTTATTTCTATAGCACCAACATATTCCGCAGCAAGTTACATTACAGAAGGGACTTTTACAAACAATAAAGATTTAGCAGATACCAAGAGGACTGAGGTTCCTGCTCACAAGCTACTGTCTATGAGGGTATAGGGGAGACACGAAAGGTGGTTGGTAAAAAGTGCTTGTATTGTATGATCCAGCCATCAATATAATAAATACGGTATTTGCATAACGCTGCATGAACCGGTCACCAGCCAGAATGTGTGCAGTACAGACACATAAAGGGTGTGTGAACAGATGTTACAAGGGACCAGATTTGGAAGAACAATTTGGTAAGGCAAAACTAGAATAGTTAGATAAGTGAGGTTAGGTGATAGACCAGTCTAAAGAAGTGCGTTTTTAGGCCACGCTTAAAACTGTTGGTATTGGGAATTAATTGAATTGTCCTGGGTAGTGCAATCTAGAGAAGTGCCGCAGCTCGGGAGAAGTCTTGGAGTCGGGAGTGGGAGGTCTGAAATATTGAGGATGTTATGTAGTCTTAGGTCATTAGCAGAACGAAGGGCACGGGTAGGGTGATAGACAGAGATGAGGGAGGAGTTTAGGGTGGTGAAGAACTATGGAGCGCTTTGTGGGTGAGAGTGATACATTTATATTGGACTCTGTAGCAGATGGGCAACCAGTGCAATGACTGGCACAGGGTAGATGCATCGGTGTAGCTGTTGGAAAGGAATATGATCCTGGCAGCTGCATCCAGGACGGATTGGAGAGGTGAGAGATTAGTAGATAGTTGCAGTAGTCCAGACGAGAATGAATAAGAGCAACTGTAAGAGTTTTTGCAGAGGCAATGGTAAGAAAAGGTTGAATTTATAGATGTATTTTTGAGGTGTAGGTGACCTTGCGTATATCCAGGTAGTACAGTGTGCCCCTTTTAAATCGTACACATACTTTGGTCTTTGCTGGACTAAGGTGTTGGTGAAAGGAATTGCAAGTGGACACCAACAACATTTGAAATGGATTTTCTTTACTGGGAGGCAACAAGATTGATGGTTGCAGAATCTCTTTAAGAGGTAGCCGGTTTGAACAAGATGGTTAGATGATTAGAATACAGCACAAACTGTATATTAAATGCAACACTTTGCTTGTACTTTCCACAATCTGCTGGCAAACACCTCAGCAGCATTTCCTTCTTACTGACACAATCTCTTAATCTCTTACAGAGGACTCTGGGTGGTCTTTCCACAAAATCTATTGATTCACACGTCTCCAATCCACGTCTCCCATTCCTCCCTGCATCTCCCCTGGCTCACTCCACATTCGATCCCATCACAGAAGAAGAAGTCTCCAAGCTCCTCTCCTCTTCTCGTCCAACTACATGCACCACCGACCCCATTCCCTCACACCTCCTCCAGTCTCTCTCTCCAGTCATCACAACTCACCTAACTACAATCTTTAATCTCTCCCTCTCCTCTGGCATTTTCCCCTCCTCCATCAAACACTCTATCATTACTCCATTACTAAAAAAACCCACCCTTGACCCATCATGCGCAAACAACTACAGACCGGTCTCCAATCTCCCCTTCATCTCAAAACTCCTGGAGCGCCTAGTCTACTCCCACCTTACCCGTTACCTCTCCACTCATTCCCTCCTAGACCCTTCACAGTCCGGGTTCCGCCCCCTACATTCAACAGAAACTGCACTCATCAAGGTGACCAATGACCTTCTGACAGCAAAATGTAACGGTGACCACTCTCTGCTCATTCTCCTCGATCTTTCTGCAGCTTTCGACACTGTTGACCACCCTCTCCTACTCTCTAGGCTCCAGTCACTAGGCATTAAGGACACTGCTCTCTCCTGGTTCTCTTCCTATCTTTCTGAACGCTCCTTCAGTGTTCTGTTGTCCGGCTCCACATCATCTCCTCTTCCTCTCACTGTCGGGGTACCTCAGGGCTCAGTCCTTGGCCCCCTTCTCTTCTCCCTCTACACGGCCCCAATTGGACAGACCATCAGCAGATTTGGCTTTCAGTACCATCTTTACGCTGATGACACACAACTATACACGTCATCCCCTGACCTTACCCCCGCTGTACTACAGAACGCCACTGACTGTCTGTCTGCAGTCTCCGACATCATGTCCGCTCTCTATCTGAAACTCAACCTCTCCGAAACAGAACTTCTTATGCTCCCGCCTTCTTCTAACCTCCCTAAATCTGACATTTCCCTCTCCGTGGGTGGCACCATAATAACACCCCGGCAGCAGGCACGCTGTCTGGGTGTTATGTTTGACTCCGATCTCTCCTTCACCTCCCACATACAATCTCTTGCCCGCTCGTGCCGCTTACACCTAAAGAACATCTCTAGAATCCGCCCTTTTCTCACCATGGAGACAACAAAAACTCTCACTGTCGCCCTAATCCACTCCCGTCTGGACTACTGCAACTCTCTATTAATTGGCCTCCCCCTCAAGCGACTTTCCCCTCTCCAGTCTATCCTTAATGCAGCAGCCAGGGTCGTCCATCTGGCTAATGGTTACTCGGACGTGTCCGCTCTTCGCCAGTCTTTACACTGGCTGCCCATTCATTACAGGATACAATTCAAAGTACTTGTTCTCACCCACAAAGCTCTCCACAGTGCGGCACCCCCTTACATCTCCTCCCTCATTTCGGTCTATCGGCCTAGCCGACCGCTGCGCTCTGCAAACGACTTTCGACTAACCTCTGCACTAATCCGTACCTCCCACTCCCGACTCCAAGACTTCTCCCGTGCTGCGCCAATTCTCTGGAATGCTCTACCCCAAGATATTAGGACCAGCCACAACTTGCATAGTTTTAGGCGCTCGCTCAAAACTCATTTGTTCAGAGCGGCCTATCCCGTTCCCTAATCAGTCATTTTATGTTTGTGTGTGTGTAGCCCATTCACTATCTCCATCTACCCCACTCCCTGAAGATGGCTGGACCATCATTGTAAATACATCATTGTAAATACACACCTGTACTTTGTATCTCCCCACCTCATTGTAGATTGTAAGCTCTCACGAGCAGGGGCGTCTTATTTTGTCTTATTTTGCTTTATTACTGTATTGTTAACATTGTTACCTATGACTGTTGTGTTTGAAACTGTTAAACTGTAAAGCGCTGCGGAATATGTTGGCGCTATATAAATAAAGATTATTATTATTATTATTCTCTGGATCTGCCACACTTTTGTCACAGCATTCACATGACGTGACACAGTATGTCTTATTGCAGTGCATATAGATGCAAATGTTAACATTTAACCTGACGTATGCCTAGTGAGACAGCAACTTGGGCAACCATCTTTTGGATGTCATCAGCACATAGCAGTGCTCTGGTTATCTTGGAGAGATATCCCTGAAGGGGCTTTCTGAAGTCGCACATTTACTTCCAATGAGATTCCTTGGTCTCAGCAGAGGAGATGACTGAGGGGTCTACCCTCCATCTATACCGGGCACGTACTCCTCCACTTTTAATTGCATTGTTATCTTGGTCTCCCAGGGAGCAGGGTCTTGCAAGGTCCATATTTTCCTCGCTGCTTTTTCCTGAGGAACAATCTATATTCTTGTGAGGTCGTTCTACCTTTGGAAACATTTAATTAATCTTCAGACGCTTGTTCGCACATTTCTGCCTTTTAAGACGGAAATGATTATTAAAAATGTATAAAATACAAATTACGGCCACTGGGGCATTGCCTCGTCGAGTAATTAGATGTAATCTGCATCAAGGCTGCAATGCAAATTGTATTTAATTGGTCATCTGGTTCTGACACCCCTTTTCCATATTCCCTGTGAGTCCAGCGCAGCTCTTAGAGGGGGTGTCCCGATCTATTAATGGGAGCTGTCGTCAACATGCCCCCCCATCCTCCCACATCCATTGATTTCTCTATATTGATAGTCGATTCCTCCCTTCCCCCCACAATCTGTGCTCATCACCCCCTATACCAATCTCTCTGTGATGCTGCAGAAAACATTAGCCTTCCAATCTCTAGGTTTATAATAGGGGCTTTGGAGACTAGAATTTAATCACATAAGTTCTCTCACTGTAACAATAGGAGAGAAGAGATTAAATATCCTTTCTCCATTGTTCTAAGCCCCGCTGTGCCATGACTTTAGACTCTACACAAGAAGAGCCATAAACCTCTGCAGCAACGGCGTCTTACAATAGTGTCATTTAAAGCGGATCTGTCACCAGGTCAAAAGAGGCCAGTTTTTGCTTTCATTTTATTCCCCCTGCTACAGGTTTTTTTTTGTGTAAAAATCCGCCATACGGTTGCAGAGATATGAGCCTTTTTTTAGTGCTGATTTTTTAGTGGGCGTGGCCTATAGGATTCCCTGGGGGCGTGTCCCTTGACTGCTCTGCTTTGTTACCCTATGAGCCACACCCTCTTGATGAAGACCATAAAAAGCAGCACCAAATATAAAGGCCCATATCTCCGGAATCGTAGGGTGGATTTTAAAAATGAAAAAAGCAAAATACTCAGGGGAGAAGCAGGAATAAAATGAGAGAAAAAGCTGGCGACTTTTGACCTGATGATATGTCCCCTTTAAGATAATCAACCAGGGGTACCTGGCCTGTTCCTTGATTCTTATATATTACTCACTGAGTATGTGGGGCTTTGATACCACTATATAAGATGAAGGATGGTCCTAAGATGCAGAACCTATGTATTAATACTTCACTTGGAGGCAATAAAAAATAATTATACTGGATTAAATTTAGTATTTATTACCCTAAAAAATGTTCACATCCCTGTTAGGCAGCAATATATGTACATTAGATATAGTGCAGTCAGAAAATGTTATTGATAATGTGCATATTTTAGGTTTTATCCCTTTTATTGAGTTTTTTTAGATGAGTTTTTAGAGGAGAAACTCTTCAAAATAATCCTCAAACACAAAACTCTTCAAAAAGTTAGTGTTTCTGCTCTAAAAACTCAGCAAAAAGGTTCACACAAGTTTTTTGAAGCATTCAAAAATCACAAGTTTTTAAAGCTGAATCTTCTTCAGGAAGCGCTCCCTTTTATGGGGAGTTTTTGGATGAGTTTTTCTGTTCCTAAAGTGGTTCTTTGCTACTTTTTGACTTGTCTTGTATATAGAGATTACCTTCAGGATTCGCTTCAACAATGTGACATGTACTTTTTTATTTCTACCACGAATTTATCAAAATCTTTTCATGAAAAAAAAATAAACATTGAGTTTTTCAAGGAGTTTTTGGAACAGAACGGAGTGGAAACTAAGCAGAAACTGTCCAAATCATCCTCCAAATCTTAAGGCTCCTCAAAAACTAAGTTTCTGCTCCAAAAACTCAGCAAAAGACTCTGCGTGCACAAACCCTAAAGTAAATTTCCCATGTAAATGAATAGAGAGAGTTTTCCAAGAGTTTTTTTTTTTTTATGTTCTAAGATTTTAGAGAGGATCAGCTCCAAAAAAAATGTCTCCTTAAAACACACCATGTGAACATAGTCTGTAACGTCATAATGAACGTGGGAAGGTTGTGAGTGTGTAATGACGCACACTGCCCACATGATGGCGGTACGGGTTTGCTTATTGCGCATAGTTTATTTCTGCAGATAACCGTGAACGCCTGACTGATTTCATTCAAGATAAAAATGATTGGATATTTAGACGTGTATTGGATTTTCTGATCATCTTTGGTGCCGTCAACTTAAACCACTTTGTTTTTCTGCACAAATAAATCTGTTCAGAGTTCACATCTTCCATACATAATCGTACAGCTGATATTGCTCCCTCATAGGGGGTCTTGGACAGTGTTTTGTTTTGTTTTTTACATATTTGCTGTAGGGATTTTTTTTTTTCTAGAAAACACAATTAAGAGATTTAGGGCAGATTTACAAAAGTGACTGTCGACCGGTTGTGTCGAGTTGGGTATACGACCGTCTGCCATCCTCAGAATTAAGCTTTGGCTGCCGCTATCTGCTAGAGACATAGCTGACATATCTAGCCGTAAATTTACTGATTAAAGGTGTCCATGTACATCAGATAGTGGCCAGCCGAACCATATAGTGGCCCCATTAAATAGTAACATCCCTCTTTGTGTCCTCCATGTAACTGTAATATCCCCTTTGTGGCCCCATACAGTAGTAATGTCCCTTTTTTGTGGCCCCATACAGTAACAACTTCCCTCTGTAGCCCATGGAGTAGTAATGTCCCTCTTTGTGGCCCCATACAGTAGTAATGTCCCTCTTTGTGGCCCCATACAGTAGTAATGTCCCTCTTTGTGGCCCCATACAGTAGTAATGTCCCTCTTTGTGGCCCCATACAGTAGTAATGTCCCTCTTTGTGGCCCCATACAGTAGTAATGTCCCTCTTTGTGGCCCCATACAGTAGTAATGTCCCTCTTTGTGGCCCCATACAGTAGTAATGTCCCTCTTTGTGGCCCCATACAGTAGTAATGTCCCTCTTTGTGGCCCCATACAGTAGTAATGTCCCTCTTTGTGGCCCCATACAGTAGTAATGTCCCTCTTTGTGGCCCCATACAGTAGTAATGTCCCTCTTTGTGGCCCTATACAGTAGTAATGTCCCTCTTTGTTTCCCCATACAGTAGTAATGTCCTTTTTTGTGAACCATGAATTAGTAATGTCCCTCTTTGTGGCCCCATACAGTAGTAACGTCCCTCTTTGTGGCCCCATACAGTAGTAATGTCCTTCTTTGTGGCCCCATACAGTAGTAATGTCCCTCTTTGTGGCCCCATACAGTAGTAATGTCCCTCTTTGTGGCCCCATACAGTAGTAATGTCCCTCTTTGTGGCCCTATACAGTAGTAATGTCCCTCTTTGTGGCCCCATACAGTAGTAATGTCCCTCTTTGTGGCCCTATACAGTAGTAATGTCCCTCTTTGTGGCCCCATACAGTAGTAATGTCCTTTTTTGTGAACCATGAATTAGTAATGTCCCTCTTTGTGGCCCCATACAGTAGTAACGTCCCTCTTTGTGGCCCCATACAGTAGTAATGTCCCTCTTTGTGGCCCCATACAGTAGTAATGTCCCTGTTTGTGGCCCCATACAGTAGTAATGTCCCTCTTTGTGGCCCCATACAGTAGTAATGTCCCTGTTTGTGGCCCCATACAGTAGTAACGTCCCTCTTTGTGGCCCCATACAGTAGTAATGTCCCTCTTTGTGGCCCCTTACAGTAGTAATGTCCCTCTTTGTGACCCTATACAGTAGTAATGTCCCTCTTTGTGGCCCCATACAGTAGTAATGTCCCTCTTTGTGACCCCATACAGTAGTAATGTCCCTCTTTATGGCCCTATACAGTAATAATGTGAACCATGAAGTAGTAATATCCCCTTTGTGCCCCCATACAGTGCTAGTATCGTCCATTTTTTGTGGCCCTATACAGTAATAACAACCCCCTCTGTGGCCCCATACATGAATAATGTCCCCTTTTGTGGTCCCCATCTATTAGAAAATATCCCCCTTTTGCACCTCCATTACAATAATAATAGTACCCCAACAGTGATCGTCCTCGCACAGCAATTACAAACCCCCTCCATGCTTCTAACTTGACCCCCCACATATAACGAGCGTCTCGCTCTTCTTCCTCCATCGCCCGATGCATGCAGTCATTGTGCCGCCTAAGACACCGATGTGGAGCAGGGAGCCAGTGACCACAACAGCCTGGTAGCGGTTGCATCCTCTGCTGCCACGATCTTTATGCCTGAGTCCATTATCTATGGGCGGCTCTTCTGTAAATCATAATAATAATAATAATACATGGTATACTCTTTATTTACTGGATGCTTGTGTATGGAATAGCTTAGTCTTCTAAAAACAGGTATCCCTGACTAGTACGGCTCAAGACAGGCCAAACGAAGATGCTTTTAGTCACTTTTTATAGTAGCGCAAATGTTTTATTTGTTGTTATTATGCTCCATTTACAAACAGTATGCGGAAAACTCCCGAGCGCCCCCTAGTGGTTGCTGTAGTCAGACATAATTTTGTCACTTAGATCTCTGACAATTCAGGGAATTTAGAGCTTTGTATCAGGAAAAGTTCTAAAAATTATTCACCACAAAATCTTCAGCAAAAATGAGCATCTTTGCATTCATGATTCTAAATAATCGGTCCTTTACTCCAGAGCTGCATTCATAATTCTGCTAGTTGCAATTGGAAATAGAAAGTCCACCCTAACAGCTTTTGCTTTGCTGTTATACTACAGTGCTGCACTGCATTTGGGAAGAGTTTGTGCTTCCAAAATAACACCGAAAACCACTAATAGTCCTGTTTATGTACGCAGCACCTATGCAGACATATGTGCTTCCCACGATTATAGACTATAAACTCGCCCAGTGTTGCCTAATCCTGCAATCATTTGTTACTTCAGTCACTCTCCATTTCTTCTTGACAGATCGATAAAAGAAAGTGACACCTTACTGCAGGAACAGATGTAAACATAGATCTGCATAGGAGCTGTATACACAAAACGGTAAGATTTTAAAAAAATTCAAGACTGTTTGCAAAGTTGCTTAATTCTTTTTAGATGAAATACTGTTGCAATGTGCAGGTCTGTGATGGCCAAAATAATTTTCAGCAGCTGCATACGGGATAATGACTTTATCTCTTTGGTCACCTGCAGTCACCACTAGAGGGAGCTCACTGAAGACAGACTTGTAAAGCTCTCAGTGAAGTCAACAGTAAAACAGTGAGCGCCACCTAGTGATAGTGAATAGAATTACACTTTGATATATTTTTCTTCATTTATTGTCCATTTGCTAGGGAAAAAGCTGCATCACAAGTTTATTTAAGCTTATAAAAAGTTGATTTAAGTTGGCCAGGAACGCTGGAGTGCACTGCTACTCCCTAATCCCAGCCGGTATCAGAGCAGTATTTATAAGCTAGACCGCAGCGGTGGTCGGTCTCCTAGGCAATAAGCTGTAAGCAAAAGAAAAGTGGTAATATCTCAAGAACGGCTGCAAATTTTAATAAGCAGTAAATTGCAAAAGTGCTTGTATTTACTTCCACTACTCAAAAATACTCCTATGTGAAGACGGGAATAACGCTTTCAAGGCTTATTCCCTATGTAGATGCCAGCAACCATTGCGGTCTAGGCCCATATGATCGGGGGAGTCCTGATAGGGGTAAGTCTAACGTTCTCTCTCGTGTGCTTTTTGACCGACCGACATGTTAGGAAGCAAAGTAATATCTGATTGTGCATGACATAGGTAATATAGATTGTGAGCCCATTTGGGGACGGGGACTGATGCATTGTGTATACAGCGCCATACAGCACATCATTAAAGCAGCAGAGCTGTACCTTCCCGGCGGTTGATACTTTTCCTTGATTTATATTGTGGTCTTACCACGTCAAACTGTTTGAGCCAAAAATGGAAAGGAAAAAACATCCAGGCTACCCCCCAGGCACGGAGGCAATAAGTGAATTACAGGCAAGGGCAATGTATCCAGGCAAATACGTTCCTATAGGACTGGTCAGGAGCCGAGAGGGATCATCAGGTCAGGTAGATTTCTCATCACACTGTGTAATGATTGTCCTCAAATTAATGGGTGCTTCTGTGATTTTGATATTTATGCCCCATCCTTAGGACAGGTGTCAGATTAGTGGGGCTCATAGCCAGGAGCACTGCATCCACTATTTACTAGCCACAGCGCCGTACAATTTGTAGTGGCTGTGTCTGGTATTGCAGTTCAGTACAAGTCACCTGAATAGGACTAAACAGTAGTAAGCTGTAATACCAAGCACAGCCACTACAAAGGGATGGAGCTTGGTTATGCAGGACAGAGAGGTGGAGCTTAGTAGTGCAGCACTGAGGGGAGGAGCTTAGTAGTGCAGCACTGAGGGGTGGAGCTTAGTACTGCAGCACTGAGGGGTGGAGCTTAGTAATGCATCATTGAGGGGTGGAGCTTAGTAATGCAGCACTGAGGGGTGGAGCTTAGTACTGCAGCACTGAGGGGCGGAGCTTAGTACTGCCGGACAGAGGGGCGGAGTTTTGTCCTGCAGGACAGAGGGGTATAGCTTGACGATATACTATGTTTTGATGACTTTGACCATGACACTGGTCACACAGATCGCTGTATGCACCCAAGCAAAGTGCAAATGATCGGGATCACATTGTTCCCATGGCAAGTAAGTCTCAAAAAGTCAGAACCCTTTGTATTCTTTGTGACTTGCTTATCGCGGCACCATGCAGGTAACAGTATGGTCCAATTCACTTGCACTATGCCTCTATTTAGCAGCGTCCAAATTCACCGTGTAGCCCCAGAATTAGGGCGGTGCAACCTCCTCGTTACTGGCGGGCCCTGAAGTTTTGGCACTGGATTTAAGGATTTTATCTGCAGCCTATGTAGTAAATTAAGGACACATGCCTGGATGAATTACCTGCTGCCTCCAGAGTAGCGATGAGTTAATCCATCAATCTATCGCCCAGCTGCGACTAACCAGGTACTGTATGTAGCCGGCGCAGCTGTGGCGCACACCGCCTGCAGTCCTCTGCACAGCTGCCCCAGCGGTGATCACTGCAAGGGTTAACCTGCTATATATAGAAAGGGAGCCATGGTCTCTTCTCCTGTAAACGCTTCTGCACAGCGAGGATGGAAGTGATTTGCACTGGGCCTCTCCATTCATATTTCATGTTTTCCCTGCAGCGCGGCTGTTTACTGAGCTCAGCGGCGGCTTTGATGGAAATTGGCAGAGACAGCAACCAGCTAAGAGTAAATCCGAGGCCGCTCGGCATCTCCTGCTGCTTGCAGTGTGTCAGTATGCAGCGTAGTGACTGGTGGCAGCCGCAATGTGCAGTGTCCGATCCATGAGCATGCTCATTGTACGGCGCTGCATACGTGTGAGGGCACTAGGATTGTAGTAGATCATCTTTTTTTTTTAAGGGGTACTGTGGTCAATCAATGGTCTTTTACTGCAGGTGCAAAATGTTTTGGGGGCGAACTTCCTTTTTGTTAGGCCTTGAAGTATGAAAAGTTAAGGCCCGATGCAAAGTCCATACACTGAGGTGCATAAAATCACTCCAGGGGAGGACTGGGGTACATTTACCCAAAAGTTTAGCAACTTTTTTTTGCAAAAGTCGCCATCAATTGATCAGCTGAAATTGTCTGAAACCTCCCCAAACCCGGCCACATTGACTAACATGAAAAAACAACAATGTTCAACCACATATAAAATACACTGTAAAAAGGCACAAAATAAAAGCATAATAAGGTGCAAATCCAAAATAGACTAAAAGGAGCCAAAAATAGATAAAAAATGTACAACTGAATTGGACACTTGGAATTTTTAGGTAACTCGGAGAAATATATAATCTATCCTTAAAAATACATTACGAATGTAAAAAAACCCCCAAAACCTAATAAGCTGTGAAGGCCTGAGGCTGCACTACTGAGACACACTGATGACAACACTTCCTGCGCTCCTCTCTGTACGGTGCATGGTTGTCATGGAGACCTTGTGTGGTTCCAGTCCCCGGCTACAGCAATATCCACACATATCACTATATACCAGGCTGTGGATGGCGAGGATACGCTCAGTACCACGAGACAGGCTTACGATGATTTACTCTACACACTTTTTCTACTGCTTTTCAGTGGGAATCATCTTGGGGCCTCGGTATTATATGAGCCACCATCTACAAAGATGACAATCGCACCAATGGGACGGCCATGTCTCTCACACACGACCTGGTAAATGGACATTATATGGACAAGAGAATCAATCATTGAATTCCAGTTTCTCATTCAGTCCCATTGCACCCAGCATATAATGTCTGCCTCCTCGACACCCGATGTATAACATCTGGCTCCCCGGTCTGTAGAATATCCGGCCCCTCACCCCCTGGCAAATAACATCCGGCCCCTCGTCTCCTGGCAAATAACATCCGGCCCCTCGCCTCCTGGCATATAACATACTGCCCCTCGTCTCCTGGCAAATAACATCTGGCCCCTCGCCCCCTGGCATATAACATCCGGCCCCTCGTCTCCTGGCAAATAACATCTGGCCCCTCGCCCCCTGGCATATAACATCCGGCCCCTCGCCCCCTGGCATATAACATCCTGCCCCTCGCCTCCCAGGGTATAACATCCGGCCCCTCGCCTCCTGGCATATAACATCCGGCCCCTCGCCCCCTGGCATATAACATTCAGCCCCTCGCCTCCCAGGGTATAACATCCGGTCCCCTGGCATATAACATTTGGCCCCCAGGTGGAGTGGTGTAAAGCTACCAGGTGGACTCTGGAGGAGACGTGTTTTGTGCAGTGACTGATCACACTTCTCTCTCTGGCGTCTGATGGAGGAGCCTGGGTTTGGTAAATGCCAGGAGGACATTACCCGCCTTAAAGGGGAGGAGGATGATACTATGGGCTTGTTTTTTTCAGGGATCGGTCTCTGCCCCTTAGTTCCAGTGAAGGAAAATCTTAATGCTCCAACACAAGACATTGTGGACAATTGTAGCTTCCAGCTTTGTGGAAACCGTTTAGGGTAGACCCTTTTCTGTTCCCCATGACTGTGCCCAGTGCACAAAGTCTATAGCAGGGGGAGTTTCGCAGAAGAACATGACCGGCCGAGCGAAGGCCCAACCTCAACCCCATCCAACACCTTTAGGATGTGCTGGAGCGGAGACTGTGAGCCCAGCCTCTCCCCATCATCAGGGTTTGACCTTGAAAATGCTCTTCTGGATGATTGGGCAAAAATGCCCACTGACACCTCCAAAATCTTCTAGGAAACCTTCCAAGAAGAGCTGGAGCCATTATATCTGCAGAGGGACAGACTCCGTAGTAATCTCTATGGATATAGGATGGGAGGTGAGAAAAGCTCCTGGAGGTGTAATGTGGAGGGGGCACATAGTTTTGTCTCTATAGCGTAGCTCTAACCATTTATCTCCATGGGCCCACCAAGCCTAGTATCATCTGCCCAATTTTTTCTGGTGCTGACCCCCACCCTCATACTGCTGTTTTTAGGTGGAAAATTGAGAATATTTTAGTTCTTCAGATAAAATGCAAAAAATGAAAGGACTTCATTTACTTCGAGTCTGTAGTCCTTTCCCCCAGAGGAAGCATTAGGAGCTCTTGATGAGGTCCAAATCTGTAATACGGCAGGTAAATTGCTTAATTTAATTTCTTAGGAATGAAAAATCAATCCCTTAAACTCTGAAATCCTCAAGCGGCACATCTTCTCCTCTAGGAGTATGAAGCCACTTAATCCCTGACCCTTCATGGTTCCCGAGCATGGACCACCAAGCTGCCAGTGACTCGCCCAAAATGCAGAGGTATTGGTCCTTGATAATGAGCCCATGAGAAGGTGGTGGGACCAAGGTGAGTGCCAGGGATGATACGACCAACTCCTGACATCGGATGCTATCTGGTGATGAGCGGACTGTAGTGTTCTGGAGAAGGCGGGGGGGGGGGGGATTAAGTGAAAGATTTGAAGAATCACTGAGGAAAAGGGAAAACGGAGGGGGCGGGAGAAAGGTTTTGAAAAGGGAAAGGAGGGGCAAGGATGGAGAGGGAGAGACAAGCGAAAAGGCGAAGATTGTCTATAAAAGAAGGGGGGACCTTGCTGGTAGTGACTGACAGGGAGGTGATTCAGGAGCTCCTCTCTCATTAAACATTCCTGAGAGAATCAGTCTGAGCCACAGACACCGAGGATCCGGCTGCGAGGACCATACTGCGGAGACGACGACGCTGCTGCCTCTATGGTATCCTTTGAAGAGAGCATTAGGGGGTGGATAGATGCAGTAAGCAGGAGATCTATGCTCTGATTGCTTATGTTGTAGCGGATTGGGATGGGGGGGCGTTCTGGAAGCTGCAGACCCTTTGCCACCCTAAAGCTCAGGTAAAGGTGATATTATGGAGTTAACAGCTTTACCAGACAGGCTGGTACAGGATGCTCGGTGTAGGTTCACTGCCCTAAAAGATGGTTCCAACAGGATTAGCAATGACTCCTTATAGTCCCAGCTTAACTCTTGTGCTGCTAAGATTTCCGTCAACTGCAGCAGGACATGAACCCCGGGGTCATGTCTAAATTGGCAGGAAATTGGCATCATCATGAAAAACTTTGCTGTATTTTCGGGTGGCTGCAGCAGAGGTTATTACCATCGCACAGCAAAAACCTCTGCATCTTGTCCCCCTGCTTGGCTGGAGTTGATTACTCATAACACTCTGCATCTGCTGAACTCATCTGCAGATAGGAACAAACACACCGTCTGTTTATTTTAGGGAAGATAATATTTCCACCATCCCCCTCCTCAAAAAAATCCACTAAATTTCTAAGTGACCTCCTTACAAGAGCGCAGATGTTGCCGGGAGCAGTGGCATGCTTTACGCCATCAGTGTGATGATGGTGCGATCAGTCAGCAGCTGTAATTCTGTGAATGTCCGTGTGACTTCATGTCTGCTGGAGACGTCCCAGGTAGATGTCCCTGAATATCGCGGCTCCTATTATTGTGTCTTTTGTGTTCGCAAAGTTTGAGATGGCACTAGATGCTTTGTGTGACTAGATGAGTGTGTATGAAGGTTGAGCGCCCCTATTTCTGGAAATATATTTATGAATCGGTGTGATTATGTAAAGGTATTTTTATCCTGATGTCTGTGTGTGAAGCTATTTGTGTCTTCGTGTCTGTGCATGAGAATCCTGGTGAGCTGATATCTGTGTATGAAGCCATTGGTGATCTGCTGTCGGTGTATGAAGGTTTAGTGTCCCAATATCTAAAAATATTTATGAATCAATGTCTGCGTGTAAAGATAATGTTGTCCTAATGTCAGTGCATGAAGGATATTCGAGATCTGCTCTCTGCATGAAGATGTGTGTGAACCTATAGAATCCGTGATCTGATGTCTGTGTATAGAGAGGTTGGTGTCCTGACTCCTGTGTAGGAAGGAATTGGTAAATTGTCTTAGTATAAAATTGTTTTTGTCTAGATGTGTGTGTTTTATGGCATTGATGTCTGTATACTATATATTATATGTGTATGCTGATGCTTGTAATGTATCTGTGTATGAAAGGTCTGTGCAAAAAGTGTTTGTGTACTGATGTCTGTGTATGAAGGTGTGCGTGTGTGTCTAATCTAACACCTGTGTATGAAGGTGTGTATATTTGTATGTGTGTGTGTCCTTGTGTGTGTGTGTGTGTGTCTGATCTAACTCCTCTGTATAAAGGTGTGTATATTTGTGTGTGTGAGTGACCTGACGTCTGTGTATGAAGGTGTGTGTGTGACCTGATGTCTATGTATGAAGGTGTGTGTGTCTGATCGAACACCTGTATATAAAGGTGTGTGCATTTGTATGTGTGTGTGTGACCTGACGTCTGTGTATGAAGATGTGTGAGTCCTAACATCTGTTAATGAAGGTTTGTGTGTGTGTGTGTGACCTGACTTGTGTATAATGGTGTTTGTGTGACCTGACGTCTGTGTATGAAGGTGTTTGTGTGCGTGTGTGACCTGACGTCTGTGTATGAAGGTGTGTGTGTGTGACCTGACTTATGTGTATAATGGTGTGTGTGACCTGATGTCTGTGTATGAAGGTGTGTGTGTGTGACCTGACTTATGTGTATAATGGTGTGTGTGACCTGATGTCTGTGTATGAAGGTCTGTGTATGAAGGTGTGTGTGTGTGACCTGACATCTGTGTATGAAGGTGTGTGTGTGTGTGTGTGTGTGACCTGACTTATGTGTATAATGGTGTGTGTGTGTCCTGACGTCTGTGTGTAACCTGCTTTTTATGTGTGGCCAGACATCTGTGTATGATGGTGTGTGTTATTTCAAGTCTGTGTGAAGGTGTGTGACCTAACGTCTGTGTATGAAGGTGTATGACCTGACGTCTGTGTATGAAGGTGTGTGTGTGACCTGAGTGTGTGACCTGACTTATGTGTATAATGGTGTGTGTGTGACCTGACGTCTGTGTATGAAGGTGTGTGTGTGTGTGACCTGACGTCTGTGTATGAAGGTGTGTGTGTTTGTGTGTGTGTGTGTGTGTGTGTGACCTGACGTCTGTGTATGCTGGTGTGTGTGTGACCTGACGTCTGTGTATGCAGGTGTGTGTGTGTGTGTGTGACCTGACGTCTGTGTATGAAGGTGTGTGTGACCTGACTTATGTGTATAATGGTGTGTGTGACCTGACATCTGTGTATGAAGGTGTGTGTGTGACCTGACGTCTGTGTGTGAAGGTGTGTGTGACCTGACGTCTGTGTATGAAGGTCTGTATATGAAGGTGTGTGTGCGTGTGTGTGCGTGTGTGACCTGATGTCTGTGTATGAAGGTGCGTGTGTGACCTGACGTCTGTGTATGAAGGTGTGTGTGTGACCTGACGTCTGTGTATGAAGGTGTGTGTGACCTGACGTCTGTGTATGAAGGTGTGTGTGTGACCTGACGTCTGTGTATGAAGGTGTGTGTGTGACCTGACGTCTGTGTATGAAGGTGTGTGTGTGACCTGACTTATGTGTATAATGGTGTGTGTGACCTGATGTCTGTGTATGAAGGTGTGTGTGTGTGACCTGACGTCTGTGTATGAAGGTGTGTGTGTGTGACCTGACGTCTGTGTATGAAGGTGTGTCTGTGTCCTGACGTCTGTGTGTGCAGGTGTGTGTGACCTGACGTCTGTGTGTGCAGGTGTGTGTGACCTGACGTCTGTGTGTGCAGGTGTGTGTGACCTGACGTCTGTGTATGAAGGTGTGTGTGTGTCCTGACGTCTGTGTATGAAGGTGTGTGTGTGTCATGACGTCTGTGTATGAAGGTGTGTGTGTGTCCTGACGTCTGTGTGTAACCTGATTTTTATGTGTGGCCAGACATCTGTGTATGATGGTGTGTGTGATTTCACGGCTGTGTGAAGGTGCGTGACCTGATGTCTGTGCATAAAATAATTTTGTGATCTGATGTGTGTGTAGGAAGAGATTAGTGTCATGATGCCGGATTATAAAAGGATTTGTCCTGATGTTTCTATAAGATGGTATTTATAAAATGATGTCTTTATATGAAAGTTTTTTTGGCTTGTCGTCTGAGTTGATGTCTGCGCAGGAGGATGTGTGTGTGTGTGTGTGTGTGTCTGAAGATGTGTTACTTAGTGTCTGTGTATGAAGGTATTAGTGAAGTGATGTCTGTGTAAAGACACAATAATGGCCTGATGGCGGGACATGAACAGATTTGCATCCTAATGGTTGAGCTTGAAGCGATTTGTGTTCTGACCTCTGTGTGTGAATTCTTGTTTTCTGATGTTTGTGTTGCAGGTATTTGTGTCCTGATGTCAATGTGCAAAAAAATTGTCCCGTTGTTTGTGTAGAAACATTTTTGTAGTGATGTCCGTATACAATGACAGTGGGCTCATAATGTCTGTGTGTGGATGTGGTTTTGTTCTGCGGTGTGTGTGATGTGTACCACGTGTGTACGGCCTCTTTCTCACATCCAATGTTCCTAGTTATAGATCAGAATTACTAGTGATGAGCGAGTGTACTCGGTGATCGGGTCTTTCCAGCTCGCTCGGGTGGTCTCCGAGTACTTGGATGTGCTCGGAGATTTAGTTTTCATCGCCTCAGCTGCATGATTTACGGCTTCTGGACAGCCTGAATACATGCGGGAATTCCCTAACAAACAGGCTTTCCTCACATGTATTCAGCCTGTCTAGCAGCCGTAAATCATGCAGCTGAGGCGATGAAAACAAATTCTCTGAGCAGTCACAAATACTCGGAGATCGCCCGAGTACACTCGCTCATCACTAAAAATGACCTATTCAAGTGTATGGGTCAGTATAAACTCAAACAGCTTGGATGGCATCCTGGCGCTGTACGTTTTTTGCTGTTTGGTAAGAGAAGCTTCAGAAACCTACCTCCATCAGTTTAATCATACCTCCCAACCGTCCCGGATCCCGCGGGACTGTCCTGATTTTGACAGCCAGCCCCGGGATCCCGGGCGGGGACACTAATGTCCCGCACTACGTGCCTGGGGCGGGGACAATGCAGGGGGCGGCACCTGAGTAGCTTAGGTTTGTGGCTGTTTTTTTTTTCTTATACATGCTGGGTCTCCTCCCGACCGACCCCGCCCCCTGTGCGGCGCTGCCAAGCTGAGGCAGAGAGCCAGCAGCGATCAAGATGAGAGGTCAGCCACTCACTTCCTCCTGTGTGTGCACGGAGCTCCGGCGTCTCCTGCTCTTAGCTGCTATCCCGGCAGAGAAGGAGAGACGGGGGAGGTGCCGGGACAGTGCAGAGCTGTGAGCAGCCGGAGAAACTGAAGAGCTGCAGTGCACATGGACAGATCAGCCGCCCCTGCACCACAGAGGAGATTGTGTGTGTGTGTGATGTGTGTGTGATGTGTGTGTGTGTGTGTGTGAGATGTGTGATGCTGCATTTGTGTGTGTGTCATGTGTGTATGAGGTATCTGGTGTGTGTGATGGCTGGGTGTGTGTGTGATGGCTGGGTGTGTGTGTGTGATGGCTGGGTGTGTGTGTGATGGCTGGGTGTGTGTGTGATGGCTGCGTGTGTGATGCATTTGTGTCAAAGCTGCATGTGTTTGTGAGCTGCGTTTGTGATGCTGCGTGTGTATGTGTGATACTGTGTGTGTGATGCTGCATGTGTGTGAGCTGCGTGCGTGTGTGAGCTGTGTGTGTGAGCGTGTGTGTGAGCTGCATGCCTGTATGTCATTATACAGTATGGAGAACTGTGGCCATTATACAGTATGGAGCATCATGTGCGGTCATTATACAGTATGCAGCATCATGTGCAGCCAGCATACAGTATGGAGCATTATGTGCGGTCATTATACAGTATGGCGCATCATGTGCGGTCATTATACAGTATGCAGCATCATGTGCAGTCATTATACAGTATGCAGCATCATGTGCAGCCAGCATACAGTATGGAGCATTATGTGCGGTCATTATACAGTATGGCGCATCATGTGCGGTCATTATACAGTATGGAGCATCATGTGCAGTCATTATACAGTATGGAGCATCATGTGCAGTCATTATACAGTATGCAGCATCATGTGCAGTCATTATACAGTATGAAGCATCATGTGCAGCCAGCATACAGTATGGAGCATTATGTGCGGTCATTATACAGTATGGAGCATTATGTGCGGTCATTATACAGTATGGAGCATCATGTGCGGTCATTATACAATATGGAGCATCATGTGCAGCCAGTATACAGTATGGAGCATCATGTGCGGTCATTATACAATATGGAGCATCATGTGCAGTCATTATACAGTATGGAGCATCATGTGCAGCCAGTATACAGTATGGAGCATCATGTGCGGTCATTATACAATATGGATCATCATGTGCGGTCATTATACAGTATGGAGCATCATGTGCGTTCATTATACAGTATGGAGCATCATGTGCGGCCATTATACAGTATGCATGCGGTCATTATACAGTATGGAGCATCATGTGCGGTCATTATACAGTATGGAGCATCATGTGTGGCCATTATACAGTATGGAGCATCATGTGCGTTCATTATACAGTATGGAGCATCATGTGCGGCCATTATACAGTATGCATGCGGTCATTATACAGTATGGAGCATCATGTGTGGCCATTATACAGTATGGAGCATCATGTGTGGCCATTATACAGTATGGAGCATCATGTGCGGTCATTATACAGTATGGAGCATCATGTGCGGTCATTATACAGTATGGAGCATCATGTGCGGCCATTATACAGTATGCATGCGGTCATTATACAGTATGGAGCGTCATGTGTGTTCATTATACAGTATGGAGCGTCATGTGTGGCCATTATACAGTATGGGGCATCATGTGTGGTCATTATACAGTATGGAGCACTGTGTGGCCATATTTTTTTGTTTATAACTATTGTATATGAAACAGTGTGATCGGCAGTGCTAAATGGGTGTGGTTGGGACGTGGATATGGGTGTGACTAATTATGAATGGATGTGGTCAGAGGCGTGGCCTAAAATTTGCCGCGGCGCACTTTGCGCGCCGCAAACTTTGTCCCTCTTTCCCATCTTCAAAAGTTGGGAGGTATGGTTTAATTCATACAAGGAAAAAAAAAACCCGACAAATGGACTGAATGCTGATGGAAATCTGTTCCTGCACAATGATGAAATTTGGTAAAAAAAAAAAATTGTTGTGCTGTCCGTGTTAAAAAGGACCAAGTGCCCGGGGGGGGGGGGGGGGGGGGGGGGGAAATATATATATATTTTTCTCTATTGTTTTTTGCTCTCTCTCTCTCTCTTTCCTCGCAGTACACACTCACCTGCTCCTAAAGGGACAGCGTGCAAATAGTAAATGCCTTCAGCTTGTAGCGAGTCATAAGTAGATAGGTGTACTACTCGTGAGTTGTGAGGTCCCCTGGTCCTTGGATCAGCCAGTATTCGGAAGTCTTGTATCCGTAGTCCCCTGGTCCTGGATCAGCCAGTATTCGGAACCTGTACTCCTGGTCCTGGTGTGGCCAGTCTTGTATCCGTAGTCCCCTGGTCCTGGATCAGCCAGTATTCGAAACCTGTACTCCTGGTCCTGGTGTGGCCAGTCTTGTATCCGTAGTCCCCTGGTCCTGGATCAGCCAGTATTCGGAACCTGTACTCCTGGTCCCGGTGTGGCCAGTCTTGTATCCGTAGTCCCCTGGTCTTGGATCAGCCAGTATTCGGAACCTGTACTCCTGGTCCTGGTGTGGCCAGTCTTGTATCCGTAGTCCCCTGGTCCTGGATCAGCCAGTATTCGGAACCTGTACTCCTGGTCCTGGCGTGGCCAGTCTTGTATCCGTAGTCCCCTGGTCCTGGATCAGCCAGTATTCGGAACCTGTACTCCTGGTCCTGGTGTGGCCAGTCTTGTATCCGTAGTCCCCTGGTCCTGGATCAGCCAGTATTCGGAACCTGTACTCCTGGTCCTGGTGTGGCCAGTCTTGTATCCGTAGTCCCCTGGTCCTGGATCAGCCAGTATTCGGAACCTGTACTCCTGGTCCTGGTGTGGCCAGTCTTGTATCCGTACTCCCCTGGTCCTGGATCAGCCAGTATTCGGAACCTGTACTCCTGGTCCCGGTGTGGCCAGTCTTGTATCCGTAGTCCCCCGGTCCTGGAGCAGCCAGTGCCTAACTCTCCTCCCCTGGTCCAAGAGTGGCCAAAAACTGATCCAGAATTCTACAGCAGCGTGTCTGAATTTAGCCTGAATTTGTGTCCGCAACCGTTCTGTAGAGGTGTCTGAACGGAGACCTAGCCCTAATCTGTGTCCGCGTACCTGACCCCAGCTGCAGTGCTGGCCTCTGCCCATCAGTGGTACCTGGCAGCTCCCTGCAGCCCAGTCTGTCTCCACCATCAGGGGCTCCAGTGAACACAGGTAGCCACTTGGCTACGCTCCTTCCTAGGCAGGCCTGACCCTGTGGCACAGTGGGTCCACAAATCCACATATACGGCAACCTGATTGTCAGTGCTCAAAAAGTAATTGTAACCTGTACTGATCATCCGTATTGAATTCCAGTTTTACGGACACAGTGTTTGGTCTTGCAAATTATATTAATTGGTCATATATAAAAACGGGCACAAGGCTGACAACACATGTGCGGTCGTCTGAGCCCAGCCGTAGGCTGTATCGTGTGATGGGGTGCACTGCGGGTGTCTTCACGCACAGTGGTTACAATTAGATCTATGTCGTTCTCTGTACGGTTATTATTGTGCCTGTGTGTATTTTCGTGTGTATTCACGTAGAGCAGTTGCTTGTATCTGATGCTTATAAATTACTAGGACGGAGATATTTGATGCAGACAAAAAGTGGAGCAGCTTCACATAATAACTATTCAGATCCCTTTCTCGCTGCGATGTGGAGGACGACTTGTTACAGGAATCTGCTTTGCTTTTTTTTTTTTCTTGCATGGTCTTAAACAATGATGTCTGGGTCTATTTGACCCAATGACTCAACAAAGTACTTCTCTTTGGGTACATTGTATCAGCATCATGGCGGACACTTCTCCGGTATAGCAGGAGGGTCATTTACTGAAAATGGGTTTATGTTCTCGTAGAAGTTCCATGTCTTGTGTTTTGTTTTATTTTTTTATTTTCTTTTATGATATTCACATGTGGAACATTTGTGTTATGTTGTGTGAAGTCAACGTTTTGTGCATTTAGACAACATCTGGCTGTTCGTTTGGTTGTGTGGATGTTCGGTCCCAGTATGTTCCTTAGGCCACGTTCACACCTCAGTATTTGGTCAGTATTTCACATCAGTATTTGTAAGCCAAAACCAGGAGTGGGTGATAAATACAGAAGTGGTGACGAGTTTCTATCACACTCTTTTCTCTGATTGTTCCACTCCTGGTTTTGCCTTACAAATACTGATGTAAAATACTGACCAAATACTGACCGTGTGCACATGGCCTTATTATGTGAGTTGTGTGCTGCTCTCTTTATTTGGGAAAACTGGTTTCATAGTTTGTAAATTTGTGTCACGTTTTGGTTTTTCAGGTTGCATTTTCTTTGTTTGTATTTAAGACTTCAAAACTTTTAATTCACGAGGGGTCTGTGTCCTGACGTCTGTGTATTAGGAGGAGGACGGGACCGTGTCCTGATGGCTGTGTATAAGGAGGAGGACGGGGCCGTGTCCTGATGGCTGTGTATTAGGAGGAGGACCGGGCCGTGTCCTGATCCCTGTGTATTAGGAGGAGGATGGGGCCGTGTCCTGATCCCTGTGTATTAGGAGGAGGACGGGGCCGTGTCCTGATCCCTGTGTATTAGGAGGAGGACGGGGCCGTGTCCTGATGGCTGTGTATTAGGAGGAGGACGGGGCCGTGTCCTGACGGCTGTGTATGAGGAGGAGGACGGGACCGTGTCCTGATGGCTGTGTATTAGGAGGAGGACGGGGCCGTGTCCTGATGGCTGTGTATTAGGAGGAGGAGGACGGGGCCGTGTCCTGATGGCTGTGTATTAGGAGGAGGACGTGGCTTTGTATTATGAGGACAGGTTTTGTAGATGTAGGCTCTTGTGTACTTATTTAGTAAAGTATCTGATCCCTAATCATAGTGGGATGTACATATTTCCAATAGAACTTTTTCACATTGTCCCATTCGCCTTTTTGTCACTATTATCTTTTATGTTTGTGTCTGTTGTACTATTATAATACCCATTGTGTCCCAATGAGTCTGATGACTTTTATGATGCTTTTCACACATCCATTTCTTTTTGGTTTTCTTCCGCTCCATATGTCACATCTGCCATATTTTCTCTTGAGATATGTATATTTCGCTGTTGTTAAAAAGTCCTTAAACCTGTCGTTGAGTGTTCACATGGCAACCACTATTTCTATGAATACCACTATAATTAGGTAGCAAAGAGCTGGATTTTATTGTAGCCTGACTGGCAAAAAATTAAAAAAGTACAAGAAGTGTGGTGAATGAGTGTATACTTTCTATACAATCCATGGCACTGCACATGGGACTCGTACATTTCTCCATATTCACTGTTTGAGCTCTGCTGCATCGGTGACTCCAGCCTATCTGCATAGTCTGTTGGAGTTTCCAGTAGTGAAAAACGCATCACCGTTCATTGCTGCGTCATTTATACTGCCGCTCGGCTGGTTCGGGTTGGCTTCTGTGTATAAACACGAGCACTGCATGTTTTTAAGTGTCCCTGCATGGTATAATGACTCTCCTAACTTGCTGCTGGAAAGTGTTTTTCTTTTAAGAGGATGTGTCACTTGGTATAAAGGTTGATATTTTTTTAATCTGGTCTAAATGCCTCTGTTCTCCTGAATCCGGTGATGTTTTTCTTTTTTTCCTACCCCTCTCCGTCCCTGAGATATAACCTCCTCTTATCTGTATATAAATCTAGACTTTTTCTCCAACTGGGTGTGGTGCTCAAGAGAAGTGTTGAGAACCACACCCACTTGTAAAACAAGGTTTAATTTACCCACAGGGAAGAAAGAGCCATATCTCAGGAACCGAGAGGCGCAGGAACAAATGAAAAACAACGCCGGATTCAGGACAACGGCGGCATTTACACCATTTAAAAAAAATATATATATTCAGGGAAAGGAAACTTTGTACCTCAACATTGTGGTTGTCCTCTTTAACTTGAAGCCCATAGGATTGGTTGCGGTTCCTGAGATGATCATTACCTAAGACGCTCGGGATATTGAAGAGAGAATCTCTGCTCCTTCTCCCTCAGGGGATGCTGCCAGAATTCACATCATACCTGCCCAAGCTTTGGGGGCAGAGGGTGAAGTCCTCGTCACATGAGAAACTAGGGTGGCAGCATGTCCTCATTTGGGAAGCTGACCGAGTATTTCAGCTTGAGGAAATCAAGAGAGGACATCCGGCCCGGGCGCAGCACTGGAAGGAGGAGCGGCAGCTATTGTTGCACTGTCACACAGTCCAGGTAGAAAACTTATCATTGTTTGGATTGTTTTTTCATATATTTATGCAATATTTTTGCTTGCTGACAGTGAATGGAAACAATTATTTGTTTTTTTGCACTCAGCTTATTTAAAACCTGTACGCGCTATAGTGCCATACCAAACTGTGAAAGGGTGAAATACATGGTGGTCCTCTAATGTAATGTTGGTCATTCCATACCCTAGTCTGTGAGGTCCCAGTGGTCAGATCTCGACCAATTCAGACCCCCAGCAATGAGCAATTTATCACCGAATCCTGTGAATATGTAATAACTTCTCTTGGTTCAAGCCAGGCAAAATGGTGGTACTCCACTCGCCTATAAGGGTTGACCTGATAAAGAGATCTTTTCGGGTTCGGCCCTGAAACGCGTGGTCAAAGCTCAGTACAGTTTACCCCTTTCTTCTGAACTATTTTTTATATTGTAATGAGTTGTGTCATGAACGGGCATAAGTAAGAGGATGTTTCCATTCACTGATGGCAATTCGAGATCTAGTAGATGAGTTTTAACTTGACGTTTCTGTAACTGATCTGCATGATGACGGGTTTTTGTGAATCTTGCATTGATGGTTTATTGACCCGAGCCCATATATGCTTGATACTGAAACCCATTTGCGATTTTTAATTCTTTGGGTAAGTTACTTAAGTAATTATTGTTATAATTTACTCTAATCCCTTCCCCAGTGAAGTGTCCCTACCACAGGCAGCCATTGCTATAGTAGAAGTATGTAACTTTCTTCTTACATTATATTAGTCAAGTATGGCATTATCACATGGATCAGGGCCCTGGTGCTCCTCTAATCCCATTCCCGGTCTTGGACCCCATTATTCACTGTAGAATGGGGATTATCTGTGCTGCCATTTCACTGAGGGATCAGATTACAACTGCCTCTTAAAGTTTATAGAGAAGTAAGAAGGAGCAGAGTAAGAAAGAGAAGCAGAGAGACACACACAGACAATGCTGCAGTTTTCCAGTAAGTGTTTTATCTCACCTAGAGCTGGATTCATGGCTACACTGCTCAGTGCTGCTTTAGAATGTTCTACATCAGGGGTGGGCAATTAATTTTGCCATGGGGCCGCATGAGAAATTGGGATGGTTTTAGAGGGCCAGACTAATATATGCCCCATACAGACACTTGAGCCATATAGTGCTGCACAAACGTTATGGCCCCATATACTGCAGCACAAACGTTATGGCCCCATATACTGCAGCACAAACAGTATGGCCCCATATACTGCTGCCACACATTATGGCCCCATATACTGCAGCACAAACAGTATGGCCCCATATACTGCTGCAAAAACGTTATGGCCCCATATACTGCAGCACAAACAGTATGGCCCCATATACTACTGCACACACATTATGGCCCCATATACTGCAGCACAAACAGTATGGCCCCATATACTGCAGCACAAACGTTATGGCCCCATATACTGCAGCACACACATTATGGCCCCATATACTGCAGCACAAACAGTATGGCCCCATATACTGCTGCACAAACGTTATGGCCCCATATACTGCAGCACACACATTATGGCCCCATATACTGCAGCACAAACAGTATGGCCCCATATACTGCTGCACAAACGTTATGGCCCCATATACTGCAGCACAAACAGTATGGCCCCATATACTGCTGCACAAACGTTATGGCCCCATATACTGCAGCACAAACAGTATGGCCCCATATACAGCAGCACAAACAGTATGGCCCCCATATAGTGCTGCACAAATGTTATGGCCCCCATATAGTGCTGCACTGTCGGCTGCGCCTGGGGCCCCCTGGATACGCCACTGCTGAGACCACCGCTGATACTCACCCGAAGGACGGAGACCATCAGCCAGCAACTTTCTTCACCGCAGCACATCCCGCGCGGCGCTGGAGTGACGTACGCATGTGACGTTCGCACGTGACGTACGCACGTGACGTACAGGGCCGATGCGGAGCGCAGCCTCTTGTGACCGGTGGCATAATGCTGCCTCCGGTCACAAGAATAATTGACACAGCCGGGAGCCAATGGCTCCTGATGCTGTGTCAATCACATCCTGACCCTGGAGGACTCCAGTCTGGAGGAACTGTATGCGCTGCAATGCGCAGCGTGTGGATGAGCTCGGGGCCTTCACTCCAGCCGCCAGCCCTCATAAGCATCTGGCGGCTGGCCGAGCGGTGCCGGCGGCGGCTGTCAGAAGTGACAGCTAGCTGGCGGGCCGTTAAAAATCATCAGGCGGGCCGGATGCGGCCCGCGGGCCGCATCTTGCCCAGGTCTGTTCTACATGGTGCTGTCAGCCCTTACCCAGCTGTAGCGTTTTAGCATCCATAATCAATGATGAATTTGATGACTTTTCCAATATCGGGTATCGCCCTTTGATCCTTTGCTCCTAACTGGTAAATCTGCTTTGTGATATGGAAGCGACTGATCTAGAACTGACATTCAGAAGTGCGGGAAAGCTGAGTGATAATTCTGCATAGGATGTAATGTGAACAGACAACTCTGAGAGCTGATGTTGCCAGTTTGAGGCCACACAAGTGACAGTATATTTACCAGCTTGGTGTGTGGAAAGCTGTCTAATTACCGTATCGCTTCCTAATGTGTCACAGTAATGTGACGATGACTGCAATGCGCTTTTCCTATACAGCCAGGTGACGGGGCGCTGCCAACAATGTACAGAAATAGTTCACTTAGCAGATATATTTGTAACTTATGTCTCATTCCAAGTGTTTCCGCTTCTCGTGTTCTGTGGATGTTACCGTCAGGAGATTGTAGATGGATGTGTGCCAGCGAGATATAAATGAGAAGCTGATAACGTGTATCTATCCATCCTCACTGTATGGGGAAATGTATCAGGACACACGGAAATCAAAGAGTTCCGGTTTTTCATTCATCCCCATTGCCCCAGGTGTATAACATCCGGACCCTCATCATCTCATCTGCCGTTACAAACATGGTGGGGCAGAGCTCATCGATACCTGAACGGTCCTGTAATAGAAGCCACCGGGGTAACAAGTCCGTTCTTGACATTTCTTCCTTCCTAAATCATCCCCCATCACCTTTGAGTGATGTTATTAAGAAGTGGAAGGAAGCACAGCAACTCAGCCACAAAGTGGAGACCCCATAATGTTACAAAGTGGAGTCACCGATGGAAGAGGGTAGAAAAGTCACTATGCTCCGCTGATGCCATAACTGCAGAGTCCAGACCTCCTCTGGTATAACATCAGCACAAACACTGCGCTCCTGCCGGGAGCTTCATGGCCGAGCAGCTGCATGCAGCCGTACATCACCAAGCACAATGCCGAGCTTCGGATGGAGTGGTGTAAAGCCGCCACCACTGGACTCTGGAGGAGACGTGTTCTGTGCAGTGACGGATCGCACTTCTCTATCTGCGTCTGATGGAGGAGTCTGGGTTTGGTGATTCCAGGATAATGTTACCCCCTGACTGCACTGTGCCCCCTGTACAGATGGTGGAGAGATAATACTATGGGCTGTTATCAGGGGGCGGCCTCTTAGTTTCAGTGAAATCTTAATCCTTCAGCACAAGACATTGTAGGAATTGTAGCTCCCAGCTTTGTGGGAACAGTTCGGGGAAGACTTTTTTTTTTTTGTTCCCCATGACCATGCACAAGGTCCATACAGACATGGAGGGGCAGTTTGGTGGGAAGAACATGAGCAGGGGCACAGAGCTCGGACATCAGCCCCATCCAACCCCTATAATGGAGATTGTGAGCTCGTCCTCTCCCCAACATAAGTATCTGACCCCACAAATGCTCTTCTGGTTGAAGGGGCAAAAATTCCCACAGACGCCTCCAAAATCTTGTAGGAATCCTTCCCAGAAGAGCGGGAGCCGTTATATCTGCAGAGGGGCCGACTCCATATTAATGTCTATGGATGGAAAACGGGAGATCAGGAAAGCTCCCGGAGGTGTAATGTGGAGGGGGCACATACTTTTATCAGTTTGGTACAAAGTATCAGTGTAAGGCTACTTTCACACTTCAGGTTTTTGCCGTCTGTTTTGCACAATCTGTTGAATGTTGAAAAAAACGGATCCGTTGCAGAATCTGAAATACTGATCCGACGGATCCGTTTTTTCAACAGATCAGACTAGCATATCCAGATAATTGGATTAAAAAAAAATTGGAGCATGCTCAGTTTAAAAAATCGGAATCCGGTGCTGGAATCCGTCATTTTCCAGATCCGTCACTTTCCGGCTCCCATAGGCTTCCATTCTAGCAAAAAGCTGGAAGCGCCGTTACTGTGTGCGTTTTTTTCCAGACGCTGGAAACGACAATTTTCTCGGATCCGGCAAAAACTGGACGAAACGTAAGGTCATCCGGCGCTAATACAAGTCTATGGAAAAAACTTGATCTGGCGGCATCTTTCGCCGGATCCAGTTTTTTCAAAATTTGCCAGATTGAGCCTGACGGCGAAGACAGATGTGTGAAAGTAGCCTAAGCCAAATGTTTTACAAATATCTAGATTGAATTCAATAGTACATAAAGGGGTATTTCCATACCGGCCATTTATGTGATGAGAGAACCTCTCTTTCCGATGTCTAGAGGTGAATGGGATTTAGGAAGCACGAGCGGATGCGGCTACGCTAATGTCGTATCTTTCATGGAAGTGGATGGGAGTTCTGGCTGCCACATATAGATGGGTAATCTAACCCATCAGAAATGGTGCATGCGAGAACCCCAAAGAGAGAACCCCTGCCCTGCCCCCGTCCCTTTAGGTCCTGCGCTACAGTAGTGCAATGCGCCAGTTTTGGCCGAGAGCTTTAATTTGTATGTGCAGCATTACACAGGGAAATCGGTTTGTCAGCTCTCTTGGTGGCGGGTGACTTGTGAATTATGACTTTGCCCTGTAAATGAATGCTGAATGTGCTGGCGCTCTATAAATAAATGGTAGTAAGCAGATAATCCACAGCAGAATGAAGTATTGGCATCTTGCAGAACTGCTGGAAGCTTCAAATTAATTACAGTATTATCCGAGCCATTTGGAGGGTTACGTCTTCGCTGCCGTCCAACGCGAGCCAACCAGATCTGAACGTCAGGATTCCCAGCCAATTTTCAGAGTCTTGTAAATTCGCTCGTTAAGCCGTCTTTATGAAGGGCAAAGCTTCACTGAAGTCTTACAAATATATTCGTGTGTCTGGGCTCGGGTCGGGATAATTGGGCAGAGTCGTCCTCTGCCGTTGGGAAACTTCATGTTTGTTGACTGCAGACTTCGAATTAGTAACCCCTGTGGCGGGACACGCATCCAAAGCATGCGCTATACCACCAGGATGAGGAATGTTTTGGCCCCCTACACTTTTATATCTTTTTCTACTGTGGTTCCAACTCTTAAAGGGGTAGACCAAGGTTAGGCAAAAGGATAAGATTCAGCTTTTTTTCTATAAAAAGCACCGCTCTTGTCTATGGGTTGAGTCTAGTATTACAACTCAGTCCAATTAATATGCATGATGCTGAGCTGCAAGGCCAGACATGGTCCTGAAGCTTGAGGGGTGCAGTTTATTTTTGTAAACCTTTAAAGAGGGGACATGTCATTGTAATAACTATGTATTTTTTTTCTACCTCGTGTAAATGCCGCTGTTCTCCTGAATCCGGCAATGTTTTTCTTTTGTTCCTGCGCCTCTCCGTTCCTGAGATATGGCCTCCTCTATAAATCTAGTCTTGATAGCCAAGAAGGCGGAATCATCATGAAGAGTTGAGGATCCTGCCCCCTTGGCTAACAAGACTAGATTTATATACAAAGAAGAAGTGGCCATATGTCAGGAATGGAGAGGCGCAGGAACAAAAGAAAAACAACGCCGGATTCAGGAGAACAGCGACATTTACACCAGGTAGAAGAAAAAAATCCATATGACAAGGAGATATTAATCAGCTGTAAAGGAGGGTCTTCCATTTAAGGAGTTCACTAACTAAACCGAATGAGTCCTGATGGGACTCGGGTCTACTAGCATAACTTTATTAGGCTGGTTTCACACTTGCGTTTTGATCTGCAGCGTTTTAGCGCTAAAAAACGCATGCGTTTTTTTTCTATACTTAACATTAAAAAACGCATACGTTTTTTAGTATGCGTTTTGACGCGTTTTCGGAAACACATGCGTTTTTTGATGCGTGCGTTCAGTTGCAGAAATGCAACCTGTAGTAATTTCTAGCGGCGTTTTTTTGCGGCAAAAAAATGCATTGCTGTCTATGTAAACGCATGCGTTTTTAAGCACATGCGTTTGCTTGCGTTAAAAACGCATGCGTTTTTATAGAAAAACACAAGAAAACAAGAAAAAACAAGAAAACCCTAACCCTAAACACAAGAAAAAACAAGAAAACCCTAACCCTAGGGTTACTAGGGATCCTAACCCTAACCCTAAGGTTAGGATCCCTAGTAACCCTAGGGATCCTAACCCTAACCCTTAGGGTTAGGGTTAGGATCCCTAGGGTTAGGGTTAGGGTTAGGATCCCTAGGGTTAGGGTTAGGGTTAGGATCCCTAGGGTTACTAGGGATCCTAACCCTAGCTATTTCTGTTTATAGTGGGTTTTCTAGTTGATTTTGATGATTGGCAGCTGTCACACACTTCTCAGCATGCGTTTAAAAAACGCTAACGCAGGAAAAAACGCATGTAAACGCTGCAAAATGCCCGTTTTTTTTTTTTGCATGCAAAAACGCATGCGTCTAAAAAACGCGGCGTTTTGCCGCGTTTACATGCGTTTTTACACCACATGCTTTTTTTAAAAAAACGCTGCAGATCAAAACGCAAGTGTGAAACCAGCCTTACCCATGTATTTTTCATAAAAATGTATCGGTTTGGTTGTAGGTGTGATACATTATTTTTATTTGCTCTCACATTTAGGTCCCTGGATAGAAAGTTGCAGAGACCTGTCCTTGGGAAGTCCCTGACTCTTCCCAGCATCCCCCAATCTCCAGTCCTGACCAGGGTCCCGCAGCTCCAGGAATCGGTCTCTCGACTTCCTTCAACATGTTCAACAAGTACAGACACCTTAACGTCCTGCAAGTTGCCGCCGGCTGGTAAGTTTTTGAGGGTTTTATTTGGGCAATAAAGCTGGAAGATTTTTTTTTATAGCGGATCTATCACCAGATTTTACTATACAAACTGTATACACTGTTGTACTTACTTTGAAAATCTACATCGGAATGACTTTCCAACCCTGAAATTAAAAACTGCATTTTATGAGGTGGAAGCTCCATGTGATAGTTCTCCAGAGGTTCAGATTGGAGAAAGACGGCAGATACAGGACACGACTGGTGTGAAGGATGTGTGTCCGCTGTCGGTGGTGGCCGGGTGACTGCGCAGGGCCGGCTCTCTCCATTCAATTCTATTGAAGCTCAGGAAACTTCTGCATCCTGGATCCCAGTCTTGAAAGGATGGTGGAATATGCATCTTTCCTATTTCATTGCTATTAATATTCCCTTTAAATCCTCATTGGGCCAGAGTGGATTAGTAAAAGGGTAATCCAGTAAACATTGTCAGATCCTTGCACCACCACTCCATCTTGGAATCTTGGGTCATCTGTAGGCTAAATATCCATATGTATGGCAATCTAATTTTTTTTTTTAAAGGGATAGTCCCATCTTTATAAGTAACCATCTATCCACATGATACTTGAAGATTGCTGGGGGTCCAACCACTGGGAGCCTCATTGATCCCTAGCACAGGGCTCTGCATAGCCCCTTCTGAACGGAGCAGTGCTTGAACATGGGCAGCTCTGCTCCATTCATTAACTATGGGACTGCTGTAAAAGCCGAGCACTGTAGTTGGCTATCTCCAGAGAGAATAGATGGAGCGGTGGTGCACATGCCTGGCTACTGCTCAGTTCATAGGAGACAAGTCAAAACCCCTATCTCTGGATTACCGAGGGTCCCAGCAATATGCAACATATGACCCATCCTAAAGATGGGTGATAACTTCTAAGGATAACCCTATAAAGGGGTCCCTCACTATAAACATTTATTACTTATTCACAGGATCGGTGATAAAAGGCTGACTGCTGAGGGTCCTCATTATCACAAAATTGGGCGTCTCAAGTGCCCCATTGCTTCTTGCACAACTTTAGTGAGGCAGAGCATGAATGGAGTGGGGGTTTATTATGAGCACCGTCATTCCTTGTCAAATCTATGGGATTGGTGGAGACTGTCAAGCACAGCGCTTGCAATTTCTGTTATGGGGTGTATGCATGAGCAGCGCTCCTTTCCAGTTCATCCATGCAGTGAGGACCAGCAGGGAGAACAGGACCCCTATTCTGGTGATCGATGGGGCCACCATGATGAGACCTATGTCATTCATTCTGTGTAGTGTCTCTTGAGAGAAAAATCCTTTAACTTCAAATGCAAAGGCTCTCCAGCACTACTCTTGTCGAGTGGCGGTGTCTGGTATTGCAATAGTCCTCTAAATGATTGCAATATCATGCAAAGACTTTGGACAAGGGTAGTGCTGTTTTTTGGCCCCTTTTTTCTATTCTCAGACAACCCCTTTAAGCGTATAATAGTAGAGAGATATAGAAGATTATGTTACAAAGTGGATTAATAAAATCTAGACATATGGACAGGCCCTCGGGGGACAATGAACTCCAGCTCTGCTGGAGCAAAATCGCTCAAAGCTGACCCTTGTTCTACAAGTAAGAGTCTCGGGCTGGCTGCGTTCCCTGCACTCCTTGACATCACATCTGTGACTGGAGGAAGACATGTGCCGAAAGCTGCCAGAGCCGCTTTTGTTCTCCACTCAAACAGGCAAATGTTTTGTCAAGTAAAGCTCAGTCACCGAGCTGCAGATCCTGTGTGTGCGCTGCGTGCGTTATGTTTGTATTATCTTATTTTTCCCTTTATATTTATTTTTTTTACATTGAATGACTTGGTGTTTTGCTTGCTTATTTGTCTTCTCAATTAATGGCATTAATTACAACAAGACAACGTGTTTATGTATGGCTGCTTCTGGTCTGTGCTAACAGTGCAGAACAAGTTCTCACTGTCATTGCATTTTTCACCACTAGAGGGAGCTCTCTGCATACAGTTATTGCTGACACCCAATTACATAATGCAAGGTGTATACCTCCCTGTCTGGTGAGCTCCCCCTAGTGGAGGCTGCAAGTGCCAGAAATTTATCATTTGCATTTATTTTTTTAAAAATTCATCAAAAAGTAAATCGACAAAATGCAGATCTCACACAGTGTAACGTCCCCTCCAACGAAGAGCCTAAACTTGACCTTGAACCAGGGCTACCACTAGGAATATCGGAGCCCAATATTGGCAAAATTTTCAGGCTTCCTTGAGACTTCAGCCAGGCTCTGTCACCACCTCTCGAACCTTCCACAATCCCACCGCCCACTCTTGGAAAAACTCCACTTCTGCACCATGTCCTCACCAATCACACGTTAACAGTTCCCATCGAACACCAGATCATATACAATTTTTTTTTTTTTTAATTCTGTGGAAGCATGATTAAAAAGCAATGTCTGACTTTCATTTCATCATTTTCATAGATCTTTTATTTATTTTTATTTTTTCAGATTCAAGTTATTTCTGTGACCATTGTGTGTTTTTCTGTCATTAAACGAGGGGTACCAACAAATTTGACCACGTGTGTACATAGCCAACCGCTTTTGTTTTGGCCAAAAGATTTTTTAAGTCAGCACCGTACCAAGGGAGACTCTTTTGGCCGGGCCCTACTCTACTCTAACCTGTTAAACATTTTTTTTAAATACCAATACTCACAAGGACCCGGGACTTTGCTGGCAGCTTAGAAACAGACAATGGGCCGGCAGCATCTGGTGTCACTGGTGTCACACTTGGCCGATCCCCTCTGCTGCTGACATACAATCTAAGTAGCTATGGCTGTGACTGGCAAAGTAAAGTAATTACCCCAGGCCCTAGCGTGCCATGCAGTCTGCCAGGCCATTTATACAGTGGCTTGGCTGTGCTGCCTCAGCGCAGGCTGTCAATGTCTGGGCCCCCCTTTGCTTCTGCTCTCAGGGCCCCATACACCAGTAATAACAGTAATGCCATGATGGTGGCCCTGCCTTGAACTAAATATCATTATTTACTAGCCATGTAATTAGATATTCTTGTGTGTAACACATCCCACAGAAAGGAGGAAGGATTATACAGCTTATTTTAAAAGGTAAATTTTCAAGGAGAGGAGGCATCTGCTTCAAAAGCATTCATCTGCAGGAGGAGAACATAGCTCCTTATAAAGGGTTAGTATGCAAAAGATTAGTTGACTGCTTGTAAAAGATTAGTTACATGCTTATAGTTGATGTTTCTGGCCACCTTCTCCTCCTGCCCTCCGTTTCCTGACCACCCCCATTATTCTCCTACATAGTGGTATCTCCCATCTGAGAAGCAGGAAGTCTCACACAGCTGTAAAATAGTGAGACAACAATGGGCCCTGACTTCAGCCTATTTTTTTTACCTTATGATATACAGTATATTGGAACATTTTTTTTTTTCTTTTGGTTTCATGAAATTTCTTAGGAAGTGATAGATCCTCTTTAAATTTTACTTCTCCTAAGCTGGTCATACCTTCAATGTTGGATAAACGCTCCTGTTATTTCTCCTGATATTTCCATTCACATGCATGCTCAGATTGGCCAGTCGTGCATATATTCTAAATCGGGAAATGAGAATAAGTTGCTGCCAGACACCACTGAACAAAATGATCAGGCATGTTGAAATTCAGTATACCCTTCCTATGGAGTCTCTGATTGGTTACACCATAATTAGTGTGCTTGGCTGATTTTATTCTAGTGTGACTGGCCAGCTTTATTAGTATCTTATTTTAAACCAGTTTGTTTGTTTTCTCCCAGTAAACTCATGGCTGACTGGAGAAAGTCTGATGAACACCAGTGGTTTGGGTCCCACGCTCCTCTCCTCTCCAGAGGAAAAACGTCTAAATTTCCAGCGCTCCTTTCACATGCGGAAGAGCATCTCTGTAGACAACCACCTTAGTTCTTGTCACTACCCCCTGCAGCCGCCAGACGCCCAGGGACCGAAGGTGAAGAGCAAGCTGAGGAGGCAGTTTGTAAGTAACTCATCTCATAGCAATAAAGCCTATAGATCTCTGCTATCGGTCAGTGATTGGCAATTGTCTTCCTTGCATTTAGACGATAAAATCCCAGTGCAGACCCCGTCTGACCACAAATGAGGTGGACACAATTGTATGACGTATCTTGGACTCACTACTGATACCATATTGCACCAGACCCTCAGCTGTGAGCAGGATTTGGTCTGTGCAGGTAGTCACAAGATTGTGCCCATTCACTGTCTTGAAGCAGAGGTCTTTAAAAATGGTAAAGAATTGAATCAATAATTACATCCAGGACTAAACAATTGGGCAGAATTCACAAAAGATTTCTGCAAACTTCTGCAGTGCTGCAGATGCCCATTGCACCCTCAAGAGCTGGAATCATAATTATGCCCCGTTATTAATAACCCTAATAATTTGTGTTGCCAAATATGTCAAAATACCCATTTAAACATACAAAGTACTTGTTTTCTCACCATGTGTGGTGGGATTGATGACACTAAACAATATGTATAAAGTACAAACCGTAGTGATTGGGCCTGATCTTGTTGGTATCTGTTTGCTTAAAGGGGTTCTCCGTTTTCAATATAACTCATTGAGGGGTCCCCCAACAAGAAGATGATCATATCTTGCCCCAATGTTGAAATCCCTAGTGATTTGCTGTGATCTGTTGGAAAACCTTATAAGTGTTGTTTCCCTACACTGCCTCCGCAGTTAAAATAAGGAATTACACTTTTTCTACTGCATTCAATAGTCTGTCAGTGTAATGTATGGACGTTCCAGATCCTCCAGACTGAAAGGATATCTTCCTAATAGGTGAGGGTCCTGATGGGGCGTTACTTTTCTTAATTTTTTCTTTTCGTTACATTTTTTTTATTTCTCATACTATTGTGACCATATGTGATGCCAGACACTTTCTAGTGACCGTATTTTATGGGATGCAGTCATAAGAACATGTTTTTTGTATGTCACACCTTTAGTTTTCTGGGCATTTATTGGAATATTATTATTACTAGTGGATCCCGTGGGTAGTGACAGCTATCCACTACTAGTCTCTAGTTGGGTAGCTTCTTTTTCTAATGCTTCCAGACCTGTAGTAGGACTCTGAGCTTTTGGTCCCACCAGTGTCATCTCCAGCTTCTGCGTTCTACACCAGTGTTTCCCAAACTGGGAGGAGGGTGATGTCCCGCCAACCCCGAGGAGACACTTTTGACTGTCGTAAACCCAGGATTTGCCACATGTTTGACTCCCTGTGTGCAATTTTGTCATGGACCCCATGTGTTACCATGTTCTTGTTGGAAACGCCACAGGAGAACACACACGAAAGGCCTAATTTGGTAGAAAATATTCCTGCCCCTGCTTCTTTTTGGTCATTGTAATCTAAACCTTTAGTAAGTACTGGACTTCTACAGACGGTTATCAAGTATCTACCATTATAACCCTCCATCTTTGACCCCACGTTATGTCTTCAGATCTTTCTATTCCTCTATTTTCTTCTTGGTCTGGGTAATGAAGGGACAAGTGTTCCATGATAGGGGTGGTGACAGCTGAACTTTCTTTAAAGTTTAATGCCCGCACGTTGTGTCCTGTACTTTAGCAGTAACCCGATCCGGAAATTGATAGCCCTTTATTACCCTCCTATCCACGCTCATTACCAGCTCTGGGGCTGTAATGAGGTTCTCCAGTTACTCTTCCATGAAACCTAAGACCACCAATTCCTCTACAAAGAATATTCCAAAAAACGCATATCCTTCAGCTTTGAGGAAACATCTCGCTTCCATTTGGACCTTCAGAACCTCCCAGGAGGATCCATTGGATTTCGTCTAGAGATGACATCACATTAAGGGATAATCGGAGATGTTTTTGATGACTTCCACCTTGTCTTGTTCATCATGGCTGACAAAAATTATCCCAAGATAGTCCACATAATCCTCCGCTCATGCAGGTTGTAAGGTGCGAGGAGGAGAATTTATTCCTCCTGGATGACGAAGTCGGAGTTGGAGGATTTAGAATCCGAGAGAAGATCTCGAGCTTTCCTATGACTCTATATTAATTGACGAACAATTTTTGTTTCTCTCCTGGGATGTAATAATTTCTCTGACCGTGCAAAGTCTCTGTGAGGAGATGTCATAGGACACTTCAGTGTCAACTACTTGCTGCAGAGGCAGAGCGGAGGGGATGTTTAGGAGGGGAAAGCTGTGTTTTGGGGTAAGGACTGTTTATTATCCCAATTTTGTATCTCAAACGTTTTGTTGTGAGTTATAAAGGAAAGTTCTTGGTGAGTTTGCCTATCCAACGATCTATCGATCTAGTTCCTAATTAGTCATCTGCGTACCTAATTCTATTTGTTTATCTGTTGTATCTACCTACACAGTTCTCTATTGACCTTCTCTTTTCTATCTGTTTCTTTATGTATTTACCTATTCTACCTGTTTATCTCTCACATCCTCATATCTGTCCATCTACTGTATTTATCGTTTTGCCTTAGTGTCTGCTTACATGGAAACAGGTAAATAGTGAGCTGACGATGTAATAGGCCCCAGACACAAAGATGGAAGCAGCAGACGGATATGAGAATGTGAGAGATGGATAGAAAGGAATAATGGAGAAAGAGATAGAAATGGGGAGATAAATGGAGAACTCTGCCGAGAGAGAAAGTCGCTATAAGAGAGAAAAGACATGGGAAGGAAGATAAATGGCCAACTACTTACCTATCTCTCTATTTATTATTATTTACTTATATAGCACCATTAATTCCATGGTGCTGTACATGAGAAGGGGGTTACGTACAGGGTTATCGTTTACAGTAAACAAAATTACAATGGCAGACTGATACAGAGGGGAGAGGACCCTGTCCTTGCGGACTTACATTCTACAGCCTCTCTCTGTCTCTCTCTCGTGTCTCTCTCACCTTATGTCTCTTTTTATCTGTCTCGTCATCTTTTTACCTCTTTCATTCTCTCTCCCTCTACCGCTATCTCTCTTTAGTGATCTCTCTATCTTTCACTTTCTCTGTCTCTCTCCTTATCTGTCTCTCCCTCTCCCTATCTGTCCTGCTATTTCACTCTCTCGTTCTCTCTTAATCTCTCTCTAACAATATCTCTATCGCTCTCTATCTCTCTCCTTATGTCTCTCTAGCTCTAGATCTCTCTAGCTCTCTCCTTATCTCTTTCTTGCTCTATCTCTCTCTAGCTCTATCTCTCTCTGGCTCTATTTCTCTAGCTCTCTCCTTATCTCTCTTGCTCTCTCTCTAGCTATCTCCTTATCCCTCTTGCTCTATATCTCTCTTGCTCTATCTCTCTCTAGCCCTATCTCTCTCTAGCTCTATATCTCTTTATCTCTCTCCTTATCTCTCTAGCTCTAGCTCTCTCCTTATCTTTCTTGCTCTCTCTCTATCTCTCTCCTTATCTCTCTTGCTCTATCTCTCTCTTGCCCCATCTCTCTCTAGCCCTATCTCTCTCTAGCTCTCTCTCCTTATCTCTCTCTCCTTATCTCTCTCTGTGTCTCTCTATGTCTCTTTTGATGTCTCTATCTCTTGATGTGTCTATCTCTTTTTATCTCTTGACTGTCTCTCTGTTAGTGATGAGCAAATATACTCGTTACTCAAGATTTCCCGAGCACGCTCGGGTGTCCCCCGAGTATTTTTTAGTGCTCGGAGATTTAGTTTTCATCGCCGCAGCTGAATGATTTACATCTGTTAGCCAGCATAAGTACATGTGGGGATTCCCTAGCAACCAGGCAACCCCCACATGTACTTATGCTGGCTATCAGATGTAAATCATTCAGCTGCGGCGATGAAAACTAAATCTCCGAGCACTAAAAAATACTCGGAGGACACCCGAGCATGCTCGAGAAATCTCGAGTAACGAGTATATTCTCTCATCACTACTCTCTATCTCTCTTTTGATGTCTCTCCATCTCTTGACGTGTGTCTCTCTCTCTCTTTTTGTCTTTCTATCTCTTTTTGTCTCTCTTTGTCTGTCTTTCTCTATATGTCTCTATCTCTCTTGATGTGTCTCTATCTCTTGCTGTCTCTCTAACTTTTTGTGTCTCTCTTGATGTCTCTCTAGCTCTCTTGATGTGTCTATCTCTTGATGTCTCTCTATTGTTCTCTTGCTCTGTCTCTCTCTTTGTGTCTCTCTATCTCTTGATGTGTCTCTATCTCTCTTGATGTCTCTCTATCTCACTCTTGATGTGTCTCTATCTCTCTTGCTCTGTCTCTCGATCTCTCTCTTGCTCTGTCTCTCTAGCTTTCTCTTGCTCTGTCTCTCTAGCTCTCTCTTGCTCTGTGTCTCTATCTCTGTCTCTCTCTGTCTTTTTGTCTGTCTCTCTCTTTTTGTCTCTCTTGGTATCTCTCTCTCTCTTTTTGTCTCTTGCTGTCTCTCTATCTCTCTCTTGATGTGTCTCTATCTCTCTCTTGATGTCTGTCTCTCTTTGTCTCTATCTCTCTCTTGGTGTCTCTCTAGCTCTCTCTTTTTGTCTCTATCTCCGGCTGCCCAGAGTTATAGACCGTTCTGTGTGCTGCAGTATACCCGGATCTGTGTGATGAAGCTGATGACATTTGTGCCGTCCCTGTGCGGGCGCGGAGTCTGGATAATGTTCTGCATTCTGAGCACCGCTCATTTCCTCCGCGCTCCGTCCGCTGTTTCCCATGGTAACGTGCTGGAATATTATGGGGATGGTTTCACAAATAGCTGCACCTGAATACATCGCACCCAGTGATTTTTGCCGACCAACGTCATCTAATGCTCCATTATACCTGCTGATCCACTTACCTAGCCGAGTGCTATTTCCATTCTCTACATCCGCAGTACAGTAGATTTAATTAAGGAACATTTAAAGGAACACTAAACCTAACGCCAATGGCAGATAACGAGCCTGGGCGCTAATATAATTCACGGATTCGTATGTTACTAAGCACAGAAATGTGACGGTGGAAGAGAATCCGGACGTCCATCCGGTCTGCGGACATTTTATCTAATTTTTATTAACTTTTTTTTTGGTAATTTTGTCAGTGGTCTGTGCCCTGAGTAGCGCCTCCTACCTAATGGCATCCGCGGTTCTTCTTCTTGGCGTAATGTCATCCTTGCGGAGTAACGTGCATGTGACATCGCGCCAGAAGAAGAGCGGTCACATTAGAGGTGTCCTCTGGGCTCCCATCTAGCGGCCACAGACTACTGACATGGCCGACGGATCGGCTCCTGCAAATCCATGTGCCCCAAGTCTAGTGGCCACCAATCTAGGGGCACGTGCCCGATCGCTGTCCCTAAATGTTGTCCCAGTTGTCAGGACGAGAGTTAGGCAATGTGAAACTGTTGCCGAGAGGATCAAATATGGAGGTTTCTGATATTAGACAAGGAGCCTTCACATAAATACCGAGCCCAGGTCGTGAGGAGCGAAGTATTTACTGGCAACAAAGGCTTCGAGTGGCTCCCAATTAGAGGAAGGATCCTGTATATTAGCCCCCCGTGCCCCTGCACTTGTTGCCAGGTTGCACACTTGTTGTCATGACAACTGCTATTTGTCCTGCCTCGGTTTACCTGAACCACGGGATTATTCCTTCTCCGTCTCGGAGCGGCACATCCGTGATTTTATGTATCATCATTTATTGCTCGTGGTTTTTAGGATTTTTCAGACTGAAACCCATGAAGCGATCGGTGCGACGGCGTTGTCCTGGGCGAGCATCGGCTGCAAACTCTTACGGCACAGTGTTGCCAATAGGTTTGTGGCTGATGCTGCTGGTATCAGTTTTGTCAGGGACCTGGCGCTACAATGGGTCAGATGTGAGCAGATTTCGGAGAATAAAACTGAGCCATCGCTCTTGCCGTACTGCACCGTTCTCATTCCTTCAGGGGTGAGAATATAACGCACATCGACCCTAAATGGCCACACACATTACCCATAGGAAAGCAGTTCGGACCCTTTGGGACCCCATATGCTGCCTCATTGGGGTCTGTACGTTCAGCAATGCTATGAGAAAAAGAAAAACAAGCTTATGCTCACTCAGAGCTTTTTCTTTAATGAGAGAATCTGCTCCAAAGTCCAGATAAAAACAGTTTCAGATACTCCGTGATTGAGCGTCTTATTGATGTCAAGGTGAAATCATGTCACCCGGTGATCTTTTCTCTTTCCATATGGAAAAAGGAAGCAACATGTCAATTTTGGAGGCATTTCTGCTTGAAATTTGACTTCTGCAGACGCCTCCCCCCCTCCGAACACACACAAAAACAAGCAAAAACCCATTAAAAACTTCTTAACCAGACCAAAAAATTTATGTCAAAGAATCTGTGTGAATGTATCCCAATATGTCAATTTTGGAGGCATTTCTGCTTGGGAAGCAAAAACTATTCCAAATTTGACTACTGAATGAGAAAAAAACACCTATACACAAAAAGCATAAAAACCATAGCTAATGTTTTTTTTTCTTTTTCTTTTAAATATGTTGTTATTTGATTTTTTTTTTCAGACAGAAAAAATCAATATAAAGTATCTTGGTGTGAGCATACTCTTAGGGTATGTGTCCACGTTCAGGATTGCATCAGGATTTGGTCAGGATTTTTCATCAGTATTTGTAAGCGAAAACCAGGAGTGGAACAATTAGAGGAAAAGTAGAATAGAAACATATGCTCCACTTCTGTATTTATCACCCACTCCTGGTTTTGGCTTACAAATACTGATGTAAAATCCTGACCAAATCCTGATGCAATCCTGAACGTGGAGACTTACCCTTAGGTTAATTATAAGGAGCAGGTGATCTTTGTTAGTAGTTATTTCGTAGTACTGTTTACCACCACCAGGTGGCAGTATATCCACACTCTAAAGAAAGAGCCACCCGAAGATCTCTGGTTATAATGGTGGATGCTTTAGCTTGTAGAATTTAAAGAAAAAAGTTAATAATAATAATCTATTATCAAGCCTCCATTCTGGACTACATTGGATGGAGCAAAGATCATGTATCTGCTCAGTCCCATAGACTTACCATAGACATATGCTCAATCACAGTGAGGAGGAAAGGAGAGTGGGTCAGGACCCCAATTCTAGTTATTGTCGGGGGTCAAAGCAATTGGAACACTATGATTTATATGCTTTTCACCTTTCCAGAACTACTAACCAGTCGGCGTAGATGTGAACTCTGCTGTAGGTGGTGATGTCAGTTCTCACTGTGCTTGTACTTATTACATTCATTCTCTGCATCGGAACAGGGATTTTATTAGTATGGGTGACTTTTTCTATACATGATGATATTCTGGCTATCACCACTAGAGGGAGCAGCTGCATATAGATTTATAAGGGAGTGATGTAGGTCTGTGTACAGAGAGCTCCCCCTAGTGGTGACCGCTGCATGAGACCTGTATGACCATCATCATGAGCAGGAGATGCCGGTCAGTGTCCCAGTGTCACGGTCCCCATAGCAGTCGCATGGGGGATATCCCACCGAGCACATGCAGGAAGTGTAGTCATAAGGACATAGGACCAGAGAAGCCTTCCGGCCTAGAATTTGAGAAAACTGATGTGATGGCTCCTGTTACATGGTTCAGGTGATGTCCTGGTCTGTAAATAGCAGCCAGACAAGAGCTAAATCTGAGTAATCGTAGACGTACGAGCTTTTGGCTCCTGCGGGTATTAAGGATAAGGAAGTCTAGTCACCTCGGGACACTGTTACCTTGACAAGACAAATGTTTCTTCAAGTCACAGACTGTCCTCGGGCGGCTGGAGACACATTTTCCACCAGTTATCGAAGAAGCAAACCCTTGAAAATCTGCAGCATCTTAAAGGGCTTATGTGTGGTGCCATAAATAATGGTTAAAGGGGTGTTTATCACGTTCAGTAGTAAATTTGTCTGACTGTGGGAGCCCACTGCGGTCCCAAGAACAAAGCTCTTGTCCGAAAGGAGCAGAAGTCGAGCATGCTGCACCTCCGCTCCATTAATCTTATATAGGACTAGATGAAATAGAGCGCTGTGCATTGCAGAGCAAAATCGACCTCCACTCCATTCATCCTCTATGGGACTGGCTGAGATAGCAGAGCGCTGTTTATTGCAGAGCAGGATCGACCTCCTCCATGCATCCTCTAGGGTACTGACTGAGTTAGCAGAGCATGATCGACCTCCCCTCCTTTCATCCTCTATAAGACTGGCTGAAATAGCAGAGCACTGTGCATTGCAGAGCCAGGTCGACCTCCGCTCCATTCATCCTCTATGGGACTGGCTGAAATAGCAGAGCTCTGTGCATTGCAGAGCAGGTCCATTCATCCTCTATGGGACTGGCTGAAATAACAGAGCTCTGTGCATTGCAGAGCAGGATCGACCTCCGCTCCATTCATCCTCTATGGGACTGGCTGAAATAGCAGAGCAGGATCGACCTCCACTCCATTCATTCTCTATGGGACTGGCTGAGATAGCAGAGCATGATCGACTTCCGCTCCATTCATGCTCTATGGGACAGGCTGAAATAGCAGAGTGCTGTGCATTGCAGAGCAGATCTGTTCATTCTCTATGGGACTGGCTGAGATAGCAGAGCATGATCGACTTCCGCTCCATTCATGCTCTATGGGACTGGCTGAAATAGCAGAGCAGGATCGACCTCCACTCCATTCATCCATTAAGACTGGCTGAAATAGCAGAGTGCTGTGAATTGCAGAGCAGATCCATTCATCCTCTATGGGACTCTGGAACAAATTCCACACATTTGTGACATATGGATTGTGCTGCAGATTGTGCTTCCGATTTCATCTGTAGCCACAGATTTTATTTTATTTTTTGCAGCATTTTGCTGAATCTCATCCAATGTGCCACCTGGGAACCTGACATAAGGGATCGGTGCCAGTGTGGTTCAGATCTATGTACTGTTCCTCTGACTTAGGCCAGTGCCGTAGTCCATTGCCCAGGACTGAGGTTTTTGATGCCATCATCTTCCTCATTAAAGTTAATGGCGTCAAGTGTATGGCGAATTATTCCTCGTCTTTGGGATCCTGAGATTGCTCCTAGTCTTCTTGCAGTACGTGACGATGGATGTTATTCTACACGGCTGAAATTGTGCTGAAAAATGGTGTTAAAAAATATTCCCGAAAAAAATTGCAGTTTTCTCTGTTACCTCTGATGATCAAATGTGTGAAGTGCACAGAAAAGATAATATTTTATGGTAATTCTCATTAAGTGTTTGCTCTTCAATGCTGCATTTAGTCAAATACATGGAAACAGAAAGATGCAGGCGGCTGAGACGTGATATTAACCTTCGCTATATAGATAAAAGTATGTGCCCCCCTCCACATTACACCTCCAGGAGCTTTCCTGACCTCCCATCCTACCATAGACCTTAATATGGAGTCTGCGCCTCTGCAGATATAACGGCTCCTGCTCTTCTGGGAAGGATTCCTATAATATTTTGGAGGAGTCTGTGGAAGTTTTTGCTCCTTCATCCAGAAGAGCATTTGTGGGGTCAGATACTGATGATGGGGAGAAGCCGGGCTCACGATCTCCTCTCTAGTTCTTCCCAAAGGTGGTAGATGGGGTTGAGGTCGGAGCTTTGTGCGGTCGGCCACGTTCTTCCACCAAACTCCCCCAACCAATTTGGCACAGTCATGGGGAACAGAATCTGTTCTCCAAACTTCCCACCAAGCTGGAAGCTACAATTGTCCATAATGTCTTGTGCTGAAGCATTAAGATGGACCGGGGATGTAATACCACATACTGAGCAAATACTATGCATCAACTAAGAAAATAGCATTAGATAAACCCCAGTGTGGGATAGGTGATATATATATTGGCTAGGTGGATGAATGGTGAACCATTCGGGGAGACAGAGTACCAAAAGAAAACACCGAACTTGCGGTCCAAAGAAAAGAATTGTGGGACGAACAATGGTAGAATAAAAAAAGACTTTATTAGACAATTGTTAAGAAAAATGAGAGTTGACAATAAATAATAAGGTGTATAAAGGGGCAATGCTCAAGTGTGGCTAAAAAGACATATGTCTGAAGATAGTGAAAAGCGCACAGGTGTGGGGTGAAAAGTAATGTTGGCAGTCGATAAATACGGAGACAACCTAAATAATGAAGGTTCCCCTGAAATAACTAGTAGTCACATACACCTATCTGGAACTCATGGAGATAGCATAGAGATGACAGAACAGGCAATGTTGGAGTACCTGGGTGATCCATGGTCCAATTGCGGCGCAGTGTAGCTGTGAATCTAGCCCTGGGGTGAGATTAAACACTCACTAGAAAGCTGTAGCACCCACCCTGTAATATAGAAATATTACAGAGTGGGTGTTGCAGCTCTTTAGTGAGTGTTTAATCTTACCCCAGTGCTAGATTCACAGCTACACTGCTCACTACCGTTGTATAATGTCCTGTATGTCTTGTACCTCTCCTGCTGTGCTCAAGTCATTTGAGATGGCATGAAGAGAGGTAGAAGTATTTTTTTCTTTATACTTGCTCATACTATTGATTTATGCAAAGTTTGCTGCAGTGACAGCGACCATGTTAGTCTATGTTGGGGGATGCAGTGCAGCTAGCTCCGACCACTATAGCGATATATTAGGAAACTACCCCTAGCAGAGTTTTGCACAGGAATGGATATCCATTTTACCGTAAGCGTCACGTGGACTGTTACTTTGCGGTAGACTGAGAGGTGACAGGTCACAGGTAGATGCTCGGAGGTCTGCGGCACAGGACCCTCGCTCAGTATCTGACTTGTTTACCCCAGGTTACAGATTGAAGGTTATGGTGTAGTATGTGGCGGGGGCTTATCTGTCTTCTCACCAGTCCGAGCGGCATTGCAGCAGCTGCTGTTAATATCTCCACATTCATATAAATAGTCGTTCTACCAGTAAGTGGGGCGATTTTTAGACACATCAAGTTGCTTCTGTGCACAAGCTCAAAATACCCTCCGCTTGGTTTTCTTTTACTGGAAAATGGCTCTAGCCGATGACCTGTTAAATGCTGCGAACTTAGTGATGCCACTCATAGGAAAGGTGACTGAGCCTAGGGGGCACATCCGAGTACTGAGCACCCCCACAGGCTGTCTCCTAAAAGATAAGGAAAGGGAATGGCACAGTCAGCCAGGTAGTGTTACATGATGGCCGTTCATACTGTAAGAACACCCGGAGCTGTCCAGAACAGGAGCGGAGCTCGTAAAATTGGCTCATAGAGATGGGTGCTAGCAGGGGGTGCAAGCAGGGGGACCCCTCTGTAATGTCCAAGTACCGTACTAGAGAATATGGACTGGGGAGATCTCCATGTGACAACCCAATAAAAGGGACACATTGTCACAAAAGTAACTGCTTCTTTAAATCAAGTTTAATGTTGCAAAATTAAATAATTATTATTTTTTTTAAACTTTTTTTTCCATGTTGCTGTGTATTTTATAAATCCTGAAATTTTTCCGATTTCACTATGGCTACTATATCTCCTAAAAGGCTGATACTTCTAGGGATTACAGAAAACAAAAACCTGACCAGCACCTCCCATGCAATGTGAATAGGTGCAAGCTGCAATGACGGCACAATATGCAAAAAGAGAGCGCAGCAGCTCTCTAAGGGCCGAAGTATATGCAAACACTGTATACATGAGATCAAAAATGTATTGTTGCTAAATAAAATGTACTTCCAAAACTGAACTTGCAAAAATGAAGGTTCTTGTAGGGATTACTTCTCAGCAGTTACCTCATTGTTATCACAAGCAGGATTATAATGATTGATAACACATCTATGTAAAATGGATAACCTCAGCTCCACCATTCACAATAGGTGATGTCACAGCTCACCTCCTCCTGTACAATGACTGACAACACCTCTATATACAGTAGATAACACAGGATCGACCATTCACAATAGGTGATGTCACAGCTCACCTCCTCCTCCTGTACAATGATTGATAACACCTCTATATACAGTAGATAACACAGGATCCACCATTCACAATAGGTGATGTCACAGCTCACCTCCTCCTCCTGTACAATGACTGACAACACCTCTATATACAGTAGATAACACAGGATCGACCATTCACAATAGATGTCACAGCTCACCTCCTCCTCCTGTACAATGACTGATAACATCTCTACGATAGATAACACAGGATCCACCATTCACAATAGGTGATGTCACAGCTCACCTCCTCCTCCTCCTGTACAATGCCCACAACACTCTCTGATAGAAGCCAATGAGCATTTTGCAGACTGTAGACTCCTGTGCTCCATGTGACTGCTGTAAAGCATATATCTGAATGCTGGTAAAGTTAGCTAAAGTTATACAGGAAAACCATCCTATTGCCACCTACATCACCGGAAATACAGCGGATGTCCGTGCTACTAATGAAGGTAAAGTAGAAAGCAAACTTCAATAAAGCAAATATAAATTCAGAAAATGGACGCGGATTATAATAAAGAATATATATTAAAGTCTGGGGGTTTTTTTTAGCAAAAAAATAGATTCCTAATAAAGCCTTTGTCCCATCTTTAGCCTTCAGGAGCCCACTGCTCCCCTGCCTCCCAGCCTCCTGTGGTCCTGATGATTGACAGTTTGGACCAGTCACACGCTTGAGCCGCTGGCCCGAGCTATACATTCTCCACTGCTGTGGGCAGCATCGGCGGAGTGCAGCAGCTGGGTCCGGCTTCCATCAGGCTAGCTTCAGAGCAGCACATGCAAACTCTATAGCAAAGAGCTTGTAAGCGCTGCTCTTGAGAACAGAGAGGATTTTTAATTAGGTAAATCGCAAAGTTGCTTATTTTTAAAAGCCCTTTGCAATTTTATTCATTTTAAGAAGATGAGACAATCCCTTTATGTATGCCACACCTTAAAGGGGTATTTCCATCTCTGACTTTTGTAGCATATCCATAGAATATGCCGTGAATGTCTTATAGATGTGAGTCCCACACCAGACCTGCAAGTATCTAGAGTACGAGGGTCCTGTTGTTTCCAGTCACCAGGAATGGAGAAGTAGTGGTGGATATGAGGCTCCCTCCACTATTCTCTTCCCCCAAAATTTAGCAGGCCCTCTTTCCTTGAGGAATGTAAATCCAGATCTGGCAGTACTACAGCTGCACTATCACTCGGGATCCGTAAGCACAGTATGCATTATTATCCAGATTCAAAGATTTTGGTCCAAAAATGTGGAATATTACAACCTTTATCAGATGTTTTTCACCATTTCTGAGCCGTCAAGAGAACTCCCAGCACATAGTGAAGGGACTGTTGTTCTGTTACTTTCCACTAGACGGCGCTCTAAGCTAAGAGTCTTTTGGAAAAACACCTTTTTAGTTCAGAAACGTTTCCGGAGATCGATGGCAACATAATCTGCTCTGAACATTTTATAAAGGATTATATAGCTCTCTGGATTTATAAATTACTTTTTTCATTAAATGTTCTTTAAAAAGAAAAAACATAATTTTAGATCTATAATAAATATGCAACCGGTTGTGGCCTGCCTAGTCAAGTAATCACTAAGAAATTCTGCAAAATTAATTACAAGGTTATTCCTCTCCTCTAAAGTTGGCATTTCTCAAGGTTTATGATTGATGGTGGTCCGACCTCTGGGACCACCACCGATCTTGAGAATGACGGGGATGCAGCTTTTGTTTTAGCGCTGCGTTCCCTTCTCGGTTTTACGTGCACAGAGATGCCCCTGCCACCGAACTGTGCAGAGACCTGCGGTGCTGCCCGACTTAAATGATTGGCGTGGCCTTCGGTCCCTGCACAGTTGGGTGGTCAGGAGTGTTGCTGGACAGGGAGAAATAGGTGGGAACACAGTGCTGCACCAAAGCTATGACCCCTACACTCTTAGAACCAGTCATGTTGGACCCGGCCTATCATAAAGTGGTGGCATATAGCAGCAATATGCAATCGCTTTTCAAGAATACATCTTTCATACAGAATTCGTGAGATTTCTATAAATTTGTATTACATTTCTTCAGACATTATGGTTGTCCCCATTGCCCATATTTTAATACAGCGCTAAGAATAGCAACACCTATTACTTACGTTAGATGGATGACTGACTGTATGACAGTCTTAGAGGACTTGTTAGGCCATCATTTTTTACCCAGTATAAATGCCGTCGTTTTCCTGAATCCGGCGTTATTTTTCTTTTGTTCCTGCGCCTCTCCGTTCCTGAGATATGGCCTCCTCTTCCCTGTATATAAATCTAATCCATTTATACAACTGGGTGTGGTTCTCTTCTCTTGAAGACAGCACCCACTTGGCTAAAAACACTGGCTTTGTATGTAGTGAAAAAGGGGCTATATCTCCGGAACGGAGAGGCACAGGAACAAAAGAAAAACAATGCCGGATTCAGGAGAACAGCGGCTTTTACACCGGGCATTAATTGAAAAAAAAAAACATTTGTGGCAAATGACCCGGGGGAGACAAAAAAAATGTATTTCCCAAATTTTCCTTATTGAGAAAAATCTGTCAATGCATTCATAATCTCTAAAAGCACTCCTAAAATAAATCAGTTTATATATCAGGATTATTATATTACATGTCTTCAGAGAAGAAGTAGAAAACAAGCAAACAGGTTTATCGTGAAAATTCTTTGTGAAATGAGCTGTTGACTGTCACTGGATTACCTAGAGATCAGCTGTAATCCTGCAGAAGTTGGCAGCAAGTGTTCAATTTCCCCGCAGTGCTGCCACTGGTAAAATTAGGTATTACAGTAATATCATATGGTTGACTGTAATTCAGGACATGCTGGATCCTCCAGAGATTGAGACTCTCTTTATAGCCGATCTCCAATTCCACAAATTGATCTTAACTTGGGTCCCTTACCAGTTTAAAAGTATTTAAAGGGTAACTGTACTTTCAAGAAACTTTTCCTTCATATGTATATGAGGAATAACATTCTGTCTGGCCACTATATGGCTGTAACGAATGTCAGATGCCATAAGTTAAAAAGGCTACCTTGGACTGACTTGGCCCAAGCCACTCCATCTGACAGATTCCAGAGGAACTCCAAACCTTCACCCTTTAACCCCTGTGCAGGGATCTGGTCTTACAACGGGGTCCACTGGATTGCTTCCACGAAAGGGCTGCAGTCCGGTGGAGCGAACCAGAGGCAGGAAGGGTCGCTAAATGGGGTCAAAGCCAAGAGATCGTCAGGGACAAAATGGAAAAATTGGCATGTAGTCAAAAGTCAAGCAGAGGTCAAAGGATAGGAATAATAAGAACAACCAAACAGGAGCACAGCAGTATATACCAGGACATGAAGCTATTGACTGGCAGTGGGAGTCAAAGCTTCAGGGGTTTAAATAGCTCTAACGAAAGCAGTGGTCAAAGCCTGGACCTACAGTAACCCCATAGCTACCTATAGAGCAACACCAAAAGTCCCAGGAAAAGAATAGGACTGGCGCTGTCACACATCACAAACAATAAAGGCTGACCAGCGGCCAAAGCGGAAACAGAGGGGACACGAATTGGCATAGATATTACAATGGCTTGTTTGCTTCATTTTTGCAAGTCTCTCCCATGTAACATACAGAGAGGGATTTCTACTTTTCATTCTTTTTTTAGCACACAGAAAGAAGCAGCAAAACATGTAGGATAGTATAAAGCAGAGCTGAGCTGTCTGAATGTGAATCGGCTCTGGGGTTAGGTAAAAGACTTGTTAAAGCTGACCGCAATCTTTCTATTTCTCCCTCTGCCTGTTTCCCCTCCCTGCTCATAATTATCTCTCCATAGTATATAATGGGCAGTCAAGATGTAGGATATCATAAAGTAGAGCTGAGCTGTCTGAATGTGAATTGGCTCTGAAGTTAGGGAAGACTTGTTAAAGCTGACTACGATCTTTCTATTTCTCCCTCTGCCTGTTTCTCCTCCCTGCTCATAATCCTCTCTCCATAGATTATAATGGGTAGTCAAGATGTAGGATATCATAAAGTAGAGCTGAGCTGTCTGAATGTGAATCGGCTCTAAACTGAGGTGAAAGACTTGTCAAAGAGCTGACTGCGATCTTTCTATTTCTCCCTCTGCCTGTTTCATCTCCCTGCTCCTCCTCATCTCTCCATAGATTATAATGGGCAGCCAAGGTGGTTTTGAGTTTGTTTTTTTTCTGAGTGGATGACAAGTTGAGGTGGGAGAGGAAGAAGTGTCTGATAAGTGGGGAAGGCAGTTGATTTATCTGATAAGTGTCTTGAAAGTACTGCTCACATTTTAGAGGGATTGCTTAGTGGGGAAATCCAATTTTTAAAATTGAACTACTGGGCTTTCGAAGATGCAACTTGGAGCAATGCTCTAATGATGTGTAAGAGGGAGGTGAATCTGGATGCGGGATGGTCCAGATTGCTATCTGGTTGGATTTCGTTGCTCATGTAACTGACTCTCCTCGGTTGCTAATGTAGAATGTTTATCCAGGGGAAGCGATATGAGTCACAGCCTAGGCCATCCTGGCAGCCAATAGTGGGCTACTGTGCTGCGCTAGGAAAGGTAACATCTGGACTTAAACAGCTTTCGACTTGCAATGGGAAATCTGGTGCTCAGTAATGGAAAATAAGCACAGTAAAACTGCGATTGTTCCTTTAAGTTATTGTTCTAAGGCCTCTGAGAATTTGGTCCGGGGGACGGCTATAAAGCCCCCACTCTTCTCCTGCCAAGCCTGTCTGCATGTGCTAATTCCCCCTGTAGCTCTCTAAAGCTTCAGGTTTTAGAGATATATTTATATGAGGAGCAGCTGCTGGAGGTTTTATATTCGGGGTTTCTCTCATTCAACGAGTCTCTTTGATGCTTTGCTATAGGAAAAAGGTTATTATCTTCCGTGATCACGGCCCTCAAATCCTCCACGGCCCCATGATCTGTCCCCATTTGTGAGCGTCCCCCTAATAAAGTTATAGCTACTAAGGTTCAGATGTGCTCCCGAGTTTATATAAAAAGCTCAAAATGATCAGCAGTGGAACGATCAAGGAAAGCATTAACTGCGAAAATGTCCTGCCGTATTGTATATGCAGATGTGTCTTCATGATGGCCAGCAAACGGTGACGTCTGACACTGGAAGAGGGGACACATTGAGTAATATGTGACCGTGGGATCAAAACATATAGTTGTTGCTTTTTTTTTCATAAGTTCTCAATTTATCCCTGCAGACCTGTCAATTATCTGATCGTTAGAAAAAACAAAACGGAATTGTGAGAGTCCAACCGAATATCTCATTGGTCTGTAATCCGGTCTCCTGGTCTTCATCTCAGCCATCAAGAACATCAGCATATATCTGGTCTTCCATCCTTGCTCTTCATGATTGTTTTCCTACTCTCAAAAGTTGTGACTCTGAGGCCTGGACTCCACCAGACCTGTGAAGGTGTCCGGTGATATTTGGCACCAAGCTATTGCCTGCAGATTTTTTAAGTCTCGTAAGTTGCTCGCTGTCGTCTCCGTAGATCGGAATTTTTTTTCCAGCACATCCCATAGATGATGGATTGGACTAAGAATTTGGAAACCAGTCCTCGCCTTGATCTATTTGGGGTGTTCCTCAGACCATTTCTGAATGTTTTTGTAGTGAGGTAGGGGCAATATTCTTCAGAAATTATTCTAGGACCAATGGTTTCGCAGTACAACGTTGCCCATCACAGCACCAACGCCGGCTCGTCTTGTTCTCATAGTGCATTTTGCTGCCATCACTCCCCAGCATGTATCGGCTGTCCTCATGATTAATCAGACCAGGTGTCTTTTTCCATTGCTTCTTTGGTCCAGTTTCAGTGCTTTCATCCCCCATTGTGAGCACTTTCTAGAGTGAACAGTGTTTAACATGGGAACTGTGACCGGTCTGCTTCGACTCATCCCTATTCACAGCAATGTGCCATGCTCTGTGTGTACCCACACCTATCCGTCCCGGACAACAGTAACTTCAGCAATTTGTGCTACAGTAATACAATTGTAGGATCGGACAATATAAGCCAGCCTTCCCTGCTCCCCATGCATAACTTTAGACACCATTACCTGTCCGTGGTTCACAGGCTGTCCTTTCTTCCACTACTTTTAGTAGGTACTAACCATTGCATACTTGCAACACCCCACAAGACCTGCTGTATAGTGGGCACACTGCATTAGAAACAGTTTATGCTGGAAACACCACATAAAGACCCATCGTATACTGGGAACACCCCACAAGACCTGCTGTATACCGGGAACATCCCACAAGAGCTGCTGTATACCAGGAACACCCCACAAGACCTGCCGTATACCGGGAACACCCCACAAGACCTGCCGTATACCGGGAACACCCCACAAGACCTGCCGTATACCGGGAACACCCCACAAGACCTGCTGTATACCGGGAACACACCACAAGACCTGCCATATACTGTGAGCACCCCATAAGACCTGTATACCGGAAACACCCCACAAGACCTGTCATATACCGGGAACACCCCACAAGACCTGTATACCGGGAATGCCTCATAATATGTGCGGTTTTGGAGATGCCCTGACTCTGTCTTCTACCCATCACAATTTGGCCCATTAGAGTGCTGAGATTCTTACTTTCCCATTTTTCTTGTATATGAAACACATCAACTTCCATAACTGACTGATAATCTCTCCCACCCCTGACTGGGACCATTTTACTAGGATAATCAATGTTCTCCACGTCACCTGTCCTGATAATGTTATGGTTGATCATTGTATGGTCCTGTGTACATCACTGTATGGATTTATACAAATGACGGTGAGCTGGTGGTATTACATGGTGTTAGAATTGATGCAGTCATACGGACTCTCGGGTAGGAGTCATCACCTGCCGTAGGTAATGAATGGACCATGATGTCCCATAACGTCTCCTTGGACTGAGTCAGATGATTTTGGGCAGAGATGGCCGCGATCTGTTGTCCAGCGATGCGGAGTGGTGATGGGGAGGTGCGATTAGCACCGGGCAGCAGATGATGTCATTCTGATTTCCCAGGCTGGGGGGAGGGGAGTTATAATTACCATGACCATATCCCATAGTTTCCTCGTCACAACAGGGCATTCCAGAGGCATCGTTTCACCCATTCCCGGGCAACAGATGTTTCACACGTGCTAAGAATCGGAGTCAACAAAGAAGCCAGAAATAGAGTTGTGTGAGCTCATGGGGCGGGAGCCAGCGCAGCTTTTGGGCCCCCTTGTAAAAGGCTCTTGCACAAATCCATTGGCCACATGGATCAGATAGCCGTAGGGGTGACATCATCCGGTCTCTGGCCAACACAGGATTTTCGCTCTCACTGTGAATACCAGGGTACGGGGTGTCCATTTCCGAATGCAACCCTCATCCATTTCACTCGTGTAGATGATATGTTAATGGCTGGTGCTTGCAGAGGATTTGCGCAGAACCCCTCAGTGTTATAGACACACAATGGTGGAGACATAGGCTCCCCAGGTGTCACCTCAGAATAGGCGACAAATAAAGAAACACGACCTCAATAGGATCCTTAAAAGGGGCTATGCCTTAAATAACATTATTTGCATAGGTGATCAATAGATAATTGTTGTGAATGGATCCCAAAGTCCCATGGTGAATGATGCAGTAGCGCGCATGTCTAACCATCACTACATTAGCGCGCATGTGTATACAGAGGTGATCGTGCATGCGCACTAGTGCTTTATTTGCATGGAGGACACAGAACCAATGGGCATCTCAGCAGTACGACCGACAAATAATAGTATTTGGATAGGTGACAAATGTATGATCGGTGGGGTCTGATCCATGGGATTCTCACCAATCCTAAGAGCAGGGTCTTAAAGGCACATTATATATGAAGTGATAGTTCACATCTGGGATTATGGCTCCATTGACTTCTATGGCCACTCCTATAGACAGCAAAGAACAGTGGTCGCGCAGATCAATGGTGGGCTTTCCAGTAAGACCCACAAATAACATTACTTGGATAGTTGATTAGTGGGGGTCTGATTGCTGGGATCTCCACCGATCCAGAGAACAGGGGTCCCAAAGACCCGTGACTGGAGTCATTCACTATAGGCACCGAGCACTAGATGTTCTGCATGTACAATTCAAGACATGTAGTAGAGAAATAGCGTTTCTCGGTCAGTGAATAAAACACTTTTTAATTACTCCCAGAGAATAAAAACCTTCCTTTACAATTTCCGTGGCTTCCTTTATGACTAGAAACCACAATGCTAGTGTGAACAGGTCCTAAAGATAAATATATGCGCTGTTCATTTCAGCTTGAATAATTTGTGTCTGTTTATAGGGAATCCTAAACTATAAGATATTGTTAGCCTGACCTCCATTTCGCTCAAGATCACACCGCAAAAGCTAAAAACATTTTTTTTTTTTAATTATCTAAGTGCGTCTCTTCCTCTGGAGGCCTCGCCTTGTCCTTGCATTATATGCCCATCTTATTGATTTCAATGTGTAATCCTTTGTCTTAACTGGGGGGGCGCTGCAGGCAATTTGCACACTTGCTTCACAAATAGCATCTTATCCTTGGGGATCCCAATGACCTGTGATTTAGCTCATGGAAAGGGTTTGTCGGGGGGGGGGGGGATATTTTCTTTTAGAACATGAAATAGGCTATATTTACAAGCCATCACATGTTTGGAGATTTTTAGGTGTCCATTTAAATGTGGTTATATAGAGTGTATTAAGATGTTTGCTTGTAGTAATTATAATCCATCACTAGGGGGCACCAGAGCTCCTTCTTTCGCATACATAATTCCATTAAATACTCGTGTAGAGTTATATGGTCGTCTTCGACATCAGTAGAGAGCTGATAACACCTTTATCCAGGACATACAGAGATGAGTACAAAACTTTGTAATTTCTATTAATATTAACAACTATATATCTAGTTAGACAGAAATGTTCACCCCAAACTTTGTGTGTGCGCATCCAGACTCGGACTGGCCCACAGGGCAACAGGTAAATTCCCCGGTGGGCCCCCCACATAAGAAGTTACAATTAATACAGTATTTACACACTGAGACCGTATCTCCTCGTTCATTTCACAAACTACCCAGTTTATAATAGAGAGGCATAGTTAATTTTGTGAGCGAGGGTCTGGTAATATTGCCTGCGGCTGAACAGTGGGACCCCAGAGTCAGTACTACTGATGTACACTTGCCACCCCAGTCTGACACGGTCCATATCCAGAGGTGATTTCCTCCATTTTGCTCTGATTATTTGGTCTTTTTTTGGCAAAATTGTGAATGCACTTGACCTCTAGGGTTGCTTAGATTGCACTTGCACCCTGGTCCTGATGACCAAACATGGGCCCTGGGCCGAAGGGCCCAACTTCATTATTACAAATTATATATCCTAGGTGAGGGACTGATGCAGATCTTGTACTGGGGTCCGGGATCTTGAAGTTTATGCCTCTGGGGAGGGGTAATTTAGACTATATAGATTCATAGGAGCAAAGGCTCTCTGTGTACGGTCTGCTGACAATGGACCACGTCACGGCGCCCGCCACATTCAGCAGCTGCTTTAGCTTTTCTTCCAGGTTTGTAGGCACAACCAAGAGGGGTTAATCCCACTCCTAAACCTCCCCCTCCGTCTCCCCTCTGAACCACTTTCCCACGCCCTACTCTTTTTCCCTTCCTGATACTTCCTTTCATATAATGGAAGGGCTCAGATAGCGCTCACATCCCATCACTTTAAGACCCTCCATTTAGTGTGTGATGAGTTTGTTTTTTTGTCTGGGGACTGGTGGATTTTGAGTGTTGTCATCCCAGTAGAGTAAGGGGGAAAAGAAAACCCCCAAAGTTTTGCAGTGAGCAGAGAAGTGCGCCGTGTGGACCCCTCCCCGCGCCCATTGAGATGAGACACTATTTAATCTGATCTGTGTTTGCGGATCGAGCTGTTGTGTTGTGAGTAACGTGGCAACGAGCTGGGTCATCAAACGCATAAATCAGCTGCTCATGTTCGGAGCCCTCCAGCACTCTGCAAGTAACCAACTTACAAAATTAACGACGGCGGGGCATGGCCGCTGCAGATCTGGGATAAAGCCACATGTGACCTCGCTTCAACTTATGTCTTCAGGAAAGGCTTAGATGGCGCACCTGCTGCAGAGGCTGCTGTAAGCCCTTCTATGATCCCGTCACCACCGGGCCAGGGACTGATCTATACTGCACTCGGTCACAAATTCAGCCTAATATTGACGACCCCATACAGGTCCAACTGTGACCTTTTAATGTCTGGGTTACAACACCCATTTTCAAATAACCCATAAAGGAATCCCTTTTTAGGACCCCCATCTATCAGCCAAAGCAAAGATCATGGAGGACTATAAAGTCCGTGAATTATCGAGACAGCTCATTGATTTCAGTGAAAATTGTGTAATACTTAATTTCCTCTGTGGAGGCGCTGCAGGGAAACTGAACACCTGCAGATTAGATCTGATCGCTGGATGCCCTGGAATCACATGTGATTGACCAACATGGACACCTCCTTTTAATAGAGGTGTTGGATGATGATTTTTTTGTTTGTGGAGGCATTATTCTTTTCAAAATAACAGGGGTAAGGTTTCTCCTTCTGCAGAGCGCCAAGTCGATGTCAGGAGACTTATAGGCCATGCAGTGCTCCCCTGGGAATTTAAATGTGCAAATTCCCTCTTCAGAGAGGAAGAGAACTGGAACTCTAGTGCCACCTATTGGAAACGGCAATCCTGGAGGTCAATAATGACCCTTTAAATAGCCTCTTGCTCTCTGAAGAGGCTATTTGCATATTTAAATTCCCAGGAAGCACTGCATGGCCTATAAGTCTTTCTACACCAACTGGGTGAGAGACCTGTGACAGGTGGTCTAAACTTACTCCTTAGGCCAGCCAAATCAGTTTTCCTTCTTTGCACTGATGAGGGGCAGGGACCCCAAAACACATCTCCAAATGCAATTTCTGGTTTGGCTTCTTATCCAAAGTCACTTGAGAAGACCTTTTTAAAGGGTCGATATTGACTTTTAGGATTACTACATTCAATAGGTGGCACTTGAACCCCAGTCCTCTTCCTCTCTGAAAGGGGCTATATGCGTATAAAAAAATAAAAAACCTGTGCACCCTCTGTCACTGCCGTGGATCGAGAGCAGGCTACACTATCCAGATGGCAATGAGATCACTGAAGCCTGTGATTGGCTGCAGCGGTCAGGTGAATACAAAAGTGCATAATCAGAGATGCAGCGAATAACGTGCTCTTCTAGTCACCTGACCGCTGCAGTCAATCACAAGCTTCAGCGGTCCTGTTGACACGAGGAGAGGGTGACGGAAGGTGGGGTTAACTATTTTGAAAACATTCATGGCTGCCAAAAAAAGAAACCTTTATCGAACCCCTTTAAGGATCACAATTTGCAATGGTTTCTGCCTATGGATTGTTGTAATTTTGTAATTCGGAAGAGGTATATTTAAAAAAAATATATATATATTTCTGAAAATAAGTTTTCATTTTTGCTGTAGTCACGGCTTTTCCAACCCTCGAGGTCCCATGCTGCCTCGGTATCGTTACCACTAACACATTGTAACCGGTCTTTACGCTGGTGCATCACCCTCCGTCTGATGGTGCAAAACTACTACTGACAATGGGGGGGATGTTTAAAATTAAAATAAAAAGTATCCTTTGCTGAAATTTGGTGGCTTTAAAGGAGGGTTGAAATTGAGCCCCACAAAAAAACATGCAGTGAATTCCTGCAGGGTGGGATCATGGGAGGGAATTAGAGAGCTGTGAGATCAGGCGGGTGGAGGATGTCGCCCTTCTGCAGGACTCTTACCCCCGTTTCTCCCTTTCTATCCCCCCCTCCTCTTCCGAAAGTTATTCAACAGTTGTCTTTTCCATGCATTCCTGCGTTAAAGAGACGATCGGGTTTCCTCAGTGATAAAGTAGAGTCGTGGTATGAAGAAAAGTTTCCCTTCTCCCACCATGTGTTAGCGTATATCTCTATAAAAACTGGATAAAATGCACTTACATAAATGAAAAACTAGAAGTTGAATTACGATTGCAGTTAAATGACCGGAACCTATAAATTTCATCTTTTATAGATTTCAGCAGTGATCAATGACTACTTCTCTGGCTGGATGCAAAAAAAAAAGAAAAGCTTTTCATAGTTCCCTTTAGAAGGATACAGAGTATTCATGAGCTTCAGCCTTATACGTTCTGAATCTATATCCCTGAGAAAATATTTTAATCTCCTCCACCCTGAATCCAGTATTGTTTTCAGTATACTGTAAAAATGGAGATTGGAATCTATATTTATAGAGGTCAAAGGTTCCGTTTTTCTGATATAGAGATCCATATCCTCTGTATAGACCGAGACAAAAGAGATACCAAGTATTGCCACTAGAGGGAGCTTACTGCATACTGGGTTATTGTGGAGTTCTCTATATCTGCAGTATGCAATTAGCTCCTGAGCTCCCTCTAGTGGTGGCTGCTCTAGTGTTTTTTTTTTTAAATCTACGTCCATGTAATAGAAAAAGGGCTATGAATGTGATAAAAATGTATTCAAATAATTGTTAAAAGAAGAAATTTAAGCCTATTTATTTTGTATGGAAATTTGCTTTAAACCACTCATCTATACTGAAATAATAGAACATATATATGCAGGATATGTCCTCAGTCACTGTAGCATTGCTGTGTTAGTATATATGTATATTTGCAGCAGAGCTGTGTGTGTGTATATACTGTATATGAAGCTGAGATTTGTGTGTGTATGCAGCTGAGCGGTGTGTGTGTGTACAGCTGAGCTTTGTGCGTGTGTATGCAAGAGAGCTGTCCGTGTGTATGCAGCACAGTTCTGTGTGTAGCACAGCAGTGTGAGTATGCAGCAGAGTTCTGTGTGTGTGTTTGCAGATTTTTGTGTATGTATGCAGCAGAGCTGTGTGTGTATGCAGCAGAGTTCTGCGTGTAGCACAGCAGTGTGAGTATGCAGCAGAGGTGCATATGTATGCAGCAGAGTTCTGTGTGTATGTATGCAGCAGAACTGTGGGAATGTAGCAGAGCTGTGTGTGTATGCAGCAGAGATGTGCGTGTGTATGCATGTATGCAGCAGAGCTGTGCGTGTGTATGCAGCAGAGTTCTGCGTGTAGCACAGCAGTGTGAGTATGCAGCAGAGGTGCATATGTATGCAGCAGAGTTTTGTGTGTATGCATGCAGCAGAACTGTGGGAATGTAGCACAGCTGTGTGTGTATGCAGCAGAGCTGTATGTGTGCATGTGCAGAAGTGTTGTATCTCTGCAATACCCAGTTTTAACATTAGTGCCACTTACCCCTCCAATTGTTTAAACAACTAGGGAAGTTTTAATTAGCAGGAAACATGTTTTTCCTATTTTCTAATATCTAAACCCGAAGTGCATCTTATAGTCTGAAAAACACGGTACCGTACCAGTCAGCGTTAGGAGGGGACGTCCCGTTGCGGGGTGGGTGGGGGCTTGTTCCACAGTTTGCATTGGGAGCCTGGGTCTGCTGGTTGCTCCCCAGGTAGAAGGGCGGCATTACTTGCTGCAGAGTTGTAGTTGCGATCATAAGTCAACCATTTTGGAGGCTATGCTGCAGTCTTTGGTCACTTGCATACAATCTTACATAAATTGATCATGTTTCCTTTCTCTGTCCCAGCTATTTCCATACTTGTATATATTATGTAGCCACCCTTCTGTGTCTTCTGCATCAGCTCGGATTATTGCATATACTGGGATAGGAACGGCCATATGATAGCCCGCATACACCATGCAAGAGAGGAAGCCAAATTTCACCATTCATCTCCACGAGTTTGTTTATTCTTCAGTGCACAGGTTATATAAAAGGAAACATTTGGGTTTCCAAGGCATGCCCCATACCCCTGCCCCTGTGTACCCTGCATACCTCCCTAAGTGATTTATGTGCCTTGTGGCATTTACACTGAGCATGGATCCAGACATAGAGACCACAAATGTATTAACAGAGTTTGTGAATGTTTGACTAATTGAAGGCTGCACAAGTGTGAGGTGCAAGATGTCTCCAAATTTTGAAAATCTGATTGGTCATCTTGGGCCACCAAACCTAAATCTTAATGGCGTCCTTGTTGGCCATGACTGGTGGATGTTTTAGAGGACCCAAAATAAAAACAGATATCAGGGATGAGCGTGGGCTAGTAGGAAGTGTGCCATTTATGTGCCAGCTCTCTTGGAAGGCTCCTGAAATAAAGGGCAGACTTCCCAGACTTTGGGAAAAGTTGTCAAGTCCCTCGGATTATAAACATGTTTGTTAAGTTTGCGTTTAGTGGAACAACACAAAAAACAGAAGAAAAAAGGCAAATTGGACATAATTTCACACAAAACCCTAAAAATGGTTCAGTCAGAATTGTTGCCACCTTTCCAAATTTGTGGGTAAACAGCTTTGTTTCAAGCATGTGATGCTTGTTCAAGCTCACTTGTGGCAAGTGACCTGTGTGGGCAATACCTAATTACACCTGAAACCCGATGAAAAGGGGAGATGTTGTCTCAATCTTTGCATTGTATGTGTGTGCCACACTAAGCATGGAGAACAGAAAGAGAAGAGAACTGACTAAGGACTTGAGAACCAAAATTGCTGAAAAATATCAACATTCTCAAGGTTACAAGTCCATCTCCAAAGATCTTGATTTTCCTTTGTACATGGTGCGCAACATGATAAAAAAAAAGTTTACAACCCATGGCACTGTAGCTTATCTCCCTGGGCATGGATGCAGAGAAAAATTGATGAAAGGTTGCAATGCGGCATAGTCCGAATGATGGCTAAGCAGCCCCAATCAAGTTCCCAAAAAATTAAAGCGGTCCTGCAGAATCAGGGTGCATCAGTGTCAGAGTGAACTATCTGCCGACATTTGAATTAAATGAAATGCTATGGCAGAAGACCAAGGAGGACCCCACTGCTGACACAGACATAAAAAAGCTAGACAGCAGATTGCCAAAATGTACGAGAGTAAGCCAAAATCCTCCTGGGAAGGGACTCTTGTGGACACATGAGACCAAGATAGAGCTTTTTGGTAAAGTACATAATTCTGTTTTTTTACCGAAAGAGGTCTACAAAGAAAAGAACACAGTACCTACAGTCAAATATGGTGGAGGTTCCAGGGTATATGTTTTGGGATTATTTTGCGGTCTCTGGCACTGAGTGTCTTGACACAAGCCATCATGAAGTCTAAAGATTACCAAAGGATTTGGGATCGCAATGTAGTGTCTAGTGCCAATACACATAAAGGTAATAAACAGATGTATAATGTATAACAAAAGATATAACAATTTTCTGGAAGAAATACTTCATTTTCTGGGTGCCAACACTTTCGGCATGTCTGTATACACATACATAGACCCACACACATACATAAACACATACATAGTGTGTGTGTATATATACAGCTCTGGCAAAAAATTAAGAGACCACTGCAAAAGGTTCAGTTTGTCTGATTTTTCTCTTTATAGGTATATTTTTGAGTAAAATGTAAATTGTTCTTTTATTCTATAAACTTCTGACAACAGGTCTCCAAAGTTCCAAGCAATAAATTTTGTATTTTTTTCTGACAAAGAAAAATGGTCAAAATAAGAAAAAACCCAGTGCTTTCAGACCTCAAATAATGCAAAGAAAACAAGTCCATAATCATTTAGAAACAACAATACTAATGTTTTAACTCAGGAAGAGTTCAGAAATCAATATTTTGTGGAATAACCATGATTTTTAGTCACAGACTGTAGGTACTGTGTTCTTTTCTTTGTAGGCATCTTTCTGTTTTTGGTAAACAGTAGAATGATGTGCTTTACCAAAAAGCTCTATCTTGGTCTCATCTGTCCACAAGATGTTTTCACAGAAAGATTTTGGCAAACTGCAGTCTAGCTTTTTTATGTCTCTCTGCCAAAATCTCTGGAGATGGACTTATAACCTTGAGATTATTGATATTTTTTCAACGCTTTTGGTTCCCAAGTCCTCAGACAGTTCTCTTCTCTTTCTGTTTATCCATGCTTAGTGTGGCACACACAGACACACAATGCAAAAATTGAGCCAACTTCTCTTTTTATCTGAATTCAGGTGTGATTTTTCATATTGCCCACACCTTTTACTTGCCACAGGTGAGTTTGAACGAGCATCGCATGCTTGAAATAAAGTTGTTTACCCACAATTTTGGAAAGATGCCAACAATATTGTCCTATTTTTAGGGTTTGATGTGAAATGATGTCCAATTTGCTTTTTTTTCTCACTTTTTTGTGTTGTTCCAATAGACACAAAGGAAATAAACATGTGTATAACAAAATATGTGTAATTGCAATAATTTTCTGGGAGAAATACTTCATTTTCTGGAATAATTTCAGGGGGGCTAAAGACTGAATATCTGCTGTTTACAGCTCCTGGGAAATGTTGACAGTGTCCGGGGAAAGCTATGCTGGAAATGTTGGTATTTCAGATGTGTAACAATAGTGATACTGTGAGATGTAGGGACAGACAGTTTGCCTAAATCAACGACACATTCCCAGGAGATGACATTATGGATTGATGTCATATACAGGCAGCAGAGCAGCTGTATACGGTCAGATACGAGTGGGACAGGTGGGCCGAGGCCTCTGGCTGCCCGTGTGTAGCTGGGAGAACACTGTATTCGAAGGCTTAGAAAGTGGCGATGCTGCTTTTTGTAGCGACGGGCCGGGGGGGGGGCGCTGTTCAGTGACTCCTTATAGCGATGGGCCAGGAGGGGACGCTATTCAGTGACTCCTTATACCATGCTGATTTCTGCCAGCCCATGTGCTACACAGGAATGAAAGTGTCTTACAGTGTAATATAAGGAAGGCTTGTCACCAGCTCACAAGTGGCCAGTTTTTGATTTATTTTATTTCCACTGCTCCCCTGATAATTCTAATTTTTTTCTTTTTAAAAATCCACCATACGGTTATAGAGAGAGACTGGCCTTTTTATTTTAGGCACATTTTTGTGGTATTTTCCAAGATAAATAGACCTGCTGCAGTCTATAAAGACGCGCCACATGTGCATATACGCAGGTTTGCCCCCCTGCGTCTTTGTACGCATAGTGGAGATGGGATTTCATAAAATACCATCCACTATGCTGTAACATGTGGACGCTGCGGCTGTACGCAGCGTCCATTCCACATCAAATACGCCACGTGGAAACATAGCCATAATCATCAACATTTAGGGTGACAGCCAATGAAAACCCAAAAGTCATTATCTCAGTAAATTAGAATAATTAAAAACCCTGCAAAGGCTTCCTAAGCTTTTATAAAGGTCCCTTAGTCTTTCACTAGCTCCACAATCATGGGGAAGACTACGGACCTGACAGATGACCAGAAGGCAGTCATTGACACACTCCACAAGGAGGGGAAGCCACAAAAGGTCATTGATAAAGAAGCCGGCTGTTCACAGAGTGCTGTGTCCAAGCATATTAATGGAAAGTGGAGTGGAAGCAAAAAGTGTGTAGAAAAAGGTGCACAAGCAACTGGGATAACCGCAGCATTGAAAGTATTGTTAAGAAAAGGCCATTCCAAAATTTGGGGGAGATTCACAAGGAGAGGACTGCTGCTGGAGTCATTGCTTCAAGAGCCACCACACACAGACGTATCCAGGACATGGGCTACAAGTGTCGCATTCCTTGTGTCAGGCCACTCATGACCAATAGACAACGCCAGAAGTGTCTTACCTGGACCAAGGAGAAAAAGAACTGGACTATTGCTCAGTGGTCCAAGGTGTTGTTTTCAGATGAAAGTACATTTTGCATTTCATTTGGAAATTAAGGTCCCAGAGTCTGGAGGAAGAGTGGAGAGGCCACAATCCAAGCTGCTGGAGGTCTAGCGTGAAGTTTCCACAATCAGTGATGGTTTGGGGAGCCATGTCATCTGCTGGTGTAGGTCCACTGTGTTTTATCAAGACCAAAGTCAGCGCAGCCGTCTACGAGGACATTTTAGAGCACTTCTTGCTTCCCTCTGCCGACAAGCTTTTTGGAGTTGGAGATTTCATTCTCCAGCAGGACTTGGTACCTGTCCACACTGCCAAAAGTACCAATACCTGGTGTACAAACAACAGTATCACTGGGGTTGATTGGCAGCAAACTCGCCTGAACTTAATGCTATAGAGAATCTATGGAGTATTGTCAGGAGGAAGATGAGAGACACCAGACCCAACAATGTAGACGAGCTGAAGGCTGCTATTAAAGCATCCTGGGCTTCCATAACCCCTCAGCAGTGCCACAGGCTGATCGCCTCCATGCCACGCCGCATTGATGCAGTAATTGATGTAAAAGGAGCCCCGAGCAAGTGTTGAGTGCATTTACAGAACATACATTTCAGTAGGCCAACATTTCAGATATTAAAATAATTTTTCAAGCTGGTGTTATAAAGTATTCTAATTTACTGAGATAATGACTTTGGGGTTTTCATTGGCTATAAGCCATAATCATCAACATTAACAGAAATAAACACGTGAAATAGATCACTCTGTCTGTAATGACTCTATATAATATATGAGATTCACTTTTTGTATTGAAGGACTGAAATAAATTCATTTTTTGGCGATATTTTAATTTTGTGAGAAGCACCTATAGGTCAAATAGTGTCAGCTTCCCAAAGCTGGCCATAGACATAAGCGTGATCTACACTGAATATAAGCAGTGCATGGGTTTTGAGTAATGGGGCATTGAGTAGCCACTTATCTCTGGAACCAATAAAATAAATTCCTGTTCCTCCAGTGATCGGGGATGGTCTGCACTAACTACTGAAATAAATCTCATGTCTACATGGTATTTTGTCTTCACCAAATTTCCTCATAAGTTTTTAGATTTGGCTTAAAGGGGTTCAGTCACTTAACAAAAATATGTAATTTTGTTACCTGGTGTAAATGCCGCTTTTCTCCTGAATCCGATGAGGTCTTTCTTTTGTTCCTGCGCCTCTCTTGTCCTGAGATATGGCCCCTCATTTCTGAACATAATTTTAAACTTTTTAATCAGCTGTGATTGGTCCTCTTCACTGTGGGTGTGTTTTTGTGGACCACACCCAGTTGGCTTAAAAAAAGACTAGATTTATATGCAGGGAAGAAGGGGTCATAGCTCAGGAATGGAGAGGCGCAGGAGGAAAAGAAAAACGACGCCGAATTCGGGAGAACCGAGGCATTTACACCAGGTAAAAAAATACATATGTGTGTGTCAAGTGACCATTTCTCTTTAAATGATGCTGTTTATGCTGTCAGCTCCCCGGTCTGTAGGACACATAATAGTGATTATTTTTAGGAATTATCTGAAACCCTAATCCTTATGCGTAAATTCCCCTCCCTGCTGCGTAATCCTGATGTGTGTATGGATCCAGTTCCTAGCCTGACTGTGATCTTGGCCGTTGCACAGAGTATTTAGTCGCTGACACAGTCCTCCGGTGCCTCCTCTCATTCCACTGCAAAAATCTGGACAGCGAACAGCAGCCTCATTGCAGGCAGGGAACAACCGCGGTGGGTGGCAGTGGATGATTTAAATTTTGTTTAGGCAAGCGATTACTTTTCTAGCCGTATGAAATTGCATCTGCTGTGTGTCTGACCGTGCTGGGAGTTGTAGTTAGTGCTATAATGACGTGAATGGCATTAGGTCACCCATTTAGGTCCTGAATAACACAACCTAATGGACCATTACAGGAGTCCCGAAGCCACATTTTTCCATCCAAACTGACTGGAGATGGACAAGGAGAATGGAGGCTTAGTATATGTGTTGACATGTCCAGTAGGGCCATGAAAGTGCTCCATGTCTGTACTGGGAGCTCTTTTTGTCTAATTAAAGAGAAGTTGTCACTTGCCAGACATATATTTTTTTTTTACCCATTTTAAGTGCTGCTGTTCTCCTGAATCCGGCGTAGTTTTTCTTTTGTTCCTGCGCCTCTCCGTTTCCGAGATATGACCCCTTCTTTCCTGTAGATAAATTAATCTTTTTACAACTGGGTGTGTTCCATAAAATGTCTCCCAACAGATGAGGACCACGCCCACTTTTCTGAAAAATACTAGATTTACACACAGGTATGAAGGGGCTGTATCTTGGGAATGGAATGGGGCAGGAAAAAAAGAAAAACATCTCCTGATTCAGGAGAACGATGACATTTACACCAGATAATAAAAAATACTTATATATGGGAAGTTATAGGTCCCCTTTAAAGGGATTTTCCACCTTCCTTATGTATTAGAAGCGCTCCCTAACTCCCTGCTGAGACAGTCAGTCAATAATGAGTTGTGATCCGTGGAAGCAAATGGTCAATTTTCTTGCTGCGCCACCAAAGGAGAGAAGAAGCATGACATGCCCGTTCTACTGTAGGGCAGCAATTTGAAAGAAACTGTTTATAGCCACTCTCAATTCTGGCGAAAAGATTTAGATCCTAAAAAAAGGACACCCCTGTAATAACTCAGAAAATTCTTACAGGGTATATGGAGATGTTTTCTAAAGTGGACAACCCCTTTGAAGTAATTTTAGCTGCCTGTAGTCACCACTAGATGGAGCTAGCAGCATGTGATTGTAGTCAAGCAATATAAATATTGTAAGAAGTGGGCTCCCTCTAGTGGCAGCTGCTAAGACTGCATCTCGTAAAAAAGGAGTGCAAACAGCTGTACTAGTCTGCATGGTGTGATTTCTTTAAATGTTTTCCTATGGTGGTGTGTGTTATGATCAAATGGCAAGATTTGACTGTAGTCATTGGTCTAGATCTTTATTTCCAGGAATCTAGAACACATTGTTTCTGTAGCATCTTTTCAATCTAGTGATTCCTTGGAGTTATCGGATCAGTGACAGTCGGATCACCTGAATCAGCAGGTGAGGAGGTCAAAACCGTACAATCCGCGCAAGCAGAATTGGATTCTGTAGGAGTCGGAGGGAGTCTGAGAATAGCAGGCAGTGTGGGCTGATAGAAAGCTGACTCACGGCTGATGTAAAGTGCTCGTTTACCCTCTCAGCCTCCATCAGGGACCATCGCTATTGGACCTGCGGACAGTTGCGTCACAGAGGCAGGCATGGACTATATAAATATTCTGTACTGGAAGGAACGCAGCGTGATATCTGACGTGAGAGAGGAGCCTGACCGATCCGCCGCCCCGGAAATAGCACACTGGTCTCCATTACTTGTGACCTTCTTAAAGTTTTCCTAGTTTATCTTAATAAAGTTTAACCACCTTAAGGACACAGCCAATTTTAGATTTTGCACTTTCGTGTTTTCTTCCCTTTTAATTTTTTTTTGTATTTTCCTATTTTTTTTTTTTTTGTGGCACTTTTAATTCATTTTACCATTTAGTGAGAAATGGGAAAAAATCCAAGTGAGGTGCAATAGTGACGTAGTTTATTGGGTTTCATTTCAACTGCATTAATTGCGCAATAAAAATGACCTGGTAATATAATTCTCCAGGTCAGAACGATTATAGCGATACCAGGCATGCTGAGGTTTTATGTTTGTTTTTTTATTTTTACTATTTAAAATAAATAGTCTTCCTGGAGCAGAACAATATTGTATCATACAATTATTAGGTTCTGTAGAAGGACGTAGATCTGGGGATTTATTATGATGGAATATAGGCTGAACTGGATGGACAAATGTCTTTTTTCGGCCTTACTAACTATGTAACTATGTTTTTTATTTTTACTATTTAGGTAGCTTTAAAATAATTCTGAACTTTGTAAAAAAAATAAAAAATAAATAATTTTACAATTTTACAAGACTTTTTTCTATTTTTCTGCAGATTTTCTTTGTACAATACTATGTTTTCTTCCCTTTATTGCATTTTTTTCTGGGTGGTGCGGTGACCAAAAAATGGCAATTTTGCCTTTTTTTTTTTTTTTTTTTTTAAACGATATTTCCTTTACAGGAAAAAAATAAATAAATAAAGTTTATATTTTGATTGATTAGCCCTATACAGACCTGGAGATATACAACCCATACTGAAGCGGTAACGCTGCAGAACATTACTCCATCGCATTAATGCAGAATATTTCTTGTTCTTTCTGCACCTGCTGATAACTGCAAAGTTTTTCTCTACAGATATTACTTTTTTTTAATGAGAATTTGCTCCAGGAATTACTATTCTTAGTGGCACTGATATATCATTGCTTCGGGTGCTGCCGTTAGAGTTGTGACAGCGGCGGATCGCTGGTCCAGGATTTTATATTTTTTTGCTATTTCCTGCAGAGTATTTCCTTGGGCAGCTATAGCGCTTGTGATCAGCCATTTGTGCGGTATTATTACCGACAGCTGCAGCTTCTATATATGACTGTTTGTACGTCATGAAGAAAAAACAAAAAAGTTTTTATTGTTTTCACAGGTTGGATCTCCAGCATTAATATTAACCTATTTAGGGTGGATTTATATAAAACCCTTCTAAATCCAGTTGGTGTCAAATCCTCATTAGTGGTGACAAGTATACTCGTTGCTCGGGTTCATATCTCTCTTTCCGGGTAGAGCGTCATCGTCATTCATAAGGCTCGGTCTGGAATTGTAGCTCTGTCTCATTCAAGTGAAATCGGTTTACATGCAATACCAGACACCACCTATGGACCAGAGTGGCGCTGTTGTTAATTTTTTTTATATGCTGTGGTGTCTGCTTATCTATAGCCATGGTGAAGGCAGATGGGACAAGCGTCACGTACCCCACCCTCGAGCATGTAAGTGAGGCAACATTGTGCCCTGATTATTTTAGTAATGCATCTATTGATTGCCTGCAAAGTCAAGACTAACTTTATTTTTATTTATCCTCCAGCCATTGCAAAATTACAAATGTATGTAATACACTTAATTACCTCATTTTTCTTATTTCTGGCTCAACAATATGCTATTTTAACTGCCTAGTTCATGCTCCTTAAGAAGCTGCTTTCACCTGCTGCTCAGCAAGAATCGGTCCTCAATTTACAATCTAGAGTAAAGGACTTTCCCTGTATGAGCCTCTCTGATCCCTTCCTGATACTCGGACAGGTAGATACCTGCACTCTAATTGTAAATAGAGGATGGATTCTTCCTGAGCAGCAGGTGAAAGCAGCTTCTTAAGGAGCATGAACTAGGCAGTTAAAACAGCACTGTTTGGTGGAGAAGGAGGCAAAATAAGGTAATAAAGTATATTTTAAAATTGTTTAACTTTGCAAGGGCTAATATATATTTAAATAAAAAAAAAAATCTCTTTAACCTCATAACGACCTGTAACGTACTGTTCGTTGGAAGGGGTATGGAGTGGCCTGAGAAGCTGAGACCACTTCATACCCAGCAAATGTTGTTACATCGCTGGAATCTCCCTGTAACAGCAGCGACCGGAGGTAGCTCCTATCGCTGCTGTCAGTAAATGGTACGCTTGATGGTGCGATGGCTGAGCCAATGGGTTACTATGGCTACCTGAGGGAACTGAAAAACAAGGGATTTTTTTTTATATAAAAAAAAATATCAAAGTTTAAATCGCCCCCATTTTCCCCATTCAAAAATAAAGAAATGTGAAAAAAATAAATATATAATTGTATCTGTAATAAACTAGGAAAGTATAAAGTTATTTAACCTGTACATTAAATGCCAGGAAAAAAATCAAAATACCTGAATTACCGCATTTCTCTCTATATTAAAAAAAAAAAAAAAAAAAATACAAAAAGTGATTAAAATGTCGAATGTACCCCAAAATGATATCAATAAAAAGTAGGGCTTCGGGCAAAAAATAAACCCCGATAACTATTTTATATGTAAAATGAATAAAAAATAAAAAGTTGGATGCTCTCTATAGGCTGTAATGTAAATAATTGACCCAAAGTAGTAAAACTTATGCAAAAATATAAAAAATAATAATAAAAAAAATCTCGCCGTGCAAATAGGAAGGGGTTAAAGCTTGCATGGCACGGCAGACTGGGAAAAGAGCAGGCGGTGGAAGCGGCGCCCCGGCCACATGTCACATTTAATATGTCATCATGTACACAGCTTATGTAACAGAGCGCGTCCCCGCCACATAGGCTTTTACCGTCAGAGGTAATGGAGGCCTAATCTACTCAAACGGAGCCAAATTATCACCCAAATGGAAATCGGTAGAAACTGTGGTTTTTCGTCTTGGGGGTCTTTACGAAATTTGTAGAATTATAACCTGCGAGTTATGAGAAGAATGGAGCTTTTATATGATAATGATACTGCTGCTCGTAGGAATCGATGGAAGACTCTCCCGGAGATGGGAGCTGTTCTGTGCGTCGTGTGTCCTCATCACCAGGCCGAGAACCTCGGAAACACTAGAGCGGTTAAAGGGATTTCCCATCGAGTATTTAGGGACTTTTTTTCGCCTTGTACTGTTGTAACTCGTTAAAGGGGCTAGTCGTACATTCAATCCGATCTGTGGACAGCACAGAATAGAGGAGAAGCTGAGCAGAATGATGTATAGGTATGTGGGAAAAGATTCAGTATAAATTGTAATGTATTCACTGAAATCCCTGATGTTCGAATGCTTAGGAGTCCAGTGGGAGGTCCCAGTAGTGATTGACAGCTCTCTGCATCCACAGTATTACAGGGAGGACTGACAATCACTGACAGTCCTGATGTTTGTATGCTTAAGAGTCCAGTGGGAGGATCCTAGTAGTGATTGACAGCTCTCTCTACATGCGCAGTCACACAGGGAGAACTAACAGTCATTGAAATCCCTGATATTTGCGTGCTTAGAGGAGTCCAGTGGGCGGTCCTAGTAGTGATTGACAGCTTTCTTCACCCACGGTCTTACAGGGAAGACTGACAATCACTGACATCTGATGTTTGCATGCTTAGGAGTCCAGTGGGCGGTCCTAGTAGTGATTGACAGCTATCTCTGCATGCACAGTCACACAGGGAAGACTGACGATCATTTTCTGATGACATCTTGTCTTTGAGCTTACCTTTTTGTAAATGGTATAGAACTAAAGCCAAAACCTCATTATGCACGAGGGTGCACCTGCTCGATGTAACCAAGAACGTTTCCATTCACTGACAGCAAGAATAAAAAAAATTAAATATTGAGACTTAAATTTTATTAAAGTTGTGTGATTATTTTATTTTAATTATCTTTAGTTGATGGAAACTTTTACATTTCCGTCCTCGCTGCCTAACTGCAGAGGACGTAGCATTGGCGTCATCTGACAAGGAACATAAGTGAGGCGTGTAATCAGTCGCTGCCCGGCTCCAAATATCTGACCTCTCTAACAATAGATGTTTCCAGGCGGCTCCTTTAATATAGCGTTGGTGATGCAGTGTGGGTGGCAGCCGGATGTAATGCCGATCACCATCACCGCTGCCCACACTGCTGCTACTTAGCACTCGGGAACATTGGCCAGAAATTATGTTCTTGTGTTTTGTTTTTGTTTTTTATTTTTGGTATATAACTTGTATATTGGGAGGGGGAATGTACTACACTATAACCCATAGCAATAAGGTGGGAGCTGCACCTGATGTCTGTCCCGCCCTCTTATATGGACTAGTACTACAAGTGCCAGCGATGCCCAAATGAACTGCAAAAGGCCAGAAATGATTTTCTTCATCTGTCTTTATAGCGGTCTGAGCTGCCCTGTTTCCATACATAATTAGAGCGGTTATCCAGGACTTAGGCCAGAAGTTGCTGACTATCTGCCTGTTGTGCCCGGTGCCGATCTGCCGGCAGAGAGCAGTCGCAGCTCTGCTGACGTCACGGTGACAGCAGTGGCTTTTTTCCACTCTACTCTGTTGACGGGGTGTCACTGCCCACGTCATGCTGATTGACCGCCGGCTCCCTGCTACCTAACTGCGGGGAGCCAGCTGTCAATTAGCATGACGTCAGGACTCACGCCCCGTCAACTGAGCCTGAGCTGCTGTGTCGGCGTGGAACAGCTGAGTAGCTGGCAGGAGCTGTTGCTGACTGCTCTGAGACAGTGCTGGGTAGCCCAGGCAGGTAGTTGCCGCTGCTACCAACTATCTGTCTGTTCGTTTTTTAGGTCCATAGTAACAGAAAAATAAAAAATCGTGAACAACCACTTTAATACAATTCTTTCTTTCTGCAGCCACCACTAGGGGGAGCTCACAGCATTTGGTTTATTAATTGAAGTAATGAATAAGTGTCTGCAGTGAGCTCACAAGCTCCCTCTAGTGGCGGCTGCTGGCGGGCACTTGTAATGCAACTGTACAGGGGTTTTGGATCAGTATATGGCAAACGATAGACATATTATGACATTTGTGAGTCCATGTATGGTCCATAACAACTATCTGCTGTGATAGATAGATGATAGATTGATGATAGATAGATGGATCCATCCATATTTCCTCTTCTATCCATTCACCATGCTCTGTGTACAGACTGTGACATTGGGGATGCTTTCTGGAGGGATCGTGTGTTGTTTGGTGTCGGATCCCCATCCGCCCTCACATCTGATCACTGCGAGGCCTCGGGCTGTGGATACTGATATCTGTGTGAACGCGGATCCTAACAGGTTAACACGGTCATGTGAACAATGGGGGATATAAAGCCTGGGCATGTTCCCCTGCCAGCTCCTCCTGGTAGTACATATCGGACATGGCCGGCTGGGTGATGGTCCTGGGCAGGGGGGAGGAGGAGAAAGTAAACTTTTCTTTGCACCCATTAGCATGCGGCCTGTGATTTCCTCGGTGTTGTTGATTTTGCCTTTAGCCCATTGCCAAGCAACCTGATAGTAAAAGTACAACAGGCAGCGAGAGGGAAGCATGCACCCGGCTCTCCCCAATTCTCCCTGGGCGCTGCACAGGAGCTGGCTGCAGGATCCCACATTCCTCTGCGCTGCCCTCCTTGGCGGAGGAGATAGGGGTGACCTGCTGGCCCAGCGCCATGGGGCATCGGGGGCGCACCGGCTGCTCTCCAAATTTTGGGTGCTAAACCGAAGGCGGAAGGAAGGAAAGTTAAAAAGAGGAAGAGAAGGAGTGTCACCCTGCATGCACCCCGGTGCTTCAGTCAAGGTTTGCATTACGTTCCATTTCCTATTTAGTCTTTTCAGGAGTTTTTATCCCGAATTACTGTACATACAACCCCCCCAATTCATCCATCCCAAGACTACGGGGAGCGACTGCTGTGTTGTGTAGTGAAAAGTTCTGCAACTTTGCAATTTACTGTCTCTATAAATTCCTTATTCTTTGTTTTCAAGACCTCTGCTTGCTGTCAGCAAATGGAAAAAGCATTGTTTTATATGCAGGGGCTGAAAGTTGGTCCTGACACGACTGCAGGGCTCATCAGTACACGGCTGAGTCATGATACAATTAGCCTAAGGTTTCATGGCGACACAAGAGTCGTGGAAAGATAATGATAAAACCGTGACTGTAATTCTTCCTTACGACTGAGCCACCAATGTGAACACGTTGAGTTTCAGACCTTACGCCAGACTTCTGTTACCGCCACTTTAACGAGGTTTTGATAATGCACCAGGTGCTGTTGGCAGTGCCACGCTGCTCCGTAATATGAAGGGGTCATTTCAGAGCCATGTTGGTGGGATTTGAAGCCAGGACCCCATCTCTGTTAAGCAACAGTGCTAACCTTTGAACCACGGTACTACATGCTGCCCCGTCCTCACCCTAACACCACTGTTTGGATCTTGCACCAGTCTCCAACTTTCTTTCTCCTTTCAGTCCTGACAGACACCCCATTGTTCAGTGTTCTCCTGATGGTGGACTCATGAACATTAACATTAGAGGGGGGCCTTTAGTTGTTTAGAGGTTACCTTGGGTTCCTTTGTGACCTTATGAGGCTTATTCAGATTTCAGTTTTTCCCGTACGAGTTCTAGCCGTGATCTTCACAGATAATCTATAATAGCTGCTAGTTCACATGTCTATGTATTTGTGCACAAAGAATGGAGATATGTCCAATTTTGATCCGAACTTTTCTTATGGAAAAAAAAAAGATAATAAAACTCTAATAGTAGAAACTAATGCAGTGACCAAACACTGATGACACTCTGATCCAAAACATCAGAAAATCCATCTTTTTTTTGCCTTTAAGATTAATAACTGGCGTCTGAATAAGGCCTTGATCTTGGAGTGATCTTTGTTGGTCGACCACTCAGTCTTAAATTTCCCCTGTTTGTACACAATCTCTGTAACTGTGGATTAGTGGAGTACAAACTCTTTTAGAGATGGTTTTTTATCCTTTTCAGGCCAGATGTTTAACCTTTTCAGGCCAGATGACCAGAAACGACTCATCTTCTGAGGTCCTCAGAAATCTCCATTGTTTGTACAATGATACAGTATCACATACATGTTGTGAATGTCACACTTTGATAGATCCTTGTTCTGGAAATAAAACAGGTCGCCCACTCACTCCTGATCGTTATCCCACTGATTGACTCTAATTCCATCTTCAATTTATCTGCGAATCCTAAAGGTTCACATACTTTGTATCGCTTTAAATGAGGAAAATTATCCAATGTCACATGTCTGTGAGCGTCAAAAGTCTAATATTTTTGACACTTTCGTCTGATTTGCTTCCCTTTATCTACTTATAGGACCTGTGTGAAAATTCCGATGTTGTTTTACGTCAAGTTTAGGCAGGTGTGATTAAAAAATGCGAGTTGTGTATCTTTTAGAAGATGTGTGGTTAGTTCTCCCAGATGTTTGGAACAACCTCCATGCTAATTTCCTTGAAAAACTGTGTACAAATATCTAGAACTGAGAGTAGGGTACACCAAATATTGATGGCATTTAGCTTTTTCTTTTGTTTACTCACTTTGCATTTTGTCAATAGCTAAAAATAAACTATTAGCACTTCTATTTCTGAAAGATTCTTACTGGGCAGCATTTTTTTTTCACACCTGCACAAAACTTTTGCCCAGCACTGTGTGTATATAAATATATATATATTGGTATTACAGTGGCTTATATTTAGGTGTTGGACTCCTCTAATAAGTCAATCACTGAGTAAGTCATGAAGAGTCAGGCAGGAAGCCCCCCTCCGTCTCCGCAGAGTCAAAGGTTAACTCCTTATCCACACGAATCCCGGTATGAAAGCGGCGCTGGGGGAGCTCAGCAATTTACACACTGATTGCTTTGTGCCTGTAGCTGGAGGTGAGAAGAAGCAGTTGATAATGAAGTGGTAACTTATGCCCAATTAGTTTTTCCTTTGTCTGACAATGATTAGTAATCTGCAGAATTTCCTGTATCTCTGCAGGTGTATAATAGGGGCCTGCAGGGCTGGGATACCGCAGGGGCAGCATACCTTCCCCAGAGAGACTAATCACACCTTGTCAGACAGACCTTGTTCACACTGACCTTTGACATTACAGACAGGAGTCGTGTCTCTCCATTACGGGTCTATACATCATGACTGTGAAACATGAAACTGACTCTGTGTTATGAGTGCTCCATGTCTAGTCGTGCACATACAGTGCTGTGCAAACGTTGTCGGCAGGTAAAAAATAAATACAAGTGTTAATAATAGCTTTATTTTTTATCAGTTAACAAGATGCAGAGTTAATGAACAAAAGAGAAATCTAAATCACATTGTTTGGTGACCGCCCTTTGTTTTCACCAATTCTTCTAGGTAGTTGCACACAGTTTTTGATGGAATGCCAAACATCTTGGAGAACTGACCCCAGATCTTCTGTGTATGAGGCTTGTGTAGATCCTTCTGTCTCTTCATGTGATCCCAGGCAGATTGGATGATGTGAGACTAGGGCTGTGTGTTACGATCAGGCACCAGCAGAGGGAACTTCCATTTAACTGTTGATGTTGTTGCATGCCACAAGATCGCCCTCCATGAAGAAGTTATCATGGTTGCGGAACAAAGAAATCCGAACATCACCGGCTAGGAGATTGCACTGCTGGAACCTTGAACCTAAGAGCCTAGCCTGACTCTTGGGTAGATCCAAATCTCCTTACAAGATCGCTCAGTTCACTGTGTGTTATAAGTTCTGGTTCAGTTCAGGTTGCTGACAATCTGGGTCCTAAGAGGAAGATGCTTCACGACACCAAGCGCCCTCTTCTTTCTCACTTGACTCAACTGAAAATGTTTGTGATGCTTTTGGAACCGGTAGTACTTCTGTATGTGGGACTGGGTGTAGTGCAGATGGAGTGTTTGGATACTGTAAAGTCTAATGGAGAGCACCGTACAGAAATAACAAATGTCAGTGTGGTGGGTTGGCTCTCACCAGATCATTAGGACTGCAAAAGGCATAGATTGCTTCTTCCCACGCAACCACGGGGTAAGATGTGATGCACGTCTATTGCAGCTTATGTGTGGAGCCCAACTCTTGTCCCGATGCCCTATTCTGCAGCCAATATACAGGCTGTAGGCTTCCTGATCATCTTAGTCAAGTTTTGCCTTTGTGACTTCTCCACATATGTAGTAAAAATGATCCGCTGCGTTAATGCAAGAACGAGGCATATCTGGAAAAAATATTTGGAAACCTGTCAATATGCAAAGAAATCCTAAAACCGTATACCTTACACAGAGAGCATTTATAAAAGTTGCAGGCTTTCCTTATCCTGGGAGTCAAGTTTCGCCTTTGTGACACAAAAGTGTCTTCTCCGCCTTTCTTAATGCAAGAACGAGGCATATCTGAAAAAATATATAGAAACATGTCAATATGCAAAGAAATCCGAAAACCGTATACCTTACACAGAGAGCATTTATAGAAGTAGGTGACACAACTGTTGTTAGGATTACGTCATCGGAGCCGAGTTGGATTTTTTTTTCATTGGTCGCCCTAAGATGTTGTAATACTGAAGGCCCAATACATTAAACAGCTGATGAAATAGACGAGTTACTGACAATGCAATGATGATGATGAAATAATAAAGACGCAATTTTTCTATAAACCTGCATGAAATGTGTCATAAGTAATTACAGCCTCCTCTGCATCTTGACAATTAGAGCCAGTCGGCAAATTTAAGCATCATATTCGTATTCAACACCACAAAATTGGGGACCAACCATTGGGACCCCCACTGATCCCCCCCCCCCCCCCCCAGAACTGAGCTCTGCAGAGCCCGCCTGAATAGGGTGGTCGAGCATGCCCGCTTCTGCTCTATTCATTCCTTATGGGACTGCCGGAGATGGCGGAGTACCATGTTATCAGAGGGCCCCACTTAATGCCAAATATACGGCATGTTGGGGTCAGCATGGTGAGAGTAGTGGCTTTAGTTTCACTCTAATAATGTTGGGAACCATTAAGTTAATCCTTTCTCAAGTAAGGAATGTATGTGGAATTTCCTCCTCATCCTCCATGCAAACCATATCTAAAAGGGTCTTTCTTGTCTTACAGAGTCTGGGGTCAGCGGACCGGAAAGAATTTCAAACTCCAAGGTAAGAACTGCTTCCTTGTCATTTATTTGTTACTACAGCCTATTGTATGGGAATTAATACCGCAGGAAAGCGTAAATGCTGCGCAGTGACAGCGGGTAGTCATGGCGTGCCTATACAGAGGATATAATAACCTGCTATATACCGGTAATATACATCAGCATGAAAAAGAAATCCAGTGTAATTGTAGCATAGAAACAAACCATTTTATGCAAGCAGATTATAGACGGAAGAGAAAAAAACGGCTGTACGTTTCCAATAGGACGGTATAGGGCAGCGGTCTTTATACTTGTGGCTGGATCAAGTAGCACAATCACAGCAATAGTCCTTTAAAAAATGTCCATAATGTGATCAAATAAAGCAGTATGCAGTGCCTAAATAATACCGCTATACAGTGCCGAAATAGTCATACAGTGCTTAAAAAAGATGCAATACAGTGATTAAATAATACTGCCATACAATGAATAAATAATATTGCGAAACCGTGATTAAATAACACTGCCAAACAGTGATTAAAAAATGCAGTCAAACAGTGATTAAATAATACCACTATACATTATCCATATAATAGTTATAAAGGGCTTAAATAATATTGCCATACAATAACCAAATAATACTGCCAAACAGTGCTCAAATAAAACTGCCATAGCATAGTTAAATGATATTGACATACAATGTTTAAATAAATCCACTATACAGCGCCCAAATAATAGTATCGGTATATACTATACTATAGAGGTATAGTACAATAGAATGCTTAAATAATACAGCTGTGCAGTGCCTAAATAATACTCCCACAGTGCTCAAATAATACCACTGTAGTGTCCTAATAATACTGCCATTGAGTGCTCAAATAATACTGCCATAGAATGCTCAAATAATAGTGCCATAGAGTGCTCAAATAATAGTGCCATAGAGTGCTCAAATAATACCGCCATATAGTGCTCAAATACTGCCATATAGTGCTCAAATAATGCTGCCACATAGTGCTTAAATAATACTGCCATATGGAACTTAAATAATACAGCCATTGAGTGCTCAAATAACACTGCCATACAGTGCTTAAATATTATAGCCATAGAGTGCTCAAATAATACTGCCATACAGTGCTTAAATATTACAGCCAGAGTGCTCAAATGATACTGCCATAGAGTGCTCAAATAATAGTACCAGAGAGTGCTCAAATAATAGTGCCATAGTGCTCAAATAATACTGCCATACAGTGCTCAAATATTCCATAGAGTGTGCAAATAATAGTGCCATAGAGTGCTCAAATAATAGTTCCATAGAGTGCTCAAATAATACTGCCATACAGTGCACAAATACTGCCATAGTGCGCAAATAATAGTGCCATAGAGTGCTCAAATAATAGTATAGGTATATACTATAGAGGTATAGTACAATACAATGCTTAAATAATACAGCTGTGCAGTGCCTAAATAATACTCCCACAGTGCTAAAATTATACCACTGTAGTGTCCTAATAATACTGCCATAGAGTGCTCAAATAATACTCCCATAGAGTGCTCAAATAATACTCCCACAGTGCTCAAATAATACCACTGTAGTGTCCTAATAATACTGCCATAGAGTGCTCAAATAATACCGCCATAGAGTGCTCAAATAATACTCCCATAGAGTGCTCAAATAATAGTGCCATAGAGTGCTCAAATAATACTCCCACAGTGCTCAAATACCACTGTAGTGTCCTAATAATACTGCCATAGAGTGCTCAAATAATACTCCCATAGAGTGCTCAAATAATACTCCCATAGAGTGCTCAAATAATACTCCCATAGAGTGCTCAAATAATACTCCCATAGAGTGCTCAAATAATACTCCCATAGAGTGCTCAAATAATACTCCCATAGAGTGCTCAAATAATACGGCCATACAGTGCTCAAATAATGCCACACAGTGCTCAAATAATGCTGCCACATAGTGCTTAAATAATACTGCCATATAGAGCTTAAATAATACAGCCATAGAGTGCTCAAATAGTGCCATAGAGTGCTCAAATAGTGCCATAGAGTGCTCAAATAGTGCCATAGAGTGCTCAAATAGTGCCATAGAGTGCTCAAATAGTGCCATAGAGTGCTCAAATAGTGCCATAGAGTGCTCAAATAGTGCCATAGAGTGCTCAAATAGTGCCATAGAGTGCTCAAATAGTGCCATAGAGTGCTCAAATAGTGCCATAGAGTGCTCAAATAGTGCCATAGAGTGCTCAAATAGTGCCATAGAGTGCTCAAATAGTGCCATAGAGTGCTCAAATAGTGCCATAGAGTGCTCAAATAGTGCCATAGAGTGCTCAAATAGTGCCATAGAGTGCTCAAATAATACAGCCGTATAGTGCTTAAATAATACAGCCATACAGTTGCCAAGTACAGTACATAGGTAATACCACCATACATTACCCAAATAACAACATTACAGTGCTGTACAATGACAAAATAACAGTGCTCGGGCCCTAGGATTTTAAGACCAGCGGTAGTTTTATCCTGGAGTGAATTATTTTTGGAAGGTGGCCGAGGCGTCTCAGTGGTCTTTGTCCTTTCTGTCCTTCCCAGAACTGAACTGTGTTGGTTACAATGTATCCATTGCACACAAACTGATCAATATGTATTTCTTGGGTTTAATGTATTTGGCCTATCCCTCTGGCTGCTCGCGGGCGACCATGCTAGCCCAGAAATCACACTATGGAGGTGATGTGCATGTAGGAGTTTAAAGGGGTTTTTCAGATGATAAAAATGATTCTTTAAAGCACTTGGACCAGTTAAAAAGAAAATAAAAAAAGTGATACTCACTGTCAGCGATCCAACGCAAGTCCCATTCCAGTGCTTCACCCAGTCTCCTCGTAGGCTGGGCAGACACCTCCGTCCTGTCCACAGGCCAGCGGGGACCATATAAGCATTGGATCTGGGCCTGTGGGTGACACATGGGGGTGAGTATAATGTCTTTAATCATTTTTAACCATTTTGAGCTCTTTTTATGAATAATTTTCTTTGTCTGGGAGATCTCTTCACGGAGCCATAATCAGAAATTTCTCTGATCCTGGCTGTTGTAGCCAAATCCAAAATGCCAGTCACAGCCGTGTGAGTGTAAATACATTGGTGCATATTCAGATTAGTAGACTGCAATTAGAACGAAAAACTGTCTGACAGCTCTGATGCGTCACACCAGGAATATCCTGCCCTGTGAAAAAACTGCCAAAATTAATGTCCCGCTTATGTATCTCCTGGACTTGGATGCTCAGGAAATTGGGAAAGTTAGTCCATGCTAATAAACAGCAGCAGTTTAATCTGCCGGCACCTGTTCACTGCCACGGTCGGAGAATATTTTAGACCTCTATGTAAGCCAGCTGTTTCTGCTGGTGCTCTTCATGTGTGTGAACACGGGTCTCCTGCCGTCTGCTGCTCTGTGCACATTGCAGCACAGAAGTGAACCTGTCAGGACAATGTTACTAATAAAACTAGTGGTGTGACTGCATGGGTCCCAGTACAACAAGGAAAGTGATACCTGAGAAATCGGGACACGCTGTTACGACACAGTTGTCTTGTGACCCTGGACCAGAGGCTCCTTCCCTTTCTCTAACACTGGGGGGCGCCCTAGCTCATCCTACTCCCCGGGATACTTCTGAAGGTGAAGATGCCGGGGCCTCCAGCCTTGCCTTATTTCCTGAGTTATCCCGCCATCTGTTCTCTTCCCCCACCCAGGGAAGAGGGGCGCTACTGTGCACCGTAGTACACCAGCCCGACCAACAAGGCAACACAAACAAGGGTTAACAGAAAACTCCAGGCATACAAAATATTCACTCACATATAACAGAGAAATGCTCTGGGGTGTGGAGGCAGGGGAATAAACTAAAATACAGAATGATAAGGAATTACCACAAACCAAGCAACAGTCACAGATCTCTCCTCACATGAACACCTCTCCCTCCATTAGCCATGAAGCAAATGCTAGCTCTGACAAGGATATGTATCAGAGCCCAGGGGAAAAGGAGTGGTTAACCGAGCTCAGCTGCGAGCACAGAGATTTCCAACATGGCCGATTAACCCCTAAACACCATTAAAATGAAGAAGAGGTGCTTCTTCTCAGTGCCGGCGTAGGAGTAGTCAGACGCTGCGGTCTTCTGGCTCCACACTGTCGCGGTAACCCCGTAACACGCGATGAGAAATCGAGCTTTGACGTGTAAGGGCTTGATTTCTCAGTGCTGGCACATCAGATTACTAACGACAGACCAGTATATTTTTTATTGATGTACTGGGACTTGTATAGCCTTACCATTAGCCTTAGTGGTAAAATTGTCCTGACAGTTTCCCTTTAGTATGAGTATGGGATTTGTGGCTCATAACTGGATACCACAGTGTAGTCTGACCCACCGATATAATAGCAGAAAGAGCGCGCCATCTGTTATGAGCACGGTAATGGTGACTATACAGGTTACAGACTATTCTCATCACCGTAATGCAGCTTCCATATTTCGGCTTCATTTCCCATAAATCTGATGTCTAAGAGTAAGCGCAGCATATATGCCTATGCTGCTGTAAGCTCAGGTCAGGAGAATCTAGGCAGTGTGCCCTTCATACCACCCAGGTACTAGTCTAATACTAGCTTCACCTGGCTCCCCCTAGTGGTTGTCTTGGCTACACACATTTTTGGCAATCAGGAGAGGGACCGTTTTACAGTCCAGGATGTAAGACAATAAATCTGTTGTCTTTATGTAACGGCGATGTGATACGTGACCCCATACTTCCTCATTCTTCCTTCGCACTCATATTTCCCCCCAGCGGATCACAATATACTACAGGCTGGATAATCTCTGTGTCCTAGCAGTAAGAATACCCGGTGTCGTGAGTGCAGCTGTGCCAGCAATAATAGGGGATAGAGTTATAGGATTTCCCGCGAGGTGGTGCTGTATTATGATGCAGTGAGACCTGACTGCGAGCAGATCGTTAGGTACCTGGCACATTTATATAGTTATATCGCTGCAGTGAAAGGCGACGTTCACACTAAAATAAGGGACAGAAGGGGCACACAACTGAATGGGAAGAAGCTTATTATATTAAAAATGTGACTGCTGACCACGATGCAACATATGCCCATCTAATCACTCCTTCAGATTTTTAGGTCTTTATTGTAGTTAGCAACCTGCTTTTTTTCCTGATACAGAGCTCCAAATCCCCTGCAGAGACATAGATGCATGATAGAATCGGAATTACCGACAGCCACCACTAGAGGGAGCTCACTGCATACTGTTATTATTGAGTTCAATGTATCAACAGTATGCGGTGAGATTGTTAGCTCCCTCTAGTGGTGGCTGCTGGCAGCTAGAATGTGAAAATTATTATTTTTTTGTCTGTGCAGGCAATACGGAGCTCTGTATGAGTGGGAGAAATAGGGTCACTAATAGGTTGTACCTTGATGTTAAAAATGTTTTCCCACCAAATACTTGTATCACAAGATAGATAAGTAATTACTGGGGGTCCAAACATTGGGACTCACAAAATCACATTTGTGAGTTGAGTTTTAGTGCATATTTGTAACCATCGCTCCATTCACTGTTGATGAAGGTATCTCTAGTTACACTGGGGACAAAGGGACCACCTTTCTTATAAATCCTAGGGGGTCACTGTGGTCAGACTCTTCTCCACAATCATTTAATTAAAATCTAGGAACAGTTATAAATATTTAGTAGGAATTCCTTTCCAATTCACCATACCCTTTTTTCCCCATTAAAAGTGAATTAGATTATCCTGCAGTACCAGATACAGCCTCTGGATAAAGAGTGGCGCTGTTTGCAAAAAGAAAGTACAAAAATGTTTTACTTCTTTTCCCCCCGAATTTCCTACCACCCTCTGTAATTAAGTGGAAGCCTGCGCTATACTCCTCTTTTAGCATTTAGAAGATGTGAGATATATTAATAATACGTTATTCCCCCAGCAGCAGATCCCGGTTGGTTCGATGACTACGACGTATTTTACTGTTCGGTATGAGAAATGTGAATGAATTAAATTGCAAATGTGGCTCCCTGCTAGGAAAAAGGTTCCTTACCGTACAGAAAATCTTCAGCTGTCATGTTCGGGGGCAGACGTGGTGTCGTCTGAGATCAGCCTGGAGGGGAGAGGAGACACATTACGATATAAATGTATATATACAATGATCGGCCATAACTTTAAGACCACCTACCAAATATTTTGTGTTGGTGCGGCCTCCATGGATCAGCCGTGTATTTTCAGCACATCCCACAGATGATTGTCCCATTGAGAACTGGGGAATTTGGAGACAAGTCATCATCTTAAAGGGGTTTTCCAGGCTTATCTGTTCTTAGGATAGGTCGTCAATATCAGATAGGTCCGCTGTAAACAGCTCTGCTTGTTGTGTAGTGGCCGCTCCCGGTACTGCAGCTCACCTCATATTGAAGTGAACAGGAGCAAAGCTACCGCACCAGCAGCTGCCACTCCTCAGTATAGTAAAGGAAAGCCCCGTTATCATTTCTGCAGTTCCTACTAATAGTGTGACTTATTTTACTACGTTATGCCTTTCTAAGTTGTATTCAAAAATTATTTTACTTGGCTGGACAACCCCTTTAAGTGATGTTCTATAGATGTGTAACATTTATTTATTCATATAGCACATTGCAGGGTTAGTATCAGTGCGGCATCGTCTCCTTTTTGGCTCCGTTACGAGCTATGAAAAGACTTTCATGAGTCACCACACGTTTGGTGGTACACAGACTGCGAATAGTTTGTGTTTAGTAATGACGCTTCTCTTTATTGTATCCATGGCACATTGCTACGGATCATTTACTGCTCACTGATTACATGGCGTGCGTACACTGTGTGCAGTATTGTAACACCCCCCCCGTACACACCACACAGTGGTGACCGAGATCTATCTATTATCTATCTACTATCTATTATTATTATTATATTATTATAGCGCCATTTATTCCATGGCGTTTTACATGTGGGGAGGGTAGAGCTGGTCGTGCAGCGGTTTGGTTGATCGGTGGTTACTGCAGGTTGTAGGCTTGTCGGAAGAGGTAGGTCTTCAGGTTCTTTTTGAAGGTTTCGATGGTAGGTGAGAGTCTAATGTGTTGTGGTAGAAGGTTCCAGAGTAGGGGTGATACGCGAGAGAAATCTTGTATGCGATTGTGGGAAGAGGAGATAAGAGGGGAGTAGAGAAGGAGATCTTGTGAGGATCGGAGGTTGCGTGTAGGTAAGCACCCAGAGATGAGGTCACAGATGTATGGAGGAGACAGGTTGTGGATGGCTTTGTACGTCATGGTTAGGGTTTTGTACTGGAGTCTCTGGGCAATGGGGAGCCAGTGAAGGGATTGACAGAGGGGAGAGGCCGGGGAATAGCGGGGGGACAGGTGGATTAGTCGGGCAGCAGAGTTTAGAATAGATTGGAGGGGTGCGAGAGTGTTCGAGGGGAGGCCACAGAGCAGGAGGTTACAGTAGTCGAGGCGAGAGATGATGAGGGCATGGACTAGGGTTTTTGCAGATTCTTGGTTTAGGAATGTACAGATCCGTGAAATATTTTTGAGTTGAAGGCGGCAGGAAGTGGAAAGGGCTTGGATATGTGGTTTGAAGGAGAGATCAGCGTCAAGGATTACCCCGAGGCAGCGAGCTTGTGGGACTGGGGAGAGTGGGCAGCCATTTACTGTAATGGATAGGTTTGTTAGGGGGGTCACGTGAGATGGGGGAAAGACGATGAATTCTGTTTTGTCCATGTTGAGTTTCAGAAATCTAGCGGAGAAGAAGGATGAAATAGTGGAGAGACATTGAGGGATTCTGGTTAGTAGGGAGGTGATATCTGGTCCAGAGATGTAGATCTGTGTGTCATCAGCATAGAGGTGATACTGAAAGCCATGAGATTCTATGAGCTGTCCCAGGCCAAAAGTGTAAATGGAGAAGAGCAGGGGCCCAAGGACTGAACCTTGTGGGGCTCCGACAGATAGGGGGCGAGGTGAGGAGGTGGTGTGTGAATGGGAGATGCTGAATGTCCGGTCTGTTAGGTATGATGAGATCCAGGATAGGGCCAAGTCTGTGATGCCAAGGGATGAGAGGGTCTGTAGTAATAGGGAATGGTCCACTGTGTCAAAGGCAGTGGACAGGTCCAGGAGGAGGAGGACAGAGTAGTGTCGCTTGCTCTTGGCGGTTAAGAGGTCATTGGTGACCTTAGTTAGGGCAGTTTCAGTGGAGTGGTGTGACCGGAAGCCAGATTGTAAGCGGTCGAAGAGGGAGCAGGAAGAGAGATGGGAGGACAGTTCAAGATGGACGTGTTGTTCCAGTAGTTTTGAGGCATAAGGGAGAAGTGATATAGGGCGGTAGCTAGATACAGAGGATGGGTCAAGAGAGGGCTTTTTGAGGATAGGTGTGATGGAGGCATGTTTAAAGCTTGAGGCATGTTTAAAACACCAGTTGTTAGTGATAGGTTGAAGAGATGGGTTAGGGTTGGGATGAAGACTGTGGCGAGGTTTGGGATAAAGTGGGATGGGATCTATCTATCTATCTATATCTATCTATCTATCTATCTATCTATTTATCTATCTATCTTCTATCTATCTATTCTCTATCTATCTATCATCTATCTATTACTGTATCTTTCTATTATCTATATATTCTCTATCTTTCTATGATCTTTCTATGATCTTTCTATGATCTTTCTATGATCTTTCTATGATCTTTCTATGATCTTTCTATGATCTTTCTATGATCTATATATTATCTATTATCTATCTATCGTCTGTCTGTCCGTCCAGTCCGCTGTGTATGGAGGTCGCTGGGTTGGTCGGTCATTTCTCATACAGTGCAGTGTGACGGAGCCGCAGCGCCCTGAGTTAGTGGCTGCTTTTCTTTCCTGCACTGTATCTCGATGCTGAGAGCAGGAGGATCTTTTCTCCTTTGCAGCGAGCGCAGGGTCTGTACTGCGCTCACAATGCTGCTGCTCGCCAGCCCTATTTCTTTTCCTGGATCTGTGGTCTAACCACAGGAATGACAGCTTCATTCTGCTGCAGTGACTCCTGTAGGCCTCCCGCCCTCGTCCTATGGTCCCTACAGCTGCAGGGCATGGAAGGACTCATTTCTTACTAATCCTGAGATACCTTCTATCAGGCGGCCACAATTAGTCTGTGTAACTGTCTGCAGCGGTCCAGTGCTTGCCCAGCTGCTTGTCATCTAGGTAGTCACATCCACATGGCCATGCCATGACTGTGGCTTATGGCCTTAGGATGTGATATCTAAAACCGGCTTGTATGTCTCAATATCCAGCAAAGGAGTTTTAAGAATTTCACTTGGATTTTGGAAAACGCCCTTAAAGGGACCTGTCACTTTCCAAAAATTATGTAATTTTTTTTACCCGGTGTAAATGCTGTTCTCCTGAATCCGGCGTTGTTTTTCTTTTCTTCCTGCTCCTCTCCGTTCCTGAGATATGGCCTTCTTTTCCCTGCATGTAAATCTAATCTTTTTAGCCAAGTGGGAGTGGTTATCGACCTATATGTGGGCGTTGTCTTCTGGACCACCACGCCCATTTGGCTATTAAACCTAAATGACGTACAAGGAAGAGGAGGCCATATCTCAGGAACGGAGAGGAGCAGGAACAAAAGAAAAACAACACCGGATTCAGGAGAACAGCGGCATTTACCCTGGGCAAAAAATACTTATTTTATTGCAAGTGACACATTCTCTATAAAGGTTTTTTTTAGTGGAAAAAAAAATCATTTTTAAAGGGACTGGTAAAAATATAATAATAATCTCCTCACCAATCCCCCACAACGCCCATTCCCAAGGTTACTTACCTGTCTCATAGTTGGAAACTCCTCACGACTCACTGAAAATGGTAACAAGTGCCCCTCTCTATGATGCCCAGATGCACATCTAGAATTTGGACAGGGATTGTCTAGAACAGTGCCTTTAGCATGTCTAATATGTCCTGGACCTGTCAAGCACTATAGGTACTGGTATAGGTCATATGTCCTGAGCACTCTTTCAGCACTATAGGTACTGGAACTTTCCCTCACTTTGTTCGCATGCTGACATGCATATTACAGTTTCATACCACTTCTAGGTAATACAATGGTAATATGATACTTTGGAGATTTACTGATGTATGATACTTTATGGCCTTGTTTGTTTTTTTTAATGTATTTTTTGTAATGCTGTTTGAAAAATAAATACTGTATGAGCGGGCTAGTGCTTTAACCATGAAGAAATTACCTCACTTTATATGACAAATGAAGGGGGAAAGAAACGACTGATTAGAAGTCAGTGGCTTTGGTAAGCCCAGAGCTGCGGCAGTGATGGCCGGCTGCTGCTGTGCTGCTCTGCTGAGGTACAGGCGGAGCGGGATGTCACCGCACAGGGCCACCATGTTAATGTGTGCAAGCGCCAGTCTGTAATGCTGTATTACCAGCTATCACCTTCTGGTATTTTGGGGCAGTCATTAGGCAGGTGTCAGCCGTAGCTATGTGTGGCACATTTCCCTCATAGAAGGTAGCGGGGAATGAAAAATTACATTTGTGCAAACAAATCCATGTAAAATCCTCTGTACAGGCGCCGGGAAGCTTCATGTGACCTGATATGTCAGTGCATGGAGCGTCGATGGAAGTATATGGGCCTCATGTGAACGTGCATGAAATATGTATGGGAGTACAGGGCACTCTAGAGTGAGTGCGGGGGGCTTGTGCCTGAGTGCAGGGGGCTTGTGCCTGAGTGCGGGGGGCTTGTGCCTGAGTGCGGGGGGCTTGTGCCTGAGTGCGGGGGGGGGGCCTTGTGCCTGAGTTCAGGGGGTCATTGTGCCTGAGTGCGGTGGGTCTGTGCCCGAATGCGGGGGGGCTTGTGCCCGAGTGCAGGGGGCTTGTGCGCCAGGACCTGGGAACTCTTACTGAAGGTCATGTAGTTTATGATAGGGAATGTCTGGGAATTAGACGCCTTATCTTCACACACCTGCAGTAACTCTCTCCAGGCTGAGACATACATCGCCATATTAAGCTGAGCTCACACTGTAGTATACACTTTCTCTGTACATCAGGCTTTTATTTCAATTTCATGCAAAACCTATTTTTCCTAATCCTCCTGACACTCAGACCTCTCTATGGCCATTCATTTGCATGGCATTACCCAGAGTCCTCCGCTGCTGTTGTGGAATTATGTAGTAAGTCAGTTTCTTGGAGCCGTGTGTGAATGTGCTCATAAGTGTTCTCTATCATTAATGCACAAGAGAATAGAGCCCTCTATTCATACACAGAAAGAGGGCACTTCTACCACTATTTACAGCCACCTTGTATAGAACAGACATTATACCATGCTGAAGGACGCGGGAGGTACACCGGCCCCCCAGGGCTGGATTCAGAGCCTGAGCTGATGGAAAAATAATATGTTAATTACTTGGGAAAGTGGCATTAAAAACAAAAAAAATCTGTCTTGGCATGGGCTGGTGATAAATGTCAGGATTCAGAGGCTGGTGGAGGAAAATATTTCTCAGCAGTTTTCAGCGAGCCTTACACCGAGGGACCGGGCTGAATAGGATTTAACCCTCTTTATATAGTCAGTCTTCACCATGAGGTCCGTGTGAACCCCCAAAACAGCGTTATCATCCATGGAGTTTATATAGTGACTCTGATCCACAGACCCAGGAACTAGAGCAGCCCTGTAGCCAAAAGTGGCGCCGTGCATCATTCATGGGGCAGGCGTAGCGAGCGGCTCGGACTATGTGCCAAAATTGGCCCTTTTTCAGAACATTTCGGTGCCAATGTTTCTGCACCCTAATGGCAACGGGCACAGGACGCCCAGTTATAGACCCCTATAACAGCTGCAGTACCCTCAATCATTCTCCCTGCTGCCTGTAACAGCTACAGCCACAGGACCCCCAATAACATTTATAGACCCTTATAAGTACCATAGGAAACAAATGACCCTCACTAACCGTGAAGAACCATAGGGAGCAAAGGACCCTCAATAACTGTAACACCCCCTAGTAGCGGTTATAGACCCTTTAAGTGCCTTTGGACCTCCAAAAGAAAAACAAAAGGAACCTCAGTAACCATGACAGGACCACCAGTATCAGCTCTAGACCATTATAAGAACCATAGGAAGCTAAATAATAGTAATAAATCCCCCCCCATATGAAAGCTATGGCCACAGGTCTCCCAGACTTTTTAAGAGCCTTTGGAGCTCCAATTGGAACCAAAGGTTCCTCAATAATCATGACCGGACCCCCAGTAACAGTTCCAAACCCTGATAAGAGCCACAGGACCGTCGATAATGAGAACAGCTCCCCCAGTCACAGCGACAGCCACAAGACCCTCAATAACAGTAAAAGGCACAGGACTCCCAATAACTGCCACGGTCAGTGGTATCTTCTCAACCTTATGTCCTGGTGGCTCGGTGGTCCATTAGGAAAAACCTTTTTTTCCCTCCCTTAGGCCCCTTTCACACATCAGTTTTTTGCTGTCAGTTACAGTCCGTTGGCTCGACAGATCCATCGCAGATTGTGAAAAACTGATGTGACGGATCCATTTTTTCGATGGATCCGACTAGCGGATCTGGCTATTTGAATTCTAAAAAAGTCGGAGCATGCTCAGTTTACAGTTGCCGGATCCGTTTTTTTTCAAAATTCGACAGATTGGAACTGATAACAAAAAACTGATGTGTGAAAGGAGCCTTAGGTCTCTCTCAATTAAATAGTTCATTCCCCCCAAAAGAAGCAGACCCCATAATGAATATAGACTACACATTAGACCTCCTCACGAAGATATAGACTACAGCGGCCGGACCCTCCTAGTAAAGGTCTCTCCCCTGCTGCTTTTTGCAGTAAAAAGACAACTACTCTTTAATCGCCCTCCCCACGTCCAGCGCTGTCTCCGCCGTTGCTTTTGATGTCTGTTAATGTGTACAGGGCTGACATCACAGCGTCACCGCTGCAGCCAATCAGTGACCTCCAGCTGCACCGCTATCCGCATGTACTCATTTGGAGTACAGATGATGGCAGTGATGGGTCAGCACTTGTGTCTGTAGATGAACTGCTGCAGGAGATGATTCTGATAAGACAACACTGGGGCTGCTGACCCATCACTGCCATCATCTGTACCCCACATGAGTACATGCTGAGATCCGTGCAGCTGGAGGCAGGTATTAGGATTGGGTAAAGCCACATACATGCAATTTTGTTTTTTTTTTGTTTTTCCAAGAATGAGACAAATCCACCTAATAATGTAATTTGCAAAGTTTTGAAACTTTCCATGCTGGACAAAATTATAAAATAAAAAAAAATAGTTGCAAAGTATTTTAGAAAAGTTGCAGAACTTTTTTTTTTTCAATAAAAGTAGAAAATCCCTTTAAGTCTGTTCAGTGACCTGGATGAAAGATCAGTCCCATTACGGATGTGCCCTCCAGACCCTGCAGTCACGGGGAGCCTGGTATCGACGTGACGGTTTATATATGGCTCCTTGACATTAGCTGGAGGCAGGCGCCACAGGCAAGCGAGGTATCCACATCAGAGGTGGTCTTTCCTCTCTCTGCTCTGCTTCATACTGAGCCGAGTTGTCATTTTGGCTTCTTGCGGCAATGGTTTCCATAGAGACTGTATAATTCGTATTCTCGCTCCTCTCTTAATTGCTCTGACTGCAGTGTCATTAAAACTTTCCATCTAACTATCCAGATCTTACCTGTCGTGCGGCTCGCTCCGCGGTGCACGGATATATTGGCTGCTGAGCAGACCCTGGATCTAATGGGTACAGTCATCCCAATGTGGAGCTCACGGAAAATGCCTCCTCCGCGTGTGTGACAGTCGTTTCATCAATGGCCGCGTCGGGACACGGTTCTCCGTTTTCTGCACGCAGCGACAACGCCACGGACGGTGCACAATAAGTAATGATGAGGCTCTAGTACTTGGACTGATGATTGGCCCTGCTATGACGGCCAGACGACAGTCTAATAAATGATTTGTAGCAAAATGAAAATCATTTGCCGGAAGCAAAACGCTACGTATAAATTGGGTTGTGCTGCCGAAAATAATGAACTTGTGATCGACCGATCCACCACCAGGGCTGATGACTGCTCAAAGAAAATGGAGCTGAACAGGTGTAGAATAGTTCTCTTTCTGGAAGACATGTCTGGCTGCTGCTTTCCCCCCTCTCCACGTTGTGAACACATGTATGCATAGCCAAGCAGAGCGTGCATGTGTATGGGAGGGTGGGATGTATAACTGCATGCAACAGATGTGTGTTTGTACAATATGGACATCTCAAATATAGGAAAGAAAGTCCAGAGAAGGATATAACATGTCTGGCTGCTGCTTTCCCCCCCTCTCCACATTGTGAACACATGTATGCTCAGCCAAGTAGAGTGTGCATATGTGGGGGGCATTGAGATGAATAGCTGCTGTCCAGATGTATATTAGCCCGCTATAGGCATCTTTTAATTGAGGAAATAAAGTCCAGAGAGGCATATAAATATAATTACTATCTGGGTGCATGATATGGAGGGGCCGGCGGTGCTGTCTGTGGGGAGTAATCCTCTAATTGTACATTATCGAGAACGTTTATACTTTATAAGCACCTACAATTGTATCGCAGATCAGCTTAACCTCCCTTTATCCCGCAGCCTTTGTCAGTACCATGGACAGTAGTAAAGAATGACCTAGTCCGGGTTTCTTCCAAAACTTGGCAGCAAGAGCAGCTTCCGTTTTGATGACTACCTCCCCCATCCCAATATTGTCAGTGTCACGTTTTACAAATCCAGTCCAGATGGAACGACTGTAGATTTACATTCGCCACTTCCTAGTCATTAATATTTAAAGGGGTTGTCCACTTTTTGTGGGATTTTTTTTCCACTTACTGCAGGCATTTTTGCAATTGGGTTTCATTAAACCTTTTTCTTTTTTCCACGATTTACCTTTTAGTAGCCTCTGGGTTGCACTGTCTACAACTGGCTGCAGAATGATGTAATGGGGAATCTGTCAGTGAGATTATTCACATCATTCACAGAGATTGTAACTAGTGATGAGCGAATATACTCGTTACTCGAGATTTCTCGAGCATGCTCGGGTGACCTCTGAGTATTTTTTAGTGCTCGGACATTTAGTTTTCCTCGCCGCAGCTGAATGATTTAGCCAGCTTGATTACATGTGGGGATTCCCTAGCAACCAGGCAACCCCCACATGTACTTATGCTGGCTATCAAATGTAAATCATTCAGCTGCGGCGAGGAAAACTAAATCTCCGAGCACTAAAAAATACTCGGAGGTCACCCGAGCATGCTCGAAAAATCTCGAGTAATGAGTATATTCGCTCATCACTAATTGTAACTCTTTTATCTGTCTTTCTCCGAGCTCTTCTCAGCTGATTTATTGCCCCAGACCACATCAAAGTTGAATATCCAGGGAAGCAAACAGCCTGTAAAAACCAAATGGTCAAAATTTTTTATTGAAACCCAAATAGAAAAATGAGTTTTAGCCCCAAATACCTGCATTAAATTAAAACAAATAGTCCCTAAAGATGGACAACCCTTTAAGAAACAAACTGTTATTCTGCTTATTGCATTTATGTCATTATCTAGTAACGTGGCCACTTATTCTTTCAGGTGTCTGATAAGTAGCTGCCATAATTGATTCTTGATAATCACTAGTTCCAACACATGACCAGTGCTTTATGTAAAGGGAGCTGCTTGACTGTTCTTATCATTTGCTAAGCCAGCCCCCTTCTGTCAGTCACCGCCAATGTATAGGCAGAGCAGGGGACTAGGTTAGCTATTAAAATGAGCGGTCAGACAGTACCCTTCATACACCGCTTCGGTCACGTGTGCTGCTCCATCACATCCAGTAGGAAATTGGACCGGAAAATCTTTAGAAATGAACAGCCAGCCAGCCCCCTTCCAGCTTCAAATACTTTCTTCTGTCTGACCCAAACGGGAACCTGTGAGTACCGGAACTCGTAACTAAGGAGCAGGACACCTTTCAGACATAACAAAGATTAGTAAATTCCATAATTTCCTAATTTAGGTTAATTTCACGCAATTTTCATAGATCATGCACTCGGTTACAGCTTTGTTAAAGCGGTATTCTCAAGCTTGGAAAATCCATGGGATATGGAATACTTTCCCGATCGTTGGGGGTCTGAGAATTGGGACCACCGTTTGAATGGAGCGGTGGCCGCTCATACACACTGCTGCTCCATTCATTCCTAATGGGAGCTGGCTGAGCGGTGGACTCGGCCGGCCTTCAGCACTCCCATAAGAGTGAATGAAGCAGCAGTGCGCCTGATCGACCTCAACGCCATTAACATTGGGGTCTTCACAAAGAGCGCGACCATGGCTCTGAGTATGGCGGCTCCTCCAGACATAATTCCTGATGTGTTTGAGTCACGGACGGGACCGGATTACTCGCCATACGGCTATTTTTTCTGTCTCTCCCCACCATGGCGTTCAATATCGGTTCTGTTCAGGATGAATATCTCGGTGTCATTTCAGTCCTGACCGGAAATCGCAGAAACAATTTCTTTACTATGGAGTCCGGCTGCTATTTAATGAATGTGATGGCGGGGATACTATCAGTAATTCCCCTGACAGACGGGCCCTACAATCCTCAGTACTTCTTCCTAATCCCGGACTCCCTAGACTTAATATATCAATGGTCTGACTATTTATCCTCTCTGTTGCAGGTATACATGGCGGTGATGGCGGGGGGGAGCCAGAACAGCCCTGGTCCTGTGCTCGCTTCGCCCCAAGCTAGGACCGTTCTGTATAAAATTAGCTCTCCAGAAAAAGAAGTCTAAATTAAAAGCATAAATATTTGTGAGCAGCGTCCTCGCTTAAAGCCCCGGCACCCCCCTGCCAAACATTGGAGGTGTCACATGTGATTACAGTAGGACAGAGAGAGGCCTTTTCAGCCGCAGACACTACTCCTTTAATGCCAGAAGACGCGGCAGGCGGCTTCAGACCCACAGCCGATCGAGCTCTCATCAATCAGCTCTCGCTAGGGCTCTGAAAGGGCCAGTTTGTTAAACAAACACACTTAGTGTAAAAAGTTTATTCCAGGTAATTAGGGCTTCACTGCAATGGAAACAAATTATTCTGGCTACTGGTGCCAAGCCAAACAGCGGCGGGGGAGAGACTGGGGAGAGGGGAGAGCCACATACAGCGCCAAAGCAGAGTTATCATCAGCAGAAGTGACAAGTACACATCACGGCGACGTCTGACGTTTTAGTAGAGCCGCCGCGGAGGTTCTTTCTAGGTAATAATCTTTCATAATCCAGATTATAAAATCAAGGACGTGGAAAAGCCGATGACAACCCCACTCCTCCATCGCCATCCAGTAGGTTAGCGCTAGACCACATCTAGAAACCCAACAGCACAATATTGGCCACCAGGATCACCTGGCGGCATAGGTGGATCCAAGATCCCATATGCCATACGGCAGGCGGGTACTGGACTAGTGAAGACCCCTGTACAGCATATACGTCCCCTTCTACCTGCATACCCAGAACTGTCTATAATCTGGCTTTAAAGAAGGGTCCCGAATTGGGGACCCTCAAGTAAGAACAAGCCTGGTGATCTAGGGTGGGGAAGGGTTTAATAAGAGCATCCCTGCTAAACTAGGGCTTTCAAGTGAATTAGGATTATGGTAATATCCCTGGTGGTCCTTTCCTCCTCTGTACCAGTCCGTCACTGTTAGTTTATGTGTTATACTTATGTAAACCCTCTTCACAAGTACAACATCATGGTTTTAATAGTGGTTTAAAATAAATAGTATTAATAATAATGTTCCTGGTAGTCTAGGGCAATGAAGGGTTTTAATAAGAACATTTTTGGTTGTCTAGGACTGTGAAGTGATATGTGGTCCATGGCAGTAAAGGGTTTAGTAAGAACATCCCTAGGTTAATGAAAGGTTTAATAAGAACATCCTTTGTAGTCTAGGACAGTGAAGGGTTTAATAATAATATCCCTGGTGGTCTAGGACAGTGAAGGGTTCAATAAGAACATCCCTCGTGGTCTAGGACAGTGAAGGGTTCAATAAGAACATCCCTGGTGGTCTAGGACAGTGAAGGGTTTAATAAGAACATCCCTGGTGGCCTAGGACAGTGAAGGGTTCAATAAGAACATCCCTGGTGGTCTAGGACAGTGAAGGGTTTAAAAAGAATTTCCCTGGTGGTCTAGGACAGTGAAGGGTTTAAAAAGAATATCCCTGGTGGTCTAGGACAGTGAAGGGTTCAATAAGAACATCCCTGGTGGTCTAGGACAGTGAAGGGTTTAAAAAGAATTTCCCTGGTGGTCTAGGACAGTGAAGGGTTTAAAAAGAATATCCCTGGTGGTCTAGGACAGTGAAGGGTTTAAAAAGAATATCCCTGGTGGTCTAGGACAGTGAAGGGTTTAAAAAGAATATCCCTGGTGGTCTAGGACAGTGAAGGGTTTAATAAGAACATCCCTGGTGGCCTAGGACAGCAGTGGGTTTAATAAGAACATCCCTGGTGGCCTAGGACAGCAATGGGTTTAATAAGAACATCCCTGGTGGTCAAAACAGTGAAGGGTTTAGTTGAAACATCTCTGTTGGTGTAGGACAGCAAAGGGTTTAATAAGAACATCCCTGGTGGCCTAGGGCAGTGAAGGGTTTAATAAGAACATCCCTGGTGGTGTAGGTTAGTGAAGGGTTTAATAAGAATATCCCAGGTGGTCTAGGGCAATTATGTTTTTCCATAAATTTGGCTAGAATTCCAGTGTATTTAGCTTGATAAAGGTTTCTGGTATATTTAGCTTGATAAATCTCTCCACTGTATCAATTCTTATGGAGTGTTCCTTTTGAGATGCCCTTTTATACACATCTTTATTTGGATTTCTACCGTTTTACATTAAATTTATAGCACTTTTTATGTATGATATGTAGAAAGGAAATTCCACCCCCAAAAAATGAAATTTCCAATTACTGATGTTCGTGAAATCTACTGACCAGCCATACAATATTGCCTATTAGTCATTTCCACCACCCTTCTTTAATGGAAGTGAGTGGCATTTTGTTACCACCCTGGCCGACATTGGCATGATTGCATAGTAATAGGATATGGTTCAAAGCCTGATGAGTAACATGTCACCATGTTCCTAACCAAGTAACCGGCCTCCTTAATACCTGAGCATTAGTTTACACACATCTTATAGAATTTTTGTATCATACTCAGCACCTCTACACTTACATTTCCACAACAGTAATAGTGACATGTAGGAGTGTTCTGTGACATCACTGTGTGTATTATCCCTGCACTGTGACATCACTGTGTGTATTATCCCTGTACTGTGACATCACTGTGTATTATCCCTGTACTGTGACATCACTGTGTGTATTATCCCTGCACTGTGACATCACTGTGTGTATTATACCTGTACTGTGACATCACTGTGTGTATTATCCCTGTACTGTGACATCACTGTGTGTATTATCTATGTACTGTGACATCACTGAGTGTATTATCCCTGTACTGTGACATCACTGTGTGTATTATCCCTGTACTGTGACATTACTGTGTGTATTATCCCTGTTCTGTGACATCACTGTTGTATTATCCCTGTACTGTGACATCTATGTGTGTATTATCCCTGTACTGTGACATCACTGTGTGTATTATCCCTGTACTGTGACATCACTGTGTGTATTATCCCTGTACTGTGAAATCAGTGTGTGTATTATCCCTGTACTGTGACATCACTGTGTGTGTTATCCCTGTACTGTGACATCACTGTGTGTATTATCCCTGTACTGTGACATCACAGTGTGTATTATCCCTGTACTGTGACATCACTGTGTGTATTATCCCTGTACTGTGACATCACTGTGTGTATTATCCCTGTACTGTGACATCACTGTGTGTATTATCCCTGTACTGTGACATCACTGTGTGTGTTATCCCTGTACTGTGACATAACTGTGTGTGTTATCCCTGTACTGTGACATCACTGTGTGTGTTATCCCTGTACTGTGACATCACTGTGTGTGTTATCCCTGTACTGTGACATCACTGTGTGTATTATCCCTGTACTGTGACATCACTGTGTGTATTATCCCTGTACTGTGACATCACTGTGTGTATTATCCCTGTACTGTGACATCACTGTGTGTATTATCCCTGTACTGTGACATCACTGTGTGTATTATCCCTGTACTGTGACATCACTGTGTGTATTATCCCTGTACTGTGACATCACTGTGTGTGTTATCCCTGTACTGTGACATCACTGTGTGTGTTATCCCTGTACTGTGACATCACTGTGTGTGTTATCCCTGTACTGTGACATCACTGTGTGTGTTATCCCTGTACTGTGACATCACTGTGTGTATTATCCCTGTACTGTGACATCACTGTGTGTATTATCCCTGTACTGTGACATCACTGTGTGTATTATCCCTGTACTGTGACATCACTGTGTGTATTATCCCTGTACTGTGACATCACTGTGTGTGTTATCCCTGTACTGTGACATCACTGTGTGTGTTATCCCTGTACTGTGACATCACTGTGTGTGTTATCCCTGTACTGTGACATCACTGTGTGTATTATCCCTGTACTGTGACATCACTGTGTGTATTATCCCTGTACTGTGACATCACTGTGTGTATTATCCCTGTACTGTGACATCACTGTGTATTATCCCTGTACTGTGACATCACTGTGTGTATTATCCCTGTACTGTGACATCACTGTGTGTATTATCCCTGTACTGTTACATCACTGTGTGTATTATCCCTGTACTGTGACATCACTGTGTGTATTATCCCTGTACTGTGACATCACTGTGTGTATTATCCCTGTACTGTGACATCACTGTGTGTATTATCCCTGTACTGTGACATCACTGTGTGTATTATCCCTGTACTGTGACATCACTGAGGTGCCAGCGTTGCCGTCAGACCTGGTACTTGGAGTGGCCCAATGCTTCATCTGCCATATAAGAGGACACCGCCAGCGTTGTAAATGTCACGTACGGTCGCGTGCCCTACTACAGATTTAGCTTTTGGTCCCGAGAATGTCAGTTATGCTTTTTCTTGGGTTATAATTTTTACGGTATATGTAGCCGCTTCTCTGACATCAGTGCCCAATCTCAAGAACTTTCTAACTTGGTCTTTACCCTTCTGATTTGTACACTTCATCCTCACGATACGGACAGTTAGTCTTCATGAAATATCACATTCCAGATGTTCGATTGCAGTCGATGTGATTGTGATGAACTGGCTCCACTGCGTCTTTATCCTCAGACATGGATTCTTGGTAACAACACCCAAATAATCGGCTGGCACTCACTTTTCGTTGCTGTGACATATGACTGTGCCCCGTGTCGGTACTCTTATTAGGCTGTGGACTTTTTCCCAATCAACCTTAAGGCAGATATTTAACCTCTTAGAGTTTATTTAGATTTTCGGACCCTACTTCTTCATTTTTTTTGGCTCTTAGGTCTCCGTAGGCCACAAGAATGTAGCTGAGAGATATTAAGACCTTCCCGCTGAAGGAGAAACTGGTAATTATTATTTTTTTTAAGAGCCGGCTGCAGTTTGGAGCTCGAGCCTGAAGAAGAAAATTGAAATTTGGAATCATGGAGAAGCGTTCTATAGGTGGCTGTGTTTATCCAAACCTTTGGCGGCTCGTTCCTTCGGGGTGTCTGAGGTCAGAGCCTCCAGAACTCGTTTCCAGACTGGAGATCGGGTATTCCCCCCTGTGTTTTGCGGTGAGGTGGGCCGTGTGTTTGTGTTTTGTGGTGAGGAGGGCTGCGTGTGTTTTGTGGTGAGGTTGCATGTGTGCAGTTATAAGGGGTGGGGAGGTGTAAATAGGTTGGAATGCACTCGCATTCCCAGGGAGCATACTAGACCTTCTAGGGAACCCGCTCTCCATTGTCACAGCCCTTCTGATCCTCTTATAGGAAAATGCATGATGGACGGGATGTAAATCCATCCGTCGGAGTCTAGTGAAGTGGTAGAAACATAGAAAAAGTTATATAACTATGGAATGAATTAAAAGGAACCTGTCAGCAAGTTGCGACCAACTGTGTGCACTGCCTGGCAGGATCCAAAACCACTAGACTGCTAGATCAGCTGCCGAGCTGTGATTGTCAGCATCTGGGTGGGAGGAGTAAAAGTACACACCCCCAGAGAAGACTCTGAAGAAACGTCCAGTTGCACAACAGACAGAGATTTCACATACTGCGTTCCAGAAGAAACTGATATGAATATCTCTGCAATGGAGTGACGCAGCATAAAAACGGTAAAAAGCAGCAGAATTCGGGGAGCTTAGGGATTTTTGCAAGGTATTGATCCTACTTTTTTTGTGATAGTGACAGGTCCTTTTTAAAACCGTAATCTGCTGCTATTTTATGCTGCCTGTGATTAGGGCATAATCTGTAGCGCGGCCCCTCCATCTCCATCTATGGTCTGTTACTTTGTGCTGAAAGGTTTATGCATCGTGTACACAGCAGAATCCCCATAATTGTGTGTTATAGAACTATAGGAACTCTGTGCGCCTGCACAGCATCTCCACCAGGCTCGTATTGCTTCCAGGCGAGAAGACCCCTATAAAATTTGTGTAAACACTTTCTAATGTCAGACCCTGATGATTATATAGAGATAAGCAGTGTTATATGGGCACTGTTTATATCTCCTTGCAGAATCAATCTGATATAGGGGAAAGAACTTTCTGCATAAGTGATCTGTGACCACTGATATATAGTGCCCTCTCCCTCTTTAAGGGAGTTGGGCACCCCCGAAAAAAACACTAATTATACTGAGCACAGGGTCATACAGAGGACTTAGCCCTTGTAAAAGTGTAGTGATTGTTGCCTTTACTGTCCAGAAAAAGCCATTTATTCAGTGTACACATTAGGATGCCATTAGGGTTCCCATTGCACCCTTGGTGTGGCTGAGCGCTCGGTGTACACTTGGTGTGGCCGAGCACGAAGTACACTACTCCGCTTTCTTAATTACTATGACTTGCCGCCTACCTGTATGATGATTGACAGCACCCGCTTGTCCCGCTGCCTTAACAGAAACCATGGTTGTGTACTTTTGAGGGGGGGGCACTTCTTTGTAAAATTGAGGTTCTTCAACAGCTGTGTCTTACAGTACTGTTCCCTAGCTGCTACAAAGCATTGTAATCCACACCCTGTAGTGTAGACCACCCTTAGTAATAGGTAGATTTTATATGAACATAATCAAAGGAATGTCCCCTGTAGTCTTTAAAAAGAGGTTATGCATCAGCTGAGCCTATCAAAACTAAGTAATGTCACCTCAGTGTGTGGCCTGTACAAATGCCCCCCCAGGGTGCGACTCGGTGGTCACAACAGTCCTTTGTGACTTATGATATTCTTATAATGTCCGGGGGGGCATTATCTCTCTGTATAATGGCCGTTCTGTGGGTTCTCTGCCGTCGCTGGTAAACATGTTATTTGTGCTGTGAGAGATGTGGTGTTATTATCACTAGCCCCTTTTTCTCGGTGGAATGTTTGCCGGTTGTTTGTGCCGCTTTTCAGTAGCGCCCTGTGAGTCGCCCCAGACAAGAGATGGTATGTCAGGAGATCTGCCCACTGGAGCCTCTGCATTAAGTGAGACTGCTGACTCCACCGGTAACAAGGACTCACTTTGATTTCCCTCTTTTTGCTACTCAGCACCAAATGTTTTGATTCCTAATTTAGATTATCCATCCTGACAAGTTCCAAAACGTGCTGTCTCCTGAAACCAGCACTGATGGGTCTGCAGCGAAATGGTGCCCCCTCTTCTGCACCAGCGAAAATCAAGGAGAGAGCGCTGCTCTGGGAGCACAATGTAATACATGTCTTATTATTAACATATTGGGGTATTAAGAAGCCCCCCCAACAACAAGTAAGGGCTAAGAGTGACTATATTACCTTGTATAATATTAGGAGGCATCTTACGTAAAATAAGAACTCTGGAACGTCTTTTCTTAGAATATTACATTGTGCCATTCCTCTGTTATTCCTCCTGGTAGTGTATGAATAAATTAACAACTGGAGGTTAATATGCCCCTTGTCACAAAAGCATTTGCCTACTTAGTCTGACACTATCAGTGGTACTTGGAGATGAACAGATTACATGGGAACACACCTCACTGATAAGTTGAATGGTGACGCCCAGTTGTCAATTTACTTATATATTTCCAAGAGGAATACTAGAGGTGCAGGTTAGCACAGACTTATAAGAAAATATCCAGAATCCTCATTTAAGTGAGAAGGCAAGTATTTACCAAAACGGACGCGTCATGGGGGCTGACCGGTCCTGTTTAACATATCTATAGCATAAAAACCTGTAGAAAAGTGTTGGATTGTTGCCCCCCCCCCCCACACACACACACACACACACACAACAAGGTAAAACTGCTTTTCGTTCACATACCGGTTCAATATATCCAGAAACTGCACTGATTCTCATTCTCTCTAACATCCACTATTTCTGGTTTATAGTTACTCGCTATCAGGATTCTACCAGCATCATAGTAGCTGGAACTTCCTTTGTCTCATTTCCCAACATGCATTGCTTCTGTCACTGTCCAACAGTTTGTCTTTATTGGACTGAAAGCCTCACTTACTTTACATGGATAATGACCTGCCCCTACTTACCGTAGATGGATATTGACCCACCCCCACTTACTGTAGAAGGACCGACTTACCGTAGAATGACTGAGACCTGCCCCCACTTACCGTAGATGGATATTGACCCACCCCCACTTACCATAGAAGGACTGACTTACAGTAGAATGACAGACCTGGCCCTACTTACCGTAGATGGATATTGACCCACCCCCACTTACTGTAGAAGGACCGACTTACCGTAGAATGACTGAGACCCACCCCACTTGCTGTAGATGGATATTGACCCGCCCCCACTTACTGTACAAGGACAGACTTACCGTAGAATGACTGAGACCTGCCCCCACTTACTGTAGATGGTTATTGACCCACCCCCACTTACTGTAGAAGGACCGACTTACCGTAGAATGACCGAGACCCACCTCACTGTAGATGGATATTGACCCACCCCCACTTACTGTAGAAGGACCGACTTACCGTAGAATGACTGAGACCCACCTCACTGTAGATGGATATTGACCCGCCCCCACTTACTGTAGAAGGACCCACTTACTGTAGAAGGACCGACTTACCGTAGAATGACTGAGACCTGCCACCACTTACTGCAGATGGATATTGACCCACCCCCACTTACTGTAGATGGACCGACTTACCGTAGAATGACTGAGACCTGCCACCACTTACTGCAGATGGATATTGACCCACCCCCACTTACTGTAGAAGAACCGACTTACCGTAGAATGACTGAGACTCGCCTCCACTTACTGTAGATAGATAATGACCCGAACCCAACTTACTAGAGGGATAATGACCTGTCCCCACTTACTATAGATGGATAATGACCCACCCCCACTTACTATAGATGGATAATGACCCACCCCCACTTACTATAGAGGGATAATGACCTGTCCCCACTTACTATAGATGGATAATGACCTGCCCCCACTTACTATAGATGGATAATGACTCGCCCCCACTTACTATAGATGGATAATGACCCGCCCCCACTTACTATAGATGGATAATGACTCGCCCCCACTTACTATAGATGGATAATGACTCGCCCCCACTTACTATAGATGGATAATGACCCACCCCCACTTACTATAGATGGATAATGACCCGCCCCCACTTACTATAGATGGATAATGACTCGCCCCCACTTACTATAGATGGATAATGACCCGCCCCCACTTACTATAGATGGATAATGACTCGCCCCCACTTACTATAGATGGATAATGACCCGCCCCCACTTACTATAGATGGATAATGACCCGCCCCCACTTACTATAGATGGATAATGACCCGCCCCCACTTACTATAGATGGATAATGACTCGCCCCCACTTACTATAGATGGATAATGACCCGCCCCCACTTACTGAAGACTTGAAAAGAAGAGATCCTCCAGTGACGATCAGGTGAGTATATATATGTCCCCGCTTAATTGTAAAGTGCTGCGGAATATGTTGGCTCTATATAAATAAAAAATTATTATTATTCTTATATATGGTGAAACTTCACTTTTATTCCAGAGAAATTAAAACATTAAATAGTGAGAAGAGCAAAACCGGAAAACCTGATGGGCATACACGTTTTGGCATGTAGCCTCATTCTGGTACCATGAAAACATAGTTTGTTGGGGCCCCTACAGCTTGTGCGGAAAAATGGTATTATAGTGCTGCTCTTGTGCCGAGGCCTGTTCATAGTCTTGCTTTGGCCAATATAAAGCTTTGATGTCTTTGCAAACACCCAAGCTTCGTTATACAAAGGTCCACATGAACCTATAGACATGAGACTAAAGAAGTAATAGTAACCATGGAAGTAGCCATCAGAGTGTAGGAATGCAAAGTATGCCACTATAAAAGCTGCAATAAGGCTCCATACTGGATGTCGGCTATGGAATCTCGTTATGGTATAGGATGCTGCCTTTCTGGGCTATTCAGAAGCCTGATTTGAGGATTATACAAGCAGATTAGATGCCTGCTTTATGCATTAGCCACCGGAGGTCTGCTTTATAGACTAGCCACCGGACGTCTGCTCTATACACTAGCCACCGGAGGTCTGCTTTATACACTAGCCACCGGAGGTCTGCTTTATACACTAGCCACCGGAGGTCTGCTTTATACATTAGCCACCGGAAGTCTGCTCTATACACTAGCCACCGGAGGTCTGCTTTATACACTAGCCTCCGGAGGTCTGCTTTATACACTAGCCCCCAAAGGTCTGCTTTATACACTAGCCCCCGGAGGTTTGCGTTATACACTAGCCCCCAGAGGTCTGCTTTATACACTAGCCCCCAAAGGTCTGCTTTACACACTAGCCACCGGAGGTCTGCTCTATACACTAGCCACTGGAGGTCTGCTCTATACACTAGCCACCGGAGGTCTGCTCTATACACTAGCCCCCAGAGGTCTGCTTTATACACTAGCCACCGGAGGTCTGCTTTATACACTAGCCACCGGAGGCCTGCTTTATACAATAGCCCCCAAAGGTCTGCTTTACACACTAGCCCCCGGAGGTCTGCTCTATACACTAGCCACCGGAGGTCTGCTTTATACACTAGCCACCGGAGGCCTTCTTTATACACTAGCCACCGGAGGTCTGCTCTATACACTAGCCCCCAGAGGTCTGCTTTATACACTAGCCACCGGAGGTCTGCTTTATACACTAGCCACCGGAGGTCTGCTTTATACACTAGCCCCCAAAGGTCTGCTTTACACACTAGCCACCGGAGGTCTGCTCTATACACTAGCCACCGGAGGTCTGCTTTATACACTAGCTCCTGGAGGTCTGCTTTACACACTAGCCACCGGAGGTCTGCTTTATACACTAGCTCCTGGAGGTCTGCTTTACACACTAGCCACCGGAGGTCTGCTTTACACACTAGCCCCCGGAGGTTTGCGTTATACACTAGCCCCCAGAGGTCTGCTTTATACACTAGCCCCCAGAGGTCTGCTTTATACACTAGCCACCGGGAGTCTGCTTTACACACTAGCCACCGAGGTCTGCTTTATACACTAGCCACCGGAGGCCTGCTTTATACACTAGCCCCCAAAGGTCTGCTTTATACACTAGCCCCCAGAGGTCTGCTTTATACACTAGCCACCGGGAGTCTGCTCTATACACTAGCCACCGAGGTCTGCTTTATACACTAGCCACCGGAGGCCTGCTTTATACACTAGCCCCCAAAGGTCTGCTCTATACACTAGCCACCGAGGTCTGCTTTATACACTAGCCACCGGAGGTCTGCTCTATACACTAGCCCCCAGAGGTCTGCTTTATACACTAGCCACCGGAGGTCTGCTTTATACACTAGCCACCGGAGGTCTGCTTTATACACTAGCCCCCAAAGGTCTGCTTTACACACTAGCCACCGGAGGTCTGCTCTATACACTAGCCACCGGAGGTCTGCTTTATACACTAGCTCCTGGAGGTCTGCTTTACACACTAGCCACCGGAGGTCTGCTTTATACACTAGCTCCTGGAGGTCTGCTTTACACACTAGCCACCGGAGGTCTGCTTTACACACTAGCCCCCGGCGGTTTGCGTTATACACTAGCCCCCAGAGGTCTGCTTTATACACTAGCCCCCAGAGGTCTGCTTTATACACTAGCCACCGGGAGTCTGCTCTATACACTAGCCACCGAGGTCTGCTTTATACACTAGCCACCGGAGGCCTGCTTTATACACTAGCCCCCAAAGGTCTGCTCTATACACTAGCCACCGGAGGTCTGCTCTATTCACTAGCCACCGGAGGTTTGCTTTACACTCTAGCCCCCAAAGGTCTGCTTTACACACTATCCCCTGAGGCCTGTTCTATACACTAGCCACCGGAGGTCTGCTTTACAGACTAGCCACCGGAGGTCTGCTTTACACACTAGCCACCGGAGGTCTGCTTTACACACGCCACCGGAGGTCTGCTTTATACACTAGCCACCGGAGGTCTGCTTTATACAGTAGCCACTGGAGGTCTGCTCTGTACACTAGCCACCGGAGGTCTGCTTTATACACTAGCCACCGGAGGCCCGCTTAACACACAATCATTTAATGGTCAGAAGAAGTTGACCAATTTTAATTTTTTTTGCACTAAATTGCTGGTCCAAGATTGTTCCTTACGATGTGCCATATCTGCATGAGATGAAAATATACGGTAACTCTAAAACCTCCTTCTTATTATCGTGTAGCTTTGGGGTCTCAAGCTCTGTCAGGCAAATGGGCCGCAAATAGAAAAAAAAAATAATTTCACGGGCTGCATTCTTTGCAGGACAAAATAAATGATGTTTTCAGTGATAGTTTTTTTTCTATAAGACATTTCAATCACTTTCTTATCCATTTTTAGTGTCCTGACACCTTTCTATCATAGCTGCGATGCTCCGTGTAGGCTGTCACCTTTCTAGCATAGCTGTGATGCTCTGCATGTGCTGACACCTTTCTATCATAGCTGTGATGCTCTGCGTTTCCTGACACCTTTCTATCATAGCTGCAATGCTCTGCGTGTCCTGACACCTTTCTATCATAGCTGTGATGCTCTGCGTGTCCTGACACCTTTCTATCATAGCTGCGATGCTCTGCATGTACTGACACCTTTCTAGCATAGCTGTGATGCTCTGCATGTGCTGACACCTTTGTATTATAGCTGCGATGCTCTGCGTGTTTTGACACCTTTCTATGATAGCTGTGATGCTCTGCATGTGCTGACACCTTTTTATCAAATTACAACTCATTGACCTTAATAACAGACTGGTCATTTGCTGTCTCATATGTGACAGACAGGTGACAATGTACGGAGATAATCATTGTCATCCACTTGACCTGTCGACAGTTTTAATGCTGTAACTGATCAGTGTGTACACAGTCCTACAGAACGAGGTGTGTTTTATACTTTTTTCACTAAACTATATAACGGTAATGACTTTACATGTTGAATCTCTTTATGGATCCTTTGAGAAATGTACGTTGTTTTCATCAGCAGGAGCACTGCTGCTATACCTGCTAATTACATGGAGCTGATCTCATTAGAAACTAATCTCTATGGTCCTTTCATGCTAAATTATAATATTAGAGTTATTTTAAAGGGGTATAAACATTTTGGAAACACTTACCATGGTCTTCCGTCCGTTTTTGCGGCCCCTATAGATTTCTATGGGGCCGCAAAATTTCCACGGAGCACCATACGCCGTATGGCCGTGAGGGCCGTATTTACGGCCGTGAAAAAATATCAAGCCTGCTCAATCTTTTTTCACGGCTTACGGACACGGCCCCCATTAAAAATCAATGAGGCCTCCAAAACAATGGAAGCTTGTTTTTGCTGTGCACCGTAACTTCCAGTTTTGCGGAACGCTGTTATTTTGTTTCTAATACTTTTTCCATAGTATTGGAAACCCAAAAAACGGCGATCCGCAAGTTTTTTCCGTTATTGCAGCAGACCATGAAAATTGCGGCGCTACGGCCCACAAAAAAACACGGTAAGTATAAAAGAAGCCTAAAAGGGTTATTCCCATCTTCATACATGGATATTGCCGGATAGAGCTTGTAGAAGCAAGCACTTTTGCAATTTACTGCCTATAAAAATTTGTGTCCGTTCTTGAGATATTAACACTTCTTATTGTTTACATCTCGTTGCTTAGGAGACCGACCACCGTTGCTATCTTTCCTGTTATCACTGTGCTGAATCTGGCCGGGAATTGGAGTTAACGGCGCACTTCAGAGATCCTGACCAACTTCAAACACCTCTTACAAGCTCAATAGATCAGAGCTTGTGTGCACTGTGCATTTTCTACTGTCTAGCGGCGGTGGTCAGGTCTCCAAGGCAACCAGATGTAAACAAAGAAAAGTGTTAATATCTCAAGAATGGCTGAACATTTTAACAGGCAGTAAATTGCAAAATTGCTTGTATTTCCAAGCACTATCCGACAATACTCATGTATAAAAATGGGAAAATCCCTTTTAATTTTTTTTTTTTTGTGCACAGCTGTAATCCGTGATCAAATCTGAATACCGCTGCAGCGCCATCGCAGGAGAATAAAAGTATTAATATACACCCATTGACATCATTGCGATGGGCACTCCGGAGAGAGCTGCTGTCTGCTCCAGTTGATTCATGGGGGTCTTAAATGAATGGACCCACTGCATGCAAATGTAGCAATGAAATATCCCAGTGTTTTGGGAGCTGCCTGTGACTCATGGCTAGTGACCCTCAGATTTTAGTAATCTGGCGAGTGGCAGCTGTGAGTCTCTCCCACCAGGACCCACTTCACAGCCGCGCTCACCTCTCCCTCTCTCTGCCCTGTGCTCCTTTCACGCTGTGTGGTCGGTATCAAGGGAGGTTTACATTGCTTCATAAAAAAAAAAAAAAAAAAAATTCATCAAGGCAGTAGTTGCCAAGCCTGTGTAACCGCATCTCGGCATGGCTTCCCCCGTCATCACTGTCTGGGCTCCTGCAGAAAATCAGCTTTCCCAGGCTGAGAAAAAAAGTTTGCTTTTCAATCCTGGCACCACTTAAATTGTTAATATATATAAGGTTGTATTATGTTTGGGTGGCGTATTAAAAATCAGCTAAGCGTTGCCTCGGGATTAGCATTCAGCAAGGAGCATGGGGTTTTTGGTGGAGTTATTAGGTTATTCGATGCTCAGCTGACACCCTCGCTCTTTGCCACTTGAAAAGTGTTGATTTAGTTAAGGGGGCACTAAACTTGAAACGTAAGTCAGTCCAATAAGAAATAGTATCTGTTCCAATAATACTCAGAGTTCACGGGGCATCCCTCATAGCCCGACAACAGACACGCTGTTCTCCCATATCGCCACGATGTCTTCATGCCCTATGAGGGGCCCTTTCAGGATCTTTTTCTATAAGAAATATAGCTCCTGCTCTGGAGGACTCAGCTCAGCCATGTATTACATGATCACCCATTCATTTCAATGAATTTGACTTGTAATACTCAATTGGTCCAACAGAGGTCACTGCAGAGAAAATTGTGTGGCCGCGGCACTGATCACTGTTAAAAAGAGGATTGTCTTGGTGCAACAACTATTTCAGAATGGCGCAAAACCTTGTACCTACCCTTTCACATGACTTTCCAGAATGAGATGTTAATGGTGTGTATATGAAGGAGAATATAATTTATGCATTTATCACCAGTTTTCTCATCTGCCGGCCCTATCTCTAATTTACAGCCATCTCTGAGCTTTAGTGAAAGGAGACTAGCTGCTATATCTCCCATGCACTGTACCCACATACATGAAGAAATCATGCTCATCAGTCTCTGTATAGCACACATTCAGAACCTACTGCATGGAAGACATTTTACAGCCGTACTGAGCAGTGTAGCTGTGAATCTATCACCGGCATGAGAAAAAAAAAACCTAATAGAAAGCAGCAGCAATATGGAGGGCTTTACACAGCAGTAAAGAAAAGTGTATCTGTGAATCTTTCACTAGGGTGAGATAACTGACTTACCAGAAAGCATCAGCAGTCTTGAGAGCAGTCTTGAGAAGTGCAACTGTGAATCTTTCACTAGGGTTAAATAAACAAACTGCTAGAAGCAGCAACAGTATGAATGACATTACACAATAGTACTGAGCATCACTGCTGTGAATCTAGCACTGAAATAAAAGAGCTGCTAGAATGCAGCAGCACCCTAGAGTACATTATACAGCTGTATTGAGCAGTGTAGCTGTGAATTTAGCACTGGGAAGAGAGGAACCTACTAGAAAGCAGCAGCAGTATGGAGGACATTACACAACAGCACTGAGAAATGTAGCTGTGAATCTTTTACTAGGGTGAGATAAACAATCTACTAGAAGCAGCAACAGTATGGAGGGCATTACACAATAGTACTGAACAGCCCAGCTGTCATTCTAGCACTGGGATGAGATAAAAGACCTGCTAGAAAGCAGCAGCACCATGGACGACATTATACAGCTGTATTGAGCAGAGTGGCTATGAATCCAGCACTGTGGTGAATAAAAGACCTGCTACAAGCAGCAGCACCATGTACGACATTATACAGCTGTATTAAGCTGTACTAGAATCTATAGCATGATCTACCTCTGCTTTTTTTCCTCACTGTGCTCCTTAATTCTCCTCATCGCCTCCTGTATAACGGATCGCTAGCGATATCGTTTAGTGTGAAGGTACCTTAAGTAGGCAGCTGCAAGCTGATCCATTAGTGATCTATCTTACTGGCCATCTTGTCATGAGCAAGACTGATTTGAACTGTTTTCAGAATGAAGGATAAGTACGGGGGTGGGTAGGTGGGGAGAGGAATGGCTCATAAATAAAGTAGCAGATTTCTCTGATAATATACATTAGAAAGTTATTACTGCTGCTTTATGCAAAATTTGTTAAAGGGACAACAACCATTTATATTTTGGCAGATTATAAGAAATCTGGGAAACAATCAGCATTGCTGCCATCCCAGTTCTCACATGATGGTTGTTTTTGTTATTCTTTTCTATTGTGCCAACAATAGCTTACATAATCATCTCATGGTGAAGGTTGTCAAAGACCCCTGAGCAAAGAATATGGTTGGTACCATATCTGCTGTGATCTGCGCCTTTCCCTCCTTCATTGGATTTGCACCTTAGACATACATGGCATATAAACAGGATATTTTTTCTAAATGTCTGACAGATGTAGCTCTCCACTTATGACTTATGTGGAGAAAAGGGGGGTCTCATAACCTACTTGGCGACTAAGTAGAGAGGCCGTGCATGTCCGTTCATCATTATAGGAGGTATGGTAATGGCAAACTTGGTTGGCTCCACAAATCCCATAGAAGTGAATGGAGGGAGACACACAAAAGCACCATCTCCTCTCTATCCGTTCTCCCCCTAGATCTGGCAGATACTTCACCTGGCAGACCTGGGACCCCTGTTCTGCTTTGGGATGTGCATCAGACATTTATAATCTATTCTGTGGATATGCCATAAGTGTCTAAGGTGAGGATACCCCTTTAAATTGTGTGATATTAATGTAGCAGGTCCTAGATAGAGTGAGCTGGAAGTGAAAACCACTAGGTGGTGGAAAATCAAGAAGACTGTACTCGTTTCAGCCCATCCAAAGCTTTCATTAGCAGAGAAGATAATCACCCACCTGGCCTACACCTACACACACTGGCCGACTGTTCCTAATGCCAATAGGAAGTGCAGCTCTGAAGCACAAGCTGTTTCTATAGCAAGCGAATATTTCGTTTGGGTTCACACCTCCAGCATTTGTGATCTGGTTACAGAGCAGGATATCTGGACTGGCCATGGGTCTCCACCCAACCCGGAGAGCCTCGTAGGCACCCGTTACCGGTCCGGACAGCACGTTCCGTACATGGACCATGAATAGCTGACAAGTGAAACCGGCCTTACGATTACTTTTAAAGAGGTTATCCAAAATATAGAATTTAAAAAAAAATTCCAATAATGTAAAATACCAAAAGCAATACTTCTCGCCTGCTGTCTCCCAGCAATGTAGCACTGACCCTCCTGCAGCGCTCCTGTAAACAGCACATGACTGCTACAGCCAATCGGTGACCCAAGTGATCACATGATGTGTTACTGGCACCACCATTCAGTGATGATGGAGCCATGATGCCAGTAGTACAGCCATCTCCACTGTGGCCCCTGACTGGTCAGCTCTGGATAATTTTCATATGACCTTTGAGTTTTTATTATTTGGATGTGGTTGTGCTTTAAAAGTTAGAGATTGTGTCAAAATTTGATTTTCTGTAAAAGCATTGTTCAGTTTTGTTAAGAAGTTACTGTAGAAATAAGATGAGAAGGAGTCTCTCTGCTGCGATCCCCAGCGATTAGCTGTGATCTGCGCAGCTAGTGTTCAGTTTCCCTGCAGCACTCCCAGAGGTGAGATGAAGCATTACACATTTTTGGTTTCAATCAAATAGGGCATTCTGGAAGTAGTAGTTTCATAATAGTTGGAGACTTTTCCTTTTGTAATGATACTTAGTAGTGTGTTATATATTTCCTCATTATACTATGTCTCAATAATTGGCGTAACTGTAGGAAAGTGACATCTTCCGTGCTTTCCCCAAATGCCACGACGGCTCCGGGCACAGTTGAGGCTCCTCTCTCTGCCGATCCTCATGTTTCCTAAAACAACAGAATCATCCGAGTGTTTTCTCTACAGATCGTCTTATTGTTCTACAATTCATTGCCCGAGGCCTAAACTTTCCTCCCGAGCAGTGGCGTCTACGGCCGCTCAGGACTCAGCCTGCGACACTAATAGCTCCGCGCAACCTCCTCGTTTCCAGTGTTCACTCTTCTCGTCGGTGGCTGATTGCTAGGATTTTACTGGATCGTGACGGTGGTTTTATTTATAACTGTTGTGTGAATTTCCACTTCTCTATTGTATTTGTATCACACGCAGACCCTTTAGAGGACGTGTCCTGAATTAGTACTACATGGCTGATTTCTGCAAAGAAAACTGTCCTCAAGTTGTGTGCAGCATTGCAACTTCAATGAAATTGACCTACAGTACTTGCCACAACCTGTGGACAGCGGTGGCGCTGTTTCTGAAAGAAAGCCGCCATGTAATTCTAATCTGGTACAATCTTTTATTTAATCAGAAACCCAGAGATCGTCTCTGATTTTCTCCTTGTGCTGATCATTTCCCCTGCAGCGGCCACTACAGGGGATATATGGTATTACATGCAGCCATTAATATAAATAATCATTTTTGGAATATTATTTCTTGTTCTCCATTACGAGATCTACTGCTTGTTTAGCAGCCCTATAAAATGGATCATAGATCTCAGGAGAGCAGTAAACCATAATTAATTTTGTACATTTCTCCCTGGGAAAAAAAATCACAGCCATAAGGTAAAAACACCTTGTTGACATTTCTAGCCATACCGGAAGTGTTGTCATAGGGGAAAAAGGCAAATAAGTTTTTTTATGAGACGCCTGTGCCTTCAACCTCTGATACTTCGTCACATAAATTCATATTTTCTACCAGACTTATCTGCTGAATTGCTTGATGCATAATTATACTTTTAACGGATGAAACAGTCAGTGACTAACATTTGCCATAGATGTTATTACAGCCCATGTCAGGCAGTTCGTCAGCTGCATGAATTGAAAAATAAAATAAAAAAAAGTTGTGGGTATTTGCTTTACTCTGTAGACCACCATAGTGTAGGAGTGTGCGACGTATGAGCTGAAAGTATCGCCCTACCCTAAAAAAAAAAAAGTGTCTCGCCCTCTGGAGGACCAGGCACATCGCCGGCAGCCTATTCATTTAATTAGGAACTATGTGATGCTTCCTTTTTCCTGCGGGGGCACTGTAGGAAAATGAAAAACTCCCTACCAGGATCTCTTACAGATGTTGATCGCTGAAAAGTTCAACAGCAAGATGCCTTGTGATCCGCTTATTGTTGGGGGCGGCATTTTTAAGAATAAGGGAGAGTCCAGAGGGAAGAACCCCTTTAATAATATATTCTTATACAAGAGTGGGCTCCGCTATGTAGTAGAGATTTTGTAGATCCCCCTAAGGAGCAGCTGCAACCACTGCACCCCCTGTAGTCATACTATATCCTATAACAACCCACCATCACAGCGAGAGTGTGGCGACACACTGGATAATGCTGCGACTCTGAAGATAAAGCAGAGCCGTGAGTGAGGTCCGAGACCTTGTCAGACAAAGGGTTAAGCAGCGACACTTCTGCCTTGTATGCTGACTAATAGGATTATCCTTCATGCAGTGAATTGGACCCCTAAGGCGCGCTCAGGGGAGTAGAGACAAATGCTTCCAATATCTCCTGTCAGCAGTTCTGCCAAACATGGAGCGGATACATGTGTGATGGGAACAGATCGTCACCATTCATAATGTATCGCAAAACGCATCAGTGTATGGATTGTCCATGACACGTGGGGTGCAGCTGGAAGCTCGAACACCTTCTCCTCTAAATGTCATTTGCCAGCTATAGTGCCATGGTAAAGGGGTCTTTGGTCTCCCCCAGGCACCAGAACCCAAAACTGGCTTCCAAATCTGCAGCCCCGCTATTGATGGTTCTCTAAGTACATTCTGCCCCTTACTCCACAAATACAACTAATCATAGAAATACCATTTGGGCATGCTGGGAGTTGTTGTTTTGTCAACTGTCCCAATGTTTTTTTTTCCCTGCCGGTCTCCTCTTGTATTTTCTCACCACTGTGATTGTCCCATGGCTTAAATGGTGCCAACATCCAGTATATGGGGAAAGTATTGGGACAAACATCTTAAGTCATTGAATTCTAGTTTTTCCAGCCCCATTTCCCTGGTGTATAGCATCTGACGTCATCGCCCCCAGAAAATAACATCTGGCCCTGTTGCCCCCGTGGTGCATAACATCTGACCTTGTCGCCCCCAGAATATTCCAACCGACCCTGTTGCCCCCTTGCAACTTGGAGTATATCCTCTGCCCCTCCCGCCATGCCGCCTGTCTTTACTAACATGTGATAGAACTGCCGGTGGTGCAGAGCTCACGGATACCAGCACGGTCCTGTAATAGGAGCCACTGGGGTAACAAGTCCGTCCATGACATTTCTTCCTCCTAAATCTTCCCCCATCACCTGTGAGTGATATTATTGAGAAGTAGAAGGAACCGCAGCAACTCAATCATGAAGTGGAGACCCCGTAATGTTACAGGGCGGCGGGCTGAGTGCTGAGGACCAGGGGGCAGAAAAGTCACCACCGCCCTGCTGACCCCATAACTGCAGAGTCCAGACCTTCTCTGGTATAGCATCAGCACAAACACTGCTCTCCCGCCGGGAGCTTCATGGCCGAGCAGTTGCATGCAGCCGTACATCACCAAGCACAATGCCGAGCGTCGGATGGAGTGGTGTAAAGCCACCACCACTGGACTCTGGAGGAGACATGTTCTGTGCAGTGACGGATCACACTGCTCTAGCATCTGATGGAGGAGTCTGGGTTTGGTGATTCCAGGATAACGTTACCACCCAACTGCATTGTGCCCCCTGTACAGATGGTGCAGGAAGAATAATGCTATGGGCTGTTACCAGGGGACGACCTCTGCTTCTTGGTCCCAGTGACTGGAACTGTAAACTCTTCAGTTCAAGACATTGTGGACAATTGCAGCTGCCATCTTTGTGGGAACAGTATGGGGAAGACTCTTTTCTGTTCCCCATGACTGTGCCCAGTGCACAAGCTCCATACAGACATGGGGTGGGGGAAATTAGTGTAAAAATATGAGCAGCGGCACAGAGCCCAAATCTGTCACATCCAACACCTATAACGGAGATTATGAGCCTGTCCTCCCCCAACTTCAGGGTCTCACCTCATAAATGCTCTCCTGGATGAAAAATATTTACAATTGAGAGTCCTCTCAAGATATATCTCTTCTGTATGAAGGGACACACATTCCCACAGATCTTGTAGTAATTATCCCCAGGAGAGTGGAAGCTGTTATAGCTGCAAAATGGAGATGAATTCCATAATGTCCATGGAATGTAGCACAGGAGGTGAGAAATGCTCCTGTCGGTGTAATGTGGAGGGGACACATTCTCCATCTTGTATCCCACAGCTCTGTACTGACATTGCCATCAGTTGTCTCTTTATGACCTGACATTGGAAGAACAAGCTAACGCTATGAAGATGTCGGCCATAGTTGGATTGACCCCTAGATCAAAGTACTCGAAAATTACATGAATTCTTGGGGATACACACTTCTCTGTGGGCCGCATAGTGCCCCTGTGTTTGGCGCCGTTCTATTGCAGCATTGGAATCAGACCCATGGGAACATATCCTTGGATCTAGTCTGTTGTACATATTTTACTTGAGTTTCCTTTAATAATCTAAAATGTACGTTTTCTTCTTTTCAAGTTTTGCAACTTTTTGTACTTTGTGGTTCCATTCATCGCCATATTCTAGAATTCTCCTTTCTGTCAGTGAATGAAAACCTTGTGTTGGCACTCCAGAGTGACACAGCGATGCCCTTTATCCAAGCTAAAATTGTGAAATTACCCAGCAATGCGTCCTTATAAAATATAGTCACAAAAGACCTGCACATTGTCTGTCAGTGCACGCCAGACAAGGACAGTATATATATATGTATATATGTATATATATGTATATATATGTGTGTGTGTGTGTATATATATATATATATATATATATATATATATATATATATATACATATATATACATGCATACATACAGTGAGTACGGAAAGACCCCTTTAAAAATTTTTCGCTCTTTGTTTCATTGCAGCCATTTGGTGAATTCAAAAAAGTTCTTTTTTTTCCCATTAATGTACACTCTGCACCCCATCTTGACTAAAAAAAAACAAGTGTAGAAATTTTTGCAAATTTCATAAAAAAGAAAAACTGAAATACCGCGTGGTCATAAGTATTCAGACCCTTTGCTCAGGGGTAGAGAGTTCCAGAGTATGGGGGAAGCACGGGAGAAGTCTATGCGGTGGTGGGAAGAAGAGATGAGAGGGGAGTAGAGAAAGAGGTCTTGAGAGGATCGGAGGTTGCGTGTAGATAGGTATCGGGAGACCATGTCACAGATGTATGGAGGAGAGGTTGTGGATGGCTTTGTATGTCATTGTGAGGGTTTTGAACTGGAGTCTCTTGGCAATAGGAAGCCAGTGAAGGGCTTGGCATAGGGGAGAGGCTGGGGAATAGCGGGGAGACAGGTAGATTAGTCGAGCAGAAGAGTATAGGATGGATTGGAGTGGTGCCAGAGTGCTAGAGAGGAGCCCAGAGAGTAGGAGGTTGCAGTAGTCAAGGCGGGAGATAAGGGCATGCAATAGTGGTTTTGTGGTGTCATGGTCAAGGAATGTGCAGATCCGGTAAATATTTTTGAGTTTGAGTTAGCAGGAGGAGGCAAGGGCTTGGATATGTGGCTTGAAAGAGAGGGCAGAGTTGAGGATCACCCTGAGGCACCGAGCGTGTGGGACTGGGGAAAGTGAGTAGCCATTGACATTGATGGATAGGTCGGGTGGAAGGGGTAGAGTGAGATGGGGGAAAGATGATGAATTCTGGTTTGTCCATGTCCAGTTTTAGAAAGCGAGCAGAAAAGAAGGCTGAGATAGCAGACAGACCGTGTGGGATTTTGGTCAGTAAGGACGTGAGGTCGGGTCCAGATAGGTAGATCTGCGTGTCATCGGCGTAGAGACGATACTGCAAATCATGTGGTTCAATGAGCTGTCCCAGGCCAAAGGTGTAGATGGAGAAGAGCAGGGTCCCTAGGACTGAGCCTTGGGGAACACCGACAGACAAGGGGCGAGGTCAGGAGGTGGTGTGGGAGAGGGAGACACTGAAAGTTCAGTCTGTTAGGTATGACGAGATCCAGGATAGAGCCAAGTCTGTGATGCCAAAAGATGACAGAATCTGTAGCAGGAAGGAATGGTCCACAATGTCAAAGACAGGTCCAGGAGAAGGAGGACAGAGTAGTGTTGCTTGCTCTTGGCAGTTAGTAGGTCATTGGTGACTTTGGTTAGGGCAGTTTCAGTTGAGTGATGCGTTCAGAAGCCAGATTGTAACCGGTCAAAGAGGGAGCAGGAAGAGAGATGGGAAGACAGTTCAAGATGGACATGCTGTTCCACTAGTTTTGAGGCATAAGGGAGAAGAGATATCTGGCGAAAGTTAGACACAGAGGATGGGTTGAGGGAGGGCTTTTTGAGGATGGGTGTGATTGAGGCGTGTTTGAAGGATGAGGGAAATACACCATTTGTAAGTGAGAGGTTGAAGAGGTGTGTTAGAGTTGGGATGAAGACTGTGGCGAAGTTAGGCATTAGGTGGGACGGGAGCAGGTCAAGCGTGCAAGTGGTGAGGTGTGATCTTGACAGGAGGGTGGAGAGCTGATCTTCTGTCATGGTGGAGAAGCTGGTTTTGGAGGAACAGGGCTGAGCAGCTAAGAAGGGCATTGGAGGCGGAAGGCCAAAGCTTTCTCTGATCATATCAATCCTCTGCTTAAAGAAGGAGGCAAAGTCTTCAGCAGTAAAGAGTGGAGAGGGAGGAGGTGCTGGGGACGGAGTAGAGAATTGAAAGTGTTGAAAAGCTGTTTAGGGTTGTGAGACAGGGAGGATATGAGAGATGAGAAGTAGGTTTGTTTTGCAGCAGTGAGCGTAGACTTGAAGCTGGCGAGGGACTGCTTGTATGTGATGAAATGCTCAATAGAGTGGGATCGCTTCCATCTTCGCTCAGCGACCCTGGAAGCCCGTCTCAGTTCTTTGGTCAGGCTGGTCAACCAGGGCTCTGTTGATTGTATGGGTTTTGCTATGCATGAGGGGGACGGCCGAGTCAAGTGTTGCTGTTATTTTGGTGTTATAAAAAGTGGCAGCAGCATCTGTGTCATGAAGGGAATCTATGTCTTTAAGAGGGAGAAGGGACTCAGAGAGTGATTGTAAATTGAGGTGTTTGAGATTTCTGTGAGGGTGAGTGAGTTTGTGAAGTGGGGGTTGCACACTAGGAGAAGGTTGAGGTCAAAGAAACTGGCAAAGGAGCTCAGCGACAGAATTGTGGCAAGGCACAGATCTGGCCAAGATTACAATAGAATTTCTGCAGTACTCAAGGTTCCTAAGAGCACAGTGGCCTCCATAATCCTTAAATGGAAGAAGTTTTGGACCACCAGAAGTCTTCCTAGACCTAGCCGTCCAGCCAAACTGAGCAATCGTGGGAGAAGAGCCTTGGTGAGAGAGGTAAAGAAGAATCCCAAGATCACTGTGGCTGAGCTCCAGAGATGCAGTAGGGAGAAGGGAGAAAGTTCCACGAAGTCAACTATCACTGCAGCCCTCCACCAGTCAGGCCTTTATGGCAGAGTGGCCCGACGGATGCCTCTCCTCAGTGCAATACATATGAAAGCCTGCATAGTTTGCTAAAGAACACATGAAGGACTCCCAGACTATGAGAAATAAGATTCTCTGGTCTGATGAGACGAAGATAGACCTTTTTGATGATAATTCTAAGCAGTATGTGTGGAGAAAACCAGGCACTGCTCATCATCTGCCCAATACAATCCCAACAGTAAAACATGGTGGTGGCAGCATCATGCTATGGGGTGTTTTTCAGCTGCTAGGACAGGACTACTGGTTGTCATTTAAATAAACATGAACTCTTCCAGAGTGCTCTGGGCCTCAGACTTGGCCAAAGGTTCACCTTCCAACAAGACAATGACCCTAAGCACACAGCTAAAATAACAAAGGAGCGGCTTCAGAACAACTCTGTGACCATTGACTGGCCCAGCCAGAGCCCTGTCCTACACCCAATTGACCATCTCTGGAGAGACCTGAAAATGGCGTCCAGCAATGTTCACCATCCAACCTGACGGAACTGGAGAGGATCTGCAAGGAAGAATGGCCGAGGATCCCCAAATCCAGAGGTGAAAAACTTGTGGCATCATTCCCAAGAAGACTCATGGCTGTACTAGCTCAAAAGGTGCTTCTACTCACTACTGAGCAAAGGGGCTGAATACTTATGACCATGTGATATTTCAGTTTTTATTTTTTAATAAATTTGCAAAAATTTCTACATTTCTGTTTTTTTTCAGTCAAGATGGGGTTCAGAGTGTACATTAATGAGAAAAATGAACTTTTTTGAATTTACCAAATGGCTGCAATGAAACAAAGAGTGGAAAATTTAAAAGGCTCTGATTCTGAATACTTTCCGTACACACTGTATATTAGAAAAAAAGGAAATGCAAGAGACAGAATTTATATAAGTAGCCGGTTATGAGTATGGAATATTGCAAAATGAATCATAAGTTACAAATTTATTATTTGATATCATACAATGAATATTCTACTCTGCATCGATTAAATGTGCAATCTTCATCATCATCAATATTATGTGTAGTGTGTGAGATACAAGCTGTCTGTCATCACACATCCGATCCCCCGTGTATCTATAGATTTTACCATGTGGAGCCCTGTTGGAGCATACTGCAGCTGTCAGTTTCTCATCTTACTCTCTGTGGCAGAGCTGCGCTGCAGAGAAGGAGGATGCGATGATGTGACTTTCACTGCGGTGCAGAAATGATTATCATTGGTAGCATGTATGTATGATGGAGAATCTGATCACGTTTGTGTATAATGACGCAACCGGTCGTGTGTGTATAATGGAGCCTGGTAAAGTGTGTATAATGGGACAACCTGTTGTATGTGTATAATGGGGCGCCTCCTCATATGTGTGTATAATGGGGCACCTCATCATGTATGTGTATACTGGGGCACCTCATCATGTATGTGTATACTGGGGCACCTCATCATGTATGTGTATACTGGGGCACCTCATCATGTATGTGTATACTGGGGCACCTCATCATTTATTTGTATAATTGGGCACCTCATCATGTATGTGTATAATGGAGCCTTGTCTTGTATATGTATAATGTGGCCTCGTCATGTATTTGTGTAATGGGGCACCTCGTCATGTGTGTTTAATGGGGCACCTCGTCGTGTGTGTGTAATGGCACACCTTGTCATGTATGTGTATAATGAGGCACCTCGTTATGTGTGTGTGTATAATAGGACACCTTGTCATGTATGTATAATGGGGCCTCATTGTGTTTGTGTATAATGGGGCAACCCATCAGGTATGTGTGTAATGGGCACTCCGTCATGTATGTGTATAATGGGGGCCCTCATCATGTATCTCTATAATATGGCACCTTGCCATGTATGTGTATAATGGCTTACTCAACATGTATATGTATAGTGGTGCCCCCGTCATGTATGTGTGTAATGGGGCATTCCTTCATGTATGTGTATAATGGGCACCCCATCATGTGTGTGTGTGTATCATCAGACACCTTGTCATGTGTATAATTGGGAGCCTCATCTTGTAGGTTAATAATGGGCATCCCGTCATGCACAGTACTTGTATAATGGGGCCTCGTTGTGTATGTTTATCATGATCTCTTGGGGCACTCCATTATGAATATGTATAATGGGGTGCCCTGTCATGTATGTGTATAATGAGGTACCTCGTTTTGTATGTGTGTGTGTGTGTGTATATAATAGGGCACCTTGTCATGTATGTATAATGGGGCACCCCATTCATGTGTGTGTAAATAATGAGGCACCCCGTCACGTGTGTATAACAGGGCACTTCGTTCTGAATGTGTATAACGGGGCACCTCGTCGTGTGTGTGAATAATGGGGCACCCCGTTATATATGTGTATATATATGTATAATGGGGTACCTCGTGTGTTTATAATAGAGCACCTTGTCATGTATGTGCATAACAAAGCACCTCATCGTGTGTAGAACGGGGAACCTCGTCATGTGTGTATAATGGCACCTCATCATGTATGTGCATAATGGGGCATCTCATAATGTGTGTTTAATTGGGCACCCCGTTATGTATGTGTATAATGCGGCACCTCATTGTGTATCTATATAATGGGACACCCCATCATGTGCTTATTATGGCGCACCCATCATGAATGTGTACAATTGGGCACCCTGTCATGTATGTCTGTAATGGGGCACCCCATCATGTATTTGTGTAATGGGGAACCACCTCATGTATGTGTATATTTGGGCACCCCATCATGTGTGTATCATTAGGCACCGTGTCGAGTGTGTATAATTGGGGGCCTTACCATGTAGGTTAATAACATGGCACCCCATCATGCACAGTATGTGTATAATGGGGCCTCGTCGTGTTTTGTATAATGATATCATGGGGCACCTTATCATGTATGTGTATAATGAAAACATGGGGCACTCCGTCATGTATTTGTATAATGAGGTGTCATGTCATGTATGTGTATAATGAGGTGCCCTACCATGTATGTGTATCAGTCACTCCGTCATGTATGTGTGTATAAAGGGGCCTTGTCTTATATGTGTATAATGGGGCAACAGTCGTGTGTGTATAATGGGGTCTCATTGTGTATGTGTATAATGGGGCAACTCAACATGTAAACATGCATCTCACAAAATTAGAATATCATCAAAACGTTAATTTATTTCACTTCTTCAATACAAAAAGTGAAACTCATATATTATATAGAGTCATTACACAAAGAGTGATCTATTTCACGTGTTTATTTCTGTTAATGTTGATGATTATGGCTTACAGCCAATGAAAACCCCAAAGTCATTATCTCAGTGAATTAGAATACTTTATAACACCAGCTTGAAAAATGATTTTAAAATCCCAAATATTTGCCTACTGAAATGTATGATCGGTAAATGCACTCAAAACTTGGTCGCGGCACCTTTTGCATCAATTACTGCATCAATGCAGCGTGGCATGGAGGCGATCAGCCTGTGGCACTGCTGAGGGGTTATGGAAGCCCAGATTACTTTGATAGCAGCCTTCAGCTCGTCTGCATTGTTGGGTCTGGTGTCTCTCATCTTCCTCTTGACAATACTCCATAGATACTCTAAGGGGTTAAGGCCAGGCGAGTTTGCTGCCAATCAAGCAGCAATACTGTTGTTTGTAAACCAGGTATTGGTACTTTTGGCAGTGTGGACAGGGGCCAAGTCTTGCTGGAGAATTACAGTTCCATCTCCAAAAAGCTTGTCAGCAGAGGAAAGCATGAAGTGCTCTAAAATGTCCTGGTAGACGGCTGCGCTGACTTTGGTCTTGATAAAACACAGTGGACCTACACCGGCAGATGACATGGCTCCCAAACCATCACTGATTGTGGAAACTTCACACTAGACCTCCAGCAGCTTGGATTGTGGCCTCTCCACTCTTCCTCCAGAGTCTGGGACCTTGATTTCCAAGGTCTAGTGGAAATATTCACAATCGGTGATGGTTTGGGAAGCCATGTCATCTGCTGGTGTAGGTCCACTGTGTTTCATCAAGACCAAAGTCAGCGCAGCCGTCTACTAGGATATTTTAGAGCACTTCATGCTTCCCTCTGCCGAAAAGCTTTTTGGAGATGGAAATGTCATTCTCCAGCAAGACTTGGCCCCTGTCCACACTGCCAAAAGTACAAATACCTGGTTTACAAACAACACTATCGCTGTGCTTGATTGGCAGCAAACTCGCCTGACCTTAACCCTATAGAGAATCTATGGGGTATTGTCAAGAGGAAGATGAGACACCAGACCCAACAATGCAGACGAGCTGAAGGCTGCTATCAAAGCAACCTGGGCTTCCATAACCCCTCAGCAGTGCCACAGGCTGATCTCCTCCATGCCACGCTGCATTGATGCAGTAAATGATGCAAAAGGATCCCCGACCAAGTATTGAGTGCATTTACTGATCATACCTTTCAGTAGGCCAACATTTCAGATTTTAAAATCATTTTCAAGCAGGTGTTCTAATTTACTGAGATAATGACTTTTGGGTTTTCTTTGGCTATAAGCCATAATCATCAACCTTAACAGAAATAAACACGTGAAATAGATCACTCTGTCTGTAATGACTCTACATAATATATGAGTTTCACATTTTGTATTGAAGAACTGAAATAAATTTACTTTTTGATGATATTCTAATTTTATGAGATGCACCTGTATGTGTATAAATAATGGGGCATAGTCATGGATGTGTATAATGGGGCACCCCGTCATATGTGTGTATAATGGGGTGCCTCGTTGTGTGTGTGTGTATAATGGGGCACCCCGTTGTGTATGTGTAAAATAGGGCCATATCATATATGTGTATAATGAGGCCATATCATATATTTGTATAATGGGGCCTCGTCATGCATATGAATAATGGGGTTCACCGTCATTTGTGTATAATGGGGCACCGTCCTGTGTGTGTATAATGGGGCCTCATCCTGTGTGTGTGTGTGTGTGTGTATATAATGGGACACTCTGTTGTGTGTGTATAATGGGGCACTGTCGTGTATGTGTATAATGGGTCACCCCATCATGTGAGTGTATAACGGGGCCTCGTCCTGTGTGTGAATAATGAGGCACTGTCCTGTGTGTGTGTGTATAATGGGGCCTCATCCTGTGTGTGTATAATGGGGCCTTGTTGTGTGTGTGTGTGTGTGTATAATGGGACACCCCGTTGTGTGTGTATAATGGGGCACCGTCGTGTATGTGTATAATGGGTCACCCCATCATGTGAGTGTATAATGGGGCCTCGTCCTGTGTGTGTGTGTATAATGGGGCACTGTCCTGTGTGTGTGTATAATGGGGCCTCATCCTGTGTGTGTATAATGGGGCCTTGTTGTGTGTGTGTGTGTGTGTGTGTGTGTGTGTGTATATAATGGGACACCCTGTTGTGGGTGTATAATGGGGCACCGTCGTGAATGTGTATAATGGGGCACCCCGTCATGTGAGTGGGCCTCGTCCTGTGTGTGTGTGTATAATGGGGCACCGTTGTGTATTTGTATAATGGGGTCTCGTCATGTATATGTATAATGGGGCACCCCGTCGTGTGTGTATAATGGGGCCTTGTCATGTATGTGAGCAGTATAGACATGGGTTACAACTTCCACCACTAATGATAGACCCGTGCCCTGCCGATGGGCGTAGATTACTGTAGGGGCTCCGTGGACCCTGTACATCCTTTGTCGGCCCCATGCGATTAACCTACGAGTCGTGTTGTCTCCCCGTCGGCCAATTCTCACTCCTCGGGTACCAGCGACAATGGCTTGTTGTTATGTAAAGAAGCCTGTATCCAGCAAAAAACGTGGAGAGATTCTTCAGTATTGGAATCTTAGTCACATGGGGCCGTGACAGTCCACCCCCCCCCCTCCCCCAGCTAATCTAGTTTCTATAGAAACAAGATTGGGAAAAAAGACCGACAGAGAGGGGCAGAAAAGAGTAAGAACGAGAGGGATAGAGAGGTGAGCAGCCATAGGTACGAGGGGAGTCGGGGGGACCACAATGGGCAGCGAGGAATCTGCTGACGGACAGGTGACGCATCAAGTTCCTCCACATAACTGATGTGCCGGGATGCTGTTAACGGATCCTAGATTCTCCTGGAGGTGGACAAGGAGTCAGGGTAGAGTAAGAGCAGGTAAGTGTTAATGCAAGTGAGCGGGGACGGAGAATAACGCGGGTTTCCATCATTTGCATGGTACGATCCGATTACAGGATATTCATTGCATCTATCGAACCCACTGCAAAGTTGTTACAAGACCGAGTGGCAGAAATAGATACAGTATCTTGCTGAAAAACCATAGATTAACCCCCAACAGGTGGTTGGCACATCCTGCTCGGAGCAGGAACACGGGACGCCCGGGTCAAGAGACTCCTCTCCCCGTCTCCATCTGTTGTTCCCATTTGCTACAAACACCCGCCTGTCATTTTCATGCGTTTTTTTCCCCCCATTATTTGATTCGGGTCCAGAAGACGTCCACAGGATGGAGTTACAGCCCGTCTTAGGTTATCCTGCAATAACTCTTCTCCACTCCGGGGAAGGTACCTCTCATTACCTTTCTTGGCCCTTGTGCAGATCCCTCTATTAATAAGAACATCTGACGTGGACTCCGCACTTTCTGTAATAGTCGAGCAAGGTTTGCATCGCTCTCATCGACAAGTAAGTGAAGCGCTCCAGGATTATGTTAGTCCCCTTCTCTGCAAGTTAATAAAATTGCTTTTCAGTACGTGGTCTGACACTATTTCTTCATTTGCATATTGATATATTATGTAGATATTAGACTTTAGATTAGTAGTGTATACACCAGCCATCGGCAGCATAATGTCCACCATCACCAAGCTAGAGACCTACAAATTGCTCTTAAAGGGGTTTTATTACCAAGTTAGTTTTCACTCTTATTTTATTCATTCTCCTTCGCTGAGTATTTCAGTTTTTGTCTTTTTTAAATCTGCCATATGGTTCCAGAGATATGGGCCTTATTTACTGCTAATGTTTATGACCTAAGGGGGCGTGGCTCACAGGGTAATTATGCAGAAGTTCTTAAAGACACGCCCTCATAAACTCTTAAGAGACACCCCCCCTTTGGTATAGAACATAAAAAGTAGCACTAAATAAAAAGCCTCATATCTCTGGAACTGTATGGCGGATTTCTAAAAGGAAAAAAGTGGAATAATCAGTGGAGAACTGGGAATATTATAAGAGCAAAACCTGGCCACGTTTGTGCTGGTGACAGCCCATCCTTAAAGGAGCATTGCAAGCTTACACGTTGAGATTCTCGCCCACCGAATCATGACCCACACCCACCACTTCCGTTTAGCCGTCAGTGGCCACATTTACCATTATGAATGATGACATGGTTCCATGTTCTCTGCTGTAGAAAATGCAGCCACCTCTCCGTTGAAACCCATGTGTCATGCTATGGATGACAAGGGGACATTACTAAATGTTGCTTAAGGTTTTTCATTTGTACTTTGCTGTTTTATATGTAAAAGTCACTTGCTCGTAGTGGAAGTTGTTTCCGAGTTTCTTGTATCGACACTGATGGGCAGAAAGTAATGCAGGATACCCGTCTATGGTGGTCTACCGCCGAGGGTCTTGTTTTCTGTGTTTAAAACTATTTATTCAGAAATGCAATCCCAAAACCTAATACCGCCATCGATCCCTCGCGATGAAGTGACTGCTTTGCCGAGCGTACACCTGTTCTCTGGCTGATGACAGGTGCAATAATTGCGTCCTCTCGCCTGCGCTATTATTAAACCTCATTAACATATGTTGACTCCCATTCCGTACGGCAGATCGAAATAGGGGAGCGATATGTGAGATGGTCCTAAGCCTGGGCCACTAAAGGGGGAAGCGGAGCAGATCTGTTCATTGTCAGTACCTGCGGCACCCTGTAACCCTCCAACTGATAGAAGTAGCCGCATACCCCTCCATCTGCAGGTCACAGACATTATCAAGCCATTTTTAGATATTTTGTTTTGTGTATCCCTTTGTATCTATTTTATTTTTGTATGTATCGCCAACCTGTTCCACAGCGCTGCACATCAGTCCTTGTTCACAATGGGGCTCACGAACATCGGTCCTGCATTCATGGTATCCCCTGGCTTTGGACTATCTACCTACCTATCTATCTATCTACATAACTATTCTCGGAGAGTGAGTGGAAGTACAAGCAATTTTGCAATTTACTGCCTTTTAAAAACGTCAGCCATTCTTGAGATATTCATGCTTTTGTTTACAGCTCGTTGCCTTGGAGACAGACCACCACTGCTAGACAGCAGAACATCACCAGCGTTTACAAACTCTCTTCTATTGAGCTTGTAAACAAAGTTTTTAAACTATCCAGGATTGCTCTTAATCCCAGGAAGTTTCAGTGCAACCCTTAAACGCTAGACAGCAGCATTGGTCGGTCTCCACAACAATACGCTGAAAACAATAAGAAAAGTGATAACTGCGCGATCCTGGTCAGCTTCAAAACAGTGCTTACAAGCTCATTAGAGGAAAAAAAAAAGCATGTTCTGCTGTCTAGCAGCGGTGGTCGGTCTCCAAGGCAACAAGCTGTAAAGAAAATAAAGCTGATAATGTCTTAAGACTTCACATTTTTTTAAATGGTAAATTGCTAAATTTCTTGTATTTACAAAAGTGTCTGTCTGAAAATATCCCATCTAAGAAGGTGGAAATAAGATTTAATGGCGGCTGCCTGAATATTAATACTCGACCGATTCTCATTTAATCGGATACAATTGTATTTAGCCTGACGCTGATACAATGTCTGTTTTATGGTCCGATCCCTGGAACCGAACCTTGACCACCATGAGCTTCAATGTCACATGGAACAGGAAAACCGGAGCTGCAGTTACCAGAGAGCCCGAGGCGCTCTGATATCTCTGGATTTGCCCTGTGTTTCTTTAGTTACACCCAATTCACACTATGGTTTTTAATACTCTTTGTTTTTCTTAGCCAAAAAGTAGAAGTAGAGAGAAAAGCCTGACATGTCTCATCTGCTGCAGAACCTCTTTGTAAAGAGGAAGCTTGAGCTTCGTGAAAGTGTGATTAATTGTTCTTTTTCAGGCACCTATTCAGTGGCTCCGTTCGGGCTTGTGTGTGAACCTCCCTGCAAAACGGGATTCAGGCGTATGTGCCAATGGGGACATAAGAGATAATAGTGCCACTGAGGCACGTCTCACTTAACCCTATATGTGCACAGGTCTGACAACCCTTGCCCCACTTTTTCATGTCAGAGAATTTTTAATGATCTAGTGATCTCCAACCAAGATTATTGGTCCACCTGATCTAATAACCTTACTTTGTCCTGTAACTGATGAAGGTCTAATGTAAGACCAAAATGTTTTACTTACTACTAGTGTGGACAACATTAAATTATCTGATCACTTAAGTTGAGTGCCAAGTCTCTTAATATATGGTAATGGTGTGGGAGCCTACTCTGGCTGTGCACACGCCTATCTATTCAACCGTTAGTTCCAGTTGCATAGACCCGCCTACAGAGCACTTCCAATCTTATTTGCATATGGCTTCTACATCAGATTTTTAATCACTGGCACACCAGATCTCTACAAGAAAGGTATTATACAGTGCCAGCCACAGTATTTACACAGAGTGCCCACCATAAAACCATGTCAATGTATTGTCAGCCACAGTGCCCCTGCTAGCAGTACCAGCCACGTGTTCCTTGAATCATAGAATCATAGAATGGTAGAGTTGGAAGGGACCTCCTGGGTCATCTGGTCCAACCCCTGCTCGCTCAAAGCAGAATTCACTAAATCATCCCAGCCTCTGTTTGAAAACTTCCATTGAAGGAGAACTCACCACCTCTCATGGCAGCCTGTTCCACTCGTTGATCACCCTCACTGTCAAAAAGTTTTTTCTAATATCTAATCTGTGTCTCCTCCCATTCAGTTTCGTCCCATTGTTTCTAGTCTTTCCTTGTGCAAATGAGAATAAAGATGATCCTTCTACATTGTGAGAGCCCTTGAGATATTTGTAGACAGCTATTAAGTCTCCTCTCAGTCTTTTTTTTTTTGCAAGCTAAACATTCCCAAATCCTGTAACCGTTCCTCATAGGACATGGTTTGCCGACTGGTCACCATTCTGGTCGCTCTTCTCTGAACTTGCTCCAGTTTGTTGATGTCTTTTTTAAAATGTGGTGCCCAAAACTGGACACAGTATTCCAGATGAGGTCTGACCAAAGACACGTAGAGGGCAATAATGACTTCACGTGAGCTAGACTGTATGCTTCTGTTAATATATCCCAGAATTGCATTTGCCTTTTTTGCTGCTGCATCACACTGTTGACTCATGTTCAGTCTGTGATCTATTAGTATACCCAAGTCTTTTTCACATGTGCTGTTGCTTAGCCCTATGAATCCTGTTCTGTAAATGATTTTTTCATTTTTATTGCCTAGATGTAGTACTTTGCATTTTTCCTTGTTAAAACCCATTCTGTTAGTTGCTGCCCACTGCTCCAGTTTATTTATATCTTTTTGAATCCTCTCTCTCCTCTTCCCTAGTATTAACTATCCCTCCTAGCTTTGTGTCATCAGCAAATGTATTTAGTTTACCCTCAATACCTTCATCCAAATCATTGATATAGATGTTGAACAATACAGGGCCCAGGACAGAACTTCTGTGGTACTCCACTTGAGACAGTCTTCCAACTGGATGTGCAGCCATTTACGACCACTCTTTAGGTCTGATCACTAAGCCAGTTATGAATCCACCTAACAGTTGCCTTGTCCATTCCATACTTAGTCATTTTTTCAATAAAGATGGTGAGAGATACTTTGTCAAATGCTTTGCTGAAGTCAAGATATAATATATATCTACAGCATTTCCCTGATCCACCCAGTCAGTGATTCTGTCATAGAAGGAAATTAAGTTAGTCTGACATGACTTATTAGTTACAAACCCATGCTGACTTTGGTAAATCACTTCATTCTTATCCAGGTACTTACATACATGTTGTTTAATAATTTGTTCAAAGATCTTTCCTGGTATAGACGTCAGACTCACCGGCCTATAGTTCCCTGGGTCCACCTTCCCCTTTTTGAAGATAGGAATGACACAGTACAGTGCTGTGATATAATATCTGCTACAGTCCTAATGGAAACACAAGGACAGGGCATATCTACCCCCTACATGTCCTGTCGCTTCCTCCTTTTGTGCCAGCGACTAGTGAGATTAGTTCCTTGGGCTCATAGACTCATGGAGGGGTCCTGAATTGAGTATGCCCTCTATTATAGGGAACCAAGCAGCAGTGCTGACATTTTTACTCATATAATTACAGATTTTTAGACTTCCAATGCAGCGCTGTAAAGCGAGACTGAAATCCTGAAGAAGGACTTGACATTAACCCATTTGTCACTATTTTTCTATTCTAGAAAAATGTGGGTTTTATTTATTACTGTTTGGCCTTTTCGTGACCACGGTCTGACTCCAGGTCTATGCGGGGCTCCTGCCATTGTAAAAAGCGTGGAGCATAGTTATATCGGTCAGACTGGAACCACAAAGACAGGCCTTTGCCCAGTGTTCCTTATTTCTGCCTATGCAGAGTCCTTCACAGATCCCCAATATTAAAGAGAGGAGACCAACCTTGACTGTTGGGGCCAATATGGGGGATTCAGGGTTTGCCCCCTTTGGGATAGAAGCCTAGGCTGAGAAGTTGATCACTGGTTTGGATACGTTCCAGCCATGATGGGATTGTAGAGGAGATGGACAGAACCCACCCAGCACATAACGCACCCCCATCCAAGATCAGTACCCAGACCGGGCTGCGGCCATACTAGACAGTGGCTCCGTTCTTCCCTGCATGATGTATAGGTCATATATCTCTGTAAAGATCAAAACCAAAACCGACGCTGCTCGAAAAATCCTCTAATAAAAGCATTCTTCACTTCATTGCCCCCCTCGTTTATTCCCTTTGGTGCTCCCGTTTTGCATTCGGCAACTCCCCCCGCTAATGAGGGAAGAGTCGCTGCGCTCCACATAGCGGCTCCTCTGGATGAAGCAGAGCCGAACAATACCCAGCAGCGGGGCTGAACGTGCCGCCATCTCCCTTCCGGAGCTTATTTTGACAACCAGCTGACATCACAAATTCCAGATAATCATTGGGGCTGACAACTTGAAATGAGATGTGAAATCCGCGCTCAACTTTTCATCGTCAAAGAACAGTTATGAAGGTCGATCCCATAGGGGGCCCGAAAAATGTACATTGCCATGTAGTCATAAAGACGCATCACCGTGGGTCCCCCACCGCAGGGGATTCTGGGTAAAGACCATCACATTCTATGTCTGCTAATGAGAGTATGTGTTTTGTCTTACTCCCTGTCCTTACTCCATTATTTATTGCTTCCATGTCAGTAGGATGTTAGTAAAGGAAGCGGTGACAGGTGGTGGGAAACGGCCAGGGACAGAAATAAATGCTAAAAGAACAATAAAAATAGATCCCTGCACCTTCAGATAAGACGTAGACTAACCCCAAATAATAGAAAGAAGCAAGTCCAGAGTATAATCTCCATGCATTTGTGTACAGGGTTCCATTCACTTACAGCAAGCGGAGATCGTACAAAGGCTGTGGCCATTATACTGTATGCCATGTTAGGGCAGAGCAATGTGATAAAGGGGTGAAATTCTCATCTATTATCTATCGATCTATCTATTATCTATCTATCCTCTATGAATCATCTATTATCTATCTATTATCTATCTTTCCATCATATATCTATCATCTATCTATCTATCCTCTATCTATTATCTATCTGTTATCTATCTATCATCTATCTATTATTTATCCTCTATTATCTATCTATTGTCTATCCTCTATCTAGCATCTATTATCTATCCGTTATCTATTATATATCTATCATGTATCTATCTATTATCTATCCATCTATTATCTATCTTTCTATCATATATCTATTATCTATCTATCATCTATCTATTATCTATCTATTAAATATCTATTATCTATCCATATATTATCTATCTAATATCTATCATATATCTATAATCTAACTATTATCTATCTATCTATCTATCTATCTATCTATCTATCTATCTATCTATCTATCTATCTATCTATCTATCTATCTATCTATCTATCTATCTATCTATCTATCTTTCTATCTATCTATTTTTTTCAGTCTTTTAGCCGGGATATGTTCTATAAAGCAGCGCGGCTTATAATTACTAGACCTATTAACAAGGGTGAGATTGAAGCATTAGACAGAGCCATGAAGGTGATAAATGTGCGTTAAGTATCCTCAGACTGACAGGCGGATCAGCTGAGGGCGCGAGGTTTAAGTCGATGCTGGGGAATGGCAGGAAAAGAACTGAATTATGCGCAGGGCTTCACTGCACATGAACCATTCATTCCGCTCGCAGACATATCGGGGCTTCCCTCGAGAGCGGCTCATCATATCGCAGTCCATTTATAAATGAAGCGGGTTATTGAATTCCTCCATTTGCTTGTGCAGCGCTCGCAGCTGCATCTATACGCGCACGTCCATCGCACATACACACAAGCACTAAGTTTGTGCCCAAAGGGAAGCTGCCGCCTCACTGAGATCGCATAATGTGATTTCTCCTTGGGTTACAATTGTTTTCAGTCAAGACTTTGACCATCCTGAAAGCTCAGCCGTTACCCCGGGGCGAGCGGACGTCGCAGCCCATCCGAGCGCTGGTTGTTTGTGTGTGTTGGTAGGGGTTGTCCATGTTACTGTCAGTGGTATTGGTTACATATGCCTGCACAGACACTGCATATCTGCCATGATTCATCTCGCTGCTGCAGCACAGTCTGTGCACTCTATAAATAGCCGGTGATACAATGCGGTACAGTACCATTCTCCAACGTTTCTATTATTTAAGGAGAACCGTCATGGCTTAGTGGGAGAAATTGTGATTTTTTTTTTCCCTGAGAAGACCCATAGATGCTCTGTCCTTGGTCCTGAGAGCAGCGAAGAAGGAGAGTTGTCCAGGAGGCTCCAGTAACACCTCCTGTTTTTATCCCACCCGCAGGTCCACTGGAGGCTTCTCAAAGCTAACCCACAGGTTGTCACTGAAGGAGAGGTCCGAGAAGAAGAACGATGCTGAGCCCGCACCGCTGGAGCAGCCCGCATTCAGACCACGATCACTGAGCATTGAATGGTGAGAATAGTGGGACAGAGTCAGACTGGTCTGCGGAAAAGACATGGTGGTTGTAGAGTAGACCGTTCTGGTGTGGTGCCATGTTGGATGTTCTTCGTAGACTTTACAAGGTTTGGTTGGGGTATCTCAAGTTTTGCATGAGGCATAAAAATGGTTAAGATCTCATTGACCACTTTAAGTATTGCAAGGGTTGTTGTCTTACCAAACGAGACTTGGTCTAATGAAGGTTGTCTTGGTCTAATGAAGGTCGTCTTGGTCTAATGAAGGTTGTCTTCTACACAGCTTTATTGATATACATCCCTCATATGCAGATCACAGTTGAGAATAAAGATTTCAGTACTGCATGGACCCTGAACCAGAGCCCTGTGAACCTCCTACTTGTCGGCATCCCCAGCACCTCTTCTGCTTAGTAGGCCTGGCCCAATGTCATGCTATAACGATGATGTTGCACCAACCTGGTGGACATGGACAACCAGTGTGGCTTCTTGAACAGGTTCTAGGGAACCTTTTCGCTCAACTCTAGTGTAGATCCATTGTGACACGGAGAACCTAAACTCAAGTTTATGTATGTTAGGTATCAAATTAGTTTTGGAATCCCGTTGATCAACTTAGGATCTGGCCAAGTTCACCATGACCACCTTCCATTGGTGACACGATGGGCATGAAAACTTGGTGATATGTTTGGTCTTTGAATTCCTAGCCATCGGCATTTGTTTTTTTCTCTGCCATATCGACTGCTATGCCGGCTGCCATGGTGGTAGAGGTTCTTCAGAACTTTTGGGAAATTTGCCTCTTTCTTCTAAAATGACTGAAGATGCAGTTTCTTCCAGAATGATGATCATTTTTGTAGGCCCCAATTACTGTTTCATATTTGGAGGCCTTGGCTCTATGGAGTAACCAGACACTACGACCATTAGACAATCCATAACTGGGCTGTGGTAACAGTGATTGGGCAATTAGAAAGCATTTGGAAATGTACTAATAATGGTGGTGCCTAAAAACATGACACACCCTTTAATTCACAGTGTACATTAACAAAGACGTTTCACCCTAAAGATGTTCTCTACTTTGTCAATGGGCTCGTCTGACAAGTAGATGTTGTCCACACAGCCATCCCCCTGCTGGGACCTCCATTAATCAGATGTAATTCATGTGTAAAACGGGCAGTAAGTGTTCAGTTTTCCTGCAGTGCCCCCACAGGGGAAATTCAGTATTACACAGCTCCCATTGAAATCAGTGAGTTGTCTGTGAAATGCAGGACAGGACATGTCTGCCCGAGAGAGAGACGCTCTTTGTAACCATTTTTCTTTCTGGGGTAACAGATGAAAATCCTGAAGACTAAAGCGGATCTGGCACCAGATTTCACGATCCATTATGAAGTAGATTTCACAGACTTGATGAGGCCGGTGAACTTACTTTACATCCCTGTTCTGATATGGATTTTAAATCCTAAACTTGAATTGAGACTTTTATACATTGAACTGCTAAAAATATTATTATAAATTTTGATGGCAGCTTTTCTAATATGGATTTTCACAGTAGGGACACCAGCCCCATCAGGTCTAAGTGATCTAACAATGTACACGGTTTGTATTGTGATATCCGGTGATGGTCCTCTTTATGAGTGACGCTGAATCTTTATATACCGATGTGTCTTACAGGAATGACCGGTTTCCTGCCTCTTTAGCAGCGATTGTCTGATCTCACAACTTGGCCGTTGTCAGCCGTATATAATGTGCTTGACGAGAAGTAAACCGCAGTGGAGACAGTGCGATCTTTGTCATTAGGACTCGGCCTGACATTCCCTCATAACTAACATCATTGTCATATCTGCCAAATTTTTCTGAACCAGGTAATGTGCCCTAAGGAAGCAAAAAAAAAAAGGTATTCTGGTCACATCCATGGAAAATCGCGTCATTCCTGCTGTGCTGGCAGCCGTCACAAAGACGTATACAATGTGCAAGTGACTGCCGCCATCGGTCGGGTGTCTGCAGCTGGCGGAGGGGCTAGATGGGGCTGTATACAGGGGCGACACAGGTCATTAATATATACTGGAGTAAAGTCTTCACATCAATCAGTAACTTCTAATATATATTGTATGTCAGCTGTGCACTTTCAAGATCTGTATTTCCTGTCAATGAATGGAAACGGCCATTGGGAGCATCCAAAGACTGACCCGAAAATGTGCAGCAGGCGCAACAGCAAAGAGAGATCATCTAGCTGCGATCAGTCTCTCTAAACAATATTCCCTTCTGCCGCCCAGGAATATAAAGCAATGGCTCTGACAGCAAGCAGAGGTCCTGAAAATAGTCAGCAATGGGAGACTTTCAGCTCTGGAGTATAATACAGGATGTAACTCAGGATCAGTAATGTAATGTATGTACACAGGGACTGCACCAGCAGAATAGTGAGTGCAGCTCTGGGGTATAATACAGGAGGTAACTCAGGATCAGTAATGTAATGTATGTACACAGGGACTGCACCAGCAGAATAGTGAGTGCAGCTCTGGGGTATAATACAGGAGGTAACTCAGGATCAGTAATGTAATGTATGTACACAGGGACTGCACCAGCAGAATAGTGAGTGCAGCTCTGGGGTATAATACAGGATGTAACTCAGGATCAGTAATGTAATGTATGTACACAGGGACTGCACCAGCAGAATAGTGAGTGCAGCTCCGGAGTATAATACAGGAGGTAACTCAGGATCAGTAATGTAATGTATGTACACAGTGACTGCTCCAGCAGAATAGTGAGTGCAGCTCTGGGGTATAATACAGGAGGTAACTCAGGATCAGTAATGTAATGTATGTACACAGTGACTGCAGCAGCAGAATGGTGATTGCAGCTCTGGAGTATAATGAAGGATGTAAAACAGGATCAGTATAGAATAAGTAATGTATGAAAGTGACTGCACCAGCAGAATAGTGAGTGCAGCTGTGGAGTATAATATAGGATATATCTCAGGATCAGTACTGGGTCAGTAATGTAATATATGTACACAGTGACTGCAACAGCAGAATAATGAGTGCAGCTCTGGAGTATAATACAGCATGTAACTCAGGATCAGTAATGTAATGTATGTGCATAGTGACTGCACCAGCAGAATAGTGAGTGCAGCTCTGGGGTATAATACAGGAGGTAACTCAGGATCAGTAATGTAATGTGTGTACAGTGATTGCACCAGCAGAATAGTGAGTGCAGCTCTGGGGTATAATACAGGAGGTAACTCAGGATCAGTAATGTAATGTGTGTACACAGTGATTGCACCAGCAGAATAGTGAGTGCAGCTCTGGAGTATAATACAGGATATAACTCAGGATCAGTAATGTAATGTATGTACACAGTGACTGCACCAGCAGAATAGTGAGTGCAGCTCTGGGGTATAATACAGGAGGTAACTCAGGATCAGTAATGTAATGTATGTACACAGTGACTGCACCCGCAGGATAGTGAGTGCAGCTCTGGAGTATAATACAGGATATAACTCAGGATCAGTAATGTAATGTATGTACACAGTGACTGCACCAGCAGAATAGTGAGTGCAGCTCTGGGGTATAATACAGGATATAACTCAGGATCAGTAATGTAATGTTTGTACACAGTGACTGCACCCGCAGGATAGTGAGTGCAGCTCTGGAGTATAATACAGGATATAACTCAGGATCAGTAATGTAATGTATGTACACAGTGACTGCACCAGCAGAATAGTGAGTGCAGCTCTGGGGTATAATACAGGAGGTAACTCAGGATCAGTAATGTAATGTGTGTACAGTGATTGCACCAGCAGAATAGTGAGTGCAGCTCTGGGGTATAATACAGGATATAACTCAGGATCAGTAATGTAATGTGTGTACACAGTGATTGCACCAGCAGAATAGTGAGTGCAGCTCTGGAGTATAATACAGGATGTAACTCAGGATCAGTAATGTAATGTATGTACACAGTGACTGCACCCGCAGGATAGTGAGTGCAGCTCTGGAGTATAATACAGGATGTAACTCAGGATCAGTAATGTAATGTATGTACACAGTGACTGCACCAGCAGAATAGTGAGTGCAGCTCTGGGGTATAATACAGGATATAACTCAGGATCAGTAATGTAATGTGTGTACACAGTGATTGCACCAGCAGAATAGTGAGTGCAGCTCTGGGGTATAATACAGGATATACAGTTAGGTCCATATATATTTGGACAGAGACAACATTTTTCTAATTTTGGTTATAGACTTTACCACAATGAATTTTAAATAAAACAATTCAGATACAGTTGAAGTTCAGACTTTCAGCTTTCATTTGAGGGTATCCACATTAAAATTGGATGAAGGGTTTAGGAGTTTCAGCTCCTTAACATGTGCCACCCTGTTTTTAAAGGGACCAAAAGTAATTGGACAGATTCAATAATTTTAAATAAAATGTTCATTTTTAGTACTTGGTTGAAAACCCTTTGTTGGCAATGACTGCCTGAAGTCTTGAACTGATGGACATCACCAGACGCTGTGTTTCCTCCTTTTTGATGCTCTGCCAGGCCTTCACTGTGGTGGTTTTCAGTTGCTGTTTGTTTGTGGCCTTTCTGTCTGAAGTTTAGTCTTTAACAAGTGAAATGCATGCTCAATTGGGTTGAGATCAGGTGACTGACTTGGCCATTCAGGAATATTCCACTTCTTTGCTTTAATAAACTCCTGGGTTGCTTTGGCTTTATGTTTTGGGTCATTGTCCATCTGTAGTATGAAACGACGACCAATCAGTTTGGCTGCATTTGGCTGGATCTGAGCATACAGTGTGGCTCTGAATACCTCAGAATTCATTTGGCTGCTTCTGTCCTGTGTCACATCATCCATAAACACTAGTGACCCAGTGCCACTGGCAGCCATGCATGCCCAAGCCATCACACTGCCTCCGCCGTGTGTTACAGATGATGTGGTATGCTTTGGATCATGAGCTGTACCACGCCTTCGCCATACTTTTCTCTTTCCATCATTCTGGTAGAGGATGATCTTGGTTTCATCTGTCCAAAGAATGTTCTTCCAGAACTGTGCTGGCTTTTTTAGATGTTTTTTAGCCTTTTTATTCTTGATGCTTATGAGTGGCTTGCACCGTGCAGTGAACCCTCTGTAGTTACTTTCATGCAGTCTTCTCTTTATGGTAGATTTGGATATTGATGCGCCGACCTCCTGGAGAGTGTTGGTCACTTGGTTGGCTGTTGTGAAGGGGTTTCTCTTCACCATGGAGATTATTCTGCGATCATCCACCACTGTGGTCTTCCGTGGGCGCCCAGGTCTTTTTGCATTGATGAGTTCACCAGTGCTTTCTTTCTTTCTCAGGATGTACCAAACTGTAGATTTTGCCACTCCTAATATTGTAGCAATTTCTTGGATGGTTTTTTTCTGTTTTTGCAGCTTAAGGATGGCTTGTTTCACCTTCATGGAGAGCACTTTTGACCGCATGTTTACTTCACAGCAAAACCTTCCAAATGCAGCACCACACCTCAAATCAACTCCAGGCCTTTTATCTGCTTAATTGAGAATGACATAACGAAGGGATTGCCCACACCTGCCCATGAAATAGCCTTGGAGTCAATTGTCCAATTACTTTTGGTCCCTTTAAAAACAGGGTGGCACATGTTAAGGAGCTGAAACTCCTAAACTCTTCATCCAATTTTAATGTGGATACCCTCAAATGAAAGCTGAAAGTCTGAACTTCAACTGCATCTGAATTGTTTTGTTTAAAATTCATTGTGGTAATGTCTATAACCAAAATTAGAAAAATGTCATCTCTGTCCAAATATATATGGACCTAACTGTAACTCAGGATCAGTAATGTAATGTGTGTACAGTGATTGCACCAGCAGGATAGTGAGTGCAGCTCTGGGGTATAATACAGGATATAACTCAGGATCAGTAATGTAATGTATGTACACAGTGACTGCACCAGCAGAATAGTGAGTGCAGCTCTGGAGTATAATACAGGATATAACTCAGGATCAGTAATGTAATGTGTGTACAGTGACTGCACCAGCAGAATAGTGAGTGCAGCTCTGGGGTATAATACAGGAGGTAACTGTAGAAGGGATCTTAAGTGGGTTTTGAAGGTGGGCGATATGGGGGGTCATAGACAGCGTAGTTTGTTAATAAAACTGAGTAAATGTAATATTGTGTGTTTCAGTTGTGGCCTATCCCATAATCCATGTCTAACAGCAGCCGGATAATGATTCATGTTGTGACGATAATTTATTACAGATATACACATTTGCTTATGTCGTGTTTTTGGCCGGTGACCAAGTGATTACATTCTTCATGTTAAAAGATGCCAACGTCTGCCACATTTCCCATGCCGGCTTCCCTCGCCCTCCTTTCTCCAATCTCTTACTAATGACCCTGGAGTCTCTTTGCTTTCGCAAGTAATGCTATCTGGGAGTTGTTGTACAAGCCGCTCGGGTTCTTGGACGGGGCCCATGTTCTTGTGGACTGCGGTGTGTGTGTGAAAGTACTTCGTGGTGGGCTCATAAGCCAAGAGGCGAACGCAGAAACTTGGCCGGGAACTTTCAGAGGGTGGATGGAATCGGGACTGGAAGGCAGATAAACAGTAGGGCTTTTCCCACCCATTCTGGGAAACCTATGTGGGCCTGTGGTGGGGGGAAATAAATGAAGTCTGTCAAGTTCGTGGTTTCTTTTCCTGGTGCCTCGTTAATATCTTATTGAGATTCTGTCTCACAAAATAGAAATCATGTTTATTGGAGTCATTAGATCTGCTCTTAGGGGCAGGATACCAACGTGAAATTCATACTCTGGGTTTCCTGTATTAGGTTTCATGGCTTGCGGCGGAGCTGAGTACACATTACGCGGCCATGTTAAAATGTTCTTGTTGTTGAAACTCTGCAGATATTCTGGATGGTGCGGAGATGTGGACTCCAATCGAAAGGCCAAAAATGAGAGATCAGATTCAATTCTTCACCGCTGTCAAAAGTCCACTGTGATTGGTTGACGGACAGTTTTAATGTCCGATGTTTTTGATCAAGTGAAATTTAAAGGGGTTATTTTGGGAAATATCTTTGACTGCCCTAAAATAATGAAAGAATGGATAGTCTGCATCACCGGTCCCCTTCGGATCCTGTTCACACAGTTACCCAGTTTCCGCTTGTCTCTGTCCTTCTCTATTAGAATGGTGGAAATGTTTGCTTAGCCCATTATTGGCTGCAGCGATGACCCTCCTCATCCAGTGATTGGCTAAGCAGGCATTTTCGGCAACTTCTGGTGTGTCGAAAATGGAACCAATAAGCTTGAGGCCAGATGAGTGCCGAAACGAGATCAGCAGGGGATTGGCGAGGCCGAGCATAAGGGATAATTCACACATCCAATTTTATCATACCAGTAGTTTTCACTTATAGCACTCATACCTATGATATTCTATGGGCCTGCGCATATTTCTGATTTTTTTTTCCTCTGGCCGAGTGGTCCGTGGTAAATACCAGAGAAATGTTCGATCTTATTACTAGCATCCGATCAAAATCGGCAGCGCAAGTGCATGGGTCCGTGAAAAATTTGGACCACCCTCGGATGACATCGGAATAAGAGAAAAACTGATGATACTCAGACCAAACTCTGATCAGAATTATCTGTCCGTTTTTCCTACGTCTAAATGAGGCCTAATTGCAGTGCATGTAACAAAAAAAATCACTTTCAAGTAAAATTCTCCTGAATTTTGTTGTAATTTGCTCCAAAATGTAGGAAATGGCGCATAACTGGGGAAAGTTACCATTATTGGCACAGAGTATGCACAGTGCACCGATCGATGTTTCCAACAGGGTGCACGGCATTTTGGAGAATGTGTCGCTGGCAGGAAGCAACGCCAGGTAGTATAAAGGCTCAAAAATAAGGCGTTCAGCTTGAACCCCAGATTTTCCATAACATTTACTGCAGAAAACATGACATATCAGACCCCAGATAAAATTAAGATTTACAAAGCGAAAAGAGGAGAACACATGGGCCAAATTGAGGGTGTTCTAAACAATGTTTTGCACTGGGGCCACAACCAAATCTGCAAAAAAACTTGCCTCAATTTGTTTCATTATTATCATTTCATGTCATTTACCATATGTCACATCCTATTCACTTGCATGTAGAAAAGCCGCGGAGACACCATCACGTGTTTCTCAACGCAAGCAATGAATAGCCAGGTCTTTCACCGGGAAGGAAAGCATCCAATAAAGGAAAACCACCTATACCAAAACATGGTATCCATCCACAGACAGCTGTTTCGGGGTATTTGCCCCTCATCAGTGTGGAGTAGGAAACTGGCTATTAGGAGCAGTGCCTGGTGAAAAGGCTATAAACATAAGAATGAATGACCTCGGGGAGATCAAAACATCCAACACCTCGGAGAGGGACAAATACCCCGAAACAGCTGTCTGTGGATGGATACCATGTTTTGGTATAGGTGGTTTTCCTTTATTGGATGCTGCCCTTCCCGTGGTTGTTCCTTCCCGGTGAAAGGTCTGGCTATTCATTGCTTGCGTTGAGAAACACGTGATGGTGTCTCCGCGGCTTTTCTACATGCATTTGCATATTTCCCATAAGGGATGGGGGCAGTGTTCTGGATCACTGCGTTGAGAAACGTGATGGTGTCTCCGCGGTGTTGGATGTTTTGATCTCCCCGAGGTCATTCATCCTTATGTTTACATCCTATTCACTGTCACGGAGAATGTAAAAAAGTCACGTACGCCACTTTTGTGGTCGAGTTTACACCAGTTTACTTATCGGATCGGAGGCCTGGACTTGTGCCAAGGTGAAGGCAAATGTCCGTAGATGCAGCTCTCTGCCAGCTCCCCTATTCCATCTGTCAAACAGCAACTGAACGGAAAGAACTAAAGCAAATGTGGAAAAATGTAGCATTAAGCTTCTGTTCTGTATTCGTTAGAAAAAGAGAATTTACACCTGACATTGAAAACTGACGGACCTATGATAAATTGAATTTGCCTTACAATGGATCCATTACTTTTGTCATGACCCCCAAACCTGTGAATATATCCGTTATGACTCTCCAACCTGTGCGTATATTCGTGATTTCCGTGCCTGGGTGTACAGTATATCCGTCATGACCCAGAACTCATGTGCCCAAGGTTGTAGTCACTGGGGCTTCTTTTACAGCTGTAGTTCTCATCATCTCTGTTTGGTATCATTCACACGTCCGTTTTTCTCATAGGGTAATATCCATATTTTCAACTCTTGTA